>NC_089385.1:1466358-2932716 GCF_016767815.1 Penicillium digitatum | reverse complement strand
ACTTGGCGACGGACTCGACAACTTCGTTGCCCTTGTAGTCCACTGTCAGGTGCTCGCGGTCGGTGCCCTCTTCGGCCCAGGTCTTTAGGAAGACCAGACAGGCATCGGGGGTGGTGGGAACCCAAAGACTGGTGACATTCGAGGTCGCAATCTGGGTGTTGTTTAAGAAGTATTGCACAAGAGCGTTGTCCTTCTTGGCGCGGGCCTTGATTGCCTCAAGTGGGGAGACAAGATAGGTAAAGCGTCCGGTACCTGAGCCACCGCCAGAAGCGAGGTTACCGAATTCGAACGTCGCCTGGTTCACGGCGCCCATTGTGTTCTCGCCGGCATCGTTGCCGAAGACAGCGATATTCTTAGGAGCCTTCAAGGGCAAAGCCTGCTTTTCGTTCTTCAGCAACACGGTCGCTTCAGCTGCGAGCTTGCGGATCAGCTTAGCGTGATCTCCACGGACATCACGGCTTCGCTCGCCGGTAAGATTGAACTCGCGGAGCCAGGTTGAGCGTGGAGAGAATGTGTTCAGGTCAGCGGACGAGGGGTCCACCTCTGGGTAGTCCTTGTCCTGGCCGAGCCAGTAGTAGGGTGTCATAATGCGGACGATCATATCATCGACACGAGATTGATCGACGGTTCCGTTATTGACAGCAAGCGTCACGTTCTTGCCGAAGAAAGAGCCGGCTTCGGGGACTAGACCGTAGGGACCGAGACCACCGGGCATGTTCATGTCGAGACCACCCTCGATCGAGGCGACACCAGAGTGAGTGCCACCCCAGTCAGACATAACATATCCCTGGAAACCCAGCTCTTCCTTGAGCAGGCCGTTGAGTGCCTTGGAGTTCTCACAAGTATAAGAACCATTCAAACGTTGGTAAGAGCACATAAAGCTAGCAGCCTGAGCGCGGACCGCATTGGCGAAGGGCCAAAGGTACAGCTCATGCATGGTTCGGTCATCGATGTTGGAGGAAACTGCTTCCTGAATCACATCCGTGACAGTTCCGTTGGGGTTGTAGGTAGGGTTTCGTTGAGTCTCCTGCTCGTTACCGATGAAGTGCTTCGCCGTGGCTTGGACACCAGCGTCTTGGTGGCCGCGAATAGTCCTTTCCATGGCGACACCAGTCAAGTAAGGATCAGCAGCAAAGCCTTCCCAGTTTCGGCCTGCGTAGGCAGAGCGGCCGAGTGGGCCGGCCACAGGGCTGAGGGCGATGTGAGCACCCTTAGCCTTGAACTCCTGTCCCATGGCGTAACCTCGTTCATAGAGGAGATCGCGATCCCAAGTGGACGCTACGGTCACACCAGCAGCAAAAACGCTAGCATAGTCGGCTACACGGATTGACAAGGGGCCGTCCTGTAGGCAGAGGCCTGGGAATCCGAGTCGTGGGATAGCAACAATGTTTCCCACACAAGGCCCAGGCTGGCCAGTGACCATGTCGGCTTTCTCATCGATAGTCAGCTTGGCGACAAACTTTCGGGCTTTAGCGTAGGCTTCCTCCCAGTCACCTGAAGCAGTAGCATTTGCTGTGACATGAATCAGCAATAGTTCAGTGGTATAAATTAAGATCGAGGAGTAACATACGCGAAGGAAGGACGGCAGGGGAGTGTCCGTAAGGGCCCAGAATGGTCGTGTTCTTGGGCTGGACATAATTGAAAGCATCTTCACTTCGACTGGCTCCATCAAATGACTGGCCATTGGCTACTGTGGCAGCCAAAAGGCCTGAAACCACAAACTGAGCGACGCGGGCCATATTTCGCAACTTCGTTAGAGTCTCTAGAAGTGCAATCCTGGGATATTCACTCCTTTTTATAGCCTGCAATTCATGACCAGCAACTCATCTCCGGGGATAAGTGACCTAGTGGGGCTGTACTCCGTATGGGGAACCCCAAATTTTCCGGGGTTCTACCGGTGACGTTACGGAATGATGATTGGGCCCCGAGGCTATGGAATGTTCCTTAACCGCCTCTTTGGTGACCTTTTTCTGAAAAACATTTTGAGAATTTTAGACCCTCTCGTTGAATTTTTTGGGGGATAGTTTCTACTTTAAGGTTTTGCGGCTGGAGTATATAGGTGAGACGGCTCAAAACGTGCAAAACGAGTTTTTCATCACCTTTGATGAAGAGGATTCTTGTCCGAGGAGATAATACACCTAATCTGCCCATTTGAGTCCTCATATTGAATTACCCTTTCGAGGTCGTCACAGTAAGCACTCCGTACATCCTTCAAAGTTTGGAAGATTTCCGAGGCAAGTAGCCGGAGTTCTACCGAGAGGTCTTGGCATTCCCGTGGGGACCCCACAATCCTCTTTCTGGGGAAATTTCTTCATCCATGCAAGCGTAAACAGTCTGTGCACGCATGACGCATATTAACTCTCTAGCTCAGTTTTCTCAGCACCTGTCGGCCTGCCTTCCCTCCGGGACCTGCAAAGCAAATACGAGGAGTAACCTTTGGAACCTTGACAGAATTTGGGTAACATGTTCCAGGGATGCCAACCTTGGCATCACGAGACAATTCCATAATGATCAACGCCTTGGCATCTATACTTGGCTAGTGGGCATCCCACTCATCCCACTCGGCGACTTCATCGGTGACGGAATAGCCGGCATCTTCAGTAATGTGTGTCGTACTCGCCGGCGATACTTCGGATGCCTTATAAAGTTCGTTGGTGTGATTTTTTGCTTCTCTATGGTGTCACTGATGGGTACCTGTGCCTTGGAACTAGCCATTACCGTCCCCGCAAAAAAATCAGATGATGTCTGGAGAAATGGGAAATTACCGTGGCCGGAATACTGGCATGGGGCGGTGGCTTGGACTCGGTGGCTACAACCTATCCCGCGTTCTTGCGATTTGCGCTCGAGGAGTAGTGTCCACCGGGTCACGGGTAGCTCAGAGCCGTGATTTTCTTCTTCCTTTTGTCCCCGGATGGCAGCGCTCTTTCTAAAGAGGGGTCTGATGGTTTATAATCATTATGAAAGCAATCCGAGGTTACTTGCGGCACCTAAAGATAAATTCACGTCATGAAACCTCATTTCTTAACTTTTACAGCAAAGCCGGCCATATACTTCAAAGTCCGGGTATATTTAATGTGCTTAAGGAATTGATACGTACTGTAGTGACTCCAGCTTTGTCAACTTGATAGTCCATTTTCTATTGAGCTGAACATAACATCACCGGGGACTAACATCGAGACAATCCTAGTGAAACAGATCCAGGCACAGCGTGAGGTCTTGGCCCACTTTAAATTACTTTAGAGAACCCTTGGGACTTCGCAGTAAGACACCTTCACGCCGGCTCAGCGGAACGCAAAAAAAAATGCACATATGGGTTGCATGCTTCCCCAGTTTGAATTACTTACGCTGGGGAACTCTAGAGACATTTAATGCGAGACGCTTTTTTGGATTTCTAGTTAATATGAGAAGAAAACTGACTCGTTTGCATTATTGAGGCTACATAATGTCGGATGAGGCTTAAATTAGCCATCAAGACAAACCTGTAGACGGTATATAAGACGAGAAAGGTAACTATCAAGGCATATCCTTCGGGTTCAGGCACCCACCTAGGCACTGTTAATTAACGTAATTCCCAAGCGAGCTGACCACCCCATCCAGCCTATTAATTTTAAACGCATTTATTTCAACCAAAACTCCATCAAATTCAATCAGCTAAATTCTAGGTCTATCTGGACATGCATCTCTTATATGGCTCTGATTTCCACATGCACCGCATTTCGGTAATGCCCTTGTTCTTGGTAATAAAGGTGCTTCCCTGTGCGCGCGGACCTGGGGGCGGGGAGGTTCAATCACTTCCTCTGGTTGCACAATTAAAGCAGTAGCTTCCTGAACTGAAAAGCCCTCTGAAGCAGGTATCTGCTTTCGAGATCGAGTTTTTTTCTGCTTCTTTTTCTTGTTTTCCGATCGTAGATCGTGAACTTCTTTCTCAAGAATCGCTGCTGATTGCATCGTCATTTGGCAAGCTTTCAAAACCTGGTTTATCGCTGAATTGAGTGGACTTGGCGGGCTTCGGGATCTTTGACGAAGTAATGCTTTGATTGAGGATGCTTGTTTCAATAATTGAATGTGATTTGTTGGTGTTTTTGGCTCCCATTCACTACCTCGACTAGATGGGGGAGTCGGAGTTCGAAGTTGAATATTGAGCTTAGATAACACTCGATCTGGATAAAGAGGAACTAAACCAGCAGCTGTAAAGCTGTTTTGAATAGTTTCTGATTTGAAAGCTTCAAGTCGTGCAACTGGATATGCCTCAAGAAAATCAAGTTTGTCGATATGGTTGACGCCAAGACGCATTTTCTTTTCAACAAGTTGACCGTAAGAGCGTTTTAATACCGCAAAATATCCAATATCAAGTGGCTGTAAAAGATGAGATAAATGTGCAGGCATACAGATTGGAATGATGTTGTTTTTTTCGCAAAGTTCCTCGAATTTCGGGGTCAAACGACTTCCATGTCCGTCAAGTATCAAAAGTCGATATTGACCTTTTGTCCGTGAATAAGTCGGTGGAATGAATAATTTTTCAAGCCATCGAAGGCCAATTTCATCAGAGGTCCATCCATTAGGACTGACTTCAAAGCGCCAATCATTTGGAAGATTGTCGAACCAAGATTCAATGAATACTTTGCCTTTGAAAATAATGCATGGAGGTAGTGCCCAACCTGAAGCATTTGTACATTCAATTGCAGTCACCCATTCGCGATTTCCAGGTTGTTAAAGTGATCGCCGACCGTAGTATTCAGATCTCGTAGTGACTTTAGCAGTTGCGGTTAATCCCATTGCAAAACCAGTCTCATCGAAGTTATAAATGTCATCGTTGTCAATGCCGTATTGAAGAATCGTTTTTTGAACAAGTGTAAACCATTCACCAATGATTTTTGGATCTTCACATTTAGCACGTTCGTAATTGTAACGTCTGGAGAATCTCGAGGATAGATTGGGATGTCGTTTAATGTAATTAGTGACCCAATTTTTGCCGACTGTAGATGATGGGTTGATTCCGCGATGCGAAAGCAGAACATTCGCCATTTCTTGCACCATTGAAGGTCGTGGAGCTGAACCACGAGCGTCCATAGAGAACATCCATTTCTGAAGAGATTCCTCTTCAGTATCGGTCAATTTATGAGAGTTGGCGCGAGAAATCGCGCGGTGTTGTATACCATTCAGGCGGGTAGAAAGGGTGGATCTTGGGACGTTAAAACGGCGCGCCACTTCACGAATTGAAGAGATTTCTTGATTCTTAAAAGCCTGGATAGCTAGTAAGATCCTACCCTCCTGCTCTATTGAATTTCGAGAGGATTGAGTACGAATTGGTGGCATGGTGGGTGGTTGAACTAACTAAGATCTAATTCATGGACGTGTTTTGGTTGGGTGGCCAGCTCGCTTGGGAATTACGTTATGTATTTTACATATTTAGGTAAGAGGAGATTATGCATACCAAGTCGCCCCATTTCGTACTGTTCCTCCTCTCCCCTAATATTAAGCATCTCTTCTATAACCTGTTGTTCTTGTGCCGAATTCCGCAGGCTTGGAATATACTTTGTTAAGCGGCCAAAATATATAGACTTGACTCCGCGAAAGGAGCGAATTAGATCGGGAATTATGTCTGTTTATCAATATCAGCCTCAACATGACGTGTACATACGGGGGGCTCTCCTACCTGGTGTGGGTCTGACAGAAGGCGGTTTTTTGAATATCACCCAAAGCTCTTGTTGCGTAGTAGGACGGAGCGATCGAAATCCAGATCCGTGGTATTTTTTTAGTGCGGATGTATTGCTTAGGGGAGTAACATTGGGAGCGATCGCAAGAGATGTATTCATGGCGAGTATGAGCGCAACGATCCTCTAACAAAGGATTTCTTGGGGGATCTTCAACTTTAAGTCTTTAGGCGTGTTATAGATCGAAGCTAGTATCACCCGCAAAAATATAGAGAAGGAAGAGAAAGCGATAAGAACAAATTGGCTCTGGTGGATTGAATCTCGCAGAAAGTGAGAAATATAAATATGTCACTCGAAACATGCCAGCAAATCTGCGATATCTCCGGCTCTAAATCCAGGGGTGGTAAAATTGTCCCATGCGACCTCAATTCACCAGAACTGGCACTCCTCCCCCAGAGTCGATGGTGTGCCTGGTCTCGAAGGCAGATAAAATCTTTATGTTTTTTCTATCCGCCCTTTATCTACTTGAACATGGACCAGGATGTGAAGTCGTCTTGCTATTTTTGCTGAGAACGCATCCTGTGAGGACGATTTAGATTCGGATATCAATCCACTCAGCCGGACGGAACTGTTCACATCTAAGAAACTTGTTATTAAGTTTTTATATAAAAATGTAAACAAGAAAAGACGAAGAATACCAAGTTGCCGTTGAGTGATGGCAAGTCTACTAGCTAGTATCATTCCGTGTTCAAGACCCTATAATTATTTCGACGAATCCCAAAGCTTTGGCTTGTTGGATAAAATTTGGTATATCCATATGTTTAGTTTTCCTAGGTCTGTGTCACACGAAGTTCTTGGCTAAAAGACAAGTTCCAGGCTTTAATAACTTCTTTTCAGTTTACTATTCATGTAGCTTGAGCCTAGTGACAACTGACTGAATTCACTGTACATGATTTTCCTCGACAACAAACACATATCGAACTTAAAGAGATAAAGATAGCGTCGTTCAGTAATGTCTTCAAATATGTATCTCCCGTGCGGATCAGTCTTCTCAAGTTGTGTTGGGGAGCTTGATGATTGTGGTGAGATGCATGGTATCGGCTGTGGGGTCGGTGGTCGTGGTGGCAATTGACTTGAGTGTATATAACGGTGAAGCTCATCGCGGAAATAGTCGCGTTCAGATTCATAAAAGGCACACCGGGATTTGAGACATTTGATCTGTGAACTCACAAGCAGGTCATGTTGTTTGTTCTCACGCTTTCGGTTACGGGATCGCCGTGATGCGTCGCGGTTCGCTTTCCGTTTATCTTCCTCAACCAGTGAGCCTGTTTTGAGGTCTAATATGCATGGAATTGGAGAGTCTTGGCGGCTTGACTGTTGCTTTGGCGGCTGCATATGATCCGGATTGAATGAGGGTCTTTGTTGGTTGAGTAGATTTCCGATGTCCATTGCTTGATGCCACAGCAATTGAGTTAGATGTGAAGCGAGACAGAAACGTCTCATCTGGGAATGAGTGGCTTATATTCGCATCAGCACCCTGACACGCTAAGGCCTGAACTGGTAAGATATCTGTATGTCCAGGGAGAGACGACCTCTTTATTTTATGGATAGAATCGTTCATGTCTAAGTCTAAGTAGGCAGGCTTTTGCAAAGTTTGATGTTACTGTATACCTAGGTTTGACTATAAATAGCGTTGGCACGTCACCATCGGAGTAGAAAACGAAAGATTGGCGCAGTTGCTTCCACGTGAATCTCAGAGTTCATGATTCAGATCCCCCCAAGATTGAATATACTGAGGTCACCATATCGCATTTTAGGTATAATCGATCCAAGCTTCGATTGACGGTATCGACGTTATATATTTGATTAGAGAAAAGCGCCTTAGTCACCCATCAATTGTAAGTACATGTCCAGCGCTTCCTTTGCTGTGCCAAATTGCCCTCTCCAGCAACCCAGTATGATGTTTCTGCAATAAATGCTTGTGACGTCCGGGAACTGCTGCTTTCGTATCGTAATTCAATCTCAAAATCCACCACCCTATGTTGACGTCGGATTTGTGCCTTGATACAATCAAGATTATTGGTTTCTATCTTATCCAACTCCCCATATGGAGCTTTGCCAGTGACTAGTTCATATAGGATGGACCCTAGAGCAAAAATATCAGAAGGCTCCTTTTTGGCAGTTCGTAATCACAAGGTAGACAATGTGATGCAACGCTGGGTTCCCAACGCACTGAGAAAAGTTGAAATCACCCAAGCGTTGATTAAAGTGATCGTCCACAAAGAATTGCCGCGACGCTAAGTCCGAGTGGATAACACCAAATGAGTGGCAAACAACAACAGCTTCCAAAGTTTGCTGGAACCACTTTGACTGAAGTTCAGAAGTGATTAAATTCTTTTGGCAGTAGCTTGCAAAGTCACCGTGCTGATAATATTTCGTATCGAGATTTTTCACGCTATTGCCGCCTCTTGATGTGCATTCGGCAATTCGTGGATGATGGTTTCGCGAATGATTGGTTGCATTTTTTTTTCGCTTTCATCGCGAGGTACTTTTCTGATGGTTTTTTCCCTAGAAGGAAGACTTCTGCAAATATACCAATGATCAAAAGTTGCTGGTCGTTTGTGCTTTGTGTTACGGATTGTTCGGAAATGTTTATATCCGTAACAGATGAGCTGTTGTCCTAGAACATACAGGCATTTGTTGTTCCTTGTCCACTTGAAGGATTTCTTTCCTTCCGACTGAAATTGATATGGAGAAGATGCCCCACTGTCCAGATCACAAATGTGGAGAGACTTGACTGCCAGATGTATGACCATATAGGCCAATGCAGTGGGTCACGCATGATGGGAAGCGATGGCGAGGAAGCAGAATCTGAGCAAAGACAGAAATTTAACACCCAAGTCTGGCACTATTCCTTTATAGTCAAATTATGTCAAGAGCCTGACAGGTTTCCTTGAAATGGATAGCACGAGACTGCGAGACCTCCCCGGTCCCTGCTATGAGGTCACACGGGGCTAGCTTTGAACTATTCCATTTCGGTCGACTTTTACAAAGAACCAGACAAAATCGACCAAAATGGAATAGTGCGAGGTCTGTGGAGGCGGCAAAAAACGATTACTGGTACAGAATGGAACTGCCCAACTAGTAGCTTGCATTACCTGTCCTACAGGAATCGGAGAAAGTGAGAGTGTAAGATCCCAGGGCTTGCCCGCCTTATGACGAGGGGACGAGGCGAAGCCTAGCCTTTTTCCTATTCCCGGTCGAATCTGTCTTGCCGAAACGAAATTGTGCAAGGTACCTCGTTCTCATCTCGAGAAATTCTGTGAAGGTCTGGGAATTAAAGACTTTACATTTTGCCTAGTTGGTCGAGTCTGTCAAGAACCAAAATAAATTCGCCCGGAATGGAATATTAAAAGCCTATATGCCCCGCTCTACAGACTAGGCCTACATAGCTCGTAAATTGGTTTCGGCGCATGGCTCATTACGGAGGCTTGCATGCAACCTGAATGCACACAAACGCACTGCAAATTCCCAGAACTCATCGAATTTCTGTATTTAAACACTGCCATCTTCGGCCTTCTCATCAAATAAAATATTGAACCAAAAAGCAAAACTCGAAAAGTTGCAACCGTTTAAAATTTATTTCAGACCATCGTCTCGCTGAATGACCTTCTTCGGATTTCAACTTATAGACCCAAAGCAAGATGTGCTGGGAACGCTGGAAGACTCCTACTACCTTCGTCGATTGCAAGGGAAAAGCCGAAGGCAACTGCATCCATTTCGACCCCGATCGTGACCACATCCAGTGGTGTAAACCGGCCGAAGCGCGTGGCAAAGTATGCGACGAATTGACCCCTACAAGCCAAGGCAGTTCGACTGGACGCAAACAAAACTGTCCCAAACACCGATGATCGTATCAATTCCAAGCACATTGAGCTTGATACTCAGAGCTAGATATCTGGAAAGGATGTCGGGAGATCTAGGGGATGGGATTTGGTCATGTGACTATGAAAATGTACCTATAAAGGCGATCACCCCTTGTTCCACCTCTACTGTAGTAAATCCAGTCCAAAGCTCGTTCCTTTCATTGTCAACAATCAATATGGTCTCTCCCTTTCTAGATCTCTCCGGAGATTCTATACCTCTGGAGCAAGTCCTTGGATCTGGATCTTCAGCGGTTGTGGTGTTACGTGACGGCCTGGCCGTTAAGACGCCTCTGAGATATTGTTGGAGCTCGGATGTAGAGGTTGAGATGAACATTGAAGTCATCCAACGTGAACAAGATGTCTATCGTCGTTTCCAATCATCCAATCCCCAATGTGGTGGTATTGTAAATTGCCTTGGTTTCTCAAAAGAAGCTACCCAACTTGCTTACATGGCAAATGGAAATCTTCGGACCTACTTGGAAACCAATCAGCCGCCTCAACAACTCCAACTCTCTTGGTTTCGTGAAATGGCTCGCACACTCGAATATATCCACGACCAACGTGTGCTTGTGGCAGATATTGCCAGTCGAAACTTCCTTCTCGATTCAGATATGACAATCAAATTCTGCGATTTCTCCGAAGCATCTCTTCTACCCTTGGATACCGATATAGACACTGTTGATGATAACGGATACACGACTCGAATAGACCTCGGCTTTCTTGGGGCAGTTATCTATGAAGTTGTGACTGGTCAGAAATGCGAAATCGATCTTTTCAAAGACAACCCTCCAACTGATGGTCGAGCGACCTGGCCGCGGAGAGAGTTCCTTCCCAGCACTGAAAATGTTTGGCTTGGCTCAATCATTGAAGACTGCTGGGTGGACGGAGGGTTTCCAAACGCTCGTAGCCTGCTACGAGCACTGGATTCAATCGCCTTACATTCGCCAGCCCGTGAGTCTCTAAACACAAGACTTTCTTCCATGGAAGGTTTTCGTTTTATTCAAAAGTTGGTCGATGAGCGGCCAATGGTGACGTTGGCAGTCATCCTCGGTTCCCTGGGCACGCTCGCCTTGTATATTAACAGAAAAAAGCTGTGAGCTGGCCTGCCAGCTCTATCTCAAACTCATTTTTTGGCGATCAATGTGCTTGATGTGTGAAAGGTTTTTTCCTGATCGCTACGGTAGCTCCCTCTCTCTCGGTGTGCTTCCAGGTCCATCTGAATGTTACAATACATTGTTAATGCCAGATAAGCCCTCAACCCCTAGGACTACCATATCACGTAATGAATCCCCCACTACTAGCCCTTCCCCTCGCCAGGATACACCTTCACCACAAATCCGAGCGGTTTCTATACCTTCTTCTCCAGGTGAATCTTCCGTTTATAATGATTATGATCCTACGTCAATAGACGGGTCTCCACCTCCGGAGTCCCCGAAACGGCGGCGTTCTCCTTCTCCAGTCCCAGAACCGGAGAGGAAGAAGAAGAAGTCCCGGAAGTCAAGGAAATCCACGGCCACTGCAGATAATGATGGTCATGCTGACCGTTAGATTGCAGTTGAAACCGAGACCGACGACACGTCTAAGAGGCGTAGGCGCCGTTAGCGTGGTTGGGATATGTATAGGGTATTCATTGCGTGTATGTAGACTTACGTTGATCCTTATCATGGTATGTAGCTATAGGTCTTTGCTCATCATTAAGGCGTCGGGATCCGTATTCCCAATTAATTAACGCCGAGTAGCATGTAATGTAGCCAACTGCAGAACAATATACTTACATTACCCTCTATATTTTTTAAAAAATACCGACATTTGACCTATGCCTACCTTTTGTTCATTGACATGTATCTGTGCTATATACAAATTGACTGGGTTACACATTACCTTCTTAAGAAGACGGAGGATATACCTGACATTGCATGTACAAGGGCTATAAAGTCCCTATAGAATTAGGTCTCCAAGCTCCAAAAGAGAAGACTATAATGGATAGACCATGAGAAAGGAGATAACTTACTAAAAATGGCAGAATTGTGGTTGTTCTTTCTCTAATATATGTTGTTAGCTTAATTTTCTATGTACAAGGGCTTAGCAAGGGAGGGAGGCCGCGCATAGCGCGGCCCAAAACCTTGTATATTGTTAATTTCCGATACCACTCTTTAATTTTAGTCGTTGGGCCACGGGGCGGCACACTTCCACTTGTGGACCCTCTTGCGTTTTATTTCATTTGTGTTTATTTTAAGTATCAGCACCGGTACGCCGAAAGACGATTTCAGTGTATGGCATTGGTCCCTCGCTAGCAAACTTGACTTCGTGTTATGACCCCGATCCAGCTATATGCCTGCAGAAAAGTCGGTAGGGGCAAAAGTGACAGCGTTCCAAAGTAACCAATCCTGTACCTCATGCATCGTTGATGCTGTTGATCAAACAGTAGCCCTTAATATACGCATTTTCGACCCGATAGCAGGGTGTGAAAATGGCAAGGGCTGCAATAATTAGATAACCAGATTTTGTGGCAAATATGAAATGTTCTTCCAAGTCTTTTGATCTGCTGCTGAGCGAAAAACAGAGACTTGGGGGTGGGCTACTCGCGACGTTGTTTACGGCAACTATGGCTGTCTGGTTTCAGAAGACCAGATCATGTGACTCAAGTCAGTGGTGCCCAATCCACCGCTGGCCTTATTCCCCCCTACCCCTCCCCTTACTTGAATTTGATACGGATGCAATGTCTTGTATTGAATTTTCAACATTCTGCCACAAAACACCAAATATTTCGCTAGCCACAGCATCAATACTCTCTTTTCCCTCGACGCGTAGTATACCACGATCGTGGAGGTGGCTTATCTCCCTGGATCGGGATTCCCCGTCGAACCTTGAGCTATGGATACTACGAAATGGTCAGCGTTTGCCTATTGTACCAAACAAGAAAACTTACTATTTATCGTGGGTATCATAAGGCAAGCAAAACAAAACACCTAGGTGTTTGTTTTCCAAAGAATCGGTTCTGCTGATATCTTTGCATAGAACATCGAGTCTCTTGCCTTCCTTGATCCATTTGGAGATAGTTTCCTTGACCTCTTTAAGGTCACCCCTCATGGTGCCAGTTTTGGAAATTATCTGGGCCACTATCTCCACATCATTGGGACGGACATTGTTAATGCATAGCCTGTTTTTCAAACGGTAGTATAACACTTTGATCAGGCGAGAGCGTAGTATGTCCTTCTCCCTTCTCCCTTCTAGGTCTTTGAGATAAATGTAGAGTTGGAAGAGAGGTGATTCAGTTGGATCAATGTGAAGACTGCCTTCCGTAAAGAATGAAAATGGGTTATCCTGCCATCGATTTATATTGGCTAGGAAAGCGGGAGGAACGCTTATTTTGAAATAGTGGGGATTTCTAGAGTATTTCTTCCGGTTGCTTTGAATACGCTGAATGGGTTGAACATAGCTTTGATCTCGACTCCTGTCATCCGGTACCGGATCTAGGCGAGAGAAAATATGTTCAAAAGTTGCTTGATCATGCTGTAATGGTGATTGATCATGATACTCGTCATCGTGCAGAGGATCTTCCTGAGATATATCAATGGTTGTTTCCAGGGGAATGTCCATATTAACAACCTGTCGGGAAACAGGCTGTGGTTCGACAAGAACCCCTCGCCCACCTGCTTCAAAGTGGGCACCAGTCAGTATCCACCCTTTGTTCCACCACACACCTGCCAAAACTACCCGCCATTTCATCATTTGACCACGCAAGATCTTCTTCAAAGAGCGCGGGATTCGACGGGTCGAGAGCATTCGGAGCCCTCGTTTGATCCTCGGGATCATCTTCGACCGTAGGAGAGGGTGGGGAGGTAGATCGTATGTTAAACGGATTCTCGAGGAGAGGACGTAGGAAATCGATTGGGATATAACGATCCTGCGAATCATATTCATGTTCTTGGTTCATGCCTGTAATATTAAGATCATAGGCAGGGTCAGGCAGACTTGCCGGAGAAGGATTCTCATTGAAAATGACGTTCCGCGAACGTTCAATCTTCTTGGTACGGACGTTGTAGACCACATAGTTGTCTCCTTCGTCGTAAGCGAGCAGCCTTGCCTCCTCCATGAGAGGATCTAGCTTTGTATTTCGCTTCTCTTTTGGGATGAGAAACCAGCATTGACAACCGAGAGCACGAAGGTTTGAGAGATTTGGCTTCTTGCCGAAAAAGGCTTCGTAAGGAGACATGCCAATCTTCGACGCGTAGAGGCGATTCATGGTGTAATTGATTCCACCAAGAAGAAGTCCCCAAAGATATTTTGGAAGCTGATACTCGGCCATAACAGCGACTAACGGCTCAACAAGATGACGATTTTTGATATCGGCGACACCATTCAGTTGCTTGGTGTAGGGAGGAGTTGGATCCCATACCGTTCCCTTGCTAGCAAGGTAAGCAGCAAGTGGTTTATGCTCTGGAGCATCATCGCCGTGGACCTTCTTGATGACGTAGTTAAACTGAGTCTTCAAATAGGTCTCCAATTGTATGTAGACCTCGGTGACTTGAGATCGTGATTTTTAGTAGAAACAGCCATGTAAATCGGGTCGCATCATCCGTAAATGTCACGAAATAATGCTCACCTCCGTGAGACGCGATAGAGATCGGTCCCCAGACGTCTAGATGAATGAACTCGCCAGGCTTTGATCTAATAGATCGTTCTTTGCCAAAATGTAATGCGTGGCCCTTACCCTTAATGCAAGGAGCACAAGGAAAGGTGACGCTGGCGCCTTTCTTTAGCTTGACGCCGTCAGCAAATATCTCCATCTTTCGTACACGCTCCTCGCCGGCGTGACAAGCTCGACGATGTGCCAGATCGATGGAGATAGGTATGATCTCTCTCTGTGTAGCAAAGACAGAGTTTGGAGAGCCAGTAACAAGATTACAGTCAATCATATGATCAACCTTGTCAATGCCAGCGCAGTTCAACCAGTAACCGTGCCAAGCGCCCAACCACCCATCCTGGGTAGTTGGGCGCTTGGCACGGTTACAACATAGGCGAGGTGTTTATCTCGTCCAATAGGGTGATGAAAACTCTGATTTGTGGGGTCAAAACGAGACCACAGAGGTTCCACAGTGGGGTGGTGCGACGCAGTACACCAATGGGAGGAAAACCAGGGTTTCGAGTCTGTACAGTTATGTAGAGGACTCGAAAGCGCGAGGCTCATAACCTGTTAGAGATACTAGAGATCTACGATGAATGTAGATGTAACTGGAAATCTCTTGATGCGTTGAGAGAGAGAGAAACTATCTACATGCTATGACTGAGACTAAGTACTGGGAGCAAACAGTGGTGGTCACGTGATCTTCCAACATAACCCTCTTGGCGGGTTTCCGGTCAAGGGACCCGCGATTTTGGCGAGGTCTAGATCATGCCAGCAATTATTCGTCCTCTATTAATGGATTCGAACTGGGTAGTCGCTGTTTTGTATTTCATATCCAGAGGTGTGTTGGCCCAGAGGCTCGTTAGGCACACTTCAAATCTGCTAAGTCACAAAGTAAAATTTGATTCAAAATGGGTATGTAATTATTTCCCCTACCCGCATTTAGTGTAGGCCACTCACTGCGAAAATATAGCAGAACACCTCCTAAGGGGAGAGACATCAATTAACAGTCTGAAGATAAAATTACTCAAGCTTTGTACAATAGACAATATAGGAACACCCGTACAGTCTTAAATGGCTTCAAGCGCCATCATTAGTAGTTAAGTGAGCTATGAAAGGTGGGTCCAGATGAGTTGAGATTGCTGTTCACTGGCTCATCTTAACCTGATACTGGTTGGTTAAACAAAAACTACATTTTGAATTGATCATGACGGTTTGAAACCATAAACTAAAGCTTTCCGCCTCGCTATTATCTGTGTGAATCAGAGGATGGAAAGTTTGGACAATCGAGGGACTATGAGATAGGCAAAGTTGACCATTAAATAGCATCCTTGACAGCGATTCAGGGTCATGCTAAGTCATTTTCGATTGCTATCATCCTGAACTATGAAACCTCCGCCACGCCCGGACTCGTCAGTCAGTTCGAGACGTAGACTCTCTAACTCCTTGTGCATTGACTCCCGACTAGCATTTTCCTGAAGGCGTTCAAAGTCAAGAAGTTTTACCCCCTCTTCCGCGACGAGAAAGTTATATCGGTTCGCATCTCCATGTAAAAATCCCAATTCGTGGAGTTTTCTCAAAGTTGCTTCACAGATATCCAGATCCTGAATAGAAGCAGGTCGTCCTTCGATTTTCTCCAATAGAAATCCCATGATGCGTCCATTTTCATGAATATGGCCGAGGAAGCGTGGCGTCAGCCCGGAATACTTCAGCAGTTGATATGCTCTTGTTTCCCGTTCGATGCGAGGAATCTCCCATTCGAAACGAGCTATTTTAGCGATAACGGTCGCTGGCGTTTGGAAGATGATTGGGAGAATCGGATGCGAGATTGCTTCGAATGCCGATGCCGTGAGCAGCTTGGTTCTCTCTAACTCTAGGCAATCAAATAGGGCGTGGTGCCATTGACACTTGACGCCGGCTAATGGTCGGTTCGAGATGGAAGTTCTCAAGTCGCCGCTGGCTTCGTCTCGCGAAATGTGGGCAACTGTCCACTCATCGTACCAAGGAAGACTTGGCAGGGACTGAATAGGGAATGAAAGCGTGTCTCTGTCGAAAGTTTTGGGAGATATGATGATATATTTGACGTAATTTCCGATTCGCAGTCGATATTCACTTTCAAAAGAATCTTCATCATCCACTTCCATGGAGAGAACAACCGGATGCATTGGCTTCTCTGGATGTTGGTAGGGAGACATATCCATCAATGCATCTCACTATGATCGAAAACTGGGTTTATAATATATGTTTGAAATTACCTGAACCACCGCTGTGTTTGCTATTTTTCTACTTTTCTACTTTCGGAAGAAGATGGTAAGGTACTCTATTGTCTAAAATGATCGACATCCTTGGAATGTATGGGATTGTCAGGAATGTCGAGCGGGGTAAAGCAGGCAAGGGTAGTCTAGCCCCGGCCACCGTCTCAGCTCAGCGGCAAGGACTCGACGGCAATTTGCTCAATTAATTCAGCCACATATACATATCAGCGTTCAGTGCAACTTGTGCATGTAAATCGAGTCGAGAACTCAGCAGGTGATCATGTTTACAGAGTCTGCTGCAGTAGTGATTTTAGCTCCGTGGGTACCTGAAACACCAAACTCTACAAAACCCCACTCTTTGTGGATCCTTCATTGGTCCAGGTGTTTTTTTCTCTCTGAATTTGGAGAAAATGGAGTCAAATAACAAATGACGACCATGCATCTGTGTTACCTTCCTTGTCTTTATCTCAGTGTACTAGAGCCGCCAGCCCCAAATTCTCCCAAGCGCTTCCTGAGCCAACAGGAACCGAGGCAATATTCGGCGTCGCAGATATTAAATGGTGGCTTGGGGCAACATTCAAACAGTAGTAGCATCAGTTCTCAGTTGAGCTCTTCTATTATTGAATCAGCAAGAAGCAAACATTTAGAACGGCCCTCCATCGCTATACAAGATTCTCGATCGCACAAGTGAAGCTCTATTTATGCACTAGTCGCTTCTACCGATTATCAGCGAACGTACAAGTTGTTTGACAGCAGAAAATAGTAAGGAGAAGACTATTCCCCATATCTAAGTCTCGATTAACTTCCGATACCCTAACAGGTCAAAATGTGCGATTCAAAGTATATCCAATATACGTGTGGCAGCAAGAAGGAGTGGGAGTTCGAGCAGTGTTTGGAGCGCCAAGGAACAAACGTCAAATGCCATCCAGTCAGAAAGGTATTTGGCAAAAACTCGGCCAATTACTGTTCAAGGCACCTTGTCAAGCCAGACGCAGAGGTGAAATTCATGGATCAAATGGGACAAATCATGGAGGAATGAAGTACAGCATTGCACGCTGAGATAGATGGATTATGTCCGCTTTCTGGGTTCTCCTTTGTAATTTCAGTGAATGTGGCTGCAATACATAAGTATATGGACTCCACATGATTGTCATTCTCTTCTTCGAAAGTAGCCTCCTGTCCGAGCGGACACAGGCAGCTCGGGTGGCCGATTTTTACCCTCGTCACTCGATCTCCACAGGAGCTGTGCCTGTTCACACCACTGAAAATGCTCCATAAAGCTCTCTTGCGCATACACTTTATCTCAAGCCTCGTATCCCCATTTCGTGCTCTTGGTACCGATAATGCCTTTTTCAATACCAAGTTGACACCCAGCACACGAGATTCCGCGTTCCGCTCTGTAAGTCTGTTTGTCGTAATACGGAAGTGCACACGATCCCATGAAATTGATTTTTTGGTTTCGGTCTAAGCCCGCTGATTGGGCTTGCGGAAGTCTAAACGGTTGCCGTCTGCAAGCCAGAGTGGCCTGATGGAGAGAAACGATCGTAATGCGGGAATGTTGTACAGATTCATTCATCGAGTATATTCCAGGCAAGGCCTTAAATGACCTCAGTTGGTCTAAGTCGGCTTTAGTCATGTGAAATTGCTTTCGGACTGAGGCGAGAGTCCGCACTTGGGTTTCCGAAGACCACTGGAGGCAATTAAAACAGCACCTCTTCCAAACTAGGAGGGATATAAAACCGCCGAATTCGCCGCAAAAACTGCACGCTTTAGTACATAATGCGTTGTAAAAGTCAAGTAGAGAAATGCCGATGGCAAGTCGTGTTCGTAACAAAGCACAGAAGAGGTTCAGACCATAAGAGACTACCCTCTGATACTGGCTGAGAGAATCTACCATTTGTCTTGATCGGAGATTTAATTGTCGAAATTTGAACAGAGAATGCATGTCCAGACAGTGTAACGTGTCAAATAAGAGCTCGAGGGGTAGCCGGTCGAGAGAGCCGACTCCAACATTTGATGTCCGCTGAAAGGGGGTTGCTATTGACAGGCGAATATCGACGTGTTCACGGGGCGAGAACCAGATGACGGATAGACAATAGTCTCTGCGGTGGTAGGCGGTGGTTCGAACAATGGCTTCGGTTTGTTCTTCGTCGAAATAGTGTTCGGTGGTGGAACGATATCCACGGGGCATAATGGTAGTCATTCTGGAGGTTTGTCCGATACGAGGTGGAAGGGGTAAATCTTGGCAAGAATCGACCCATAACTTGCTGGCCCAGAAGGGATTACTTAAGCGAGTACAAGATCTATGCTGTCATTAGAAGAAAAAAAAAGCATAGTTAATTGGCTCTTACTCGGTGTACTTGGGCTGCCTGAGATGATTCGCGAACAGATCTTTATAGAGCGGAGAGGCAGCGGCTTGAAAGACCGAGGCTTTATACCCGTACTGCATCTGAGACAAGCTGCCCTCGTATTACTATCACAAACGTCCTTCCAACACGGACCGTACAAGGAAGCCGGGTCGTCCACGCCCCCGTCTCTGGAGAACGCCACTACTCTATCAATCGACCTGCCTGTACTTCATATCCCAGGCCCTCTTGATCTTGTCGTGAAGGAGTATCGTACCCGGCAGCAGTCATGTTTGTATGATGAAGTTTTGAAAGCCGAGGTCAGAAAGACCTGCGATGTAGCTTTAGGTGACGGACTAGATCTGATGCAGATAGAGGAGGACAAACCCCAGAAAGAAAGTCATTTAGCTTTTCAATATATCCGTTGCTCGGCTTTGGTGTTTCATTTTCTTTATTCATTGCGATGATCTTGCCGGTTTTAACAATTTCGCTTGACGCTATCTGACTTTGAACGATCTCGCTATAACTCCTAATGGCGAAATCTCGATCATTAACAATAATCACTCCCTTGGTTTCTCTAGTCAAAGGGTTATATCTATTATTGTTCGCAATAACAGACCTCAACAAAGATGGGTCCAACTCAATCATCTCATCTTGCCAAGAGCTAACAGCTGAGATAAACGGCTTGCGGGATATGTTATCGTCTATGAGGGATGTCGGAAAAAGTGGCTTCCTTGAAGGTGTACAACAAAAAATGCAGTCAACATCGCTCAAGCGAGATTCAAGTTTCAGCAGAAAGTCTGAAGTCGTGTTATCCAAGAAATCAACGGAACAACGGGATCTCCAGTGCTTTTGATTCTCTTCGGACACAGTCGCGATCAGTTTGTCAACCCGATCCTTCGTTGAACTAACAAAGGTGATATTCTTCACTTCTTCGTCTCTCAATGTCAAAATTAGCCGGGTATGCCACAGAGCTTGTAGGCCACTGCCGAAAATCACAACACTTCCAACGTGTTTTCTCCATGAAAATGGAACCACAACGTTCATTGAGGTACGATAGCCAGTTACTTCCTCAGATGCGAGAATCCCACTTGGGTTGCCTTACTCATCACACAAGACGATGATTCCGCGGATTGGATCCTGTTGGCCGTCAGGACCAGCTGGGTATTCAACAACAAATTTGGTGCCAAGGCTCGAATCCGAGGCGAAGGGACGAAAAAGTGTACTCTGTCCATTGGGACGATTGGCAGCGGTAGGACCAGGCTGGTACTGACGCTCACCACACGAATGATCTTCGAAGGTTTGCTCCACAGTGCATCGGAAGGCGATTGCTTCGTCTTGAGAAAGATTGATTAAAAGGTCATGCATAGATGGTCGCATTGTTGAGCAATTGAATATGATTCATTTTCCCGGTTTGAAAGGTTCATAAATAATTTGAGGGAGGAAGGAAGATAGAGAAGCGTAGGCTATGAAAAAGAGTAAATGCAATATGTAGAAAACCCACAACCAGATCAGGCGTTGGGGAGCTGGGGTTGACATTTAAAGTGAGAACGTAGTGCTGACAGCGGTAGGGTTCCCGAGAGTACTTCCAGCTCGGGGGTAGGCCCCGGTCAAAGGATAAGCAGAGTCTCTGAGCGGAGCAAGCTATATAGGTCTGACATGGAGGCAACTATGGCCTGATAGTAACAAAGTTGATGTTCTCCTTTCTCTTATTTTAGAGCGTTTTGTTTTCACGCAACTACGGATCCAGAATCGAAAAGAGACGAAAAGAGATCAAAAAAACATACAACAGTGAGGATTCGCTGGTGGTCACCCACCCAACTACTAACTCACCGGCGTGTGGCTTAAGTACGGCTGAGCGGACGGGAAGCCCTGTTTTCCACACCCTATGGTCGTATGTGTCTTGCCAAAGGTGGAATATAAATATGATGTAAGACGTTCAAGGAAGTCTTTCTATGTATCGCAAGTGAGAGATGGCTTGCCTGGTGCCGCCCACAATTTCGCTAATTTAGCATATCCCACTGCACGTGTATAATGTACCTTATAATATGGAGAAATCCTATACAGTTACAATCCAACATTTGTGGGTGGGGAACTTTTACATCTGCTGACTATTGTGTGCACTCAGATGGTTGATAATGGACACTTGGAAACCATTTTGTTGTATTTAGGTGAAGCGGGTGTAGCTCTATCTCGAGAATATGCAGCGCCCCCAAACAGGGCTCTGGACGATGAATATCCAACGGGAAAACCCTATCACCTCTGATTGCCGACCACAGATACTAAATTTCAGTTCCATCGCAATCACAGTTTCCAGCCCACTTGACTGTACTTCGCGGGCCAAATGCCCGACTTTCCAGGGGCAATAATGCCATTGGGATCGATTGCATTTTTGATCACCTCATTGAATTTCAAGAAACTGCCATTGTTCCAGTTATATGTTCCCATGATTTGGTCCATAACAGCCAGATGGGTTCGATACTCTCCCCATCCGTTGGCTGCACAGTCATCAATAAGCGTCCTGATAAGCCACTGAACCTTTTTCTTTTGCTCATTGTCCTTCTTGTTGAACACAATACACACAATGTGGTCTACAGAGTGGCCCAAAGATTAATTACCGGAAAAGTTGCTGGGGGATTGTTGTGCTGACTTACGCATCTCTCTCATGCCGACCGTGAAGGTCCCGATGAAGTCCAAGCCAGCCTCTTGGCATCTCTTCTTGGTGATTCCGTATTGCAACATTGCATCTTCCCCGGCTACCTTTGCAATAGGAGAGAAGAACAGATGGGCGCCATTGGGGATCCAATCAATCCATTTGAGCTCGTCGTAGGTTGGAATACCTTGCATGGTTTTGTCACGGACACGAAGAATCGAGTTCTCGGGTGTCTCTTCCGGAAAGTAAAATTTAACACCAGGGATAACCGAGAAGGCCTCTTTAACAGTTTCCCAGAGAGCGCTGCGAATCCGCTCAGGTCCCTATGAGGCGTTAGCACGGAAATTCAGAACAGCACTGACACCAAGGGCTCACATAGAGAGCTCCATAAAAGTTCCAGCGTCCTAGGTTGAGCTGTTTTGCAATTCTATCCAAATCCTCATTAGATAGAGGCTCGGTCTTTGGCGAATATGATGCTTTATCGCCAAGCACTGCTGCGTCCAAGAGGATGTGACGGATGGTGGGTACATTTTGAAGTGCCATATTCAGACGAAGAGGCCGAATGATGTCAACCGCTTGCTTCAGGTCATCATCTTTGGGAAGTGTGATCAAGTAGGATTGATATCCCCCCGGGTTTGGCATTAGCCACATGCCAAGCTTCGTTACAATTCCCATGTTAGACTGGCTGAATAGTCCATCAATATATGGACCAAAGCCATAAGGGAAGAGGTGAGCGGTTTTATTCCAGGGTTGGTCTTCTGGCTTCAGGCCCATAGTCTCTGGGCGTTGAGGGTCTGGAAGAGCACCCATACCAGTTCGAAGGAGCTCGCCATTCGGTAACACGACCTCCATGCCACAGTGCATCATCCAGTGATCTGCGGGATATTCAGTGTAAGCATAGGCCGCAGACCGCGACTGGAGGTTTCCTTCACTTAGGTGTGACTAACCACCATAGGGCGTGTAGCCCACACCTCGCTCGGTGGTATTGCCAAGAACCGAACCACCACCAAGATCTGGCACATCAATCCAAAGTTTATCCCGAAGATTGTTGGCCACAAGGTAGTCATACAAACCATGAAATGTTACACCTTTACATTCGACGATCAGAAAACAAGTTGAAAGTTGAAATGAACGCTCTGAATACTGACCAGGCTCTACCAGGCAATAGGCCCCTTCAACGTTGACCTCCAGGACCTTGTTCATGTGTTTGCCCATGTCAATCACGATACTACCACTGACACGCGGCGCAGAACCACCATATCCGGAATTTCTGCCGATGGAGATGGGCCACAAGGGAAATGAGATCTTGTTGGCAAGTCGCACAATAGCTCTGTCCGAGAACGTCAGCGTTTCTTTGAGAATCTTCATTCCTGGTATTCCCGGGTTCCGTACTGTACATTTGCGACATTCCGAGGCGCAACAATTGCCGAGGCAAGAAAGTAGTCCTGTTCCAGTATATGATGGGGATCATGTGTATGTCTAGGGTTCATGTAAGATCCATCTTCAATCTGATCCTTCGAGAATATGACTTCGACATTTTCCGTGCCGACAATTTGACTAATCTCTTGAATGATTTCATTGAAATCACCGTTCGTCAACTTTGGCGGCAAAACCAAAGGTTTGAACTTCCACGGTTGGGCAGACGGGGAGGCTTTGGACATTTTGTCGAAATAAAAAGAGAGGGCGAATGATGTAGTCCCAAACAATAAAGAGAAGAGTGAAGAGGAAACGGGAAATTAGAATGAGTGAGACTGAACAGACTATTTAAAAGAAGTTTTAAACTACTTGCTCGGCTCAGGGCTTTGTTTCCGTTCCGTATCGCAGGTTCCAACCAGTGCTAATACGGGAAAGACAATATTGAAAGGCCCATGGTCTGGGTGAAATCGGTCTTCCTGGTCTTTAGCCGGTGGTGTGGGAATTTACCGCTAGGCTGTGGACATTCTCCGTGGGCCAGAGCGCACTGACGCCGCGCTCAACGCTCGGTGAAAGGGGGGTCAAAAGAACCACTAGAGTTCCACGGAAGTCTGCTAATTTGAGACTGGAATGGAGATCCTTGCAAATTACTTTCATCTAACTCTTGTTGGACTGTCTTCCAATCGGGGTGAAGGAGTTCTTCCGTTCACTCCCAAAGATGCGACAACCAAGGTCACCAAGTCTTGGTTGCTGTTCTATCTATAGATATCGCTGTTCGCTGCAATGATTGCAGTGGGCTCCAAGGTGCTTTGGACTTTTGCAGTTTTGAGTAGGTTCCAAAGACTGGCAATGATGTCGAAGGGTAAACCATTGCGGTGCTGTATCTGCACAGGTGGAGATGGCAGGATTGAACGGCAAGTATTTCCTGATGAAGTACCGTATAATGACATCACAATCGATTTTATTCAAGCCATTCACAGCTTTGAAAATGAAGAGTGTGGCAACTCCGCGGGGATTTACCACCCCCGCAAAGGCAGAGAGGATCATCAAAGAAGATCACAGGTACCCCGGGGTCCGAGGCTATGCTCAGATGAGGTAAGCACACCGGCCCAGGAGCCCCAGAGCCTTCCGGGGCCTTCCTGGAGTCCCGGGTCACGATGGAAGTGCATCAACCGTTTCTGGATGCATTATAATGTCACTTTACCATCACTATCATCACTATCATCACCATCGCTGTCATCAACCAGGTCGAGTCGCGTTGAGACTCATGAGCTGACTTCTTCACCAGAAATCTCTAAATAGCCATTCTTAATATCAGTATGGAATGCCCTCTCTGCACTGCCAAATTCTGCCGTCTGCAACATTTGGAGCGCGATGTCCATCTCTTGACTCGTAAGCCCATCACGGACATCCATCATTGGTTGGATTCGAACACTGCCCATCAAAATCCTTATTAATTTCTCCACTGGTCCTAGATGAGAGCCCTCGGCCATACACGTGTATATTCTGTGGACAGCCTTTCAATCGGCGGTAAGGTCCCACCCGATGTGTTGAGAACGTAATGGAGCTAAAAATCAAACTCAAGTGACGCACTCAAGCGGCACTGGAGGTCGTGCAAATCACGTCTGAACAAGGGCTTTAGTATCCCGTTTTCCCCTAATCGTGTCAGCGGAAGGAAGAGGAGAGCATGCGATAGATGCTCCAAGTTGAAACGGGCCTGCGATTCGTGCTTCCCTTGTGGCACATGTCTCACGAGGCAAAATGAGTGCTCCTACAACGGCGTGCAAAAGCAGATGACGATAGATTCACCCAGCTCTGGTTCCTCGACGAAGTTGCATCCTGAAGATGGGCAGCTCGCGAGGCCTCCTGGTCTGAACACTCAACCTTCATTCCTAGAATTAGCACAGCCTACCTCCTTAGCCCACATGAACTCGGCTCTATCGCCAGACATGTCCCCGTACCTACCATCCCTCGAATATATAGAAGCAACATTGTGGCCGCTTGATCTCTCGATATCATCACGGAATGCCTCTTGGGCCGAGGTTTGTCCCGACAATGAGAATTTACTGGTCAAATTTGACTTCCTGTCAAGTCTTACGAGTGCAAACGGGTTTGCCAACTCTTTTCGTTGTGGAAGTCTGTTTCAACGACAGCAGATTGCCTTGATGGAGGGAATTGACTGGGAAATTACGACAAAAAAAGCCTCTAGCTTCTTTGGTGCCTCCAATGCCTCTAGCACACCTATTACAGCCACTAACACGGAAACACCATGCAACACGGACAGAATGCTGCAGAGAACATGGGGATGGGATGGCTCATCAACTTTAAAGACTCCAAGGCTCCATTTGGCACAAGAATTTCCCTGCCTTTACGATTGGTCTTATCATCCACTGGCATTGAAAAGCCAGCAGATCCTTGATAGACTGAGGGATACCGTTCAACATAAACCGAGGAACAGTTTAATCACTCTTGAATGGTCGGAACTTGTCGAGCAAACTTGCTTAATCTTCTTCTCTCCTCCTAATATCTGCAAATTTCTACGAATCTTCTGGTCCTCGTGGTACCCAAATTGTCCTATTGTTCACAGACCAACCTTTGATCCGCTCAGTGTCCCACCGTCTCTTCTATCGTCGATGGTTATCATTGGGGCCTGCCTATCCCCAGAAAAGAACGACAATTAAATTGCAAGAGCGTGGTTCAATCCGATAGAAGAGATGGTGTTTAATGATCGGTGGCTCGAGGAAGAATTTCCAACATCGAATTGGAATCAGAACATACAGGGTGCATCGAATCGCCTCAAATCTCTCCAGGCGGCTTATTTTGTCTGCCTATTTCAAAATTGGGAGGGCTCAGATATCAACAAGCGGCGAATCAGACGACATCGATATAATACGTTAATTGCAGTATGTTTTGTCCATATAATCTCTTCTGCGTATACTGCAGTTACGTGTGTCACAGAACGATCCCGTCTAATGAGTTCCAGATTGCTCGAGACCTCCAACCTGCTTCAGTTATTCACCTAGATACGTTGCTACTAAGTGACTATCAATCCTTTCAATGGGAGGATTTCATTGAAAAGGAAGAAAAAATTCGGTTTGCCAATTTTTGATTCAATCAAACGAGCAAATTTCTAACTTTTAATTTTACAGGACCTTGAATTACATATTTCTCCTAGATGGGGGCTTTATGATTTTCAACAACATGCCTCCTAGAATGGTCGTCGCCGAACTAAAAATGAGCATCAGTTGCCCGGAAGAATGCTTCCAGGCCCTTACCAGGAGAGAGTGCTTCGCAGCCATGAGCAAATGGGCAGAAAAGGTTCCTCAACATCCTCAGTACTCCATTTCGTCAGTACTTGAAACAATGTTCCAGCGGGATTTACACGAAGAGCAAAAACAGCTTTACGCTCACTTTGGAATCATCAACCTCTTCGTTCTAATCACTGGTTAGTTGAAATTTTCTCGGGTTCGTGTGGCTTTGATTGCTAACAAGCGCCTTTGAAAGCTTTACATATGCTGGTGTTCCACCTTCAAAACGCAATGGCACCTCCGGAAGCTTTTCAAAGAATTGAAAAAGCATTGCAAAACTGGAGAAATGTCTGGGCTCACCGAAAAAATATCCTTTGCCAGTCAGATGATGTTCTTGATGCTGATTCTTTGCCCCAAATGTGGAAGCGATCTGGCTTTATGGAAGATTCATTGGAGTTCTGGCTGCTTTGTAGTGTGATTTTGGAAAAAATCAGGCCAGCTGATAAGCGCGAGGACCGTAATACTGTGCCGGGACGTGTGCTTGAAAGATTTGATGAGACAAGCATGAAACAGGTGAACGATTTGATGAAGCAGTTTGAAAACGTCCCTCTTTCTGGGTAAAACTGGACTTAACATAATGTTTTTGATACCAACATTCTGACTCTGTAACTATTGTAGTGGGGGGACCTCGCCTTCCACTACGTATTGACCTTGCCTGTCCTGTCTTTACAAAGTAATTTAATTATGTAATCTTGGGGAGTCGGAGGATACAAGTAGTAGGAAGAGACAGATTGAATGAAACACACCTCTACACCTCTACACCTCTCTCTGAATTAACTTCTTGGACTGCATGTCCGCGTTCCTTTGTATGCGGAGTCGAGTATGAAACTGAACTGCGAGTGCTGAATCGACCCGTATGCCTCAGAGCATACAGCCTTGAGCGTTCCCCTCTTCACTAAGTAACTGTATAGGATGTGATGTGCTATTTGTGAATCTTCACAGATTTGACGCGGCCTTCATGTCATTTGAGAAAGACATTTCCGTAGCTGACTGCCTTTGTGTGTAATTCTGCTCTCGGATCTCTCTCTCTTGAGCCTTGTCACAATAATAGTTCTCACCATCATTTTTGCGTCTTCGTCAACTTTCGTGAAACAGACGCGGACTGACTAGTCTATGAAGATAACAAATGACTAACAAGAAAGGTATTTGCGCGCTCAATCCCTCGACGTCTTATAAAGACGAAGCGAAATTGATAATTGAGCATATTTCCAACAATTTCGGATCAAGTTTTTTTTCCTATGTCCACATGAAATAGGGAGCTTCGACATGTTTAATCTCAAGATCTGAATTTGTCATTGCTTGAAACGTGCAGGACAAGAGATAAAAATCATCCCAATTCTTCCATCCGAAAAAACAAAAGTTTTGTCTAACAACTTTCTTAAAAGATAGGTAGATGCTGTTTTAATTGCTTGTTTAAGATTTAACGCTAGATGCGGGGTCCCCGCATTTCGGATTTCATCTGTGTTACAAGGCTTTGATCCATGGGAAATCTCCAGGGCTCTCTCCACTGTACCTATTTTCCGCTGTCATATTTTATCATGTAGCGGGTGGGGGGTTCCTGGGTGTTTTTCATGCGCTACAAACCTACTCAATGAAGCGTGTGATGGTCATTCATCGTTGTCATTCTCATTTTGCTCCCCTCGCTGGTCCGAAGATTAACTGCACCGAGCCTTGCAAAGCCAGTGAGAGCCCCTGGATGTTGAAAGTGAATAGATGGTCGGGCAATTTCCAGAACATCGATTTCTTATGGATCATTAACTAGATCTGTGAAACATTCATTCACTGAGGTTGTAACTGAAGATCGGGAGTGCCGTGGGAATTGGTCCCTGAGTAAGAAATTCCGTCACACTATGGCATCTATGATACTTCTTGCGTTGCTATAAGACAAATTTTAAAAGTACCTATATGTACTTTACGCATCTTTGCAAAATTTCAATAGCGTTGTCACCTTCAATTCGCATGATTTTCCGTTGTACATCGCATATACCACATAGGCTACTGTGCTATGTGTTTAGGGGAGAGAAAATACGTCCTTCAAGCTAGCTCACACTTCCAATGATCTACGGGTGATGTAATTTTACCCGGAGGAGCCCGGAATTTGCGGATTACTATCCCATGGCAGAAGAGCCAAAAACGTTTGAAGGTGAAGGCAGATGCCCTATATAGAACTCATAAAATCTCCTCGCCCAGCCCTGCCGCCCAGCCGCACCACAAGTTTCCTGTCTAGTTCGTTCACGCGTCCAGCGTAGTTCTCTAGATCGTGAATCTCAACTTCCGTGACTCTTGGTTTAACTAACCCCTTGCGAACATATTCTGCAGCCTCCGCAAGATCTACACGATCGCCCGTGATGCTCCCAATGATCCGAATACCATAGTCGATCAAGGGAAGGGGATGAAGCGATATCTTTGAAGTAGACGGGGGAATGCCTACTGCAACAAGAGTTCCATGGTAATCCAGACAATTCAAGGCCTCTTCGTATGCTGCTGAAGCCCCAGCGCACACGATCATCGCAGAACAAAGCATGCCCCCTGTTTTCAGGAGCACAGCGCTCCGCAGGTTGTCCTCCTTTTCAAAGTTCAAATAGATCTCTGCTCCTGCATCCATACAGAGAAGCCTTCGCTGCTCTCCTCCGTCAATTGCGATGGGTCGATATCCCATCTGCTTAGCATATGACAAAGCCAACGATCCCACTGCACCCGCAGCGCCAGAAATACCAACCCACGAACCTATTGCGAGCTTCGCCACCTTGAGTGCTTTGTATGCCGTAACACCAGCACACATAATTGGTGCCAGCATCTTGCTAGGCACTCCTTCGGGAAGAGGCGTGACATATCTCTCCGGAACGACGGTATACCTGGCCAGGGTACCCGGCACATCACGCCCACCGAAAACCCGCTCTAGACATCGTGTCTCGTCATTCAGATCACCGTCACACACGCGACAGATTCCACATGCATCACGAATCCAGCCAACCCCGACCCGACGGCCGACCTTAGCTGCCTCGCTTGTGCAGGAAGATCCTACGGCGGAAATCCGGCCCACGCCCTCATGGCCTAGAATTGATTGACATGGGCCAAGGTAGCCATGGGCAAGCGAAAGGTCTGTCCCACAGAAACCAGTTACTTCTATTTCAACGAGAACCTCATGGGGCTTGATGGTTGGAATCGCGAGATTTTGTATTTCGAAGTAGAACTTGGGACCTTGCTTAAAAAACTCCTCTGTCAGAGACATCATTCGCCAGTCCTCATCGAGGAAACGAAATGCCTTACATTTTGAAGAACGGCAGCCACCTGATACGATGGCACTCTTTGCTTTGAACTGGAGCCCGTTGTAGGAAGTGTGGGAGGGGGAATTGGGGACGGCATTTCTTTCACAATCAGAATATTCCACCTGCAATAGCAGCAAACTTGAACATGATTCGGCAGGCCACTTCAGTGTGTAGTTTATATAGTTGCATATAAGAAATGAGCTTTGGGATTCGTGCCCTTTCGGATCTGTCCCACCCCCTCTCCACCGGCAGTTCTCCATATCTTCGGCAAATTTCCCCCACAATGTTCCTCGGCATAACCTCAACGCACACTCCTCCAACAATGCTAGCACCGAATTTTGGTTACAACATACATCCGAAGTCTCCAAGTCGGCTCCCACCTGATATCCGGGCGGGGAATGATGTAGAAATTCCGTCACGGGTGTGGAGGAAACCCGCTGACCCACTCTTCACCTGGCATTCAATACTTAACTCAAAGCAATCGGCTGTATCGAGTTTCCCCATATTGAGTCTTTGTCTTTTCCTTAGATCTCAAAATGTTCTACAATATTATCAACTCAGAGCGCCGGTCCGGAGACACTGCGACAGTTGTGAACCCCAGGACTAACGAAGTCCTTTGGGAGGTGACGGTCGCACATGAGACGGACCTTAACGACGCAGTCGAAGCTGCCAGGGTGTCATTTGACTCTTGGAAGGTCTTGTCTATCGAAGAAAGACAGAGATACCTACTCAAGCTAGCCGGTGAACTAGAGCAGCGAAGAGATGAAATACATGCCCCTCTAGCAGCGGAGACTGGCAAATCCGTAAGAAACTTCTCCCAAGTTGTGATCATTGGGAACATTGCTAAGAAGCTTCTTAGAATATCCTCGCAAATATAGAGATTGATGATACTTTGGCATTTATCAGGTTCAATGGTATTGCAAATCTACAGTCGGAAATGTTATTTTAGCAGGAAAAGCTGACCGGTCCAGCATCTCAGTCATTGCCCGATAAAGTGGAATACGAAGACAACAAACTCAAGATTGTTTCTACCCATCATCCTATAGGAGTGGTGGGTGCAATTTGCCCTTGGAATTTTCCGCTCGTGTTAGCCGCCGGCAAGATTGCTGCCGCACTCCTCATGGGAAATTCCATCATCGTCAAACCGTCGCCATTCAGTCCATGTTCCACTTTGAAATTCGTTGAGCTTGCGACATCCGTACTTCCGCGGGGTGTACTCCAGGCGCTCAACGGAGACAACGACATGGGCAGGCTCATTAGTATCCATCCGGGAATCGACAAGATCAGTTTCACCGGATCCATTGCGACTGGAAAGAAGGTTGCGGAAAGCGCGGCCAAGACCCTGAAACGAGTGACACTCGAGCTCGGTGGGAACGATGCAAGTGTCATCTGCCCCGACGTTGATATCAAACCCGTTGCTGCTAAGGTTGCTGCCGGGGCCTTTTTCCATTCGGGCCAGATGTGCGTTGCTACAAAAAGGGTCTATGTGCATGAGACTATTTTTGAAGAATTCCGGGACTCTTTTGTGGAGGCAGTCAAGAACATCAAAGTCGATCTTGCTGGTGACCAGTCACCTCTGTTCAGTCCGATCCAGAATGAGCAACAGTATAAGGTGGTCAACGATCTGATCGCTGATTGCAAGGAAAACAACTACACTTTGCTTTGCGGGGGTAATGCGGACGACAAGCACCCAGGTCTCTTTATCGCACCCGTTGTTGTGGACCAACCACCACATGATTCTCGCATCGTCCAAATGGAGCAATTTGGTCCTATCATTCCGCTTTCGAAGTGGTCTACTGAGGATGAAGTGATTTCGAGAGTCAATGGGACAGATACTGGCTTAGGGGCCTGCGTGTGGGCGAAGGATGTTGAGCATGCGGGGCGCATTGCACGAAAACTTGAAGTTGGAACCGTATGGATTAATAGCGCTGAAATGCCTAGCCCACACGCCTACTGTTCAGGCTGGAAGCAGAGTGGGATTGGAGGCGAGTGGGGGAACCAGGGGCTGATGTCATATTCTCACACACAGATACTTCAGTTGTGCAAGTAGACTATTCACGGCCGTCGCCACAGAGTGAACATTTGAAAATTTTAACGAAGAACCTGCTTAAATATAACCACAAGGAGATTGACAAGGCTTTTTTCTGCTTCTAAGATATTCTTCTCACTTCATTATCGTGAAGCTATTTCAGAAATTGGATTAACCCACAAAGCTTTACAATGAACCAATCTGTCAGCGCAATGGTACGATTATATCAACCTTGTTCCACAAGAGAGATTCAACATCGGAGTTGCGCTTGTGGATTTTTCACTTCAGGAAGATTGGGTTGATTTGATATTTGTTTATAAAGTCATAGCGTTTGATAATACATACAATCCTCTGATAGCTCAGCTGGAAGAGCGCAAGACTGTAATTGCCCTGTTCGTAAGGAACTTGTTATCTTGAGGTCCCTGGTTCGATCCCGGGTCAGAGGAATTTTTTGGGCAAATCAAATGGGCTTTTTGATTTGCCTTGGACGTTTTGATTCATCTTCTATCGCCTTTTTTTTTTTTTTTTTCACCCAATACTCATCTAATTGTTGTTACAGACTCTACACTGCGAAAGCTAATTTCGGCCCACTGGCAGCACCCCTGTGAGTCAACTCTCAATATACCTTCACATCCACACCTAGGCACCCGCACATGAATTGGTCAAAATGATTAAAAAAAAAGGTCAAGTAGGCCACACAAAATAGGATGAAACACGAGTTTGGGTAGAATAAGGAGCTTTTGGCAAGACTAGGTGCTATCTTGCACTTGTGTAGCTTGGTGCATCTAATGAGTCTTATCCAAGAGTGAGCACTTATGCCTCAACCCGGCAACCAGCCTCCCCGTTGGGCTCAAATTGAAAAAAAATCCATAGGCAACAACTTTGTACCCGCGATTTCCAGGCGGTAGCTGGGGGTCTGCTCTCGCTGTTACAAAAAGATTAATTTCGAGGACGACATCAACTGCAAAATGCCACAGACCCTCCCCTCCCTCCTGCGAAGTGAGATTCACCTACTTCAAGGCACGGGAAAAAAAAAAGATATCAACATCCTACGTCGACTCGATTATCGCAATCAACAGCACGGATTCTTTGCCTGTCTCGACAATCATCGGGGTTAGATCACAAATGTCGTGACCTATCATCTAGGCCTTTCATCGACTGTCTGATGGCAAGTGACGGATGTTGAAGATTGCATGGAGTTTCAAATTTTGTGTTACAGTCTCTATCAATGATTGAAAAGCCGGAAAATAGTCGGGAAGAGTGTCCGGTTGCCCCTTCCATACCGGCTGGGCGAGGACTTCGGTCAAGGGAATTGCGATGAAAAGATTTGATGGAAAGCAGGGACGTGTGCTGATGTATGGGTTTGCAAATTTGCCACTTCCGATGAGACTGTACGGGTTTCATTCTCCCCATTACCAACTGACACTACACTGATGAAGTTTCCCAGCCCTCATATAGTGGCAATCTTCCTCGTCAAGACCTAGAAAACGATCATTTCCCTGTGGATATTTTCCCACTGTCTCGCGGAATTTGCAATCGAAGACTCTTTGTTAAACTCGTTTGAGGGAAACTTTAAAGCAAATCAACAAGCAGTGACAGACAAGGTGGTGGAACCGTTAAATTCGTCACATACACACATTGATAGCCTTGACCGCTAGAATCAGAAGCTGAAGTAAGAGACGTTGATCGTGTAATTATATTAACTCATGCTGAACTAAATCTTTGAACATAGAAAGATAAATAGGAAAGAAGGACTGATATATCCAACGCGGGAGGGGACATAAATCTCAGCACTGTGCGATCCGGACTAGCGCCACCGGCTTATGCCTTCTTTAATATGTAGACTGTGTTCACCATTTAGATTTGCATGGCAACAGCACAGATAGCTCCAAACACCACGGCCGCACCGGACAAAGTAGCACGACCGGCGGCGTTGAAGGGGATGATGCTAGGGCTGGGGCTAGGCTTGCCAGCGCTACCACCTGAAACAGGAGACGTGTGGGCCGCAAGGCCGGTAGAGGTCTTGGATGCTTGGCAAGCAGCATCGCAAAAAGCGACGACGCTAGTGAAAGTAGGGGTGACACGGGTAAGAGTGCCGGTGTGAGATTGACTTCCCACAGTGACTGAAGGACCATATGGGTATGTAGAAATCGAGGCAGAACCAGGTCCCTTAAGGCCAGTCCATACCGAGGTGGCAGAGACATCAGCAGGAATGGTGGAAGCTTCACCTGGCAGAACTCCAGGGACAATAGTCTCTCCAGGGGCAGCACCCGGCATAGTGGTGTCGCCGGGGACCATAGGGACAGTGGTCTCACCGGGATTGGCACCAGGAGTGGCGGGCTTTCCTGGGACAACATCGGGAGTAGTAGTCTCGCCAGGAATAACACCAGGGATAGTAGCATCACCGGGAACAACAGGAGGAGTAGCAGGCTTTTCGGGGACAACACCGGGAACAGTGGTCTCGCCGGGAATGACTGGGACAGTGGGCTTTCCTGGGATCACAGGGATGGTAGCCTCACCGGGAATGCCTGGGACAGTAGGCGTGGTAGGTTTGCCAGGAACAACACCAGGGATGGTAGCCTCGCCGGGAATGACTGGCACAGTGGGCTTGCCAGGGACGACACCAGGGACGGTAGTCTCGCCGGGAATGACTGGCACGGTGGGCTTGCCAGGGACGACACCAGGGACGGTAGCCTCACCGGGAATGCCTGGGACAGTAGGCGTGGTAGGCTTGCCAGGAACAACACCAGGGACGGTAGTCTCGCCGGGAATGACTGGCACGGTGGGCTTGCCAGGGACGACACCAGGGACGGTAGCCTCACCGGGAATGACTGGGACAGTGGGCTTGCCAGGAACAACACCAGGGACGGTAGCCTCACCGGGAATGCCTGGGACAGTAGGCGTGGTAGGTTTGCCAGGAACAACACCAGGGATGGTAGCCTCGCCGGGAATGACTGGGACAGCGGGCTTGCCAGGAACAACAATAGGCGTGGTAGGTTTGCCAGGGACGACACCAGGGACGGTAGCCTCACCGGGAATGACTGGGACGGTGGGCTTGCCAGGAACAACAATAGGCGTGGTAGGTTTGCCAGGGACGACACCAGGGACGGTAGCCTCGCCGGGAATGACTGGCACAGTGGGCTTGCCAGGGACGACAATAGGCGTTGTAGGTTTGCCAGGAACAACTCCAGGGACGGTAGCCTCACCGGGAATGACTGGGACAGTGGGCTTGCCAGGGACGACAATAGGCGTGGTAGCCTCACTGGGAACGACTGGCACGGTGGGCTTGCCAGGGACGACACCAGGGACGGTAGCCTCACCGGGAATGCCTGGGACAGTAGGCGTGGTAGGTTTGCCAGGAACAACACCAGGGATGGTAGCCTCACCGGGAATGACTGGGACAGTGGGCTTGCCAGGGACGACAATAGGCGTGGTAGCCTCACTGGGAACGACTGGCACGGTGGGCTTGCCAGGGACGACACCAGGGACGGTAGCCTCACCGGGAATGCCTGGGACAGTAGGCGTTGTAGGTTTGCCAGGAACAACACCAGGGATGGTAGCCTCACCGGGAATGACTGGGACAGTAGGCGTGGTAGGTTTGCCAGGAACAACACCAGGGATGGTAGCCTCACCGGGAATGACTGGGACAGTGGGCTTGCCAGGGACGACAATAGGCGTGGTAGCCTCACCGGGAATGACTGGGACAGTGGGCTTGCCAGGAACAACACCAGGGACGGTAGCCTCACCGGGAATGCCTGGGACAGTAGGCGTGGTAGGTTTGCCAGGAACAACACCAGGGACGGTAGCCTCGCCGGGAATGACTGGCACAGTGGGCTTGCCAGGGACGACAATAGGCGTTGTAGGTTTGCCAGGAACAACACCAGGGATGGTAGCCTCACCGGGAATGACTGGGACAGTGGGCTTGCCAGGGACGACAATAGGCGTGGTAGCCTCACCGGGAATGCCTGGGACAGTAGGCGTGGTAGGCTTGCCAGGAACAACACCAGGGACGGTAGCCTCACCGGGAATGCCTGGGACAGTAGGCGTTGTAGGTTTGCCAGGAACAACACCAGGGATGGTAGCCTCACCGGGAATGACTGGGACAGTAGGCGTGGTAGGTTTGCCAGGAACAACACCAGGGACGGTAGCCTCGCCGGGAATGACTGGCACAGTGGGCTTGCCAGGGACGACAATAGGCGTTGTAGGTTTGCCAGGAACAACTCCAGGGACGGTAGCCTCACCGGGAATGACTGGGACAGTGGGCTTGCCAGGGACGACAATAGGCGTGGTAGCCTCACCGGGAATGACTGGGACAGTGGGCTTGCCAGGAACAACACCAGGGACGGTAGCCTCACCGGGAATGCCTGGGACAGTAGGCGTGGTAGGTTTGCCAGGAACAACACCAGGGATGGTAGCCTCACCGGGAATGACTGGGACAGTGGGCTTGCCAGGAACAACACCAGGGACGGTAGCCTCACCGGGAATGCCTGGGACAGTAGGCGTTGTAGGTTTGCCAGTAACAACACCAGGGATGGTAGCCTCACCGGGAATGACTGGGACAGTAGGCTTGCCAGGGACGACAGTAGGTGTAGTAGGCTTCGAGGGGGAAGATGGAGTAGTGGTGGCCGGGGGAGGGACAGATGACGCATCTTGGCAATCAACCTCGCCCAACACGGCTAGGCACAAGTTGATGGGGATGTTAATCAGACCACCTTCAGAACCGGAGCTCTGTTGACAGTGGGCCTCACCAAGGACAGCTAGGCAAATGTTGATTGGCACATTGATTAAGGAACCCTCTCCGCCACTGGAAGAGGAAGAGGCTTGGTCACACTTAGCTTTTCCCAGGACAGCCAGACACGCGTCAACGGGCACGTTGATTAAGCCACCGCTAGTAGCCGTCTTCTGCTTGCATTCAGCCTCTCCGAGGATGGCTGCGCAGAGTCCAACGGGCACATTGATAAGACCGCCGCTGCTGGCGCTGCTGCCGGCGCCGCTGCTAGAATTAGAAGCCACCTGGTCGCATTTGGCTTTCCCAAGGACGGCAGCACACGCGTCGACAGGGACGTTAACCAAGCCGTTGCCGGTTACTGTCTTCTGTTGACATTCAGCCTCTCCAAGAATGGCTGCGCAGAGTCCAACGGGCACATTGATAAGACCGCCGCTGCTGGCGCTGCTGCCGGCGCCGCTGCTAGAAGTAGAAGCCACCTGGTCGCATTTGGCTTTCCCAAGGACGGCAGCACACGCGTCGACAGGGACGTTAACCAAGCCGTTGCCGGTTACTGTCTTCTGTTGACATTCAGCCTCTCCAAGAATGGCTGCGCAGAGTCCAACGGGCACATTAATAAGACCACCGCTGCTGGCGCTGCTGCTCGAAGTGGAAGCCACCTGGTTGCATTTGGCTTTCCCAAGGACGGCAGCACACGCATCGACAGGGACGTTAACCAAGCCGTTGCCGGTTACTGTCTTCTGTTGACATTCAGCCTCTCCAAGAATGGCTGCGCAGAGTCCAACGGGCACATTGATAAGACCGCCGCTGCTGGCGCTGCTGCCGGCGCCGCTGCTAGAAGTAGAAGCCACCTGGTTGCATTTGGCTTTCCCAAGGACGGCAGCACACGCATCGACAGGGACGTTAACCAAGCCGTTGCCGGTGACTGTCTTCTGTTGACATTCAGCCTCTCCAAGAATGGCTGCGCAAAGATTCACAGGCACGCTAATCAGGCCACTTCCATCGCTTCTGGGAAACAAAGAGGCCTGTTTACAATTGGCTTCTCCGAGGACTGCAGCACAAACGTCAACAGGAACGCTGATCAAACCATCACCGGTGACTGTCTTCTGTTCGCACTCAGCCTCTCCAAGAATAGCTGCGCAAAGATTGACGGGTATGTCGATCAAGTTATCATCGACGCTTCTAGAAGACAAGAAGGCCTGTTGACATTTGGCTTCTCCGAGGACTGCAGCACAAACGTCAACAGGAACGCTGATCAAACCATCACTGGTGACTGTCTTCTGTTCGCACTCAGCCTCTCCAAGAATGGCTGCGCAAAGATTCACAGGCACGCTAATCAGGCCACTTCCATCGCTTCTGGGAAACAAAGAGGCCTGTTTACAATTGGCTTCGCCAAGTACTGCAGCACAAGCGTCAACAGGAACGCTGATCAAACCATCACCGGTAACTGTCTTCTGTTCGCACTCAGCCTCTCCAAGAATAGCTGCGCAAAGATTGATAGGCACATCAATCAAGCTATCAGTGGCTTGAACTCCCTTCACAATCGCAAAAAAAAGTTAGCTCTTCATCCAATTAAACTTGCAGGAAGGGTCTTGCGTACGGAGCATGATGCTGCAAGAGCTACAAGCGAAGCAATCATGGATTGCTTCATCGCAGCGCGTTGGAAGAATATTCAGAGCGAAAAAAAGAATGGACGCCGATTGACACCAGCAATAATGAGCGAGAGGTTAAAAAACCTACAACGAGGAGATGTGGAACGGGAATGGAAGAGAGAGGCAGACAGCCTTATATGTACGAACCCATCAGGCAGTCATTATAGCAATCGTAAAAATAGGGGAGGCAACGTCGATCTACATCACAAACCATTGCCTAGCCCAAAAAAGAACGCCAAATTAGAACAGCAAGACCAGACCAACCCATTTTGCTTGTAGATATCCTTCTGATTGGTCCCCTCCTTTTTTCCCCTCGTATTTCGTTGACAAAAGTTGGTCAAGGAACCAAACCTGATATTCAACCCTCAGACTAGACCTATCACTTTTTTCCCGGGCCGCTAATGCACTTAGCGCCTTATTCAATTGCTCCCGCTCGGGGCCTAATCCAAAACTAGTCCAGCCACATAAGCCCACATGCACAACGCATCTCAAGCAGTTCTTTGTGCTCATGATCTTTCAGTTCAGGGGCGACACCAAGCAAGGTGTCGGTTTCAATATAGGGCTATCGGTAAAATCAGCGGTATAATCCCAAATTGGACCGAAATGCCAGTTCATTAAATTCCAGTCCCCATTACCCCAATAGACCAGTCATCATGCGCCTCCTACCTGATGTGGAACCCCGGCTATCGGAGTACAAGGGTGTCTATTCAGGTACGCTGCATTTCTAAAATATTTTGAAGCATCCTGTTTGCTTTTTCTTTCCGGGACAAACTGCTCTGTTCTCCCCACCTATTAACACTACAACACTATATCGCATCCTCGGACACCGAAGTTTTGCACAAGCATGGTGATTTAGGGTCGAAATTTCGCACGACCCTATGATTAACTAACCATTTGGGGGCTTGTCCTTGGCTGCGCTAGAGATATTAACCCCACTGCCTTTTTGGGCCTTTTCGATCTTTTCGATCTTATTATGACCCACAACTTCTGTTTCCGCATGTGGAGCACGATCTGCAGTCTGGCGTGCATGATTGCCTTGAATTCTCGGCTTTTTCCCGGCATCTTCATAACTCCATTGTGTTCTTCTTTTTATGTTGTACACGAGACCCGTGAGTATTTCTATGGATTGTAACTCTTGCAACACGCTGTGTGCTCGAGCGAACGAAGCTTTTCTCAACTAGTGGATGTGATACCTTAAATCTTGAAAAGACTTTGTACTGATCTAATAGTGATCAACTCGCATTCGGAGTCCCGTGCACAACAGGGGTTCGGAGATTTCCGCTCTTTTGCCCCCAGTCGCTAAAATACGTCCGAAAACATCTGCTTTGGGTGTTGGGAAAGCAACTACCCTGCTACAACAACTCGGGCGAGAACTATGCTAATGTATGCACGCCGCTGGTAATAAACATGGTATTCTTCCAAATTCATACAACCAATTGGTTACAGAAGAAGCTCTGAACTACATAGTTACTAGTGATCAATGACTAATAGGTATGAACACTGGTATTACTAGCAAGAAAAAGCAATTATGTGCATGCAGATTAGCGTATGTTGTAGTTCTCGGCCGGACTGTCGTAGCAGGGTAAGGAACAGAGAACCTAGTGCGTAAGGAACCCCTGCTCCGAGCATCCGATTCTCGATGTCCACGATTTCATTAAAAAATCACTTTGCACATGTTGTATGTTGTATGCGATAAATTTCAAACGCGAGATCTAACAAATCACCCCCCCCCCCCCCCCCCCTCCCGTTGCAACCGGTGATTATAAATATAAGATCCCAGTGACCCGCCAGGAGGAAGTCATTCTTTAGCAAGTCATAGCATACAGAACTCTTATCTTACGGTTCATCATTTACCCTTGTAGGCTTTACATAGAAAGACAGGGTCTACGGAGTAAACACAGCCCCAGTCATGATTAGTGGTTTGAAATCTTAGGGCTGTGCTCTGTACTCTGTACTCGGACCTGCATTGCTGGAGTAACAAAATTGGATCGGAATTTTTTTTTACGAAGTACTCCATAGTCCTTCTAACCATCAAGACGTTCATCGACAGAAGTTAAACTGTTAAAATTGAACTTCAAATTTTTGCGACTCGAGAATTAATCTGCTTTGTGATCCGGCCACGCACGGATGCCAATTGTCCACGCATTGACTATCGTAGCCGTGCCCCTTTCCTTTTTTTTTTTTTCTTCCTCGGCCTTTGAGACAACAAAGGCTGCTTTCGACGTCATGTTTCGATGTCCACGGTGCGAAAAAGCCTATCAGAGGAAGACTCATTTAATTCGCCATGAAGCGACCCGTAAGGTCCGATCTCAATGACAAATATGAATAAGCTGACCACAGCCCAGATACACAGCAGCTCACTTCCAGCTGCCCTTTATGCAAGAAAGCATTTCTTAAGCCGTATGCAAAGAATCTTATAAATAACGAATATTATCTAATGCTTTGAAAGAGAGGTCACACGAAGACATGTCAAAACCTGTGCCAAAAAATTCAACCAGCCTGCGCCTCCTGCAGCCAAACCGGGCAGGAAAAGGCATTCCTGTGAGCTATGCTTCTTTGCCAAAGCATCTTGCGACAGGAAGTTACCATGCTCTCGCTGTCGTTCCCTTGGACGACAATGCACTTTCGTCACCCAAGAGACACCTTCCCGGGATTCCAGTTGCACTGCAGTAGCCTCACCCTCGCCGTCTACAACCACATCCCGAGCCACCCCGGAGAGTGGATCATTTTCTTTCCTCCAGCATTTTGCCAATCCATCCTTTCAACGGGATAGGCTGGCAATTGGGGAGACCGCAAAATGTTCTGTTCGACGAAACCTTGAAACACTCAATTCCCATATCGAAGATGCCCTCGTTCCCACTGATCCTATGTCGGCTTTTGGTAGTGATTTTCAACTCACAAATCTCCCTTTCCAAATACCATCGACTCTGCCCTCTTTCACAGATGATTATCTACTTCAGTTCAACCTTGATACACTCTTCCCTTCAAAGCTTTCCAACCAACTGTCCGAGATCATGACAGAATTGGTCGATACTTCAAAGTCGATGGGTCTCGGGAGCACAGGAACGCTAAGTGCGCTTGATTTTATGGAACTTTCTACCCTCTTAGGGGTTTCCAACATCTCTGCTTCTATCTCTGCGTTCTTCCATTCCCTGCACTGGCACTTACCCGTGGTGCATTTTCCAACCTTCGACCCAGGAAATGTCTCCAATCCTCTTTTACTCTCGATTTTCTTATCCGGTGCCACATACACTATTCCATTGGATGGAGGAGCCCTGCCATCCAGTCTCTTCGACGTCGCAGAAGAGTACATATTTCGGAAAATTGCGGAGCTATCAACACTCGCTTCACCAAAAGAACAATCCCAACTTTTATCAACTGTTCAGCTACTACAAAGTGCCCTTATTATCGAGATGCTTCAATTTGGACAAGACAATATGCAAACAAGACGTCGCATTCGCATCGTCCGACATCCATGTTTGGTATCCACCATACGGTCCTTGGGGATTTTCCAGCTCAAGCGAGGAACAGCTCCAACGGTTTGTGATGAGAATACTTGGAAAAAACTGGTGGCAGAGGAAGTGTGTATACGGTACCTTACATTTCCCTTTTTTTTCATTCTTATGTTGTCCTATTTTTAGGGGGATTTTTGAGATGCATCGCTAACCAGCTCCAAGTATCGCCTGTTGGGTCTTTCTAGCGGATGGTTTCCTTACAGTCTGCTTCAAAAACCACCCATCAATATCGGTCTTTGAGATGGACTGTCATTTTCCTTGGAGTGCCGGGTTATGGGAAGCCGAAAGCGCGTCTTCCTTTAGCAGAATTGCCATGTCGCACTCGACAGAGCTCCCGCTTCCTCCCTTCAAGGATGTCATCACGCAGTTGCTCGAAACCACTGCAAATAATGGCCCAATAACATGGGGTCTTTCGGTATCCGTGGAACATCTCTTGATCCTGATTTATGGTATGTTGATGACCGAAGTCAGCGAATCGATCAAATTACTAAGCATGTCGCAACAGCTATTAACTCTCTCGCATTCCAAGCGAGAGCGGGCTTATTAAGATACCTATCGCTCGATAAAATACGCTGTGCGTCTGATAATTGGAAGCGCATTTGGGATTCTGTCATCGGTCTCTTGAATAAGGATCAATTCCTTCACCTCGGGTATCCAAAACACGCTCAAGAACTTTGGTGGTTGTTGAATGCCACGCTAGATGCTTCCAGCAGAGATGATGTCAGCCTTAGTTATATGGACAACACTGCTACTGATGATTTGGGGAATTTGAATGAATTTATTCAATGGTGTCACCAAAGCGCGCCATAGACCCTGAACATAAACACAATAGAGTCAAATACTGTACAAGAAAATTTCTCTTTTCACCGAACGCATGCTGCATTTTGCGGCTGATTATTTTCATTCTTCAACACCTGAAAACTTAAGAAACATTCAAAATACATTGCATTGTAATTTTACATATGAAACATCTCGAACCAAATGACGACCTCCTCAGTAACAGAGGCCGTATAGGCGGTCGACTATTCTGGTACAATTAAAATACAAAGAGATCCCCAAAATGGGATATCCATCTCAATCACGCTTGTTTGTAAGTTTCTCGTTCCCGGTTTTATCCTGGCTTTCCATAAAGTTATCCCCCTTAGGTCTTCGGTATGTTCCTCCGAGACGATCCCACGCTGTTGTAAACTGCCCATAATTATAGTTGAAGTGCAGGTGATGCATCGTATGACAAGAAGCGCCGTTAATAATCTCCGATCCTGGCATGTACTCGGCATCATCTGCAGGAATCAGTGTAAGCTATAATGCCTTCAGTTCAGAGTGATCAAAAAAAACTCACGGATCAGCACTGTCCAAACGGTAACGAAGATGAACAGCCCCAAGTATGCACCTTTCTGCAGCGGAAAAATCAACGGGTAGACATGGTAGGGCAGACTCTGCGACCATCCATCCAACGGATGAAACGCATAACTGGCGAACGGCGTCGGTACTGCCCATTTATGGTGTGGTTTGTGAAGCCAGCGGTAAAAGAAAGGGTGATGCAGGCCACGATGGATCCAATAAATCCCGCTATCTGTGAAGCAAATGAACAATGGATATTGCAGCAAGGTGTATCCGAAGAACGGGGACTCGCTGGTGAAATCATATAGCTTTGACCATCCTCGGATCTCGGCTATGAAAAAGGGGACGGTGAGGAGAGCCATTACTGGAATTGCAGAGATTCCTTGGTAGATCTCGAGTTTGATCTGGTCTGGGAGGAATCGCGGGTGCTTGAGCAGCCTTTTGTCGAATAAAGTGTGGTATAGTAGCAGGCTACCGAGGAGGTACATGATCATTGCGAAAAGCCTAGTTTTCACAGTGAGATCCCAATCAGTTGCTGGAATATTGTTTTTCGAGTGAAATGACGAACCATGTGATCGCATACAACGACAATGCTTGTCTGGCCATGTCATCTCTCTTCCAAAGGCTTGCCTCGGCCCATTTTGAGGGCTGCATGGGGTAATAAACCTTGACATGTCGATTCAAATTGGCAGCGGGTAAAGTTTCATTGCTGAAAGTTGCTGCTGGGTCGGGCGAGAGAAATGCGTAGCACCGGTCGAAGACCAATGTATCCAGAATGTCCAGGAAAACATCCATTGTTGGATTTATGTGTTATTTCCCTTGGACTACTTGCTGGTGCTACACAAAAACGTGGCCATTCCTCTTCTCTTATGCGTGGACAATACCCACAAGGGGTATACCTACATGGCAATTACCTACTTGAAGAATATCTACATGGCATGATTGGCTTCAGCTCGGTCAATACCCACACGGCTAATCCCTACATGGGAAATCCCTACAAGGAGCGCTTACTTACACGCAGTGATCCACTTAATGCCACGCGTGGATACCAGTGGCTGAACAAACTGTTCGAAAGACGAAAGCACCTATTTCGACCGCAACTTATTTTCTCTCTACGGTGACTCTCTGCGAGAAATCAGAATCGTTAGGTGCAATATAAGACGAAAAAGATGCTAAGGTTGTATGTGGTAACTCACAGACATATCAGTCACGGCTGAAGCTTAAACGCGATTCAAGGCGGATGCCTCGGACATTGCAGTTGACGAAAATATATAGTAAGCTTCATGTAATTTTTATACAATTCCTCCCCCTTTTCGAAAGTGAAGTAAAACCTCATTCAGGATGCGTTAGACCACATAATTTATTTACCTTCAACAATTGTTTGGATCAAATATTTATCGAAACTACAATGGTTGAATATTGGAATTTGACTGCTTTATGACACCAAGTCATCATTCATAAAATTAATGATTCTCAGACTTTTCATCAATCCGTCGAGTGGTCGAGCAGCAACTCGACCATCGCATCTTCCTTGGTCTAGTGGTGATGATTTCCGCTTGTCATTAACACCGATAAGCGCGGGAGACCGGGGTTCGATTCCCCGAGGGAGAGATTTCTTTTTTCTTTTTTCTTTTTTTGCATCAGTTGACAACCATTTTCTTCTAGGTGGAATGAATATCTTAACAAGCTTTTTTTTTTTTTGGATTAGGCGCAAATAATAAAAGATAATAATGGCTGCTTTCCATACTTCCACATCAGGTAAACATACTACCCAACTCCAACCTGGAGCTTTAGTATGCAAGTCCCCAAAGTGATAGATGAATGAGCGAATGAATTGTCAAGGTCTTCGAAAGAATAAGACAGAGCCAAAAAAAAAAGGGAAATGCCCCACGAGTTATTCCAATAGAAGAAAGAGTTCTTTCTCACGTTCAAAGAAAGGCCTCAGTGGTTGTATCGTTGTCAGGGACTTCGCCCATTTGTCGACGGCGACTGTCCAAGAACATATCAACCATACGCTTGCTAGAGACCGTGGACTGAATGTCTTGAAGTTGCTGGTAGCTCTCCACCATGTCAGTGTACTCATCCTGCTGCCGTGCGTTCTCATTGCTTGCACGGTTGTCTCGTTGGGTGCGCATGGACCGGAAGTGATTAATCCTGCTATCTTGGGCGATCGGAGCACGCCTGGCTGAATAGCGTCGTCGCTGTTGCTCTTTGGTCCAGGATCGCTTTGCCCCCACTCCCTTCGGGGTCGGGGACTCTGGTGGCTGCATGTTCCCGGACCTCAGTCGAATTGGCGACGGTTCTTGATGATAAGCAATGGGTTTAGGTGAAACATTTTCACCAGACTGAGCAGCAGTCTCCACAGCTAATGAGTTGGCGTGAGCCTGCACCTTATTTTCCGACTTAGTTATCTGCAGTGGCATGGTGGTTCGCATGCCGGAAGGCTGGATTAATGGACGGGAGAAATTGCTCTGTGACGGGACTTTGTTCTCAGCCGAAGCTTGGCGCTCGGTGATATTCTGGCTGTCTGGAACCTTTAGTAGAGTTGATGAAGCGGGAGCGGAGATAGCGATAGGAGCTCGTCGAGCTATGCTGGTAAAGTACTCATCATCGTCCTGGTATTGTGCATACTCTCTGATATGTTCCCTTGTGGGGCTTGCCTGCTCAATTCTTTCGATCTGCGAGCTCATCCACCGCTGCCAGTCCGCACTGGGATTCACCTGAGGTGGGGGAGACGAAGCCCAATAGGCACGATTGGGTGAGCTGTATATTGTCCGCTGTGGAGTAAAGATGGTTGCTGTTCCTGGTTCGTCATGGACCTTCGTATCGGCATTGTCAGTTCTTGTTGGGGTATTGCCACTGGTGGTCCGGGAATAGACACTTGGGGAAACCATGTCTCTTTTCGAGGCCCGGACGCGAGAAACAATAACGCTACCATTATCCCCATCCGATTCTTCAGTCAAGGCGTCCGTTGATTGCGGCGATCTTTTGTCTAAAGCAGCAGTCACACGTTCATTTTTTACCTGAGACGCCATGTGTCGAGAAACTTGCATCGACTTTGCTGAGCGCGGATAATTTCGTGGACTAGATTGGTCACCACCGCGTGCTGTTGCAAATGAAGCAGGCGAGGTCAAGGATTCTTGGCTTGGGACAGGACGGATACTGCGTCGGCCACGTTGAGAGTAGACCGAGTTCGTTCGCTCTGGAATCACACGATGCTGTGGCACATTGCCGAAAACCATCTCCTCATTGGGATCGAACATGGAGTTGTGGGCCATCTGTTTCATCAACGCAGTGTACAAATCTTGACTGTCAACAATGCTAATTCGTTGAGGGCTCGCTCTCACAGCCAAAGGAGACTCATTTTCGGTATCTTCCATCACAGGCGTCCGTGGTATTTGCTGGTACGGATCCCCGTCCTCTCTGATTAAAGAGAGAGATTGGCGATGTCCTTGCTTCCGGCCTGTAACTGTGTTTGGCATGGTTGAATCAGCCCAACTGGTGACGCGCGAATTGGAAGTGCAGAGAATATCACGGCTGGGTGACTGGGGCATTGGCTGGAAATCGTTGGAGTAAATACCGTCTTCAGTGGCAGTAAGTTTGCGTGGAGAGCATTTTTCTGTGCTTTTCCCAACCGGAGTTGCCACAGGCGCCTCAGAATCCTTTGGGTCACCAAGTGGCGCAGATTGTTGATCCGGCAACTTGGAAAACCCAAACACGCGTCTGAATTTATTTTTGATGGAGGTTGAAATGGACCGATGAGAACGCCCAGTATCGAAACCACCTTCACTCGTGGCCCGAAACGATTTTCGAAATGGCCTGTGCTCCTTCTTGCGTCTGAGCAAGAAAGACGACCGGCGAGTTTGAAAACTACTGTGGGGATCGTGGGAAAATTGGCTACGGGCAAGCTGAATAGCTGCATCATGACCCTTAGCAGTTGGACTGACTGGTGTGGATTGACAACTTCCTCGAAGAAAAGACAAGGATCGTCTCATTGTTCGCGGCAGCTGAAATCCAGGGCTGCGCTCGGGGTCAAGTGGATCACCACAAGGAAGGGAAGGCACTCCATATGGGGTCTGTGAAGTTCGCTGCCTGGTCGAGAACATTGACTTGGCCTTGCGCAATCGACGATATGAAGAGGGCACTGAGCTATCTCGCCCATCGAGTCCGTCAAGTTCTGTGATTGGTGGAAGAGCGGCAGGGTCATCGAAGCAATGACTTCGAGCCGATGTACCAGTCCTTTCCTTGGACAGGCGAGGCTTTGAGACTTTAGGCATGTCGCCCTGACTGACCGACGAGCTATCATTGGTGCTCCGAAGGCTCGATCCGGGACACCTTCGAGGGATGGCCACATTTCCTGGACCACCTAGCCTTTCGTAAGGGTTTCTTGATTCACGAGACGAGTTTTGACTCAAGCGCATTGCCCGCGAAGCTGCAGTTGCAGCGGTTGCATGCTGCATGGCAAAATCGGGGTTCTCCGGGGCTGATCGTCGCGGCTTTCGTATTGAACGGGTGGACATGGTCCTTCTTAGGCTGCGTGTATTGGATGTAGATGAAAACATGTTACAAAAGGTCTGCAGGGTATATAACTACAGAAGTATTGAGAGACGAAATTTAGAGAAGGGATTTGGGGATTTGAAGAGGGAAGATTCAAGACGAGATACTCACTTCTCTCATAGAAGGAAGTATCACCACGGAAGGAACAAAAATAACTTCATGGCAACTGCCATTTCTACATCTATTCCACTCATTTCAGCGTATTTCTCAGATTAATCTCGATTTGGTTATATTCAGAGTTAGGTCTTCGCTAAGCGTGAAGAGTCCCCTGGGAATGTAGACTGCCCCCCCCCTAATGGTGACTCATACCAAGATGACGCAGCCTCAGGATGACCAAACGAAGGTGAGACTAGTTGAAGTGAAAATTGTAACTTGTTTCTTTTGCACAAATGCTCGAGAGGCTTCAAGATATCAGCGTCAAGTATAACTCAACTTGTCTGAAATGGCGGCCTTGCGATCCACTTCATCCAAATTGAATCATGTCCATTTGAACGGCCAAACTCTGGAAGGAGGTGGGCAGCTAGTTCGCATTGCAATTGGGCTGTCTGCATTGACTGGTCGTCCAGTTAGCATTGATCATGTCCGCGGGAACAGAGAGGGAAAGAAGGGACTTAAGAGATCTCATGCTGCATCAGTGAAGCTGTTGGTCGAGATTAGCAGCAGCAAAGTCTCGGGAGGCGAGGTTGGCTCCCAGTCATTGAGCTTCTTTCCACAGTCAACCAGATCGAAAAGCGGGCCTCTGCTGGACTTGTCGGAAGTCAATGTAAAGTCCGAATACGACATCAAGCTCACGACTGCCGGAGCCATCTTTCTCGTCTTTCAGGCCATCTATCCGTATCTACTTCATGTTGGATCTCAGGCGGCTGGTCCCTTCATTACAGTGAGCATAACTGGTGGAACGAATGCTACTTATTCTCCATCATATGACTATGCAGCGCAAGTTATGGTGCCCAATTTCTCCAAACTTGGATTGCCTCCCTTGTCCATTATTCTTCATAAGCGTGGCTGGACAACGGGACCAGTTGACCTTGGAGCAGTCACTTTTCTCATACACACACTTGGATATCGACATAATCCGGATGACCCGACTCAAACCAACGAGTCATTCAAAGAAGACCGGACAGCCGAGCCTCAATGCAGCTTCCCACGGATTAGTATAATGGATCACAATCGCGGCAAAATCACGCAAATTGACATCACAGTGCTAGCACCGGATCAACCCACTCTCAACGCGGATCAAGAAGAGGGAACAGGGAGTACTGTTCGCCAATTTATTGAGCAGCTCACTCAACACGCTCTCCGCTGTGAAATGAGAAAGATGGATCCGTCGATTTTTGCTCAACGCTCTAATTTGCCTCTATCTGGTGGCGACTCTCACAGCAAATCGCCAGCCAAAGACACACCAGTTCCCATCAAGATACACACAACGGAAGCTACAAATCACCGCAGCCATGTGTACATCCTTTTTGTGGCCCATACGTCCTCAGGGTTCAGAATAGGCTACGATATTCTCAGCAGCACGGGAGGCGATCGCTTGCTTAAGCCGAAGGAAAAAGGAAAGCAAAAGCAACAGCCAGCCCGTGACTCTCAGCGTGATTCTCAAAACAACGTAGCATTTTCTGCGGCTGCAGATCTAGTCCGCCGATGTGTGAAAGGATTCATTGAGGAAATCTCCAACGAGAGTCCATATGCCAACCCAGACCAAAAGCCTACTTCCATCGTTAAATGAGCTTCTGTAGATAGCTACATGAGAGATCAGGTAGTTGTTTTCGAGGCACTTGGAAAGGCCTGTAACACAGGTAAGCATGGTACGGAAGCTACCGACACAGAAACTTTGGAAGACGAGTGAGATTGGACACTCCACACCCAGACCGCACAATGGGTGTGCCGGCAGATTTTGGATGTCTAGACGATTGCACCAGAAACATCTAGAAGCTGTGTTGAACACAAACTGAAATTTTAAGCCTCTTTATGGGTTAGGGCCGTAAAATCCACTTCCGAGCTCCGAACAATGGATCCACCAAGAAAGCCTAACATATAAATTCCCAACTCACATCGAACCAAGGTCCAACATGTGGTTCTCACTGTGTCGGCAAAAACCATCCATCGCTAAGTTCTTCCGCTAAGTGCCGGTGTCCACGCAACGTGCGCCCGACCCGAGATGAGAGGCCCCAAAGCGGTTCTTCAACCGGGGGACCAAACACACCGGCCGAGTCGACTTTTCAGCCGTTCCGCGCTTATCATCCAAACCTAATGGCGCGTTCCGGACCGGGACAAATAATCAAGTGGTAACTGTAGCCGAGAGGCGTACCTACATCGTCGATCCGACCGGGTACATCTCCACCGCAGCCCGTTTAGCAGTTTGACACTTCTGTATCGGATTAGAGATTCAAACAGGGGTCTTTGGTCGCCTACAGGGCACGGTGGATGTGGAGGTTCGTGTTCGGGCACATGCAAATGTAGGATATCCACTTTGGCTCGATTGTTGAATGCAGACAAGCTCACGGGTCATGGATTTGAATTTGACTCCTTTTCTCGCGTTCTAGACTTTCTGAAATCCTATTAATTTTCGGATCTTGATGAGGATTGGCTACCTGCACATCATGTTGCCACTGCGTCAGTATATTAGGGGGATGGGAGACTAGTTAATATAGCATTAATCTAGGTAATTAGCCCGGCAAACACGGTCGTCCGTTAAAATTTCCTCTTCTAGATAGGGACGTATCTTAATAAGTCAAGGGATGCCATGCAATATGTTAGATCTGTAAATATATAGTGCCCAGAGACATACCCGGCAGGACTTCGGCACAAACATCAACAAATCCTATTCCCAGATTTACCCAAGTGTCAACGGGAATTGTAAACGCCACACCGACTATCCGATTATCCGATTATCCTTCCCACGGCGATCAACAGATCTGAGAGATTCCAAACGAGCTAGAGCATCGTTCTCATGAGCAGAACATCCCGTGGAGATGGAACGTGCTGGATTCCCCACAGTTCCTGAAACAGCGATCGATCCCCTACTCCGTAACACTCTCCGTATGTGGCATGTGGCTGGGCGTAGAAAATTACCCCAAAGACGGGAAAAAAAAGAAAATAGAAAAAAGGGGCTTGAAATTTCCACGCTAGAGAACAAAAAGAGAAACGGTAGAGAAGGCCAGTAGAAGCGGCTAGAAGCATATTTAACACTAGGCTCCTTGGTTAGCTTATCCCACTGGGCTTTGTTTTACATTCGGATGGAGCCCAAATTTGACAAAATCCAACTGTGGAATGTGAGTTTTGGTTCTATGTTTTTTTTTTTTTTTTTGTTTTTTTCGATTCTGATTTTGAGCGTCTTATTGGTTGACCAGCCCCTGATCCCTTGTTCATAATGCTGTTCGGTTGACCCCGGGCCGTCACTTTTACCCGAGGGGAAATGTTTACCTTGCAATACTATAGACAAAATCGACACTAGTTTCAGATGTGGACAAAACACCAAGAGTGGAACCTAGCTATCTCTGAGACAAGTGATCTACATAGTTCCTTTTCTTTGGCATTCTCCTATATTGTACAGAGTACTACGAATTACGGAGTAAGCGCCCCTTTTTCCACCGTTCCTCGGTAGTCAAGGTGCGACATGCCCGATCCATACCTTGAAAGGTACATACACGCAATTCTATAGATTGCAGCCCCTCGGAACCAAGAATTCTCCGAAAAAAGCCAGGCCCAGCTCAGTCTAGACCGCCCGAAATACCCGTACCACCTGACCTAGCACAACCTGAAAAAAAAAAAAAAAACTGCCCCCCCCCTTCTGATAGGTAATCAAATTAAGCCATAACGGCGTCAATCCAATACCACCAAAAATTTGTGCATTGTAGATTTGTGTGCGCCCACCAGCAGGGATAACCCCTACATAAAATGAGCTATCAACAATACCCGATCGACGGCGCAGGTCGTACTGAGCCTCGCACAATTACCATTACTGCCTAACCCGAAAACCTGCGTGCAACATAGCCCCCTCCGGCTATTGACTAGTAGAAGGAACAGGAGCATGCCACCCACGCATATATTGCAAGGCGTAGATCTGTAGATTTGGGCGAGGTCTAGATGCTGACTGGAATCTAGCTACAGGGGTTGTTTCGGTTGATTCGGTATTGTGCAGCGGATCCGAGGGGATGATGCGACACGACAGAAATGGGCTGAGTGCTGATGAGGAGGAAGGCACGTCTGGTGAGAGGTTCTTAGGTGTTAAGTGAGCCGAGAGATGGGCGGGGTGTGTGCAGATCGTATCTCTATTCTATCCTTGAAGTATCCTTTTTTTTTAAGGAAAAAATAAAATTTAATTTTACCTTTTTCTGGTCTATTGAGTTCCGATCTCTGTTTCAATGTGAGATGCGGGATGTATTGAGGCTGAAAATTGTTAGGACTAGCCGGGTGCCCACGACGGGTAAGTGAGAGGGGGGCTTTGGGGCCCAAACTTCACAGCCCCTTGCGGCACTGCGGCTGAGCGTATGTCCCTTTAGACCCGAACATGCTGCTTCCTGCAAGGGTTGGGTACCGAAGTGGGTGTCGGGTTTGAGGATGGATTAGGAATCTTGCCGACAGGGCTGAACCTTTTGATTTAGTTCTAGATGGGATCAAAATGGGATCAGATGGTCAAGCATGACAGTATCGATGCTGTTAATAGGTATAGAGCACTATGGGAAATGGTCATATGATAGGAAGAGCAGTACAACAGAGGGGTATGGCATCACCGTTCACAAAGAAAAGAGTCGACATCAGGTAAAGAGAGCATAAAAATGGGACATAAAAACCAGAACCAAAGTCAAACCAGGATATTAAAGCACACATGTGCGCAGGGAAAAGAAGGGGTCGATCAACGACCAACCGGGGAGTTGAAAGAACCCAATCCATCAGCGCCACTGCCCTCCAGTGGCAGATCCGTGTCCATAGGTATCCATGCGAAAAAAAAGAAAAAAGTGATCTATCCTCCATGCAGAACAAAAAAAAAGAGGCAGGCCGTTCTTTGTCCTAGAAGCAAACCCAAGTGAGTGAATAGAGCGATTTCCATGATTTCCATACCAAGTTTCTCTGTTCCTAAAAGGAGATTCGTGGAAGCTCGCTCATTAGTCCGGCCAATGTAGAGAGTCCAGACGAAATCAAAGAGGCGAGGTAGAGGGAATCAGGAAATTTGGCATCAAAGGAAATAGAAAACGGCCACCGAACATAACAAAGGAACCCCTGGCGATGCAAAAGAGAGAGAGAGAGGCAAATAAAAAACAACAAAGAAAGTGGCCGTGGGCCTTGCGAGGTGAATCCCAGCCGGCAGGATACAACCTAGCGAGGAGCTGGGCTATTCTCCGGACCGTCCCGGAATGTGCGAGCGTCGTGTTCATGACAGCTCAGGTTCAGATGCTTTGGATGCAAGCTCGCCAAAGAGCTCTGAGGGCAGCGCGCGCTTGTAATCGCGTGGTTGGGCGAATGGCGAAGCGAAAGCTGGGCGGCGCAAATTTAGAGACTGTCAAAGGTGTAAGTTTTTTTTGTATAAGTATCTCTGTGAATGGCTTTTTTGTTTGCAAAGGCAAATTCAAAGATGTAAATTTAATGATCACATACAACACAGTCAGAGCATTTCGCTCCTTGTCGGTTAACACGGCCTCGGCACCCACGGGGATAGTTTGCGCAGGAATACATGGTAGATATTGACCGGGGTGGTGTAGAGATCAGATGCTGGTCAACAAAGGGAGTTGAGTTGGATCTCAAAGAGCGAGAAGAACAGGAAAGAAGTAGACTAGACTCGAGATTAAACGGATAATAAGGATCAAGGCCTAGATTGTGCAGTACAACACGATGACGTCGGAGGTTCAAGGTTGGGAGAATAGAAATTTCAGCCACAAGGGTTAAAGCTAGAGAAGACTTTGAAGGAAGAGAAGATCTTGGGAGAAGGTGAAGGGGTTTATATCAGAGGCTTAAAAGATGGCTTACAACACATTAAACAACCCAACGAAGACAATTCTAGGCAGTGAAATAGGAGGATTAGAATTTTTAGGGTTCCATTTTATTACGGCTGCTTGCTGGGGTTGGTAAATATTTTTTTTTCTGTTTTATATTATAATTAGCTCTTTTTTTAATTTTTTTTTTAAAACACTTGTTTTATAATTTTTTTTTTCTTACCAATTTTAAAATTTTTTTTGGTTGTTTTCTTTAATCTCTCTATCTGAATCAATTTCTTTGTTCGGCTTTTGGTGATTTCTTGACGGGACTCTAGGTAGCATTGGGCACACTTGGAAGTGCTTCCCAGCCTTTTTTCAACGTTTGTTAATATCTGAGTTATCTTTGTTATGGAACACATACAACTTACTAAATACTTTGGAGATTCTCATACTGCAACGATCGGTCGATCTTGATCCCTTGGCCCGTACGTGCGGGTTGATCGGTTCAAATGCTGGTCTTCGGTGCATGAAGGCGGCCAATAAAGGATCCACCATACATTGAAAAAAAGGTACGATGCATCGTCAGGATCGCAGAATGACTTGCAGTCTCGTATGGATGTTGTATATTGCAGGGACAGGTGGAGCACCTGACACGGGTAAATTGCGAAACAACCTGCAAACCAAACCGTTAAGCTTCGGATGAGGTACTCCGTTCTTCAATGAACGTGAAAGTAGGTACAGAGTAGTCGATTGTAAGTACATATGTGCATTGATTGAAGGAGATGATCACTTTTTTGACTTTCCCTTTTGATTGCTTTTGAGTATTCTATACAGATCACTGGGTTTCAAATTGAAAACATTCCCCTCGATTCCCAATGCTGGGTCTTGGGCTCTTGGGCCTCCATACAGCTTTTGGAGGGCTGGGTTTGGTTCTGGAAAAATCTCCACCGAACTCAGGGGATTCCTAGATTTTCCCTTTCAGGCTCGTTTGTAAGTTTGCATGGAACATTTCGATCCTTCTGTGCTGTCCACTTTCTCCTGTTCAGTTTTGTCAGTGACATGTGTTGCTCATTTTCTTTGATCATCAGCACTGTATATCCAACCCCCTTTTCTTCTACTCTGTCCAAAGATTGTTGTTGCCTTATACATCAGGATTAACCAGTAGCAATCTAATCTTCCAGGCCTCAAAGCTTCACTAAAACAATCCAATTCAATAGCCCTTTCACTTGGTCCTACATTTGTATGGTTTCTCCTTCATCCCAATGGAGGAGAGAGAGGTTGTGGACCCACAGGCCGGTTTTTTTTTCATTTTCAATTTTTTTTCAAATTTTTTTTTTTCAGTCAAGCCAGAAATATTCCGTAGTAAGAAATGAGATGCCCAAAATGCAGGGCTTACTGTCAGATCCAGTGCTGTGCATTCCAGAAAACTCCGGGCTGTCAAGATCTCTATACATGTTCAGACCACACACCGCCTCACATGAAACTTCCTCTTTACATATTTCCCCTTGTCGATGCTTTCGTAACGTCGTACACGCCTTGAAGGCTAGACGTGGCCCAGGGCTTTTTAAAATTGGGTTGGGAGAATCAGGAAATTAAGCTCTCTGCTGGTCACTTGACCGGTTCATGTGGGCAGTCCCATTTATCACATGTCAATGGTTGGGGCTACAACCCTATCTTGTTTTTCAATTTATTACGGATATTGTATTTATGATTAAAGAGCCGATGCATCATTAGAGACCATTTGGATTTTTAGGACGGCTGCAGTTGGATCCATGGATAAAAGGAATGCACCACCATTTGTCGTCGGGAGCGGGCTCTGGGACGCAACCCCCCGCATAGCAGCATGTATTTAAAGCGAGCTAAAACGGGTCAATGAATTCATCATCATCATCATCATCCATGGATGAAAGAACAGTGGACCAGGAACAGAAACAATTGGAGTCTAGACAGTCGAAGATGTACCTCGGCATCTGGACCATCGCCAAATCAAAAATCACCCGGTGCAACCAAAGAGTGGAGGGGACCGAAGAGGGGAGAAACCTTACTGTGACAGCAGTGACCGTGACAGCCAACCATCCATGGATACACTTGTATCCGATATATCCGACATCCGAGAGACCTGTGAGGTCCCCTGCAGAGAGTCTCAGCTCAGTCATCACAGCCATGGGTATTTCTCCCAGAGCCAGAAAAGAGCGAAAATCGGAGGATTGGAGAAAAGCAAGAAATCTGACCTCATCTGCTCGAGAATTCAAGCCATGGCGCCCCCTCAGCCCTTAACGCCTCCTTTCTCACCTGCAGAATGCATCCTGACCGTTTCGGATCGGCTCGATTCATGTGACTTGGCCCAGAAAGAGTACTGCCTAGTTTAGGTTATTGCTGAGAAATCATCAATCGCATTGTCTGATGGTACATAATTGAGACTACAGCCAGGAAGTTGGACCATTGAGTTATCTGATGGAGCTGATGGGACCCATTTGGAGAAATGCGGGGAGTTCCGTTGTCACAGGACATTCGATTGAGGCTGCTGATGCAACCCGATTAATAACCTTGGAGCCTGACTGCGCAAAGCGAAAGGGGAATCGCTGGACTTTGTTTTCATCCTGTGTCCGGATCTGGCGACTGGCAGCATTGCATGATATTCTTCCGAAAACACCCAAGAGGCAACAAGAAACGGCATTCGGATTTTTTTATTTTTTTAAAAAAAGGGTAGGAAATTGAAGTCTCCGAGCGCCGTTCAGCACACCATCACTCAAACCTCCAGCATAGACCGAAGAACGAACCACGCTCCGAATAGACCAAGCAACGATGCGAGCAGCAGCCCATTTCCTTCCCTGGTCAGTCCCAAATACGCAACTGCACCCACCACAATCTCCTTTCGCCGCGCCAGGTCTCGCTTGGATTTCCAATTCGGATCGATGGAGAATGGAGCCACAGCACGGATGTTCTCGGTGTTTGAAGAAGCGCTAGAGGGTCGTAGCGGCACCGATGCAACGAGCGCAACGGGGCGATGATCTGACTGTGCAAAGAGGGGCAGTACGTCGTAAGCAAGCGGCTTGACCTTTCCAGCTTCGCCAACCCAGGGCTTATCGAGGTAAAGGACTCGATCACACCAACTGGGCCAACGGTGATTCGACCATTTCCATTCATGATCACCTGTGTCCAAGCCCCGACGGACAGCTTCGCGCGCGGCATCCGAGTATTTGTACGTCGGAGGGAAATCAATCGACGCCTCAGAAAGACTGTGGAAGGTCCTGCCATAGCTCATTTCGCGTACGAGCTGGTCTTTCTTTAGAAGATGGGAATAGTGCGACGGATTATCGAGGTCGACATTGCGCCGAGGGAATTGTTCAATCTCCCGAGTCGAGGGTCCGATGTTTGCCGTGCGGTAGTTCAGGTCCCCGGCAAGGAATAGGTAGGCATTTGGCGCGAACAAATCTCTGCGACTGCCCTCCGCATGTGCCGATGCGGCGGCCTCGAGAAGGCTGGAGTTCTCGTCCACGCTTGACCTCTCTGCTGGTTTCTTGCTGTCATGGGTAAATACTAGGCGCTCAACAATACTTTTCCAGTCCAGGTTCCTTTGCTCACAGGAATCCTCCATGGGAGCGAGATGCGCTGCGACGAAAGTGAGGTCCACGGTCTGAGATGGGTGTCCTTCAACAACATATCCTAGGCGCGCCCCGACCGCGCCCTTGTTTCCCATTTCCTGAACTCCAAGGCCGACCTGGGCTGTGTCCTTCCAGGCGATTTTGCCCAGGGTGTCCTCGCGCGCGAAAAGCATCAGCCCTGTCATGCCCGTATTCTCCGTGAGGAAGTTCACATAGTGCTGGTCCCATTTTTGTGCCGAGGCTTTTTGGACGGTACGGCGGAATGCATCAACGTAAGGAAAAAGATAAGATCCTCCGAGGAACGAGTGGGCAATGGGTGCGATTTCTTGTAACGAGAGGAAAATCAGGTCGGGTGCGGAGCTCCCCGCACCAGACGCGGGGAGTGCGTCGAAGAAGTGGTCTGCGAATACGTCGACATCGACAAAGTTTCTTGCACAGTTAAAGGTCAGCACATAGATACCGAGGGTGTCCATAGTGAAATTCACTCTGAGTCGAGGAAGAGGGAAGAGTTGAAGATTAGAAAGCCGAGGCGGTGACGTCACCGATAGAAGTGACCGCCTAGGATGACCGCTTGCCTTGAATCGCAAAAAACAAACACAAACAAATTTGAATTTGGTTTGATAATATTTTACAGACACGTGCCCAAAAAAATTCAAACAGCACGGTAGAATATTGGATCACTTCAAAAATGGTAACAGAGCGAAAAGGAAAAAAAGAAGTCATGCATCATCCGTGAATCGAACACGGGCCTCGTCGATGGCAACGACGAATTCTACCACTAGACCAATGATGCTGAGAAACCAAGTGAATCTGAAAGCTGATTCGTTGGTGATATCTGGGAAACCTAGTTTAATACACAATGGGATTGAACATGCGATCTGACCAACGGACATCCACTTTGCCAAAATTTCGATCAAAATCGACCAAACGTGTACCTTCAATGACACCCTCCTCTGGCGTAGCACCCGTGGCAGCCATAGATAATGGGCAACTTCATTTAATTATTGGGAATTTTCAACAGAGCTTCTAACGTGAGTGGCCATACATCTCTTTTTCGGCACAAGGATTTGATGTTGGCAGTCCACTTTCGGCGATCACTTGTTGTGAAGGGCTAGCTAGAAAATCTAATCCCTGAGGAGTCTTTGATAAGTTCTCCCTTTGTTGGAGTACTGCGTCGAGGTTGAGCCCGAGCCTTTGTATGTCGATTTTGCCGTTTATAAAATCAGGATGAGCCACGATCCCTCGTAGAAGGCTGATATTAGTTTTCACAGTTTCAATCCCCCGCTGGGCATTTCTATCGGATATTTCCAAGGTAGGTGCAGTCACGATTATGTTGGCCAGCAGATTGTCCAAGTTAGATCACACAGAACCAGAGACACTGACATGGCTATCTACCCGGATCATTTTTCATAGAACTACAGAAATACTTAAAGACACAAAAACAGCTCTAGGCGTGTGCGACCTCAACCCTCGCACAGTTTGCCCATATCATTAGTAGACCAAATCCTTGCGTTTTCAAGCAAATTCCAACTTTGAGTATGACATCGACTTTAAAAGAGCATATAAATCAAACCGTATACACCAATTGATACATCGACAAAAAAAATGACAACCCATCAACAAGAATAGGCACAGACCAAGCCACGGACCGTCTACACCAGGTCCTATCCCACATCTCCCCACTAGATGACCCACCAAGCAAACCTAAACCAAAGTCAAAGATCACAGAAAGCCACCGCCCAGCAGACTACGCAGATGTACTAGGCCAACTAGCAACCTTCCGCGCCATAATTGCAAAGCCAGACAACTACCGAGGCCATGTACACAAAAAGCAAACAGGCCTGCAAGCTATGGGTACGCCAGCAAATCAAGCAACTGCTAGACCAGAGCCCTTTCGAAGAAAACAGGTCCGTCTCCAGTACCGTAACAGGGCAAACGACCGTACCAATACACGAGAAGCCCGTCTCATTCGTTCCTGATTATTATGTTCAGGGCGCTGGACTTCTTCGCGGGAGAGTGAAGTGCAGAGACAATAAACAAGTGGGAAAGTGGAGTTCGGACACAAACCAAGACGACTCTCAGCCTTGCATCTTCCTTTCATCTTGACATAATACATTCAACACTATACGTAACTTCATAAGAGCTACCTACGAGTGTATAACTCATGACGTAGAGTATCATCCACTGTTAGTGACCTCTGACCCTATTTCTCCCCGATTGCTACGTGATCATTTGAGCATCGACGAATTGTTTGTTACGATTCAATCTCCCTATTGCTTTTGATGCAAATACAATGATAGTATGTATGCAGGTAAAACAGTATTCAATTGGATGGACGGGGAGAGAGAGAAGGTGAGAGTGGAAGGAAGACTATCTAGTTGGTCTATCCTACATGTGATGCCTGAGGCATCCAACATCCCCCTCATAGACCATGTTCCATCAAACTCCCCGAATTCTGATTCTCATAGTAAAATCCTGCAAATCATGCATTTCAAATATGCATTTAAATCATGCCGATCAAACCAACAAAAGTCTCAAATTGCTCCTTTGCCAATGCTTTTGTAAAACCGTCAGCTGCGTTCTTCTTCGTGTCCACTCGTCTAATGTCGACATGTCCCTGTGCGACAGCATCCTTAACAAAGAACCATCGTAGATCGAGCCATCTATTCGCGGATTTGCCACCTTTCTTAGTGAGCAGCAATTGCGAATTGATATTGTCTGTATGAATCTCAATGGGACGCTGCTCTGGCAGCATAAACGAGCGAGCAATCTTGCCTAGCCACATTGCATCCCGAGTAGGTTGATCTAGTGCACACCATTCTGCGACAGTGGTCGAATTGGCAGTGATGGTTTGCTTCTTTGTAGTCCATATGACTGGAGAGCCGGCGAAGTACCATATACTTCCTTCGGTTGACTTGCTATCCTCCCAGTCCGCATGAGATGCGTCCACATGCGCATAGAATCGAAGTTCTGGCGTACGACCAAGTGTAATGCCAACGTCAGGCATATGTCTCAGGTACTTGACGACGTGTTGCATGGCGTGAAGGTCTTCAAATGTAGGGTTCGCCAAACGATGTTGCAAGCGAGTAACTGCGAAGCGAATGTCTGGCCTAGTCTTGACTGCTAGCCAGTTTAACATGCCGACAACTGATTGATATTGATCAAATGAATCGTCATCTAGCACATTGGATGCATTGGCAGGTGACTCTCTCCATGCGGCTGGCAATGGTGTATCCTTCCATCCAGAACCTGCATTTGCAGTACGTAGAACCTTCTGAATATAGGCTTCCTGAGACATAGTGATCGTGCAATTGTCATAGTCTCTGTGTAGTGCACAGTTCAGATACTGCTTTGGTTCTCCGAGGTCCTTCAAATCATAGTACTGGCGGAGTTCATTGACGACTTTTTCGATATCTTCGTCTGTAGCTGCAATGATAAAATCATCGACATGAATCATCATAATGGTCAACTCAGTGCCTTTGCCTTTGACATAAACACAGGGGTCATCATCCAACGGATGGAAACCAATCTGACGTAGTTTGCAATCCATCTCTTCGTTCCATAAGAAAGCAGAGTCTCGCAGTCCAAAGAGCGCTTGATTAAGCGTGCATACCCATTGGTTCTTGTCACCTTCGGCGTCTGCATACTCGAAGCCTGTCGGTTGTCTCATATAGACTGTCTCCACGTCTTCACGTGAAGCATTGAGATATGCGGCAGTGAAATCAACCTGTCTCCATCTAAGACCATACACGGCAATCAGTGTAAAAACGATTTTGATCATGCATTCGGCGACAACAGGGGCATATGTTTCTCCATCATTCTTGTCCTGGAAGTTGCCACACACGACCCATCGTGCTTTGAATTCGTAAACTTCATCTCTGGTGTTGGATTTGACAGTGAATCGCCATTGACCTGGCAGAATCTTAGCCTTTGGTGGCTTAAGAATCAGGCTCCATGTGTTTTTAGCCACGAGATCACCCAGTTGTCTCTGCATAGCATCTATCCATTGAGGCCAGAAAGGGCTCTTCTGTGCTTGCTTGTACGTAGATGGTAGATCAACGTCCTTTGCGTATAATGGCTTCCCATTGTAAAGAAATGGCTCGTCAATGTCAACCTTTGACATTTCGGCTTTATCCATTGTCATATCAGCTGTTGCTGACATCGCACTAGGTCCCGCAGACCCCTGTCCATCACCCTCCGTCAAGTTATTACCGCCTGATTCCTTCGCTTTTGCCCTCTTGGCTGTGCGTTGAATGTCTCGGCTCGCTTCTCGTACTCGACGGCGAGGTGCTTCTGCTCCGGATCGTGGTATCGGTCGGGTGCGATTCCGATATTCGCTCGTCTCGATCGTCGGGGTGGTGGTGGAGCCGGTGTAGCTGGGTCTTGAGAGATAGGGTCTGGTGACGATTGAATTGAGATGATTTCACGACTAGGTGACACACTAGCTTGTTGAATTGGAGACGAGAACGGGTATTCGTAAACTGCTCTCTGTCTCTCTGGAGAAGGAGTCAAGTCATGATTCCTTACTAGCAGATCTCTCAATGTTGTCAGCATCTCGACGAACATCGTCCATGCTCTCAGCTAACTGAGATACTTGGGTAGACAGCTGTTGAAGTCTCCTCCAAAGGTCTTCTTTCTTCTGTTTAATGACATCTGGAACGTTCTCTGTTGGAGGGTTCGTAATCTCAGTAATTCTTGCGCCTGTCATCATAGGCTCCTCCCCCACAGTAGGAAGAAAACTTTGAAACAGTTTGCGTTGTCATTGGTGGAACAATTGTCTTCTGTGGTGTCTCAGGCATTGTAGATGCACTACCATAGATTGTTGGAAGATGAATTGTAGACGGCGTGACAGGTGCCATCTGTCGTTGTTTAATCTCTGGCTTCGAGATCTCATCGTCTTGTGTTAGTGAGACAGGCATGAATCCGACGACATCGTTATCTCCATCTGGGTCCTTTGGATCGGTAGGTACTCCGTTGACTAGCATTGATCCCGTATCATCGTTATCGTCATCTCCGGGTTGTGGAAAGCCAACATCACGAGATACCACTAGTTTCCTAGTAGCTGGATCCCATACTTTGTAAACATGACCACCGTCCCCCTCATAACCAACGAGCTTTCCTTTCCATGCTCTGGGTGCTGCTTTCCTAGCCTGAATCCTCTTAGGCTTCGGAATATGAACGTATGCAGTTGTTCCCCATGGTTTAAGGTGCTTCAAAGAAGGCTCTGCGTTTGGAAACTCGAGCTCTTGACGCCAATGTGTTAGCGGCGAGATCTTGGTTTTCGGATTGATCAGTCTGTTGTAGATGTAGATGGCTGTGTCTGTCGCATATGGCCACATCTCTTCCGTCATCTTTGCATCAATAATCATCGTTCTCTGGATGTCGTTGATATGTCCACCGAAGCGCTCCACAGTGCCATTTGGTTCAGCAGTGTATGGTGGTGTGATCTCGAAAGTCATACCATGCTTCTCACCCCATTTGATGAACTCTTTGAACTCTGTGCCACCATCCATTCGCCAGATGCCTGGGTATCTGCCAGTGAGCAATTTGATCTTTTCACAGAACGCAGTAAGCTTATAGTAGGCATCACTTTTGTTCTTCAACATGATTCCCTCGATCAGTCGAGATGCATCGTCGACGACTGGCAACCAGTAGTTCTCTCCATTTGGTCCGGTAGGCTTCATTGGTTGTGTATCTACGTGGAATTTCCATGCCACATCCTGCACCCTTGCCTGTGGTTGACGAGAAATTTTGAGCTTTGATTTACCTTGGAAACAGGCATCACAGTCGAAATGCTCCGTGCCGTATTGTTCATCATCACCTAGCTGTTCAGCATGTTGTAATGTGGAGGCAATTCGTGCTTTTCCAGCATGTCCGAGACGTCGGTGGATCTCGTACGCAGTCACTTTGTTCACGAATCCAATTTCTTCATCATCAGAATCGGAATCTATGTCAGATTTGACCTCATTGGGGTCATCGTCGTCTTTTGGACTGACAAGGTACGGGACACCAGTTGATGTATCTCCATACCCCACAATGTCACCCTCACCATTTGTGAGATACTTAGTACGTGTGTCATAAGAGATGTCTTGCTCTTCAAGAAGCTTTTGCATGCCTAATAGCTTGCCGTGTCCTCCTTGAGTATAGTAACCAGTTGTCATAAACGAGTGCGTCTTACCATTTCTCCCTGGCAGAGCAGTTCTCACAATGATTTGACCATGACCTAGCGTGACAACTCTATTGCCAGAGTAGTCTTTGTACGCATAGGCAGTGTCAGGATGATCCAGTTGGTATGTGTGAAAGTCTTCGATGTCATGCGTCAATGTCTTGTCAGATCCAGTGTCAAGCAACAATCGTTCCTCCTATCAACAGAATTGGCAGCTGCAACAACCATATTGTTTTGTCCATCTTGACGTTGGGCTCTCTGGATTGCCTTTGAATAGGCCCAGAGGTTGCCGGACGGTTCCCACGAAACTGGAGGGTTCTCACTGAGATAGGCACATCTCTTCGCAGTGTGTGGTCCAAAGCCACAGAATGAGCACGTGTTGTTGTCATCCTTTTGTGTGCCATTACGCATCATTTGCGTATTCATGAATGTCTTTGCCATCGGCAGGCTGCTTGCGAAGACCCTTCTTCTTCTTCTTTTTAGCAGTAGCTGTATCATCCTCGACGGCATTGGTATCTTTGTTGGATTGGGTGTTGTCGTCATTGTGACCGTTGTTGTTTTGACCTCGGCCACCTCGGTTTCCTCCACGACCACCTCTTCCATTGCCTCGGCCTCGGCCGGCATTGTTGTTGTAAGTAGCATTAGCGACACCTTCCATGTCAGCTGCTGCTTGAAGTGCTCTCCAGTACTCCTCCACCTTGTCGAGGGTGAGTTTCTTAGGCTCCAGACTTGCAACTTCCTCCCTAATGAACTGTACTTTCATGACTTCCAGTTCAATGTTTTGAAGAACTTGTGATAAGCCGTGTGATGGGTGTGGTGCTGCTTTGAATCTAGCTAGCACGTGGTACTGTCGCTGGTATTCCTCAATGTACTCGCTTGCCGAGTTGTAGTCCGATCGTTTCATCTTGTCGAACTTCCGCATCTCGATAAACGCTGTCTGCATCCGATCACTTCCTTGTGTCATTGACATGAGTTCGTCATACAGTTGATCGGCATATTTAGGCATCTTGGACAGGTTGCGTAGTTTGTTCTGTAGGGTGACGTCGATCTGGTTGTACATCCAGCTAGCAACCAAGCGAGACCAGTACTTCCATCTTCCGAATGAAGCATGCGACTTGTGAGGTCTGGGAATGTTGCTGTCTAACAACCATTCCAATGCATATGGGATCAGCTGGTAAGCCAGTGCCTGTTTCCAACCACTTGGATCAGTGTCATTGTGTTCCAGTGTCCGAACTTTCTGGATTTTGGTCATTGCAATCGCTGGAAGACCATGTCCCTGATGGGGCGGTGTGTTGTCCTCATCCTCACTATCACTGTCATCCTGTGTGAATTGGATCGGATTGGTAAAGGACGGGATCTGGGGTTCCAATGGGTTGGTCGATGCATCAAGCGGGTGAGGGTTGGTGTCCCCCTCGTTGTCCGTCTCGGTGTCGGCCATGATTGGATGTTAAAGCTAAACGGAGCTTTTGCCGGCGGGGCTCGAAGGATTTCCTAGATGTTATTGGCTGGATCTGAATGTTGTGTCACACACAGAGGTGGGTCCACAGTGGGGTCAGATCGTCAAAAGTCTCCAGTTGAAAATGGCTTCAGAGAAAAGAGTTGCTAGTGGTCCAGCTAGCAGAAGAGGCTCATAACCTGATGCAAATACAATGATAGTATGTATGCAGGTAAAACAGTATTCAATTGGATGGACGGGGAGAGAGAGAAGGTGAGAGTGGAAGGAAGACTATCTAGTTGGTCTATCCTACATGTGATGCCTGAGGCATCCAACAGCTTTCGATAGTTTTGGAATATTTAGACTATACGTAGTGTTTGTAGAATGTACAGCTTTAAGTAAAGGGTTCATCTCTCGAACTCAACGGCTTTGTTCCTTCAACTAATGGTCTCTACAGATACATTGTGTCTTTCAGTTGATTTGTCCCTATTGTGATGTTATTTTCTACTGTTTGCTCCTAGTCCTTTTCCTCCTCACGCAACTAGAGTTCTTCTAGGATGTCTTTACGTAGTAGCCTCTCGATCTACTCTATCATAAAATACACATCTATATTTATTTGAGCTATGGCTAGTTTCTCCCTGATTTCTGTATGATAGGTTGGAATTTTGCTACAATCTCTTTTTGGTTGCTTACAAGAATAGTGTGCCAGTCATGTAGTCTCCGCATTTGACAACAGAAGACACGACTAATTTGATCTATTTGACCTAACCGGATTTAAGGTTACAGCTTTCAAAAGTAAGAGCACGTTGGGATTTTTTGTGTTGTTTTGGGATATAAACTAAGCCAATAAAAATTTAAACCCTTAAAAAGACCTTTATAGGTATAACCAGGGATTCCATAAATTATTCCGATGGTACGAAGACATGTATTCTCTACATAATCTTCATAGAACTAAATAACAAAAGGTCCATATTTAAATAAAAGGCCTCTTATCCCTTGAATCCTAAGGCTTTATATCTTTAGCCAATGGTTTCTAAAGGCCATCATATCTTTTAAGCCACTGTCTACTTATACAAAGACCTGTCTACGGGGGTACATCTCTATAGTTAGGATATCACGTATAGTTGCTGGTCTCTAACCCAATTTCTCCCCATTTGCTATGTGTTAATTTGCGTGTTAACTATGTCTTTTTCATGATTGAACTCCACTTGCAGTCTCGATAGCATTACAACACTGATTCTACAATTCGTGTTTGTCAAGGCAAAGAATGAAAGGCATAGCTTTGAATAAAGGACTCGTATCTCTACCCCAAAAGGCTTTCTTCCTCTGGCTGATGGTCTCCATAGATCAATGGTCTCTCTTAAGCTCTTCCGATAGAAAAGCATGATTATCATCTCAATTTGCTACTCTAGCACCCAGTTGCTCGAGTATTAAAGGCATTCCTCTCACGATTCGAAATATCTTTCTTCTTCTTCTTCTCCTTCATCCGCCTATCTCTATCCTTAACCATCATCCTCTATCACCTCTCATCAAGCATCATTATTGGTAGTCATTTCCACCTACCTCCATCATAGATCTTCATCGCTAACTATCATCTTCATTTAGACTGATTGGCGTCTAGAATCAGCTTCATCTCCCTTCGCAACCAATAATCCTCCTCGGTAATCATCTCCATCTACATCCATCACATGCAATCATCGCTAATCATCCTCTTCATCTAGATTCACCACCATCAAATAATCTCCTCTACTACCTCTCATCATGCATCCCGACGTCAAGCGTGCTGCCATCCAGAACTTCAAGGCAACTCGCAATGAGTTCGTCGTGGAGCTGGAGAAATTTTCTGGTGGAGATCCAGGAGGCAGACTGGTCCCTCAAATCCAAACCTACCTCCGCCAACTCTTCAATACAATCTCTATGTGGACACTCATTCGAAAGGACTCTGACCAGCAGGGAAAGTGTTTCGAAAAGAAATGCGAGAACCTCATGGTGTTGACTGATGAGATCTCTGCTTCTACCAATTTCTTTGCAACCTACACCTTTGATGGAATCGCCGACATCACCGAGCCAGTGCTCATGAAAATGTTTGACATGTTGGCAATGCAGGTTGGAAGTCTCACCCTTCATGGATGGAGCGACGAGGACGATGAATCTGTGCAGAATGCCCGGATGGCTGAGCAAGAGCAGCATCGTTGGGAAAAGAAGGTTCTGGGAGAAGACGATGAGCGATGTGAGATTCTTCGACACCTTTGGGGCCGCTTCTACTATAAGGACCAGGACTGCGATTGCAGACAGTGCATGGATTTCTATCTACCCACGCGTGAACCTACCCCTTCCCCTTCCCTTCCACCTATCATCTTAGAGGACAGCGAGAGCGAATGGTACTCTAGTCTGTCTGAGGAGGAGTAAATTCGAGGTCTTGTTCTCCGCGAGTTTCAATGTTTTTTTGGTGCTCACACTTCTGGCTGCTTTGATGTTTTCACGATGAACCGATGAAAAAAAAAAAAAATTGCCAAAAAAAAGAAAGAAAAAAGACGAAAAAGGACATAAAAATTGTTTCTTTGGCCGGCGGTTTTAGTTTCTCTTTTTCTGATGCCTACATTTCAAATTGGTTCTCTGTTTTGGCGGTTACGTTTTGGGTTCTTTTCTGTTTTCAAGGTGCCCGCGTTTCAAATTGTTTTAGCGGTGCTTACATTAATTATGGTTACATCGATAAAATCGAAGCCTTTGCTTCAGATATGGTGCAAATTGTAGAAAGATAGTCAATCAAGTAAGATGAAAAGTGCAAGGAGAAAAGTTGAAAAAATGAGCCCTAAATGATAGAAAACAATATGTTTGTTGTTTGAATAAACACGTTTCAACATATCAGATAGAGAGACGAGACTGATACTCCCTTATATCAAATATTACAGTATTCATAAACTGAGTGAACAGCCCTAGGGCGTTGCCACTACTACAGTGGCTGTTGATGGTGAACAAGGGACGTGGTGTGGAAAGTTAGAGTTGTAGGGCCGTTAAATAGTAGAGTGAAGCTCGTGAGGTTAAACTTATAAGAAAACGAATAAGAAGTCGTCAGAATATCTTATCCTACCTATGCGATACGACTTTATATTCGCACCACGACCTTTACCCCGCGACCTATGCAACGCTGACTCTTCCCACCACATCCACCGATGAACACCTAGTCAAATAAAATTAGAGGACTACCAGGTCGCTACTACTAAGCATTTTTTCCTGACTGTTGTTGTTAGAAAATAGTACAGTTGTGACGAGTCCTGTCAACGGATATTTTGAACCCCGGGGCCTGAAAGTGTGATGAAATAAGACTCACCCGTAATATTTCGAAAATGTTAGGAGTGCAATTAAGTTTTTATATGCAGTTCGCACCATCCTCCACCAGACGGATGTCTGCACATACCGTGTGCCCATTTTAAAAGTGCATTACAAGCTTTCTTGAAGCTAAATCTTCACCTCTTACTCCCCAACGTCCCAACTCAAAACAGACTCTTCACTGCCTTCTCCTCTTCCAAGGAAGCGTCGATAGGCGCCGGCACCAGAGAAGGCGCAGCAGGTTTCGGTGGAGCAGGCGCGATCCAAAATACTGGATACCGATGATGCAAATTATTGAACAGCAGCGCACACACCATAAGTACAACAGAAGATAGCAGGACAACAGGCAAGAGATACCAAGAAAGTCGCCAGATCTCCTTGTTGGTAGCTGGGAGCAAAGCAGTCGCACCAGCAGGCGGATGGGTGGTGCCCGTCAACTGCATTACGACAATAGCAATAGCCGTAGATAGCGAAGCGGCCAGCCAGCGCAGGGACTCGAACCGCGCCTGGTCGGGCATCAAACTAAACAGTTTGGTAACGCAGATGCCGATCAAGGCACTAAAAAAGTGGCCGAAGACTAGAGCACGCGGTTGCGCGAGCGGACTTTCGATTGTACCGAAGACGAGGACTGCGGATGCACCCTGTTGATTTGGAGGTAAGTCAATTGTAAATCTTTTGGGAATACGTTTGAATCATTTGTCACGTACGTAGGATGCGATTAAACCCGGTACGTTGCGCTCGGTGAAGTAGTCGGAGTAGTTGAAAATCGCTTGGAGGATCGATAGACCGCAAAATGAGGTAAGGAAGGACCATAGAGCGACTTCGTATTTACAGAGTGGCTTCACGGCTTCAGGGCGATAGCCCAGCCAGTGGCTAATCCACCGGGGAAGACGGGCAAGACGTGTAGCCATGGGGGTGAAACCCGCAGTCGGATTTGAGAAATGAGAATTACGAATGGTTTACACAAGAGATCAAAAGTGGGAAGACAAAACTGTTGAACGGCATTGAAAGCCAAAGGATTCAGCGCTAGAATGGTTTAGGGAATTGGGGAAAGAAAAAAGGTGGAGAAACCCGTGCGGAGGAACGTTGGAGATTTTTATGACACGTTAGCTATGTGCACGAGATATGTCCGCGGGTGTAGGCGAACACATCATTGAGAGAGATAGATATTTTATGTTCATGTACATACTTTATACACACTGCTCCTTCAACAGGTCGCGGCTGACGATGTGTGACTCGCCCAGTGTCCCTTTCATCACGAGCACCAGGTCATCCACAGTGGCCAGGAATTTGAGGTACGAGCTGATAGCCACGCAGAACCGGCGGTAGTTCTCATCGCGGATCAATTCTTTACTTAGCATGATATCCACCTGGTGCGACATCCAGTAATCGTGGCAACGGTTGAGTAGTGGCGTTGGCAGCACCTCGGGTAGAGGGTCACCCGTCTTGAGTGATTGTTCAATCACGCCTAGAACAGCCATGATGTCGCCGATATTGTGGTGGTCAAGAAGACCAGCTTGGCGAGCTAGCCGATTCTGCAGGTATTCGGGCAGCGAAGCCGATAGGTAAAGTAGGCGAGCGATGTTCTGGTTGAGTTCTTGGCATAGCGATTTCACCTGGCCGAGACGGTCGCTATCAAATGGCGAGCTGGAAAATTCAAAGCGCAGCAACGCGATGGGCCCATTCAATGCGGTAAGAGTTTCGGCGAGGTTAAGAGCTAGCTTCTCGGCGGCCAGACCTTCTTCGCGCCCTTGTCCCCAGCAGGATAAGAGAAGCGCGTAGTGGTCCGACAGTAGGCGGAGGACATTTGAAAGGGACTTGCAGACGTGTCCCGACGCAGATGGTGGGCGAGGGAAGAGCTGCACGATCAGTGCCGCTGCGGAGCCGACAATCACAAGCACAAATCGTCGCCAGAAAACATTGTATCCCCACCCGGGATTGCCATAAGTTGGGACATGCCTAGGAAGTGTGTGTCAGCAGTGTTGCTTCTCGCAATGTGGCACAGTTTACTTACGTATCCTCGAAACTGTAACCAATCACCAGCATGCAGGTAGCACCAGCCATCATCACAGCTTGAAGCATAGCAGGCGGGGCGAAGATGCGTCCCCACATGAGAATCGTGAGCACAACAGCCGTGATAGCAGCAAGACCATACGGGTTGCCTGCACCGTGGCCTGAGCCGATGTACCATGCAACTAAGCCAAGGAGACCGCCAACAATGGTACCAACAGCTCGACTAATAAAGGAGAAAGTGAAGTCGGCCATGTATGTGACCAGTGTGGTCTGCCCCATAATGAGGGCCCACAGACCTTTCTCGCGGTAATAGAAACCCGCAGTGTGAGGAATCGCAGCAGGGATAGCGAGTGCGACGGTGACAGCCACCATCCGCATTGCATAGAGACCTTCCGGGTTGATGAACCAATGATAGGTGCCGATGACAGCGCGCCCAAAGCGGCTGCCTCGTTTGGCACGATACCCTCTGCTGATGCGAAGCTGCTGCTGTGCTGCTTTGGACTGCGTCTCTGCGACGTCGGGGTCGATGGTTGGATTTTGAGCCGCGGTCACAGGCACCACAACGTTTTTTCGAAGAATCCAGTTCATTGCATATCGTATTCCCTTGGGTAACCACAGACGGAGCTTCTGGCGTTCCTTCAGGAGAGCGACAAGTTGTCCTAGAACCCGCTCCCACCCGTCGGCGACGCCGAGCACCTGCTCTTCGAAGATCATTCCCATGGTGATACCCCTAACTCTGCGCAATGTATTTTCGTCAAGGGCCTTGAGCATGCCTTTTTCGTCGAAGATCTCCACGTGTGTTTCAATCAAACGTTCGGTGGTTTCCGTTGCAAACGATGAGCGCAGAGCCTGAAGATTCCGCAGCGCAGTTTGACTGCGCTCGTGTAACTGATTAAGATGTTCCTTGGACGAGCGATCGAACCAACGCTTGTTAACCGTGTTAATGGACTCTGCAATGATCTCAACAGCTTCCTGGCACGCCGGGAGGATATTCTTGCTGGACTCGTGCAGGACCTCGACAGTTTCCGATCGCATAGATTCATGTTCCGGGCTTCGCAATGCTTGTACCAAATTAACACTCTCCATCAGCTGGCGCATGCCAACCTCGCGTGGACGTTTCTTCTCGTTTCCACTCGCTTGGGAATCGGAGTTTGAATCCCGATCCACAGTAAGCTGGTGCAACTTTTCCAACTTCGTATTTCCCCCGATGCGAGCGATGTGAACTTCCAGAAGGGATAGACTGCTTATCAAGGCCTGGCGGATTGGTTTTTTCATGCTCTTGATGTCTTCAGCCCCCCACCAACTGACGGAGAAGTCCAATGGCAAAAAGCTCAGGGCCGGCTTGAGATCCCTATAGGCAGCAATTATCCTCACCTTGATGTTTTGTAGGTCATCCATAGCCAAGACTTCACGTTTTAGAACAGCCTTCTCTGTGGCGTCTAGAGGCCCTTTGAGTAGCCGCACCAACCCTTCCATGCCATCAAGCACAACATGGGAGGTTGATCTAGGGAAGAAGATGAAATGGGAGACCAGACCTAGTCCAATTCCAATAGCGGCGGGCTCAATCAAGACTTTAGGGATGGTACCATTGAAGGATGGAAGCAGCGGGCCAATAGTGAGAGAAACATCGATGATGATGATCCCGAAAATCTGCACTAGAGTGAATTTGGGGTTCTTAGCCCGAAGACGGGACTGCGCAAAAGGGTTAGTATATTGATACGCAGAGACTTGAATCAGGAAGGTCTCACGATTAAATAGATGAACAGGCAGATTAAGCAATAGTGGACAGCGGTTACACGAGCGTCAAGCATCCAGCCTGTGTAGATAAGCTGCTGCTGAACAGCTGCCACAGGTTGCCCGGTAGAATTAGCCTGCCTGTATGCGGCCTGGCCAAGGGCTTGAAGCTTGGCCTGGGTCTCGGCCGCCGGTCTTGCTGCCATGGCAGCCTTCATGACGATGGCACCCCAGGCCCAGCCCAATGCCATGCCAAGGATGAGGGTTAGAGTTCCTAGAAGAAAAATGAAAACAATGCCGGTCGGAGGTACCATGAAGAGTACCAGACTGATCGTAATTGGATTAGCAGATTAGCAACAGATATCCAGATGAGATGTATAGATGCGCTCACGCTGCAAAAAAAGTCGCTGTACCAATGCCGCTTAAGGACGGCGTGATAAAGATCAACAGCGACGCGACCCATGCTGCCAGCGAGCAACGAAACAGCACTTTAAGATCCCGGGCATTGAAGTGGTCAAGCCATCCTGGCAGCTTCCTACCAACCTTGGGAGCCGGCGCTGCCTTTACGGGCGAGGGAGATCCCTCCCCACTAGAGCCCTCCCCGCTTGAGGTAAGCGGGGACGCCTCCAGCTGAGCAATTCGCAGAGAAGGTTCAATTTGAGTCATTCCAATTTAAATCAAACAAATGTGATGATTGGGAGAAGGAAGCTGTTAGAATTTAAAGGGATAGATGGTTATCGGGCATTCCTTGCGATTAAAGGGGTTGAATGAGGGGACAGCTGAATAAGAGTTTATCTGTTCCCATCTTCCGAGTTGCAAAAAAAAGACGATCAGCGCTATTGGGAAAGCTATTTAATAAATACTTAATTTGGTTCCAGGGACATCTAGCAGCAAGATTCTCTCTCATGTAATAACCGACGACTGGCCTGCTCTTACTATCTTGGATTAACGTTAAATCCTGCATTACCCCTTGGCTACACATCACAATGAAAACTTGGCACTTGGCAGCGTGAGAGCGGGGAAATTGCGATAAAATCTGAGTCTTGGCATAGCCCACTTAGCTTTAGTTCATAGGGCTAATACGCATCTTGAAGAGTATCTCAGATATGTACTGAGTACTACTAGGTTCATCTGGCACTATCGAACGTCCTTGCCGGATTAGGCTTGTAGGCTTGTAGGCTTGTACAAAGCCGAAAGGAGACAGAGAGAGAGGAGGTGGGCTTAGAGCCCCACCAGTGGCTGGGAGACTAACAAATCAAGAGCACTGGGGTGGACTAATAATAGCCTTCATTCAACTATTGCTGCCAAATCTGTGTCAAATCAAAATCCGTTAGAGGAGAGGAACGATCCAGATAGTTAACTCGAGGACGAGATTTTACAGGGTGGCCTAATAATTCAGGTGTCAGTTACTGACTCATTTCAGCATCTTCGCGACTTGAACCCAATGCTCTTTGATTTGCAAATACCCCTCGTCCAGTGATGATTTGAACTTGATCATTCCACCATGACCAGCGTGGAAGAAAATCTGTGACGAATTCTCCTGTGCCGAGGAGGCAGTCTTCAAAAGACAAACACTGTGTCAGCAAATGGTCCATGACTGGTTGGTGACAATTCGCCTACCTGATCCAATGCGGGTTAAAAAAAAATGGCTGAGCCAAATGACATCGAATGATTCGTTGCAAATACTCCGGCAGAGTAACAGGGTGAAGGTTACGGAACAAAGGTCGCAGGTGAGTATCAATTGATCTATGCTGGTCTAGCATGCACGAGTACAAGATCAAACCCCCAAAAATATAGAAGAGGATCCATTCTCTATTCGCCTTACGACCTAAAACCTTGCGGCTGACTACAGGACCCTTTTTTATTGTACCGCTCAATAATTCCTCGAATTATCGTCCACTTGGGGACCATTTACTGACACACTGAGCTCTTATTTGGACTCACATAACTAGAATCACTTATCCATTTAAAGGCGTGGCGATTGCTTGGATTTACATGATTCGATCAACAAGAATGGTCAATTGCTCATGCGACATCCAGGTCTGAATTCCGAATTGATGCCTAAGGCCAAAAAGAATGCATGATGCTTCAGGCGTTCAGATGTAACTAACTAACGCCTCAATTTTTATTTTTTTGACTTGGGAGGGGGTACCTTTGTGGACACATCCGGCGCCTCACGTGGAATACTTCCAGATGCATCCATTTTTCATCGCCTCTCTACAACCTTGGGACTCAATGTTTGGCCATAATCCCTTCTGGCCACATATCAGCGAGCCTTGGGACACCATGACACCAACAAATCAGTTTTGCTTATGCATTTGCCTCCCATCGGTCCGATCGGCCATCCTGATTATGGCAAAAGAAGAAAAAGTTAGTCAATTGCCTCCCAGAAAAGTGGAGAGAGGCCGAACTCCGAGCGATACAGTCCAATGAGCTTTCCCCACTGTGGAGAAAAAATCGGCGTGAATGGAAGCCCCAATGTCGTGCTTGGACGCGACCGAATTATGTTTCGGGGGGATAAGAAAAAGGCCGTTTCCCACATAAGCTCTATGATCCCTCTTCAAGTCTCCGGGGTACAAGCTACGGGGAAAGACTTGGCCTGGATGATTGGCACTACACACGACGACATGGAAAAGTCTATCAATAACGACAAGGTCCAGCCGGCCCTCGGCGCAGATTTTGATGAGTACGATTCAAATCCCAAGGGGGAGTTCGAGCTCAATGTCGGCGGTCGGGCGGCCTTGCAGCGACGCCTGCGCAACTACCAGGTTACCATGATTGGCTTCTGCAGTGGTATTGGCACCGGCTTGTTCGTAGGAACTGGCGCTGCCTATGCCAAAGCTGGCCCTGCGGGTTTGCTGCTGGCGTATATTATTGTGGGAGGAGTTTTGTGGTGCGTCATGCAAAGTATTGCCGAACTCGCAACGCTTTTTCCAACTGCTGGATCCTTCCCCCACTGGGCGACTCGATTTATCGACCCGTCCGTTGGTTTCTCCCTCGCTATCTCATATGGATACTGTTACACTATCGCCATCGCCTCGGAAGTCTCGGCGGCTGCGGTTATTGTTTCATATTGGACGGATCTCACGCCTGCTGTGGTGATCACTGTTGGGTTGGTGCTCATTCTGGCTATCAATCTGATGAGTGTGCGATTCTATGGTGAAACCGAAGTCTTTGGAGGTGCCGTCAAGGTCCTCTGCTTCCTTGGCTTGGTTATTGTCTCCATTGTCATAACGGCAGGCGGTGGTCCCAACGGCGACGCCATTGGATTCCGCTACTGGAATAATCCTGGACCATGGACAAACTACAACGGCATCACCGGACCGACAGGTCACTTCCTCGGCTTCCTGTCGTCGTTCGTCAATGCCTCGTTCAGCTTCATTGGTGTCGAGACCGTCGTCATTACCGCATCTGAGTCGGTTGATCCTCATCGTGCTATTCCCAAAGCCGCCCGTCGTGTGACTTACCGCATTGCCTTCTTCTACATTCTCGGAGCACTTCTCATCGGCATGATCGTGGACCCAAGAGCCACAGGCCTGGTCTCCGGCTCTGGCAACGCGAACAGCTCGCCCTTTGTGATTGCCATCACCAACGCCGGCATCAACGCTCTGCCCTCGATCGTGAATGCATGCATTCTCATTGCCGCGTGGTCTGCCGGTAACTCATACTGCTGGGTCGGATCACGCATGATTGTCGCCATGACTACAGACCACCAGCTGCCCCAGATCTTCGGCCGCGTAAACAAGCACGGTGTGCCATATGTGGCTGTCGTCGCCGCCTGGCTCTTTGGGCCGCTGGCGTACCTGAGTCTCGGTAGCGGTGGCGCAGCGCAGGCATTCACCTGGCTTCTGAACCTCAGCACGGTTGCCGGTCTGATCGCTTGGGCAACCCTTTGCGTCTGCTACATTCGTTTCTATGCCGCATTGAAGAAACAAAATGTGAGCCGAGAAACTTTCCCATGGAAAGCACCCTTTCAACCTTATGCCGCATGGGTAGGCTTTATCGGCTCTACTATCATTACTTTGGTTGCTGGTTTCCCCGTGTTTTTGAAGGGCAACTGGAGTACGTCCAACTTCGTTGCATCGTACATCGGTATCCCCATCTTCATCGTTCCCATCATTTGCTGGAAGCTCTGGCATCGCACCAAGGTTAGTTTAGCTCCTCTCATCCTGGTTGCTTTTTGCTTTTTCACGAAGAGTTGCTAACATTTGAATGCTCAGTTTGAGCGTGCTGCCAACATCGACCTATGGTCGGGCCGTCTCCTAGATGGGGAGATCAAACCGGTTGAAAACCCGCATAACAACTGGTGGACGAAGCTCACCGATTGGCTCTTTTAAATGACACTTCATGATATATTAATCTTTGCATGCCAAGCCGGCTATTCAACATTAGCGATTCACAAAAGCTTTTCCAATTCGATACATATATAATAAAAACTTCATTCGTAAATGATATTCACACTCAGAACGCTTAATGAGTCTTAAATTGCTGTCCTAGTTTTTTGATATCGTGGTACGAAGCTTTGCAGCACCCGCCCACAAGGAACGAATCGAAATAGCCCTTTTCGTAGGCCACGTTGACCACCTGGGCCAACTGCTCCTCCCAAGGTCGCTAAACTTCACGTCAGCATACTTGTCACCTCTAATATTCCCACCTGGAAGTTGTACTCACTTTAGCACTTACATTATCACTCAACGCATCATTTTTCTCCCAGATCTGCGTCGTAGTATTGTACACCTCCCCATTCGTCCCATCAGGATATAAAACCAAACTCGGGACGGCAAATATCTGCCCCTTGGCAACACCCCCCGCAACAGCGTGACCAAACAAATCAACAAGCCCACCAAGCTTATGCATCTTAGTACAATTAGCCCCAATTCCCCAGGGAACAGCCCCACCCTCCATCGGTGCAACGGCAGCCTGTACAACCTCCTCCACCGAGCTCCCATCAGGCAAGAGATCATCATCGCGCGGGAATACACAGGCAATCCAAAACGGTACATCGAATGCAGAATCCCGAATCGCCCTTCTCACAGCACGAACCTCATCAAGCCGCGGCAGCGTCTCAAACGCAACATACCGCACCCGCGATACAAGCTCCCCATCCGCATCAGCAAACATACGCAACCGATCCAAGTGCCACAAATACAGCGACTCTTCCGAGTCATGCTCAGCGTCGTATGCACCGCTATACTCCTGTCCTGGAATCATACATGCACCGTAGGGACCAAGGCTGAGCGCGACGCTTGCGCTCTCGCGCACTTTCGCTTGCTCGGCGATGTCCACGGCTTTCTGTAGGAAGGGCCCTACTGCGCTGCGTGGAATCCCGTCTGGGAATTGAGGGGTTTTGGTCCGAGAAAATCCCTCGGCGGAGACTTGGTAGGTTGCTGTTAGGAGAACGTCTACTCCGGCGACGCCGAAGTCGCGTTGGCATGCTTGCAGCGTTTCTGGATCGCTCACTAGCAGGTGTGAGGCCCAGAGAGGGGTCGTTCTGGAATCAAATTTGATATTATATAGATCGCCCAAAGAGGTGCCAAGGCCTCCGTCGAGGATTTGAATCGTTGCCATTTTGTGTTTTTGGGGATTTAGGTGGTTGGCAGAGGGTAAGTGGGGGCTTTGCTGTTTGATACAGTCCCAAACGGGCGATTTGCGCGGGTTACATAATCGGGCATTTTTGCGCCGGCCTCGGAGATGTTAAAAAAAGTCGATTTATGAAAAGACGGGAAGTGGAGATTAGACTAGTATTGTCTGTATTTTCAGAGGATTGGGGGGTGGGACTCTCTCCTAGCTTATTAATTTTAAATGGTAGATCGTTTTTTTGCAGAGCTTGATCTCCAAGCCATGTAGGTATTGCTCCTTTTGGAGATCTTGGAGTATGGATATTGTCCGAGATGCAGATATAAGCACCAGGGAATGACATCATGCTGGTAACATGAGGCTATAGATACCAGCAATTCTTCTTTTACACATGGGCCCATCCATATCGATGCAGAACTTGCATCTCATTGATAATACAAAGTTCCCCACGCTCCTCTCTTCCAATACTTAAAGCTCTCCAGCTGTCTAGCCGTCTTCGAACTACTGCTTCTTTCAACCATGAAGTGATACCCAAGCGGCGTAGTCGATTCACCCACAATCCTTGTAGAACCCGTTTCGCAGAAAGCCAGTCCATCACCGGATGAACAGCTGCAAATGCAGCGCCGCTATACCCGACCCTCACCAAAGGGTTCAAATAAACACCCTTTTCCAATGAGAGTGGGTTGTCTGTGTGGATGAGACAGCACTCGGAGCCTTCAAGATGATACTCGGCTAGTGAATCGGGGATACCTCGGAAGCGAAGTGGGGAGCTAGCGATAAATGGACTTGCGGGCATCGCCACTATACGTGTGTTAGTATCTGCAATGACTATGCAATTCTTTCTAGAATAAAGGTCAGCGTACCCATTCCATTCCAACAACTCGCCACAGGGACTGGAGACAGGTTTTTCATTGCATGTCGCGATTTCGTAGAGCTGAAATAGGGCCATGTCTGCATGATAGGCTCATGGCCCTTGTCATCCCGGAGAGCAAATGTATCATAATAGTTTGGAGGCTTAGAGAAATCCAAAGAGCAAGCTGCACCGTATTCGCCGCCATTGGTATTCAAGAGTTTGAGGATGTCGTTCGGCTGGCCAACAAAAGAGAGGCTTCGTTAGAATACTCATTCAACAAAAGGTAGCTGTTTCAAATGAACCGTGAACACGACGTCATTCAGAAATAGGATTTTATCAAAAGTGATGCCTTGCCTTGCAAGATCCTGCAGAGGCAGCAAGCTCAAGTTCCGTATCCGCGCTAGATACGGCACTCGCCTTGGTCGTTTCTTCCCATTGGGAGTACGAATCCAGCCGTCTTCCCTCACAGGGGTGGCCATTTCATCTTCATGTGTAACAGGTGAAATAGTAATATTCCGTGGCACCCGCATCCGCTCAAGTTTCCAGTCTAGTTCTCTTAACGCGTCTTTCGTGTTGTCATAGCTCCCACTTTCGTACATGCTAATGAAAACATTTTCCGGATGAAGCTCCAAGACCAGCTGTGTGAGTGCCTTGCTCCAGTGACTGCGTAGAACGAGCTCATTGTTCCAGTGGATGCTTGCGATGTAAATTCGTTCTTTGTTCTGCGGCCGGTGTCGGGGGACAGCGTCATAAATTCGGTGCCGAATCAGATGAATTTCGGCCAGATTCCATATCGTGAAGATTATGATCAGAGCTCGTGCGATGCGGTACCGGAGGCCTCGTCGGGAGGCGGATAGAATCGTCATGGAAAGTGCGAGAGCTGGGGGAGCTTGGTGGTTTCAGTGTCAACTTCGGGCTAGGTTACGATGTGCGCGATCTGATGTTCCTGGCATACTTGACTGGAGATGTGGAACAAAACCCCGATAGAGTAAACTGGGCATTTAGGAGAGAGCTAGGTAATCAAGGGACCTTCCAACATCAACATAAGAATGTATACTTCCCGAAATAGAAATACCCGCGATGATCACTAACAGAAGGGGTTGACGGTCATTCGTCGAATGGCCAAGATTAAATTGTGACGCTCATTCGTAAATCTAAATCTGGATATGTAATTGGTCACACGGGAAAGTATCGATCTTCTTGGTTGTATAATAATTTCAACAAGACAAAATGATGGAATAAAAGGTAGTATACAAGAAAACGAAATCCACGATCTCCAGGAGCAAGCCTCAACCTAGGAAATGCAAAATAGCTGTCGCGGCAATAGCAATGCCAGCTACTCTCTTGAAGCCTGAATGACCCCGATTACCCGCCCCCGTCTGAGTTGCCCCGGCACTAGATACTGTCGCACTGGCTCCATCCTTAACCCACGGCTGCCCAGGCAGCGAATCCGAGCTCTCGCTGATTTCCGCCGCGCTAAGAAGCTTGTTCTCTAGCAAATCGCAGTTGATCCGATCATCACTCTTGGATATACTGTTGGTCACGGAGATCGGCAGGTCAAAGACAGTATAATAGTCGGCCCCATTCCAGCGGAAAGATTGGTGCATGGAGATGTTGTATGCCCCGCGTGCCGATTCCTTTGAGCCAGGGCCGTCTCCCACGAGACACTCGGGCCAAATCCAGTTCACATGTTTGACGGTGGATGAGGGCTCCAGGTCCAAGACGGGACCCACGTAGCTAGTGTTGGATGCGGGCTTTGTGCCGTTGGAGATGGTGAAGTTGTGCGACTCGGAGGTTAAGAAGAGTGTGATGCCGTGGAAGCGAGTGGAAGAGTTGGGTTTAGTTGATGCGGGCCATGGTAGTTGACCATTGCCTGACACGTCGATTGCGACTTGTAGGTTTTCTAAAAAAGATTAGTAGGGAGCTGATAGGTTTGGCGTATCGACTTGCCTCCTCCAAGGGGCGTGTTGGGCTGTGGCGCATCGACAATTGCCAGGCCTGGCGTGTAGACTTGACCATTGACCAAAGTGAAGTTGACCATTTTTTCAAGTCCGTTGGCTTTTTTTTTTCTAAATCAGTGTTATTTCATTAACAAAAACATTAGCTGCGCTGTCATGCCCTTCTTATTGATTTTGCGCCAAGGGGCTCATTTCCGACAACTCCGCCGTCTATCCTTAGCGTATTGAGATTAATTTCATTTCTTCAGATCATTGGTCTGGCTATAACCCTTCAACACTCATTAAGTCCCAGGTTGCTAATCATTCTTTCTTGATGTCAATCATAGTAAATAGGGGTACATGGGGTGTTCAACGCGTGATCACTGCAACTCTATGTATGCTTAGATAGAATCATCTCCTCCCCAACACCCAATGGCTGTAGATATTGCGACCGAGTTACCGTTGAGGTACAGCTATAGATGATTTTGCATATCTTGTTTTATGCATCTTCTAACGAAAATTACATGCCGTCGTCCATGCTTTTGGTTCCTGTCCCTCTCCACTTTTACCCGATCGATCATCGGCATTTTTCAACCTCATTAATTCTACACAACTCACTTTATAAGCAAATTTCACTATTGCCATTGGTTTGGGGTTTGTATTTATAGGTAGAAGTGTGAGGCTTACTCATGTTTGCTCTTATTCATCTCTCCAGAAATTTCTGTTTGGGGGGATTTTTGGAAAGAAGACTTGAATCTCCGCGTTGAATACTAGTACCCAGCTTTCCTCGAGTTGGTGTTACGGAATAAGACCAGATGGTGGTAAAGATGATCCTATTACTATGAAATAGTTGCGTACAACATAGGATGGAATACCCTGCTGAGTAATACATGTGTCATCCTCCCAGGCCCTCACAGTTGGGGAAGGATTTTAAAAATACATCCCTACGACATAGCGCCGTGCAACACCCAAGGTTGGTCGAGGACTCAGCAATCGGTGTATTGCGAGTCAGCAACTGGCTTCCCATTGTGCCTTGCATGGCCGTAGCAAGCATCTTCTCCAAGGTTTTAAAGAGGCCTTTGACTCGGTCCTCCACACCCGCGAGGCGCTTTTGGCAGTGTAGGCTATAGCCTACCGCAGCGACTATTTGCCGTAGATCCTAAAGGTCTCTACGGTCCCTCTCAATAGCTCGCCGGACATCTTGAAGGGCGGCTTTTTTTTTTCTTTCCGCCCGTTCAAGATCTTCAGAAACCTGGTCCAATTGATGGTCTAGGATCTGGAACTGGGCATCGATTTCTCTAGCCCGGTTGCTAGTAGATTTTTTGCACAGCATTTCCATCTGTCGCTGCTCAACAAAGCAAGTGGTTCTGCGCTGCGTTGAAGTGATTTTAGATTGGAGGGCCGAGGCCTGGGACCTGGCACGGTTCGGTAGAGGAGATCAGGGGCAGGAATAAAAAAGAAAAAGAAGTCAATCGCAATGGAGAAAAGTTCTCCAAGGATGCCCTTTGGCATTAGCTAGCTGGAATATGGAATTTGGGATGAGGTTGTAAGATTAGAGAGAATGAAAAAGGAAGAAGCGGCTATTTGTAGGTATAAAAATCAAGTTAGTAGAAATGAGGGGTAAGTAAGATCGAAGGAAACTCACAGGCGCCATAATTATACAGTACCATTTGGTGAAGATGGTTTAGAGGGGAAGGGGAAGGAGGTTGTTTGTAAGAAGAAGAAGAGGAGGAGGAGAAGGAAGATGGTATTTATAGTCCTACGTGCCACACAAGTTTGTCTCCCGAGCTGGTCTCGATAATTCCTCCGTATATCATCAAATCCAATATAAAATTTGATATTTCTATTTAGTCCACCTTCTTCCAAGTACTCACATCGTATTATCTTTAATATGAGGACTGCTCATCTATTCTTCACTCTATCTTCACTCTATCTTCACTTTTCTTGTTACATACTCTTCTCTTAGTGCTCCTTTCTGTCTTCCTACCTATCTCCTCTCATTATAAAAGGCACCTTGTGTTGAAGACCACGAGTATGGTATCGTTTCCTTCCTTCGAACGTGGTTACTAGGGCTATAACTACTTCTATTCAAGCAGAATTTACATGTTAAATAAGAGAGGGAAGAGGTCTATTTGAATCTGCATTCTGGCTGGTTGAAACCATCTATCAGACGATGAATTTGTTTTGTCTGTATGCAGTTGTTATCTTGGCTTGATTTGTCCCGCTGTGCCTAATGTGGGTGCGATACAAAAATACCAAAATGCAGTGCTTGTTCCCGCGCTGGATCTGTGCCCCAACTCTACCTTCTCAGCGTACTAGTAAAGACTAAATGCCTATGAGAGTTCAAAGGCCTCAACTCGACTGGTCAGATGGGGGAGTTCACAGGCGTGGCTCAGAAATGCCGGATTCAACTTGAGACGTCACTCCATTCCTGCTAGTAGATTGATTCCATCAAATGATATAGGGAAAAAAGCGGAATAGAGGAGAGCAGAACAAAAGGTATAAGGCACAAAGAATATTGGACGTGGTCAAAGAAACAGTGGGAAAAAAGAGGCTTTTCTAGACAATAGAAATAGAACAACAAGCAGTGTTTTCATCATAAAGAAGGACCTTCCCGACAAAGAGAAGAACTATCACCTCTTGTCCCCCCAAAGACCAACAATTCCAATAGAAAGCGCGATACCAGACAACCAAGTGCGCGCTCGTTGGAGCCGGCGCTCCCGGACCATCTCGCGCTGAACTGTCTCGCCGTTCACGTCGCCCTGGGCTTCAACTACAACAAGGTCTTCATCTTTGCCTGTGTTCGGGTCCCGGACTAGGGAGAAGTGGGAGACGTCGCGGATCACAGCTGACGCCCAGTTCTTGAAGCCGAGGTGACGGTTGAACCAGAAATCAAGGCCGTGGGCACCGATTGTAGAAAATGCACACAGCCAGACCATGTACGGGTGTCGGCGGCGGGGAGATGAAAGACACCATGCGAAACAGAAGCAAGAATTTGTCAGGAAGGAGAGGCGCAGGGCATGTCGGCGGGTTAGGCGCTTTACTTCGTTTAAGGAGCGGGCGGCGGTAGTCGCTGTTGGAAGGAGTTGTAGAGCTGGAATTGTGATGGCTGATGTGGAGTAGGAGAGGCCCTTTAGAGTTGAAAGAAGTTGTTAGCATTTGTTGATCATCTTTCATGACGCGATAGATGCGATTGACGTACGGTAAGAAGACCGAGGGAGACAGTGCCAACAAACTTGCTGACGCTGATGGGACAGGCCATGTTATAGAATTCAACGCCGATTTCTTGTCTAAGAGTGGTGTTTGACGAAGATGATAGAGTCTGAGATGAGTTGAGTCCAAGATCCACGTCAACAATGCAAAGAAAAGACGGTTCTTTTCCGGTGACGTCGCGGTCCGCCTATGCGCCAGCCAATCAGCGGGAGGCTGTTCTTCAGCGCAACAAGAGGGGAATTACGATGTTCGTTCTACATTTAGATATTCGTGTCTGGAAGCCTTGTCTAGAACATATTTCACTTGATCTGATATTTAATCTATGCAGTCGTTTATAGGATCTCCTGGCCAATTTCAGAACCGAATTGCGCACTGTATATAATCTAGCTGTCACGGTTTACTGAGAAATGGGAGAACTCATTCTTGGCCACTTCTCATATCACACTGTTTATTCATTCTTCCGAGATCAAATGCGAGATAAGTAGCTTACCTGTGGCTTTGATTGCCCCAACACCATTTAGAAAGGTGATGTCAAACCCAATCGAGGTCAGAGCAGGCCTTCAGATCCCTCTTGCGAATACCCCTGGACATACGCAGAGACAACAAATAGACAATGTGTATTAGGATAAACCAATCCTTTCAACAGGTGATTCACCAGATAAACAACTGACTGCTTCAGCTCTAATTTTATTCCTTGGAGGGCTTTGCAAGGTTGTATTTCGGCGCTGATCTCTTATGGCGTTGAGCCGAGGTCCAACTGTGGGGAAACGGGCATTAACCTCCTGACCGTCCCCCAACTCCCCCGCAATCTTCAAACCAATCTCTTCAGGGACGTACCTAGTAAACAGAATGCTGCTGCCCAAGACAGAATATTTGAGTGATTCCTGGAAGGATGGGATCTTCGGTGAGCTCGGTAGTCCATTGTCACAGAAAAATCACATTAACCCCTTGGTCCAGCAAACAAAGTGGTCTTCTGCACAGGTGGCGCTGGCACTATCTGCAGTGCCCAGGTTCGGGCCTTGGTACACCTCGGTGCCAACGCCTGTATCATTGGCCGCAATGTGGATAAGACCGAGCGTGTCGCCCGGGACATCGCAACAGCCCGACCCGGTGCCAAGGTGATTGGCATTGGTTCCGTGGACGTGCGCAAGCCCGAGAACTTGCAGCAAGCAGTTGAACGCTGTGTAAAGGAGCTTGGAGGCATTGATTTTGTCATGTATGTCGATACATTAACTTGCCTCCGGCCTTCAATTCCTTATGCTGATGGCACGTGACAGTGCTGGAGCGGCGGGTAACTTCCTCGCCTTGATTGAGCAACTCTCAGTCAATGCATTCAAGTCAGTAATGGATATTGACGTCTTGGGATCTTATAATACCCTCAAGGCAACTCTTCCGTATCTAAAAGAGTCAGCAAGCAAACACAGAATGGACCCAAAGACTCGTGAGTGCACCATTCAGCAAACCTGATCATCTGTACATCACTGGCACTGACAACCCTTCAGTTCAACCATCACCGATTGGAACCGGTGGAAGAATCATCTTTGTCAGTGCCACGATACACTACCGGGGTATGCCCTTCCAGACCCATGTATCCGTTGCCAAAGCCGGCATCGATTCCTTGTCAAACAGTGTTGCGATCGAGTATGGTCCTCGCGGGTTGACTTCTAATATCATTGCGCCGGGACCTATTGCATCGACCGAGGTTAGTGCAAGTTCCAAAACTGTTCCTTCTGTGTCAAAAATTGATTAACTTACCATTCCCTAGGGCTTGGAACGCCTCCTGCCATCAGATGCCCTGGAGGCCTATACCAAGGCCCAGCCACTCGGGCGCTTTGGCCATGTACGAGACATCGCCGATGCCACCGTATATCTTTTCTCAGACACTGGAAGCTATGTCAGTGGTCAAACGCTTGTTGGTGAGTTGTCAGATGACACAAAAGAACTTCTATGAAGGTACTATACTGATACATGAACAGTCGATGGCGCAAACTGGCGCATGTCGGCAGGTGGTGCTTCTGGTGGAAGTTTGTCTTATCCAGAATTCTTGCTTTCGGGGGATGAGGTACCTAACGTGACTGGCAAGAAGTCTAAGCTTTGAGCAAATGAAACAACGCACGTTTCCGAGATTGATGATACACCACGGCTTTTCCGACCTTAAGAATTTGGGTAAATTTTAACGACTGAGCCTTTGATTTTTTAGATAAAATTTGTGTTCATTCATGTTGTTTCGGATGTTGTCGTCTTTCTTGACTCAATCTGAGTCGTAGTTGCCGTATGCCTAAAGATTTGTGTCTCCACTGTGCAAGGCACTCGTCCCGACCTTGGTTTCGGTGATAATGGTCTCTACAAATTGAAAAGAGACCATGCTTTATATAAGCTAAAAAGGTATGATAACATGTTGTTGCTTTGATCTTCAGGCTTGGGAACGCGATTTGCTCATCTGAAAAGATTTCTTCCTTCTTCTTGCCGTTGTGGGAAACAACAACTAAGCTTTGTAGAAACCATTGACGCTTCCAGATACCCCTCGTCTGTATCACTTGTCTGCCAGCGAGAATTAGTTTCTGAAGTTGTGAAAACATTAGGGGTGAATCGATAGATTGAATCTTATTCACTGGCGGATGAGACAACTTGACAGATATTTGCTGCGAGAGCTGGTGGTGGTTTGAGGATTGCGAACTGTTTTCATATAGAGTCCAAAGCAAAAACTAGTGTCATTATCCATAGAAAAACGGACATGTCGAGCACTTTTCGCTAAAGGGAACAGACACCTCGACACCATAACCCACGCTGACGGTGAATAAACCAAGTTGATGATTTGACAAGATCAGTTGTTGTGATTGTAAAGGTTCCGTCTCACAAGTTAAAGCTTTCTAGGGCGCTAGCTTCTCAATCGTGTCCATCTTTGTGTAAATACTTGGGGAATAAATGCTAAGTGTCCATACCTCGGGCACGGTTTGATCTCGTGTTTTTTTTCCATGAAATTTCAGAGAAATTTCAAGGCCGTTGTGTGATCGTTTTTCATACTCGGTCTGTTACCTGCGACTGCTGTGGCCCGATGTAAAGTTCAATCGTCAGCTTGCTGGTTGGTTGCAGGATGTGTTTGGCTGGCTTGTCATGGACCAGGACCGTACCGTGTTCTGATTCGGGGCCTCATGGAACCGAGGGACTATAAACTCCCATGAGCGGCCCTTGCAAATAGAATACTCCTGTCAGCAATGATCCCTAGTGTATGATGGCTTGAAACTCAACATGTTCATGTTTCAGGGCAGTAGAACCCCACAAAAGCGTGCAGATCGACAGTTGGCACTCGGCCGTCACTCCAGAGAGTAGGACCCCAGGGACAAGACCTCTCGTTTGACCAAGGGCGGTGGTGAGAGTAGCTCATGATTGTATAGACTATATAGACTATAGTGGATCTACGTTATGGCACTACATTGCCAAGACTTTCATCGAGTGCACTGGCCTTCGGCACAACCACATGGCGCAGATCTCCGTGTGTCACCGTGTACCCTATCTACGCAAAGCTGATCATAGGAAAGGTAAAATTGAGTAGACCAGAAGGTTAAAATTGTACTGTTGAAGAGACGGTCTATTCCCAGAAAATGAGCATTCAACGGACTGAGGAGACACCCCATTGTTCTCTTTATTGGAGATTTTATAATAGTCATTGTTGAAGCAAGATCTTGCCGATGAACAATGGGGAAGCCCATTGATTGGCCCAAAGGGGTGAGACCAAGTTATTGATTAAGGTCAGTGACGAATGGGGTTCCAGAGCCTCACCTTCACGTCGTGTGTCGAGGCCTAGGTATATCTTCTGCCCTTCGCTCCCAACTTCTCTTTCTTCTCCTCTCCTCTCTTTCTTCCCCATAGTCGTCGGTTCTCGTTTCCTGCTTTTTCTCCAAAGCGCAAGCAATCTGCGAACCCTTCTCTGGTGAGTCCTAACCGTCCTTCCAAGTAAACTGTCTACCATTCTCACACCTTGTCGCGTAGCCTTCTGTGTCCAGTTTCTAGGCGGAAGTCACAAGACGTTTTCTCTCTCACACATTCTCGTTCGTCTCAAGACGTGTCTCTGTTGTGTAAGTCTTTCTAGTGATTCTCTTCTCCTTTTCCTTGCATGGTCTCTTACCACTTCCAATTTAGCAGCAACCTTTGACAATATCTCCAGCTGTCTGGACGATTCTTTCTTGTGTCACCTTTTCTTTTGTGAGTTCATTTGCCTTTGCAAGAAACTCTTCCAGGTACCATATCTAACATATTTCAAAAATTCAGCATGGCAACCCAGCAGGGACCGGCTCGCCGTAACGGCGTCAGTGGATTCCAGGTGACGGGTGCCCCCACCCCCGCCATCCCTCTGATCGCCCGGCCCCGCAAGGGACCCATTGGCCCCCAGATGGTCCCAGGTCCTTCTTCGACTGCCAAACCTTCCTCTTCTCTCATCAACCAGGGTCCTCCGCACAGGATCACCCCCCTGGTGGGCCCCGACACAGCCCATTCCACCCCCATCGGTGCCCGACCAAGTCAAGCACAGCGCGAAGTCAGCGCTCTTAACGAAAGACTGAGTGATGCCGAAGCGACAATTCATCGGCAGGAGATGGAGCTAAGCCGTGCCAGGTCCCAGGCCTCGGCCCTCCAATCTAAAATCACTTCAACGCAGCGCAGAACCACTTGCTTTGTTGAGCAGCGACAGATGGAAATGCTGTGCAAAAAATCTACTAGCAACCGGGCTAGAGAAATCGATGCCCAGTTCCAGATCCTAGACCATCAATTGGACCAGGTATCTGAAGATCTTGAACGGGCGGAAGGAAAAAAAGCCGCCCTCCAAGATGTCCGGCGAGCTATTGAAAAGGACCGTAGAGACCTTCAGGATCTGCGGCAAATAGTCGCTGCGGCAGGCTATAGCCTGCAACGCCAAAAGCGCCTCGCGGGTGCAGAGGACCGAGTCAAAGGCCTCTTTAAGAACTTGGAGAAAATGCTTGCTGCGGCCATGCAAGGCACAAGGGGAAGCCAGGTCCAGACTCGCAAGGCACCAATTGCTGAGTCTTCGACCCACCCCGTGGGCATTGAGCGTCGCTATGCCGTGGGATGCCAGGAACCAGGCTCCCATGGGCAAGCATTTGATCCTCACCCGCGGGAGCTCGGTAAAGGAAAGGAACGTGGCCCGAGATCGCTCCAGCCCGAGGATCACGAGGTTAATGCGTACATCAGCATAGACATTGGCGACGCCGACTGCTCCGTCAGATCTCGATCGGAAAGTCCCAGCGTTCTTTCTGATTTTATGTCATTGGATAGTCGCAAATCATCACGCGCTGGATCACCCATGAACGTGAAAACTGAGGCCACGGAACAGGAACTTGCCGCCCATATGTTGCAGGCAGATGAGTCGCAGGTGGGCGACCAAAATGCAGCGGTGCAAGAAGCACCAGCTACCACCCTTACTATCACTCCCCAGCAAGTGGAGAACAACGACATGATGATAATCGAAAACCAACTCTTTTACTCCGAAGTTGCAAAGTTGAATGGCGAGGCCACTGACGGCTACATGGAATGGGATTGGGAGCCAGCACAGAAGATCACCTTCTACAACAAAGATGACCTGGCGGCTCCGAGCCAGGCATCTAGTGGTCAGCCCCCACTCATTCCCGCAGTCACTGCCAATGCCGATGATGTCCTGATGGTTGCTGGTCAGATATCCAGCGCCGTGATTCCCCCGGATTCCGCCAATGCCAGTTTTATTCCGATTTCGCCCCGACTTGGTCACACAATCGCAGAAGGTGTGATGATTGCCCGTGAAACCCCCAAGTTGCCGAGCGATCGCGACCGGGTCTTCAAACGACGGGACCGTCTTACCGGAAGTCGTCGGCGTTACGTACGCCGGAGGGTGATAGAGTTCGTCAATCTCCCTGTGCGAAAACGCAGAGCGGGAATTGTCGAGTTCAGCGAAAACGAAGGACCAAACTGCAAGAAACGGATCACAAAAGAGATGGTGGAAGCCAACGGATCGCTTTTGCTTTCCCTTTCTGAGGTGTATGTGATGAACACAGCCCCGAAAGTGCCGGAAATGAGTGTGCCAGCTGTTTCGCAGCCAACTCTGACTGCTTTGGAGTACACTGAGTCTGTTAAGACCGATCAGGCAGTCACGAGTGAGCCAGCTGTCTCTCAGCCAACTTCGACTGTTCTGGAGCACACTGAGACCGTCTCGACCGAGCAGGTGCCCTCTGAGGCAGCTATGAGTGCGCCAGCTGTTCCCCAGCCGACTCAAGCTGGCTTGGAGTCCACTATGCCCGAGTCTGGTGTGCTTGAGTACACTACTCCCGCGTCAACTGTGTCCATCCCATCTGATGAAGTTGTGGGTGCGCCTGCTCCTAGTGAGCCAGCCCCAATTAAGTCAACCCAGACTGAGCAATCGTCAGCTGATGAAATTCTGAGTGTGCCTGCTGTTACTAAGCCGACTCCGAATGAATCAGATCTGACTTGGCAGACCGAGAATGAGGTTGTTGTTCCGATCCTGCGGACCGGTACTCGTTCGCACCTCGATGTGTTGCTTGCGATGCGAGCGGCAAGGACTCAAGCTCATCCTAGCATCATGTCTTCTCCTGAGGGGTTGCAGGTCACAGCAACCCCTCGAATTATCTCCACCTCTTCCCTGGATGCCAGTCCTGAAGACGCTTCGGTCAAGAATGCCGTTGCAACAGGGACAGATTCCCGTGCGGGGGTTTCGAAAGGCACCAAGAGGGTCGAGGACGCCGAAATCCAGACTTGCAGCGCTCAACAGACTGCAGGAGAACTGCGGGAGGAAATGGGCGGAGAAGAGGCAACGACTTCTGGTCATCAAATGCCAGGAGCTTGGCCTTCCGACCCACCCGCCGTCACTGTGTCTGACGAGTCAGACATGCATGAGATATCGGCTTTGCTGAGGGGATTGTGGACAGGAACTCGTTGGCTCTCCTTTGGTGTATTCCTCATGGTGATGGTGATGCTGCTGTCTTTCCCCCTGTGGGCAGATCACCTTGAGCACCTGGCATACGCCTTGGAGGGTCCTGAACAGTTCCTGGAGGAACTGCGCTGGGAGCACGGGTATGACGTTCCATTCTTGGAGCGGATTATCTATGTCTTCCTCCGTTGTTTTGCCGGAGATCGGACTTTGTTCGGTTAATGGCAAGTGGTACGCGCTCTATCAAGGGGAGGGACGAATGAGCCACCTCTTGATGGATAATATGATTTTTCAACGACAAGGCAGGAACCTGGCAAGTCCGATGATTACCGCTTCACCTGCACAGTTACAGCAACATGTGTCTGTTACCAAAGACAGCGAAACAAGTACCGATTGTTTGAGTACTCTTGTTTAATTACCATTGTCGACACCCATAGCATTTTTGTAAGGGTACCTGTTCTGAGTTGTGTTCGATTTTCTTATGGTGGGCGATGTTTATTTGTGTCGGTTGTCGAATGACAACATGTACGATTTGTTTGTTGCCCACCCTTCGGGGTGGTGTATGATTTTTTTGTCGGCCGTTAAAAGGCGTCATGTTCGAGAACTGTTTCGACACCGTGTCTGAGCCCATGTTGATTCAGCCCATGTTGATTCGATATTTGATTTCATGTCTGAACATGTCCGAGTGCGATTTCTGAGCCCGGGAGTATCTTATATTCGGGTATATTTGCTTCGCCTACCCAGGAAACTGGGTAGAAGATGTGCGACTGGCGTCATCTTGCCCGCGCATGAGAACGATTATACCACGATTATGATGTATAATATCGCCTGCGCGTTCAGTAGGCTGACCATGCTACTTTTAGCAACAGCCAGCTCCTGGGAGCGGAGAGCATTATACGATCTCCTAGGAGCTGGCACGATGGTACAAACAATATCGTCTGCATGGTTAGCCTGCTGAACAAGCAGCACGAACATTAGCTAGCCCCTGGGATCTGGGAGTACATCTCCCAGGGGCTGGCAACTTGGCACAAAAGCTGCCATCTGCATGTTTAGCGGGCTGACCATGCTACCTTTAGCAACAGCACGCCAGCTCCTGGGATAGGGGACATGATATGATCACCTGGGAGTTGGCTACATGGTCAGCCCGCTGAACACGCCACGGGAAAACCAGCCATCCCCTGGGAGACGAGCACATTATACTTACCCCCTAGGGGCTAGCAATATGGTATTAATTCTACCATCTGCGTGTTCAGCAGGCTAGCCATTCAAATTTCAGCAATAGGCAGCACCTGGAAGCGGAGAGCATTACCTCCTAGGGGCTGGCAAAATGGCACAAACAATACCACCTCTATGGTCAGCCCGCAGAACATGCCACGGGAACACCGGCCAGCCCCTGGGAGATGGGACCTATATATAACTCCCTAGAGGCTGGAAATATGGCATAGAGAACAGCCAGCTCCTGGGATTTGGGGACATCATTTCATCTCCCAGAAGCTGGAAAACACGACACTGCGGCGTACGCGTTGGTGTGGCACAATCAGAAATTGCTGCCTCCTGCACGTTCACCAGGCTGAGCAAGTGGTTTCGGCGCCCGGCGAAACTCCACGCCAGTATCAAAATTGTGTTTCATGGTCTTGAAATGTATACCGCAGTGCCATGCGGCTCGAAGAAGACCTTATGCCCACTCCAGGCAGCTGAAAGAGATGTATTAAACTGGGTTGTACTGCGGTATACAGCCATCAACATGATTTTAAACGCATCCACGATAGGCAGGAACTAGAGCCCTTTCAATCTCCATTTTCACAAAAAGAAAAGTCATAATACACCATGGTGTGCGACTTGGCGTTGGGAGAATCTTTAGAAGCCTACGAATCTCAACGCGAATTTCCAAGCCCGGAAGATGCCGCCTACACAGTCAGCAGGCTGACTGACCGCTGTCCACCAATGACGGCACGAGCCACGCAGACGCTGGCGTCATCCACTCCACTCCCCGCCTGAAAGAAGATCGCTCATTTCCATAACCCCCTCGGTGTACTCTGGACTGTTCACTACATCGTTTTTGAGTCCACTCATCTCATCGACTTCAAGGAGAGTCGCATCGCCTTGCTTCTGACTTGCATTCTTGCATCAAGCCTTACCTCATTCTACCATGTTCATGCGCTCCGTCTTGCTGGGTGGCGCTGCTGCTCTAAGCGCCAGTGCCATGCTAGTCGTCCCCGAGATGGAACCTAAAGTCGATATTATTGAAGATGGATTTGTGAATGTTCACCCCATGCTTTTGGAAGATGTTCATCATGCGGTTGTTGACCTGCCCTGCTTTGAATGTCCTCTCCGTGAAACCAACGACGAAGGTGTTGTTAGCTGGACGGAGGGCAAGCCATCATCTCTGGTAAGGATGACAGAATCGAATCCCCATCAAACTGACTAACGAAACCCCATAGTCTCTAGAATTCTCGATCGAAGACAACAGCCTGCTGGCCAACGGCCGCCAAATATTCCCACCGGCCCCGCCCATCCCAATTCTTGCTGTGCAACAAAATGAAGAGGGAGAGGACTCCGCTCCCATGCCGGTTGGATATGCGCTTGAAATCATGCCAGTGGTCGCACCATCTGATGAGCCCGGTTACGAACTCCTGGATATTCGATTCACTGTTCTCGACCTGGAGACCCACCCGGTCCCTGTCGATACCGTTGCGATCGCTGTTCTACAGGATTCCAACGGCGAGCTCTTCATCGCTCGGACAGAAATCGAAAACACCGCCCCTGCCTCCGATCGTTTGTCTTGGAAGCAGTGCCACGGCAAGGCCAAATGTCTGCAGGAACTTCTGGTCTCTCGCATCGGGGGTCTCTTGGCTGGCGCCAAGGCTCGTGTGATGGGCATGGCCAAAGCCGGCCGCAAGAGCTGCCATGGCAAACACAACGACAACACAATGGATCGCCACGAAGAAGGTCATGACGGTATGCCTTTCCCTCCCCCACCTCCTTTTGGGGAAGAGGGCTCTGGGCGTGAAAAGTTTGGCCCCGGCGGCTATGGCCACGTCCACCACGGCGCTTTCACCCGCACTTTCTCTCGCATTTTACACTTTATCGTAGTCCCCGCTGTTTTAGGTGTCCTGGCTGGATTGACTGCTAGTGCCATTGGCATGCTAGTCGGCCAGGCTGTGGTTTTCCTCTGGAAGCGCTACCGTGGCACCACTGCTTCGGAGCGCAAGGCCGCCTGGGAGGATGGCGAGGCATGTGAAAAGCAGGGCCTCATGACCATCCCTCGCTCCTCATCCGAGATACTTCCTGAATACAATGAGGCCTCTGAGGCCCGTGGATCACTCGATAAGAACTAAAAAAGAAGGATGAAAAAAAACTCCCATGTTGATCTTGTCTTCCAATCGAGGCCTACTATCATTTGTTCAAGAGCCATTATCAGCCTTTCTCGACGGCGCTCAGTCACACTATGAGTCTCACCTAGACTTTCCTTCCTACACCCAATAAAAATAATTCAAAACCATAAGACACAAAGGCACTCTTTCAAGTCGCCTTTCGAACAAAACCCATCACCAGCCAGCTGGACTGACCTTTCAATATCTTTCCCGGAACAAGACAGATCCCTTGTGAAAGCAAGAACAAAACCCCGAACAGCATCAAGCATAATTTCAAAAACAACAGCAAAATTAAAGCAAGCAGAACAAGAACCCAAACAATTCCACTATCCTTGATCAACAGCTATTGCCAGCTAGACTGGGCTTTCCACTCATTTGCCAATTCAATGGGCCAGAAATAGCAAGCCTTCTGACGCTCCAGGGTTAATTGACATGGACAAAAACAAAAACAAAACCCTCAAAGATGTCTGTCGTTCGGCCTATCGCCATTACAGTCACATTGGGATTCCCATTTGTTCCCATGGCCAAAACTCACACTAACTCAATGCTGAAGCTCGGATCACTCGAAAAAAACCAAAAAACAAACCCCCGAAAACTAAAACACCAGATTTGCTGTCTGTTGCCCTACAACAACCACTAGCCAAACCAGGCTCCATTTTTTTTCCTCCGCGGCCAATGCTTTCCAAATGGCTCCCTGACACCTAGGAGTTATGGAAAAAGAGCAAAAATCAAGTTCTGCTGTTTTCTGCACAGTCTGTACAGTGCTGGATTAGTATATACTTGCTCGCTCTGATTGGGCTATCCCACGGCCAATTTCAATCGCCAATGATTGCCTTAGGCTCGGTTTTGTTTCTTGTCTTGTTTCAATTTGGTTTTTTTGCTTTTGGTTTTGCTTACATCATGTTCTATTCCAAATCTTGTGTTCCAGCATTCTCTTGTTCTCATTTATTTCACATACATCCTATTTGATTTAAACATCTTCTTTCACTATCATATCAAGCTTCTCAGCCCTGGCCTTTTTTTATTCTGTATGGTTTCAAAGTATTCTTTTGCTTTCATTTTAAGCTTGGACAAGTGGTTTAATCCCCGTTTATTTTGTTCCACAATAATATGTTTGTGTCCTCTCATCTCAGGCCTTTGCATTGTTTAAATTCATGTTAGTCAAGCCTTTTTAAATTGAATTATCTCGGCATTTCTCTTATAGTATAGCATTGTAAGGTCTTAGTCCAATGCACTGACTGATGTTCTATCCTGACAGCGAAGGATATTGTCGAGTCTCTTGCTATTTAAACTATACACTCGTTATATATGAGACACAAGAATAGTCTGTCGGGTATGCAGGCTCGAACAACCTTCTGGCATTCTTTTGTACAGACTTTTTTTCATCCTTGTTCGTGTTGTATGTCGCTAGAGTGTATATAGGCGGTAAAACACTTTGTTTGGATGTCTTTGGCAGATGTCTTTCCCCCATATGCTATTGGCCCACAGTGCAGATCCCACACAATACACAAGGCCAGGACTACGGAAAGAAGACTTCCTACAGAAGACCTTTCCATGTATTAAACTTGAATGCTGTGATGCCAAGCTATGGATAAGGCTGAGGACAGTCACGTGAAACCGGCATCATCACGCCCCCTCTTATCAATCCGACAACCACACCCGACTTAATCCACTTGTTCTGCAGGCCTAGTCCTCGGCAAAGGATGATTTAGCTTGTACGATGACCTTGAAGCTCCAATTTAAACTACGCACGGGCTTTTTTTTTCCCATTCCTAGCCCGGATCCGCTGGTCTCAAAGTCCCCAACTGTAGCTTGATCCCGACATCATCGGTTATCGGCTTCAGGACATTCTCACAAATCTCACCTTCCAACATGATACCGTGGTCCTCCTTCGTTCAGAAGGCCCAGAGCCTGATTGACCCTGCCAATTTCACCATTCCCGCCCTATCCTCACCCGATCACAATCCCTCCAAGGCATCGCTGTTCCGGCAACAATTCCGCCTCCCTGATTCCCAGAACCCGCTTCAAGAGATCACCGCTGATCTCGTTCTAACACTACCAAACTCCTCAGCAAATCAAGGAGATGGCTCCCGAAAGGTTGAACGGGCGGGAATTACATACACCGGACGTCTGCATCTAAGTGAACGTTTCATCTGCTTTTCAACCCAGCCGACGAGCTTCATTCCCTCTGCCACAGCGAGTGCCTCAACTACTTGGACTGGCCAGACACACGGCACTGGGCCATCTGGTAATGGATTTATTCTACCGCTTTCCTGCATACGGCGTGTCGAACGCCTTCATAGCGCCAACCACGTTTTCTCCCTGGCGCTCACGACATGGAATGGTTTGCTCAATAAGCCACAAGAACCCAACTTCGCCCCCCAACGTCTTATATTGCAGCTTGTCGGTAGCAGACAGGCCTGCGAGAGATTCTGTGACACACTGAAAAAAGGCCTGCGGGAAGGAATGAAGGAGGTTGACAACGTGCGGACCGTCGTCTCGGATTGTTATTCGGAATATCTGCTTTCCGGTGCAAAGGGAAAGACACAAGACGGGAAGGAGGCCGATGCTCGTCAGCCCCCAGATGCGGGGCTGGGTCTAATTTTCCGCTACCCTGGTGATGCACGCAAGCTGCGTGACCGTAGCAAGATGAGACTTTGGGGCGAATATTTTCGAGGTAACAAGACTTTAAACCTTTTTTTGGATTGGAAATTCCGACATTTTGACTGATCTCCACTAGAAAATGGTCGAAATGCTACGTTGGTTCGTCAACCAACTTTCCACAAGCTAATCAGAGTTGGGTTGCCAAATCGGTTACGCGGAGAAATATGGGAGCTTACATCTGGCTCCCTGTTCCTTCGTATAAACTCTCCGAAGCTGTATCAACAGACACTGGCCAAATTTGAGGGACAGGAGTCCCTTGCTATTGATGAGATTGAAAAAGATTTGAATCGCAGTCTACCAGAATATCCTGGATTTCAGAGCGAAGAAGGCATTGGACGCTTGCGGAGAGTCCTCACTGCCTACAGTTGGATTGATCCGGAGATTGGGTATTGCCAAGCAATGAACATTGTAGTTGCCGCATTGTTGATGTATGTTCAGTATCTCAAGTTGCCAAGGCTGTCTACTAACTTGACCAGATATATGTCAGAGGCCCAGGCCTTTTCCCTTCTCTCTGTGCTATGTGGCCGTCTTCTTCCCGGTTACTATTCAACAACAATGTACGGCACATTACTCGACCAAAAGGTGTTTGAGTCTCTAGTTGAGAAAACAATGCCAGTACTCTGGGATCACCTCACCAAATCAGATGTACAACTATCTGTGGTATCCTTGCCATGGTTTCTCTCCCTTTACATCAACTCCATGCCGCTCGTCTTTGCTTTCCGGGTCTTGGATGTGTTTTTCTTAGAAGGGCCAAAAGTCCTCTTTCAGGTCGGTCTTGCCATTCTCCGAGTTAACGGCGAGGAGCTTCTCGAGACACAAGATGATGGGTCGTTTATCTCTGTCTTGAAGTCGTATTTCTCACGATTGGATGAATCTGCCCACCCGAGATCAGAGAATCCCAAGCTGCGCGCTATTACTAGATTCCAAGAATTGATGGTGGTTGCTTTCAAGGAGTTTTCTGGCATCACTCACAGCACGATCACCGAGACCCGCGAAAAGCACAAGGGGGCTGTGCTAGAGAATATCGAGACTTTCGCAAAGCGTACATCTATCCGCAACCTCGGACCCGAAAGCAAACGCCTGAGCGTGGATGATCTTGGAACGATATACGATCGCTTCTATGAAACGCTGTACCAGTGGGAACAGCGCCAACGAGTTATCGAGGAAGAGGCTAGGCGACAAGAGAGGAAGAAATCCCAACGCCTTTCTATGCTTGCTCCTCCTGCGGATACCCAAGTTGGTCGTGTTGGTCTTGGACCTAGCCCCACACATATGGATTATGATGCTTTCCGGGAGTTTTTAGCCGCCACATCCAAATGGGCGGTCGCTGAGTCCCCTGGACCATCGACGCAAGAATCCTCATCCGGAAAATCGGCATTGTGGGCGAATCGCCGGCAGCCAGCAGATCATGAGTTCATGCAACGCCTCTACCGCAAGTGGGCCACAGATCCCGAGGAGGGATTGAATCTCCAAAATGTAGTGAATGGTCTTGCCCGCCTGAAGGGATCCCCTGACATCATGAACAATATCAACTATTTCTTCGACCTGTACGATGACAGTGGAAATGGCCAGGTTGACCGCGAGGGCATCCTCAAAATATCCGAGGCGCTGTTGTTCCTGTCCCGGCATGGATTTGAAGGCACAATTACGGCCACTCCATCCGTGGAAAATCTGAACTCGTTAGGAGACCGCGACCACGCTAGGAACTCGCTCACTACCGACGAGAAATTCCTTGGTAGTGTCAGCGCGTTCATCCGTCGCTGTTTCGAATACGCCGATCCCAGCCACCTAGAGAACCAAAAAACAGATCAGCAAGATACAACGGCAGAGGCAACTGAGAAGCTAGACTCATTTGCCATTGGCGACGATGACGACGAAGAAGAAAACCTGATTGACATTGATGGCACCAACTCTCCAGCACCAAACGCAACCCCCCAATCATCCAAGTCCACCGCCGAATCAGACAGTAACGACCATAACCGCTTAGCATCCGAGTCTGCCAACCCCGCTCTCGACCCTAACAATCCCCTGCATATCACACTCCCCACTTTCCGAATGGTTGTTCTGGCCGACGAACTTCTAGAACAGTTCTTTGAATCCTACTTCCCTCAATCCTTCTACCTCTCCGACCACCCTCACCCCGCAGCTCTGGCCGCATCATCCTCGATGTCATCCAACCTCACAACCTTCTCCAACCTCGGCAGTATCCGTCCCCCCGGATTCTCTGCCGGTTCAGCACCCGTCGCCGGCGCCTCGGGAGGCATTGTGCCACCAGGCAAGGGCCTACGTGGCGTCCTCGACAACATTGTCTCAGATGGAATCCGCATGGCCGCCGAAGTCAAAAAGCGAATGGACGAGGCGCAGCGCGATCTCGAACGTAACGCTCTTGGCCGTGAGGAAGAAGAAGACGACGATGACGATGACGACTATCCCCGTCGTGAGAGTGCTGCCGCTGCCATCCCTGGCGGTATCCCTAGCTGGGGTGCTGGCGCATACGGCGCTGATCCGGAGCGCCGTAGTGTTGTTCGTGATGCTGACCGTGACCTCCTTGAAGGAGCCGAGGTGCTTGGCGGCGGAAAGGAAGAGAGAACTTCTCTATTGGACGGAAAGGAGGTTGCGAACCACGCTCCTCGCAAAGTTTCTGGCTCTACAGCTTCTGTTGTGGGCCGTGGCTCTTCCACAGTCCGTGATGGCGAGGTTATTAGCAAGCTCGTTGAGTTTGACTCATGATTTTCTTGCATGCTGTTCTATGTCATGTGCGCTTGACCGCCATCTCATCTGGGGATTTTTTTATCACTGTCGATCCCTTTGTTAAGATCCTCATGCAATCTTGTACTACAACTCTTGGTTTGGATATTTGAATTCAATATCCGATTGCGTGGTTCCCCTCGGAATGGAATGGATTTTAAAATCCATCTTAGAAAGAATCCTACTACAGGATCTTTTCTTCCTTGTTGGACATTTGGGTTCGATGTAGCGCTCTTCGCACATGTACTGAATTCTACAAAGTATTTGCGATTCATGTAAATGTGTCAAGATCAGAATACAGTTTCTAGATCTATTTGTTTCCACCAACTAAATCCAAATTTCGCAAGGGCAAATAGTAGCCCATGAACCAAAAGTATTCGGAATTCAGAGAATCGTCAGGTCATGAGATGCAACGACATTTTTTTATGTACAGCATTTTCATCAAGTAGGCTGGGGAACAACCCCAGTGGGCAGAAGCGGTCAATTACCACCAATCCAAGCCTTCGAAGTAGAAGTAGAATGGCCTTCCGTGATGGCGACGCAGGAGAGGAAGAAAAGGGGTATAAAACAAGCATATGAAGGGAGGGGAATCAGGCACCGTCCATAGACAAAAGGTGTAACCATGGCGGAGAATTAAAGAAGACCCTAAAGTAGAATTGGATGAAGATCAGGCCGAGGCGAATGAAAGGTGCACGAAAATGCGAACCAAAAAAAAAAGGCAAGGTGCGAGTGGCAGATGCAAGCCCCAAGAGAAGTCTGAGATCCAAAATGAAAATCATAGGTGAATTTAGGCCGACCCCCAAACGGCCAGCTAGAGATTGGTTTAGTCTTTTTGCCCCTCATTCTCGAGAAGCTCCAAGACAATCTGTTTGCGCTCATCCTCTGGATGTTGCATGCAAATTTTGACCGTGTTGCCCATGCCCGCGGCCGAGGGGCCATTAGGGGCGGAGAAGCCGCTAGAAAGACCCGTCGAACCACCGGTGGTGGCCTGTGCATTTCCATTGAGGGAGCCAGCGACCTTGCTGCCGTCGTCTATGCAGACGACGTTGTGGCCGGGGATAACCTGGCGCAAGCGGCCGTTCATTGCGTTGCGGACTTCGACGAAGTCGTCGTTGAAGAGAATTAGGAACTTGCCATAGAGACAGGCTGTGTGCGCACTGCCCACGAACTCCATGACTACGCTGCGAGAAACGTCACCGTGCTTGTTGACGTACACAGCGCACTGCTGGTAAGCTACTAGAAACTCGCTCTCGCTGAGACGGAACATTCCCAGTGGTTTGAGCCCGTTGATGCGATCGGCAATGCTGTTCAGGGTATCATGTGCATCTTGGGTATCGTTGGAGCTGAAGTCTGGTACAGTCCATGAAAGTTTCTTATCAAGGGTGAGGACTTCGATGCCCTTTTGGGTTGAGATGGCAAGTGAGGAGTGGAACATGTTAATTCGGTAGGTTTCAGCGGGGATGTAGAACTCGTCGTAATCGCGGAAGAACTCCGTTTGTGAGCGGCGTGAGAACAGCCGGCTCTTATTTGTAGATGATTTCTGTAGAACGGGCTCAAGGACCTAGATTTTGTATGTGAGTTTGCTGTTACTTTGCGAAGTTTGCTGGGACTGTACATACTTTGAATGTAGATGATAACCCCTCACGCTTTTTGTACAGGACCAAGTACCGGTCCTTTAGACGACCAGCGGCAAAGAAGCCCACTTCACGGTTCCCAGACAGCTTCTGCGGGGCTCGACGAGCAGAATCCTGAGATGATTGGGAGATTTTCCCATTGGCGGGACACACCACGTCGAGGTGATATGCAATCAAAGACCGATCTGCAATCAACAACAGCAAATTGAAATCCTCAAAGACAGCAACTTGTGTAACCCGCATGATGGGAATAGCCCTATACCAGCCCCGCGGGTTGTTGAGCTCTGACATGTACAATCCATTTTCCGTGCCAATTGCACACATAATACGCCCAGGTGGCTGTTGGAATACCGTGGCACAGTTGACTGCACTCTTGCATACCGCTGGAGGACGAGTCCTCGAATTTTCATATTGCTTCTCGACTTCTCTGATCGCACGATGGAGAGGGGTGCCCTTGATGGTGACACTTTTAGAGCCGAATGTCTGATCAGAGTAGCCGAACGCAGTGTCCGCAAGAACCCGCAGTCGAAATGGCTCGGCGTTCTGCGAGAAGAGAGCAGCAGCATGCTTTGTCTTCGCTTCGATGATCTTTTGGCACCATTCCAGGCGGCTCTGTGCCGAGAAAGCGTAGAGAGTATATGTTCCAGTTTTGCCTAAATGCTTGATTTTGAAAGGGTAGAGGATCTTGTCATCCTTTGAGTAGTCAACGGCCCCATTTGATGCACCAGACCCTGTGTGTGCAAGAGGGCTGCCAACGCCCGCCTGGGAGGGCGTGACAGTCGAAACTCCCCTGACGGATGATTTGCCCACAGGATCATCGTCAGTGCTTTCTAGACCCAATAGGTCCATTGGGATGGGCAATTTTGAGATATCATAGCGCTCGTACTTTACTGCCCGGTCACGCATTGTGAATATCTTGGCGAGGACAAGATAATGATCGAACAGGATGGCATGTGTGTCGACCAGGAATCTTGTGCGGGTTCCAGGACGTTGCAGCTCGCCTCGATGGATGATCTGCCGACCCAAGTGTTCGAGATTGAGTTCAACTTCATTCTTCATGTCAGGGCGCAATTGTAGCTTGGATGCCAGTTCCATCAAGTCGGCCTTCTTGCTCATCTCTCCTACTTTGTTGTCACATTCCAGCGCCACGACTTTGATCTCTTCAATGGCCTGTGCCAGATTTGTCTTCTCTTCGGTATCCTTGACCATATTCTTATGGACAGTTGCCAACAGAAGAGTGTACCGCTGGATTCTGGTAATTGGAGCTTTGAGGAAAGTATCCCAGCTAAGGCGACTTGACAGTTTATGTTCCCGCGCTTGGTTCAGGAACTGCTTGAAGTGCGGGTTGCGCTCAGCTTCCTTGCGCACAAGATAGTTTGCCGTTGGGAAGGTTGCAGCATAGTCAATGTAAACATTCTTCGCTTTGCGAATCCATTCCCGGAAGATATCACTGAACCCAGAGATGAAAGGCCCTTGTTCTTTTTGACGGTATTTAAGCTGTGCCAACAGGAAATCCTCATTGACTCTCTTCACAGCATCGACCTTGCCAAATACATCAGCCAAGAACTTCGGTAATCGCTTCACTGGAATGATTGGGGGATTCATGTTAGCCAATTGATCACGATAAAGTTCTCGAAGGACATCCAGTTGCGCGATGTAGGAGTCTTCTGTAGTGACAATCTCGTGCAAATTGTTTTGTCGATCAATCTCTTTCTTGGGATGAGTTTCCCAGACCTCCTTAGGCACCTTGTAGAAAGTGACCCAGTCCTCGATTTTCTTCTGCGGTGCCATAATCTGTGCCTTGAGGTTGACCTTCTTCAATGTCCGCATACAGTGATGCGAGTAGCATCGTGCGAAACTATCAGTATCCTCAATGTGCATCTCATGTAAGTGGAGCCTGGGAGAATAACATCCAGTGCCGGTGATCTGGAACAGGATACCCGAGAGAGTGCCTGGGCCAAACTTGACCCATTCTTCTTCTTTGATCAATGCACCTTCTTCAAGCATACCGCTCACAACTCGGGCAGCCAGTGTCTCGGCGTCAGCAATATTCATGGTGGGGACTTTGTGGGTGAACAAAGCCACCATGGCATCGGCAATCGTTTGCTCTCTGAGATCTGTTTCGTCTTCACTCAGATCTTTTATCCAGGATAGAAGAGAACTCAAAGCCCACGGTTCACTACACTTCTTGAATTGTTCCGATGATAGCTTCGCGGGATAGAACTTCTTGCGCCGGCCAGCCGGGATGCTTGGCAGATCCAGCATCATAGCCGCCGCTGGATCGATATGAGACCGGTCCTTTTGCTGAAGCTGCAAGAGAAGTTCTTGCTGTTGCTGCCTGTATCTGAGCCGGTCCGCATCGGTCTTCGATCTGATGGGTGCATCAGTACGAGGTCCAATAGGAGCCGACAAAGATGACGATCGCGGAACTTGAGACGAATTCAGCAGAGCATCGCCATAATAGTCTGCAGAGTTTGGCAGGGAGGGGTTGTTATATTGCGAATAAATATCCAAGTCATCCTGCTGCTCCAAGTGGCGGTTATAGGTACCCGCAGGCATCAAGTGCGACATCAGATCGGCATTTCCCGCAGGCTCGACAGGTGCTGGTGGCAATGGACGCATTCCAGGGTGAAAGAACAGATCTTCGTGTGCGGATCGGTGGGGGCTCTCATCATCGGATTGATCTCCAGAATAGGTATGGTCATATGGTGTTTCTCCCTCATCGCCATAGTCAAAGCTCATCCGTCGGGAATAAGCATCGGGCGCCGATAGTCCTCCTGTGCCACTGGCATCTACCCTAGCATCGGCCGGCGTGTGATGGAGACGTCTGGCGTAATCATATGCAATAGGCGGATGCTCATATTCATCATGATATTCACCAAGGTCTTCAGGGGACACAGAGCTTCCAAATGAACCAGATGTGCCTGGAAATCTGTTATCCGCAGTAGGTTCCGACTGGTCTTCCGAATTGTAGAATGGCTCGTCATCATAAGGGACGTTGGCCAGGTAGCCTCCTCCGTATTGTCCTAGGTCATGAATGGAATCATCATCACCGTTGGGATCAGAGTATGGCGAATGCCCTCTTGGTGATATGTTGGATCCACGTGAGCTGACAACTGAGGCATTGGTCTCACGTCGCATCCGCCCTTTCTCACGCTCCTCACGCGCTATATCTTCCTGCATCATTATCAGACCAGCATTGGCCTCGGGATCGCTTTCGTCAATGGACGCATCATAATTGACGAAATGCTCCGTGTCTGTCTCCATGTTACCGTTGGTGTGGGTATGTTCCTCATCAGGCGAGAAGTGCATGCGTGAAGCAGAGCTGGCATGGGATGCTCTAGAACTGTGACGCCGGGCAAAGTTCTGAGAGTCCAACACCGTCGCCTCATCCTTTCCGAGCATGACTTCGTATGGCATGGGAGCTTCCGCCGGCCAGTAATTGCCATTTGCCCCGGCTTCATCGATTGGGGGTCCAGGAAGAGGTCGGGATTGGGGGTGTCGAGCGAAGGTCTCGGTACGCCTCGGTTGTTGCTGAGACAAGTCTAACTGCATTGGGGGTGTCGGCAGGGTTCGCCCTGCCCCAGAATGAGATGCACTTGACTGTCTGCCGTACATGGCGTTGGCGTGAGTCTGATGAACAGGGGGAGCTGGCGGCTCCTCTTCGAAGGAACCGCCTGGGACCGCCGGGGTGTACTGGGGAGATGGGAGATCATACGCGGGCCCCTGTGAGTTGCTGTGATAAGGACGCGATGTAGGCGGAGGCATATGCGTTGTTCCGGGCGAGCTTAACGGCACATAAGACGGCGATGTTTTCGGTGACATTGGTTGGTATGAACGTCCTCCATACGGATGATCAACGCCCCTCGGGGGCGGAAATGTTGGTTGTTGGGAGAATCCGTAAGAGTGTGGAGTCGGCGGTGTCTGCCCGTAGTGTGAAGTTGCGCTCTGCCTTCTAAGTAAAACCGGAGAATTTAGTCCCGAAACTGCGGTAGATTGGTATGCTGCGGGGTTATATGGTTGATGGCCCGAGGCTGGAGCGGTGTAAACATTGCTGGCGCCAGTGTACGTCTGAGGGTTATAAGTGAGGACTGGCTGCGACTGCGTGTGTGGAAGGCCGTATTGCTGCGGATTGTAGGCCGGGTGGGACGAGTGTGCTCCAGAGTATTGGTATTGATACGACATAGTGGAGGTTTGCGAAGAGGCGCGACTCGGGGACATGCGCGACATGGCGTCCGAGGAGGTCCGCGAATGTCTCGATTCTCTGTCATTTTCAAACCCTCCCTGCACGACATTGTAGCCACCCTGTCCCGCGCTGCTACCATAACCACTACTTTGTGTTGAATACTGTCTGTTTTCTTCGGTCGCTCTCATATTCTGGGCCTGGGCAGGGTTGAAGAAACCCGAATCATCCCCAGCATTGTAACTCGGCATCCTCCGAGGCAGGTGTTGGTCCGTCGCGGGATTTTGGGACGAATAACCGTCATAGAGGCTTGTAGACGGTTGGACAGATGCTGGTGAGTTTGTAGGTTGGCCGTAATATGCCTGTTGATTGTTTGGATATTGCGACATGGTTTCGGAGGGGTGAGGGTCCGACCAGATGTCGATTCGACTCGGCCTGACTCGACGCGCCCAGGATCGCACGACAGATCAATTAGCAGGACCGGTGAGTCTGGTCTCGGACACTCAGGTGAATGGCAAAGCGAGTGACCAGTTCGAACCAAATCAAACTGATTTGAATGAGGGGAACGACCACGCGGGCCGGTAACACGCTGCCGAAGAGCTGGCTATGGGCATCCCCAATGAAACCGTAGAGTGCGATATACTAGCCTTAGTAATGGAGAGACCAAGTCTAGTAGATATGCAAATCCAGGAGTTGTTTTCGGGGAGGGATAGAGAGGGGGGGGGGATATGTGGGAGGTGAGTTAGGATTCCATCAGCTACGCCCACGCTAGTTGAGGTACCGTCTCCACCGCTGTTAACAAGCTGCCACATGCACTTTGCCCTATTGTATTTACGGAGTACAAGGAGAGTGAATGATGTGAATATGGCGGATTTCCACGTTGTCTGTAAGTATTTTCAACGCTGAACCTGCGTTAGATGATGTACTCCGTATGACCTAAAATACAAGATGGTTTTTACAACCTTTGGCTTATTTACTCCGTAATTGGCGTTTATTCCCCAGGATCCGATAGGGGTCCAGGGTCATCGTTCACAAGTTAGATGGCCTTATTTTTTTTTTGGCTGAGTCACAACAAGGTCCAACATGATATATCCATAGATACCATTGGTATACCTAGTGAGCCCTAGGTAATAGCCTTAATTCGTAGAATGTGAATTAGATGATGGCCCCCCGATTCTTTCGCGTATTCGTTTCGGAGCAAGGCTGAGAGGCTGAACCGTAATTTGACCCCACTAGGGATATTGCATCCACAACAACTAGAATGAAATCCCAGTATATTTTCCCTTTGGCTCTAGAGATTGAGTGGTGTCTAGAATGGTTCTGGAAACAGCAGTACCTGATGGTCGCGCAAAGATTTCCTATCATGTTCACAAAGTTTTTTTTTCCCGCCTTTGTAAAACTGAGAGCATAAAAACAAACAAGCGGTTGACAGTCCTGGATTTGTTAGGGAAAGAAAGGGAAGGATTGGAGAGAGGAGACGCTTCATCCAAACCGACTGTCAACAAACATTATTCGCATCCTCAATAAGAAAAAGGGTCATCGAACCACTCCAGTGAGAGTTGGCTATTAAACAATTGCCACATCAATGCATCATCAGGTGCATAGCTTCCAGCACTGGGTGTTTGCAATTGCTGAGGGTACGCTCCAGTAACACCCACATATGGAGAGCCAGCCATCAAGGGATGTGCATACTCAATAGGACTAGCCGGACGGTCGTGCCAGGTCCCATTCATTGAAGGGTACAGAGTGGGGACTTTGACCTGTGGACCCATACGCTGCTTGGCTTGGATCAATGGCACACAGAGATTTTGCAAGTAGTCCAGAAGTTTCAGCAGTTTGGAGATGTATGGACTTGCCGCAAACTGAGACAGGCATTGTGTGATGTCCTGCAATAGATTGTAGTCATTCAAATCTAATTCTCCAATGATGTTGCAGAAGAGAACGAAGAATGGACTTAGGGGGTATACAAGAACAGTCCTGAGGGCAAGGCAAAGATATTAGTGGGAGGATGGGTAATGAAGTAAACCAACTAACCATGTCAAAAATGTGGGATACGTATCCACAAAGCCCGGGGTATCCGCAAGATGTTTCTGGACATGACGCAGTGCTCTGAGAGATTTGCGAGAATATGACACACATTCTTTGTGCGTTAAAGGAGAAAAGGCAAATTTCAAGCGTGATCGAAGAATGTCAACCAGAATTGCATAGTAACAAAATTCACATGACATCCAATCCGAGGCCATGTAGCCCGGTGCTGAGGCTTGATCCTAGGAGAACAACTTAGCTTGAATAATGGCAAGCACAGAGTCTGACTCACAGATTGTATTCTTGAATTGATGACCTCCATTCGTTCTTGCAGTTTTGAATGATTGGCGATTATTTGGCGAGGGTGATCCGCCACTCCGCAATTCAACAACTCTCCTTGGACCTGAGCCAAATCTAACAAAATTCGCACTAATGGGATATGGGACTGAGGCAGCTCGGAGCTAATCAGATTTGTGGGAGAGACACGAGGCTCCGGCAGTGACAGCGGCCGATAAAGAAGGGTGCTCAGAGTTCGGTCGAGGTAAAAGCACCAGCATACAGCGCTATTGATCTCTTCGTCGAGGCTTGAATTCTCGTGCGGATTGCGAATGTCATGATAGCCCAGAGCGGTAATCAGACGAGCAGCGTATGAATTGAGAATCCAGCTTTGACTCATGTTGCCAAGATACTGCATGAAAAATGCCTGTTCGATAGTGGTCAGCAAGGAACTTTTCGTTGAAGAAGAAATGACGACGTACAGCGGATAGCAACGCCTGAACAAACGAAAGGGTTGGGGCATTCAAGAAACTGAGATTCTTGAGAGCGCGAAAGGCATACGTTTCATATAATTTCTTGGATTTCAGAAACTGGGCGTTGATACGGGGATCTTTGCATGCTCTCGGTTTTTGATAAAGATGGAAGATGGCCTTCACATAAATGCATATAGAATACTGGTATATCAGTTGCCCATGCTCATGGTCATCATCACTGAGAATGGTGGAAGCCATCTTCTCCATTGTTGTATCTGAGATGTGGTCCGGCCATTGTACGCTGGCAGAACCTCCTTCGGCAGTTGTTGGGTCTGTATTGTTATTAGTGTCTGCATTAGAAACGAAGATGACGTTGAATACCTGGAAGAAGCATATAAAGCAGCTCTGGTGATGGGGCAATAAATGGACCATCATGCTGAAAATCTTCATGCGACACTTCTAACGGTGAGGATTTGTCGGCAATTGAGGTTTTCCGCTGCCCAGTAACATCCACGAACTGCAAGGCAGACTTGAGAATTGCCTTTCGTTCACAATCCATGCGGTCATTTCCATCGAGCTCTCCTTGGATGACGACTCTGGCCTTCTCTGCATGGTGTGTGGATGAGTCAATGGCACACTCACTCTGAGCAGGTTGGGAGGCAACTTCAATGTGCGACACATGATCTTGTCTCCTTTTTTTCGATGTCGTATCTGCATCAAGATAATTTGCAACACTTGGTGGAGTGATTTTTTCAATGCCCCTAATCGACCAATCAATAGGAGTACAGAAGAAAAGAAGAGTGAAATCCAAACTCTGAAACTGTTCTTTCTAAGGTTAACAATCTTTTTCCAAGAGCAGATAGTCTGTATTAGATTCGGTAAGAATTTGTATACCAACATGAGGTCATGTGAAAACGTACGCCGATGACGATTGCCGGCGAGGTCGTCCAGCTCTTGTACGACTGCACTCGACGCCTGCATTGATACACTTCGCACAATTTAGCTGCTTATCACAGCGAACCTATTAAACTACATCAGTCCCTGTGCAGTAAAAAAAGACATATTGAACTTCTTTCACCTTTCTCAAGTGGCAAAGGTCACACTTATTTCATCAGTATTTGAATGTTGAAATTCATGTGGTGGCACTCACAGCTCGCAGCGCGTCCTCGGTCATTTAGTAGGTAAATTCGCGGTCACTTCTACTTGGCATTGTTCTTTATTTGGAAGAGCTACAAAGGTGTGCATGGGTGGTCTTCACCCACTTTGAAAGCGGTCAGTAGATCTGCACATCTCTTACTAGCACTCTGTATTAATACTGTTTTGGAGCACTAATTGTCATTCTGTTGTCTTGCAGTATTATGTGCGTGTTCGGTGCTCATTGACGTGTAGAGGCCTACTAAATATCAAACTAGGTATACAAGTTAGATTAGTCCTTAGAAACGTGATTTGGCCGTTTCATACATTTCTGTGCATGTACATAGGTAAATGGCTGATTTTTATCGGGTCTGCTTTTGGGTGTCGTAGTTTGGGGAGGTAATTATACTCATCAAATACGGCAGAAAAAGATATGCAGTGATGCACCAAAGTGGGTAAATCCCATCCATGCACACCTTTGTATAACGATTTTTTGCCATTTTAAACACCAAATAAGAGGGAGAGAAAAACTAGTGCACAACATTACTTCGTACAACATCCGCATTCCGTAGATCGCGTAGCACTTGCAGAGGCTGTGCGGAGCCGCGGAGCCGCGGAGCCGGTCGGATCAATATTTTTTTTTAAAAAAAACCTTAATCTAGTCTAGTGTTGTTTCTGGATTTACCTAATGTAAAATACAACATAACTACCTTTCACTAAAATTAAGGTTTTCATAAAACCAAGCCTAGAACACATAAGATGCACATGATTCTGGTAGCACAGCAGTGGTCGTCGAGTGATCTCGTTGTGTGGATATAATCGATAGGAAGCACACAAAAAGTACAAGCAGTAGGGTATATAACAAAACAGCAAAACAAGAGTTTGGGGCATAAGAATCATTCGCAACAAAAAATTGAAAAATTAGCCCGGCAAGAAGGATCGTATCAGAGATAAAGATGGTCGTGGGTACTCAGGTTGCAGCAGAATTGCGAAAGATGTTTCGAAATCGTGTCCTTCGGCAAATAACAATCTCACTTTCCATCGTAGATTTGGTCGGAAGTGAGTGAGAATTGGCCTTTCTGGATCTCCCTCGCATCAACATAGTCGGGCTTGACGTATCTCGCGGTCAAAGCAAAACGCAACTTGTTCTCGGGCACCACGGAATGCTATGTCGGTCAGATCCAAGGTTCAGTGTTGGCGAAGTGGAGAACAGCAACAGACCTCGTAGTACTTCTGAAGATTCTCTCCGTGCATTACAACCAGATCACCGTGGTGAAGTTCCATCTTGATGGTAACTGGAGCCTCTTTTCCCTTCCGGCCCATCGATAAGGCTCGACGAGAGTCATCGTACTCACCTTGCGGGATCTCACCAGCATCGTACTCCTTCTTCAGTGTCCGGCGTTCGCCCTCAAACAAGCAATCTTTCAGAACCGGATCGTCTTGCAGGAGGGTCCCAAGTTGCTTGGTATCAGCCCTTCGGGTAGAACCATTAAAATATTTGTACTTCATCCGGACGAGCATGGTGGCTTTCGCTCCAAGGGACAGTGTGGCGATAGTGGGACCCAGCGAGGACTCGCCGTCATCGTGGAACTGAGAGAATAAAGCTTAGCCGAGGCTATAAACAATCTTTCAAGTTCGACTTACTCCGATCTTCATCTCCTCAAAGTAGCCGAGTGTCAGTAACTCATTTGGAGGCAGGTATTTGTCTCCAGAAGAAATGACTGCCTTTTCAGTTGCCCACGACAATCGGCCCAGAGCCTGGAGCATGTCGTTGGGTGCTTCATCAAACCCCTTGGAATCGACAGACACGACATATTTATAGGGCATACCCTATGTTATTTGTTCAAATGAGATAGATCCTAATTTGCTGAGGTGTTGTCTCTTCACTTACGTAGTTGACCGCGAAATGTGAAGTCAGCGTACCCGCAACTGTTCCGATGTGAGAAAGTATGTTTGTAGAGCTTGTAGCTGGCTCACTTACCCAGACTGGACTGAAGCCGGAATCGTTTGAGACCAAGGTCACCACGTTGGAGATTAATGAAAAGGTCATCCGGTCCAGTCGCACGGCTATTGATTGCTTTGTTGGACACAAAGTGGGTAATCGAGCCAACTCCGTCGAGTTTGTAAGTCAGCTTCCGGTAAGGGAAGAAGGAATTGTCATCAACCTCTGGTATGCTAAACTTCCTGTCGAAAAGAATTGCTCGCTTGATCGGAGCCAGCTCAAAATGATCGAGGACGACCCGGAGCGAAATAGGGTTCATGTTCATGAACTTTTGGAACGGGCAGCTTTTCTCACCCTCCTCGCCGATAGAGTCATCATCACATTTCCAGCCTTGCCAGAAAGTTCGACGGATACATTTAAGGCACATCGGGCACACGATTCCCTTCCATGCAATACGAGACGTACTAACATCCGCTGTATTCTCATCCAACGTGGACAAAAGATCAGGAACTAGACTGTAGTGGGGCTGGATTGCTTGGTCTGGACGACTCCGAAAGCTCAGGAAATCAGCATTGAAGGTGAGCTCAGCGGGAGGCAAAGCGTTCTCGATCTTCCAGAAGTCGACGCAACTAGGTTCAAGGCACATCCAACCTTCCTCGTACAATCGAACACTTTCCATGGAGCATCTCTCACACTTGACAGTTTCGGGCTTTATTTCAAAGTCCCGTTCATCGAGGGGCACCGGAGGGAGAGAGTCCTTGCCCGCCCACCAGCTCGTTTCTTCAAGATTCAGTTTCTCAAAGCGGACCTTGACTCCATGTTTCTGGCCAATCTTTTCAAACCAGACGTTGGTAACACGAAACCAGTCCATAATGTTGTACCGATGCGGAAGCTTTCGGTTGAGTATCTTGTTCTTGCTTCCTATTACGGTGGTCAGCGGGCCTCTTTTTATAAAACAATTAATACATACCAATTACAAGACCAACAGCAAGCTTTGAGTTTTGGCTAGCCATGATGCTTTGGACGAGTGCATTGTCTGAGTCTTGATTCTTTTCAAGGGTCAAGTTTCCCCCCGAGTCTTTGGTGCAGCATCCGCCGCTGATGGAAATTAGTAGAGTCACGCTGTTGTTCTGGGCACACGATACTTGCATTCTGGTAATAATGATTTCCTCGTCGATATAAGTGCGGGTACCACCGTCGGCATCAATGAGAAAGCCAAAGCAGAAACCTTCATTGTGATACATCGCACCTTGGGTGCAGCGAAACCATGGAATCGCATCACAAAGTTGTTGGCGACCCTAGCGGAGAATTCAGTCTACAGACCATTAAGTTATAAAGGAATAGTGGTAGCATACCTCTGACCAAGCCGGGGGTGTTCCACAAACCGGCTCAAGAGCTTGATCGTTGATAGCAGCTTCCAGCTGGTCCGCTGAAACTGTCTAGTTTTAGCATGTTATATTCAATGGGTATCGTTAAAAAAAAGAAATTTCCACCTTTGGTAGCTTGTTCTTTCTTTGTTTTGGCCGTACGAATGCGGCCTGTTCGTACTGGTCTCTCAACCGTCTGACGATTGACAGTAGGGCGTGGTGCCATCTTCCACAATCCGTTGTAAAATCAAGCTAATTTGGAATGAAGTGAGTAAGTTTCATATCAAAGAACATCCCAGAAGAGGGTCAATTGCCAACAGAACCATGTTTGATGGTGGAGGTTGATAGTCAGACTCACAGTTTAGAACGCCCAACGGCATCATACAAGGTGGATAGGTGTTTAAGTTGTGCTGAACTTTATTTTTTCAGAAAGTGATCAGCTTTGAGAAATAATTCAATGATAGAAAGGGATGGAGAGTGTCCCCTGATAGGATGGAGCGTGAGATGGGAGGATGGCGGAGGGCCCAAGATGTATTTTGCCAGAGCGGCGTCGAGGTCGGGGTTAAGCTGGCAGTAAACTTTGACCTTACATCGCAAAATAGGCCAATCTCGAGGAAGTCCACTGCTGATTATGAGCCTCATGCTACAAGCAATCTCGGTATGTTAATTAGGCGTGAAATGGACACCGAGAAACCCTCGAGATAGACAACACAATAAGAGCACCCAACTAGCAAGGCCCAGACACCTTGCTGCTAACAGCAAATTGGGATTATCCTGGGTAAACGATAGTCAAGATGTTATAGTCTCCGTTGTTGGTGGCTTTTCCATGAGCTGGATGACCGAGATATGGAAAACGGTGGGTTAAATGGTCGATCAGGTCCAAAATACAGGTGGTAAAAACGACATGCACGCCATAACTTTACTTTGACTGTACGTTCCATCGCAGTGAAACGTGAGTACCTCGGTATTTCGGCATGGTCCCAAAAGGGTAAGGCGGCGGCTGGGGGTGCATATGTTGTACGGGGGATTTGATGATCTACACGCCAAGGCCACCATAAATCGAGTATTGTGCTTTTGTTTCAACTTTCGGAGACAAATTTCTTCGATTTCTCAGGATAACTCCGGGATACCGTTCATCGCAAAGCTGAATATATCCCCATTACAAGGTAATTGAAGTAAAGATTCGATGCAGCAAGTCAGAGAGCATGTCAAGGATGATACCCTCGGATATGTATGGACCGAGGCATCTCTGGTCTTGGCGGCATAAACTACTATGATCGATCTAGGCACTGGCGGTATAATCATTGGGGATTCGCGCCACGTTCGCCAGTTTCCCCACACCCGTCACTTTTCATAAATCTCTCCTCGACTGGTTATTACTTTATTCTCTATACTCTCATTTCTATTCCTGTCATATCTTTAAACCGTGAGTAAAACTTCATTGCCCTCATCCAACTGCAGCTAGTATCACTTTATAAAGAGCCGAAACTACCTTACTTCCCTACAATTTGGACATTTTACCCCCCGTATTATACCGACGGATCGCTGCAGCTCCGAGAATTTGGAAAATGGTGTTTTTGGCTTCGAATGAGTCCGGCAAATTGGCCCCAATTCCCGACAGCATCCCAATCAGCGAGTTTATGCTCAACGAGAAATATGGACGAGTGCCACACGCCAGCTCCCGGGACCCATATACGTGCGGCCTCACTGGAAAGTCATATTCGTCACAAGAAGTGGCCAATCACGTTGACTTGCTGGCTCGTAGTCTTTCAAAAGAATTTGGTTGGTTGCCGAATGAAGGGTCGGAATGGGATAAGACTCTGGCCGTGTTTGCCCTCAACACTGTAAGTGTAAAGCCTATATCGAAAAGAACAGAAAGGAGCTTATTCATTCGTCTTGTACTTAGATCGACTCTTTGCCCTTATTCTGGGCCGTTCACAGACTGGGTGGTGTTCTCACTCCCGCGAATGCATCATACTCCGCCGCCGAGCTCACACATCAGCTGCTTGATTCCAAGGCCAAGGCCCTGGTTACTTGCGTCCCTCTCCTCTCTATCTCGCTGGAAGCGGCAGCCAACGTCGGTCTCCTGAGGAGCAGAATCTATCTACTCGACCTACCCGAGCAGCTTCTTAGCGGCGCGAAGCCTCCAACAGAATACAAGAACATTTCCCAGCTCATCGAGGCTGGAAAGTCTCTACCATCAGTGAATGAATTGCGATGGAGTGCGGGCGAGGGAGCTCGACGAACAGCTTTTTTGTGCTACTCGAGTGGAACATCTGGATTGCCAGTAAGCGGTGTTCCAACAATTTGAATAAGACACTTGCGCTAATGTGAGACAAAACAGAAAGGGGTGAAGATCTCACACCATAATGTGATTGCCAATACTCTCCAGATCAAGGCATTTGAGCAGAACTATCGGGATGGCGGGGACACAAAGCCTGCGAATACTGAGGTTGCTCTTGGTCTCCTTCCGCAGAGTCATATTTATGGTCTCGTGGTCATTTGCCATGCTGGCACATACCGAGGCGACCAGACAATCGTTCTCCCCAAGTTCGAATTGAAATCCTACCTGAATGCCATCCAACGCTATAAGATTACCACTCTCTTCCTGGTGAGCATGTCTTTTTTGATGAAAAGATGCTGTCGAATGCTGACCGCAGCCACTTAGGTACCTCCAATCATCATTCACATGCTTGGCACTCAAGACGTGTGCTCCAAGTATGACCTGAGCTCCGTGAAGCTTTTGTTCACGGGAGCTGCACCCCTAGGCATGGAGACAGCAGCCGACTTCCTCAAATTCTACCCAGACGTTTTGATCCGCCAAGGATATGGTGTGTAATTATTGGCGCTTCTTATAGACATACAGCTAACATTTTCACACATAGGTCTCACAGAGACATCGACAGTCATAAGCTCAAGCCACCCCAACGACATCTGGCTAGGTTCATCTGGCGCCTTGCTTCCTGGAGTCGAGGCACGCATCCTGACACCCGAAAATGAGGAAATCACAGCGTACAACACTCCAGGCGAGTTGTTGGTCCGAAGCCCAAGTGTCGTCCTGGGTTATTTGAACAACGATAAAGCCACCAAAGAGACATTCGTGGATGGATGGATGCGTACCGGAGATGAGGCTGTTATTCGTGTAGGCCCGAAGGGCTTTGAGCATGTGTTTATTGTCGACCGGATCAAGGAGTTGATCAAGGTCAAGGTTCGTGATGCTACACGTTGGTGGGAAGACTACCAGTCTAATTTCTCATTTTTAGGGTCTGCAAGTCGCACCTGCCGAACTCGAAGCTCATATACTCGCCCACCCCGATGTCTCGGACTGTGCCGTTATCGCCATTCCCGATGATCGCGCAGGAGAAGTCCCCAAGGCGATTGTTGTCAAGTCTCTCACAGCAGGGTCCGACGAATCAGTCTCCCAAGCTCTATTGAAGTATGTTCAAGACCACAAGGCTCGTCACAAGTGGTTGAAGGGAGGTATCAGATTTGTGGATGCAATTCCCAAGAGTCCGAGTGGTAAGATCCTTCGCCGACTGATCCGTGATCAGGAGAAGGAGGCACGGAGAAAGGCAGGTAGTAAGATCTAAAAATGTTTGGGGTAGCTTTGATTAGATCTTGGTATTTGAAACCTCAAATAAAGCGTCAAGAACAATTTTTGGCACCAAGTGCATGTAGGTTTACTAGTAAACAATCCAAAATTTCAACAATAATCTCTGTTCTGTTGTATGGTTTACCGCCAATGTTAGCCTTGACGTAGTTAAGATGAAGATGGACAGATGTCTCGAAATCACTGGATAATGAAGCTTTTGAAGTTTGATTGCCTCGAGGCTTCGGGTATCATTAAAGTAGCCCTAAATGGATAATATGGCATTTCGAAGAGCAAGCAATGAAGCGTTCATGCCACTTCGTCATTGCTGTCTTCCCGAGAGGACCCTTGAGGGACCGCCTGGGGTGTCGTCTGTTTTCTCAAAATTTGATCAACTGCAGATCCAAGGCCACGGCAAAGCCCAGACCAGGACTTGTGTTTTGAGAAGATTTGGCTCACCTCGGCGAGCAGACGCAAAGAGCTTTCCTTGCCCGTCAGATGGCCGATCCCAATCAGATTGAGCTGAGCATTGGGGCCTTCAGCAATCCAAATGTGAATTTCCCTAGTGTCTAACAAGCGAACCTCCTTACCTGAAGCTTGTGGCTTTTCGATTTCAGGAGCGACCACGAGCGTATCGAATGCCCATATATAGAAGAAAGCAATCAGGAAACAGAGAGGATCATGACAGGCAAATTTCTGCTTAGCTTTCAATGTGCTGAAAACACATACAGCATGCCACAGACACTTCCTGGCGCTTGATGCATTCTTTCCCATCCAATCTTTCAGCTGACCTGTTGACGTATCAACTTCAGCGTCCTCGCCATGCCACCCTGAAAATAATTCGAGTACGTGGAGCGATACTAGTCGGAGAAGGGACAGTACATGATGAATGACATCTCGAGCGGCAATATAGTCAGGTTTAGCTGAGGTGGGAATGGCCACGAATACTTCGTCCATCGACCGAAACATCATTGCGCGCAGTACTGAAGGGGTTGATGTAAAATGGGCCCATTGCTCCTGAACTGGCATGCCAGTCACTTGAGAACTTAGACTCGATTTCCAGATGGACGAATAAGACATTTTTTCAAGGAACAATCGCTCCTCGCTGTAAAGAGACAGCATGTAGAGATTACGGCGATAAGCATCCATTCCTGCCATGGTTTCACTGGCTTTTCTAACATCAATTTGAGTGGGCGGAGATGGTGATAAATCTAATTGTTACGGTCAATCCCTGAGATATCTGATGGCAACAGATACATTGGCTCACCTTGATCAGATTGGTATACATGAACAAACTTGTCAGCATTCCTGCGACACCATAGTGATTGACGACAAGGGAACTCCTCGGGAAGTTCATGCTGCCCAAATATTGGCTGCCGATCGAACAAGACGAGCTGAAGACATTCAAGTTCTATTAAAAGATTAGTCAGGCTTTTATGGCTTGTCGCAGGTAGCACACACGGAAGATACAATGAATTAGCCGTATACGAGATTCTCTTGCCAGCCAGGCTCTCCAGTGTTTTGGACCTTGTGACGCTTTTGTTTTCATGCATGGATCAAACTTCAAGATACGAGCCAAAGTGACAAGTACATTTCGCTCATATTGTAACTTCAACTGGGCTTTATGCGACCCGCCAAACATTAGGCAGGCATCACTAAGAAATACGCTTTGCGCATAGGATAAAGATGTTGATTCGGGTGATTGAGGTCGCTAATATGATTAATATCAGGTACAAGTCTTCACCGGGAGATGAACTTACGTTTTGAGCTATTGCATGAGACAGGATCTCCCCGAAAGATGCCGAAAATTGACTGGCATTGCCGAAAGCGCTATATTGACTCCCAACAGTGGCCACTGCTAACAGTACCATCCATGAAGTTTTGTCATGCCCGAATTCTAGAGCATATGGGTGAATCACAGGGTACTCATGGTCAAAGTGTTCAAAATACAAGTGCACAAAGTCTTGGATAACCCTCCACCATGGAAATGTCCCATCTTCTGTTTCCCCCAAGCTCACAAGATATAACTTAAGTGATTCGTATATTGAGGCATTTGTCACCACGTTGTAACAGGATTCAGGCAACAAAAAGCGCTCATCCGAACGCCGCATTTTGGGAAGGGATGATTTCAACTGGCGGATTGGCTTAGAAGTGCTGGCTGCACCAGGCGCAGCAGAGGCAGTACGAGCAGAAAGGGCAGCAGGGGGACGTGTACGAGCACCCGAAGCTGGGACGCGCGGACGAGGAGCCCGGGCACGTGCAGTATTAGCAGGCGGTCTTGTTTGAGATGTTGGGTCATTCTCATCATTTTCTGAACCGTCTGATATTTCCATAACGTCATGCGAGACATTGATCTGATGCTGTGTAGTAAGATTTGAAGCAGGCAAGGCCAGACCAGGAGTACTTTGGTTTGTTTCATCTTCATTCAATGGGAAAGGCGATGTACGTATGTTTGATGAGATGGAGCTTGGTTCTTGAATATTCTGAGATACAAGACTCGTCTGTTCCGACGGCTCTGTTTTTATATCTTTTCCATCATGATGTTTTCTCATATGAGCCGCAAGCCTATGTCTTTGCACGAATATCAGAATTGGAACGATAATTGTGTCTGCAGTGCAGAGCAGAGACTCTATGGCATACCTTCGAGTATAGGACTTTGGACAAAAGCGGCATTTAAACTCCTTCGACCCGGCGTGTCCTCGGTCATAGCATTGCTGCGTCAGCGGTGTGCCGCACTGCTCACAAGTAAGGTGGAGTTGCGGGCGAGCATGAGTTAGGATATGGCGTTTCAGATGGTGTTTACGCCCGAATACCTTGTCGCATTGGTCGCATGGGTAAGACTCTTGCAAGGAGCTCATGGCTTCTTCCCACTTTGAAACACTAATTCAAATGCAAAGAATCAATGCAAACTGCAATTAACAGTCTACAATGAGGACTGTGGCCATAAATTCACAGAATATCCATACAATGTGATGCCAATTCGCGTTTCGCGCTGACGCAAGAGCGGTCGCCAAAGCGGTAAGACACAGAGGATAATCTGCCGCGGGGTGGTGGATTTCTAAGCGGGGAGGTAAGAAAAAAGATCGAGGGCATTTCAAATTGCCTTCACAACCTGCTTTTTGCTTCAATATTGCTTTAAGGACAGATCATATCAAGAGTGACCTTTTAATCAATCACTCCTTTCAGCATCATATCTTTCATATCCCACGTACCCACGAAAGAAAAAAAAAATCAAAAAATGTCTTCAAACGACCCGCATCACGAGAACGGAGCGGAGGAGTATATGCAGGCTGACGATGCCGAAGAGATCTTTGATCGTGATGAGGACCATCACATGTCAGAGGGAGAAGATGAAGAATATGCTGACGAGAATATGACTATCGAAGATGAGATCACCTTCCAAAACGACTCAGCAGCACACTTCGACTCGCACTCGGACTCTGTATTCTGTGTTGCGCAGCACCCGGTTCACAACAATATTGTCATGACCGGTTCTGGCGATGATACAGCCTACATCTTTGACTCGACCCCAGCGCCGCGTCCTGTACTCCCATCGAGCTACGAATCAAACCCCCAGCCAAGGGAGCGCGAGTCTCTCTTGCCTCTGGCCAAGCTTGATGGGCACACTGACACAGTGAATGCCGTGGTTTTCACCGAACCGGCAGGAGAGTATGCCATTACGGCAGGTCTGGATGGCAAACTTCGAGCTTATCGGGATACCACACCCCAGAAAACCGGACTCTCGTGGGAGTTCTTTGGCGAAATCCAGGAAGTGGAAGAGATCAATTGGATGGCCGTGTGCCCCTACCAGCAGGGAAATGACGGAACACAAAACGTCATTGCCATCGGTTCCAATGACGGCAGCGCGTGGGTCTTCCGTATCGACCATACCGACCCCGGCCAGCCTATCTCCATCATCCAGACCTTCTTCTCACACACCGAATCATGCACTGCAGGTGCATGGACGCCTGATGGTAATCTCCTGGCTACTGTTTCTGAGGATGCCAGCTTCTTTGTTTACGACGTCTTCGGAGCTGCCGCCGCTGCGGGCATTGAGTACTCTCCAGGTACCAATGCAATCCTCGGATTGAATGCGGAAGATCAGCGCTTTGCCGTGGAGGGTGGTCTTTACACCATCGCCATTTCCCCTAGCGGTGGAATTGCTGCAGTGGGTGGTGCTGAGGGCAACATCAGAGTCGTCGGCCTTCCTCGAGTCGCAGCAAGTGCCCCTGCAGCCAAGGGCAAGGGCAAAAATGCACCCTCCCAGGCAGCCGGTTCCACCGCTACAGGCACTATCATGGCCGCATTGCAAACTCAGACGGACAACATTGAGTCACTCTCGTTCTCCCAGGCTCCGTTCACCCTTCTTGCTGCCGGGTCTGTGGATGGTTCGATTGTGATGTACGATGCGGCTCATCGATTCGCAGTCCGTCGGCACATTAGAGATGCCCACGAGGGAAGCGCAGTTGTCAAGGTTGAGTTCCTGCCTAGTAGCAAGCAACTCGGTGCAACCATCTCAGGGCCCCTTGCCAATGCTTCTGCAGCACACCAGAACCGCTCTTGGATGCTTACATCTGTTGGTTTGGATGGTGTGGTCCGACGATGGGATGCACGCGGTGGTACTGCCGCGGCTTCTCAGGGATTGATGCAGGAGTGGAAAGGACACATGGGTGCCACGGAAAATGACGAGGGCGAACAGGCCGGTGGCATTATGGGCTTTGTACAGAGCTTGGATGGAAAACGTATTGTCACTGCCGGTGATGATGGTATCTCGCTCGTATTCGAGGAGTAATCTGCGTGAACAAAAGTTGGAGTCCCAAACATACATAGTGGAGGCTCATGTTGATAATGATATTACGTGTTTATAGAAGCTCAAAGTTAAACCACCTTGATAACCAACCCCAAACATACAATGGCAAAGCCTCTGTAGGTTTGATGATCGAACAATAAAAGAAACATCTGGTTGTAGTAGTGGAATAAAAGCTATGTACATTCGACAAATCAAACCCAAAGCGCCACCTGGAAGCTACGCTCTTTATGAGCCACGAGAAGCTGCATATCCACCCTGACACGACAAAAGCTCCGGGACTCGGCAAGGCTATAGGCGCTTTGATCCAAAATCCCGGCCGTGGTTCTTGCGGAGGCGAGACGACTCTTGTCGCCTAGGGTATACGTCCTCCGCTCGATAATCCGTTGGTCGGCGGCATTCTCAATTGGTCTCCAGAGACAACCGTTTAGTGGTTACCGTCACCGTGATGAGCATCGCCGTGGTGGTGGTCGTCCTTTAAGAAGAAGTGCTCGTATGTGCAGTAGGCAGCGAAAGCAACAGACGCGATACCGAAGCCGGGGAAGAGGCCTCTGAAGCGCTTGGCTCTGCTGAAGGGGCCGCTGTAGCGCCAGGCCTCACTATTATATATTAGTGCCTACCACACTCGGTATCACATCGGTATAAGTTGACGTACTTGCGAGCCCATGGATCCCGCTTGGCCCAGACGGAAGACGGGGAAGCCGCGGCCTTGTAACTGGCGAGGTCGAAGCCGGTAGGGTTGCGGGCGGGCATTGTGGGAGTTATCCAGTGGTGGATCTTGATTAAAAGTGGAAATAAAGAGAAACAAGATTTAAAGAGCTGTAGCTTGGTCCCTTGGTCCGCAATCAACCGCAAAGTGACACAGTGAGGAGCCGAAGATGAGGAAAAGAGGTGTGCTTGGCAATTACCCGCGCTAACCGAATACGGTAGACCAAGTAGCTCTCCCGCCTTCGAGGGACGAAACTGTCACTTCATCCATGCGTATCCTCGAGACAACAAAATGCCACCTCCCGTTGGCAGATATGGGCCATCTGGCTTAAACCCTCCATACAACATACAACAAGCTCACCTTCAATCTCAACACCCCGCACACGCACAGTCTGGAAATACGCTCCCTCCCCCTTCGCTTGGTCATCCTGGATTCGCGGGCAATCCGAACACCAACATCAATCCCTTTACACTATCTAGCGGAATTTCAAATGGCATGGCGGTAGGCGGTTTTCCGGGAGCTGGCTCAGGTGATGGCGGTGGCACCGGTCTCGCTAGTCATGCGGCACAAATGGGATTTGCGCGCGGTGCGCAAATGCAACAGCAACAACTACACCAGGGTCACGACGGCCGGTTATCGCTCGAAGCAAAGGGAGGTGCAGTGAAATCAAGAATTAGAGATGTCTGGAAGCACAACCTGGCCCATGAGATGGCGGTGCTGAGGCAGCTGGTCGACAAGTACCCTTACATCAGCATGGTAAGCACCAACTACGGATGTCTCCGTGCAAATCGGAAGCCTCCTTTGAGTTACACTTACTGACTAAGACCTAGGACACCGAATTCCCTGGCATAGTTGCTCGGCCGATCGGGGCATTTTCAAACAAAGCCGATTACCATTATCAGACCCTTCGATGCAATGTCGATCTTCTGAAGATGATACAATTAGGCATCACTCTATTCAATGACGAAGGAGAGGTTCCCCCAGCCTCAGGCACCGACGCCAATGGGCAAGCGTATGGTGTGCCCGCTCCCTGCACATGGCAGTTCAACTTTCGATTTTCGCTCGAGGGAGACATGTACGCCCAGGAGTCAACAGCCATGCTTGCCAAATCTGGAATCGACTTTGCCATGCATGAAAAGAACGGTATTGATCCATTCGAGTTCGGGGCTCTTTTGATTAGCTCTGGATTGGTGCTACTAGATGACGTCCACTGGGTTTCTTTCCACTCCGGGTACGACTTTGGCTACTTGATGAAGATCATGCTCTGCTCCCAGCTTCCAGAAAACGAAGAGGAGTTCCACAAGCTTCTAACCATCTTCTTCCCGTCACTTTACGACATCAAGTACCTCATGAAGCACGCCGGTCGCAATCAAGCCGTCAACGGTTCTCCTCTTACTCAGGCTGCAGCACAGATCCTGACCAACCTTGGCCAGAAATCTGGGTTGCAAGACATTGCCGACGAACTCGGCGTCAAACGCGTTGGAATCGCCCACCAGGCTGGCTCGGACTCCCTAGTGACCGGCGAGATCTACTGGAAGACGCGCCAGCTCATTTTCGGAGGGGCAATTGACGACAGCAAATATTCTGGTCAAATCTGGGCGGACAAATCGGCCCTACAGCGCCAGCCAAACGCCAAAACCTCGGGGTACCCCCAGCACTCCCAATACTGGGTCTCAGGGAACTGGCGCCCACACACCTCAGCACCACGGAGCTGGCTACAATGCCCCGACTCCTGGAGCCTATCAAATGGGCCGGGTATGAGGCACATTCCTTGAAGAACCTGGGGCTGATATGATGTGATGTATGTACATAGACACGAGTACATCGTGTTCTTTTCCTTCGATATTCGGCATTGTCTTCGCGCCTATGGCTTTGTGTAGGCTTCGTTGCCTGTGCTGGGCTCTTGCGTCTAGACGACGGTGTTGGGCAGGAAGGTGCCTGGCGTTTGACATGGCTGGTTTTGAATCCATTTACGAGGCGTTGATAGGCTCCAATATGGCCTTGTGCCTTTCGTTCTTGTGATCTAGGGTGCTTTTTTTTTCCTTTCTTTCTTGTTTTAGCTAGATCGGACCTGTCTGTGTCCTAAACATAGGAATTCTAGCTTCTGTTCGCTCAGTTTAACCTTGTTTTGTAGATTCAAGAGCTCGTTTTGGCTTATCCTGGTGTGCTTCTCATCGTCTTGTGAGATTCTTTTGACAACTTTTCGGATGACGAGGTCCGCAGCTTCAGACTGTCGTTGATTGAGGTCAAGCGTGTGTTATCCATTTTTCTCATGCGGAACTCCCAGTTCTACCCCGCGATATGACAAACGACATGAATCACGCAGAGATCATATCAATTTCAACCTGCAGACAAGCATCTCTTTCCCTTTTTGGGGATGAAGACATCACGCTAAACCCAATCAGGCTAATGGATCCGGCCTCCGCAAATAGGCTTTATCTAATCGGATGGAGGTATACCTCCAGGGCTGGGGACATGAGATACTACTTGCTTGATAAATAATGGGCAACCCCAGATCTGAGGGAGAATCAAATCCACTTTGCCTTTGACTCTCTAGTGACTACTTCACTCAACTTCGCGGCTCAACCTCATCACCTCGAAATCATCTCCTACAGTACCTCTCTCGCACAGCATGGTTCTCGACCGACTACAGCAGTTGACTCGCCAGGTCAGCGCTACTGCACCACCGCCTTATCCACTTGATCCTCTTTCTACAGTGGAAATTGATGCAGTTGTTAGCATTGTCCGCAAAGAACATGGCTCGCTCAACTACAATGCGGTTACACTCTACGAGCCCCGTAAGGTCCAGATGATGGCCTGGGTGGCTGATCCGGAGAACGCTCCTCGTCCTGCCCGAGCTGCTGATATTGTTGCCATTGCACCTGGTGGCAAGATCTACGATGGTGTGGTTGACCTGGACCAGAAGAAGATCACCAAGTGGGAGCACACTCCGAATGTTCAGCCTCTGATCACCATGGAGGATCTGCAGGAAGTTGAACACGTTGTACGCAAAGATGCGAAAGTTGTCGAGCAATGTGGCGTTCTCGGAATTCCCAAGGAAGATATGCACAAAGTCTACTGTGACCGTAAGTAGAAGGACTTCACCCGTTAATCGAAGAATGTTACTGAACGAATGGCAATCTAGCGTGGACAATTGGATACGATGAGCGCTTTGGAACTGGTGTCCGTCTTCAGCAAGCCCTCATGTACTACCGCCCTCACCCCGACGACTCCCAGTACACCTATCCCTTGGACTTCTGTCCCATCTACAACGCCGAGACCAAGCAGATTATCCACATTGATGTGCCCACTGTACGGAGACCGGTCAGCAAGGCCCCCCCAAACAACTACCATCCAGCCACCATCGAGAAAGAAGGTGGATATCGGACCGACCTTAAGCCAATTCATATTACCCAGCCAGAGGGTGTGTCTTTCGAGGTCAAGGGCCGCACAATCGAATGGCAGAACTGGAGCATCCACGTCGGGTTCAACTACCGGGAAGGCATTGTCCTGAACAATATCACATTCAACGACAAGGGCAATGTGCGTCCTATCTTTTGGCGTCTTTCACTGGCCGAGATGGTCGTGCCATACGGTAACCCGGAACATCCACACCAACGTAAGCACGCATTCGACCTGGGCGAGTACGGCGGCGGATACATGACCAACAGCCTGACACTGGGATGTGACTGCAAGGGTGCAATTCACTATATGGACGCGGCATTTGTCAACCGTGCCGGCGCCAGCACAATCATCAAGAATGCCATCTGTATCCACGAAGAAGATGCCGGCATCCTATTCAAGCACACCGATTTCCGCGACGATTCGACCGTCGTAACCCGCGGCCGAAAGCTAATCATTTCGCAGATCTTCACGGCAGCAAACTACGAATACTGCGTGTACTGGATCTTCCACCAGGACGGCACAGTCCAGCTCGAGATCAAGCTGACCGGAATTCTCAACACTTACGCCATGAACCCAGGCGAGGATACCAAGGGCTGGGGAACTGAGGTGTACCCGGGCGTCAACGCCCACAACCACCAGCATCTGTTCTGTCTCCGTGTAGACCCGAACATCGACGGACCGAACAATACCGTCTTCCAGGTAGATGCAGTCCAAGGACCCGGTGAAGTTGGCAGTGCCGAGAACAAGTACGGAAACGCCTTCTACGCCAAAAAGACAAAATTCTCCACTCCCCTCGAGGCCATGTCCGACTATGACGGGTCTACCAGCCGTACCTGGGACATGGCCAATACCAACAAGCTCAACCCACACAGCAAGAAGCCCGTCAGCTACAAGCTGGTCAGCCGCGATGTTCCTCCCCTGCTCCCCAAGGCGGGCGGAATAGTCTGGAAGCGAGCAGGATTCGCGCGCCATGCTGTTCATGTCACTAAATGTAAGATTTTCTATTCCCCCGTTTTAACTTGTGTTCCTTTTCTGACTCAGTCCTCCAGACGACGACGACCAAGTCCATCCAGCTGGTCGCCATGTTCCACAGACCTCTGGCGAGCCCTCGGAGGGTCTGCCCGCGTGGATCGAAGCTGCTGGACCCAATTGCTCTATTGATAACACAGATATTGTACTTTGGCACACTTTCGGTCTGACACATTTCCCCGCGCCGGAGGATTACCCGGTCATGCCTGCGGAGCCAATGACACTTCTTCTGCGCCCTCGCAACTTCTTTGACCGCAACCCGGTCCTTGACGTGCCTCCTAGCTTTGCGCGTACACCGACGCAGGTGGCTGCTAGCGCCGGCGCCTGTGCCTGCAAGAAAAGTGATGGGTCTAGTGTGCTGGTTTGATCTGCCGAGATTGGAGATTCTTTTGGTTGCTGAGTTTTAAGCGTGCACTTCTTGTATGTAGATTTACATTTTTCTTATGGAAATTGAAGCAGACTCATCCTTCTTGAAATTTTATTACTTACAAGTTAGGGGCAGTTCTGGCATTTCCACAAGCTACAGGAGTAAATCGGTGAGCTACTAGGGCCATATATTTCAGAGAATAGTCGACCGCATATGCGGCCTAGTCATACTTTATCTTTGAAGAGGATTAGCTACCTACTACATACCATGTTACCATGTTGCCATTGCCTCAGGATATTAAATAAACGGGAGATAAGTTGATGTCGTTTTAATCGCGTGAGCGACAGCACCAACCACGAACGCCGCAACCATCAACTGATCTTCGAGCATCGTGCTTCCGATCCCGAGTGGACGTTTGAAATCTAGAGAATAAGAAGCGATTTAGCATAGAGAGCGAGGACAACTTGAGCTAAAGGGGTCTCCTTGCTTATGGTATTCTTCTTGCTCGACTGGTTCGTCCAGAATTCGGCTAAGCCGCGCAAATTAGCAAGAGGAAATGCGCAAAAATGCAAGTAAAGCAAATGGCTTAGGCAAAGATCTACGAGAAGGCCTTGGGAAGGCAAAGTGCAACTATACAAGAGGGAGGGAAGCAGCTCCCCCAAGAACTTTTAGCAGATACCAGACGTGTCCGCCAGATCAATTCGAGAAACCTCGTCAACGCATAAACGCCTCGAAACATCCTAACAGGAAGGGAATCATGTAGTCAGAAACCAAATTAAACCATCAAAGCCTGAACATAATGTCTAGCCAACACGCAGAAAAAAAAAAGGGGGGGGGAGGGGGCAGCTGTGCAGAAACCAAAAAAAAAAAAAAAACCACGGAGCAATTCTAAGCAGACAATTTCCGCAATAGCGCCCTATCAACCTCCCCAAGCAACGCAAACAACTCCTTCCCGCCCTCGGAATCCTTCCCTTCAATATCAAGCGACTTGTGCAAGAACTTGCGCGCCTCCTCGTAGCGAGTCATCTCCGCAAGACACTTGGCAATGCGCCACCAAGCCTTAACATTTCCAACAGGCTTTGAATCAACACTAGCTTTAGCATCAATCAGCGCCTCGGGCCAAGCCTGCATTGCCATCTGCGCCTGCGCGCGGTTCGCATAAAGGCCCGACAATTCTTCGCGCGCAATACCCATAGGCTCCCAGCCCGGCCGGTTGAGTCCCATGTCGATGGCGAGCGAGTACAGCTTGATTGCCTCGTCGTAGTTTGCCTTGCGGTAGGCGGCGTTGGCGTTCTCGCGGAGTTTGTTGATCTGTGCACTGCGCTTGGGGTTCATGGGGAGGGGCGCAGGGGGGATGTTGGGGGGGTCAAGGCTGATTAGGGCGCGGTGTAGTTGGTTCAGTTCTTCCAGTTCGGCGTTGATTGCGGCTGTTTGGGAGGGTGTTTGGGCGGATGAGTGTGGGAGTGAGAGTGCTTTAGTGGCTGGATCCATGTATAATGGGTATTGGTTGTAAAAGTCAATTTCGCTGGCCATCTTTAGGATTGCAGAGCCCGTAGGTCTCGGGCTTGGGTTAAGAGGTCGGTGTTGTCTCTGAGGGTTGTTAGTATATGCACTGCGGTGTGGGTGTTTGGGGAGTGGAATGGCAAGGCATGATGGGAGAATGGGTTGTTTCATACAAGGAACAGTTCAGGGTGTCGTCTCTAGCTGTTCCAAGAAGCACAGTTCACTTGGAGGTCAATATTAGGGGTAGTACTTGTCAAGAGATGATGATGGCAAGAGGGCAAGCTGTCCATTAATCCACTGATATGGAAAGCGGTGGCAGAATTATCGTACCTTGTCCACGCAACATATACTCTGTGTCTTCTACGAGCAAAGTGAGCAGGTTATCCAAGTGATAGTATCATTGAAAGATGAGTTTATCACACCTTGAGAATCGCCAAAATGGAAAAAAAAGAGATGGGTATAATTTGTGGTATAAATTGACAATACCTCAGCCTTCGAGATATCATCTTCTCACATTGCCTACCAACGTATTCTAACCTACCAAACACCACCGAGACACATGAAGTGACATTGCAACACATCTATATTTTGCTAGATCCAATTCAACAAAAGCAGGACATATAATCGTAATCCCAGGGCCAGGAGACCCTTGAGAGACATGGTAAAAACAAGGGCATCAGCCCAGAGCAAATAGCGATGCGCCCAACACCGCTCCAAGGTCAAGATCCAAGGCGCGTAAAAAAGCAAGACCACTCATCAATCCTCCGGGTATCTCACTAGGCTATGCCTCCATGTACACTACCAACACTCTTCACTCAACTCGGCCGTCTGCTGTAACCACTCACCGATGAGCCGTTAAACCCAGAGGGAGCAGTATACTCCGACGGGGTGTATTCCGACGAGTTGTACTGAGTCGAGGGCTCCACATAGTGCTGGCCATATGCACCACCGTAGCCAGTGTTATAATTGCTATAATCATGGAGGATAACTCCGGGTGCGGGAGCGGTGGGGTCGTAAGAGCCTTGCATCGCGGTCCGTCCCTGTAAGCTGCCTAGATCATCCACCTCACTCTGGTGCAGGAGGGCATAGTCCTCATCCCGGTCGATGCGGGATGAGGCGCCCATGACGCCGCCTCGGCCGGAACGAATGTCATCGTCATCTTCCTCGAAGTCCTGGGCTGGGTTCGATGAGAAGGCGGCTTTGCTCTGCGCGGCGAAAGTGGGGTCGGAGACGGCGTCGGGGAGGGTGCCGGTACGGCGAAAGTGCACCACATTGCGGAAGGACATCCAGGCGGTGATGGCGAAAATGATGCTTTTTGTTTGTTAGTTTGGTCCAAGGAATCGTTGTGTCGCGACGTTAGAAGAAATTGACGTACAAGATGAAAACGCCAATGATTGTAGTTGCCTCGCTCAGCTTGCACTTTCCAGAGCTTCCATATGCCCAGTTATCGCATCCGGTCTTGGTGGATTTGGAGTCGGAGCCGGGCTTCTTGTCATGACTGCTCGAGCCCTTGGACTTTCCATTGGCGACGTAGGAAGCGAGACAGATCCAAGCGCTGAGCCAGAGAATCGAATAGAGGATGTCGACACAGGCGAATGCATACACATTACCGAAGCGTCGGGCTCGGGGCCACATCGGCACTGCCACCAGGTAGACCAGAGCAGGAATACTCAACCAGCACTGCCATGCGATCAGACGTCAGCATGAGAGACCTCTTTGGGTTTTGCGGTATCAGAATCGCAAGAATGGAAAACATACCAGACCCCAGTACCAGCCTGTGCGTCCATCGATGCCGCCTCCTTTAGTCCAGATAGCGATGGTTAAGGCCCATGCGAGGAAGATAGCGAATCCTTGTATGAAATGAAGTATGTTTTTTGTCCGTCCGAGGCTTCCGCCTGACGGCATTTGAAACATCATATTATGTGTCGGAGCGCTGCAAAGGTGTTGCGCTTTTTGGTATTGGCCCGTAAATAATGGAGGGGTGGTCTCGGAATAAGGAAATAGTTTATCGTGAAGTCATACGGGACATAAAAAAAAAGTGAGAGATGAGATTAGAACAAAATCGAGCCCTGAAGAATAAGACCTGGAGGGGGTGTTGGTCAGGCTGAGGCTGCGTGGAGCAAAGTTGTCGGTTTGTTGTTGTTTTTTTTTTCTGCTCTTTTTTTTTTATTTTTGTGAATCGTAATATCGCAGTTCTGCAACTATTGAAATCTCTGAAGAATTTGTAAAATGAAAGGGTTGATGTTCCATTCAACAATCTATTTGTCTCTCTGCCTTACCCTGATCTGTTATGTTCGGAAGATGTCCCTCCACATCGCCCAGGCGACCGTCACTATTTCGGGAACTTCGCCACACTTGTGCTTGGCATATGCTCTGACATCTTTCTCACAGCCATGTCGCTCTCAAAGGTCACTTGTAACCCCCCCCCCTAAAAATACATCTCTATACGGGAAATGCGTTTTATGGTCTTCATTTACATCTGAAAAAGTCTTTGGAAGAAAATCTAAAAAAAAAAACTGTATCGGAGTGTCCCTCTATATGACATCCTTTACATCGTTGCGGCCCAAGTAGGGATTATTAAAGTCTAACATCAACAAAGGCTAATGGCCGACTTCTCATGTGCATCGTAATCTCGTTTCTCGTAGACTCATGTCAACATAAAAGGGAAGTTATCAAGTCAGTCCCGCCTCTCGTGTTTGCTTCATCAATACCCATACCTCTCGCAGTGGTCGATAGACATGTACTTGCCACCACCAGGGAACTGGGTCAAGAAAAGAGAACAAGGGGTCTGCCCAAAATAACCACCTCACTAGTTCCAATTTTGTAATTTCAAGGGTCATGAGTACAAGGCGAAACAACAAAAACTGCAAGAAAGCAGCGGGAAAAATGGCGGCGCGGGCAAAAGTTGGTGCTGAACGGGTTGATGATAGTGTAGCTGCGACGTTGGTTGGATCAACTGGATTGGAAGAGAACACCGATAGATACCCTGCAATAGGGCAAGGTACATCATATGGCAGATTCTCAACAACTCGAGCGCCAGATGTACAGCCAGCAATATAGATAGCATGTCGGACAGAATACGGTTCGAACTCTTCATCAACCAGGAGTCTGACAGAGAGATGGCCTGTCAAGTGAACTCCACCTTTGGCGGCCAGTGTCTGCATAAGCCTATGGACCGAAGTGGCCAGAGCCTCCTCTGGACGCCAATCCCTCCGCGTAGACAAATCAGAATCGGAAAGCCGAATCTGAATGGCTTGAACGTGGCCACACACAACCAGCAGGTCTGCGAATAGCTCGCCAAGACGCGATTGTTGCTGTAGAATCCAGGGTCGGTCCTTGGAGATCTGGATCTCACTGACCATCGTGTAGGTCTTGCTTAGCGTACGCCTCGGCAAACTCATAGCCTTCTCCTTGGCAGTTGGTGTCGCTCGAGAGATCTGGTAAGCTTTGGAGGGCGACCGGTGTAAGATCTTGTGCACCGAGTCGCGCGTTTGGACCTTGTGATACTCAAGTACAGGAAGACCTCTCTTGGTCACATACTGCCGGAAAGAATCAGGATGGGCGAAGCAAGCCGCCAACTCGGTGTCCAAGGTGATACATCTGCAGCTAGTGCGACCCTCCACGACCTGTCGAGCCATCGCATCTTCAATGGAGGATACCTTGGGCGAGCAGGGAATCCACAGGTCGACCTTCTCACGGTGGATGACGTCAAGTAGCCGGGAGGGGTAATGGGCCTTGGGGATCCGGTAGAATGCCACCAGGGCCTTGGACATACTCCCACCGGAGCGCACGGGCAGGTCCAGGTCTGTAACATCGGCGCCAACCACGCGGTGGCCTTCTACCGCCCATGATCTTGCCAGTTTAAGGCCGTGGGCTGTACCTATGCCCGTAATGAGGACTGTTTTCGGGTAAAAGCGCACGTTTTGTTGTGTCGCTCGGTGTAGAGTGGCTATTGACCGGCTATAGGATAACAATCCCGCGACCACGAGAATGGTGCTATCGACAAATAACAACACGAACGAAAGGCATATTCGAAGCAGATGCCCGAGTATTCTTGATAGAGTTCCCGATGAGACTGAAGCCTTGGCGGATTGGATCGACATACCGAGTCTATGACTCACGGTAACGAGCAGATCGATGGGTTTGCTCATTTGACTCTAGGTACTGGAAAAAATCAACCTCAACAGTCTGGCACAGAGAATAGGAAATGGCCGCTGAAAAGGAATGAAAAGTTAAGTTTGCGGTGGCTGGGCATAATGAGGGGCTTGGGCTGCAGACATCTCACATAGTTCAGCGTTACAATGTGACGATGCACTTTCTGTGTTGAACTTTTAAACATTTGAACACCTCCATTTATCTGTAGACCCTTGGAAGATCAAGATCTCTGGGTCAAGTATCCCAGAGAGATATTGGCGGGGGTCTCTGATCTAACCTCCAAGACTAGGAAGTATATGGAATTACCGGATGGGATCAGGTTTCCGACCTTGTATCTAGAATCAGTGCGCTCGGTGCTGATTGCCTAAAAGAATACCCTCCATGGAATGTGGATTTCTGGTCTTGGTGGAGCTGTTATCTACCAATGACTGGCGAATGCTGAGTGAATCGTGATCCGACTCGGACTTCCCTACTGTCTCTCCATCCGGAGTAGTCCAAGCGTTATCCCCGAGGTGCGGTGTCATTTATAAGTGGTGTTATCCGCATAGAATCGCATGAATCATCAACAACCAGTTCTCTTGATCTATCTCCACGTCATGTCTGCACAAATTTCCACGGTAGGAATTGCATTCTGACCCAGTCTCTAATTGGAAGAAATGAACGCTGACTCATACTACAGAGCGACGCCGGCAAGGAGCTGAAGCTCCTGCATTACATCTATGGGCAACCAAATCTAGATGAAATCCGGGGCCATCCCCAAAAAGTGATCGATCTGATTCACGAGTTTGAGAAAGACTACAATTTTATGATTGTCGGCGCCGAAAAGGGCAAATTCGTCACCAAGCTCATCGATGAACTCAAGCCAAAGACCATGATCGAGCTCGGCTGCTACGTGGGCTACTCTGCAATCTTGTTCGGTGATGTGGTCCGTCGAAACGGTGGTGAACGCTACTTGAGTCTCGAGTTGAACCCAGAGTTCGCCGCAATTGCCAACATGCTCGTCGAGCTAGCTGGATTGCGTGACTTTGTGCGTATCATTGTCGGTCGAAGCGATGTGTCGCTACACAAATTGCTCACTTCGGGCGAGATGAAGAAAGTAGAACTTCTCTTCCTCGATCATTACAAACCGGCGTACACCACTGACCTCAAGATATGTGAGCACTTGGGGGCTATTGTGCCAGGCTCAGTGCTCGTTGCCGACAATGTCATTTACCCGGGTAACCCACCATATCTGGAATACGTCCGCAGCACGGTGGAACAGAAGCGTGAAGCGGCCAAGGCTGGACCTTCTCAGGCATATAACACTACCGGCATTGCGGAACGTGCGGTCCAGTCCTTTGTGGGCAGAGATGACGTGCCCACTTTCCGATTTGTCGGGAACCCGCACTTGGTGTATCAGAGTCAGCTATGCCAACCCGAGGGATTGCGAGTAAGTGTGATCCAAGAAGGAAGCTTCCAGTGTCGCTAACCGCAATTTCAAACAGGATGCTATCGAAGTAACGAGGTGTGTTGGGATACAAGAGGAATAGGTCCAACACTTATAGTCAGTGACGCAAGTGGGACAGCGGCATAAGTCGAGATGTCAAAGTGCTTTTTTTTAAAAAACAAACCTTACACCATATGTTGTGTGTGGTGACTCTAGAGAAATGAAGGCGGATAAATAGCGGATAACATCCGCCTTAACAATAGTTTGAGTGGGGAAATAGTCTCTCAGAATCGTACCATTCCCTCTCATTGGCTCCATCCGAGGGTCCATCATCTCTTACTCCGTAGAGCTACACATCCGCAATGTTCTTTGATCTCGAGCAGAGAACTGTAGTACACATTAGTCTGAGAGGTTCATGGACACTGAGTAGTGGGATCTTCTCTGTCATAAGCCAAGAGAATACAAGAAACGATCCTTGTCAAATAGGTGCAGAGCGCTCCCAAGTAGATGTAGAGGTGACCATTTTGCCACATCGGGAAGCCGAGTCGGCCTTGCCTTTGAGACCCCCACCTGAGTCAACGTTCCCAGGTTGCCGTCGCCAGGACTTTCCCGCATCTGCCCCGCTAAATGATTTCCGGGGCCACATAAATAGTCTCTGCCCCTCCTAATTTCTCCCTCAACTAATCCTCAATCTAGATCTCATCATGGCTAGCAAGACTTACAACGTCGGCATTGTCGGCTACGGCTTCAGCGCAAAGATCTTCCATATTCCCTTCTTGAAGGAGGTTCCCGAGCTCAAGCTCTACGCAGTTGTCCAGCGCACCCCGAAGCAGGATGATGATGCCGAGAAGGATCACCCAGGTGTGAAGTCTTTCCGTACTGCCGAGGAGATGGTCCAGGACCCCGCAGTTGACGTAGTGATCATCACTACTGCTCCCGATTCTCACTTCGCGCTGTCCAAGCTGGCGCTGGAGGCTGGCAAGCACGGTGAGTGTCTAGCATTCCCGAATAGCAACTGGCATCAACAAACTAACGTGCGATATATCAGTCGTCTGCGAGAAGCCCTTCACCCCCACCACCCAAGAAGCCGATGACCTCGTCGCCATTGCGAAGAAGAACAACAAACAGCTTGCCGTGTTCCAGAGTATGCTTTGCCGCCTGGCTTATTTAGATCCCTACTAATGCCTACCTTAGATCGTCGCTGGGACGCCGACTTCGTGACCCTCTCCAAGCTTGTCAAGAATGGCTCGCTCGGCCGCATCTCCGAGTTTGAGACTCACTTCGACCGCCACCGTCCCGAGGAGCCAGCATCCGACTCTCACAAATGGAAGAACAAGGTCATCCCTGGAGGCTCAGCGATCTATGATCTTGGAACCCACCTCCTGGACCAGGTCGTGCATCTGCTCGGGCTACCTGCGCGGGTGACCGGTTTCATCGGCTCTTCCCGGGAGATCAACTCATCTTCATACGTGGACTCCTTCACCGTTCTGCTGCATTATGCCAACGGCACATTGGCTACTGCCAAGGCGACCGTGGTCAGCCCCGAAGATGAGCAGCTGCGCTTCTGGGTGCGCGGTGACAAGGGCAGCTTCAAGAAGGTAAGCGCATCGACTTGTGCAGACTACAATGCGAAGAGATGCAAAATCTAACCTGATTGTGTAGTACCACCTTGATATTCAAGAAGATCAGCTCAAGGCCGGCATCATGCCCCAAGACAAGGGCTACGGCTGTGAGCCGAGCGAGCGTTACGGTGCTCTGACTACTATCAAGGACGGCAAGCCCGTCAAGGAGGTGGTTCCCACCGTGGAGCCCCCTACCTACACCGAGTACTACCGCAAGCTTGTCCGCGCACTTAATGGTGAGGGTGACCTCCCTGCCAGTGGCGCGGAAGCTCGCGAGGTCATTCGTTTGATCGAGTTGGCCCGTGAGAGTTCCCGCACTGGACGTACTTTGGACGTCTAAACTCGGGTTTGTAAGATGCAATAATGATTATGATATACTAGATATGAGGCAATCTCAATTGAATACTTGGATGAAGTTCTTCTTTGTGACAAAACAGCAACTGTCTTGCAGTTGGCAATTAAATAATTTAGCCTTATTACACAAGGGCAGTTCAACAGAAACTGTAGATGCCCAGGAGTCTCCACTCTCCAAGTATGTGGAATCAGATTGAATATCTATATCCGTATTGCAGCCTAAAAACGGGTCCATTATTGTTGCTTGTTGACTGGGTTCTCATCGTCACATGTTATGCACGAGCTAGGGGTCTGAGCATATTTTCTCTTGCACGAACGAAAAGCTTTGCAAACTGTTCCACAGCTCCCCCGAAGAACTAACTCTTGAGCTAAGTAACACTTGCGATGGACGTCAAATCGCTGCCAGATTTCCGATTCTTCCCATACCCAGTCGAGTCTAAAGAACTACTTCCATCAGATGATCCAATCACCCTCAACACCTCGTCTTCATGGACTTACTGCGGACCTCTCTTGACCCTTGAATCATGTAAACTGCCATCCTCTTTTAATACCTGGGCAGAAGCTACAACCAGAGGCTCAATATGGTCCTCCTTGTTCTCTTTCTTGGAATACGTCCACGACTTTCTGGCCAAAAACAACCAATCCCACTACTGGCTCACAATAAGAGCAAGCAAAGGCTCAGATGAATTCGACACCCCACGCTGGCACACAGACGATTTGTTCTTCGCTCCTCTGCAACCACTTACAAACCATCGACGCGAATCGCTCTTCTCACCAATCACTAATCTACTCAAATCCACCTGGACAAGACCAACAACGCACCGAGACTTCCCGGCCCCAATCTCATACTCCAAACTCCAAACCAAACATCATGCTCATCCCCGACCCATGCCCCCAACCGCCCAAATCCCCTCTACAAGCCCAAGCCCAACAAACTGGAAACTCACAACAACCCTCCTAGGCCCCGGAACCCTATTTATCTCACCTGCAACAAACCACATAGCACGTGCCACGCAACAAGCAGCCAAAACCGCCGCCCGTGCAGCAGCTCCAAACCACATCTGCGTCTCAGTGCGGTGTGTGGGCTGCGCCATGGCGGCGGAGTCGGTGCGAGCGCGGCTGGCTGTTGAGCTGAGCGGACATGGGATTGTGCAGGCGTCGGCGGGGGAGTGTGTTTTCTTCCGGGTTGGTGAAAAAGAAGGCGCGGTGCATTCTGAGCCGCGATCGCATGGGGATCGCGTATTTGTCAATGTTGTTCCTGGTCATGAGGCGGATCTGAGAGCACTGATGATGAAGTGGGGAATGGAGTACCCGCGGGCTTGGTGTGTTGGGTTGCCGATGATTATTGGGGAGGGGGAGGAGTGTTTGAGGGATGTTGGGGGGCAGATTTGATTCTTTGCTTTCTAGGGTGTTTTGGGTAGTGGTGGAGTTTGGAGACATCTCAGTATTCCTAGGTATCCTTGGATGCTCTGGGCATATCACAATACCTGGGAGAACTGCTTTGTGTGGAAATCAACTCCCACTATTTTACTCAAGTGATAGTCCCCAACAGCCAATGATTGTTAGGTGTAGTGAAGGGTATATCTACATCTTTGATGCTGTGACGAAAAAGGAAATATCGTCAGGCCAATGACGCTTTGCCAAGCCGCTAGTCCCCAAAGGTGGTTTAAATTACCAAATGTAAATCCGCTGTGGACAAGACATTGGACCTGGCATCAACCTTGAGGACGTCGGAGATTTGACACCCGCGGAGAAAGAGATAAGGGTTACGCTAAACCGCACACATGAGGGATTGTTCACTAAGAGAGACCGGAATACGGTGAAAGGGGGTTCTTTCTTTATTTCCCCGATAGGGGCTAAAAATCCTACTGTGAGATGTCTTCGTGAAATTTGGTCCGGCCGAGGGGATCATCAGCAAAGCCTACCAGAGCCTAGAGCAAATTTGCCCATCGCAGGCGGAAGTCCAGTATGGAGGCATCCCCTCATGGACCGGTGACGCTATCCCATCCGACGACCTGGAATTTCGATATCGATCGGTATGTGAATCCGCTTATACCGGCGCCACGATGGCATCTCATACCAAGACCAGTTGCCTACATGTTGGGATATCGGGATAGACCACTCAAGCCAATAGGCAACATCGTGGTCGCATTGTGGTCGTTGGTTGGAGCGTTTTGTGGGGTGGCTTTAGTGGCATCTGTTTCGAAACGGGTACCTTCTTTTGAAGCGCGTGATGCAACGGTGATCGTTGGCAGTTTTGTAAGTTTGGTTGTGGTCTGATGCGAGAGCAGAGTGGAACAAGAACAACCCCGTGCTGACTCAACGTTTTTGTGATAATAGGGCGCGGTGGCAGTGATTGAGTTCGGTGCGATCGACTCGCCCTTCGCACAACCACGCAATGCAGTCCTGAGCCAGATTATTGCCTGTTTCTTCGGTGTCGGGATATCGAAGTTGTTTGCCTTGAACCCTGGTGCTGAAGCGTATACTGAGCTTGGGGGCGCTCTGGCTTGCGCTCTTACTACGGCTGTCATGCTTCTCACCAAAACTACACACCCGCCTGCGGGTGCGACTGCTCTTCTGGCAGTGACACATTCTCAGACTGTTGCTTTGGGCTGGTTTCTGTTTCCGGTCATATTGCTTGGAGTCACACTGATGCAGGCTGCGGCAGTAATCATCAACAATATCCAGCGTCGGTATCCGCTATACTGGTGGACGTCACATCCTCTAGCACGGTCTCGTGGGGATGTGGAAAAGGCTATTCAAAATGGATCCCCTAGTCTCTCTAGTCATTACGAGGATAGTCTGATTGATGTTCCTCGGCGGTTGGTCGTAGAACATGGTGACATTTCAGTGCCTAGTGGGATATTGCTTTCTGCCGAGGAGCAAGAAGTGTTGCTGAAGATTAGCAAAAGACTTTAAGGAGAACACTCCAAATATCAAATACATGTTATCTCTCGTCCAACCTTAGCCCCTGTTATCCAGTCGCATATCACACAAATTTCCATCTGCATGTGGCAAATAGACACCTCAGGCATTTCCTACGGTGACGTCTCCCCCAATCAAAATCCAAGTATGCACACGGCCCACTGATGAATTTTTTTTTTTGTGTGGAAGTTCTTGAACCCTTGAATTCGCCAACTCACTCTACCCTCAAGGTAAAGACCTCAATTTTACAAGTGAACAAGGTACGTTTCTGCTTTTAGTCCTTTGGTCTCTTTTTCCCTCACTGACAATCGATAGGATTCTATCGATAAGGGCAAACCACCAACTCCACTGCTCCTACGCCCCTCCATTTTCTGTCCGCCCCGCCAGGCGATCCACTCAGCCTTTTTGCATTTCTCTTCAATCTCTTTTTGCATTGTCATCCTTTTTTTCTCTCACTTCCTTTTTACCTTCCGTCTGCCCTTCTTTTTTTTTTTTTTTTTTTAAAAAAAACCCCCCCCTTTTTTTATACCGTCACACCCGCAACCATGGTTTCCGCCTCGAAGGCTGCCCGCATGGCCAAGCGTGCCGACGAGAAGAAGCCCAAGAAGGTCACCAAGGTCGAACTCGATGCCCACGGAAAACCCATCGTCGAGGATGCGCCCGCCACTAAGGATCAGTCCGCCGTTGATAAGCTCACAGCCCAGTTGGATAAACACGGTCTGTCCGATCGTGTCACCACCGGTGTGCTATCATCTCTGCCCGCCTCTCGCGACGTCAAAATCACCTCTTGCTCTCTTGTATTCCACGGAAAGGTCTTGGTCACTGATTCTACTCTCGAATTGACCTTCGGTCGTCGCTACGGTCTCCTCGGTGAGAACGGTTGCGGAAAGTCCACTATCCTCAAGTCCATTGCTGCCCGCGAGTACCCCGTTCCCGAGCACATCGATATCTACCTCCTGAACGAGGGTGCACCCCCCACCGACTTCGGTGCCCTTGACTGGGTTGTTCGCGAGGCCGAACGCCAGTTGGATGAAATGGAGAAGAAGGCCGAGCAGGTTCTTGAGGAAGAAGGCCCTGATAGCCCTATCCTCGAAGACCTATATGATGTATGTATCTTTCGAGTTGAAATTCTCCTTGTCTCCAGAACATAAGCTAACCGTCCCATCCAGCGCATGGACAAGATGGATCCTTCCACTTTCCACGTTCGTGCCTCCCTCATTTTGACCGGTCTCGGCTTCAACAAGAACACGATCAACAAGAAGACCAAGGACATGTCCGGTGGTTGGCGTATGCGTGTTGCCCTCGCCAAGGCCCTGTTCGTCAAGCCCTCTTTGCTCTTGCTTGATGATCCCACTGCCCATTTGGACTTGGAGGCTTGTGTGTGGCTCGAGGAGTACCTTAAGAAGTGGGATCGTACTTTGATCTTGGTCTCCCACTCCATGGATTTCCTCAACGGTGTCTGCACCACCATGATTGACATGCGTGGCCAGAAGCTTCTTTACTACGGTGGTAACTACGATTCTTACCACAAGACCCGTAGCGAGCAGGAGACCAACCAAGCCAAGGCCTACACTAAGCAGCAGGAAGAAATCCAGCACATCAAAAAGTTCATTGCTTCCGCTGGTACCTACGCTAACTTGGTGCGTCAAGCCAAGTCTCGCCAGAAGATTCTCGACAAGATGGAGGCCGATGGTTTCATCCAGCCCGTCGTTGCCGACCGTGTCTTCACTTTCCGTTTCGCCGATGTTGAGAAGCTTCCTCCCCCAGTTCTTTCCTTCGACGATGTCAGTTTCTCTTACTCCGGTAAGTGGGAAGACACTCTGTACGAGCACCTCGATCTCGGTGTCGACATGGACTCCCGTACCGCCCTGGTCGGCCCCAACGGTGTCGGCAAGTCTACCTTGCTCCGTCTCATGACCGGAAAGCTCAGCCCTATCGGTGGCCGTGTCTCCCGTCACACTCACTTGAAGCTCGGTGTTTACAGCCAGCACTCCTCTGAGCAGCTTGATCTTACCAAGTCTTCCCTGGAGTTCGTCCGTGACCGCTTCCCCGAGAAGTCCCAGGATTACCAGTACTGGCGTCAACAGCTCGGCCGCTACGGTCTGAGTGGTGAGGGCCAGACTGCCCTCATGGGTACCCTGTCCGAGGGTCAGAAGTCTCGTATTGTGTTCGCTCTGCTTGCCATCGAGTCCCCCAACATGATTCTGCTTGACGAGCCTACCAACGGTCTTGATATCCCTACCATTGACTCCTTGGCCGATGCCATCAATGCCTACAGCGGTGGTGTCGTCGTCGTCTCCCACGATTTCCGTCTCCTCGACAAGATCGCCAAGGACATCATGGTCTGTGAGGACAAGACCATCCGCCGTTGGGACGGCTCCATCGGCGAATACAAGAACCACCTCCGTAACAAGATGTTGTCTGCCGGTGCCGTTTAAGGAATTTCTTGATTCTCATTGTTCAACTTCTTTTTTTTCCCCATTGATGACGACGAAATGTTAGACGAGAACTGAAGGAATACAAATGCCCACATGGCACTAAAAGCTTGGTTCCCGGAAAATAAGGACACAACAAAGGTTCCTTGGATTGGGATGGTTTTCATTTTATTTTCATTTTGTCTGTTAGATCGTCTGTCCTTTCTTCCCTTCCTGATAGACTTTGGGTTATGGAGGATTGGATTTCTGCGTTTGCTATCATGAACTCATTACCCCTGATTCGATCCGTCTGTTTTTTTTTCGCTTTCCTGTTTTGTGCATCCTTGATACAGTATCTAATCCTCTCTTTCGAGGTGAATATAAAGGATGCCAGTCTGAAGTATATCTCTATGGCTTGTGTTTTTTGCTTGTGGAATAGGCTAGTACTCTCAATCTTCGTATATGTTGCTAGTTTTGTACACCGGACTTCCACTGGATTGACACTAGGTTAATATTCTGTGCAGATTACCTTCCCCGTTGGCAGTCTAATGACTCTGAGGATTGGCCATGGAACCTGTTCGAGAATTGCCCTTGCCTTTTTTCTCTTCATGTCATTCTTATCCCAACACTAATGTACCACCGTGGCGATGCACCAACGGACAAAGAACATCAACAATGGCCATAGTAGCCCTCATTGTGATCTCTCCATCTCTCCTTGTCAAAAACAAAGAACCAAATCCAAGTCAACATCGACAGGACATTCATAAATTCTCGTCCCCATCCCATCCAGGAAGATCTAGGTCAGCCCCAGCACCTGAACCCGCTCACACTAGAAACCAGTCATAGATAAATACCCCACCCACCGACGCAATGGACGGAGCTCGCTTACACCCCTACAACTTCCGACAGATCTATGTACAAGCCTGCGAAACCTTCACCCACAAGCTCCAGTGCCAAGTATTCGTTCTCCTGAGCCAATCCCCCAGCCCTGACATGGAGGAGATTAGCACGCGGCTGGAGGAGCTCTGCGAGCGAGTCATTCAGATTGGTTTCCTGGGTGGAGTCGGCGAATTCGGGGTCCGCGATGATAGCCACGTCCGTATCCGTTGGGGTTCGCTTCCGATCAAGGAGATTTGTTTTGAGATTAAGTGGGAGCTCACCGTTATCAAGGATGAACTTGCTAGCGGTTCTGCAGCTCCCGTGCTGGTTGCGGATCTTTTGGTGGATGTTCTGGACAATCTGCCGTTTTAAATCTAAATTTTATTTTTTTCAATCCTGCTTTGATTTCGTTTGTGGACTTGTTGAGTGAAGTCTTGCAGGAGTGGTTCTTGTTTTGGGTCATTCTGGGTCCTTGTATGGGTAGAATAATCTATAGGTACTGGTAAACAAAGACACAAAAAGTAGAATGACAAAACTAATGGCTTTGTTGTATTCGACGGGATGTACTTGTTGCTGGGCAGTGTACTTCGGAGATCTGGGGAGCGAAATGGGCAGTGCCACTTACAACCATTAATATCGCATCGATAGGATGTCGAAAGGCCGGTTTCACTTCTGGTTTCACATGCTGGACGAGAGCGAAAAAAACCCTAGGCCAAATTGAGTGCTTCGGTCCGATGATGACAGGAATGTATCTGTGCCCTAAGCTGGATTTGAGACTTTGGATGTTCCAGGTCTGCATAGACTTAGAGATCTAATGACTATCTATGCCTAAGACGTAGAAATTTGGAAATGTATCATTGTGTACAACGTTGGCAGCATCAAGAAGTGTGCCTGTTCTGATGCTTGGTATTGAAATCTTTGTGAATTGAGATTCAATGGCTTGCATGATGGTTACTGCTTGGTTCGTTGAGTGACCAACTCCGGACCAAAAACATTATCATCCAGACGGATGGTCTGTTCTTGTTCCAGTTTCCGCTTTTTCGCTAGGCGTTCTGTTTCGCTCTCAGAAGTGACTACTCCAGTGTCACTTTGAACAGCCGTAGATGGTTGTGCTGATTCCCGTTTCTGAGCAGCAGCCATATTCTTCTCCGGGTTCTGACAATGATATAGTTTCTTTGCGATGCGCTTGAGGCTCTTCATTTGCGCGGGGTCCGAGGAGAGGGGAGTGTAGGATTGGAGTAGAGCAGAACATTCAGTCAAGACGTGATGCAGCTTGGAGCGGATCTCATATAGAGGGTTCAAAAGGCCATTTTCGTCTGTTTCCGGGGCGGGAATTGTGGCTGTGACAGGACCACCAAGTTTTACATCCAGCAAAAACTCGGCTAGGGGACGATCCGCCAGTAAAAAGGCGGAAAACCAGATCTGGGATGGTGTGTACAAGAAGTAGGCGTCCGTCATCTGTGCGGCAGATTTCAGCAACTCACGGGTTGTGCCGTGGGCCCGAGCGATCCGGTCTGACATTGAAGACGACGGGACCGGAGGGGGTGCGATGGACAGCAATCCTTGCTGGAGATCTTCGGCAGTTTCATGTGGTAGATGGGGGGCTGGCTGGCCTTGACCTTGTGCGATGGCTTGCAGTTCCATGACGCCGCCTTCGAGTCCCCGGAATGGATGCCGGACATCAAAAGTGAAACGGAGTCCCTGCATGAGCAGGAATTCTGGTGCGATGACGTCCTCGGTCGTTGTGTCACCAGGGATTCCATCTACAAATTGCCGAAGAGAGATATAGTAATTGTCGGTTTTGCTCGCGACGAAGAGCGCACATGCCATGATCGACTTTGGGTGGTATGTCATGGGTGAATTGGTTAGGTAGAAGCGGCGGAGGTATTGTATCGCGGTGGCCTGTATGAGCAGAGTGAAAAGTCAGTATCATAAGCATTTTTTACCTAGACTTTGAAGAAAAGCATCATGTCCTCTAGAGCTTAACGTACCCGCACCATTGTCGGAATTGGTGGCTTATATGTCTCTCCCAGCTCTAGCGTTTTCTCGCAGTAATACCGCACGAGAACTAGCTCCTCCTCTGGTGTCAAGCATTCAACGTCCTTCTCATCTTTGTTGTTGATCTCCACATTGATTCCGGGGATTGGTGTCCCCACCGCGGAGGATGCGGTCGACTGATGAGTTTCGCGCGATCTGCGCAAAGCGGCACGCACGCGCTCGCTAGCAACTGCATTTGTCGAGGCTCGGAGAGATTGCAGAGATGGTTCGGTGTATGACCAGAGTCGGTACTGGGACGAGGCACGGTAAAGGTCGTCTTCAATCATGGTGCTGGCGCTCTTGACTTGGAAGAATCAAACGCTAGAAACCTTTATTCTTGGGCGGAGATAACGGCCGACGAGTTAAAGAATCATTAAAGGAAAACTCCGAGCAGAAAAAGGTGGCAAATACAGGGTAGTTCTAGAGATGAGAATAAACATTTGCCAATTATCAAAAGAGCCTAGCAGCCAACCCACTTGTGTTGATTCGAGGGAGGTTGCTCAGAGCAGGTGCTTATCGATAACACTACCCTGGCTTCAGCCCTAGAGTTGTACCTAAACGCGACGACAAATTGTTGCACATTTTGTTCTATTAAATAGAACATAGAATCAAAAGCTATGTGGCAAGGTTTAAGATGCCATGAACCACCCAATGCAATCCGTTCAGCTCCAATATGTGCTTTCTACCGCATTTCATCCCAAGTCCACTACAAACACCCGAATGTACATTACTCACCGAGAAGTCGGGCAGCAATCTCACCCATACGACCTTCTTCCAACTCGTAGTCTTGACCTCCTCGTCGCTCGGCACCGACAAATCGGAAAGCAGCCACCACACGATCGACGTCGAAGCCCATGCTGGTGAAACGGTCGATCAAATTCTTGTTGTATCCATCATACCTATAAATTATAATCAGCAACCATATTCAATTATGGCAGGAAAAGAGGACTCACTTTGCAAAGCTGTCTTCGTAAGCCCCATGCCGAGTGTCATCTAGGCTTGATCCGCTTTCATTGTCAGCACTACCCACGGGGGCTCCAGCATGGGCTCCAGCATAGATGACTGCCCACTCGCGTGCAACACGTTCAAACTCCTTGGGTGACGTGAGAAGCATATTGGCCACTTCAGCATCTTGGGGATCCTTGGGCTCGGGTGTGCTAAGCAAAGATTGCAGCGAAAGCAGGGCGGACTTGATAGTCAGAACTGGTGACCAAGCACTGGAAAGCGTGTCGAGGCAGATTGCACCCTACACCGGCTGTCAGAATCCAGTTTTTCTCATATGGATATAGTAAAGAGGGCACTGACCGTTTGACTGCTGACATTTGGATGCCACACTTTGGTCTCAAACTTCATGGTAGGTGGTCGAAAAGGGTAGTCGGTGGGGATTTTAATATCAATATTGTAGGTGCCACCTTCATATGGGGTGCCGGGTGGCCCGGGAAATGAACCCCTTAGGTGAGTGACATCGTCCTGGTTGCCAAATGGCTCGGCCTTGATTTGAGAGTGGGCATCGGCGTGAATGTCCGCAATCTCTTTACCAATGCGACGCATACGATTGCTAGCCATGGTGATTCGAGGATTCGTTTCAACAAGAGTTAAACCAGGAGATTTTAAAAGAAGAGATCGTTCAATGTGTAACTTGAGGAGAGAGAGAGAGAGATCTATTTTCGTCTTGTCAAAGACTGCACAAAAGCATGAAAACTGGCGTATGGAGGAAGACGGAGTAGGGCTGATGGTAGTAGGATGATGTTAGGAAGGTGTCAGATCTAGTAAAGACTTTCAAAAACCGAGTACAAATTGCCCTTGGGAATTGAAAGAAACAAGATAAACGAGAAGCTTACCGAAGGAGGGGAACTATACGGGGAATCAGTACGAGCGATGAGCTCAAATACCTGTCACCTATTTTCTGGTTGTGAAATATAGACCCTGAGGGAAAAAATCACGTCTGTCAATCCTGGATGGCGTAAGGTAAATCCCAGCATAGAGCCTCGGCGGAATATAAATTTCTTTGATTGTCCTCGAGAATGTCGGAGGTACAAGCACAGTGCCGCCGATAAGACAGACAGTAAGGCGACAAGGCGTGAATGACGCAGTGGCGGCCTGAGGCTGCCAGGGTCACGTGTGGACCTAAGAGCTTCCAGCTCGCCCAGCATCTGACCTCGGGCGACACCACCACATCTTCATTGACAATCCATCCCCTTTGACTCGTCTTTTCCATCATTCAACACCACTCAAGGCTCGGGAATCGCCCTACTTTGATTCCGTTCGCAACTTCGCATCAGGGATTCTGATTGTCTCCCTCTCGGTGGCTGACAAACATGGTGAGTATCCCAACCTTGCCAACCTTTGGGGGGGCTATCTGGATTAGCATTCTAACAATCAAAAATAGGGTCAACAGCAGTCTAACTTGGGTGGCGGCCCTGGAGGCGATGGTCGCGATGACAAGGATAAGAAAGTATGTTTTTACTCGTTTCCTCTACTACACAACTAGCGCTGAGACCATCTTTCTTTCATCAGAAGGACAAGCCCAAGTACGAACCTCCCCCACCACCTACCACTCGTCTTGGAAAGAAGAAGCGCAAGGCTGCTGGTCCAAGCACTGCGTCCAAGCTCCCCGATATCTACCCTACATCGCGATGCAAGCTACGATACCTTCGCATGCAGCGTGTTCACGACCACCTGCTGTTGGAAGAAGAGTACGTTGAGAACATGGAACGAATGCGCAAGGCCAAGGCCCTGGCAAGCCAGGATCCTGCCAGGGGAGGTGGTGACTTGGATGTGATGGATCGGAACGCTGATGAGCGGAGTCGAGTCGATGATATGCGAGGTAGCCCGATGGGCGTCGGCAATTTGGAAGAGTTGATTGATGATGACCACGCTATTGTCTCAAGTGCCACCGGCCCTGAGTACTACGTCTCCATCATGTCTTTCGTCGATAAAGATCTCCTTGAGCCGGGCGCTAGCATTCTTCTACACCACAAGTCAGTGTCTGTCGTCGGTGTATTGACGGAGGAGTCTGACCCCCTCGTCTCGGTGATGAAGTTGGACAAGGCGCCCACAGAATCATACGCCGATATTGGTGGTCTGGAGCAGCAAATTCAGGAAGTTCGAGAATCCGTCGAACTGCCCTTGCTACACCCCGAGCTGTACGAAGAGATGGGTATCAAGCCCCCCAAGGGTGTGATTCTCTACGGTGCCCCAGGTACCGGAAAGACGCTACTTGCCAAGGCTGTTGCCAACCAGACTAGCGCAACCTTCCTCCGCATTGTTGGCAGTGAACTGATCCAGAAATATCTGGGTGATGGCCCCCGCTTAGTTCGCCAAATTTTCTCAGTTGCTGCTGACCATGCTCCATCAATTGTGTTCATCGACGAGATTGATGCTATCGGTACGAAGCGATACGAATCACAATCTGGCGGCGAGAGAGAAATCCAGCGAACTATGCTTGAGCTTCTGAACCAGCTAGATGGATTCGATGATCGTGGTGACGTGAAGGTCATCATGGCCACCAACAAGATCGAAACACTGGACCCAGCTTTGATTAGACCTGGTCGTATTGACCGTAAGATTCTCTTCGAGAATCCAGACCGTAAGTGATACCCTGACGTCTACTGTCTCGTCGTTGCTTACTAACATCTTTTAGAAAATACTAAGAAGAAGATTTTCACTCTGCACACGTCGAAAATGTCTCTCGGTGATGACGTTGATCTCGAGGAGTTCATCAACCAGAAAGACGATCTCTCTGGTGCCGATATCCGCGCCATCTGTACCGAAGCTGGTTTAATGGCCTTGAGAGAGCGCCGAATGAGGGTGCAGATGGACGACTTCCGGGCAGCTCGTGAGCGTATCATGAAGACCAAGCAGGATGGCGGTCCTGTAGAGGGTCTATACTTGTAGGCGCTTGCAATTCTTTCGAGTGTAGAGTGCCGGAGTTCTTGCACTGGAGACCTGGACTCAGCTAGGTCCCCGTGTATTGTAATAATCAAGTGACGAATTAATCCAAAGGGCGCACCGCGCAGCAAATCCCCTAATTTTATCCAAAAACACACATCAAAGTAGATAATTCCCCTGTCGTAGGTCTGCGCCAAGCACTGCAGCTTATCGGTCACAAGTTGCAAACACTGCAAACAAGCTCACTATCAGGTCGAGGCCTCCCTCTCGGTCTGTCGCAACGTTCCTCACACACTCAACCATGGATGAATTCGACGAGGAAGCATTCAATCAGTTCTTCCCTTCCAGCTTTGGGAAGCAGGCGAAATCGGTTGATGTTGAGTCACAGATCAGCCGATCCAAGCGTGTCGATATTTCGGCTTCAAAACCCGAGGGCAATGAACTAAGCACTGGCATGACAGCCCTTAGCGAAGCAGCAAGAGGGAGCGACGATGAGCAAAAAGAAAGTGACAATGATGGCGATGAAGACTCTGACAATTCAGATGATGACGAGGATGAATTTCCCGTATCGCATGAGCTCGTTCTCAAGGCTCATGAGCGTGCCGTGACAACCATGACCGTGGACCCCTCGGGGGCCCGACTAATCACAGGTTCTACCGATTGCACACTGAAACTATTTGACTTTGCCTCGATGACTCCTTCAACACTTCGTGCTTTCAAATCCGTCGATCCTTCAGCCAAGAAAGCGACGGCGGCCCAGGACACCCACGCCGCGCACTACGCCGCGTTCAATCCGCTCTCCCCAAGCTATGTTCTAGCTGTGACTGCCACTGCGCAGCCACGGATTCTCAGCCGTGACGGTGAAATACTCACGGAATTTGTGAAGGGAGATATGTATCTACGAGATTTGCACCACACCAAAGGACATGTGTCTGAGGTCACTTGTGGTGTATGGAATCCATCCAATCCTAACCTATGCGCTACCGGTGGAACCGACAGCACAATTCGCATCTGGGATGCCAATGTCGGTCGCTCGCAGAGGGAGGTGATCGTGCACAAATCGCGGGCAGCTGGCTCCGCTGGTCGGACTAAGATGACTGCCATCGCATGGGGCTCTCCGAAACAAGGAGGTGTCGACATTCTGGTAGGTGTGGGTCTCGACGGGAGCCTAGCCATGTGGAGTGGAAACGGTCCATACACAAGACCCAGCGCAGAGATCCGGGATGCTCATGCCAAAGACACATGGACAAGCGGTCTTGACATCAGTTCCGACGGAAGGCTTGTTATCACCAGAGGTGGTGATGATACCATAAAGCTTTGGGATACTAGAAAATTCAAGAGTCCGGTCACAACTGTCACACACATCTCGACATCTTCCCGTTACCCGACATCCAACATTCAGTTCTCTCCTTCATCTGCCAATGTCATCACAGGATCTGAAACCGGCCATTTGCACATCCTCAACCCCGCTACTCTAAAGCCAGAGCTTGTCACTCCTGTGACACCGGGGTCTCCTTTGATTACTGTTCTATGGCACGAAAAGCTCAACCAGATTATGACGGGCTCCGCCAATGCCGAAACACACGTTCTCTATAACCCGACCATGTCCACAAAGGGCGCAGCGACGGTCATGTCCAAGGCACCCAAACTCCGCCATGTCGATGAAATCGCCATCACTGCGGACTTGAACCAGGGATTGGCAGGTGACTCAGTGGTCGTCGGTTCCAACGGAGTTCCGCATTACAGTTCAGCAACTAGGTCTGCTCGTCATCCTACAGTCGGCTTTACAGCCTCTGGTCGCTCTCGGGATCCTCGCCGACCGCATTTGCCGGTGCAGACGCCGTTTGCCAAAAATACACCAGATGAGAAACACATCCTCGAACACATTCCACTCAGTTCGATGCGAGACGAGGATCCACGTGAAGCACTCTTGAAATATGCCGACCAAGCGGAGAAGGAGCCTATATTCACCAAGGCATACAAGGAAACACAACCAAAGGCTATATACGCGGAACTCAGTGACGATGAAGAGCAAGGACCGGAAAAGAAGAAAGCAAAGCGATGATCTGCTTGGAGATGTGTCCAGTTCACTATGGCTTTTTTTTCGAGCGACCCGTTGAGCTGGAATTCCTCAAATCCAGCTGCTTGTGCAATCTAAGATTTTTATCTAACTTTGGTTTCATAGGAATCCCAGGTGCTACCATAGCCAGCTCCTTACATTCGTTCTGGGTTGCCCCGTCTTTTGCTGCTCCATGACGATCCCCAACTGCCCGCTCGAACCACCAATGATAGTTGTGGAAAGAACCACACGGGCTTTGACCTCGCCCAACCGTCGCTTCTGAGTTGTTTGAATTCGTATCCACACTGTAGAACGTTAATTTACCGTGTAGGCTCCAGTGACCAAAAGAGACCCGTAGACATTGGAAGCTATTGAAACTGGCCCCGGGAGTTCCGAGGTTTGTCTAGTGCTGACATATCCGTTCTCTCCGCGGCGCGCCTCCACTCTGCAAGCTTACCCAAACCTCTTCGTACTCATCACTACCCTTATCGGTCGTGCTAATTCTTGCGCTATAAATTCAGATTTCACGGAACAGAATGCAGTCTCTCGCAACCTGACGTCAAATGCTAACCGTCGAATCTGGGGGCTCGTTTTGATCGGCCACACCTGCTGGAGAACTAGGGTGTATTAGGGGTGCTTGACATTCAAAAAGGCTTCCCCGCCAAAGCGCGTGATAAACAGCACTCGATTACTTGGATCGCATCATTACAGTCGAACGGATGGAATCTTCCCAGTTGTCGCTGGCAGCAAGCCTGCTGCCTAGTCTTCTTTCTTCGGCCATCACCCCGTCGATATCATCCACAGTCGCGGCTTCTTCTACCCACCAACTACTTGTTCCACCATCAAATTTCTCCTCGGAAACCCCCCATAACTATGATGGGGGTAACGGGGGAAATATGCATAAATGGTCATCGCTGATTGGAATTATTACGGCTTTGTGCGGGAATGTTTTGATCTCATTGGCGCTCAATATCCAACGCTACGCGCATATTCGGATCGCAAGAGAATGGGAGCAGGATAAAAATCGCTACGGGGAATACAGAAACAATAGAACCCGGGTTCGTTCAAGGGGAAGATCCCAGGCTCAATACCGAGACACTGAGCAGAATGATTTCGAACCTTATCGCGACGATGATGGCGACAACACCGAAGGGAGGAACACTGGTTCGAGCTCGCGGGCCACTAGCCCTGGAAGCAAGGATGGCGCATACGGCAACCGCAAATCCCACCTCAAGTCTCCATACTGGTGGGTTGGAATCGTGCTTATGGTCGTGGGGGAGCTGGGCAATTTCATGGCCTACGGGTTTGCACCGGCGTCGATTGTCTCTCCATTGGGAGTTGTGGCTTTGATATCGAATTGCATCATTGCACCATGCTTACTCAAGGAACAATTTCGCAAACGAGATCTCTGGGGCGTACTCGTCTCTATTGTTGGTGCCGCCGTTGTGGTCCTCAGTGCTAAATCGTCCGAAAAACAATTTGGACCTCATGAAATTTGGGCCAACATCACACGATGGGAGTTCCAACTCTATCTCGCATTGACCACATCGTTGATTGTCGGTCTCATGTGGGCAAGCCACCGGTATGGCTCGCGATCGATTTTTATCGATGTTGGGCTTGTTGCATTATTTGGTAGGTCTCTATCTAGCAATCTCCAGTTTTGGGCTGTGTTTCCTTTTGATCTTGTTGCTAAAAGCATTCAACAGGCGGGTATACGGCTCTTTCTACGAAAGGAATCTCTTCGCTTCTGTCTGGCACCTTGTGGCACGTTATTACATTCCCTATAACGTACATACTTGTCTTCGTCCTTGTCGCCAGCGCATTGATGCAAATTCGATACATCAATCGTGCTCTGCAACGCTTCGATTCCACGCAGGTGATCCCAACGCAGTTTGTTCTCTTCACTCTAGCTGTCATTGTCGGAAGTGCAGTCCTTTACCGTGATTTTGAATCTATAACGGCTGACCGCGCGACAAAGTTTGTTGGCGGTTGTCTGTTGACTTTCCTCGGGGTTTCCTTCATCACTAGCGGCAGAGTCCGCGCCGACGATGAATCGTCATTTTCATCCGAAGACGAGGAAGAGTCCATTGGTTTACGCAATGGCGAAAGGTATCATGACATAATTGATTTGTCTCCGTCTAGCCATCAATTGCCAAAGACAACGGATGTTTCCAGAGAAGCACCATGTGACGTCGTCCCACAGTCCCCACAGCGGTCTATATTGAGCCAAGGCACCAATGAAGTTGATGATAACCAGTCTACTCCTAGAGGCATTCTCTCCGCCGCGCTATCTTCACCTCGTGGATCTTTAATCGATGCATCTCCATTGTCTGCTCCGTCGTTTGACTTCACATCACCACTGCGGCCCCCATCTCGCATGTCCAACCCATGGGCAGACATCCAGGATCAGGGTGTTGGGACACCGCAGTCTGATATCCGCCTCGTTACTCCCCCTCTACAGGAGCACGAGACACCACAACCCTCGACAGTCCTGCTGCGGTTCCCTCCTGCACCTGGTATTGAGGAAGTAGCGGGGGTCAATGGAATCGCCAGTCCCGTACGACGTACTTCAACCCCCACGCTTTTAGACCAAGCCGGCCATTCTACTCGCAATGAAGCTCCCCTTGAAACACCATCGCGGCGCACTTTGCGCAACTCCATCTCTCACCGTTTCTCCCCTGGGCCCCTGCTTCCTACACTTTCCGGTGGCTTCACTGCCGTGGTTGCCGATTCTATCCGGCGTAGCGATGGTAGTCCTCTCAAAGATCGGACAAGGCGGAGATTGGGACGTCGGCGTCAACTCGACGGCGCTTTAGCAGATCCTTCTCTCGAAGGAAACAGTCATGCAGCGCTTTCACTTGCAACTGCTCGACTGCAGTCCGCCACCAACCTAGCGGACAGAACCGCGGATGCTGGCCGTCCGACGTCAGCTGTCCCGACAGGGATCAATACCATACCAGCGCCACTCATCAATGAAGATGTGACCCGTCTTCGCAGCTTGAGTGACTCGTGGAATGGTGGGCTTGCGTGGCTGGGTGGTGCTCTCCGCAAAACCCAGAACACCAAACCCGACAGTGTTGCTGCTACGGAAACGCCAACACCAGAAAATAGGACACAGCCTGAGCCAAGCTACAACACTGGTGATTCTGACACCGAGATAGAAGATCGGCGATAATCAACTCGAGACTCTCTAGCTACGATGCACAAACACCCCTCCCCCTCCCCCTTTTTTTTTCTTTGATTACCCTCCTTTGGCGCTTTTTTCTCACATAGTTCTGTCGATATATCCTTGTAATTGGCATTGCATTCTGCTGGTATATGTTGAAGAATTGTCAATGTATCATTTCTCTCCTTTCACACTGTGTATACTTCCCCCACAAAGGAGGGTTTGGAATTATTAGCCACCCATCTTACCTTTAGCCTCTTTTCCTTTAATTTATCCATAGTGATCACATCAATCTTCATTCCCGGTTTCCGGTAGCATCTCATCCTCCGAATAGGACGAGCATCTCCAATAGATACAAGGTTTTACCCTCCATTTTTCAAGTCAGTTTAACCGGACAGCCGATAGTCCTTCCCCCTCAACCCCAGAACGCCATGCCAATGTGGGGCCGGGATATTGCTCCGTCTCCTGATAGTGCTAGCTCAGCTCAAATAACGCCAAGAAGGGCACTACTGCAGTCGTTGAAAACTAGCTTGGTCGATTTTGAGCTTCCGGTACTGAACACGGCTTTTTTTCCGATGCAAGATGGTATGGCCTCGTGCATTGCTCACATGCAATGCTGAATTGCCTGTCTCCACTGTGCAAGGGAGTACACTGCGGGCCTGCATAAACTTATATGAAGAGCTTCCCCGGAAATTCCTTTTCTTCGTTCCAATCCATTTAGATAAGCAGCGGTTTTTTTTTTATCGAAATGGTGGCAAATGTGTTTTCCAATGGGCTTCTGCTCGTGCAGCTCTTTGCTGCCCTGGTCTTGGGAAAAGCGGCCTCCAGTCCTCTCTACAAGGATGCCAATGCTCCCGTGGAAAAGAGAGTGAAGGACTTACTGAGTCGAATGACTATTGAGGATAAGATGTCCCAGTTGATTCAGGGTGGGATATTATCTAACTCATCACCACCGGAAGTTCTACTTGCTGATGCATTCTTGTGCAGGTGATCTTACGAATTGGATGAACCAAACCTCAGGAGAATTCAACTACACCGGCCTGGTCACCAACATGGAGACGAAGGCAGGCACATTCTATGGTATGAGGCCCTCTGTTTAGCTGTTTGATCCTGTTTCATCAGTCCACAGAAACCCAAATGCTGATGTTTTGCAGTTGGATACCCTGTTTCTTGGAATTGGATCTCCGACAACATCAAGAGAGCCCAGGACTATCTCATCCAAAACACCACTCTGGGAATTCCTGCAATTGTTCAGACTGAGGGTACGTACGCCGATGATGCAGTCTTCGGCTACACTGGATCCCGAGCTCACGATGTTTCTTGCGCCAGGTGTCCACGGATTCTTGGCGGGTAACGCCACTATTTTCAATTCGCCAATTGCCTACGGATGCTCTTGGAATACAGATGTAAGAGACTATTGTGCTTTCACCGTCATACCAGATGTTCTTGAGGTCTAACAAGATGTGGCGCAGCTTGTCGAAAAAATGGCGGAAATCATTGCACAAGAAGCCAAAGCACTTGGCGTCAACCAGCTCTTTGCCCCGGTTGTTGATCTTGCCCGTGAACTTCGATTTGGTCGGGTGAGTTTCATATACGTGTGAATACATTCAGCATAACGAAGCTAACATCAGTGACACAAGGTCGAAGAAACCTTCACCGAGGACACTTTCCTCGCTGGAGAATACGGTTATAGCTACGTCAAGGGAGTGCAAGGCAAGAACGTGTCAGCTATGGTCAAGCACTTTGCGGGCTTCAGTGCCCCCGAGCAGGGACTTAATACTGGCCCAGTTCACGGTGGTGAACGGGAGTTGCGCACAACGTTTGTCGACTCCAGGCTAAGAGACTGCACAATTAACTGATCATCGCACAGCTGGTTGCCTCCTTTCAAGCGAGCTATCATCGATGCCGGTGCTTGGTCTATCATGGCTGCATACCACTCGTAAATCCATCCTAGTACGCTTTGCCTTACATCGCTATTCTAACATTCATTTGTAGATGGGACGGAATTCCAGCTGTTTCTGACTACCACACTCTGACCGAAATCCTAAGAGAAGAATGGAGGTATGAATACTTCGTCATGAGCGATGCTGGTGGCAGCGACAGAGTGTGCTCCTACTTTAGGCTTTGCGAGAGCGATCCTATTGACATGGCAGCAGTTACCACACAACTGCTGAATGCTGGAACCGACGTTGAGATGGGTGGCGGTTCTTTGTAAGTTCTATGGAAATTTACAAAATGCAGCTACATACACTGACTACCAAATAGCAACTTCCAGAAAATTCCCGAGCTTGTCAAGTCCGGCAAGCTCGATGTCAACGTTGTCGACTCTGCGGTCTCTAGGTTGCTCCGGGTCAAGTTCGAAATGGGCCTCTTTGAGAACCCATACCCTGCTGCGCCTCAGAACGAGTGGCATAAGCTCATCAACAGCCCCGAGGCTGTAAAAGTTGCAAGAGACCTGGATAAGGAGTCTATCATCCTACTTGAGAACCACGACAACATCCTACCTCTGCAGAAGTCGAGCAACATTGCGGTCATTGGGCCTATGGCTGGTGGTCTCATGAACGTAAGTCAACATTCCTATTCCTCTCGTACGTCGGGATGTTAATGAATTTGGTAGTATGGTGACTACGTGGCCTACAGGAGTCAATACCGAGGTGTCACTCCCCTCGATGGTATCAAGGCCGCAGTTGATGACAACGCTCAGGTCCACTATGCCCAGGGATGCGACCGAGCGAGCAGTGACCAGTCAGGCTTTGAGGAGGCAATTGAGGCCGCAAAGAAGTCCGATGTGGCTGTCGTGGTTGTTGGAACCTGGTCGCGTGATCAGGGAGAACTCTGGACAGGGCTGAACGCAACGTGAGTAGCCCAAGCTGTTGTTTCAAGAGATGTCTAGAAATCTTCAGTACTAACAGACCCACAGAACTGGCGAACACGTCGACACCGACGATCTGTCCCTTGTCGGCGCCCAAGGACCTCTAGTCAAGGCTATAGCCGACACCGGCGTGCCAACAATTGTCATCTTCTCAAGCGGCAAGCCCATCACAGACACCTGGATCGCAAACTCCACCGCCGCCCTTGTGCAACAGTTCTACCCATCCGAGCAGGGTGGCAACGCCCTCGCCGACGTCCTCTTCGGCGATTATAACCCCTCCGGCAAGCTATCTGTCAGCTTCCCCCGCTACGTGGGCGATCTCCCTGTCTTCTATGACTACCTCAACTCCGGACGCTCCATAAGTGACGTGGGCCATAAGTATGAAAACGGAACTCTCGTATTCGGCCACTCATACGTTCTCGGTGACGCCTCGCCGTGGTACCCCTTCGGCTATGGCAAGAGTTATTCCACCTTCAAGTATGGAACTGTCAAGGTCGATAAAAGCGAGATCTCTGCGTCCGAGAAGACTGTCACTGTGAGCGTTGATGTGACAAATACCCATACTACTCGTGAGGGTACGGAGGTTGTGCAGGTCTATGTCAAGGATGAGATTGCGTCTGTTGTTGTTCCTAATCGTCAGCTCAGGGGATTCAAGAAGGTAGTCATTCCTGCTGGAAAAACTAAGACTGTCAAGATACCTATCAAGATTGAGAATCTTGGTCTCTGGAATACAAGGATGAAGTATGTTGTTGAGCCTGGTCAATTCACTGTCCTTGTGGGTAGCAGCTCTGAAGATATTCGTGGTAACGCTACGTTTGTTGTTCGGTGATCATTGAAAGGTTTGTGACGAAGAGAAATTAGTTCCAAGTACCTCTTCTGATGTGAATCTTGTTTCGGTTGGTCGATCACTGGTTGTGTATATCTTGCGTTATGTTCGAACGATCAAAGACATTCCAATATCTAGTTGCATTCTCCTACGCCTTCGCATTCTGACATTACCTTAATCAACAACGACTATGCAACCTTGGCAACAGCGTTGCGTACACTGTATATGGACACGGTGTAATGATCTCTTCATTCATCTAACCTGCCAAGGTTATAAATCCTATCTGGATAACTCCATTAGGGGGTGATTAGATGTAAAGTCTAGTAGTTACTAAACTATTCAATGGAAACAAACAATAATCAAGTGGGACCAAAGCTTCACAAAATAGTGTCATGGGTATGTTTCATGAGAAAGAGGACAAGCTATAAAAGAACCGAACGCTGTTCCCAATCACCGAGAATGGATTTCGCGAGCCTATGCCGGGTTATCACCTGCAGCACGAGACCCTGCCTGACGAGTAGAGGAACCTTGACCGGGATCTGGGGATGACGAGGGTTCCGATGGCTTGCTGGCACTGCTCAAAGGTGGATTGCTTTGACTATCACCGGAGCGACCCTCCGCTCTACGAGTTTTGGCACCCTCTTTCAATTTTTCCCAGCGGTCCCGGTATCGCCCAAGAACGGTTTTGAGCTTTTCGTTCTCATGAGCAGCAGTCTCAAATTTCTTCTCACTACGCTGAATCTGTTCTTCCAGTTCTTTGATCCGCGCATCAGCATCAGCCGCAGCCGCAGCCGGCGGCGCAGTCAGCGTTGCAACAGGAGAGGTAGTGGTCGTTGAAGGCCGGAAATGATCGGGCGTCCCCCCGCTCTGGCGGTGCATCATCCTGATTGATTGCTGCAGCGCCACTGACGAAGATTGCGCGCTCACCTCCCACATATGCAATCGTGTCGCAAGCGAATCGGTCAAACCTCTCAAGGTCTCATTCTCTACTTGCATCTCTTCCATTGTCTTCTGTGTCTGCGGAGTGGTAAGCTTATTGGGTGTAGCACGGCGTCCCGCCCATATGCGTGAATCACTGGCACTGTGGCGCATCTCAGGAGACGAAGGGGTCTCTCGCGCATCCACAAAGTCATCATCACCATCCTCGATGCTGTTTCTGCGTACCTGCTTCTCCACTCGGGTGAGAATTCCTGCGTAGGACATAGTTCCACCAGTGGTCGGGACTACATAGAATGATTCTGCTGGGTTCCCGGGACCTGCCCCAGAGCCGTTCCGAATCGACCGCAATGCAGCTCGAGAGAAGAGTTTGTTCACGTCGGGCTCACCCACGGTCATCGAATGGTCTAGAACAGTGTGCTCACGGTCAAGTTTTACTTCGGCTGAGGACTTGCGGCTTTGTTCAGCGCGGAGAGGATCCGCAGATCCCATTTGAATCCCTGCGAATGCCAATGGCCCCGATACCTTGGAGACAAGTCCTCCGAAGGCGGAGTAAAAGCGGTTGAATGCTTCGTCGGCAATTGCAGACTTATCTTTTGATGCTCCGGATTCGGCTGCACTGGGGGGTACGGTTTGCTGGGAGACCACTTCAGTGGAACTAGGTGTCGGAGGAGACCATGGTTGTTTAGGTGCAGAAACACGACTGTGCCGGATTTTGGCTGGTCCGTCCCGTAGCCTTGTTTCGCTGGCTTTAGCTCTAGGTGGTGTTTCTGTCATCTTTGCCGCAACATGCTGCGATGTAAGTGTGGGCGACACTGGCGATCCACGTCGGGGCTGCGACGGAATTCCACGGGCGGATGCTAGGTTACTAGCGATAGAGGATGTATCCCGACTTGGCAGACGAGTGTTGCCCACCAATCTTGGTGGAAGGTGTGCATCCTGGTTCGCGCTTGCGCTCTTTGTGCTCCCAAGCTCGGCTGCGGTAAGTTGGGTTCCTACAGTCAAGGAAGCAGTAGTAGATGTCGATTCAGCAGAGGTAGTGGGATTTTCATGCTGGAAACGGAGGATTTCGGCGAGTTTCTTGTGGTGAGTTTCGAGCAAACGTAGGGTCCGCAGGGCCTATGACGCGTTAGCTCAGAGCCGAGCGGGGGGGGGGAGGGGGGGCAGATCTTCTACTCAATCAAGACTCACTTCATGGTCGGAGCTACTCTGCGCAGCGGTTGCAAATTCACCAGCAGCTAGATCATGCTCCTCGCTGGCGGCAACTGGGTTGGCCTTGCGAGTCTCTAGCACTGCGTTCCGGGCATGAGTGTGGGCCTGGATACGGTCAGATAATCTTGGAAATGAGGGACTGAGGTCTTACCAAGACCAAAGGAGCTGCTTCCATAGTGACGACAAGTTCACTTGCAGGAGTTAAGAGAGAAAAACCAGGTGCACTCCTTTGAGGGAATTTTTTCGGGGAATGTTGGAGAAGTGACGTTATGCAAAGTGAATGGGCTGGGGTTTGAAGAGTTGCAGGGTACACCAGGGTATACCAGGGTACTTGAGAGACATGAAGGCATTGAAAAAACAGAGCAATGCTCTTCGATCAAACTTCTATATCACATGTTAGACTCTACACTTGTCTTGAGATAAGCTGGAAGCAGCGAAACGTCAAGTCGCATCCACATTCCAGTGGAGAAGCGGAGCTGAAGCATTAGATGCCTTTTAGCTATACCCCTTGGTCTATGAAGAACAAAGGAAATAGGGGGAGATAACAGACATCCTAGGAATAGGAATGGTGATGAAACCACAGACGTATTCCTACAATTAATATCAATCTGAATAAATTAATTGAACGGCTACAGTCTCAGTCTTGGGCCCCCGTTATAACTTGGCGGGTGACTAAGTTGCGGAGCTCCAGGGGATCGGACAATTCAACACGTCTCTCTCTTCTTCATCTTTGTTCTTCCGTCAATGTACGGAAGTTCTCTCGCCTGAAAAAGAACAGAGAGAGAAGGCCTTCAACACATATACCTCATGTCAACTTTCCCTTGAGTCTCCTGGTCTGCCTGTACCAACACCCCCCCCCCCCCCCCTCCCCCGATTCCTACTACCTCTACATTCTTTCAATTATGGCCGACTCTTCGTCTTCAAGCGTGAGAGGCGAAAATAGATCGCGCCGCTCCTGGACCTTAACTGCTGAATCAAGCGCACTCGAGAGCAATGGTCGATCATCACAGGATTCCAACCTCGAGAGACCGAAAACCCAGAGCGGAGAAGCAGATCCCAAGGCTGGTCCTAGTGGATTCTCAAAGCTACTCGATGTGCGTCGTAGGCGAAAAGAAAGTAAAAAGAAGAACCAAAAACCAAATGACGAGTCAGGGGTGCCGACCGTGGTCTTAGAAAACGACCTACATGAAAGCCGGTCCGACCAGTCTCGGGATGGGACCTCCGCAGCCCCATCGTCGAATGGAGAGAGCTTTGCGCCGGAGGCGGAGGGTGATAACAATTGTCTATTGACCGATGATGAAGAGCCGGACGGGTAAGTTGAACAACCGGTCTTCTTAAAATCTTGGACTACTCCTCATACGCTGATCTTTTTGCCACCAACCAGACCTCCACCTCTCACCTCGCACAGCTCCCATGCCGGATTCTACACCTCCTCCTCCCCAATGTTCAAAACCAGATCGGTGGATGCCGCAAACACGGAAGACTCTCATGCCGATGCCGAGTCAGCTCTTAGCGGTCCTAGTGCTCCTGGGTCAGAATTAATCCCGGGCGAAAGAATATCCCGCCGCGCAACGTCGGGCATGGCATTGGATATCCCCGCAGATCCAGATAGCAAGAAACGCGGTACATCCCCTGGACGACTCTTCAAAGGCGCTTTCGGCTCGGATAAGAAAAGCGCCAATGATGATCCTGAGGCTTCATCAGTCAAGCCTGGGGGCACCAAAAGCGGGCGGGGTCTGTTCGGAGCCGGCCGGCGGAGCAGTCTTTCAGTGAAACGAGCACTGGTAGCCCCCGATGATGATCCGTCTGTCTTTGCGCCAATTCGTACTGATCTAACGGACGACAAGGCTCGTTCACTTGAAGCGAGCCCCATGCCGAACACCCCCCCTCATAGTGCTATTCCTGCGCCAGCGACAACTGTAACCCCACCAACACCAACTGAGTACCGCCTTCCCAGGGCGCATATCCTGTCTAACAATGCCATCGATTCGCCCGAGTCTTTGCAATCTGGAGATTCTCCGTCTTCTGGAATCACTACCGTGAGCCCCTCTGGAAATATGATATCTCACCGCCGGGTGCGGTCCGCGTCTGCAGCTCATGGACCAAGCAAGTTGTCCAACTCAGTGTCGGCACTGACTCCTCTTGAGGAAAAAAACTCTGGGGTGAAGAATGCGCCTGCAACCCAGCAAACTGGCTTCTTCTCCTCAGTCTTTTCAGTTGCGCAAAACGCCGCGACTTCCTTCAGTAACAGCATCAATGCACAACAGAGAAATCGTCAAACTTCTCAAAATGTTCTTTCTGATGCCGAAAAATCTCTCAATGAATCCACCTCGGAGGAGGGCGAAAGAAATTCAGATAACGGCAGTAGAATTGCCGAAGGGAGACCATCTGCTGTAGAGACTCTTGGGGCAGGAGATTTGGACTTTAGCCACCTGGATATGGATGCACGGCCCGGTGAGTCAATTACGACTGCCGACGGCGTGGTGATCACAAAGCCAGGGAACCCCGTTGACAAGCGCAAAAACACAGCTGTTTCTCGGCGAGATGATGAAGCTGCCAAACTTGAAGACAAACGCGCCGCGCGTGCCGTTCAAGTAGCATATGCAAGGCCTTCGGATGTTTCCTTGGCCGGCCCCACAGACGACGCCCTGGAGATTCAATCTACCCGCTCACTTCCGAAAGATGGCCCAATTGTGGGTGATCAAACTCCCCCTAATGGTAGCGTGGTTGATGGTGACCTGGGTGGTGGCCCCAAACGCACTGGCAGTGGGCGCAGTAAACTTGCCCAGCGTCATCGGGGCTCATCTGGAGCCACGACCTCAACAACCGGCGCGACCGGTGCCCCTGGTGGCAATTCCAGTGTACCTCGGTTGACTGGCTTCGCGGTTGCCAGCAAAAAGCGCAACCGGGACTTTCACCAATTATTTCGGAGTGTACCTGAAGACGATTATCTTATTGAAGATTACAGCTGTGCTTTGCAACGTGAGATTATTCTTGCCGGACGCATCTATATCTCAGAAGGGCATATTTGTTTCTCCAGTAATATCCTAGGATGGGTCACGACTCTAGTGATCAGCTTTGACGAGGTTGTTGCAATCGAAAAGGAGAGTACGGCTGTAGTGTTCCCCAATGCTATTGCGATTCAGACACTTCATGCGCGTCATACTTTCCGCAGCTTGCTCAGTCGTGAGTCCACATACGATCTAATGGTTAACATCTGGAAGATCAACCACCCAACTATTAAGAGTTCTGTGAATGGAAGTCGTGTGACCAATGGTACCGGTGATAAGACAGAGAAAGTCGGGGAGGAGGAGAGCGAGTCCGAGAGCGATGTCACCGAAGAAGATGAAATCTACGATGAGGACGAGGAGGGAGATCATGCCGAAAGCTTCTTTGAGGCCGGTGACAGTGCCAACGCCAGTGCAACATCATTGCCAGTGCGAAAGGGATTAAGCCGTAAGGCATCGAATCTATCCGCGAATGCAGCTGTGCCAGTGGCCGGCACAAATGGCAATGGCGACAAAAAGAGCGGCGACAAAAAGAACGGCGACAAAAAGAACAGCGACAAAAAGAATAGCGACAAAAAGAACGGCGACAAAAAGAACGGCGATAAAAAGAACGGCGACAAAAAGAACAGCGACAAAGCCGCTTCTACGGACGCGCCTGCTGATTTCCCAGGTCCAGCTACACACGAAGCCACCGAATATGGTGACTCCAACGGACAGTACGAAAAAGTCATCAAAGAGGAAATCATTTCGGCGCCGCTCGGCAAGGTCTTCTCTTTGGTCTTCGGCCCAGCGTCCGGCGAGTTTATGACCAAGTTCCTTACCGACAACCAGAAATGTACAGAGCTACAATTTGAAGGAACGGCAAAGGGTTTGACGATCGAAGCCCCAACCAGAAAGTACTCATACATCAAACCTCTCAGTGGCTCCATTGGTCCGAAGCAGACAAAATGTATCAGTACCGAGACCATGGATTTCTTGGATCTTGAAAAGGCTGTCCTTGTTACTCTGAGCACCCAAACACCCGATGTGCCCAGTGGGAACGTTTTTGCTACCATGACCAAGTATCTCTTCACATGGGCTCCGGGCAATCAAACTCGCTTCCTCATGACCTGTACTATTGAGTGGTCAGGCAAGAGCTGGCTCAAGGGTCCTATCGAGAAAGGCGCAATTGATGGACAAACGACCTTTGGTAACGAGATTGTCAAAGCCCTGCAGATTGGAGTCGTTTCTCGCGGGCGTGCCAATGGCGCCGGACGAGGCAAAGATAAGCGCAAGAAGGACGAAGGCGCAGGGCAGGAGTCGCCCGAAGCTGCCACGGTGGCGGTTGCTGTGGATCCTAAAGTTGGAAAGGAAGAATCGTGGGGACTATTTGAACCAGTCCGCCCCCTTCTGGAGCCTTTTACCAGCATTCTCACTCCGCTGTGGAGTAGCAACTTCGCTCTCTTAGTTATCGGAATCTTGTTCTATATGGCATTCTTCCGATCCTCGCCATCGCCGTCCATGCTTTCGCATGAAGTCGGCTGTCCCGGTCACGGTCTGCCTCAAAGACTGGCTGCATACGAGGAGATGTGGCGACGTGAAGAGACCGAGCTCTGGAACTGGCTGGAAGACCGAGTTGGTATGGACGGAATGGTCTTTCCAAATGTTTACCGATCGCCCGAGCCCTACTCAAGTCGCAGGCCATCTAGGGCTAGTGCAAGTGATGAGCGTGAGCTCGCTGCGCGCCTTCGGGAAGGCAAGATCTCTGACCGTGAGATGGATCATGCCCTTCGCACCACCCGCGAACGTCTCGATGTCCTTGAGGAGATGATGGTAAAACGCAAAGCCCGGTGGGAAGCCGAAGAGCTAGTCAAGTCCGAATTGTGATCGACATCAACGGTTGCCCCCTATTGCACAAAACACCAACCAACCTCCTCTCTTCCTATCCTCTAATCTTTCGAGACTTGTCCCTTCTGAGTTGAAGTCCCGGATTTTCCGTTCCCGACACTCAAAACTTATATCCTCGTCTTCACAACTCTTGTTTTATTCTCAACCATCTTGTCAGTGTGGTATTTTGGAGTTTGGGGAACAAGCAGAGCTGTTCCCTTGCTATTGATACTTGTCCCTCCTCACACTCATTCTGAAAGCTCCACACTCTTTATCCCAATTCCTCCTCCCCATGTCCTTCAACACATGGGCAGGTTTTCCTTGCATGTACATGAGCGCCAACTATCTTGTCTGCACCGGTCTACGAGCTACCGGCTTCATATTTTTTTCCTCTTCTTGCTGATTGTTTATCTGAGCGTGCTGGCTACTTATTTTCTTTGCCCCATTTTGTTTTTTTTGTTTTGTTAATATCTCGAGCTAATGCTATGTGATTTACATTTTAAATCTAGGCCATGCCTGACAGCCCTTCTTTATCTTCGTAATTACTGGTCGAGCAGAATACTACCTTAGTTGCATGAGGGGATCAACCTCGACTATGGAGAGCGTTGAGGCAGGATTGAACCGAAGCACTACCTATGAGTTGATTTTTGCCTTTCAACAAATGTTGGGATTTCAAATTGATTGGCTTTCATTTGAAACCGGTTAAGCACTTTCATTTTTATTGGGACTGCCCACGTACCTCCTGGTTAATTGTCTAGTCACTTCCCCGTTGATTGCGTGACAAATGCCAGCAACCCCTGTCTATTTCCTACAATTTTCATCCTCGCACTAGGAATATTGGGGTTCAATTCCTCACACGAGACACCACTTTGAGCGATTTGCGAGGATGAAGACAATAAGACACTTGATGACGCGCTCGTTGACTCCAGTTCGCAGACAACTCTTGACACTCCCTCCCCGGGAAGATCTTCTCGCCAAGACCAAATGGTTGATGAAAAGATCTGTCCTGGCTATGATTCCACAAATTTTTTACCCTGCAAACCCGGATGAATTGCTCGCCCACCGCTATCAACTTCTAGTCAAGGTCGGCTGGGGTATCTCCTCGACAGTGTGGCTTGCTCGTGACACAAGGGGGTAACCGCTACTTTCCGAATTCCAACTGGTCTGGATATATCTAATGAATCCAGGCACAAGGAAGAACCGCAAAGCGCCGTAACGCTAAAGATAATGAATACGAATCCTGCTCAAGACGTAGCCCATGACGAACGTCAAATTGAGGACCACAATGCAAACACAGATTCATGCCACCGCGGTTATGCATTGGTTCGACCTAATGTGGATTCTTTCGAGGTCGTCGACCCTAAAGGAAAACATCTATGTTTGGCGTATGAGCCCATGAGAGAACCCTTCTGGCTTTTTCAGAGACGTTTCAAGGATCGGCTGATTCCGCTGCCGATTGTCAAGACGTATCTTCGCTTTCTTCTTGCAGCCCTTGATTATCTTCACACCGGATGCAGGGTTATCCATCCAGTTGCTTAATTATCTCACTTGTTCAGAGCTTTCGGCGACAAGGCTAATGGGTTATCTTCGGATCTGAAACTTGAGAATATCATGGTCTCCTTTGAAGGTCCGACTGTCCTCGGAGATTTTCTGAATTTGCAGCTTGATCAACCAATTCACTGTAAGATTGACTCCGCAGGCCGACCTATATATCGCAGTCACAACGAATTTGGCCCAATAAGGAACATGAGGAAAATCATTCCAAAAATCGTTGATTTCGGGGGTGCCACGACATTCAATCACGAGGGCCAATGGGGGTTGTATCCCATCCAACCGGATCATTACCGTGCACCTGAGGTCATCCTTGGCTGTGGCTGGAAGACGAGGGCTGATATCTGGAATCTGGGAGTTCTTGTACGTCTAGCTTTGTCCCTGTTCCAAACTCATCTTAGTGCTATTAGCATCCAAGCTCTGGGATAGCATCCAAGGAACGGAACTCTTTTGCCAGGTCCACGATGCGCATGGTCGGTATTAACCAAAAACTCATCTTGCAGAAATGATCGCCCTACTCGGTCACCCTCCCCTAGAGCTGGTGGCAAGAGTTCCCTTGATGGAGTATCAATGGCCGGAACCAGTGAAAACTGCAGACGGTGTGACCTATGACAGTGCAGAGGAATATTTTGGCGGTCCATTTTTTGATCAAAAAAGGTACTTGGAACTTATCCTGTGTTTAACGTTAGATTACGGTCTTTGCATGCTGCTAACACACTCAAAATAGGGAAATACCTGTGCGAGGACTTCATCCCCGATCGAAATCTTCGGGACACACTTCCCTCGCTTGAAAAAGAGGAAAGAGAGAATTTCTTATTCTTTGCAATGATGATGTTGACCTGGCTTCCGGAAGAGAGAAAGACAGCCCGTGAACTGATGGAGCACCCGTTCCTCCACATACCGAAGAAATCCAGCAAGTGATAGAGATCCGGCAACGAAAGAGGAATTTGTGGAGATCCGCAGTCTGAATGGTATGGCATGCTTCCCAGAGTAGGTAGTCAACTATGTACCACAGTGCCTGGCGAGATATAGGCCAAAGATCAAGTCGCTCAAAACTAGCTATGGACATAGTATCGGAGATGTGGACCTGGGGGTTCAAGACCTAATTTCTTCCGACTCTGATGGCGTTCGATCAACCTCCTATTTCTTCACTAATCACAAGGTTCCTGACCCTTATCCCCTATATTTAAAAACAATGGAAGGCATCCAATTTTGTTGAAATCAGGCTCGTGGAATATCCACGAGTTAAATGGTAATCTAATTGAATGTCGAAGATGAGCAGTAGATCGAAACTTGTACGCTTGAGGATAATTCAACTTCCAATTCCGGATCTTGGCTGAAAAGATCCATCTCGCTGCTCTTCTTGCGTTTTGCGCTGTATGATGGTGTTGTTCTTTGGCAGCCTGGTAGTCTGGCTACCAAAGGTATCATCTTACTCGTCGTTGCTGGAATATTCATCCTTTGTAACACACTTGGCGTCAGCTTCATCTTCTTCCGCTTTGTTGGAGTTGATAGCACTAGCATCTTCTAGGGGTCACAGCTGGATTATCGTCGTCCCCAGCTTGATGATAATCATTTTCTTCGGCTCGACTTCTGCTTTCCTTTTTCGGCTTTCCTTTTGCCTTAATTTCCGGTCTGGTCCTTGTCTCTGGATTGCCTTTCGTCTTCGTGTCTGGCTGCTTCTTTGCTTCTGGATTTTTGCATCTTGTTTGGTCCACCTGACTAGTTTTCCTCTTAGATGTGTTTCAACCATCTTGATCTGTTCGAGGCCTTGCGATCACCAGATTGGTCGTGATATGAACTTTTTGGAAGCCAGAGTCTTCCCAAATGATTCAAAATGATTCAATCGCATCTTTGTCGGCGTGGTCGGGCACCTGAGCGTCAGCATCAGCCTCAGCCTCGTATTCGTCTTCCAGATTAGCATCAGCAGGACCTCACCCACCAGTATCTCCCTTGTCTAGGCTTTCCTCGTCAGCTTCGCCTACATTGCCAGTGTGGCCGATCGTTTGCTGCTTGTAGGGAGTTGAAGAAAGGCGTGGAAAATTGAGCAGACGAATGCGGCTTAAATTCCCGCCTTGCAGGCCAAGATGACCGATTCAATCATTGGGCCACAGTATATACACCTGAGGACATTTGAATCCATCCTATTGACTTCTTTTGCCTTAATAACTCAACCTGGATATCTTGTTTTCCTGTCCGGTCGCAGTCAGAATTTCAACTGCTAGGATGAACGAAACAAGATTGGGATCATATCACCAGAAACGACAGGCATCACCATCATACACATCTACTAAAGGCAAAAAAATGGGATCTCGAATATCGCAACTAAGGCAACATTCATTCTATCTCAGAGAAATTTGACTAAATGCTAATCTGGAAGTCATGAATATTGAATTGGCAAATCTTTTAAATGCGCCTGAGCTTAGAAACAAGCAAACGAAAGCTTTTGACTGGTACAATCTAGTCAAATATCACAAGAAACGTCTTAGAATCCTAACAATGGTGATCCCAAATAAAGGATATTATGTGAGAGACAAAGAATTTCATTGCTACGTTCTGGCTGAATGCTGCTAATGATCTGTAATGACTTTTTCTTTTCTTTATTTCTTTCTTTCTTCTGACTTGTGAAATTTTCAACTTCTCCATTGTAGGTGTCCCATTTGAATGACCCTAAAAGCCCTTACTCCCACGCCGGACCGCGTCCCTTGGTGCTTTGTCTCCAGCCGCGGTAGGAGATGTCTCGTCCACGGCTCTGGCTTCGGTCTCTTGCTTCTCCATAAACTCCCCTAGTAAGATCCTCGGTAGCTGAGACACTGGGCTTACGGGACTCAGCGACCAAGACTTTGCAGTAGTAGATGAAAAGCTGATAGTCCACGGGCCGCCCCAGATTTTTCACTTCCTCTTGAATGAACGGAACCTTTAACACTTCTCCATGCAACTCTTGTAGAAGTCGAATGAGCGCAAAGTCACAAGAGGGCTCATGGTCCTCTGTCTTCAGACGGTTGAACTGGTTCTGGTATGCCATGATGAAGTCCACCGGTGTGGTAAACTCCTCACGTTTGATTTCCTCCCACCTTTTCAACTCTTTCGCAAGGAATTTGGACTGGCTATGTAGGCTCAGCAACCTGATTGTATTGAAAATTTCATCGGCGAAGGTGAGGTCGTTCGAGTGTGCCTTGACTTTGAGTTGGAGTGAGGCATCTACCTGGTTAAATAACCAACTAGCAATAACCAGAGTCCAGAACTTCCATCTGTTGTAGTTTACATCTCCTGTGTGAGGTCTCGGAAGATCATAGTCCACAAGTGCATCGAGTTTGAAAGGTCGCAAGACGTGACGGATCTCGTTGCCCCACACACTGAGGCTAGAGTCTGTTCTGAGCTTTGTGATATTTAGAAGAGTCGTGGGAGACTCTTTGGGCAAGCTGGTAGCCTGAGTGCGCGACGCTAGAAAGAGCTCAGGCTCGGCATCATGCCGGCCACCACGACGGGGATTGGAGAAGAAAGACATGACCGCTGGAGACGGAGCAGGAGCAGTTATGAAAACGAACGTGATGACTGGGCTTCAAGACTTCAAAGAAGATGTTATCAACAAATCATTGCATCTTGCAGGTGGGAAATGTCATCAACTCACGATGGTTCGTATTTTTCGTTCAAAACTGTACGTTTTCTGACTTTAGAAGTATCCGTAGTAGATGGAAAAGGGAAAAGAGAACGAAAGAAGAGAACGAATTGAATTCAATTTAAAGCTTTCATTTGCATCTGGAAGGGGGACAAATTAGGCAGTGGTGACCGAGTCGAGTCAACCTAACATAACGCGTATGTCGGGGTAAATGAAGTTTGATATTCTCACTCGAAATGGTTCAACTACCATCAATTAGATGTCTTTTATGTTATTATCTGTCAAGAAAGGCTCTATTCACAGGCCTCAACTACCAGATTGATACAACTTCAGCCAACAGCCTACTCGCGCGCATGTGGCGATCGATCACCGTGGACTTTGATCCATTGTGGCTTTTTCTCGTATTTACGGTGAAACTAGATTGTACTCACATTTGCCTTCCGGGATCTTGCAAGATTCGATCGACTTGACAGTTGTGTACAAGTCGACATACGCCGGGGGAAGAACGGCGCGTTAGGGCCCTGTGGGTCACGTGAGCATGCCACTATAACTCACAAATGAAACTGCAATATTTAAGAGAAATTTGAGAAGCGTAATGTTCAAATTTTGCCTAGAGCTTTTGTTTCATTTATCAGATCCTGGGTTGGTTAATTTCCTTGTCATTAACTCACCGGGTTTTCTGTTGCAACTTTAACACCCTGCAATTCCACTAGTAGGACCCAAGTTATGTGCTATAATCTATACATGATATCAATGAGACATCCACAGCAAATTGACCACAGCCAGGCACCGTTTGTTATGCTTCGACCATTCCACCTGCCATGTTTCGTTGCCGAGAAGAAGCAATGGCTCGATTCTTGGGCAGCGAAGTTTTCCACGCCTTGATACCTGAGTTGAAGCCCTTGTCAATCTGCTCTAGCGTAATTCCAGCAGTCTCTGGCACGAACAAAAAGGACAAAATCCCGATGACAGCGGTTACAGCTGCATAGAAATAGCCCACATTGGAACCCATGTCCCCGTAGTCCGCGTCTAACATATATGGTGTCCAAAATGTTGCACCAAAGGCAAAGACGCCATAGAACACTGTTGTATTGGCTTGCCCGAAGGTGCGAAGTGAGACGCTGTGCATCTCCACGGAAGAGAGATTAGCACTCGCAGCAATAGTCCCACCAAAGACAAAAGCCCACAAGCACAGAAGAACAACGGTCACTATATCAGCACGTTCGTCCATCCCGAGAGCGGTGCTTACAGAGGAAAGAGCGAGCATGCAGGCAGCCATGGCGATATAACCCCAAATCATGGCAAGTCTCCTTCCGCCATATTCCACAATGAACGGGCCAAAGAATGATCCGCCTAGAATGCACAAGCCGATGATGACATTGATTAAATATGGGTCGCTCATTCCAACACCTTTGAGAAAAGTTGTAGCGTACGGTTGGACAAACTGGATACCGGTTATGGCGAGTCCGACCATAATCATGGCAGATGTCATGGTGCGAACGATATACTTCCTGCGATAAATATCCAAGCACGAAACAGTTTTGAGGCTTGCAAGCTCAGTCGCAAGGTTGGCTCGGATCTCATCAATCTGCGCGGTGATTTCCTGCGAACACGGACTTTGGCTGTATAGTGCGGCGAACGAGTTGCGCGCCTCCTCCTCTCGACCATGTCCCATGAGCCAGCGCGGAGACTCAGGAAGCATTAAAATTCCAGCACCGAGAATAGCACCTAGGGGTATCTGGCATAGAATGGGTGTCTTCCACTGCCAGTCATTGGTTGGCTCCAGTCGTGCAGAGCCTGCACACACAGCAAAAGCAGCAACATTCCCCCCGGCGAGTCCAACACTATATAATCCTAATGACAGGCCACGCTTGCTAGCGACGATGCACTCGGAGCCATATGTCACACTGGCCGCCATCAGCTGTCCAATTCCCACAGCACTAATCGATCTGCACACCATGTAGCGCAAAAAGCTTCCACTGGTGCCAAGCATTCCAGCGGCACCGATAATAGCAAATGTGCATCCAGCCTGGATTGATCCCCTACGTCCTATATATTGACCGGTCACGCCCGCAATCCCGCCTCCCATGGCGATGAACAGAAAGTTGAGGCTGATGAGGGATTGCTGCAGTGGCGTCAATGAGCAATGCTGGATTTTGGCATAGGTGTTCGGGTCTAAGACTTGCTCACAGCTTCCAAATGCGTGTTTGTAAGAAGGCATGATTAAGACTGTGCCGGCGTAGCCATTGTCAAAATTCGAGATCCATGCGGCAAACGAGACGCATAATGAAAGCCGTAGCATCGATCCAGTCGTGCTAGAGGCACTATCTGTGGCTATTTGCTGGGTAATAGAGCATGTGATGGTATCCTTGGAGCTAGACTCAAGCTCTACTTTCGGTGATTGGTGTTTTGAATTCATAGCGAGTGGATTTTGCGTAGAAAGGAGGAAGGGCGTGTCTGCTGTGTTCAGATCATGGCTATTGAGTATGAAGATATGGACCTATGGCGAAGTATATGTGGAATCTTCAGTTAGAGCCCCTGGGAGCTACATTCCAAGGCTGAAACATACGTACACACCTTATTAGAAAGAATGTGAGACGTCATGTCAATGAATTGAGAGGCTTATTAGTTCGTAGCCCTAAAATACCGAGGGGGAAAATTAGATAAAACATGAACTACGGCAGTCGTAATTCAATGCTCATGATCAATTAGGGCATTTACAAACCAAATATGTTCTCAATTGGAAGATCCTCGCTCTGTGGGGCCTAGTCAGGTCAGGTCTAAACAAGATTTTATCATAACGATAATCATTAATTTGAAGAGCTATGCATTTATTGCCATGACAGTTGTACTTCAACGAAATAAATCTCGAGATTTCATTTTCCCCAAGCTGCTTCCAAAGTATTTGCCCAGAGGCCAAGCAAGGATCATCGACTGTGATTGAGTGTTGATGGTTAGCGTCAATCTGCACTGAAACCAATTTAAGACCTACATCTTAAGCATCACGCAAGGTTTTGATGGCAACTCCTAATCTCGGAGCGCACCATTTTGAGAATTTGCCTTCGATACAGCGGTTCATCCCGTTTCGGAGCCATCATGAACGCGAAAGCCTTCTTCCAAGAATGGATGACGAAGCCACACCCCTGAAAATGTAAGATGAAAAAAAAACCTGTCCCTTAAGGCCCGGCCCGCGAGGGGTATTATAGCAATGCATCACGGTGTGAAACCTGCCAAGACAGTCTGGTATGCTGACCCAGATCCACTTCTGTTCTGATGTTCAATAGCCTTTTTATCTTTATCAACTACATCACATACATAACATGGTTTTTTGCCAAGGGCGGAGGAGGGGGGGGGGGGGGGGGGGGGGGGGAAATGCAGAAAAGTATATGCTTCGTCTCTAAAGCTGTCTATATCATCGCACGTAGGAAAGCAAGCGCATCCTTCACTATTTGCCCAGTTGGAGGGCAGAGGCTTTTGGTGGGTTCATTCATATTAAACTTGCTAAAGCCCCAAGTCCAAGATCTAGCTTGATCAGAGTAAGAGACGTTTAGCTGAGGCCTCATTTCCTCGTAGATGTCGTGATCGCACACCTCTAGATAGGGCATAGTTCAAGGTCACGTGCCATGCCAAATAACACGACGCTCCACCAAAGAACTTGGAACGACAACCAAAGATGGAGCTCAAGACCGTTCTAATTCTCACTGCGATATACATTGGTAAGTACTGCCATGCAACATCTCCGGCGATGCCTGCCCGCACCCCATAATAAATATGAGCCACATCAAACAGAAAGAAGATGACCAAACGCTGACCCCGCATAAGCTGTCCGTCTCTTCTTCAAGTCACGCAACTCGAGCTCAGCAGCCACCATGTCTCACGGAAAGGTCACCGAGATCGACAAGTAAGTCATTCTCGATTCGGTGCTCAATTAGATGAGTTCTAATCTTCGCCCAATAGCCAAGTCATCTTCAAAGCCCTCATCTCCTCCGGTCCTGTCGTCGTTGACTTCTTCGCAACCTGGTGTGGACCCTGCAAGGCCGTTGCCCCCATTGTCGGCAAGCTGAGTGAGCAGTACGAGAATGTGCGTTTCCTCCAGGTGGATGTGGACAAGCTGCAAGGTGTCGCACGGGAACTGAGTGTGAACGCTATGCCCACCTTTGTGGTGTTTAAGGATGGCAAGGAGGTCAACCGCGTTGTTGGCGGTGATATGAAGAAACTCGAGGCACAGATTAAGCAGATCTCAGCATAGACGCCTTGCGCTTTGCCTTAGTGACCTTCGGGAACCTCGAAGTGGAGTGCATCCATTCCCCCATACCTGGGGAATTGTATCGCTGTCTATCAGTATAATCAACGTAACTCACGAATCACGAATTGAAACTGTGACATAGCTCTCTGCAAGTAACTTTATTAATTGGCGTTGCACCATGCGCACGTCACCTAAGATAAGGGTCAATGTTATCAAGAGATTCCGGTGGGCGTCCTAGATCGACTTGGACTTGGGCATTGATGAAGAAGAACCGAATTTCAGACCGAGATAGCTTTCCCTCTCCGCTTTAGTGCTAATACATTGCCGCTTCTGATCGGCCGATTAAGCTCGGTCCGGGCTGAGACCCCGGAGGCGTTGGTGGTCAGGTCCCTACGCTGTATCCAGGATTTAACCGCACACTTTTACATGTCTCGAAATTGGTGCCTCACTTGATCCCTAGGGATTTAAGATCGTGTTTCAAGCGAGGTAGACGAAATAGAGGTTACCGGCGAGCCTGTGATTAGTTCGCCAGTCTCTGCTTTTGGTGACAGCTCTTTGAAAAGTAGTTTTATCTCATTATTGTCTCGGTCACCTTCTTGGACAGGCCTTGACGATACATTTGAGGGTTCCCCGTTCCGGCTGGCGAGTGACGGACGATTAACCATCTCAGAAGACCCCTGAGTGGGGCCATTTTTGGTTTTGAAGGTTGCCAAAGAGAATTCTTCTTGAGAGGTAGAAGCGTGCCTTGAGTACTTGGGACTGACAAACGCCTAGGCGGCTATTTTGGGGGGGCGAAGCCGCATTGCGGAGTCCTCCGCACAGATGATTTGCAACTCCCACTGGTTACTGGTTGTGCCTGTGGCCAAATATCACCCAAGACCCCGGATTATTGAGCAGCAAGATCGACGAGGGATACACCCCTTGGATATGGTTGTGTTTGACTTGTTTGCACTGGGCAAATACTAAGCCAGGGGTCGTACGTCTCTAGACCTGTAGACCGCAACTCAAGGTGATCAAAAGCTGTTTTCAATTTCTGTCGGGCCGTTCTTCATTGAAAAAATTGATACCATGTCATGCGGCGACTGTTCCTCCCAACATTTGTCAAATAAACCCTTTTGCAAGTCTAATTTAGACAATGATGGTTCCCTTCTCCAAAGACTCTTTCAATTAGTCGTCAAATTTTTACCAGAAGGATCCGCATTGCTTTCGTCCTCGTGTTGTTGGCTTCCAGTATGCTCCTTTTCACATTCCTCGACCATTGAATGCATATACTAAGTTTCTAGACCGTCCTAGATTTTCTCTTCGCAGGCTCAGTGGCCACTGCGGGCATCGAGAAACTGCGAAACGCTTTTCTGGCAATTTCCGTTCTGACCCTTTTGGGGGGTATCTGGCGCGAAGGTTTCAGTCGTCGAATGGTGTGGCGGATTGCGATCTGTGTCGGATTGTCAGCTTGGGAGCAAGTGAATCAATGGGGAAAGGTTAATGGCAAGGGGCACCATAGCTGCCATTAATAAACGATAGTTAAGGATGGACATTTGGAGTACTTAACACACAGATCTCCTGCTACAAGATTTGGCCTTTTTGTCTCAACCCTGTACGAAAGTATCGTCTTGGAAATATAAGTTTATCGTCATATAAATTGATTTCCTCTCGCCCTCATTCAAACTTTCCATTTGACGTGGTTTGATGATCATCTGTTTTCTACCCAGGGAGTTGTCATGTTTATTTTTCGCTCAGATTGACTAGTTACAGTAAAGGGTTCTTACCAATAATGAGTGCTGTATGGCTGTTCATCGTCTACGAGAAAGCAACACTGGCGTTGAGAACAATTTGATCAAGCTGTATCGGATTTGGGAGGCTCTTTTAGACTATAAGCTCTTGATGTTCACAACTCTTGGCATGATTTGTATGTGACTTGTGACTTGTACCATGTCAGAATTGGTTCCCAGCAACTGATATCTAGATAGGGAATGTTCCAAACGGTGATAACTCACATGTTGGCACCATCGTCGTTTAAGAATTCGCGCTGTCGGCATTGATGGCCACTCTTACATGGGTTTTAATTAATTAATGGCCATAGAGTCTTCAGCTAACATAAATGTCCCATATGCCACGCGGCTATGTCATTGCTATTTCGATATTGACATTCGTCTACCTCAACCACCGCTTTAAAAAATCACCGATGTGTTGTATTTCTATATATTCCTGATTCAAAACCTTGCCGGCTCCTTCGGTCTTCGGCTTTGTGCCATTTAAGAAAAGAAATCAGGTTATGCTAAGAAAGTCGTCAGCAACGCTGTGCTCGTCCTAAGGTACTGTACCGAATACACTGATTGACCAATCTTCTATAAAGGCGGTCAATCAAGAGTTTCTCATCGGGCGCAGTTAGATTACTTCCAAAAGGTAGGGAAGTCGATCTATAGACTTGCCAGTTCATTTGGTATCTGGTCGATGATTGTGTCACACTTGATTAAGGCCGTTTGATTTGGTATCCCGAGTCTACTGCAATGTTGGGCACATCAAAAGCATGACTGCATCCTGTCCCAGATGGAGGGTGGTAGGACCAATGCACTATCCAGTACGACATTGTCTGTTACATAGTATGGGCGATCCCATTGGACTGTCACATACTGGGGAGTGACTGTGCGTGAGATGGGAGCGTTTACCTCCTTGTTGGACAAGAAGACAGAATCTGTGTCCATGACACAGCTGGGCATCACGGGTCGATATTGCTGGTTGCACGAAACACGAAAACCCCCACAAGACTAGATGTAGTATGGCATGCAGAGCAATCTTTGATCGAACCGCTTTCCCTCATTTAACTGCCGAAGAATGACCGCAATGCCCCGGAGAGGCAACGTTCCGCATTCCTTCTTATGTCACAAACATCCAACTGGACAGGATCTCCCGGGAGACTCGAGCGTTGAGTTATTAAAATGACAGTTGACGGATCCACAGAACCGATGAACACGCCGACCGGAGCTGTATTCCACCGGGCCTAGGCACAGGATGATAGGGGTCTTGAAAATGAGGCCATGCTCATCCTCCTTGTAAGTGCTGGGCGCTTCAATTCACACTGCTACACTAACTAGTTCGCAGCATGGAAAGCAATTGTTTCTAGAGAAAGATCTCTTCTTCACGGCCACATGGACTCCAAGACTGCATCGGCAGTCTTGATATGTGCAAATGAGGGAACGGGGTTGTAGACTCGCGGGATTCCAATGGGAAAATCGATCCTCTGGAAGTAAGGCCAGATACTGGGAATGGTCTGAGAATTCTTGTTTTAGATGCAAGGCGTGATGCAATCATTCATCAAGCTGTGCAGATGAGGCGTTTCTTCCAGAGATGGAAAGATTGAACTGAGTTTACTTCATCAAACTGCCGGGTTGCCTATGACGGATTAAGAAAACAAGAGCCTCTTGGCGTCCAGTATGAGCTCATGGTGCACTGAAAGGTACTCACTGGATATAACTTACTTTATCCAACTTAGAAGTCAACGTGCATCTCTTGTGCAAGGCAAAAAATCAAGTGGTTATTCAGCACTGCACGAGCAGTGGAGAACAAAAACAAGAATGCCGGAGCGTTGAAGAGTCGGAAAGCGGCAAGAGTCGCAATAAACATGTTGTGGAGTAGTGCGCTGGAATAGAAGAGCTCAGAGTTGTATTTGATATCGCAGTTTATAAACACAGATGAAGTACAAAATGATAGGTAGTAGTACAGCCACACGTATGCAAATGAGGGTCACGCCGGACGTCCTCTAACTCAATCATCGCCGACGATTGCCGCCACCCAAGAAAGCCTTCTTCTGGCGAACATAGCTGGCCACAACATTCTCCACGCTGCGACGGTCGTGCTTGCGGTCTCTGAGGAAGTACAATCTTGCTCTTCTGCGCTTCTTCTCCGATCGCTGGACAATCTCCACGCTGTTCACGTTGGGGCTGAAGACCTTGACTGACATCTCAACAGCGACACGAGTAAGCTCGTTTCGCATGAGGAATGAGGTTTCAATTCCGCGCAACTTAATGCTCAGAACAATTCCGTTGAAAGGGTCGCCGTTCTTGAATGTCACTCGTACGATATCGCCTGTCTTGACGCTGCGCGGGTTTCGTCGGTAGTCGAACAAGGCTTTGCGCTCACCCGTGGGGTCAAGGACTGCCAATTGCGATTCGGTAACCGCTCCGATGGGGTCCTTGCATGCTTTGCGAGCAGATGGCGGAGCAGGGTAGATCTTGAGGGGCTGGCGCTCTACATGAGATAGCGACAATCAGTAAAGCACGCGTCGTCTTTACTTGGTTGAAATAAACATACCAGGATCTGGGCGGAAGCGAAGAGGTATTTGGGATAGGAATTGCTCAGGCATGTTCGGGGGAAGAGGTACTCGTTCGGGCCTCTTCGAATAGGCCGTCGAGATGAATCGACGGTTGATGAAGGGTTGGACAGGCTCCGAGGCCCGCAATAAGGACCTTAAGCAGCCCAGCGGGCGCATTGCTGGTATAGCCGCCATGTTTGTGATGAGGATGTCAAGTCAAGAAAGTCGGAGTCGAGTTTTGGCCGGATGGGCAGAATTTCCGCCAAGCCCTCATTTGCCCATTTCGGGTTGCAGATAACAGCGATTCTTTTTTCTCCACCAACTGCTCGATACCAATCAACCTCGTTTTCTTGTTCTTGCTTTGAGGGGGAGTTATCGTTCTATCGATTACTACTCTCCTACACTGCATCGCATTATACATAGTCTTTGAGCACACATGATGGCGCAAATCTCCATGAGCAGGCTCTTCCGCCAGAGCACCACCAGCTCGGTGCGCCAGTCCATCCTGAGACCTGTGCAGGTCCGCAGCTATGGTTCGAACTCAGGTATGCATTAATCCATCTACAATGGCTTCAAATTCTCACCAGAGACGACCGGATCAGCTATTCCAACATTCACCTCAACATCCTCTCCCGAGTTAGACGAAGCTCTTGATCGGTTCCGCAATGAGCTGTTCATACCGCTTGCTCTCCCCAATCGACAGAGAAAGAGCGTTTTCCGGGAAAAATACGCCAAGCAATTGCAGAACGAGCCGATTACCGTGAAGATCGGCGAGACCGAAGAGTTCACCCTAACGCCCAAGAAGCACCATGATCTGCCATCGAAGAAAGAGGCTCTCGAGGTTCTCAAGATGATGGTCGCGACCAAGAACTTTAGCAACCTTTTCCCGTACCTCAGTGGACTCCGAATGTCAAACTATGCCATCAACAGCGATCGATGGGAGTTTATCATTCGCAAAACCAGCGACGCCGGAAAGCTTTCAACCATTATCGAGTGCGCCAGACAGTCCAAGCGCACCGGCTTGACTCTCAGTAACAAAAACATCGCTCGCCGCCTATTTTTCGAGCTTCATAAAACAGCCGCGAAAGCAAATTTCAAGGGAATCCAAACCGTCAAAGCTCTGAAACTAGCGAGGGAGGCCGCTAGCCTGATGGATGCTCACGAACACTCTGTCAGGAACATCGAGGATGACCCCAAACACCAGCCTTTCGTCATCGGCACGCTTTTGGAACTCAGTGCCGCCTGTGCGAAAATTAAGGAGGCTGAGACGGCCTTGGTCCGTGGCTACGCTCAGAAACTTGATGCAGCCTGGTTCCTAGGAAATTTCAAGGACGATGCGGTCACTGGCTTTGAAAACATTGAGAGAGTTGAGGAGAACCTTGCTGTTTACAACGGCATGCTTTTAGCCCTTGGGTTGCCTAAGGTATCACAAGACACTGGGAATTTCAAGGCTCGCTGTGATGAGCTTAAGCCTATTCTGATTTCGCAGTTGCAGAAAGTGAAGAATGCCGACGTGCTTGCAGACAAAATCGTTAAGCAACTGCTCGTGGAACAGCCCAAATGAAAGGTTGAAGAGATCGCTTGACCTTTGTTGTGATTCCTTTTGGTGTTGATTGAGCCACATCGGCATGTATATTACTGTACTTCCCAACCCTTTTTTTTGAGCTGTCCGTGTATCTCAGAGAATAAAGATTTTATTTCCTGTCACATCTGACCCCGCTGAGTGCTATTTTCAGACATACGCAATATTTTGGTCAAATTCACTACCAAACGTCCCGACGTTTCAAGGTTCAAGATTCAAATACGCCCCAAGAAGATGCTAATTTAAGCGGCTATCTTGGGATTGGTATGTTCAGGAAGCCAGTTCCAAGGTATTTTCCTTGCTGATGCGGGCTCGGCCGGAAAGAGCGGTGGTGCCGCCGACGACAGCAGGGCCAGAGACGGTGAGCTAAAGAAGTAAATGTTAGTTCTACATGACAACGGTGTAAAAGAGTGAGACGTGACGTACCTTCCCCTCTTCCAGGCCGTCGGGAGAGTCTTCGGGGACATCTGTCAGAGTAATTTCAGTGCTACTCAGAGGTGCGCCAAAGTGGCTAAGACCGGTGAGGCATCTGTAATCAAACGCATTTGTTTGGGCAATCGCACCAGCAACACCGGGACCGGTCAATGCATACACAACCCGAGCCCCAGTGAAGATTCTAAGCTCGGTCAATTGTTCGGAGGTAAGATGGGCGGCAGGGTTACCATCAATGCGATGGGAGATGCAGAGCAAGCGCAATTCATCTAGCGAGAGCTCGGAAGTGGGACTGATACGAGCGAGTTGGCTGAAAAAGTTACGCGTCGGCATGTTTCCTGCATCTAGGGTCCTTGCCTGAAGCCAGCGTCCTAAAGAGGAAAGGATACCAGTGTGCGGGCGCATGATATTCTCGTGGTACTCAGCCATGGTTTGCGACGAAGCAACAATGACAGTGGGAGACACGCCAGCCGTAGCCAAAGCAAAATCGACAGTCTCTCCAGCGACAGAGTTCAGGGCAATGGATGAGTTGGCAAACAGTGCAGCCAACGTTGTGCAGAGCGGGTAGGACCGAGAAAGGGAGTCGATAGAAAGAACAATATCGGTTGTGTTGAAACGCTGGGTACGAGGGAGAGTGGAGGTTATGGCTCCAATTGCAGACACCAAATTCTAGTTGAAGGTTAGTAAAAGTGATGTCACTCGAGTTAGGGTTGGTCTTGCCTCTGGCTGGAAATCGACGAATTGGCCGGATTGGGAGGAAGATGGCCAAACGGTACTAACGGCAGGGGTTTCTGTCTTTGGATCGTACTCAGGGACATCATAGCTGGCAAGTTCCTTAAACTCCTCGACCAATTCATGCCAAACTGCAACCGTCAGACTGTCCTTGGCGTTATCGGGAAGTGCGTTCCAATCCATGTGTCGATTGCCATACTTGGCGACCCAAAGAACAAGCGATAATTGCTTGTTACACTTTGTTACAAGCGAAACGTCGAGAGATCCGGCTTCGGCAATCAGAACATCGGCTTTTGCCTGTTGTAGATGCGCTGATAATGTCTCTGTTGGAAGGTTGTGTGGAACAATGACCGTCTTGAATCCATAGAAAGCACCAGCTGGATCGCGTAATGTTAGACTTCAACTCTCACACATGGATTGATAAGAGACGTACCGAAAATTGTTGCTAAAAGCTCGATGGAGTCTGTAAGGCAAACAGCCACCGTCTTGACGCCGGAGTTTTGGAGATGATGACCGATAACATTGATTTCCTGTGTCACCTGGTCTAACGAGTGCTCTATAGCGTTTCGTCCTAGAACAGTGTATATCTTGCCTTGTTTTCCCGAAAGGGTGCCGTCCTCATTTAGAGCTCCACGCACAGCGGTCTTCCAAATATCACGCAGATCACCTCTTCGGCCACCGGTCCATTTTGGGGCGCCCGGGTCCTTGACATTCAGTCCAAAGCGGAGAGGCAAGCCGTGTGGGGTTTCTAGGCATCTGTAAGTAGCAGATTCCCCCTCCTGGCGGATTGGGGCTGCTGTTGATTGGCGAGCAAGTAGGAACGGGTGTACATCTGGATCCTTGGACGAGATGACAGAGTAAACCCCAAAAGCGAGGACAACCCCGGCAACAAGGGTAGTGTAGACATTCCAGTCGGCTAGGATATTGGCCACCAAAGCATCGAGCTTCTCTACGAGTGAAGTATCAGCAGCCATTTTTGATGGTCAATCTGAGGAGGATGAAGTGTCGAGTGTCAACAATCAGCGCCTATGACGTTGAGGGGCACGGCGATAAGAGGTGCGTCAGCTTGGCCGGGTCAACTTAAGCCCGTGCAACCCCTTCCTTGAGCGCCAGCGCAGCAGCCACTTTGGGATTGTGAACTTATAGCCAACAACAATTATGACTTTTTGAGAGAACAATTGTTCATAGCCATGTGCACTACTAACTAACAGTTCCCTGTATTTGTTCTCACCTAGGTAAGAACTGAACAAGCTCATAATACTGGTAAATCCAATCCCCATTGTCAAAAAGACTTCGAAAAAAAAAACAGTCTAAACAACTACGGATTGGTGACTGACTTCACGACTCCAGTTCCGAGTCAATTTCACCTCATTCTTCACGCGGGGAATTGTCTTCATCGCATTAGCAATGGCAACTCAATCTCTTCCTTCTACCCCGATAGCAACACCTCCGGTGGCTCCTCCCACCCCAGAGGGTACTCTGACTCCGGGAAAGTGGCGACACCCCCAGCTTGATGAGATCGTTCGGCGCCAAAATGCAGCTACGTTTGATCAGAAAAAAATGAAGAAGCTGGTTTGGAACGGCGCGGCTCTGGTTATGAGCTGGACATTTGGGTCTACTTTCAAAACCTAGTAAGTGCGATGAGAACTCCGGTGCATCGCGTCGCGTGCTAACAATCTCGTTGAAGCTCACGCCAAATTTTTGATACCAACTATATGTGCCAAGAAGTTCCATTGTTCATTCTCCAGCTCTTTTTCATTTTCAATGTTCTAGTGGCGCTTTCTCCCCTCTTCCGGCCAAAGGACAACCTCTCAGACATTTCCCTTACCCCCACTCAACGCTCACTTCTTGGATTGGATCCTGCTGTCACACCCCCAGCAACTCCTGGGACAACATTTGTTACCCCACCCAGATACCGGCTATCCACTTCACGCAAGGCCAGTCCTGCAAGCAGACCGTCCTCCCCTATGTCCGCGAATGCAGGCTTCTCTGAGCGACGCTCTTCGATCAGCACACCTTTCTCGCCTGCCTCTAGCCCTCTGGTTTTCAAGGCGATTTCAAATGGAGGCAGAGAATCCGTTCAACGCCAGAGCTTTGGATCCGCATCCCCTCTAGCTCAAAGCAACTCCTTTGGAGAGTCGACCATGAGCATGGGCCCAAGTACACCTTCTCCGCTCATGGGAAAACGTGGAAGTCTGGGAGTTAAGAACAAATGGCTGTACGAGAGGAGCCGGCGGCTTTCAGCAAGTGGAGGAGCTCTCTGATTCTTCTCGATTTTCTGAACCATCTCGCGAACAGGCGCTTGGGTCATTCATGGTGTTGGTGTTTAATGTCACAGCGGTTGTTTTCTTCACAATGTATTACAAGGATACCAATTCGATGATTGTTGTTACAAGCTGGTTTCAATTTTCCTTTGACTGATTTGTGTATTTGTAAAAACCGGGGGCCTGTTTGGACATTTTTCCTATCCTAGGAAGTATGTATGGCTGTAAATGTGCCTTTGAGCACATGCCAACAAATGGATAGGAATGCAGACAAGGGAAATGTGTGTGAGACAAATCATCATTCTGCGATAATCTCCCATGGGTTCTGATCGGCATATAATCTACCGTAAATTGTACTGACATTCGGCCAGTCTGGCATACCCCGTGTTCAGACCAAGATCCCGCGCCCGGACGATTAGGACCGCCAACCACTTCTAGCACTTGGCAAACAAACAGCCAGAAAGCGCCCTCGCCTCACATCCACATTGAGGTTTGTTGTGAATAGCTGCATGAAGCCCATAACGGTGTGATTACCAGCTTCCCTCCGCCATGGGAGCTTCGGAATCCAAGCTTGTGTTCAAACAGGGCATCTTCCGCCTCTCGGAGGACCAGGAGATCCCCGCAGACGACCCCTACTGGACTAGAGTATGATCTGATACAAAATAACTATCTGTCTAGGATATTTAGAGGCTAATCTCACTGGTAGTTCTGGGAGCTTCCTGAATCAACCGAAGACGTCTTTAGCCTTTTCACGCCGGCTGACATACGACGCACGCGCGATCATGCCTTGCCCAACTTCCAAACACTCCTGCTCGCAGTCACCTCGCGACTGACTGTATTGAAAAACCATCCCTCATTTCCTGACCCCGATCTCGCCCCCGAACGTGATATCCTCAACTGCATTCGGATCCTCACTCGCCTTCTCCCCTATGTTTACGAGGCCGACCATCTGGAAGAATGGGAGGACAATTTCTTCTGGACTCGTCGAAAGAGAAGGACAAGACAATCACAAATTGCTGGGGAGGTCCTCTTTGACGAAGCACAGCCGGATGATAACCAAGAGACGACATCACCGCGCGCGGAGGATTATGAAGATGTGAAACCTCTTGCCGAGGAGTTGATAGACACATTGGTGGACTTGCTCTTCTTTGCCGACTTTACAATTCCGCGACTTCCAACTGCGAAGAGCAAGGTCTCTTTTTCGATTTGGCAGAGCGGTGTTGGCTGCAACACGGCTATGGGGTCGAACAAAACATTGGAGAGCAACCGATGCGAGATTCTCCGGCTTTTGCTTACTCTGACTGGAAAGGCTATGTATTTGCCATCAAGTGAGTACGGAGTCTGATGTGACTAAGATATTTGAAACACTTACTGACCATGATAGACACATTGCCCGTCGTTGGCGTCAAGGCAATTACTTACATCACAACTTGCCAAGATAAGCAGGCTGTTTTGACTCTCCTTTGCTCTCTTCTCAACACAGTATGTTAAGCTCTACTCAATTGGCAGTGGGAACTATGCTGATTAAAAACAGGCAATGAAGTATAACCCCGCATCGTGGAGAGTTCCATACGACCATGTTGTTTGGAAAGATCCTAGGCAGATATTGGTGATCTATTGTGTGCAACTTCTTCTTGTCCTCTTGTTGTATCCTATTCCAGAAGATGGCCGTGGAACTCCACCGAAGAATTATTATCGCCATTACTTTGGCAGGCTGCATAGACCTCAAGACTTCCAATTCCTGGTCGATGGCATGACGAGAATTCTGAACCAGCCGGTGTGTATTCTCTACTTCACCGTGTGCTAAGACAATATGCTGATTGATTAAATCAGATGCAAGCTACTACTTCCTATCTTCCTGGGAGTCAAAAATCAGTGAAATGGGCACCTGAGATGCTGGTCCTTTTCTGGGAGACCTTGCAATGCAACAAAAGGTTCCGGTCATTTATCATCGAATCCAATCGATCCCATGACTTTCTTGTTTTATGTATCTTCTACGCGATGGAGTATAGATTGGACGCTTCCAAACAAGGAGTGGTTCGGATGTGCGTTTTCATCCTTCAGACAATGAGTGCGGAGCCAACGTTTGGGAAGAGCCTAAAGAACAGTTTCGAAGGTCAAGAAACCTTACCACAATCAATCCGGCTGCTCAAGTTCAGGGGGTCTTATGCGGACTATTTGATCATGGTTTGTCGTTTGCCCATCTTAAAGAGCTTAAACCCATACTAACTGCCGCAGTCAATTCACACGTTGATGACAACCAGCAAGGGGAATCTGGATACTGTGTATCCTGCGCTTTTTATCATCCTCAATAACGTTGCTCCCTATATCGAGCACATTTCTCCGAGCGCCTGCTCGAAGGTCATTCAACTTTTCTCTTCTATGTCTGCTCCCAGCTTTTTGTTGGCAAACGAAACCAATCACACTCTCCTTGCCTCGTTGCTTGACTTCATCAACATCATTCTCGAGCACAAGTTCAATGGTAAATCCCCTAGCCACATCTTCTCTTTGGGCCAAGCCATTACTGACTCCATCTAGACAATCCATATCTCGTCTACTCGATACTGAAATATAAGCAACGCTTTGAAGCCGTGCGGGCTTTCACTCTTGAAAGTGGCCAGCAGGAGATCGAGCGGCAGAAAGAGAAGAGGAAAGCTGGCAGTTCTTCAGATGTCGCCGTCAGTCCTACACTTTCACATTCGGAGGATGATCTACACACTCCTTCGGGTGCCCGGTCACCTTTGACCAGAATTCCCGAAGAGAACAGCCCATTCGCAATTGGCGATGACGACTCCGATGATGAACGTGGGAAAGATGGAGCACAGACTCCATCTCAGTCATCTTTCTCAGCTCAAACCTCACGAAGACCCTCCACAACATCCGCCACAGACGAGAACGGAGTGCAGCAGGTGCGAGCAATGTCCGAAAAGGCACGCGGAAAGAAACCTGCAGGGCATCCACCTTTCTCCCGACAAAACAGCATGACCAGTCAGACAAGCATGTCTGCTTTATTCACCCCCTCTGCTAGTGGTTTCACGCCCACCGTTCCATGGGTAAGTCTATGCAAGCCAGATCACATTTCAACTATGTGTTCTGCTACTAACATCGTTTCCCAGCTCGAATCCTGGTTGCCTGATCTTCCTTTGCACACAGTCCTCACTATCATCTCAGCCATTGCACCTCACATTCCTGACGCAGCGCTTGTAAGCGCAGTCAGCCCGGAGGCCCGTACACTTATCCACAATCTCCCGTCCTTTGCGGAAGAGCCCGAGGTTAAAAGCATAATCTCTGAACCAACCCCCGTTCGCATGCAATCATTCGAATGGTCCGCACTTTCTATGGGCTGGTACGAATCCCTGCTGTGGGGCTTTATCTTCTCCAGCGAGATGGTAGTCGGTTCCGCTTCTGGTGCAACCCCAGGAACAGTTGGTGTCTGGAACGGCACAGCTATTAAACTCTTCAGAGTCCAAGAGGCTGCTGCTCAAGGCCCGACCTTGCTTGCTCCTAAGGGTGCCGTTGATGCCGTGGGCAGCAACCTGGTGCAACGCATCGGAAACCTCAGCCTTCGCGGTCGAAACTCACAAGACTCCGGGGCTACCCCTATACCAAGTGTACGGGAGGTTTAAGATCCCTTTTTTGAGACGTACATAGATTTCATTCGACAGCCTGATCCCTTCTTCGACGATTTCCCCATCTTCGGTGCTCGAGCTTCCTGAATGACGGTGCTGGTCTTGCAAATTTCTTTTTTAGCGCCTTCTGGCATTGATGTCAAATACCATGCATTACTTCCTGCTTTCTTTTGGTGTCTCTAGTATGCAATAATTAGCTATAGATTCATCCTCCATCGACCCTAGTCACCCTGATACTCAACTTGGAATTTCAAATCAAGACCTTAACTGGCCGTTACTGTGATGATTTGAAGTTTGATACCCTGGATTCTGGCATGTAGCACCGCCTTTGTTTCCCTAGTAACCGTGCCAAGCGCCTAACCACCCATCCTGGGTAACCAGCCCCTGAAATTTTTTTTTCAAAAAATACGGACCCTCGCAAGCGAGGGTCTGCCACCCATTTGCAAGTTTTTTATTACATTTTTCTTTTTTACTTTGATCGTCAACCACACCACCAAGAATGCCTAAAACCAATAAAGACATAGAGAAACAGCTTCAGCTTGCTCTCGATTCTCTATCTGAGCAGACAAAGCCCAATATCACGAAAACTGCGCGAGAATTCGCGGTTCCTATGCACCGACTACGCCGGCGATGGAAAGGTGGAAAATCCCTTTTTCAACGAGCACCTAATGGTAGGAAGCTCAATCCTGAACAAGAGCAGGCTTTATGTGATTATATTGATTACTTTGACACGGTCGGAGTATCGATAAACCGACGCCAAATTGCTATTGCTGCCGATTCAATTCTTGAGAATGTGGTTGGGCGCTTGGCACGGTTATGGAGAGGAAGTACATTTGTCGCCTGCAGATTGTTACGTGAATTCCACAATGTTAACTTGCTCGTGGGCTCGGCCTTTTTCTTTTCATATACAATTGCGGATCATGCCCATCAATAAGTATTGTAAACTACAACATATGTCTCGATGCTAAATAAAAATGCCGAACTTTAAATACAAGTTTCCTCACGGGCCGAGGCTGAGGCTTGCTCTGTCTGGCCCTTGTCTTCAGCGCGATGCGTCTGATAGCAAAACTTCGCAGATGTCTATGGCACCGATCATATATAGGCCTCAGTAAAGAAAGGGCACATAGCCTTCGTTTCCTTCGTAGATCTCTCTTCGGCCACCTTTTCAATAGAAAGGGCTATAAGCTTCTCGTTCTATCTTCTCTTCTCGTTGATATCTATTTGGGTTGCAATCCACCCTTCTACGCCAGCATCAAGGTATTCTTTGGTAAGTATTTAGATTTTAAATCTTATACTAAGCATAATACTTGGCGAACTATTGTTTATACTGGTCAAGTTCTACTTGGCTAAACTAATGAGAACTTTCCTGGAGAATCTGTAGTTTACTTAATTTTTAATTTTAATTTATTTCGATCACGTTCGAAGCGGAAGGGAATCCATTTTAGATGCTTATCGGTTTGTTGTCATATTAAAATATTTCTAGACTATCAAGTAGGCTAGGAAGCTTTCTTATTAATTGATTTATTTTTACGAGCCTTATAACTGCCGCGGTAATTTTAAAGAGCTAGGTTTATTATTAAAAGATCCTTTTGTGATATTTTAACTGTGTTACCCCTTAATTAACTAAATCAGTGTCACGGTGTGAACCGTGATGCTTAGTAAGAGGAAGATCACGGCACGTGATCTCCGACCTGTTTATCTGAACTTCAGTTCTAGATCCTGTTGTAGCTCTGGGAGCTACGTCTTGTATAATAGCCTGCCCCTGCCTGTACCTGTCAATGGGAATCTGATCTGTTATGACCTGTTCCTACCAGTCATCTCCTATCATACCGTCTGTCACGGTGTGAACCGTAATGCTTAGTAAAAGGAAGATCACGGCACGTGATCTCCGACCTGTTTATCTGAACTTCAGTTCTAGATCCTGTTGTAGCTCTGGGAGCTACGTCTTGTATATTAGCCTGCCCCTGCCTGTACCTGCCTGTCAATGAGAATCTGATCTGTTACGACCTGTCCCTGCCAGTCATCTCCTATCATACCGTCCTGCCAGCCCGCACCCTGACACTACGTAGCTCCTACCCCTAGGAGTTGACTGTCTGAAAATGTCTGAACCGCCCCGAAAGCCCCCGAACTGAACTCTGGTAGACCCGGTCCTGAGCAGACTGCTACCGCTGAAGAACCGCCTGCTACCACTGAAGAACCGCCTGCTACCGCTGAAGAACCGCCTGCTACCACTGAAGAACCGCCTGCTACCGCTGAAGAACCGCCTGCTACCACTGAAGAACCGCCTGCTACCGCTGAAGAACCGCCTGCTACCACTGAAGAACCGCCTGCTACCACTGAAGAACCGCCTGCTACCGCTGAAGAACCGCCTGCTACCGCTGAAGAACCGCCTGCTACCGCTGAAGAACCGCCTGCTACCACTGAAGAACCGCCTGCTACCTGTAAAGTCCCGTCCGAGGAACCTGCCTGCACGACCAACTGGTCTCGAGAAACGAGACATTGCAGCCGTATCGCTAGCTGCGTGTGCTGCGTATGCAAGAAAGAAATACAGCATGTTCGCAATTACAACCGCGGACATCGAGACTGCACTGAACCCCAAGACCGACACTGAACCTGACCCCGTGTCTGCACTGCCTGAAGAGTTTAGAGACTTCGCCGAAGTGTTCTCACCCAAGGAAGCCGAGCGCTTGCCACCCCACCGATCATACGACCACAAGATGGTCTTACAAGAGGACAAACCCTTACCTTTTGGGCCCCTCTATCCCATGTCCCGAAATGAGCTCGAGGTCCTGAAAGACTGGATCGAAGATAACCTGAGGAAAGGGTTCATTCGGCCCAGCTCCTCGCCCGCTGCCTCGCCTGTTCTGTTCGTGAAGAAACCCGGCGGAGGTCTCCGCTTCTGCGTGGATTACCGTGCACCGAACGCAATCACTGTTAAGGACCGTTACCCGTTGCCGCTGACCAAGGAAACCCTGAATAACCTGAAAGGGATGAAGTTCTTTACGAAGATTGATATCATCTCCGCCTTCAACAATCTGCGAATTGCGAAGGGACAAGAATACCTGACTGCCTTCCGTACGAGATTAGGACTGTTCGAATCTTTGGTGATGCCATTTGGTTTAACTGGAGCCCCCGCATCCTTCCAACGATTTATCAACGACACGTTACGAGAGTACCTGGACTGTTTCTGTACTGCTTACCTGGACGATATCCTGATTTACAGCCGCACGCGTGCGGAACACATAGAACATGTACGAAAAGTCCTCCAGCGCCCCGAGAGGCAGGCCTGTTCGCAAAACTATCGAAATGCGAATTCTGTGTGTCCGAGACGAAGTTCCTTGGTACTATCATCGGTGAAGATGGTATCCGTATGGACCCCGACAAGATCGAAACGATCGTGAACTGGAAAACACCGACCTGTCTGACTGATGTGCAAGCCTTTATTGGTTTCGGCAACTTCTACCGCCGCTTTATCAGAGACTTCTCGAAAGTCATCGCCCCGCTCGTGAGACTCACGAAGAAAGACGTCCGTTTCGAATGGACACCTGTCTGCCAGCTGAGCTTCGAAGCCTTGAAGAAGGCGTTTACATCTGCCCCGGTTCTGAAAGCGTTTGACTGGTCCAAGGAGATAGTCCTGGAAACAGACGCGTCTGATTTTGTCTCTGCCGGTGTACTGTCTCAGTACGATGACGCTGGAATACTGCACCCTATCGCATTTTTCTCGAAAAAACACTCCGCCGCCGAGTGTAACTATGAGAAATACGGTAAAGAACTGCTAGCCATAATCCGCTGCTTCGAAGAGTGGCGTCCCGAACTGGAGGGCACACCCTCGCCCGTGAAGGTCATAACTGACCACCGCAATCTGGAATATTTCACGACAACGAAACTCCTGAACCGCCGCCAAGCCCGATGGTCTGAATTCCTGTCCCGGTTTAACTTCAAGATCACGTACCGTCCCGGAAAACAAGGTGCAAAGCCCGACGCCCTGACCAGGAGGTCAGAGGATATCCCTAAAGAGGGAGATGAGCGCTTAGCGCATCAGAGCCAGACTGTTCTGAAGAAAGAAAACCTACAGATAAACGTCACAACACGACAGAGAAACGGAGTCACTACAACCACTCCACCTGAACTGCCAGACCTGCCAGAAGAACCGCCTGCTACCGCTGAAGTCCCGCCTACTATCACCGTTCCGCCCGACATTGCCGATCCGCCCATCACCGCTGCTCCTGAAACAAGAGTCCGATTCATCGAGAACAACCTGCCCGAACCACCATCTACGATCAAGGATTTACTGCTGGAAGCCTACAACCAAGATAAAGTAGTACAATCTATCCTGGAAGCGTTAGACAAGAACGCTAGCCGTCACCCTGAGATTACACTTGCCGACTGCGAACGAAGAGGCAACTACCTCTACTACCGGAACCGCTTGTACGTCCCTGACAACGATGAACTGAAAGCTGAAATACTGCGCCTGTGTCATGACAAGCCCACCGTGGGACACCCTGGCCGGTCGAAGACCTATGAACTGCTGTCCCGAGAATACTACTGGCCTAGAGTATACCAGTACGTGAGCGACTGGACCAAGAACTGCCATACCTGCCGCCGTATCACCCCCGCCCGAGAAGTCCGTCAAGGGATCCTGAGACAACTGCCCGTACCTGAGAGAGCCTGGCAAGATATCAGCATGGACTTCATCACGCACCTGCCCCTGAGCTACGGTTACGACGCCATCCTAGTCGTGGTAGACCGTCTGACCAAGATGAAGCACTTCATACACTGCAAGGGAACCTGCAACGCTGAAGAAGTCGCCCGCCTGTACACCCGTCATGTCTGGAAACTGCACGGCCTGCCGAATACCGTTGTATCTGACCGAGGACCCCAGTTCGTGGCCCAATTCTGGAAACACCTGACAAAGCGCCTGCGAATCACCAACCTGCTGTCAACCGCTTATCACCCGGAAACTGATGGCCAGACTGAACGCGCGAACGCCGTACTGGAACAATACCTCCGAGCGTATGTGTCCTACTTACAGGACGACTGGTCTGAATGGCTCCCGCTGGCCGAATTCACTGCAAACTCTCATTACTCCGAGAGCACCCGAGTTCTCCGTTCTACGCGAACTATGGGTTCCACCCCCGCATCGGGTTCGAACCATCCCAGCCTGCCAGTCACCCTGCGACCCGAGACGCGGAAAAGTTCGCTACACGAATGCAAGAACTGACTGAGTACGTCCGCGCCGAGATACTGTCCGCACAAGCCCGATACGAAGAACAAACGAACCGTCACCGCGCCCCTGCCCGCCGATACCGTCCTGGACAACTGGTCTGGCTGAACGCCAGGAATATCCGAACCCTCCGCCCGCAGAAGAAACTGGACTGGAAGAACCTAGGCCCCTTTAAGGTCCTAGAAGCTATAAGTGCACACGCTTACAAGCTCGAACTGCCTGCTAGTATGAAGATCCACCCTGTGTTTAACGTCAGCCTGCTACAGCCTGCCGCCACGAACCCGGTAAATGGACAAGTTACTGAACCCGCACCGCCTGTCGAAGTCGAAGGACTGGAAGAATGGGAAGTTGAAGACATCTTAGATTCCCGCTGGGAACGACGAGGCCGAGGAGGCCCGCGTCTGAAGTACACCGTCAAATGGATTGGTTACGACGAACCCACTGAAGAGCCTGCTGAATACCTGGACCACGCCCGCGAGATCGTACGGAACTTCCACCGAAGATACCCGCACAAGCCTCGCCTCGACGGAGCTCGGCTCTAAGGGAGGGGGTACTGTCACGGTGCGAACCGTGATGCTTAGTTAGAGGAAGATCACGGCACGTGATCTCCGACCTGTTTATCTTGAACTTCAGTTCTAGATCCTGTTGTAGCTCTTCGAGCTACGTCTTGTATATTAGCCTGCCCCTGCCTGTGCCTGTACCTGTCAATGAGAATCTGATCTGTTACGACCTGTCCCTGCCAGTCATCTCCCATCATACCGTCCTGCCAGCCCGCACCCTGACAATAACTTGTCGAGTTCCGTTATTGTGCCCTATACTTGAAATAGAAGACCTACAGGAGCTGTCTCTATAACAATAGATTTAGCACCTACGGCGTTTGAGTCATCGGATGACCAAGAAAGGACCCGAGGCGTAGGAATGGTAGTTTGTCTCTTGACTGGGCTATACAATCTCGATGAACCAAGTCTCCGCGGTTAGACGCCATATCTACCATTATTCTGAAACTCCCACATCACCGGCTATTGTTAATGACGGTGGAGCACCCCCGGCTGGTCATGTTATTTGAGAATTTTTTGATGAGAGAAAGCATTTCGAATCGCCAGTCAAGAACATGGCCCTGTGCCAGTTTATAAAAAAGTGAGAACAGGTATAACATAGTGTCTAATGAGAGGCTCTTCAGAACCGCTGTCCCCTAGCCACGAGCCCGACCCCCCTGAGGGAAACACGTGAGTCCGAATTCCGATTTCCATTGGCCAATCTGCCTCTTCGATTCAATTCATTCCCACCTTCTTTCAACTCTCAATCCGTGAACAAGGATCAATTTTTTGGGTAGTTTTGTCTGCAACACTCTCTCTTCATGTTATTCCTCTCTGGTGTTTTTGTGGCTCTCATCGCGGGTCCGGATCCAGCGGTTGGGGCGATCACCTCTAGCCTACAGAGCATCTTAAAAAACACCCACGGCAGCACAGATTATGGGTATCCCACTGATCTGACAAGAGATCTTTTACCTGTCAGTACATCTGTGATGCCATGCATCGACAAACTCCCAGTGTGGCTATTTACCATCTGGACAATATTGCTAACCATCGGGGCCATGGATATTTAGATTCCTGTTCATTCTCACAAGTAAGAACACTTTTCACGGTGCACACTTCTGACTTAACATAAACTGATCATATCAAAGTGACTATTGGCGAGACGAGCCTTTCTATACCGGTATGCCGGAGCACTAGTACCTAAGGTCTGATCGCTGCTAACAATACCATGCACAGGTCTCTCGCATGGCTGCACATCTACTGAAGCTGATGTGTGGTTATACAATGGCACCCTCTATGTGAGCTTGTTAACCCTTGGTCTCTTACCTATTCTTCTGGGTAGCACACTAACCAAACAAGGTCGGCCATGATCAATCCGCCCTGACAGCGTCGCGAACTCTTGAATCCTTGTACATCAATCCGATTCTGGACGTCCTGGAGCGCCAGAATCCTGAGAGTCCATTCACATCATCGCCTAGTAAGAAGTGAGTATCTGGTTAGGGCCCGATCTGGTCTCACTGCTAATGCTTTGTTGAAACAGTGGCGTGTGGGATACTGTTCCCGACCAAACGCTTTACTTCTTCATTGATGTGAAGACGTCCGGGCCCGAAACGTTTAAGGCTGTGATTGCCGCTTTAGAGCCTCTGCGAGAGAAAGGCTATCTTACCACCGTCAGGGATGGCAGGACCGTTACCAATGGGCCCGTCACTATCATTGGTACGGGAGAGACACCCTTCGACATGGTTGCGCCCATCAAAGACCGAGACTACTTTTTCGATGCGCCTCTTGCGGATCTCAATGATCCCAAGTACGCCGATGTCACTGGCGTTATCTCACCCGTTGCTTCAACAAATTTCCAGGAAGCCGTCGGCAAGATAACTGTCGATACGGATCCAATTCTCTCCGACGACCAACTCAAAGCTCTCCGAGAACAAATTTCCACAGCAAATGAGCGTGGGATTGGTGCCAGATATTGGAACACACCACACTTCCCGTTACGTGCACGGAACCTTGTCTGGAGAACCCTTTTGAGAGAAGGGGTCATTCTTCTCAATGTCGATGATCTAGATGCTGTGGCTTCTTACTTTTGAGCATCACCAGACCTCCAAAATGAGAACAAGGCCATACAGTCAGGCACTCAATTAAATTATGCCCCTCGCCTAGTTTTAAAGTGAATAAGTGATGATTAAGCTGGTTTGATTCTTTCGAAGATTCTGCTTAATTCAAAGATAGACAGCATCGGCTTCTCCGTCAATGTGATATCCATATGTGCCTTTTACCCTTCCCAAGACTTCCAACATAAAACCCTCCATCAACTCCTGTCAAATGGATACCATGCCATGTCTTATTCACTTCGCAGGCATAAGCGACACTTGTGGGGTGAATTCTTGACATCTGTATGTTTAATCTGACGGCCAGTGCAACGTTCATCTTCTTTTTCCATGTGTCGTGAACATTTGATGAACTCGCCGCCTGTCGAGTGACCACAGGCGTAACGAATCTGCAACTGGATACAGACTTCCTGCTTGTTGATTTCGGGGACTGAGGTGCGCAATCAGTGACTTATCTGAGTATAGCGAGGTAATATAAACGCAGGCTTACCTATGAGGTCTCCGGGGGTTCTGTGAGACATCTTGATTGGGACTCTTGAAGTGACCAGGCTGCGATCCTCCTACACTTGAAGCTGTGGTTTTCATGGTTTGATGGACTATTAACCGACCCAACATCAATCTGACTTGTCTTGCTTACCTTCGTTTGTAATTTTTGGTTGAAAAATGGCTCACGCGTGAGGAAACATTGGTCAAAGCGGAAGATCTGGTGGGACAACAACAATCAGACACTTTCAAACATCACATATAAGCTCATCTTAGTATCGAGCAAGTATGCTTGTAGGCACAAAGCTTATGGTTTCTAAACAATAAGCCTTCTTCATCTTTGTTCTTTCGAGCTGTCTACATAAGTACCTGGTCTCAATTCCATTACTGGAACCTCCACTTCTTCACTACCGACATAGTTGAATGATCCAGCCAGATACCTTTGAACGTCTACATGTCAACCTTCCTAAAGCGGTAGACAATTTGTGTTCCTGGCACGTGATTTTCAAGGGCACGAAAGCGAGCTCCGCGATCTCCAGCTCCTCTCTTCACCTTTTCCACGATTCTCATTGGACGAATGAGAATGGCGGCAGATCTGGCAGATCTCTTGGCCAAGGTGCTCCCCACCGGGGTTGAGCTCACCGTTCGCCATGTCTCTTCAACACCCACTACGTGCGAAGCTCTGTTTGCAGCTGCGCCGGGCCAGTTCTCCGAACCGACATTCTGCGAAAATCATTTCCTCTCGGTGTCAATTGACCCAAAATATGATGGTGAAACAATTATCTTTGGAATGGAGGTGATGGTCTACAACACGGCCCACTTAACCACCATCTTCATCTCCAAAGCCGATTCAACTGGTTTCCTACATCTCCTAAAGTTGTCAAACAAGGTTTCTGTCCTGAGACTGGTCTCCAACACATTTCTTTCGTTTCTAGCTCGAGCCCGTCAACGGCCCGGTGTACGTTTGGTCGTGTCGCTGTTCGCCCGCGCCCAGAATCAGTACCTGTTCCCGGGCAGCATTGAGAACGTTGAAAAACACGTTCTCGACGATCGAGGCCTAATCAAGTGGTGGTGCCGTGTTCTGGATCCGATTTTACGCGAGCACGAGCCAGAGTCTGCTCTTCAGGAGACGAAATCGCTGGATCAAACGGTCGAAGCTGCCAAGGCCTCTGCCACCGCATACTTGATCGTTCCAAGCTGTGACCGCTTTGAAACACGCAATTTCTTCCCGCCTACGACCAAAACCGATTCGCAAGATCATCCACGATGGCTCAACAGCTACCCACTCAAGCAGTTGTACCACAATCCCTCAGCTCCTCCCCGCTGCCTGGTGCCGCGTTTCCCCGATGATCCCAAAACTCGTTTCCTCATCGACCTAGACGGTGAACTTCCCCCGGAGAACGAAAGTCAGCCTATCGCCCCTAACGCCGGACGCTGGCGCAGCGTACGGTCCTTGGATCAATTCTGGGAGATGATGTCCTTCCGCCAAGAATGCTCTGCTGGTCGGTTAGTTGGCTTTATGTGGTTAGTCATTAATCCACCAGGTCTGATGAACTCTACATCAATGGAAAGCCAAACACGCCGTTCTTCTGACAACGGCCTGGTTCCCAATGGAATAGAGATTTCTGGGACCATTGCAAACGATGAGAAAGTGAAGAATGGCTCTAACAAGTCCGAAGAAACAACCACCTTGACGAAGGCAACAACAAATTTTACTACCGCCGATGCCTCCCCTAAACTTGCCCGGGATGATGCATCTACCACCATCAACCCCTTCGACTGGCCAGAGGCCGGACGCGGACAAGTCGTTCTCAGTGAAGCAGACTATAAAAAGATGATGGATTCTGTTCTAGACCATTTCTATGACGAAAAAGAAGTCGTCGCTAGTACAAAACTATACGTTGACCAAGTTTCTTCCCTCGCGGACGAGCTTACATGGGGCAAGAAGGTTGTCGGCAGCAATACCACGAGCAGCACTTCCTCTCAGCCTGCCAATGCCAATACCAACAATGTCCTAGATCTTGGATTGATCCGCAAGCGGAAGAAGTCATTGGGTGGGGGCAACACGCCCATTGTGAATGAAACACAAGTATCAAGTGAATCGGGAGTCATGCAACCAGCTCCAAATGAGCCAGCTGGTGTCAATGTGCTCAATGCGAGCTTGGTCCGGAAGAAGAAAAAGACATGATTAATGGGAATTTGCAATTACTTTCGGTATCTTGGGACAGGTTTTGGAGTTTGGGGATTTTTTTTAAAAAAAAAACTGACATTTGAGAGTAAACGGTCCATCCATAATTAGGGCAATTGAGCATAAAGTACCTTTATGTCCGGTGCTTCCGAGCAGGCAGCTACTTGATACATCCAATTTTTTTAATAGTGTTTATAGTGTGGGAGAGAGATGCCCTCTGGTTGGTCCACGGGTCCAAAATGCGCAGTAGACTGTTAGGGCGGAGACAGCCAACTGCCGGAATGAAAACCACCTCTATGCCTCTTCTTCTTCTTCTTCTCCAGAATGTCTTTCTCATCTGCTTTTATGGTGCTTTTACTCCGTATCCCATGCTAGAGCTTACATTTTCGTTCCTCCTTCGCAGATCTGACGATGGCGCGCTGTACGCGTCTATCGCTATCGGTTGGATTGCCCTGATCTGGTATGCATTCATACTGGGAGTTTGCGGTCTAGGATCTTTTCAGATGTATGATTCGACCTGCGATTTAAAACAATGCATCACTAACGGAATTCCTTTCTGCTTAGATCGAAACACTTCCTCAGCCAGCCGTATCGGTCACGACTAACGAACGCCTCCGAGGTGCCACACGTCACCGCCATCCGGCCGGTCAAGGGCCTCGAACCACACCTATATGACTGCCTCGCTGCCACCTTTCGACAGGACTACCCGAGTCACAAGCTCAGCATTTGTCTTTGTGTATCGACACGCGACGACCCTGCCTATCCTGCCCTCTGCAAACTAATCACCGACTTCCCGCATGTCGACGCGCGGATTTACCTCGAAGACGAAGATCCGCTCTTGCAGCAGAATGGTATCAATACGTACACGCTCGGACCGAATCCCAAGATCCGGAATATGAGCCGTGCATACCGTGAAGCGAAAGGAGATATCGTCTGGATCATTGACTCCAATGTCTGGGTCGGGAAGGGCGTCTGTGCACGGATGGTGGACAGGCTGTGCGGGACCGGACCCTCATCAAGCAAGAAGTACAAGTTCGTGCACCACCTACCCGTAGCTGTCGATTTGACCGGAGAGAGAACCCTGATTGAAGAGCGACAGGCGCTCGTTGACGCCAACCCGGAATCAACGAATGTCGATACAGCGGCCGCAGCTATGCCTTCCGTTCGTCCGGAGGATGGGCCTGCAGCCATGATCGCGACTGGAGGGGGTCGCTTGGAAGAGCTGTTCCTCTCCTCCTCGCACGCGAAAATGTACACCGCGATCAACACAGTTCTCGTTGCGCCGTGCATAGTGGGAAAATCCAACATGTTCCGCCGCTCCCACCTCGACTATCTCACCAGTCTGTGCGCCTCGGATCCCCAAGCTCGACATCCAGGCATCGATTTCTTCTCCGTGAATATCTGCGAAGACCATTTGATCGGAGATCTCCTGTGGAAGAAGCAGGTGCGGGAAGAGAAAGAGTTCCGCGAGCGTTGGGGCAAGCACGCCATGGTCTTTGGTGACATGGCTATCCAGCCTGTTGCCAATATGAGCGTGTCGGCATATATTGCCCGTCGGGTCCGATGGCTGCGAGTGCGTAAATTCACCGTTCTGCTCGCTACGCTTGTCGAACCAGGCACCGAGTCATTCTTATGCACGACCTATGGTGCCTGGGGCATCACTTCTGCCTTGGCGCCGTGTCTTGAGCGGAGTGGCGTACAATTTGCTGCCCATCTCGGAACGTGGGGTGCATTTTTTATCCTGTTCGCACTTGGCATGGCTTTCTGGATCCTGGTTGATTGGAAACTGTATATTAAACTGCATTCCGCAAAATGTATCGAGTTGGATGATGATACCCCTGCTTTTGCTCGGCCCCAACGCTACCGATCTTCCCAAACTACTCGTCGCCCGTTCATGCAATGGTTTGGCGCCTGGCTCGGCCGCGAACTGCTGGCTCTGCCGATCTGGATCATGGCGGTGTATGGCGGCGTGACAGTCGTCTGGCGAGACCGACGCTTCAAGGTCGGCTTCGATGCGAAAGTTCGGGAGATTGATCCCCCTACTCCCCCGCCTTTGGAGACTTCGTCCTCTACTGGAGCAGTGGTGGGCAAGGTCCGCAGTGATTGAATTGATGTGTTGATGAGAGGATATGAACAATATGTAAACCAGAGTAGCATCCCAGAAGCCCTGTAGCATCTTTCTACGTGCTTTAGTGCTTTAATGATAAAGAAGTACCAAACTGCATTAATATAGACACTAACAAACAACATGTGCAAGAACGGAAAGTACCCGTATCTCCAATTCTATGCGTGAAATCTTCAGCTTTTCTTCAATCATTTCAGATGTGCCCGAAAAAGCAATGTCATCCCGACCTCCTTGATCGAAATCAAGCAGATCCACTAGCCTCGCCCTCTGTAGCCCCCTTCTCCAAACTCGCACCAACATCTGAAGCCAGGAGCCACTCGACAACCTGTCTGCCCGCAGACATCTCACCAGCACCCTCAGACTTCTCCTCGCCCTCGTTCTCACCAATGGTCATCTCAATCTCCTGAGTCTGAGCATCATCACCCTCCGCACCCTCAACGTCCTCGTCGCCCTCCACCGCAGCCCACGCTGTCCGCTCGGCAAGGAACACAGCGTCATGGCCAGCATCGTTCTTAACATCAAGATCTGCGCCAGCTTCGACAAGCGCCTTAACGCACTCGAGGTGCGCGTTAAGCGCAGCCCAGTGGAGAGGTGTGTTGCCGGAGTTGTTGCGGTGGTTCACGAACGCGGCACGCTGGGCTGCGTCTGCGGATGACAGCTTGTGGAGGAGAGCCTTGAGGATATCTGAGCGATGTTAGTACCATATACAATAGACCGGCAGAGAGTAAAGATAAATAAGATTTGACGTGACAAAAAAATGTGAAAGAAAAAACCAATGATTTCAAGTACAAATCAGTCAATTGACATACCAGAGTTTCCATTCGCAGCAGGGAAGTGCAGAACACAAGATCCAGAGCCACCTTCGCTCTCGTCTGTCCTATCGATGGCAGATGCCACGATCTGGGACTCGTTGCAGCTGTGTTGGCTGGCGAGGTTGGCGATGTCTTCATTAAGGGCCTCGAGGTCGCCTGCTCGGGCGTCATAGATCAAGTCGTCAACTGCCTCTGCAGAAAGTGCAATTGGCACTGTAGGCTTCGCCTGTGATGTTGTGGAGGCGGACATGATGTGTGATGAACCAGGTTGTATGATTTTTCTTCTTTTTTTTCCCTTGGTGGGGTTGTTTATGCTATCCCACGTTATTTAAGTAGCTGGAGTGGGGTGTCAGTGATAAGTATCTGTTCACGGTTGGAAGATGAAAAGGCAAGCGATAGAAAAAAAACAAAGGGTAAGATGTGAGCAAAATCACAAAGAACTTTGGACAAACTAGGATATTTTGCATAGTACGAGGCCCCCCCATGATATATTTGATCGTCGATAAGGATTTTATTGTCAAGGACAAGTTCCAGACACAAAAAGCAAATTAGTGGGAAAAGTGTTTTTTTTTCCCACAAAATTGGAGTCAACCAACGGGGAGTATATTCAATCTTACCTTTGGTTTTTTCAGTTCTTTCTTTTCTACCGCGGAGTATCCTGGCAACAAATGAAGCGATCGCCGCAAAAAAAAAAGAATGTGATATCGCAGGTCATGTGACCGATAGTGGGCTATCAGCCACCGGCAAATAGAAGTACAACATAGTCGAGAACGTGGATGCCGACAAGTATACGCGCATGCTGCGAGATTATATTACTGGGAGAGTACCATGCCGAGACAACGCTTGTGTTGATATATGATACATTGTACAAATACCTCTGCTTAGTCGAGGATAGAGACGACAGGAAGTCTGTCTACCTCTATGCACATGCAAGGCAAACGAGAGAAAAACAAATTAAACAAGCTCAAACGCCGAGTCCCACGTCCAGTGGGATGGTATCAAAAAGCTCCAAAATGGCAGTGCGACCGATGGCAACAAGAGAATACACCAAACAACCCTCCTTCCTCCTTCCTCCTTCCCTCCCTGAACTCACAAAACTCAAAAAACTCAAACAAAAGCTAGGCACACAGCCCTAATCCCTTAGCCATGCCCGCCTCTTCTCCTCTTTCTTTTCACGACGCTTCTCCTTGAACTTTTTCAACTCTTGCTTCGTCAATTTCTTAGCACTGCGCTCCGCGCGCAAGCTCCGACCGTCATGACTATTTGCCGCAGCGTCAACGTCGAAGAAGGCATTCATCTGTCGTCGAGACTTGTTCTCATCATTGTGATTTTCTGGATTAATTGCCTCGGCTTGCCACCGTCCAGTGAAGCGGTTGAATGTGCCAGTGGCTGCATAGGCTGCGGCGGGATCGAAGCTGACTGCGGTCGTGGGTTGTGCTGGCTCTTCGTGATATTGCGCATACGATGCGGTGGGGTCATAGTTCCCGTGGATCGCGGGATTGTAGCCCCCAAGTACAGGTTCCTTTTTTGGAGCTGCGCTTGGGTGGCTATCTTCTGTGCCGGGTGCCGCTGGGACCTCTGGGACGCGGGGGTTTTCCCACTGTGAAACTCCAGTGAAGCGGTTATAAAAGTAATATGCCCCTGCAGTGGCATCCCATGCAGGTTCCCACCCATCGTCCTCGGGCTTTGCGGGCGGAGCCTCGGCGGGAAGTGGTGGCGGAGCTTCATCGGGGAGTGGTGGTGCAGATTTCAGTTCATCTTGTTCAGGTTCATCAGGTTGCGACCTGGGTGCGAGGGTTTCTGTTTCTTCGATTTGAGTTTCTTCATTCTTTTCCGCCTGGTCTTTCTGGCTGTCGCTGTCATGCTTGGCTTCCGTCTCAAGGCTTGACGGAGTAGAGCTGGGCGAGCAAGAGGTGCGCTCCTGCAGGAAAGATGCCGGTACTTCTGGTGAGGCAGACATGCTGGGTTAAAAAAAAAAAAGGTATGGTTCTTGCAGGCAGGTAACCAATTGACAGAATTGAAAGAGACAGGATGCGATCTACCAGCTAATCTAGAGGTCCGTGCGGGGAATTTTGACGCCACCGCCTGCCCAAATGGCTCAGTCCAGACCCTAACCTTAAATTGGATTAGCGCAGTTGTGCTCAAACTGTACAAATGGCTTCGTTGCACCAACACCCGAGGACTCACTAATCGTGTGTCTACAACCTCAAGGGCCGTCGCAGTACTCAAATTTTGATTGAAATTATCTCACTTTTCCTTCAGATCAAATTCAGATCAGTTCTATGCTGAAAATACATACAGTTCACTTTCTGTGTGCTCTCCAATGCCTAGGCAAATGGCAGTATCGCCTCCAGAGATGGCATGGCAGCTAGTCTTCGCTATCCCGATTTTCACAGACTTTGCAACATCTTTCGAGTCAAGTGTCTTCCCCGAATGGGAGGATTTATCCTGATTATCCATGTTGCAAGCCTGTTTGCCATCATCACCCCATTGCGCAATCTCCACAGGTTGAGCGCCCAAACCAACTTCTAGATTTCCGATGCGGCATAATGAACAAGAGAAACCCAAACTGGGGGTTCCTTTTAACGTAGCTGTTTGGTGGAATGCGCGAGCAAGAATGGTCGTAGTTGGGTCTTCAGAGTTGTAGAATTCTTCCACTTGTTCTGACGCTTCGTGAATTACAGACACGAGCCAAACGATAGACTCCGGTTCCGATCCTGCGGTTCAACCAAAGGCCTGAAAGTGGAGATAGGAACACTTATGACAGGTTGATAATGTCCAGCAGCTTTCTGCCTGGGTGGATGTATAGACATGGTAACTATAGATGTTGCTACTGGCTATCAAGTCTTTCCCAGTGTCATTTAGGTAGCTCATGACTTGGAAAAGTCTCTCGAACCACCGTATCTCTTTCCAACCTGCTAGGTTATAGCTCCTTGCTTGATATCCCAGCCCTTGAAACTTTCCGGTGATTTTGAGCGAGCCCTATATCTCGGATACAGTTGCCGACTGTTCTAATTGGTCTTTCAGGGGTTCTAGCTCTGGAATGTTCCCCTTGCATTGGTTTCTTGAACTACAACGATGCAAACTCCCTAGCTTCCGTAAAGCCAGCTACTTCACGAGCAAGAGGTCTCATAATTGGATTGATCGGAAATTCCTGTATCGAAGTGGCTTACATTCTTTTTTTACTTCTTGATTTGTTGATAGTCAAGTTTGACTAGGGGGTGGTTAATCTATACATCTCATTTGAGGTTAAAAAGGGCCATGTCCTGGCATCTCGTGAAAGTTCGCCATCTAACAACCAGTCGACAAACTTCGCTAACATCGTCTCTCATTTTCGTTTTGTTTTTTTAGACCCACGCTCAATTAAAGCGTCATTCCCTCATTTTAGCATCTTTTTTAAAACTTACTGGCTTCGATACATTCTGGCCCATTATGAAGGGGATTGCTCTAATTTCACTTTTCAGTGCTGCACTAGCTCACCCGGCGGGCCTTGTATGTTCTTCTATCTCCACAACTTGGGGCAGACATCTGACTTTGAAAAATCTTAGTGGTGGGGTACCGACGTCTGCTATACAAGTCCAGACAATACCGACAATCAGTGCTCGGATGCTCAGCAGAAAGGCTTCGACTTGTCTGAGCTGGGCAACGGAGACAATTGGAGTTTGGAAGGCTTTCACTTCGTTGGCCTCGAGCCCAAGAATGGCTGTCAAGGATCAAGTTACGGGGTAGGTGATTGTTCTCCATGTCAAAGGCTCTCGGTTCTAACTTTTCGGAAGGGCACTTGTCTCGGTGGAAAGCTATCCAGTGATGATGACTGGACTATCAAGATTTCCGCCACTGACGCCCCATTCTCAATCCGCAACTTCCATCTTTCAACTTCTCGAAGCACCGACATCTTCATCATTTACGAAATGCCTGATGGCTCTTCTTGTCGTCATGTCGCGTCCAGCTCCTACAGGGGAACTGATATTGGCAACGATCAGTGCGGTGGTGCCATTTCAGTCGAGTTCACCCTTCCCCAAGAAAGCAAGTTCGGCGATTGTGATCTCGAGATTCATTCAATCGACTTTGACTGCTCTACTGGATCCAAGCCGCCAGCTCCCCCGGTCCTAGACCCCTCTCACTCTTATCTTGAGCCTACTCCGAGCTCGACTGTTTCCCTGCCCCCTTTCCATTTGCCATCGACTACGCCGAAGCCTCCGACGGTCAGCCACTCTTCCCACAAGATGACCACTTCCACGGTCTGGACTACTGAGGAGTACACTATCACCAAATGTCCACCCACCGTCACTAACTGCCCTGGTCATTCGACTGTGTTGGTTACCTCTACGTACCCATTGTCAACCACGGTCTGCCCCTCTACGCCTGTGGAGCCTGAAACAAGTAAGACATCGTCTTGGGTTGCGCACTCGGATCCGCCGAGCGTGACTGCTTCTCTGCACTCTTTCCATTTGCCTTCGACTACGCCGGATGCTCCTCCGACTATTCACTCGTCCCAGCAGATGACGACTTCCACGATCTGGACTACGGAGGAGTTCACCATCACCAACTGCCCACCAACTGTCACTAACTGCCCCGCTCATTCAACTGTTTTCGTGACCTCTACGTACCCATTGTCAACCACGGTCTGCCCCTCTAGGCCCGCGGAAACTGGTCCCAGCACAACCTCTACGCGTGATCTGAACTCGCACCCCCCGCTCACGAGTGCCATCAGCAACACGATCGCTACCGAGCCCAGCCCACCCACTGTTACAGCCCCTTGCCCGAACGTGGTCCCCAAATGTCTCAACACCTGGCTCTCCATTCCCAAGTGCGACTCCAACAGTGACACCGCATGCTTCTGCCCATCCACAGAGTTCACGGACAAAGTTAGCGGGTGCATTCGGGCCTGGAGCAGCTCCCAGAAGGAGGAAGATTCCGCCCTTGCTTTCTTCGCTGGCATTTGTGCCCCCTTTGTTCCGCAGAACCCGGCTATTGTAGACATCGCTACCACCTGCACCTCTTCGGCCCCCGTTTCTTGGACCACCCATGTCCCTCAATCCCCCAGCAACACCCATCCCTTTGTTGAGACAGTTGCTGTGGCTACTTCGGTCCCCCAGGCTCCTTGCACCACCATCAGCTGGGCCTCGCATACGGCTACCGTTCCGCTTGTAGAGTTTAGCACGGTTACCTGCGCCACCACAACCTCTGTGAATCTGGTTCCGGTTACTACCGCCAGTCCTCCTTCTCAGACCAGCCCCCATGCGCACGCGTCCTCCTCAACGTTGAAGACCAGCTACCAAACCCACTCTACCTCTGTTCTTACACCGACGGCCCCAAAGACCTCTGTGTCCGAGCCCACCGTTTCGAAGCCAACTGAAACTGTCGTTCTTGCCAACGGTGGGTCGAAACTATCCTTGTGCAGTATCTGGACTTTTGCCATTTCCCTTTTGGTCCTTCTCTTCTAATAGTCACTTTGTCCAATTTCTGAGGAAGTCAGCTCTGCGACCTTGTGGTTGATGGTGATTTGTTCCACTGCACGTAGTGAATGTAAGCCAATACGCGTTATGGCTCGATCTAGTTAAAATTTAATTTTTCTGACAATTCCTATGCACGATCTTTGTGCTCAAGATAATCGATTGAGATCGTCGGCCGACTCTCTCCTCCATCTAACCATAGTAAACAAACTAACAGGACCTCCACCAGACTGAGATTGCAGCAACACCATCAGAAAATATCGGTCAGACCATGTACCAAAACAACCAAATTTTTACTGAGCACGTTACGATTTCAGGAATCAAATCAGAAGCCTTGTGCGTGACCGACATAATTGCAATTGTAACTGTGGGTGCTGCACTAAATGCTCCGTCTGCTTCATCTGCTTCATCTGCTTCATCCCTGTGATAATCATGTTCGTCTCCGGCAGCACCTGTCCAAATGTCCCACCCAAGTCAGTCTCTTCGAGCATTTTTTCGCTTGAAGAAGGAGACCAGGTACTTTCGATCATGAGCTGGGCTACTCAAGAGCTTTTGCCAACTCTTACCCTGTGGCATAAGTTGACCTTGGCAGAGCGACTTTCGACACCTAAGACTCTCATATTGACCGACCTGAAAACGCCGACTGTAAATCCACATGCAGAAGGAAAGGCATGCATGGCAAATCATGTCGCGTTTAAAGCAGTGCTGGTCGCCACCGGTGCAACTACACTCAAGTCTGGCAGGTTATGCAGTGTGGGACTTGAATAGAGTAATCATTGATATCACCGGTCTGTGGCTGCTCTGGAAAGCACTAGATCCAAGAGATAGAACGGAAGATCCAAGCGCCACTCAGGATGTAGGAGTCGAAGTCTTCAGTAGCTGAGGATGAAACTAATGTTGCCTACAACAGTCATCCAATCCAGCACCCAGCCTACTTTTTTTTTAGCTTGAAAACACACTAATCTCGGGAATTAGGCTCACGACACACATACAGTGAGTCCTCTCAACGATTTATAATACCCGAGGCGTATGTCACGTTGGATTCAAGTGAGATCTAGTCGGACATCACCCTCTTTTAGCTCTTCGTCCGGTTCAAAGCTTATAGGGGAGACATGTTCTAGCGAGTGTCACCGGATCTTTGAAGGAAGATTCTTTAAAAGTATGAGCGAGGGGCCACATGCTTTCGTTCGATCGATCTGTAGAAAATTGCAGCAGACGGCGGGCACCCTAGCTCTGGTATCTAGTACCCCGATTATCCCTAGAATGGCGGCTTTGGACCCACGCCTGCGTTCAAATGCGTGTTTTGGGGATGTCTTCAAGATTTGGGAGGTTGCAATTCCTCACATTGATTTGAGAACTGATCATGCTAGATCGTGCTCCTACTGACACAGCCCAAATTTCGTAAGACATGGTTGAATGAGAACCGCATTTGCACGATGGCATAGCCGGCGCAGGTAGTGACGAAAGTAGTAGTATAAATTCTACGTGGATATCTTCCACTTGCGTACAACGCTGTAGACAGACGACCCGTGACTAGAATCATAGTTTACGTCCATGACGATCCTCCCATGTTGCTCTTTTTTTATTTGTGTACCGATACCAAAGTGGATCAAAAGTGGAAATAAAAAGGGATCTTTCATTGTAGCAATAAGCAGAGACCGTCTACGTCATGGCAGTATATTCTAAGATCGGAAGCTACGAATGTAATCCTACAGACTAGCAGGAGCGATCTAGCACCTAACTGATCCCTATGAACATGTACCTCCATAACGAAATGTACAGAGGAATTTATCGGATATGTGTACCTGTCCACCCGTGGATTACCTAGCTCTATCTACCCCTGTTATTTCAATCCCACTGGAACCAACGATCAGAGGATCTCCCGGGCTGATTAGGTCCCCATTAAATATATATGCCTTGTCAAAACTTGAACGACTGATCGATTGGAGAGAACCTATCTATTTGAAGGTGAGGGTTATCTCCAACAATTCTCCGATTCAATCAAATAGGCGTGAAAGGCTTTAAGAAGAGGAATACTTCGGTTGGTCACCCAGGGACCACCCATAAGCCCTCAGTCGTGGGCACCCCGCGGGGTGCTGCCCGTGCCGAGAACGGCCACAGCCGCGAAAGAGCGGCAATTGGAACGAACTGCGCCAAGACGGGCGCCGATGGAAACTCAAGTCTGTACCAACCTGCATCGATTTCACATGGAGGACGAGCAGCCAACCGGTGAAGACGTCGAATCAATCAGAATGAGTTGTCTACTAGGGGGCACCCAATCCACGTGTAGTGGACACCTGCACTGGACACTGTTTTCCAATACACCCCCACACGACTGCGTACTTTGGGGTAGATATATATCTCCACCATTCTCCACCCCCAACTGGCGAATGCCCACCGCCACTTGAGTGCGAAGGAGCATGAACAGGAGATCTCGACCCAGGATGTCTTCAAGAAACAGGGAGAATTATTCCATAGCTACAGAGGAGGGTGTGGGATACTTATTGCGTCAAAACGACTCGAACAGCTGGTTTTACCATCATTTCCCGTTGGTGTACCGCTCACTACTTTTTGGACCGATCCTCAAAGACCAAACAACTCCCGGGACATTGACTAACAGCTATCGGTCTACAATGATGTACTATCTCATGGCGCTTGGGCGGTGCAGAATACCATCCGGCGTCAGTTTGCAAAAAAAATCTCCATGGGACTACATCTGGTTCATCGGTGAGATGTTTAACCATTCATTTGCAAGATGTCATGAAACTATCAGCTAGCCAGATTCTCGCCATTCACAAGATCATCGAAAACCTGATGCAAAACTGCGATCGGAGGCTACATTGAGAAGCCGGATGCACAGGTAATGCGGACGGTGTGCATCTGAGATCAAAGGGGGAAAGATGGCTTGGACTAGAGGTTGAGGGATGGGGACACTATGCAGAACCGTAAATCATGTAAGAACCCCGATTTAGGGCTTGGGAGAAGAGGGAAAGCTGGGTGATACCTTTAACGCGATTTTTCTCAGAAAGCGAGATCCCCAATCGGAGACTTCACGGGGTCGCTTGTAATTGGCATTTCAACCTACGGTGCTTAATTCCTCGCAACTTGGAGAAAAAAAAAACAAAACAAAACATCAAACGGTGAAGGGATTATCCTAGATCTCCTTGCGTAGCATTAGGAGGTGCAATCCCTTGCAGGTGACCCCATACGGAGAACTCGACCTAGAGGAAGAATCCTAGGCATTTAGTAGAGTCCAGCGCCTACCATGCTTAGCGTATGCGTGACATGCCTTAGCTCCCGGGGCACCGAAAAATTAAAAGGGCCATTGAAGGGAGTAAAGCCCCTGTGTTGGGAAATGGAAGTCTCCAGCGACACCCTTGGAGACCCACTTGAGGAGCTTCAGCTTACGGTGTGTGTGTGTGTGTGTGTGTGTGTGTGTGTGTAGAGGTCTACAGGCTATGAATGTTGATTCAGTTGTCAAGTGAATAGCTGAATTGATTTGACCTCCTGTTTTCATCCAACGTCACAGACGAATTGGGGGCCTCGGGTCTCTACCAGACGAGCGCGAGGATAAGGGAATGCTAGGGCAGGTTCGAGTCGCATGAAGTGAGTACCTCGCAGTAGATCCATACCAGGGAGCATCCACCGAAGTACCCTGGTTGGTTTACAAGCCTTGCAGAGTGGAGCGATCTGCCTCTCCCTTCCCTTCCCAGTTACATTCCGGGGAGATGCTGGAGATGAGCGAGGAAGCAAAACAATTTGGCCCTGGAAGATGGAGTCTGGACAACTCACAGACCGCCAGTCCAAATCTATAAAGATGAGGAGGTTCTTCGCCTGGGCTAGATTTTTCTTCTTCATCCACAGCAAACACTCTCTTTCAAGCTTTCCTTCTCTATTCATTCAAATCTTCTAATCTCTCCGAGTCTTCTCTCGTTCAAATCCAAACCATCACAATGCAGTTCTCTCTCTCCGCCATTGTCCTCGGCCTCGCCGCCACTGCCTACGCTCTTCCCCCTGCCGTCCCTGCCGCCGGTGGTGCTGGTAGCGGTAACGGTGTCGGCAACAAGGGCAACACTGACGTTCGCTTCTCTGTCCCCGACAACATGACCGTCAAGCAGGCGCAGGCCAAGTGCGGTGACCAGGCTCAGCTCTCTTGCTGCAACAAGGCTGTCTACGCTGGTGACACCACCGACATCAACTCTGGTATCCTTGGAGGTACCCTCAGCAACCTCATCGGTTCTGGTTCCGGTGCCTCTGGCCTTGGTCTCTTCGACCAGTGCTCCAAGCTGGATCTCCAGATCCCTGTTCTCATTGGTATCCCCATTCAGGACCTCATCAACCAGAAGTGCAAGCAGAACATTGCTTGTTGCCAGAATTCTCCTTCTAGCGCCGTGAGTCCTCAATTGATAAGTTACGATTTAATGACACTAACATCTTTTACAGAGCTCCGACCTCGTCGGTCTTGGCCTTCCCTGCGTTGCCCTTGGCTCCATCCTCTAAGCGTCTCACGTCGACTTCTCGCACCAGACAAGCAGCTATGGTCATCCTGGCAGCTCTCTGGACTCTGGCGCAGAATTCGTCATCAGCGGACACGGGAGGTTGTTAGTTGTCTCGGGCTGGGAAGAAGGATTTGGCTTCTAGATTAGCTTCATGTCTTGTTCATTCCAAACCTGCTGTATCTAGACTGCATCGTATGGTAGCACTCGGAGAAAGAAGATCTTTTCTTGATTTCTGACTGACTGTCAGCTTGAAGAGCTGTTGTCTCTGCCTCGTAGTCTGAACCGTTCACCAACGGTTGTTCCTCATTCGTCTCCTTTACTTAATTACAATCGCTTGCACTCCCGCCGTAGCCTGGGAAGCTGGCAATGAAAAAAAAACTGTTTCTTCCATGCTACTTTCTTCTGTGTACCTGAAGTTCGATATCTCTTAACTGGGCGACTCATATGCCATCAGCGCTCGGTCGTGACCTTTTGTTAATTATGCTTCACCTACTATTTTTTACATGTAGAACCCACCTCTGACAAGTCCTCGTTTACTTCCATTCAACGAAATCTAAACGTTCAATTTGGACAGCACTCAAATGAGGCAAACTATTTATACATGAACCACCTGGCACTCCAATTGACAAGCTTCTACCCCAGTCTTCCAAACCCGACACCCAACACACCAATCCTCTTCTCATGCGCCTCCACCCACTTCTCACTCTTCTTATCCATCAACCCGTCCTCCTCCGTCATCTCAGATAAATCCAACCACTTCGGCGACGGTTGACCGCGCGACGTGTTGATTGAAATCGACGAGCGCGGGATATTCAACCCACAATGCTTCTTCAGCAAAGCCGCAAGTGACTTCGTAAACTTCTTCTCAGACACACATTTCTCGGGGGGTAAAACGCCCGTCTGGGCCATTCTCGCCGGCGACACACCCGAAACACCCTTCCCCGAACAAGTCCCCTCATCCTCCACTTGGTCCATCCTTTCCTCCCGTCCAATCTCCACGGGCGCCTGCAACACCCTCCTCGGCGCCTCAATAGGCGACCGACAATCCAATGTCAAAATCGGATATGCGGGTCTGGTCTGGGCGCCGGTCGCGCGATTTGTTGGGTGGGTGGGGGTAGCATTACCATCGAACAAGATCCGCATGTGTGCATGATCGGGCCTGATCTGCATACGGTTCGCCGGTGACTCGCATGGTTGCACTGGCTCGTGGAAGGAGTGCTGGACCATGGTTGAGGTGGAATCCACGCTTGCGCGAGTCGAGGATGTTTTGGAGGCTGTTTGGATTAGATCGTTGGCGTCTTCGTCGTGCAGCTTGGTGCTTGTGGTGGAGGGTCTTCTGGAGAGGCGGTGCTTGCGCATGCAACGTGACAGAGTGGATGTGAAGCCCATTTTTGAATTTTCAGGTTGGGTCTGTGTGAGGATCCACGAAGGTGGTGGAGGATCTGGGCACGGGGAAGGAGTGGAGATGTAAACTTGGGTGGTTTGAAGTTGAAGCCGGTTCTGAACACTTGCTATAGCTAGTCGAGTGATGGGGGTTATGATATAGGAATTGAATACCCCTCTTCCGGAGGAGGAGGGAAACGATAGGAACTAAAACTCAACTGCATTCAATTCCGGGCTGGAGATACGTATGACGAGGTATGTCGCTATCTACATCTTCACGGGGTAATGCTGGTTTGTAGCGCGGTGCAACGAAACGGTATTTGGTCTATTTGCTCGATTTGGATGGCGGATGCCTCGATCACAGCTACATTTTACCTCGAGACCCGCTCATCGTCATTATCAAAACTCCAAAATGCTTTGTTCATAGCATAAAAAGCATCCCCGCGCAAGTGAGTGGTAAGGGTTGCCCGTGAGAGGCCAATCAGGGTGGATGAAATCCTGCACAAAGGCCACGATGCAGGAGGCACAATCGAGAAAACGAAGCTGCAACTGAAACAGAACCAATCGTCTGGACCGGAAACGTAGCTTCTTTTCAAGAATTCCCCAGATGATCAACTGCACGCAAGGATATCTCCACTCTATTTTCAACTTCGCATGAATAGGACTCGGGCTTTGAAGAATCTCATTCTTTCTTTTCTGGTTCCAGTGACGGATGAAGTGCGCTTGGAAAAGGAATCCGTCATTGCATTGGGATCATTATTGTAGGAGGTTGGAGCTGAAGGAATGTCCCAGTGTTCGAAAATTTGCGTGCAGATCCTTGATCCTATATCACGGACCCTCGCTCGGGAATGCTTGTTATTGATCGTTGACCAACCTCCCTTGAGAGAGTGGTAGCTCTCGTTCTAGCTCCGGAATTGAAGATAGACAAAAGCTTGGAAGTGTTAGTCAAAATGGAAACATCCAAAGGTAGATTACTAAAAAAAAAAAAGTTCCAAAATCCCAACCAGCTGATTTGATTGGATCTTTCTTCACACTAGGAGGTTAACGACACATCTGTGACATAAAGCCATTCAAAGCTTGCTAGAGGGAGCATCGCTAAACAATGATCTGGTGCGGGTCATCGCCTCGAGGGCCTCTTTCTCAATGCGGGTGAGCAGGACTTCGCAAGTCGGGATGTCGTGAATCAAGCCGATAACCTGACCAGCAGTCCACACCTGTATGACAAAAGTCTCAGCCAACCCACGGATAAACCCAATTTTGGAAGGAACTTACGCCGAAATCAACGTCACCATTAATGAAGACCTGACGACCCCGCTGGCCGCTGACATAGGGTTGGATCTCACTGAACTCGCCGCTCGGACTCTCCTTCTCTACCTTCAATGCATCCCGAGCCACCTTATTAGCGAACAGACGGGAGGTATTCTTCCACCGGCGCAGCACAAGTGCAGTATCAGTCTCCTGTGCCGCGACAATAGCCTCCTTGACCTTCTGATGGATCGGGGCTTCAACCGTGCTCATAAATCGAGTGCCCATATTGATCCCCTCAGCGCCGAGCGCCAGGGCAGCAGCAAGGCCATTGCCATCGGCGAATCCACCAGAGGCGATGAACGGAACGTCGAGTTCTTGACGCGCACGGCTCAAAAGGATAAAGTTGGTGATATCGTGCTCACCGACGTGGCCGGCACACTCGAAGCCGTCGATGGAAAGGAAGTCTACACCGAGCTTGACGGCGGACTTGGCGTGGCGGATTGTCGTACACTTGTGCAGAATGATGATGCCAGCCTTCTTCAGCTGGGTGATGACAGGGCCTGGGTTGTTACCGGCGGTCTCGACGATTTTGATTCCTTCGTCGATAATGACTTGGGCATAGGCGGCGTAGTCAGGGGGAACAATGGCGGGGAGGAGGGTCAGATTCACACCGAAGGGGTATCTGGTCATGGTGCGACATCTGCGGATTTCTTTGCGGAGGTCTTCGGGGGTTGGTTGCGTCAGGGCAGTGAGCTAGATTCCGGTGTTAGACACTGTATTGGATCAGGGCCTTTATTAAAGAGCATACGACGTACAAGTCCCAGTCCGCCTGCGTTGCTAACAGCCGAGGCCAGCTCAGCGTATCCAACCCATTGCATACCACCCTGCACGACGGGCACTAGATTTATGATCAGCAGCTGGTAGTTTTGAGGGGGAATAGCTGATTCATCGCCCACCTCGAATACCGAGCTTCCGCGTCAAAGCTGTGTTGAAAGGCATCTTCCAAGATTGTTAGGTCGGAGAATCTAATCTGATGGTTGTGGAGTCAGTATCTTTCAAGTAAACAACAACGTGTAAGCTGAACAAGGACCAGCAATACTAACGTAAGGATGATCGCTTAGTTGTTTGCTTCTCAAAACAAAGACTCAAAGAGATGTTCAAGTCTTTGAACATCAAGAAGACCAGATATTATAAACCGATGTCACAGCCGCGGACCTATTGTGGAGAAGGTCCGAGGTGCCGAGGTTACATCTGGGCACCAGGGTTGGGTCCAATTTCTGGATTACTGAGGCGCCGACGATATGTCACGAGCCCTGGAGCCCTTTACTCTGCTTGTGCATACGTAAAACGTTAGCTAGCAGACAAAATCAAATGCCTAGATCTATTCTGTAACGAAAAAGATATCTCATTGATGTTGTTGGCCGCTCGACATGTGACAAGAACCCTAGACTTGATTTGCCCTTTCTCCAATCTTGAGGTTGCCAGCTGACAGGATTCTACCGGGAGGAGGAAGTAGGATAAAAAGACCATGTGCTTTGAATATCCATCATGGATTGTTAATCATTTCTATCGTTGTAGGCTGCACAACTCGAGTGAGCATCACAACTGTGCAAAAACACGAATGCCTCTCAGCAGGATGCGTCTCCGTGGCCTTGCAGCAGTTGGAGAGAGCCTTTAGAACCCAAAATCCCCGCACTGTGTCGAGAGAAAACCTGGCAAATCTACAAACATCAAGTGATGTGATACATCTAGCATGTATCCCTGAATATGAAACCCCTTCCCCTCATTGGTAGAGTGGAACGGGCGATTAACGACGGGACTCTCCTTCTGAGAGCCTCTAGATCCCTCGGCGTCCACGACAGAAAGCCGCAGTCATTGAGGGAAAGCTAGACACGACGACATCATCCCAGCAAAAACCAGTAGACGACGTGAGCGGAGACTCTTGAGGAAGAGAAAGAAAGGAGAACTGCGGGCCGAAAGAAAATGGGAAAACAGGCGAGCTGATCACATGACTATCATAGCGCAGGAAGAATAATACTCCGGCTGGTAATCGACCCGATTTGATTGGAGGATGCTGAATACCGGGTGCCAGTCCCGTGACTAAACACTCCCATACCCGAGGTCGTCCGTTGATTCCGATCGTTCGCGAGCCACTTGGGATTTCTTATCCTGATCAAACAGAACAATCTCAACTCCGCAATCACAATGTTCTCTCAGAAGGTTGTTCAACAGTCGATGCGACGGCGTATGTGTACCCCCAATGCCCACCTTGTCCGAATTTGCGATCTAACTTACCCGGACAGTTGCCGTCCAGCAGCCGTTCGCTATGCGGTCATCTATGATGGGTGCTTCCCCTGTCGCTGTTGCCCTTGGCAAGAACATTCAGACAAGGTCAGTTACCCAGCGCTAAAAGGACAAGTTTCAATTGTTTCGCCCGCCCTCGAATGAAGCGCCCCTCCCGAAATCCTACGTCATGCACAATCGCGAGAAGTTTAAACTAACCAGAGAATCGTTGGTCTATAGACACCAAGTCACATCGGCCCCAAACACCGAGGATCCCAGCCAGATTCTTGTTAAGCAGCGTCTTCAGCGCCCTGTCGCCCCTCACCTTTCCATCTACAAGCCCCAGATCGGCTGGATCGGCAGTTCTCTGCACCGTATCACTGGTGTCGCTCTCTCCGGCTCCTTGTACCTTTGGGCTACTGCCTACCTCGTCTCCCCAGCTCTCGGTTGGCACCTCGAATCGGCCTCCATGGTCGCCGCCATGGGTGCTCTCCCTCTCGTGGCTAAGGTCCTCCTCAAGACTACCCTGGCCCTCCCTTTCACCTACCACGCCATGAACGGCATCCGCCACTTGATGTGGGATCTGGGCCGTGGTCTCACCAACCCTGTGATTATTAAGACTGGCTGGACTGTTATTGGCCTCAGCATTGCCAGTGCTGTTGGTCTCGCTTTGATTTAAAATGTTTCCGTACCTCATACCTCCGAATTTCCCTTTGTGTTAGTAAAGTGACTTTTTCTCAAATATACACGAATCTGGTCAAATGGCGCAAGCTCAAAAGGCGCCGATTCTTTTTCTTTTTCTTCAGCTATTTTCTTTTCCATCGCAAGTTGGGTTTGCATTGGACTGGACTACTTGCATGGGTTGAATCGAAAATTACGTTGAATGTGGATTTTTGAAACTCTGGATACTCACGTACCGTCTAGACTTTCTGGCCTACCTTCATTATTTGTGAACATTCGGCATATACATAGGAAAGTCTAGAAGAAACTAGACAAGCCGTTTTTACTGTCTACACTTTTATCTGTAATACCGACCCGACAAGGGAGGGGGGATAAATAACCAAAAAAAAACATACAAAACGACTACTCAGCTGATGATTAAAAGCAATGTCACAACGCCGCACAGGTGGTCGACTAGTATTGCCATTGCAATCGGTCTCACTTGATATAGTTCCATTGAACTACTTGCTCGACGATGAATATATGAATGGGAAAAGCAGCTCGAGGATACGCATCCATCACTCGCAATCCTTGTTCACTCTCATGGTTCACTCTCCCACATTATTCCTTCAAGTTGCCTCAGGGTCCGACCTTCCTCATGGACTTCCCCATTTTTCCGCCCACAGTTGATATTGTATTGACAATGATACACATCGCACTGTGATATCCTAGTCGCCTATCAATGCACATCCTTGTCGTAAAGACCGTAGTTGAAATGCCTCTGGGCATGATCTACAGAATAAGTCAGCAGTTGCTCGTGTACCTCTTTTGACTTTACCCATGTCGATCAAGGGGCAGCATAAAACAACACTCACCTATTTGTCCCGTGTCGCCTCAACGCCAAACAGAGAAAAATCAATCCACTGCCATTCAAGCAGGACTAGGGGGAGGGTTGGGTGGGAATGGTCGTGGTGAGGGAGGGTCTTGCACCGAGTGATCACAGACTGGAATGGATCCCGCGAAGGTGTAGCATGTCTGGGCTAGTGATGAAGGGGTGGCCTGGAAGCCATAGGAAAAAGTAGCGTTGCAAGCCATTTTTAAAAATTTGAAAGACACGAAACGAAAGTGGGTATAGTGGAATGGAGCGAACGCTTCGGTTTTGGTATAGAAAAGGAAGTGTAGATATTCAACGAAAGACAAATTGCAAAAGACAGCGAACTCTGGTGTTTCCAAGGATGAAGACTAGAAACCCGAACAGGTTAATCTCCTCTATTTAAATCATTCCAGAACCCAAGACTAGCTGGGGTCGTAGGTCGCGCCATCCAGACAAGTCGTACACCGCTATCCTGTCGAGCTTCCCAATCAAGGATCACGACAAGAAGCCGTTTGGAGATATCCTAATTCCCGTTGCTATCCGTGGACCTTGGGGATAGCTTCTATCCGTGAAGATCGACATCTCGGTAGAGTCTGCAAGGGCCCGCCTGAAGACTTGATGTATAAACCGTTAGACAGTGCCCGTAGAAAGTCACACCCGAACTGTCGTGATCATTGTGTATCTATATCCTTTGTTTCTTTTCCCCGGAAGCCAGCATCGACCGGGAATTAGGTGCAGATCCACTTGAAGAAACCGATCATCCTTCCCTTAAAGGCAAATAGTATAAGGTCCGCAAAAGACGGGTATAGATCCTTCAGCCCCGGACCAAGTGCCCCCAAAGAAGGCTGCAGGCGTGTTTCACCAGCGGTCTGAGCATTCGGTTTCTTGCAGCCTCTTGATGGATCCTGTTTCAGTGGGTTTGCTCCAGATGATTTGCGGTAGTCTAATTATCCGATGTTAATTAACAAGTAATGTTTGGGTTGAACAGCCTTTCTAATATATTCAAAAGTATATATAAAATCGAGGCCATCAAACATCAACGAGTTTGTGCTCTTGTGTCATTCAATATTATGATCTTTCGAAAACGATCAAAGATCCTCTGCCATTTCACATGTCCTATTGCTATTGTCTAGAGCTCCCAGCTCCCACAATACCCATTGTGGGTTGCGAATTTGCTTGGTCATGAGAAGAATGTAGATGCAAATCGTAGAGGCTTCTAACGACCATAAGAGGCAAGATGAGAAAAAGGAAGCCTACCTATCGAGCACGGCTAAATAAGACCGAATTCCAATACACGTGGATCACGTTTTGCCCCCCGGTACATGACAGTCAGTCTCTTGCCTAATCCAGGGGACAGGTATACGCAGAGACAGCAGGGCTGTTATCCTGCAGTCCAGAGAGGCATGGGTCGTTCGAGCCAACCACTTGTGCTTCAGCCGAGTTTTCCAGCTGCATATATCCGCAACCCAGCAGGCTCAACAATACTGCTCCGTGCTTCCGATGGCTATGAGCTATGGCCTCTGCATACCCGGCAGCTTTTGCGGAACGGCTGTGTTCCGAGAAGACTGCCGAAGCTTCTCTTGAATGGGTCTCGATCGTCTGGAACCCTTCTTGGTGGGGGGTTTTTTTTATTTTCGACTCTCCGCTGTTTCTCCGTAGCGGCTAGAGACCTATGTCCCTGATATTTGGGCCGCGCTCAGGGTCTGTTGCGCCGTCACTTATATCGCCCGTCAGCCAGTCATATAACTGGATGATGTTACCTGACATGTCCATTGAGCCTATAGCCTAGAAGTTAAGAGAGCACAAGTGTCCTGTTGGATCATATAATGGCGATGTCTTCCAGAGAAGGATGTTGCTGGACAAAGTAGTGGGGAGATCTGCGAGACCTCTTGCACCTAGTCGAGCCCCCAGTTTTCGATGATAGGGAGCATGCAGAAAGCATGAGTCAAAGCTTCTAGCATTCGGAGCTGGGGCAATTACATATCGTGTCATAGCGGACCCTACCCAAGTTGAATGGAGACCTATGTGTGCTTGATTTGGGCACGCAAACCACGGTATGGTGTATATTCAAGCGTCTTTTATAGACATTATAGCCTGACCACTGAGATATAATCCATATCGCAGGGCTTCTAGGGTTCTTAGTTAATATGAGTTATGTGCCGTTTTGATCGTGCACGTATTGAGGCATGGCAGAGTCGGATGTTTTTGTACGTTCCACCTCCAATTTCCATGGCTGTGCTGGCCTGTGGTAGGTTCCCACGGCCGGAGTCAGCAGTAGTCGCTTCAGATCCGATGCACAGGTCAAGCTTTCGAGCATAAGATACCACGCAGCGGTGAAGGTCCCGGTTGCCTCCGGCTTCCAAGGTTGTTTAACTGCATATCAAACCGCCGAGATGACAATCAAAGAGATCTGAGTCCACCAAAAAAAGTTCCTGCGAGGATTATACCCAAGAAAAACAAACAAAAGTGTGGTCAACAGTTCACCTAAACCTCACGGGTCTTGTGTATCTATGTACTGGGGGACATTCGCGGCAGAACCACACCGCCCAGGCCGAATTCTTTGCTTTCCGTTCGATCAACTCCGAGTTAACACGCAGACCACCGACCCCATGGCTTTAAATCTTTCTTCTCGAGCGGCCAGGACCGCCTGCGCTGCATCCAAATTTGCCGCTCGCCCAATTGCGGGAGTCATCCCATCCCGCACCTTCGCGACCTCTACTCCAGAAGAGTCCAATCAACAAGAAAAGCCCCGATGGTCCTACACTCCCGCGGCGGCAAAGGCCCCATTCAGTCTGCACCTTGACTCCAAGCGCCCGACATTCCACGTCAATGCCGACCCGCAACTGCTCGACCGATTCTACATTCGCTTGTTCGGCAATGGCGGCGACAAACTCCTCTCCGATGAGACCAAGTGGTTGGCAGTGACACATAAGAGTTTCGACCAAGGACGTCGCGGATTCAACGATCGATTGGCCTTCTTGGGAAAGCGCATTGTGCAGCTGCAAGCATCGCTAGCTTTGGCGCAGGACGCTCCATACGCAGGCGCCGCGCCGGCAGCGAACAAGGACGAGTTTGGTCGCGTGCCGTTCAGCCACCCGGCTCTGGATGGATTGAACAACCTCTCTGGTGAAACTAAGAAGATTCTCACCGAGCGGTCGAAGCTCGCTGAGCTTGGAAACAAGTACGAGTTGCAGAAGGTTCTCCGATGGAGTCCCAGAAAGGTATGTCTCGATCCTGGTCCTTCTTTGTGCTCTTGGTCACCGGCTAACGAATGTCTTTACTGCAGCCTAACGACCTCCGTGCATCCGGCATTGAGCTCGTTCTCGCGCATACAATGTACGCTATTGTCGGCGCCGTTTCGTTAGAGAAGGGAGGAGTCGTTGCCACCAAGGTGGCTCGTGAGCGGATACTTGAACCCCTGGGACTCAAGTCGGTCTCGTAAGGGTCTGAGACTTGGGGAATTGGTCTCCTTTGGAGCATTTTCAGGGCGTTATCTTGTTTGATATTTCCATCTGTCGTAGGTTGACTGGGGAGTAAACACCTCAATCGGGGAACCTCTACGATTGTACATGTACTTTTAAACAGACTTTTTTTTTATTTTACACAGTTGTTCTTGAAATCAGCTATGCCTCTATAGTCTTACTTTTGGATTAAGAACGAATCATTCCGATTTACTCGTCAACGACATCGGAGTCATCTTCATAGTACCCACCGCATCGAGTGTGATCTACACTTCTCGCTTTTGAAAGGTCGATCTGCCAAACAGTGTCCATCTACTCGCAACGGACCAACCGGTTCCTACTGCTCACCAAACTTGAAGCTAGATTTTCCCGAACCTCTTCTAAATCTACATGTTCTAGCCAGCTACTGTACCAGTCCAGAAAATCGACAATGGAGTCGAATTTTGGCTTTTTCCCGTTAACTGTTATGGAGTTGTCTATAATCATCGCATGAGAAAACGACCACTCGCCATGTCCAGCCCTTGTGGCTCTGGTCAGAGTCTTCCTCGTCCCGACGAGAGTAGAGATACATGCTATGCCATGCATCATGCCCGCCTATTTTATACTGAACACCAATCCCGGTTTGGAAGTCAACTCACACTTCCAAGTCATCATGCGCATCGGCCCCCACAAAGAATTCTCCGCAAAGATTATTGTGATGCGAATCTCTCCTCGGATCTTCTTGCAATTTGGAAATGTCAGAGGTCTGTTTCAAGCACCCTCCTAGTAGATTGAAAGGGGCCATGCCCGCATAGCGAAAGTCCAGATCCACGACCTCACTGGCGCACTTGAGAAAGAGAGCCAGATCGTGGCAAAGCGGGACTTCAAATTCGTTGTCCTCTTCGGTTCGAAAGGCCACTTCATTACACACGGTTTGAACGGTGTCCAAAAACATCTGGCGCCACTCGTGTGTCCACAAGGTTGGCGGGCTGACATTATCCATATGCTCGTGGTATAGCGACTTCACATCAGATCATTAGATGACACTTCCCTCCTCGCAAGATTGACAGCTAATTTCTGGTGAAGCGGTAGCATTCTGAGGATTCGTACACTTGTATGTCAGATCAGACAACCAGATGCACATCTCCTTCAATTTCTCCTCTTCGGTGGAGAAACTCATAGATTCAACTTGAAGAAATTGCCGATAGGAGGCCTCCATCTTGGTGCGGAATTGTTCCACCGCTAGGCGCATATTTTTGTCCACGTCGGCGGATGACTGTGTAGTGCTCTCCGTCATCTAGTTTTACACATGTGCGGAGTAGAGGAAGGGGACCAACCCTGGAGATAGTGGAGCAGAGTAAGAAAAGCGATGTCCCATGAGGTGAAATGGGGAAAAGGCGTCACGGTTTCCGGCAGTCGTACTGTTACATCCCTGACCACCTTTTTATGCAGGCAATTACCACTGAGAATTCCACTGGCAAGTTCAAAGATTTTAATGAAGCAACTATCGCATGACAGTTGACAGCAAGTTCTGATGTTTTTCCAGATGCAAAATTTTTTTTTAAAAAAAAAATTCAATTGAAGTTGTAGAAATGTACGGTTCCTCTGACGCCGCCCGAGTAACAGAGAAAGTACTCGGCCAGCTCTTATGGAACCCTCAAAAAAGATCGTAGTCTCCGCGCCTCTGTATCGCAAGGTAGTAATTAAAAAAACCACAGCACTCCGACAGAATGCCGGAGTAGTTGTAGAAAATCACAAGGACTTTGTACTGCCTTGAACTGTCTATTGGGAGCGTTGAAGAAAGAAGAAAATTGAAAGTGCGCGATGAGCTTTTATGTGTGATCAATCACGCTAGTCCGCTTTTAGGTTGGTGTCTATCTCCGGTCTGGGACATGCGGGCATCACCATCATCCATTGATCTGCTCCTTTCATTTCTCACCACATTTGCTGCTAATTTTTTTTTTGTTCTTACTGCTTGTATTGACAATGCTGCAGTAGGCGCATAAATTGGCTTTGTTTTTCTTTGGCTTTCGGACCCCCACCTTAAGAGACCAGATCATCAACACTCTCCCGTCACCTACTTACCCCCAGTGACACGTCATGGCGTCGGCACTTTTCTTCCTCGACCTCAAGGGCAAGGTAAACTATTCAAAATTATGCAAACAAAGACGATGCGACTCTTGGCTGGGGAAATCGCCAATGTTTTCAGGGTCAAGCCCCCGCTGACCATCTATAGACCCTTCTGGCCCGCAATTATCGCGGAGATATTCCCATGTCCGCAGTCGAGAAATTCCCCATCCTCCTCAGTGATGCCGAAGAAGAAAGCTCAGCAGTGCCTCCCTGCTTCTCGCACGAGGGAATCAATGTGCGTAACGCCGAGTCTGGGCATTTGGCCTCAACCACACTCACTCCTGAGTGTCTCCTTTTGTGCGCTCTCACCTACTGACGCAGGAGTGTTTTTGTTTAGTACCTTTATATCCGCCATAGCAACCTCTATATCCTTGCTTTGACCAAGCGAAACACAAATGCTACCGAAATTCTACTCTTCCTCCACAAGCTGGTGGAGGTCTTCACCGAATATTTCAAGGTACTGGAGGAGGAGAGTATCCGGGATAACTTCGTCGTCATTTACGAATTGCTGGATGAAATGATGGATTTTGGGTACCCGCAGACGACAGAGAGCAAAATTCTACAAGAGTAAGCAGCTGGGTCTGGATGTTGCCGCTGGGGTGGTGAAACAACATAACTGACGGGTCTATGCCATGACCAGATACATCACCCAAGAGTCACACAAGCTGGATGTCCAAGCACGACCACCCATCGCCGTCACAAATGCTGTCTCCTGGCGTAGCGAGGGGATACGCTACCGCAAAAACGAAGTCTTCCTCGACGTGGTCGAGTCCCTCAATCTACTGGTCTCGGCAAATGGAAACGTCCTGCGGTCTGAGATTCTGGGCGCTGTCAAGATGAAGTGTTATCTGAGTGGTATGCCAGAGTTGCGATTGGGCTTGAACGACAAAGCCATGTTCGAGACCACGGGTCGTGCTACACGAGGCAAATCGGTCGAGATGGAGGACGTGAAGTTCCATCAGTGTGTCCGACTCTCGCGCTTCGAGAATGATCGCACAATCAGTTTCATCCCTCCGGATGGTGAGTTCGAGCTCATGAGCTACCGACTGAACACACAAGTGAAGCCGTTGATCTGGGTGGAATGCATGGTTGAATCGCACTCGGGATCCCGAATTGAATATATGCTCAAGGTAAAAAATTCCCAATTAGCATAGCAAAACATCAACCCCTAACCTCGATTTCACACCAGGCCAAAGCCCAATTTAAACGCCGCAGCACCGCAAACAACGTCGAGATTCTCGTCCCCGTCCCCGAAGACGCAGACTCCCCACGCTTCCGCACAAACATCGGAACCGTGCACTATGCCCCCGAGAAGTCGGCCATCATCTGGAAGATTAAGCAATTCGGCGGTGGTAAGGAATTCCTCATGCGCGCAGAGCTGGGTCTACCTTCCGTCAAGGGCGACGACGAGCGCGGCGGTGGTATGACCGGTGGATTCGGAGGCAGTATGGGTGGAGCCGGAGGTGTAGGCAAGGCGAAACGTCCCATCAACGTCAAGTTCGAGATCCCCTATTTTACGACCAGTGGTATCCAAGTGCGATATCTGAAGATCACCGAACCAAAGGTAAGTCTTTTCCACTAGTGGACCTATCCCCTAGGTTTTCTTATCTCTTGAGTTCATCGCTAACAATCACCCCACAGCTGCAATACCCCTCTCTCCCTTGGGTGCGATACATTACACAGTCGGGCGACATTTCCATGCGCATGCCAGATATCCAATGAAAAAAAAAAAATTCGAGTTCTCTGGATGACCGATTTTGTACAGCTCCCCGTTCCTCCCATATCCCCTTCTTGCCCTCGTTATCTTTTTTTTGCTCCCCCTTTTTTCGTCCTGTTGAGGCCGGCCGGTCCGATAAATAATCAAATCTCTCCCATGTTCTTACTTTCTCTTCTGCCTTTGGCCGCTTTTGCACCGGATGCGAGGAAATATAGACGGTTCGGATGAATCTCATGACACTACAGTATTCTGTTCTAAGTAAATGCGATGGGTTTCAAAGTCTTGCTGTTGGGTTCTGGCAGCAACTCGGCATCTATGCGATAAACGAAAGGGAAATTGAGAATCCGTGAAGAAATCCTTAGTACGTGTGCTCTTTTGGGCAGAAGAGTTTAGCACTTGATTACTTGCGTCGTACATAATTTCCAAGATGAAATTGAAACTGCCATCGGACCCTCCAAGGAAACTTGGGGTTCATGAAAAAAAAAACTCGAACGCAATAGCTTGTAAAATACCTCGGTAGTGTTTCATGATATTTTCTAGAAAGCAAAAAAGTACAAGGAAATCCCACAGGGTATCTCAATTCTCAGAAAGTTGAAAAAGAAGAGAAGAATCAAACCAAGGAAATCCATTAATCTCCATAACGCCATCATTCAGCGCCAGCTGTATTTTGTCATTAAAGTCTCAGAAATAACGAGAACAAGAAAAACAAAGGGGTTGGGGAAAGACACCATCCCTAGCTATACAAAGCCAGACCTAATGTCACATCAACCACCAATTTTTACGCGGGATACCCATTCGTCCCATTCGCATGATCCTCTGCTATTTCCGGCGGAGGAAGAGGGAACCCATCACCACCACCGCTGCCGGCGGCTGCTTTCGAGAATCCCTCGCGGGCAAGCATGGTGTTGAGCACGGCGCAGTTATACGAAGCCTCACCGGGAGGCACAACGAGGAAGATGTAGGTGTTATCCGTGAAGCGGCCGAGGAAGATATTGAACTGGGGTGTTTTGGTGTGCATGACGACAAAGCCAGCGGAAGCCGGTGTGGTGAGTGTGTTTCTTGCGGCGCAGTGCTTGAACGCTTTCATGATATTCGAGAGACGCTCGTGGCGGTCGTAGATAGGATTGAGCTCGCCGACCTCGGAGGTCACGGAGGTTACGGTGAGGAAAGTGGAACGCTCAAAGAGAATGACTTCTTCGGCGTTGATTTTCTTCGCAAAGGCAGTTAGGAAGCGCTCGATAACGATTAAGTTCGGGATGAGCTTGTGCACGATTCCGGCCCAGGCTTTGTAGAGCGATTGGTCCCAAATACTGCTGGCAAAGGTGTCAACGCGGAAATCGCCGGATCGACTGCGGATTGCGGCGGAGCGCTCGTCGTAGATGCGTTGGCGGTGCTCGGCTTGGATTAGATCCATTTTGTGCACGAGGCAGAAAACGTAGGCGTTTGGGCTGAATTCGCGCAGAGCCTCGATGATGGCGTGATAGGTGTCTAGATCGCGCTCGACCTCCCGTGACTCGATGTCAAATACGTAGATCAGAACGGCGACGTCTGAGAAGATGTTGCCGCGCTGCGAGGCTAGATAGGTTTCCATGAAGGCATCTTGTCTGAGATGAAAACCCTCGGTGTTAGTGGTATGGCTCCCCCAGATTGATAGCCGAGTATGCATCACTCACCCTCCGCAATCCCACAGGTTCAATGTGAGATTGCCCATGAACTTGACGTGGCTATGCTCTACATCAATTGTAGCGCCTAGGCGTCGGACATCCTTTGCGACATAGTTGCTGAAGATGATTGAGCGCATGGAAGACTTCCCCGATCCACTCTTACCCATCAAGAGGACCTTTCTCTTCTTCTTCCGAGCATCCATCGTGTCAGATTGTTCTTGGGGTTGCCGTTGAGCTCAATGCCCCGCTCTTGCGGGAGCAACTCGGGTCGATCTGGAGGGCAACTCAGTGCCTTCACAGGGTCATTCAGATGCAATGGTATTAGCTTCCGGTTAAGAGTCCAGCAGTAGCATGATTTTGCCGTGAAAATGGGATTGAGGGCGAGATGACATAAGACAAGAAGGAAAGGTGACGAGCTCCAGCCTTCCAATGCGGAGACGCAAAAATATTGTCCCGAAGCACGTGACTCTATAGTTACCTTGTTGGAGATGGGATTAGTCGCATAAGATAGGGGGAAAGACAACTCAATCTTCGCATAGATATTTCCCATCAAATTACTTAGATAATGAGAGTGCACAATTGTGCACTTTTTAGCACTGTTGGCACTGCCTATGGAGTTTTGTTCTATTTGAGCTCCCTTAGGGCCGAGGTTACGGGATGACGACATCCAATGGGTCTCCCGAAAATCAGATAAAGATCTTCCTTCTATGGAAATGGCTCAAGTAGACAAAAATAGGTAGAAATGAAGTATGTAGAATCGAAAGAAAGAAGGGGGAAATAAAGAAGATGTGCAGTAAAAAAAAGCCGCCCAAAACGAACGGGAAATCAGATGAATAGCCTCAAATGCAGAGGAAAGAAGAAAGAAGAGAAGAAGGGGGGAAAATAAAATGGCCCCAACTGGCAGGGAAAGAGGGAGAAAGAGAAGGGGAAAAATAGAACACAAGAAAAAGAGATTTGAAGGTATTCGGTCATGAAGAGTTCAATTCATCAAAAAAGCCTGTTGCAAATAGCAAAACGAAATGACGGGACAAAGGTATCAAGGCATCCGAGCCGCAATTGAAATGGGAATAAAGGGTATTAGAAGACAGTGCCGTCGGATCGTATCATGATAGGGGGTTCCTTGGTGTTTGGTCTCGAAACTTCCGCAATCTCGCGACCACCCTATAAGTTCATTATTAGAATTTGCCTAACTTGGAGGGTCTTTGACAAGTTCTTACCTTCCAGGTGCCAGCCTCAAGCATCTGTGCTAGTGATAGCTGGTCCTCAGAGCCGTTGAGCCCCAACTGAGCGTTGACCTCCCCTAGAAGCTCATCTAGGAATCCGACGGTAGCGCCTCGCCATTCAACAATTACATCGTCATCGGCGCAGAAGAGCGGGGCCACTTCAACGCTTGGTTGACCTTTGATCTGAGCGTTCTCTTTGTATGCGTCGATTCCTCGCTGCATATCTTCCGGTTTCAGAGTCAAGAGTCCCAGGTCGATAAGAAGGCCTCCGTTTCGATATTCAGGAAGGCCTGTCAAAAGGTCGCTGCCGGCGAAATGGATGAGCATCAATCTCGACATTGGAACCATGATCGAATAGCATAGCCATTGTGTCAGCTTGTGGAATGGAGCGATGCTTTCCCACTGCTGTGCGGGGGGAGACTGAGGAAGACCAGAGCACTTCCAAGCATCTCCAATAGATACTCCATCAATCTGTGTTCGTGATGAGGGCCAGACGGGAGAGAGGCCATCCATGAGCACGGTCCACAATGTGGTTATCGGAACAATAGGTACGGAAGAAGCAAGTGTGGATGGATGGCCGAGGAGATAATCTGAATCAAGATTAGTCGCTGATCAATCACGCGCACAAACACGAGCCAGATTGTCTCACCTAGCATATTTCCTGGTCTAGCGTCCACACCGAAGAAGTCTTGATTGTTAAGTGCCTCGGAGAGCCGTATCAATAACCCCGCGCGGCCTTCAATACCAGCTAGTGGATTTTGTTCAGAATGTTGCATTCCCTTGGCGAGCACCTCGACCGTAATCTTCTTTAGTCCTGCGCCATCCACCTGACATGGCTCCGTAGGATCGCTACTGAAAAGCCCAGACTTGAACATCTCCAAACTTGCCACAGCCAAGCCTTCACTTCGCGAGAAAACTTTACCCGACTCCTTCGACCGGTATGACCATTCATTCCCGGCACCTGCATCGAGCAGAACAGACACAACAAACAAATCAATCAAACGGCGGGTGCGCTCCTGCGCATCAATGCGACTGGGCCAGGACTGGAGAAGCTGGTTGATGCGGGGTCTGCCGCCAACGTCGAAATGCTGCCAGCGACCATGCGGGGGGATGTTCTCGTAATCTGGCGCATAATCTCGCTGTTGGGAAAGCCATGTTAATACAACCTCAGATGATTTTCGAAGGCCCTGGATTTACCTTGATGATGGAAACGACATAGGAGGCGGTAGCTTCGAACTTGCTCATGTCGACATCGAAATGATTCAGTTGGTTCTTTTTGGCCTTGTTCAGGATTATGTTGGAGCGTTCCCGCACTGCATGGATGCTTCGTAGGTATGCGGCCGGGTCCAACGCTGGATCTGGTGGTCTGGCAATAGGGAGTTCTGGAATTGAAGCTGGCGGACCACTTCCCTTGTATCCTGGCGATCTCAAGGACGTATTTGACGTGCGAGCGCTATTGACCGTGATGACAGATTCGTTCTCATTCTCGCTTTGAATGGAGGTCTTTGAATCTTTGCGCTTGAATAGCCCCATCATTTCAAGTGTTGAGAGTTTCGCCCCAGACCCTGAAGGATTGAAAAGGGACATCCGTCGAGAAACTGAAAGGAGGGGTGAGGAGAAGAGTACACTAGGTAGCCCAGATAAGGAGTTCACAAAGAGGGGGGAAGTGTGACATCTGGATGTGATGTTTTTCTTAATTTTTTTTTTCCCTTTACCAACATAACGGCTCCAAGGGTACGGAGTAAACTAAGTAAAAATAGGTAAAATAATAATAGCCATAATTTTTTATGGGGCTTAATGACTGGAGCTCTTTCACTAAAGGATCATTAGTATGGGCTAGATGCCCGAGCATTAATAATTTGGAGATTATGGGGTCAATTTTAGGGGGAATTGAGTCAGGCAAAGTCTTCCCAAGTCGGGCGAAGTGTACAACTTAGAACCGAACGTAAAAGGCCTGGGAACGTAGGTATAATCCACAACTCGTACTTTGGGTATGCAGAATATAGAATGGCAGTACCGGATACTCCGAGTGGTTAGATCAACGCCGATTTGCCACTAGACCTAGTGTACACCGTGCATCAAGGTGCATACTATATTGCCCTCCGTACGGAGTAGGACTCCGAACAATGATACTTGTACTCAGTAGGTGGCAAACAGAATCTTTGTTGACGGAGGAAGTCCGTTCTACACATTCCCGGCAGTAAATCGGGACCGACTGCGGTAATAGGTATGGGGATGGGTCCGGAGGAGTGAACCAGTCGGAAAGCAAGAGAAGGGGCAATCATTTCACTGTGTACGGAGTACTCCGTACTCCGTTAGGGGGCGAGCGAATCATGTCTTGGGGGAATGGATAAATAGGAATGCAAATTTCAAATAAATTTTGGATCCGAGGGGCCACCGGGTGGTACGTGTATAGATCGCTAGCTCGGATATCGATCAGACCATTCCATATTGGGGGGGGGGGGGAGGGATACAATAGCTTTAGGAGAAGAAAAGCGAATGTATGTGGAAATGCACGGGCTAGCGTACCGTTGGAAGGAAAAAAGGAAAAGGCACGGCTTGCCCTATGTGGAATATCGAACCCACTTCGCGTACTTCTAAGTTTTGTGTGAATGACTACGGAGTAGCTATCGCGCCTCGCGTTAATTCTCATATGAGTCTGCTAAATAAGCGCATGTGAGTAATTCTGGGCTGTGTCCAAATCTTACGGTATCCTTACAGTGTCTTCAACCTGGGAATCACTCTGGGAGCTTATACTGCATAAAAACTGGCGAATTGATTTGATCTTCGACATTCAAATGGAGGTTTCTTCGACTGATCAGCCAGAAGAGAAAAAAATTGCTTCTCACGTGTCATATAATGGGAACCCCTACGTCTCTCACGTCTAGACTCCAAGTTTTCACCATGCAATCTATCTCTCCTGTTCGGGAAACATGTGTTGAGGTGCACGGTAATTCCAGGCCCGATTCTTATTTGTCACGACACATGCATACAACGGAGTCTGCGTGATACATGTATCATAGTGGCTTGTGCAAGAGCGCGAAGGATCATACTGACATTCATCACGTTAAAATCCTTCTGCTCTTTTACTTATCCATGGGACTCATCTCCGGACCGTTTTAGCCCCCCAATTTATACCACAAAGTACCAAAGGACCCAACTAACGGGAAGCACGGGCCTGGCCACCCTGCTGGGTCGTTTCAAATTAACTCTGTTTTTCTTTTTTTTCTTTTTTCCCTTTGTTTCACTTTTCTTTTTCTTGAAAATGACATCTGACAAAAAATCATAAGTTGTACTGAGTACATCATACCTATCCATTGATATCAGGCGGCAATAATAGGCGTTGTGCGAACTAATCATAGTCCGAGCCCTGAAGGTCAGGGGCAAGACACGATGTGATCCACCAATTTGATTTCTATTCGCTACCGCGGCTCGTCTTCCCGAGAGGTTCCGCCGTTGTGGAGTCCCGTCTCCAAAAGATACACTTCTCGTCACATCCTCTGTTGTCTGGTTACATGCTCAACTCCAGAGCACTCGGTATAGGAATTTTACCAGATTCTTTACATTCTATCCCATAGGGTAGAATGTCAATAGTATATCGATGCTCATTTTAAAGACCGGACCGATTATGCGGGGGGTTGACCAGAAATTTGTGTCTAATAGTGAATCATGATGATCGGGGCAATATATTTTTAATCCGACCTCCGCACCTGGGAAGGTCTAGATTATCGATTGAAACGTACTCCTAAGGTCCGTAGTCCGGACGGAGTACGGAGCACTGCAGATCAATATAGCAAGGTGTGGCCTGATTGGCCTTGTTACCGCCGTCTCTAATACCTATACATCGGTCTCATTTGGTGTATTCTCGCAGAGTACGGAGGATACGGTCAGTAACTCACCGAGACTTTGGAAAGATATGTTGATCGCTTCTCTCAAATTGTGCAAGTGGGTTCAACGATTTATGCACTGGGAAGACATGCCTTGATGAATTTATTCTAAACATTGAGATTTCAAGCCACACTACAATCAAGTTGTCCTAAATTCAATAGAAAGACATCGGAGCTTAGGATAGCTTTTTTTTAAAAAGAATAACCCCCCCAAAAAAACAGAGCAGAATGAAAAGTGCCAGAAAGTTCCTTAAACTGGCCCATTTGCGCAAGGCTTGGCCGTCTGACCAAATATCGAGCATGCAATTTAATGCATTTGTTGCCATTCTTCCTCTCATAGACCAGGTCCTTAGTTACTCTCAGTCTTGAATTCACCTCAAAGCTTGTCCACGGTCCAAACGTGGCCTGTAATGGACTGAGCTACCTTCACACTGAGATGTGTGAGAGTGGCATCCAAGCATATGGAAATGGTTTCCTTGCAATATTCAACATGCAAGGTGCTCTGGATGATCAGTCTTTTCTGAAATCGACATGTCACTCGGCTTTGCTCGTCATTTTCCAGTCCCAGCATGGCTACACAATGACTTGTTTCCGATGGAGCGATTTATTTGGGTAACAGTAAATGATCAGATACCTAAGTGCTCGGACATCCCATTTCCTTTGCTTCGTCATCGAGCCAAATGTCGGTGATTTTGTAAACCACCGCTATGAGGCATCCCAAACTGCCCACACGCTTTGCCGGTCAATAGTGGTCCTCCTGAGGATAATGTGCCATAAGACCGCCAGTAGTGCAGATCCCATCATATGATGTAAACGGATTGCTAGATTTTTTTGTTCTCATGAAGGATCTAGGCGCCCAGGTAAATCCTTCCCACGTAAGTTTGGGACTGGAAAGAAAGATAATCCCAGCCGGAAGCCAGTTAACTCAGTGCAAGAACCTAGCCATTCGCTCCATAGCTGGGAGGTTGGCCAACTCCAAAGCATCCACGTTCAGAAGACCGGATGTGACGAGAGTGTCGTCCCCGGGCTTGCTGGTCGTACGCCAACGAAGACCCCGAGCCACATCACTGAGGGTAAACTGTGTCTTTCTATACCTTTTCAATCGATACATTTCACTTGCTAAGTAAGATGCTACTTCGTTGAAAAGCTCTTCGCCGATAGGAATCAAATCGCTCAGGCTCACCAGCCCATCTCTAAATTCAAACACAAGCGTTTTAGCCAGCACCGCTTGCTGTAGGGTCCACAATCTTTACATCCGGCCTGAGATCACCACTCTGAGTAACCTCTTCTCACGAGGGGCTAATGTGGAGACCGATCGGATTCCAGAATCAATAACAAGTACTATGGCAGCATTCTTGTAAGTAAGAGCCATGAACCGGATTGCCTCTTTGCACATATCACGATTTTCAGGAACGCAGAGTGCATCAATCCAGAAAGCCCCATCAGGCAATAGGCTCTTCCCCAGAATGCTCAATCATTTGACCTGGCAAGAGGCAGGCCCTTTTCGGCCGTACTGCCAAGACCATCTGCCCACACATGAGATATGGCAACATACGGCATTGTTGAAGCATCAGTAACATTTATCCCATTTCAGCTCGGGGCCTGGCATTGAATGAGTGGGAATTTACCCTTAAGAAGACAATCAGCACTCCCTTTGGCGTTGAAGCTTTGACAGTTGCAACATTCTTCCACGTGACGTGGACGTGGCTCGTAGGAACTGCATTCTAGTGTGTTGATCACACAGACTTTCTCACTACAGCTCCCATGGTCAGCTGATGACTCTCGAATGACCGGCTCCGTGACACTCACATAGACTAGTTGAGTTAGATTGCCCGAGAGTATCGGAACCTTTAATGGGCGCCAGCCCCTAGTAAGCATATCCTTCTGCACCACATTCTTCCGCGCCTGGAGATAGGTCCATGAGAACTTCTGGCGCGGGATATTGGTCGCAAAAGCATAGCTTGATGACACGAGTGCTTCAACCAGGGAGCCAATCTGGAGCAAAATTTGCGCAAAATCCCTTTCATCCAGTCCCGCCGCTTGGAGCAGGCTATATCTCGGATGTAGCGTCTCCAGCATCAAAAGTCCAGGGGCTTTTCTGAGTGTGATCTGCATACGCTTTGCCATTTATCGGGCTTTATCGCCGGTCCCTAGACCTTGAATATGACGGCGCCATCGGGACAGGCGACGTGGAATATTTCGACTTCTCAGCACTCGGGGTGGTAGAGCCGTCAGGTCTGGTTGTCTTTCACACCCATCCTCCATGTGTAGTAGCTTGGTTTCGGGGATTCCCTCTTCCAAAATGGCCTCCAAACGACCAAACGTGAATAGAGCCTGCCATCTGGCCGTGTTGAGCTGAATACTGCGGCCATCATTTGTCGTAGATTGCTGTGACTGGTACTGACTAAGGTAACGGTCAAATGATATTAAGGGTCATCCATCGTGATCGCCACCAAGCCAGCGTGTTTCGGGGAATATGAAAGATTCTAGTGCTGTGTGGGTGGATGGAGGTTGAAGACGAGATAGCATCCTGGCGTTCACTGCCCTGATCTTATGGTCTCATTGTGAATTCTGGAGTGAGGTTTTCAGCGCTTTGATAGATCCGACTGAGAGGCTAGGTAGAAATGGCAGCTTGCGGTGGTAGATGACGAGCACGCAGGTTGTAATACCGGTCCTGGCCGCACGATCTTCAACCACACTCGGCTAGATATGATTCGCCTACGCAACCAACCACCAATGTAAGCCACAGCAACTCAACGGGGAGGACCAGGGAAATTAGCTAGCCGTGCTAAGCGCCTAACATCATATGGATTTTGGAGTCGATTTGTAAATAGGAAACACTTTTGGCTTCTTTCTTGTCCCAACATAGGATGATACTGGACATAAGGAGGTCTGGCATTGATCCCGGAAAAGAATCTGAAAGCACGGCTACTAGGAGAGTTTCTGGCATCGAATGACATCGGATTCTGCACTAACTACAATGTGCAGTGTCTATGACGGTAGGAATCTTCGGCGCTTAAATTGATCTTCGTTCCGGCCCGTTCCGATTCCAAGCGTCAAAAGTCTCACAGGGAGTAGCTAAGCCTTCCCGAAAGACTAAGGAGAGTTTATTGCCGTGACTGGTCGCCAGGCTCGGTAATATTATGACAATTTTTTGGCCGATATCGTTGACGCTGATGGCACGGACTCGGGTGTAGCGGAGGTCCGAATGTGAACTCTGCCTGGAGGTATCCAGGTGCAGAATGTTGATACCACTGCTTCTGAGCTGGAAATGCCCACTAAAGACAGATGGGGATGCACCTCAGATATCGATCGGCACGTAGCGCTTCTCTCTCCTCCGGGCCCTGTACCGGTGTGACACGGCGGGCTATGAGCCGAAGCAGCAGCAGCGACGAAGAACACACAGTCCAATCTAGCAGCCTCTTGCTACAGTATTTTGCGCAAGAATCCATGCACCCCACCGTGTCTCAATGGATGTCGGAGTAGCAGATGAGCATGCTGAAGCCTCGCACCAATGGAGTCCTCACCGCTGTAGACACTGCGATAACGGACAGGGTAGGCGAGGAGGTGTTTGCTCATGAGCTCCAGCGTTTTCTCGTCTGTCTGACCTGCAGCGTATCGCTGCCCACTGCAGATAGAGGGCTCGAGGTGGCGGATGTCGTGCGCGTGACGACGCCTCGTGGGCCTTTGTTGGGTGTTGTCCACCGAGCTACGAAACTCGAGGCCGGCCAGGATAATTCAAGGCTTCTTTACGGCGCAATTTCGTATATGCATGGGTTCATCATTGGACTGCGGATAGAAAGCGGATTCTCAGTCAGAGGTCGGGCTGTGATTGCAAGCAAGGAGGGTTGGGGCTCTATTGAAGGTTTGCTGTAACTCGGTAGGTAGAAAACTGTTGGCGAAGCGAGGACGTGTCAGGTCCGCTGCTATAGGACATTGTTGATTGGCCTGGCTTTGGATCCCCTGTTCTGATGGAAAAGGAAATCTGGTATGTAGGTGCCTATTTAGATGAGCCGCTCACACCTGTCGTCGATCAGATACACCTGGGCAGCTACCATGTTCAAACGGCAGTCCCATGTTCGAATTGCGTAAATGCTTCGCTACCTTTGCCTCTTCCCCACTTTAGATATCTATCACTTCCAACTCCCTCTCATGCTCATCACCCCCATGCACGTGCATGCAGAGCATGGGACTACCGTTTCTACTGTAGATCCTATCGCCCCTCAGATTGACAAATATCGAGCGTACGAGGCACTAAGGCCACGGTCAAGAGCCGAAAGTGATTTTTGATTATGATGTTGTTCTAGCAAGGGGTTGGCCACGCAATCACCGCAACCTCGCAAAGAATGGGTTCCATCCTCTAATGACTTCCTGGAAGGATATGAAATCTCGGGCGCTAATATATAGAGCTTTCTCACTTGGTGATTTTTTCTAAAAACTTTAACTGATTTAACGTCACTAATTTAGCGTATGGTGCCCCTGTCTAAGGGTTTCAAAAAAACACTAATACGGGGGGGGTATGGACTATGTATGGAGTAGCTCGAGAGAAATTACGGAGTGCATACGTCTTGCATCTCCAAATACCCCCCTTTTTGAAGTTTCAAGAAAAGACAAAATAGTTCTAGGCTGAGCCAAGGATTGGATTTCCCACCTATGACGTTCCCAATTGGGATATGATGTGCGTTGGCCAAAGTACGGAGTAGAAATGGAGACAACATCGCCTCGTCCAGGCCGGGAGATCCCCTGGTACTCCGCACTTTGTTTTACTTTGATTGAATGACAGCTTAGTTTCGGCCGGGGTTGCTATGAGGTACTCCGTTTGTATGGAGGACTTGTGCCTAAATATTAAAATCAGGTCTCTTCCGAATAGGTCCATGAACCGATGATCTCTTTCGGATTTTGAACGAATTTTTTTTTTTTTTTGGCTTTTTGCCGCTTAGATTGTCAGCTGTTAGTCCCTAAACAGAGGGCGAAGGAAGGGGCCATCAGCAAATTTCCGACAGGCCAAACGATGGGCTTGCAAGCCTTGATGCACATTCGGAGGACCCAGAAGCTAACACGGTGGGAACTCCTGCTTTTTCACAACAATTTTCCCTGCCTTTCAGGTGTATTGTCTGTCCATTTGTCGGATTTGCCGAGTTTGTGGGGTCAGTTGGCTGGAGCAACTGGGGCGATGTCTGTGGTACCCCCCACAGGTTGTTTTGGGGTATCAAGGGCAATTTGAATGATCAGTGAGTGATTAAGAAATCAATGTATAGTATAGAAATGCCCCAAAAAAAAACAGAGGAGACGGGTCGAATGTCTCTGGATTGGGATTTTCTCTCATATCGACGTCAGTGCAAACATCTTGGACTAGCTTATTTCCTGTTAAGAGGTAAGTGATTTCTGAGATCCATTCAACCTCAATCTCAAAACATCGAACAACCAGATTAGTGAGCTGATGTTACCTCACACAACAACTGAAGTATATAAAATTATCTCAAAATGTGAGAGAGGAGACCATAGCATCACGTGCCGGCCTCAATGCGGTCTGGATCCCCCACATGTAGGGGGCGAGTGTTCTGCATATGCTTGAGAGAGCAAACGGTCATTGAAATTACTTCGGGCTTCTTTCACATTGTGAGCTGGTGAGATCATGGAAAACCTTCATCCCTCTTCTGGGACCTAATCCTCATTCGAACCAACCAGAAGTCATCATCCTCTGCGACAAGCTCACCATGGAAGACCTAAACGGCCTGAGTTGGTCCTCCGAGTCTAAAACCCCAAGCAGGCCACCACCAATGAGCTCTGGGTACTTGTACCCAAGTATCCCATCAAATGGCGGCTCCGGCAGGTCTACCCCGTTATCTGCGACTTCGAACCGCTCAAGCTCACCATCGAAACCCGTCACTTCTGCCGGAGATAGCTTCGCGAATCTGGTCTCATTCAATTCTTCCGCCGGGAACAAAAACCTTTCTCTCATGGAACAGCAGAAGCGCTTGCAGGAGGAAAAAGCGAAGAAGGAAGCCGATAATCGCAGTCGATTCGAATCGCAATACGGAGGCCAGAACAACCAATTCTGGGACAACCTTGAGGGACGTGTGCGGAGCCCCGCATCTGTACCCGCGCCTCGATCCGCACCACCACCCGCGGACGATGAGGATATTCTGGCCGCTTTCGATGCGGCAGCGCCAGTGGACGCTTCGACCCATTTCCCAGTCCCCAACTCCCCGAAATCCTCGCCTCCAATCGATACGAACAGGCGCCTTGAATCTTCCAATGGGGGAATTTCCATGCAGAACAACATTGGGGGTATGGACGGCTTTGATGACGATGACCCATTCGGCCTCAATCAATTGAAACCGAAATCCGCTCCGGCTCCTCAGCCTCAACAAGCCGACGATGATGATTTCCTTGGTTTGCTCGGGAAGCCGGTATCAGATATCCCCCACCAGGATTCGCCTCCCACATCCACTACACCATCAGATCGAGGACGAGACCAACATACATCTCCAGTGCCCTCCAACGAAGTCGATCGGGCTGTTGCGGAGCTGGTGGACATGGGATTCCCTGCTAATAAATCTCGCCGGGCTTTGAATACCACGGAGTCTGGGACCGATGTTCAGGCTGCTGTTGGTTGGCTTCTTACCCAGGCCCATGCTGAATCACGGCAGAAGACTGAAGGACGTTCTAGTGCAACTCGTTCTGCCGATCGCGCTGACAGGAGTGATAGTCGTAACCGCGACATGCCTTCATGGATGAGAGAAGAAATAGCAGAATCTCGATCGCGTCAGGACAGACGGAGTCCAGCATCAGCGGACAAAGACCCTGTGCAGGTCGCCTCTCAATTTGGTAATAACCTTCTGAAATCAGCCGGCTCGCTTTGGAAGACTGGTAGCAAGAAATTCCAACAAGCTGTAAATGAATTCAACAACGAACATGACCCCAGCCAACCGCGTTGGATGAGAGATGCATCCTCTACTCAAGACGAACCTCCTCTGCAGCCGCAGCGTCCAGGTCGTCGTGATCAGCCAGCTCAATCCCAAAAAGAGCAACAGGACTTTACTGATGAAGCACTTCTTCTTGAGTCTGGAGATGGTCGACCCAGGAAATCTTCTCGTCCTCGTGAAAGTCACCACCCCGACCCGAGAAGTCAACCTCCTCGTCATCAACAATCCTCTGGTGCTGTCCAGCCAAGGCAGCAATCTAACTTCCTCCAGCGTCCGTCCCGATCAAGCTCTCAAGATCCTAAATCTCGACTTTCACGGTTTGCAGCTGAAGAGCAGCAGGCGCAGGCATATGTCAGTCCTGCGAGACGTAAGCGACCTCAGGTGCCACCGCCGCCTCCTGGGCCTAACGTCGATCTCTTTGATTCTCCTGCTCCGTCAGCTAGTCGTCCAAAGCCTCCTACCCATGCCCAGACTGTCACTCCTCCAACACGGTCAGCTTCCATCTCCGTACGCCCGAAAGCTCCAACACGGTCTATCCCACCTGTATCTCAAGAGGCGCTTCAATCGATACACCGGCACCGAGGACAGGCCGCAGACTCTTACAAAAGAGGCGACTACGCAGAAGCCCACCAAAGCTTCTCCACGGCTCTTGGCATGCTCCCTGACAAACATCCTATCACAATTATCATCCGCAGTAATCGTGCCATGACAGCCCTGAAGATCGGCGAACCCAAGTCCGCCATTGACGACGCTGACATCATCCTAACAATTATTGGCCCGTCTAAGGGCGAATCAGAAGTGATCGATCTCGGCACTGGCGAAGCGCCTAAGCCCATGAAAGACTTCTTCGGCAAGGCTTTGATGCGCAAAGCCGAGGCTCTAGAGCAACTCGAGCGCTGGGGTGATGCCGCACAGGCTTGGAAGCTGGCCGTAGAGTCTGGCCACGGTAGCAGCACGAGCATTCAAGGCCGGAACCGTTGCGAGAAAGCAGCTGGTATCAACAAGCCTCAATCTAAGCCCGCAGCCCCTGCTAGAAAAAGGCCTTCACCCCCGCCTAAGAAACCTTCAGCCCTGTCTGATCTCACCGCTACGTCGGCATCTGGGGCAGACTTTGAAGCAGTCAGCCGTCTACGGAAAGCCAATGAGGCGGCTGAGCGCGCCGATGAAGAGAAGTTTGCTCTTTCTGAGACCGTCGACGCGAGAATTGCCACCTGGAGGAATGGCAAGCAGGACAATTTGCGTGCGCTGCTCGGTAGTCTGGATTCTGTGCTGTGGCCCGAGGCTGGGTGGAAGAAGATTGGCTTGTCGGAGCTGGTTCTGCCAAACAAGGTCAAGATTCAGTATATGAAGGGGATTTCCAAGGTGCACCCTGATAAGGTATGTTTACTTGATCCTTGGGTGATGTTGGTTACATTCCATATAACATTCTACTAACATCCCCCGAAAAGATCTCTACCACTGCCACCACTGAACAGCGCATGATTGCTGGATCTGTGTTCGGAACCCTGAATGAAGCGTGGGATAAGTTCCGAGCTGAAAATAACCTCTGAGAAGTCCTATTTTCCTGTTGATACCATTTACCCGTTCTCATTACTTCGTTTTCTGCATTTCATGATTCCAATATCTAGAAGGCGGCTTTGATAGCATCTTTGTCCTATAGAGAATTCTACATGAGCGGTTGCCTTCTTTGTGGTTCTGATCCATGCTCATTCATCGCAACATGTTTATCATCTTCGATCTACCCTCGCTTGTTTTCTCCAAAAGTAGCCTGCAAGACGGCTGCTTCTTATTCCAATCATCGCATGCACGCTGAGTGTCGATAAAATCATGATTCCCGCTAAGGCAATGCTGCTTTTGCGAACGTTGGTTTGATATTAGAGGACTTGACAACCACAAACTTGGCCCCAGGACTGCCTACAATGCGAATAATTAGAAAGCCTTTGAGTTATTGAAATGTGGGTGTGAGCTGCCTTTAAAGGCAATGTTATAACGCCTGAACCTGGTCATGGAAATTTTTATGCTAAGGAAGCAAATCACTGGTATCTATTGATCCTCATGCCTCGGTACTATCCTCTTCGACCCTGTCTTCCTCGGCCTTATCTCCTGATTCTGACTGTGGCCTTTCTTCCGATTTCTTTTGTTCCTCACGAAGCCTTGCCCGTTCCAGCGCAGCCTCTCTCTTCATTTGCTTCTTGCTTGTCTTTGGCTCAGTATCGGGCTTAACGACCTTGGCGGATGGCCATTTATCCCGGCACTTTTGCTCATCTTCTTCCGTCCAAGCCCGAGGCAGGATCGCAAAGACCAGATATGAGGTGTGAGTTCGGAGGTCCGGCTCCGACCGATGCGTCAAGCGACCCTGAGCATACAAAGGGACATCAGTCTTCTCTTTATAGAACGGTGTCTCCTTCGCAATTGGCTGATAATCTGGCTGGTCTTTGGTCATTCGGTTTTCACGGATGAGCTTGGCACGTTGTTCCTCACTACGAAGCTTTGCGACCGCTTCCTCAACAGTCTTGGGATACAGCGTAGCCCCGCGCACGCCCTCAGTATCTAGCCCGATACGATCCCGCTTGACATCAAGACGACGTTGAGCGACTTCCACCATTGAAATATTCAGCCATGATAGCTTGCGCATAGTGCGGATTGTACGCTCTGCCTGCTCGAGACAGGGAGAGAATGTGCACAGATAAGCGGGTGACTCAGGATCGAGAGCCGATTCCTGTCCAGGGGGCGGATTGCGCACGAGATGTTTCAGTGCGAGCCAGGGAGCCGGAAGATCCAGGAAGATGGCGCTGGCCTTGGGCGATTTGCCGGTTTTGGGGTCGCCTAGCAGAAATCCGTCCTCGTAGACATCGCGGTGCGTAGCCTCCACTATCCCATCGAGACCGTGGTCTCTGAGTTCCTGCTGCACTTTGGCCGCGCGCAGTTCATGGAATTCGAAACTGCATACCTTGCCTAGCCGTCGCCGTTTGGTCGCTTCTTCTGTCCCGGGATACCCGTTGAAAACGGCGCGAGCGGAGGCGTGTGTGAAAGAACCGCTGCCGGCTCCAGCTTCGATAAGCGTACACCCCGGGCGTACGCGGAGTCGGTGGAGGATGTAGCTGTAGTCTGGGGTGTAGACGACCTGCGTGCGGTGCGGAAGAGATATGGTCCAGGCTTCGGGGGTCGGGGCGAGGATGTGTAGGAACCCGCTCTCTGCAGAGACGGGGGCTCTGAATGATGGCTTCTTCTTCTCTTCCTCTGCGCCAGTTGTTGTTGCCTCCGCATCAAGCTCCTCGGCCTTGCGCTTAGCGGATTGGTTGCGACCGCGCGAGCCTGTGTCGACTTTTGAAGCGACAACCTGCGCGCCCCAGGCTTGCCCAATCAGAGTGCTGTGTGGGAATGAGCCAAAGCGGGTGTTTGTGACCTTGCCTTCCCAATAGCCTTTGTTCTCATCGTCATGGTCGCGGAGGATTGTCGGAACGATCTGGTCGCGACGCAGCTGCAAGAGGGCGAGGCTATCTGTGCCAGCTACGGTATTCCGGGTGAGAAATGGGGAAGTCATGATGAGCGGTTTTAGTTAGGACAATGTGTATGGACAATCCCTAATTTGAGGCTGGACCTCGTTGCCTCTCCGCAAAGAAAAAAAGGCTGTCATGCTCACTCCCTGATCGGGCTATGGATTAGGGTTCAGGGCTCGATACCCCCATCCCCTTACCGCCAATCACAGCAAGTCCGCAGTTGATGGATGAGTCGATCTGGTCCTGACAAGAGCCCCTCCTATTGCCTTTGTTTCTCTCTTTATGCTCTCCTCCCGATCCTCTCTTCTTCCCCTTCTTTTCCGTTCGCCGTCCAAACATCGGGTTTTATTGTCGGTTACTTCTTTCAGTTCCATGTCTTCTCGCCAACAGCCGCCATGGCGGCAACCGGCCTCCAGCCCGGACGCGCAACTGCCTCCGTTGAAGGTGTGGAACTCGTTGACCAAGTCCAAGACCCCCTTCGTCCCGATAGACCCCGCGGGCAAGAAAGTTCTGTGGTATGCGTGCGGACCGACTGTTTACGACGATGCGCATCTTGGACATGCCCGAAACTACGTTAGCACCGATATTATTCGGCGAATTATGCGCGACTACTTCAAGTTTGATGTCAACTTCGTTATGAACATAACAGACGTGGATGACAAGGTATGACTCATAGTTGAGTTTACTGATACAACCTCAAGCGTGGTGACTCACCAATTGTATAGATCATCCTCCGCGCCAGACAACAGCACCTGTTTAACGAATTTGTCGCCGCCAACCCTACGATTACCTCGGCGGTTCTAGATACTGTCAAGAGTGCCTTCGTTGCCTACTTAAAAAAGAACCTTCCCTTGCTCGACTCCGAGCTCCCTCCGTCGCGGTACCAGAATGAGGTTGAAAAAACTTATGCGACAATCTTGAACGGTGGAGCCTTGCCAGGAAACGAGAAGGCAGGTGATGATGAGGCCAAGGTTAAGATGCATATCAAGACGGCTGCCTCGGCTGCAAAAGTCATCGCGCAGGCGGAGGCCCGTGATGGTTCGAGCACAGAACCTGCTCTTTTCGCCGAGTCATTCTATTCGAACGCGCAGGATCTTATTTTGCCTTACCTCGATGCCCTGAAGGGCGCATTAGTTGATGCGAACGATCACGGCATCTTCACCAAGTTGACTAAGAGATATGAGGACCGGTTCATTAAGGATATGCGGGATTTGAACGTCCTTGACCCCACCGAATTGACTCGCGTGACGGAATATGGTGATGAGATTGCCGCTTTCGTGGATCGGATTGTTAAGAACAACTTCGGATACGCAACAAAGGATGGATCGGTGTACTTCGACATCAATGCCTTCGAAGCTGCGGGCTACCCGTACGCTCGGCTTGAGCCATGGAGTCGGTCAGACAACAAGTTGGCTGCAGAGGGCGAAGGGTCTTTGGCCAGCAAAACGACAGAGAAGCGCGGTGCTTCCGACTTCGCTCTTTGGAAGTCGTCTAAGCCAGGCGAGCCAGCCTGGTCCAGTACCTGGGGTAAGGGCCGCCCTGGTTGGCACATCGAATGCTCGGCCATGGCATCAGCCCGGCTGGGCAACCAGATGGATATTCACTCCGGTGGTATTGATCTTGCCTTCCCGCACCACGACAATGAGCTTGCCCAGAGTGAGGCATACTGGCACGGTGAGCACAAGCATGACCAATGGGTTAACTACTTCCTTCACATGGGCCATCTGTCCATTCAAGGATCCAAGATGTCCAAGTCGTTGAAGAACTTCACAACCATCCGAGAAGCGCTTGATCGCAAAGACTGGACGCCAAGAAGTCTGCGCATTGTTTTCCTCCTGGGTGGCTGGAAAGACGGCGTTGAGATCACAGAGGATCTGGTAAACACTGGCAGCTCATGGGAGGAGAAGGTGAACAACTTTTTCCTCAAGGTGAAGGATCCTGCGGCTCTTCAGTCGTCAGGCACTGACACCACCTTCGCTGCTGATTTGGACGCGACCAAGAAGGCAGTCAACGGCCAGCTCTGTGATTCATTCAACACTCCTGCTGTCATGGCGTCGATCTCAGAACTTATCTCCAAGTTCAATATTGTCGACAAGGCCACCGTGCCCTCTTCAGACGTTCAGGCTGCAGCCCATTGGGTTACCTCCATGGTGAACATTTTCGGACTTAACGGCACTGCCTCGGCTGATAGCACTGAAATCGGATGGTCTGGTATTGATATCCCCGAGGAGGCCAAGCCCTACCTGTATCCTCTGTCAGCTATGCGTGACACGCTTCGTGAAGCTGCGCGGTCCAAGGCTGGAATCTCCGCCAAGGATATTGAGGCGGCAGTTGCCCAAATATCGGCACCTGAAGAGGCTTCCGAATCTGCCAAGCCATATGCTGAACTTTTCTCCAACTTCCGGAACAAAGTTGCGTCCTTGGGGTCATCTGATTCTATTGGCAAGGATATTCTGTCCCTGTGCGACCGGGTGCGAGACATTGACCTCTTTGATGTCGGTATTGCCCTCGAAGATCGGGAGAACCAACCTGCCTTGGTCCGACCTGTCACCCAAGAGATGCTTAAGGCGCGGGAAGAGAAAGAAACTCGAGCTCTCCAAAAGCAGGCCGAGAAGCTGAAGAAGGAGCAAGAAGCTCTCAAAAAAGCAGAGAAGGGCAAGCTGAGCCACCTGGAGATGTTCCGGACTAATGAGTACAGCGCCTGGGACAATGAAGGCATGCCTACCCGCGATGCTGCCGGCGAGGAGATCACCAAGAGCCGGGCGAAGAAGCTTCGCAAGGACTGGGAGCGCCAGAAGAAGGCACACGAGGCATGGTTGGCTAGTCAGGCCAAATAGAGACCAAAAACAAAAGAGAACATTTGTTTTTTTCTAAATATCTAGTTTGACATGTTTCAGTTGGGGGGGGGGGGGGGGGGGGGGGGGGGAATTTCCACTTTGCATCGCGAGGCGTTTCTCTCGGATATCCTTACCTTATGCTATAAAATGCAAATGTTGCCTTAAGGGGATACTTTACTGTTCACTCTTGATTTGAATATTTCTACTAGTGACATGCCGTAAACCTGACCTTTCTTTATCTCATACTTCCGTCATTCTTTGTAACGCATGGTCCCCATGTTGCACCGCAATACTCATGCAGTGCTAGATGCAGGGTTCATCTGCAGTACATCTGATTCTTCAATACGGACCACTATCAAGTCACTCAGGCCGACAAATCCAAGTCACCTACGGAATATAGTACCCCAAAAATTCCCAATTCAAGTGTTTACCGGGTTGGAGAAAGTGTGATGCCCATTGCCCTCTTGTTTTTCTTTTCTCGCCTCTCTATCAGAACCTATCTTTGCTCCTTTTAATAGCTCACCTATCTCAAATTTACTGCCTTACCCTCAAGATGGCAGTACGGACAGGTCTCGACTACATACGTTCGCGCACGCAGATCGACTGTGATACGATGGACGACGAAGGTGACTGACCCTACTTCGTCGATAAATCATAGGATCATTCTCAAATGGCTAACTACTTTTTAGTCGCCAAAGCTCTGGGACCATTCCAAGATTGCACTTCCAATCAAGTAAGCACATGAACGTGTCACGTATTCGGGCCATGAAGCTGACCGTGCAGGCTATTGCACTTGGTGAGCTTTCTAAGCCAGAGCGGTTTAGCATCATTGCGTCATCGTGGGCAGATGCGGCGATGCTGCATCCGAAGTGGTCCATGGATGTTGAAGAATTGGTCGTCGAGATTGCGGTGAGTTATGGTTCGGATTCTAGCAGTGATGATGTTGATGGTCTGAAGGAAGAAATCCACTAACTTCCAATTGATAGATGGTCAGATTGGCTGTAGGAATGGCAAAACACATTCGTCGACGTGTCCATGTACAGATTAATCCCTATCACTCGTACTCGTCAGAGAAGATTGTCCTAAATGCACTCCGTAGGTTTGGTTTTTTTCATTGAAATTACCATTGATTGATTGGACCTGATGATAATCACCTATAGGAATCGTGCAATTGTTCCAGCATGTCCAGCCCGGCTTCGACGCTACTCGCATTTGCATCAAGATTCCTAGTACTTGGGAGGGAATGATGGCCTGTCGCACCCTTGAATTAGCTGGTGTGCATACCTTAGCGACCACTCTGTTTAGCATGACTCAAGCTGTTCTCGCAGCCGAGGTCAACTGCTCTTATATCGCACCCTATGTGAACGAATTGAAGGCACATGTGCAAGCAGGGTAAGTACCGGGCTCTTCCTTTGAAACCCTGTCTAACATCATTCCCATTCCAGATTCGTGGACAACGCAAAATTGCTCCCTCTTTGTGCTGCTATTCAGAATTACTACAAGTCCATCAATTCGCGCACCCAAGTCCTCCCTGCTAGTCTGACGTCTGTTGAGGAGATCTTCTTGCTCGCTGGGGTAGATCACCTCACCATCTCGCCAGGCCTGTTGACAGAATTGACTCAGCCTTTTGCAGGAAATGTCAAGTCGCTATTTGATATTGAGGCGACACTTCCAATCCCGGCACGGAATGTCTCTTTTATCAACGACCCTGGAAACTACCAGATCACCTTTGTCCGAGACCAGGGTGGTGCTAGTCCAGTCAAGTTAACCGAGGTAAGTGCATACATTGATCGGCCTTTAAGCTTCGCTGACAGAGACCAAGGCCATAAACATCTTCTGTGATGCCCAGGACAAGTTGGTGTTGCTTATGAAGGAACATTATTAGCTCTCTAGATTTTGGTAGCCCATGATCAATATCGATTTATTTTGATTGAGTCGTAGCGTAGTTAAATGCTAGAAATAGAAGGAAATTAATGAAATGAGCACTTAGAATGCCAACCTGAAATGTCCTCAAGTTCGTATACTTCAATCGCACGTGACCACACGACGTCATCCACGGTTCCGTTTTAGATTTCTCCAATTCTCTTCGCGTCCCTCCAATTGCCTTATTTTCAACTTGCACAGAGCTGGATCTTCCAGCTACTACATCTGTTTATATTGGCGTCCTTCTTTTACATTGTTTCGCTTCCCAGACCTTTAGGGAGACTCTTGAATCTGAATCGCACGGTTCGCCTGCAGGATGTTCCCTTCGCAGGCGGCTAATTTTAACATCGAGGCCCTTAGCGGCATTTGCGGGTAAGCTCAACAAGCTGGACTTCTCTTTTTTTTTCGGATTGGGGGGGGGGGGGGGGGGGGAAATTGGTTAGCTGTCACGTTCATTCAATGCATGCAAGTGTGACATCAGATTAAGATCTACTTGGCCCGGCGATCTCTGTATTTGTTTTCCAAAATCCAAAATTGACCAATCATCTAGATCGATTTCTATTGCCTGTTGGGTGGTCGTTTTCTCCCCTCAAATCATCGAGAATTTCCGACGTGGCTCTGCAGATGGCCTCTCTCTTATCTTCCTCATTATCTGGTTGGCTGGCGATGTGTTCAACATCCTAGGCGCCGTTCTGCAAGGCGTGCTTCCTACCATGATCATTCTTGCAGTGTACTACACTCTAGCAGATATTGTTTTGCTTGGGCAGTGCTTTTACTACCGGGGCTTCAATCTCAAGGAGGAGCTCTCTCCCTCCGCTACACCGGACCTCTTTGCAGTCAATGATGCCGAGCAGAATGGCGCCGAACATCAACCAGCACCAACGGAGAGATCCGCCCTCATCTCAAAGCCCACCGGCCAGGTCCGAATTGAGGATCCAACTATAAACTTGACTGGACAGCAACCCGAGGACCGTACACGCCCACTCTCCGCGGGAAGACGGCACTCGGCAACCTCTTACCATGATATCTTCCACTCATCGGTAGATGCAACCCATCTTTCACCCGCAACACCGTTTGTCGAACCTACATCCGATTCCGCGCGGCGCCGTGCTCAACGTGCCCGCCGCCGCCGCATCTCCACCCTCCAATCTGTTCTATTCAATTTCACCGCCGTCGCTCTAGTCTGTGCTGCAGGTGTGATGGGCTGGTTCGTCAGCCCGGTAGCACAGTCATCATCGCCAGATCGGGAACCTCTCACTATGGATGTTCTGGGTCAAGTATTTGGATATTTCTGTGCAGCCTTATATCTTGGGTCACGTCTGCCCCAGCTTCTCTTGAACTACCGCCGCAAGTCAACGGATGGTGTTTCCCTGCTGTTCTTCCTTTTTGCTTGCATCGGAAATTTGACCTACGTGCTTTCCATTCTGGCATACTCGCCTGTTTGCCATGGTGCATCTTCCGAAGGGATTATGGGGCATCGTCACCGTGCGCATTGTGATCCTGGCGAGGCGGCTGCGCTGTACGGTCGTTACGTATTGGTGAATTTGTCGTGGTTGATCGGTAGTGCTGGCACACTGCTGCTGGATATGGCGATCTTTACTCAATTCTTCCTGTACCGAGATGGCAAGAGTGACGAGGAGGAAGAGGAAGAGTAGAAACTTAAGAGGTGGATGTAATTTTATTGCACTTACATCAACGTTTGAAGAGAACATTGCAGAACTCCAACTCTGCAGAACTCCAACTCCCGTCTTTTGAGGCTTAGCTATATGTAAATATGGACCAGCCTTGTGGAATCACTTTGGAGCAAAGAGAAAAAAAAGGCTGAATTTGCAGGTTCTCTCGAATATCTGGTAGTCTATTAGATACTGTCCCCTCTTGTTGGTGTTCTGACTAAAATTTAGGCGGTGGAAATGGCTTGAAGTGTGCACGACGTTTCCATGCATAGCCTTTGACTACTACCCAATGCGTTGTTGATGATCTGGCTGCCAACGACGAGGTTCTGATCTGATATCCAATCGTTACAAGTCAATCTTAATCCAGGATACATGCGTTCCTCACAAATTGGAACAGAGACCGTGGTGGAAAAGCTGCAGGGCCGGCCAGATCGGCTTACGATGCTTCTGGACACGCCGCTCGTACGACTTGTACATGGATATGTGGCAGGGACTGGGCATCAGCAGTGCCCGATGATCCTAGAAGAGGTCGATAATGTTGCTTCACTGAGGTTGGTATCGTACTATCGGCCAACTAACCTCGACGAAACCATAATACAGTTCTTTAAAGATTCCCTGGACCCTAAGAATCCGACCAAATGCGAACCAACCGAGCTACGCATTCGCTTCGGGTGACATGAAGCTCGGCTAGCGGACAAGTTTGATTTACAGAATGGGGCTTACTAGACCGATGGTTGCGATAAAGCAGGGATTGCAAAACCCCGGCTTGGGTCGTTATGGCTAGGAACCATGAACAATGCGAGTAACAGGTCAGACCTTTGGGCATGAAAAGATTCCTATCATCCATCCTCTAATGCTCGCAGTGTCGATTTGCGCTTGAGGGATTAATACTAGCTCAACGAGGCTAGCGGCAACGGAAACGTTACCCCTGAGCCAACCATCCTCATCGTGAAGCAGGTGCCTCGATATTAACAGACTAGCACAAGCTAGTGCAGAACTATGGCTTGCAGGACAGTGACCGACAATGGCTGTTGTGCAGTATAGTGGGGCTGGCGCCAATATAAGTTTCACGGAGAGCGAATAGAACTCAGACTAAGACCGAGACCTAAGCACTCCCAGCCTATCGTTAAGGCTTCGAGGATACTGACTTGCAGCCCTAAGCTGACTTGTCACCTGGGACAAATCTTCATCTTAGTACTCTCGATGATCCCGTATCACGATACCCGGTCTATACGATCCGTGGAAGCTTCCTAGCCAACAAGACATGGCTATAGAAGGTTGCTGATGAGTTGGGTTTCATTCTTTGCAGCCTTGATTCCAGCCCAATTTCCTCAGATGTCTTTTGAAGCGTAGAGAAAAAGTGGGTATATATACTCCAATTCAATCGTACCATGGAGAGAAAGAACCCCAGATACCAGGTTAAGATACAAAGCGAACGTTAGCAAAAACCTCCTCCACAAACCCCCTCATCGACTGAGACAACCCCTCTACTCTTTTAACTCAACCAACCAATCACCATGCCCATCCCTATGAAGCACCCTCAGATAGTGCATGCTGATACGACCCGAATGGGCCAATGGTCCGATTTCGACGGTGTCGAAGCAGACAAACTCGGCACATGCTCGGTCACGGCAATTGCCAACGAAGAAGGCTTTCTGCTCGCCAATACTTCCTCTGATGGGTTTAGGGAGATCCCTGCTGCAGAGAGTCTGTGCGCACTCTATAATGGGAACAAAGCGCTCTTCGGCAACAAGCCTGTGAATGTGTGGATTGTGTACGAGCAGGAAAACGCCGTGAAAGGACGGAGCATCAGGAGAGTGATGGAGGGAATCCGGCCTGCTCGCATTTTAGAGCAGGTATATAGCGGGGAATCTTTCATGAATCAGCCTAGTGAAGAAGGTGCAAGGTTTTGTCTGAAGTTGGTGGCTGGTACTGTCGTGGCTACTATGCGTCGACAGGATGGTGGGGGGGCTCCCATCCCGATTTTGGGGGATGGGACGACTGTGGTGTGTCGATAAAGAGGGGGGGGAACAGGTTCGGGTATCTATGGGTGCTTGGAAGGGCAAGTGTTTTAGTGGAGTCTACGAATTGAACTACTTGCTTTTCAGAACTAAGATTAATAGGACGACTTGGAAAAAATCATTTCATTGAGACAAATTGAACTAAAAGTTGCGATACCTTAGAAACACCTCGCTGCATGCACCGTAGCAATGAGAAGAGAAGAAAAAAAACTGGAGAAAAAATCATTTAAGGTGGGGTTCCACCTTCCCCTTCGCAACCTCAGACCAGTTCGTGCTCAGCGATGTTCCCTGGCTTTCGGTGTAACTTTTGATCATAGCTCGACGTGTCTCTGGGTCTGCGCCAGCATACAGCTTCTTGAAGAACCCGTCGACAGCATCACCACCTTCGTCATCCGATAAATCGGCTGCGTTGCCTGACTTGTCCTTCGGCTTCTCAGTGAGCGACGATGCGACTTTGTCCCAATCCTTGGTGCCGTGGCGTGACGAGGTGGGATATGAAGGGCCCGAGATAGCTGGCGCGATTTGTGCGGCTGGACGGTCGATGATCTCAGGGGGGTTGGCGGCCGAGCCTTCGAGGGTACCCCATTTTTGGCCGGCTGTCTTCTTTCGCAGAGTGAGTTCAATCTTGGTGCCCTTGACTGAAACCTTGGACTCGGCCGGATTAATAGCTGCATATAGCGGGTCGAGCGTAAAGTCGTATTCAGAGCCAGATGGGAGGGGGAATTGGAGCGAGACCTTTCCCAAATTAGTTCTTAGTGCAATAATGACCGAGCAGAAAAAAAACTCACAAAATCTTCTTTCAGATCGATTGCGACACTCTCATGTGGAATTCCCTTGACATAAAGAGTCACAACTACAGAGTCCTGTGACTGATACCACTCATGGCGAACCTTTCCCGGGGAAATAGAGGTAGCTGGAGAACTGATGTTTGAGATTTGAATTTGAGAAGCCAAAGCAGCCTCCGCTGGGGATAAGGTCGATCCGGCCGAGATTTGGGGCTTCGGGGGCTGAAATTCATTCTTCTGTGAGGATCCGGCCATCCCCACGTCATTGTCGGCCTTGAGAGCATTCCACTGATCCTTCACCTCATCCCCGGTCGGAATATAGGTGGAAGACGGGAACTCAGTAATAGACACGGTGCACTTTGGGTCATCTTTGGGAAGTTCTGCTAGCTTGCGTTGAAGTTTGGCAGTCCAAATGGGCATTTGGGCACTGTAATTGTTTCTGGGGCCTCCCCATCCGGAACCCGGTCCTCCCATGGCAGCCTGCACCTGCTCGGATTTATTCTCTGGGGCTTTTTCGCTCTTGGTTTTCTTCGCAATGATTTCAAACACATATCCTGCATCTCCATATCGCTCAAGCTGGTACAGCGACACGGCCCGGCGCATCTGTGCGGAGAGAATCAGCTCTCGGTTTCCACGCTCTTTGGCAAGCTGGAGCGCTATTTCGGCATCGGTAAGTGCGGCTTGGTAGTCGGGTCCACCATCTGCGGGCTTGAGGCGGGAATAGGCAGTCGATCGCGAAATGTAGTATGCCGGAGCGCGGGGGAGCTCGCTCAAGGCGTGGGTATAGTGTTGGATGGCGAGGTGGTAGTTGGATTCGGCCGAGGCCTTGTCACCCTTGGCTGCAGCATTCATGGCGATGGTTTCAGGTTCCAGCGGACGTAGTATGGGCAAAGAACAGTTTGTGCAGTCGTCCAGAACGGAGGGATGAATGAGCCGCAGTGGCCAAAGCTCCTGTCGATCACACATTTTTGGATGGGAGGTCACGTGGGTTCTTGTTGTGGGGGGAAGGTGAGGGGAAAAGAGAAGGAGCAATGGGGGAATGAAGAAATTAGATACATCCTACGACTAAGGCATCAATGGCTATGTGATTCAGTATTTTGACGATACCCCTGATTGTTTATGAAGTAGTTTGGTGTGGGATGTTATTTTCACTTGAGATATTTTACACGAGCTCTGTATTGCCGAACTTCTTACTATACAAGCCCAAGGCACGGATAGGCCAGTAGAACTTATAGTTAGGATATGAGATCATGCTAAAAGAGGGTCAGTAATCACCCCCAAAAGAAGATGAGGACATGTCAAACTCACCAAGACTGGTTGAATACACCCTCAATCGACTCCTGCAGCCACTCGCCATTGCGCTGCTGGCGAGACATCAAGAGCTTAATACCTCTCTCCAACGGCTCCTTGTGTGGGTAGCCCGCCTCCATAAGCCCAAGAAGAGCCCAGGCAGTCTGACACACCTGGGACTTCTCATGCTGAACATACTGATGGGTTGCGCTACTCAGATATGACTCGCCCCAGCCACCATCGGCCTGCTGCTTCTCGATCAAGAAATCACAGCCCCGACGAGAGTCGGCGCTCGTTTCGTAGGTCTCGCCAACGCTGGCCAGACTTTCAAGTGCGAACAAGGCTGCGTAAGTGAAGCAGATTCCCCAAGAGCCATACCAGCTACCGTCGGCGCGCTGAACGTGCTTGATGTGGCCGACAGCCTTCTGCTTTGCGGCACGGATTTCGTCGGCGCGATACACGGGGTAGAATTTGCTGAAGAGTGACAGGGCTGTGACAGATGCCGTTGTGCATTCGGGGTGGTCATAGCTGATCATGATACCACCGAAGACCTCCGCGGCATTGAGCCACTCGACCTTGGGCGAGGCGCGGGTAATTTCGTACTCAGAGAAGCCACCGCTTGGGTTTTGCATGAGCAAAAGACAGTCGACGGCGTCCTTCAACCGCTGTTCGGAGATCAGCTTAGGGAAGCCGTGCATCTCCTGCAGCTGGAGTGTTGATCGGAGACCCTCGGCGGTGCAATCGCTAACTGTGTAGCCTTGGTCCTTGGTGCTGAATGGCCAAGCACCCTTACGGTGTTGGCGGTAGCATTTATCTTGATTTGGCACGTTCTCTCGTAATTGATGGTCGTCGAGGAATTCGAGAGCTTTCGTCAACATCGGCCGCCATTTGGGCTCGTCGGCGAAACCAGCGACGACGATCGCCTGGGTAATGAATGCCGTGTCCCAAACTTGCACGCCGTTGGTGCCATTTGCGAGCATGCCCTCGCCCTTAACCCACATATAGTCATTCAACCGCTCCCTGTGTTGGCGGACAGAGTAGCTGTCAGGGCCGTCATGGACAAAGCAAGCTACCATATTCATCGGATTATTGACGGGTCCCAGCCCCGCATATTTGGTATTTTCATCTTCCATACGAATCAACTCCCAGGTCCATTCCTCGGCTCGCTTGACAATACTGGAGAGTCGAAGGTAAGGGTTCCAGACCCGAACCAACAGATCATTGGCTGTATTCAACAGCCACGTCTTGGGGTAATAATTGTCTACCTCGTGAATCGAATTGCGATGCGCAGCAAAATCAACAGAGCTGTATGGCTGGGTGTAGAGCTCTTCGCGCAGCTGTTTTGTCAAGTCGTCGAGAGGGTGAGACCATTTCTTAGACCACAGCCAAGACATTGGGAGAAACACCTGGCGCATATGAATCCACCACCGCCAAGGAGCAAAAGGAACCCAGTCAGGAAGAAGCCTGTATAAACAATTAGAAAAACCAAGGGTTGGGTCTGTTGCAATGTGTGAACACACCAAATCTCGGGGGGAACAGGGTTAACCCCCTCCCACTCCATTACCCCCAGAATGCTGAGCCAGAATTTAGCCCAATGAGGACCGTAGATGGCGCCTCCAAATTTATGGAGAAGGCCTCGAGCTTTAATCATGCGCGGGTCCTCTTCACTTACACCGATCAAGCGCAGTGCCACATAGTTCATACTAGTACCGAAGACGGAACTGTGACCTTCGATATGCAGACCCCATCCACCGTCCTCTGGATGCTGACGGGCAAACAAATAACGCTTGATCTCCGTTGCATACTCCGGGGGAATAGGGGTATTGGTCACATAGTAAGTGATCAAAATACCCGGCAGCAAGAACATGGGGCCACCATACTCGCAGGCCCAGTTTCCGGGCTCCAGTTGCAGGTGCGAGAAGAATGAAAGTCCATTCTCGGCGGCTTTCAATGGAGTCTTGGCTTCTGGCAGCTCCGGGAGACCCTATAATGGACCGTTAGAAATGGATGAATTTTTTGAATTTTTTTGTCAATTGAGTGAGATTAAAATACCGTGGGAATTCCCAAGTGATATTTATCAGCTATTGACTGCGGCCACTCTTGGTTCTCCACATCTGATTCAAGGTACCGCCATGTTTGACGGCCTTCCTCATCGACCAATCGCCAGCGCGAGTAGTCGGTTTTAAGATCTCCATTGGCATCTGGGGTAAGGTGGCCCTCGTCTGGAGTTCTCCATGGCCCAATTTGAGGAGTAGAAGACATGATATGAGGAATAGGGTCTTTTCGCCAATCCAGCAAAGACATTAAACAGCTTGGAGAGTCCAGGCGCGGGTGCCCAGAAACCGGGGAAGCTTAGTCATCGGTATCACGACTGCGGTGTAGAATGAAGAATGTTGAACATCATGTGATGCCAGGCAGATGAGCTGATCGAAAAAAGAAAGAAGAGGATGTTGAGGATTTCAAGAATTCTCTGATCAAGAGATAGGGGACCTAGGAGGCGTGGTGATTTTGTTATGCGATGGTGTAGTCCAGTGTTGCTCTATGAACTTCATGGACCTTAAACCTCAAGGGAAAGGGAAAAGGAAAAGATAGTCAACAAAACCAAAAGAGATTGTTCGGAGTATAGATGCTCATCGCAAGAAATTTTAGACATGATGAAGATATGGAGGGAATGGGAATCTTCAACATAAATAACGACATCTAGTAAGCAATTTCTGACTTCTATAGATCCTAAGGTCAGAAGAAGTCAAAGGCTTCATTTTTACTAACCATTGATCGAAAATTTTATTGATAATAGTCACTATTCTTTAAATACATTATGAATACATGGATACTAATGGAAAGCGCCTTGTAAGCTCTTTGGGCCCAGGTGGTCCACAGATAGAAAGGTGTTGCATCTACTCGCGGTCCTTTAACCCCAGCACCACCTCGCCGTACCTCCATGGCAATGGCTGAGCCTACAACCATCCACACGTTGGAGATGGATGATGATCGAGATCCCTCAGTCCAAGGGTTCATCAACAACACCCTCGCAGCCTTCGTACACGGACTCTCACAGTCCCCGACAGAAGCAAACATCTCCATCACTCTCAAACGCAGAGCCAGCCCAACTGCTTGCGCCATCAACACCCTCACCGGGGCATTGGAACCGATTCCGAGAGTTGAGACGTACAGGAAATACTCTTGGCCAGGAAAGACGGCACACGAAGCCTGGAAATTTAGTACGATCTTCCCTTCTAGCATAATTCAAACACCACCTAAGCATTCTTCCTGGATAACAAACTGACCGAGTCTGCGCATTCTGATAGCCGTGATCCTTCGAATCCTAGCTATATTGGACCAAGCTATTCGAACAGGCCAGTTGATCTCCAAAAGGTAAGCTGGTAATGTTCAGGAATCAGTCTAAAAGGTATGCTAACAATAATCACACAATCACTAGAGATATATACTACATCGATCCGGAGTTCTTCCGCGTGCAGTACATCGTGGACCACATAGTTGATGACCTGGCGTACACCATTGGAGTGAACAGAACGGCATTGAATGTGGTTTGTCCTGCCGAATCTTCTGGTATCACACCACTACGAGGTCGGGCTGCTGACATCGAGAGCCGCTTTCTAGGAAGCGGCAGCAAAAGGACTGGTGACGGGAGACTATCGGTTGATCCGAGGCTCCCACATTTTGATCGATGCACACTCTGTCATTGAGGACAGTTTAATTCCTCGCATAGAGAACGGAGACAAGATTGATATCTCGCGCATCCGCTGGGTACTGGTCATCGAGAAAGAGGTATGAAGCAAGGAGACCACACATGCAGCATCAGTACGCTGAGCCTCTATCCACAGGCAGTCTTCCACCGGCTCGCACGAATAAGTTACCACACCAGAGCACTGGCAGGGGAAGGAATCATGGTCACGGTAGGTTGCGTGTCTGCTATAACAAATATTGTAGTCCTCTAAGCGAGCACCTGAGCTCAATGCTACTCAAATAGGGCAAAGGCTATCCCGATTTCATGACACGAACCTTCCTGCGTGCAATTTCCGACTCCGCATCCAAGCAGAGCAGAAGTCAGCCCCGTTTCTATGCCCTTACCGATGGTGATCCCCATGGGATGGCCATCATGTCGACGTACAAGTACGGCTCGGCGGCACACTTGCACCAAAATGCTCGGCTCAGCATACCGAGGCTGCAATGGTTGGGTCTTCGAGTGACAGACATCATAGCAGTTCCGGAGGTACTTGGTGACACGGCTCTTCTCTCGTTGACGATGCAAGACCGCAAGAAGATCATGGCTATGCTTCGGAACAGTCCTGTCTGGGCTAGCGACGGACCGGAGCCAGAGTGGCGTGCTGAATTGCAGCGGATGATGATTTTGAACCTGAAGGCGGAGATTGAGATATTATATGGGTGTCAGGGGGGTTTGGAGGGGTGGATTAATCGGCGTATGTTTCGGCAGGAGTAAGATGCTGTAGAATGTGTATAACTAGGAAGGTATAGATGTATAGACAACATACAATAAAGACAAAAACGATATACTATAATACTTGCCAAGCATCTCCAATACTTGAGCAGAAGAACAATGGTAATACTGAAGCATATGCAAGATTTAGCAAGCCAATAGAGGAGAAAGAATAGTGTGTCGGGAGAACAGCATGTATTTCATCCGCTGTCATAATGCGAAGATAGGAATGCACTGTACAGACCGAGAAGACATTGCATGTCCAGACCATGCAAAAGAAAAAGAAACCCTTGGAACGCCATTCATCAAAGCTTGACCCCCGCGCAGAACAAGCAAACCGTATTAACTGCCATCCACCTGTGCAGCAGCGAGGAAATTAGGGCATTCATCCTCAACCCAGCCTGGCTCACAGACCCAGACCCTTCTTCACCTCATCCCTAACCTTCTGCTCGTACTCAGATCTCCGCTCGCGCCACATCTTAGCAGCCTCAACATTGGCCGGGCTCTCGTCGTTCGGCTCGGCAAGCATACTCATAACAGAGATGAGGATCTTCTCCACACTCTGGATAGGTGACCAGCGCTCCGAGGCGTGCTCGTAGTGGTTTGGGTCGTCGCCAGGGGGATGAAGGATAGAGATGCAGACGGTTCCGTTGGGATAGACTGTAATCCAAATTGATCAGTCAGATGTTGACCATTGTGTATTTTGCAACGCAAGCAAGTAGCCGCAAGTCACTTCTGAGTTGTCTAGGGTCACGTACCATTTGGGTGCCACACGCCTCCTCCGATGAATTTCATTGTCGGCGGGCTCAGGGGGTAGTCTCTTGGGAACTTCAGCTCCGCTGCAAAGACACCGCCCTCGAAGGGAGTTTCTTCTGGGCCCTGGATCAGGGCTTCCCAGTAAAACATGTCGTCTTCGGAGACGGGGCCTGCGGTGATACCCTCTGGTGGGTTGGTGGAGAGGTTCTTGTATTCATGAAAAAGGCGCTTCTGGGCGACGGAGGACGCCATTTTCCCCTATTTAATCGATTCAGACGCGAGATGTGAAGCGTGAAACACTTAGGTGGCGAGGTTGTCCGGGGCGCTTGGGTGGGATGAAGGGTGGGGATGGAATAATTCCGGGGCGGTGGACAAATCGTGGCGATGCCGTCGGGGAACCTGGATTAGGGACAGAGATGGAAAAATGCGATTGAAAAAGTGCTCTAGTGAAAAGCTACATTTTTTGGTTTGAGACTAAGTATTATATCTAAATTGTGAATGTTATAGTACAAAAACCGGCCCTCTTCACCAGTCAAAATAATCACCCCCCTCCTCCCCATCACCAATGTCACCTCCCTCGTCACCCCAAGAACCATCTTCACCCCAAGGATCTTGAGGTCCATCCTGGAAGCCGTGTGAGTCTGGTTTCACCGGCTCCGACACTGAAGCATTTGGATCGGCCGTGTTGGCTCTCTGCATTGCTTCATACCCAGCCATTGCACCTGCGGTGGTAGCACCTGAAACCATACCATTGGGCGCACCACCGGCAGTTCCAACTCGCTCTAGAGTTTCTGCAGCGACTCCACCAGCAGCCGCAACCTCACTGGCGGCAGCGCCTTCTGCAGCTGCACCGCCAGCGGGAGCCTGGCCGCCCATGCCGAAACCATACGGCGGAAAGCCAAATGCACCATGGCCGTGTTGGCGGCTGAAGTAATCAAAATCAATACTTACAGCTGTAGCCAACATAACAGCACGTTGGTCGAGGGTCATGCCTAAGGTTTTGTTGTTGTGTGACGTCTCGCTGCAGAGAGCTGCGGAATCCATTCGCATGGCGTAGACACCAGTGTCTGTGAAAATTTCGCGAGCGAAGCCTGCGAAATTGCGATTGACGGATCCGATTGTTTGAGCATCTGCTGATTTTAAGGAGAAATCCCATGAAAGAAAGGGCTCATCAACGTAGGCAAATTGGTTGAATTGGCCCTGGTTTTGGTCGACTAGTTGCATCTGCTGTGCTGGTGACAAACCAGAGTCAGCTATCGAGACATCACTGGTTCCCATGTCTGTTTCCATGTTTGGCGACTGGTGATAGGTGAAGAGATTGTATTTTCGCCGCAGAGGTGCCCACTGCTGCTGGGCTTCGCCGATAACTCGCATTTGACCGAGACCAAGTGGGGATATCCTTGCACTCGATCTGGTGCCAGGCTCAATGAGAGAACCGGGTGTTGTGCTTTGAAGAGAGGTGGATGCCAAGTGAGCATTTGGCGTTTGATCAAGAGGATCATAGACGTGGATCTGAGAATTGATCCAAGAGAACGGGCGATTGAACTGCGATGATCAGCCAAAAGGGAATCACACCAATTGATGGCCTTTCCATTTGAGCTTACACGAAGAACTTCATTTTCTTGTCGGTCAAATACATGTGTCACAAAACTTCGGTGGGTATGGAACCATTGCCGTGCCATTGTATTTGCCAGTCCCTTATCCTGTTCTGCCATATATCCAATGTGGATTCCCTGCGCATCCATTATGACATACTTATTCGCTTGTTCAAATCCACTGAGGGAGTCAACACACATACTTCTCTCAGGTAGAAACTCGTGCGGCACTCACATCAGAAAATTCATCATCTCGAGCTCTCGCTGTACGACTATTCCTGAGTTTGCCAGTATTGAGGTTGCCGGGTGATGTTCTTTAAGCACACCTTTGGGATCTTCTGGCACGTAAACGGGAGAAAGGAGAGTGTTTAACGAAGGGTCATAATTGGGACATGTGGCATCTTGGAACTCAGAGGCAGCTGTCCCAGGATGTTGCACAGGTTCGGCTTTTCTCGAAGTCTGGATGAGACTTGGTCTTCTTCTGCTATTGCGAGGACCACGCTGAGATGCATGAGTTTTGAAGCTTGAAAGAGCTCGAGTTCGAGCTGGTGCCCACTCTTTTTGCAGGGATCGGAGTCTTAAGCCCCACATGGTAGCTCAGAGATTCCGGTTTGACCTGGAAAAAGATTGAGGTAAAATGTTGAAGGAAAGCGAAGTTTGTAGTAGTCCGCACACTCCACCGCCGAGACTCCGATAAACCGATGACGGAAGGTCACTACGGAGATAAGCGGAGATAGCAACGGCAGATCCTTTGCATGTCGTTTGCTCCAACTTGACTCATCGGACTCTATTTTCAAGTTAATCAGCAAGATTTCAGGTCACTTCGTTACTTGATTTTCCATTGCTTGTGAAATAGTACTGACAAGTGCTTGTCCAGACGTGGAGAATCGTATTTCAAGCGACTTTGCGCATCCATATAGATAGTAGACCAAGATGGGCATGTCTTGGGTAGAATTACCAGGTTGCATATGAGCATGTAGGCAGTCTGTTTCCATGTACGAAATAAGCCTTCTGCTTTTAGAGGATATCTGGGCATTTCCAAAAAGGATCCACAGGATGGAATCTTGTCAGATTAATCCGTTCATCGGCACCAAGCTTTATGACCTGACCTCCCCCAAAGCAGCTACATACAGACCATGTGATAAAAAAAACATCATATACGCAGTCTTCACAAAAATCCCTTACGTGCCAATTCGATTTTCCGCGCAGCTTCACCTGCCTTGAACCCTCCCTTCGACACGCAAACGGCACTTCCTTCTCCAAGTTCAACTTTCTCCTCAACATCAGGGTGAGGGCACGGGCAGTGATGTGGGAAGTGTACACAAGCAAGAGTTCCAGGGCAGAGGTAGTGGTCGCATTGTGCTGTAACAAAAGATCAAGGAGGTCAGTGATGTGGTCACGAGGGCAACGTGAAATTGCGACAGCGCAGTCTCAGTCAAAGAAGCTATTTGAGTCTTACCTCCACTCCACATCTGCTGGTACCGATCACTATCGCTGGGAGCGTTCTGCGACCGCTGCTGTTGGCGTTGTTGCTGCTCGCCGCCTCCGAACATCTGGTCAAAAAAGTTGAATTGGGCCTGAGCGACGGACACAAGAAGCAGAAGAGCCCAAAGGGCTTGGCGCCAGCTCTGCAACATAATTTAATTTATTGCACCGTCGGTGTTTGCAAAACGATCGAGTGTGTAGAAAGTAAGCCAAGTTCGAGTAGTGTACTCCGTATAGATGAAGCCAGTTTACGGGTACACACGTGACGCCAAGCCTGATCTCCGAACGAAAAACTTCCCCTTTGGAGCTTCACGATCTACACCTCCAAGCAATCCGATTATAACCCACCATGTTCAAGCCGCGAGTGCTAACGCCCCTGCGGGCACTGGAGCGAGCCTTTGCCCCGACAATCCGGTCGACACCCGCACTCTCGCAATCGCAATCCCTTCTGCGAACCCTCTCCGCAACATTCACATTCCCGAAATCCACACCAACACCCTCACTCTCCCGCGCACTCCTCCCATTTACACAAGTGCGTCACGCCTCGCACGCCTCGCAAGGAACGGCCAATCGACACTCACGTGACCCGGCCGGTAAGCGCCTCGGAGCCAAGCGCTCTGGCGGCGAGTACGTGGTAACGGGATGTATCATTTTCCGGCAGCGAGGCTCGCTATGGTTCCCCGGTGAGAACTGTGGGATGGGACGGGACCACACAATCTACGCAACACAGTCCGGCTACGTCCGCTACTACCTCGACCCGCTGAAGCACCCGAAGCGCCGGTATATCGGAGTTGTTTTCGACAAGGAGGAGCAGCTCCCGCACCCGCGCAATGCTCCCAGTCGGCGCAAGTTGAATATGACTCCTGTGCCAATGGCAGAACGCGTCGAGGTCCAGTCTGATCTCGTTGCTTCTGTTGATGAGAGCGGTCTCCGTGTGACGAATATCGAGGCTGTTGAGGCCAAGTCTGGCCCGCAGTTGCGTCCCGGTTACATGTACCGTGAGGCCAATTGGGAGATTGGTCGGGCTGCTGAGAAGGCTGGTATCACTGCTAAGCCCCATGATCGCGGTAACCGTTGGTTGGCGTGGAGGAAGCGTCAGCAGAGAGCCGAGCGGGCTGCTCAACTGAAGAGTTTGAAGGGCAAGAAGAAGACGGCCAAGAAATGAGTGCATTTGCCGTGTGCATGACGTCTTGTTCCAATAACTTCTGGGTTTCTGTAGCGATATGAGGATTTGTATCTGGTGTTCACTGTATTATAGGAAGAGCATTTACCATCAAGTTTTCCACGTGTACTATTCATTTTCATTTTTGGGGGACACGTCCGCACGAAATTGCCATGTAGAAAGAAGATCATGTACTATGGCATCCTGAAGTATAAAGCGTGCCTCCCACACTTGACGTCAGCTCAGCCCAGCAAAACCAAATAAGACGATCTACTATGTAAATGTCAATCTATAAAATCTCTCAAGTCAATGGATCCTTTTCTGTGTCCGACTTTGAATCTAAATTAATGTCCTTGGGAATACTGGATAATATCCGCCGCGATCTTCTCGGCAAGCATGTCTGCGACGCAGTTAGTACTTGGAAATCAAAGCAGTGACCGAGAGAAACATACAAACCGTCGACTGAGGATGACCAGGAGGAAGGAAAGGAAAGGCGCTAGCGTCAACTACTCGCAGTCCGTCCACTCCGTAAACCCGGGCCTGGGAGTCAACCACAGCCATGCCGTCATCGGGCGTTCCCATCTTGCAAGTACAACCCGGATGCCACAGAGTCATCAAATTATCCTTGATAAATTCAAGGATCTGATCATCGGACTGGACCTGCGGCCCGGGGTTATACTCCTGGCCGATGACCACAGGCTCCATGGCTTCACTCTGAAAAGCCTGGCGTATTCGCTTGAATATGGCAATGGCAACTTCTTGATCAGCCTGATCATCGAGCCAGTTGGGATTTATAACAGGTAGATAGGAGGTATCTGCCGACTGTATCGTGACATTTCCTCGGGACATGGGTGTAATCAGAACACCGAGTATGGAGGCGTACTGGTATCCATCTCTTGGCTGGATTGTTAGGATGTTTGACGCGTTCCCGACATACCCTGCGCCAGAGATGTACTATAAATCTTCACGTTAGTAACCTTTTTCTCCATACAAGGGAATATGTCTCTCACCTCTGCTTCAGGCCAGTCGGATGGAAAATTGTCCAATTTACTCTGCGTTTCCTCCGAGAAAGCCGAACGCAAGAATCGCGGAATCTTCTCGAATGCCAGAAAATCCGCAATTGGATTCTTGATGGATCCTGTCTTGGAGATCAGTCCTTCAATAATTTGGCCAGCTGCGTATAGCAGGTCGGTGGCAATCCTAGTGAATGTTGTCACCTGGACTCGGTACGAAGGCGCAAAGAACGGGTGATCCCACATGTTCTGACCGACTCCTGGTCGACCGGCTATAACTTCGATTCCATGTTCTTCCAATTGTTCGATGGGACCAATGCCAGAAACCATGAGGAGCTGGGGGGACTGGAAGGCACCGGCAGATATGATAATCTCTTCCGATGCTGAAAGGGTGACGATGTTGCCCAGCAAACCTTTCACTTGAACTCCTGTTGCTTTTTTATTTTCATCGAAGACCACCTTCTTAGCAAGGGTATTTGTATAGGTTGTCAGTGACTTTGGCGTGATCTTGGATAAGAAAGATTGCTCAGAGCTGCTTCGGAGCTCGTTGGATGGATCGATGGTCGATGCGCAATATTGGGCTCCCATTATACCACCCCGGTTAAAGTCCTGTACTTTCTCAATGCCGATAGCTTCCATACCGAGGCTCATCCATGACGAGAAAGGTTCGGCGAAGTTAGTATACGACACCTGCAATGGACCACCATCCGAGTCGTAGGCATCGATGCCATAGCCCGCGGATGCATTTTGAGCTCTATATTCGGTGTTTGGGGGCGTGAACTGAACGCTCTTTTTGTAGAATGGGAGCACCTCATCAAATCCGTAGCTGCTGTCATTAACTGCAGTCGCCCATATCTCCATGGACTCGCGTGTCGGACTACAATATCCAGGTTAGTCAAGCCGGCCGCAAGCACTTATTCTCCACGGGGGTTTACCGTTGATAGATCATAAAATTTAATGCTGACCTGCAGAGAGATCAGTTTAATTTTTTTTTCTGGTATGCCAGATCCGGAAGGAGACACCTACGATCCCCCGAGACATTTTCCTCGGGTGAAATGAATCGCCCGCCTATTAGCACCTGGTTGATCCCTTGTTACAAATCCCCAATCCACCGGCGATTGGAAAGTAGGATCTGATGCTATCGACAACGCATCAGATGCAGGAAACTCGGCCACAGATTCAAGCTCATAGTGGCCCCCGGCTTCAATCAAGGCCACTTTGAAGTCATTCTGTGCTAGTCGCGTTGCGATCACACTCCCAGCCGTACCGCCCCCAACGACCACATAGTCAAACGTTTGGTCGGCAAGGGGAATCCCGTGCCGTGCTGAACGTGCAGATGCGACGCTACTCGCCTGGAGTGTGAGGAGTCCTAGAGTGGTGTGGAACAACATCGGGAATAATGGTGCAACTGCTGGGTACTTAGGGCAAGATCCGGCTGTATGTTGCAGCGAAACAGAGCTGAAATGTGCAGCTCTCAACCGGACTTTGGCGACTATGTTGTATTGTACTAACGTAGGCAAATCCCCGGATCTTCCAGCCTCGTGATAACATTCGGGGCTCACTAGAATAAGAGACCGGGTCCAATCCACAATCCAACCTCCCTTGACCGGGTGCCCAGATATGTAACCTATGTAACCCCAAATGTGCAGCTAGCTGGATCATAAGCAGAGCAGCGGCCCGCCAATCATTGAAAGTCCGTTCGGCTTGATCAAGACGTTACATTTTATGTGAGGAAATCACAACAAAAACAATCCCTCCGAGAATGTTGGATCCTCACTTCAGCTACCTGCTTTCGACGCGTGATACTCAGCTGCACCATGCGTAAATAATCCCCCAACGGTCTACGAGAATGACTTTTTTTGTAGCCCAAGCCAATTAAGGTGTTATGCTGAGATTCAAGATTCTGATACAAATGGACCACATTTGCAAAGTGAGATGAGATATCTCACTACACACACTCCATGACACGAGGCCCCAAGCACTTTACTTGGCAATCTCATTCATCTGAACGTAAGGAAATAAGCATCTTGCTAGCTATAGGAGAATTGTGAAGCTAGAATTGAGGTATAGGAATACTTGAAACCGTCAAATCTGACACTGCTCCAATCGCGACGTATGCTCACGCTATGAAATGTCCGTGCGAAATAACCTCAACCCCTGATTAGTGATGCGATTCGGTGAGAACAACCGCTTGAATTTTCGTAGACCCCCGGGAGTGGCTTATCATCTTCTCCCATTCACATTTGTCAAGCCTGTTCAACATATTGAGGGGGGGGGGGGCCCATCGAGGTCTGCTAGACGTAGATATCTCGTTAAAAGGAGCACAAAGCAGAAGTAAATACACATGCCATGAAGAACCCGTTGCACAACCCGCTGCCTGCCTCACTATCTAGTATTATCCCCCGTGCCACTGCCACTCACCTGGCTGATTCCAAACTGACCATGTTCCACAGGCGAGTGCAAAAAAGCCGCTGCGATTATCGAATCCTTCATCAACCCGAGCCTCAAAATCGATGGGCAAATTCCACGTAAGATATTCGCGGGGGCCAAGGTAAGAGACTTCCTACTGGAATGCAGATCAACCGGGCATGACTTACTCTAGGCTAGGGAATCGCCGTATTCACAGAGCTCAAACTTGGATTCCTAGGTTCGATTCGCTTTGGTTCGGGGCTGATCATCGCGCGTCTCCCAGATGGCGGCTGGTCCGCCCCGTCAGCCATTGGCAATGGGCGGCGTCGGGGCCGGTGGTCAATTAGGCGCAGAATTGACAGATTTCATATTTGTCCTGAGAACCGATTCCGCAGTGAAGACATTCATGCAGTCGGGGAATTTGACTCTTGGCGGGAATCTATCCATGGCGGTCGGGCCCATCGGTCGGAGTGCCGAGGCGGGGGGAGTAGTGGGCATCAAGGGCGCAACTGGGGTATTCGCCTACTCCAAGACCCGTGGATTGCACAGCGGAGCTACCATTGAAGGTGGTGTTCTAGCAGAGCGGGCAGATGCAAACAAAAAGCTCTATGGGCGGAAGATTCGGGCAAAGGAGCTGCTGAGCGGATTGATTCCACCACCGCCTGAAGCGAGGGTCCTTCTTGAGGTTTTGAATGGGGACTTCTTCCGTATCGAAGGAGCTGTAGAACCAGCCTCGGAGGACCCCGAGCAATTGCGCCAGCAAAATACTGACACTGCTGTGCAAGATCCCAATGAGCAGTCACCGGGAATTGTGGCGGTTGCTGCTAATCCGTTAGCAGTTGTCGAGCCAAGTACAGAGCAAACACTCCGAACTGCGCCAACTACTGAGTTGGGTATCGAGGAAGTAACTGGAGACGCTGTCTCATCCGACAACACTACCGACGATACACATACGTCAAACTTACTAAAGCCTATATCTCTACTACTGAGCATGTTTCGCCCGTGGAGCAGAGCACAAAATCAGTACCGGAAGGCATTGAACCGGCAGCTGGAGACACGCACATCTCTCGTGAGCCTGATGTTCCGTCTGACAGCAAAGAGACCACTCCCAGTATGGCTCAATGAGGAAGCAAAGTTCTGTTCGAATTACGTTGTATTGACCTTCTTCAAGAGTAGATAGATGTCCAGAATAAGATGCCAAACTACGGCGCATAGACCAGAGTACCTCACTGATGATCGAAGGGATCTTCCGCACTCGCTTTACCATTCCAATTCCGAAGATTCTGTCCAGAGTCCGGTGGTTTGATCATTTCTCATGAGGCTGACAGACAGTTAGGGTAGCCTGGTCCTTGTTCAGCGCAGTATTGACGATGTAGTTCTTCAAAAATGCCCAAGGTAGACCCACTGACTGGGAGAGAGTAGAGAGATATGAGTGTCGGAGGTGAAGAGATATGATGACCGAGATGTGATATCAGGCAGATAGAAATAAACAGCAGAAAAGAGAAGAGGAGAGTGAGGCTCTTATGGCGCAAGATCACTTTCTCCAACTGGCATGATAGGCCTACAAGACCTATGACGGTCTCTCTTCTTACTGTCAGGTTTGCAGTTTCCGGGCAGCACGCGGTTTTGGTTGGAGGTCTCACTGGTGTTGACTAGGATAATCCTAGATATTTTCCCCACTCAGTTCACCGATCTCAGATTTGAAATGTGTGCGATGCTGGATTGCTTGCGAAACATTTCCCTAACCACCTGTCTACCTGGGAATCTATTGCTCTGGCTCATCATCCTTGCTTTAAATTATAGCCGACAAAGGAGGCTATTCTGCAAGTTGTTGCAACCGTTTCCCCAAGGGGTTGAATTTTGTGATTGAAAGACAAAGAATCGACTACAACATAGGCTCCATGCAAGGTAGAATAGTCCGCATGGTTCTAAAATTCCCTTGCCCTGCACGGTGTCTGATATCTATGCATCAGCATGACACCACAAGTCATCCTCGGGCCAGGTGGTCAAGCTAGCTTATAGAGTGTGTAGTCTGATCCATTAAAGAGATATGATAAATTAGATTGGTATCAGGAAATAGCACAAGAAATCACTCCTCGAACAATCGACCTAAAATCAAGCTTTGACAAACAAATTCATTACCGACAACCCTCGCAGTACATCTCAGCTCACATGGGGGTGTAGGAGTGGACAATGCAATCGACTTCCTACGCTTCTTCCCATGGAATAAGTGAAGTCTCTGCGTCTTCGGTTTGGGCATCAACATCGACTTTGCTGCGGCTTGATCTGCGTCGTCGACGTAAATCCAGTCCCAGTTACTTGACAGACCAGCATCAGAATGCGATTCAATCAATGCCCTGGCGGTGCCGAGATCAGGAACCCGCTCAACCCGGGAAGCTCCCAGGGCGTAAGTCAGAAAGATGTAGGCTTTCCTCTTTTCCTCAACCTTTCCACGGCCCATAATAAGGAGCACTGATTGCCCTGCGAGCAGCTTTGTTCGTGCAGAGATGGTGTCGGCGAGACGGGCCGTGGATGGAGGGTTGGGAGCCATGACTCTGGATTTCGTCGCTCCGTTGAGGTACATTGAGTCACCAGCTGGGAGGAGGTAGATCTCCCAATCGAGGACCCGACCTTGGGCGATACAGTCCTCTACCCATCGCCCGGCCAGGCATGGGAGATTCAATGCCAGAGCTTGCATGTATTTTTCTCGCCGAGAATGGGTATCGGCAATTAAACAAGCAAAGCCAACGTCATCAGCAAGAGCAGTGAGACGAAGACCCTTGTTACTGAGGTCTGCGTTTTTCGCTTCACCCTTGGTAGGAGTATCAACAGGAACAATTGACGAAGGCTCGAACAGCTCAGTAAATCCATCATGCAATACAGTGCCGCCATTCTCGATGATCAACCTAGTCACACGATTCTTAGATGCCTCGTCCTCCTTGTAAGAAACGGCAAAAACCATCCCAGCGAAGATCCCGCTGCCTTGTTGAATGCTGCGGGACAAGCGAGAACTGGGCGAAGCAGGCGCAGATGACCTTTCGGATGGGGTATGGACCATGCTCTCTTCTAGAATAGGCGCCGGGCGATATGTGAACATCCGATCTTTGAGTTGGTTCCACAGGATAGTGTCAAGATAGACACGAGCGATAGGCACTTTAATCACATTCTCGCTATTGCCCATCCTTCCATTTGGCAGGCTTTTGCGTTGCTTGGGACCGACTATGACAGTGGTATGACCATAAATGTCGGTTATAGGATAGAGACCATCGTCGGCGGCTTTAGCAAGCTCTTCTCTGGTGAGCTTGTCATCGAATCCGCGGACGATATGGGTGACTCTGGGAACATGATCCATTTCGATTTTGACAGAGTCTCCGACACGAAGCTCAAATCTCTTAACGGCACCCTTTGGCACTTCGACAGGAAGACTATCCTCGAATTTCACAGAGTATTTAACCTGTGATACGCCCAGTGGTGTTCCAAAGCATGTCGCTGGATAATATGCCCGTTTCTGCCCCATCCAGACAGAAAGGACCTGACTTGGAGCAACCACAGAGTTGTCCGATAAATTGTGAGATGGTAGAGGCGTGGTAGGGGAGTCATCAACACTGTTCACCTCTGGCTCAATGATATCATCCGAGGCAATAGTTGTTGAAACCTCAGTGAGTTGTGATGATGGAGGTGGTGGTCGACTATGAACGACAACCTTTGGCGAGGGTGCTGATCTCGCAGTAAGCCCGGAGCTCTTCTCTGGAACGTGCTTCTTTTGTGTAGGCATCGAAGTAGCTGCCTTGCCCATTCTTGATCTCCTGCGGAACGGCTGTTCAGGTGAACCCTCGATTTCCCAAACATTCTCGGCGGCTCGTTGCGGGAGCTTGGATTGCCTTCGCACGGCTTTTTCGGGGAGTTGCACCAAAGGCACATCATCCGAATCCGCAAGATTAGGAGTTGATCGTTCGTGTGTTGCTCGAATGGGTGCAACGGATTTTGGTGGCTGTATACGAGGGGTGAGAGGTATGATAGGGTCGGAGGCAATATAACTCGAGCCATCATTGCCGCGCCGCTTCTTCTTCGGTCGAGTCGGCGATCCATCAATCAAGGCTCTGAACTCTTGATCCTCAGTGGTAAAGATCCCAATTCCCAAATCAAATCCCCCTGCACCAGCCTGCGGCGAAAGATCTGCCGCAATTTCAGTCAAAGCCCTGCGTTGGCCTCCACCCGGACTGGACAACAGTTTTTTCAAAGGCGAAGAGAGTGCCCTTGTCCCAGCTGGGCGGAAATGGTTCTTTCGAATACTGGGGAGTTCTTTGAACATAGGTGGAAGATCGTCGTCTTCGTTGTTCAGCCCATCTCCAATGGACCCAGCCTCGGAATTGCATTGGGAGTGACTAGGACTTGTTTCTGGGATACTCGTCAATCGAGCCAGATCACCGATGTGCTTAAGACGCTGATTCATAGGTGTCTCAGCCACGCGGGATGGCATTGATGATGAGGTGCCTGCAGTTCCCGCGTCCACTCTTGAAAGCGACGAATTTAAATGTCGCTGCTCCAAGGGGTTACTGGAGTGCGTTGGAACGTTCTCGTTAAGGGATGCTTTCTGAACGGTTTGACTTGCAGGTTGATTTGACACGGAGCCATTTCTCTGGGAATTGCTATTCGAATGCCTGGATTGTGGTCGCGAACAGGGAGAGGATGATTGAAGACGGTGTCGTGTGGAAGAATTCACATGAGAGCGCGAAGGCGACCGAAGAAACATGCTCCCAGTGTTGTCGGCTTCTATGCGTTTTGGTGATGATTGAGGTGATGGTTGAGAGTCTTTTACCATGGCCTGGGAAGAATGCAGGACACCGTTCGGCTGACCACCATTGTGAGAGCCGAAGGAGCCTCCATGAGCTATCCCATTCCCCAGCTCTTCATCTACTCTCACGCGGGATGGAGAGGGAATTGGCTCAAACCCAAGTACCTGAGATAATCGGTCGTGGGCACTTGCAGCAGCATCTAGAAGAGGACCGTCGAAGTTTTCTTTGTCTTCTTCGGCTGAAGACTGGGGAAGTTCTTGTGACCGGGGTACTTGCATATCGTCTTCTTGTTCGGTTTCATCATCGCTGGCAATGGCATCTATCATTTCAGGTTGTCGTTCAACTAGCTGCTCAAGAGAAGTCTGTGGTCTGGCCGAGAGATTGGATGTAGATCTGGCAGGCGCACTCAGGCCAGCGAATTGAGCCGCAGCTTCTTCCTCAATTTCTCGCTGCCGTCGTGCACGTTCTATGAAACTCGACTCCTTAAAAAATTCTTTGTCACTCTGATCCGACTGGAAATTGTCGGCCGACCGAGTCAACCTCTCCCCCAAAGTCCTGTCGCGCTTTGTCTGCGATTCCTTCATTGATATATAATTCATATTCGGCTCGGATGATTCCCTCATGAACTGAACCGGGAAGCCCATCAACGGCGATGAGATACCATTAACAACACGAGCGGGCTGGATCGGGACATTGGGCGACGGACGATCCGACACAAGATCCGTCTGTAAGCCGTGGACAATTGGAGACGACGGGACCTGGGTAGCCCCGAAAACTTGGCTCAGGCCAAGAAGACCACCACTTGACTCTATGACACTGGCCAGGGGATTCCGCGAGATGCTCGGTGTTTCTGTTGTTCCATTATTTGTCTCGTTATTTTTCACCACTGTCCCAGGCGTTTCTGCTAGGAAACGTTGCGATTCGGGGAAGAGATCGGGTGCATATGTCATTGGAGAAGACTCGTTCGGATCGGAGACGCTCTCATCTTCATTGTCATCGTCATCTTGGGAGAGATTCGTTGTATGCGCGGCGTCGAATTCGGAAAGCAGGTCGATATGGCCGCTATCGCCCTCATGTAATGTCCTCAGTGTCGCTCCATCGGCTCCTGATTGAGAGTAACTTTGATGCATGGATTCCCCATTTTGTCTGATAATGCTATCATATACTGACTGCGAGACGACCTGAGTATCCCCAGGAGCAGCCTCTGCGGAGCTCATGTTGCCGAATTGCGATCCTAGTACCATACCCACTTCATTGCCACTCTTTTTGGACATCATTGAGCAAGATTCATGCTGCCGAGCTCGACACGGAGTGGGTTGGTGTTGGCGCACAAGGCTCGCGGGGTTTGATGGTGTGTTCGGAGGTAGGTATTCGCCGGTGCACACTTCGTCACCAGTGGAAGCACCGTTGACTTTGTGGTATGTGCAAAAAAGAGTGTGATTCGATTTGTTGACAGTTTTTGCAGGTCTCAAAAGGTACAGCTGAGATGGATCGTCCTCCTGAAATGTCCGGGTCAGTCCACTAAGGGCGAGAGACGCTGCAGGGTCGTTACATACTAGCCCCAACGCGTCGCGTTGCAACTTTGCAAGGTCGATGCTATCGTCCTGGGTTTCCATTTTTCGACCATATAGTCACTCAAGTGTAGTACGTCTTGACAGTAACAGTAGTGTTTGTATTATTCACTTCAACACAGTCTCATACTTCATGTGCCTTGCGCCGGGACATCAAGTCAGCGTCAGAACGCGAAACGCGTTTGTCACGTGCCCTGGAGCAATATTACCTCTTACGGACTAGCGCCACGAACGCACATTGAAACACTCGACAGCGGTCTACGGCATGGGTGCGGCCTTGTGGACATTCTGATTATTTACAAATCTATAACCGTTTCCTACTTGATTTGGAAGAAAGCTGGGCAATGAGACAATGTGATATCATAGATCACTATGCAAAGATAATACTTGTGCATAGTTATACAAGATTATGTAACTTGATTACAGAGAGGGTATCTGAAGCCCTCAACATTCCCCTCCTTGAGGGGACCCAAGAACAAACCAAGACAATCAATCACGAGTGCGGTTTGGAGTCCATCTCTTAATGAGGAACTCGCGCACCTTATATTGGCCGAACAGAGCGCCAATGTCATCGATTGAAGCAGCTGGCGGAGGCACTTCGACATAGCAAACGACCAAGCTCTTCAACACCTGGGCCTGCACACGGCTGACGCAGTGCATCCACCACCAACTCCTCGCCTGCTTTTCTGCAGTGTAGTTTTTCCGCTCTTGCGTCTCGGACCAATAAGAGTGGGAATATGAAGGAATGATGATGACTGCGAACTCGGCGTGGGAGAATACTGGTCCGCGATTGTAAAGCAGATAATCGGTTCCGAATTTGATACCGGAGCGTACAACCCACCCAAGGGACCGGAAGTGGTGATAGACGGCGTAGGAGGTCATGAAGGGATCATCTGGTTGGAGGGACGCAGAGCCGTCACGGGCAGGTTGGAAGGAGTGATGGCAGAACTTTTGGAGGAGCGCAGAGATGGTGGTTGGCGATGTTGTCTGGGCCTCCCCTGGTTTCAACGGTGAATCGTAGATTTGCAATGCTCCAAGCGAGTAGGCAAGGAAGAAGGCCTCCTCGTTTGAGAGTTGGAGATGCTCCTGATTTGGGAAGTCATCTGAATCGAGGTTGTCGACGACAGCATCAGGCAATTTTGAGGACGAGGGTGAAGTGGACTGGCATTCGTTCTTTTGGACGACTGATGAAAAACGCACGGATTTGCTGTTAGACGAGGTCTCAGACTGGATTTGTTCGGCGAGAACCGCATTTTGTGCAGCCATTTCGCGCGCCTGCTTTGCTTCCAGCGCACGAGCTTCTCTTGCCTTCTTCAAAGAGAATTTCTCCGTTGTAATCGCTGTGACATTAGTCGTGTCGTCTGTGGTCGTTGATTGGGCATTTTCGTCAAGAGGCTCAGAAGCAACAGATTCCCTAGCAGCCGCCTCGGCTTTAAGTGTTTCTTCAATAGCCAGCTTCTCCATCCGGGCACGCTCTAACTTCAGCTCACGACGTTCAGTACGTCGTAGTCTTGTTATCTCCTCGCTGGTCTTCTCATTATGTAACCCTCTTCGTTTCTTCTCTCGTGCTAGCCAGCTGGGTTCACTTCGACTGAGACTACCCTTGCCGAAGAATCCCATCTGCCACAAGGCATTAATGGATCTCTCGTCCGTAACATGGATCGATGAGGTCGCTTTGTCAAAGTAGGCATAATAGACTTCTTGGCGGGGCGGGGAGATGAGAAATGTGAGGTACGAGAGAGCAACACTTATAAGAGAAAGAGGGTTATGAGGAATTACAGGAGGAATGTGATGTACATTGACCGGAAGAGGAAACTGGTGAATCTGTCTGAAGTTTGGCCTAGGTGGTCGAGGAGCACGAGGCGGACGTGCAGGTGGTACAGGTTCTGACTTGATAGCCACAGGCTTGTCCATGCTGGTTACTGGACTGGTCATCCTGGAAACCGCTACTGGAAGACGAAGATATTCAAAGTCCTAAACACAAACTTCAAGGTTAGTGAATTGTGCTGAAACATGCAAGTGAATCAATCGTCGTGGTAATGTCTTCTCAGATACCGTTGTAGTCAATTCAGCGAATCATTGACAGGCAACTAGAAATCAAAGTGCCGCCTGCCTGAGCTAAATAAATGGTGTCATCACCGAAGGTGAAGATTGGGCTGAAGGGAAGAGGGTAGAAGTGGTGAGGATTATCTTACCTAGAAGTCTCTTGTTGATATGAACAACCTGAATCAAGCGTCAATTAGTAAATACACCATGGCTCTGCACATTAACAGAGCTCCAAGAGTCATTCAAAAGAATTTTTTCTCTTCTTTGCTCAGGTGCGAGAGAAAAAGGAAATTTTGCGGTCGAAACCTTTATTAAAAAGAACCGCGTGACTAAGCAGCATGGTCCGAGCTCTACCTCGTCGAGAAAAAAAATTCCTCCACTTATCGCCGACGCAAGTGTTAACACAGGACAATTCATCAATACCGCCAAGTAAGTTTGTAATTCGTGTTCGGAATGGTCTTTGTTGCTCACGTGCTAATATCACTTTTTCCAGAATGCATCTTATGGTATGTCTCATTGCGAAATCGAAGCGAACGAGTCTTCAGCTCCGTTCGGCGATCAGTCGCTAATTTTTTGACGAACAGTACACCCTCGACGCCGCCGGCAAGCGTGTTTACACCTTGAAGAAGGTACGGAAATTTTTGCTCTGGGGAGACTGCCGCTTATCAGCGGACAAGTGGCTCCCAGGATGCCATTTTCAACCATACCAACAACACTAACTTTGGGCAATCACAGGTATTGAACGGCGAGGTTACCAAGTCTGCTCACCCCGCTCGCTTCTCTCCCGATGACAAGTACTCTCGGTAAGTAGAAATTTCCCTGTACGTGGTGCACAATGGAAGCACTAGAAACTGACTTCTTTCCCAGTCACCGTGTTACCCTGAAGAAGCGTTACAACCTTCTCCTCACCCAGCAGGCCGGTACGTCGTATATCTCCTCCCAGAATTCTGCTTTCCTAGAAGTATTATAAACTGACGTTTTGCTATTCAGAGGCCCCTGTTAAGGCTTAAATGGATCGACACTGGGAAAGATGAATTACCGGGTGGCATAGCCCATGTTTTGGCGAATGGTGTTTTTCTTGCGGTCAACGGATGGCTGAGATGTCCATACTTGTTTTTCTATCCTTGGATAATCTATTCGGGGCTTCACCTAGACATTCTACAGAATACGATACCTGATCTAGGCAATCAACAAGGATTTTGTTAAAATGTTCATAAAGAGCCCTATGAATTGGCTTTTTTCTATGTTCAATCGTAAATCACAAGACAAGACATGGTCATTCCTCATAAAAAGGCCGACAACCACCATGACAGCGGCGTTGACCAAGTGAATTTTTTTTCCATGCCCCCAAAACTCCAGCCCATGTAATCAAGATGCAAAGTCATCCACGCCGCACATTTAGCGCTTCTTCGAGTTGACGTTGCGGCCAGCACCGACCTTAGTACGACCGCCAGCCCTATTGCGCTCGCCGGTCAAGATACCAGGCAGGTAGTCCTCGTCCATGAGATCACGCTCACGACGCTGCCGCCGCGCTTCTTCCTCATTGGCGCGGACATACTCCTTCTGATCTTCGGCAAGAACGAGCTCGGTGCCCCATCCTCGCTGGCCACCGCCGCCCTTCCATTTGCCGTTGGCGCTACCTGCGATCGGTTTGGGGACGCTGTATACATTGCCGCGCTTGTTCCACTGCATGTTCTTCTTCAGGTGCATTGTGAAAGCGCCGTTTGCAGTGGTCGTGCATGAGACACGAGTGAGAGTATCCTTGCCACAGCGAGGGCAGAACTGCTTGTTCATCTCCTTTGTGGTCAAGAAGCAGGCATGGCAGCGCTTGATGAAGGTTCTAAGATGTTGAATCTTCTGGAGGGTGGTGGTAGACAGAAGATTGAGGTTCATTTGCAGCAGAACATTTTGACACTGTACAGGATGAGTGAGTGGACGATAGAAAGATGTTATGGGGGGGGTACTTACGGCGAAATCCGTGGTCATCGTCGCAACCTGCATTGTCTTGGGCGCAGCAGTAAGAGTCGCTGTCCCCGACTCATCCTCAGCGAGACGCTTTTTGTAGTTTGAGGGTGTGATCCATTCTCCGTCATCAGAATCAGCAGCATCATCCGCATCCACATCTTCATCCTTCTCTTCTTCATCAGCAACCGCAACATCAACCTCGGCGATTTCGTCAGCATCGTTGGCTGCAGCAGTTTCTTTCTCCGTAGGAGACTCCTTCTGGACGTCTGTCACTGTGGTCTCTTTCACGCCCTCCGTAATGGCTTCCACCTCCGCGTCCTCGGGCTTGGCCTCCTCGGATTCCTCCTTAACAGGCGGCTTTCCATTGATTCTCTTCTGGCCAGGCACGCTTCTTAGCCGCCAATCTCCTTCATTCTTTTCGCACTCAATTTCGTAGGCAAGCGCGAGGACCTCAATATCGGTTCTACTCAGGACAGAACGGTCACCGGTTTTGCGAGCGAATTCGCTGATAATATTGAAGCTCTTGGGTGTAGGGGATCGCTGCTTTAAGAAAGGCAGGTAAAGGGTCTCAACGCGTGCGCGGGCATCGGGGTCGCGGATCTCGCTCACCACGGAGGGGGTGGTGATAATTTCGTCGCACTGGGCAAGGAGGGTTGAAAGCGGCGGGGTATTCTTGAGAATCGGGCCAGCGTCCAGCACGATTGTGTGGACAGGCTTCGTGGATGCGGCAGTAGTTTCAGCCATTTTGTCCTATTTGTTATGACTATTCCCACTCATCGACTATGAGAAAAGACGAGATCGTTGTCGACTTGAAAGGATTGGCCAAATTGAAATTTCTCTGTGAAGTGGCCTGTGCGTTCTTATCGGTCTATCTTATCGCATATCCAAATCTACTGGTATTTTTTTTAACGAGCAGTTTCATTTTGTACATGGAATTGGATATCAGAAAGCTTTGATTGTACAATTTTTCCTAAAATCTTGGTCTTCTGATTGCTATGCTGAATAAAGTTGTTTGAATTGAAGACAGGTTGGTCAAAATGGAGGGGATGAAGTCGATATGGTCAAACGTTTGTCGAATACTGTGGAACGAAAAATGGAGCATTTTTTTGCTAGACCCTACGTTGCAAGATGTGGTTAGAAACAGGATATTGAACCCCGGAGAGCTACGACCACGAAAGAAAAAACCCGAAGATGTACATTAAATTAGTCGCCGTTGTCGAAACTCATACAATACATGGTGGAAAACAGGGTGGAATTCCCGGAAAAATGAAAATCCACGGACCGCTATAATGGCGCAGTCTATGTTGTATACAAATTGTAGATTTTATTTAGTTAACCATGCCCACACAGGTTGGAAAAAGATTGGAATTTGTCATTTTAGGTAGTTGGAGAGGTTAGAGCATTTTAGGACGATCTACTGGTCGTCCTAGGCCTCGCCAAAACTCGCCCACCGCCCAAACCCGCCCGCGAAAACCCAGCCCATGGGCCGGGTTGGGTCTTAGTCAGCAAACCCGTGGGTGGGTTGTCATCCGGGAAACCCAACCCAAGACCCCAATGGGTACCCGCGATTACCCAAAAAAGCATAAAAGCTGACTGATCATTTTACACTAAGTTATGCAGTAATTTTCGACTATCTAATTGTTTCGATGGCGTAACTGATAGTTTCTAGCTGAGAATATTTGGAAAGGAACATGAAGAACACGACTTTGGGAGGACACTGAGAGGGTCCAAATCACTGATTTTAAATAATCGAACTAACGATAATTTTTGGAGCTCACTCGAAAGATTCTCAATTGATGAATTTACATAAAATGATCAATGTGGCCTGTAATCCCTTCAGATGTGTAAAGCACGGCGATGGGGGCAGTGATCTACTTGTAGAGAATATATATATCCAGATCGATGGCGCTCATTGTTTCAGTGTAACATCCACCCAAAAGCGTGACAGAAATAAATGACCAAAATTACATCAGATGACTAATCAGATTTATCTATGATTTATGCATGTTTTTGGGTATTTTGGGCAACCCGTGGGTACCCGCCAAGAACCCATGGGCGGGCTCATCAAGGCCAAAACCCGCGGTGGGTTGCCCATGGGCGGGTAACGTAATTGAAAACCCAACCCAAACCCGCGTTTGGCGAGGTCTAGGTCGTCCTATATATACATTGTTTAAACCATAGATTTCTGTCACCTACAACATAAAGAAGCCGGAGAAATAATAATCCATGTACCTTGGCACCTGGCCAGACAAGACGGTCCCTGAAAATGTAGGGAATCTGCTAGACCACGATATGGCAAGGAAACGACATCTTCTTCGACGAGAAGTCACATACGAAGATGTGAAAGATGAAGAGTTCAACATTCTCCACCAGCTTGAATTTCATGGTCAACAGCTTCAGTTTTTCACTCACCTCTGGGACAAACGCGACTGGATGAAAACCGTCGTTGCCCACCATCTCAACTTGGCATCACCATCTGCATGCGAAGTTTCAGGAGTCAAAGATTGGCTCTATGGTAGCTTCAATGTTTGTGTGCCGATCACTATCAACTATCAGCATAAGGCCCGGGTTCTTCTTCGATTCCCTCTTCCGTATCGTGTGGGCGAGGCCTTCAATCCTGGTAATGGTGATGAGAAAATACGGTGTGAAGCAGCAACCTATGCCTGGCTTCAAGAAAACTGCTCGGACATACCAATACCCCAGCTTTATGGCTTTTCTTTGTCGTCTGGCGAAGTGGTAGGTAGGAAATACAACATAGTCTCCACAAAATTGCTAACCTTATCAAGTTCACCTTTGCAGGCTGTATGCCATTGTTCTCTCGTTTTTACTTCCACATGCGTCGCCGCCTTTTATTGTGGCTAGGAAGACCTATTCCATCAAACTACACCCGCCATCAGTACCGAAACGCTATCTCCATTGATGGGCTGGCTGGTATCAGTACTGGTTACATTCTGGTTGAATTCGTCGATAAAACAAAAGGTCAAATGCTCTCAAATACGTGGAGCAATGGACGACATGACCCTATTCTACAGACAAACCTATTCCGTGATCTCTCTCGGATTTTTCTTAGTCTTTTCCGATCTCCGCTACCTAGAATCGGCTCGCTATCGATCGATAACTACGGCTATTTGCATGTTTCCAATCGGCCTCTTTCAGTTGAAATACAGCAGCTGGAGAACGAGGGAATATGCACTGACATGTCACGTGAATATACATACTCGACAGTTGACTCATATCTGACGGATTTGTTGGGGGTTCATGACAACCGATTTCGTTTTCAACCAAACGCTGTTAATAACCTCGGAGACTGTGCATACCAGCTCTCCGTACTATCTGCCATGCGAACGGTTTCCCAATCGATCTTTAGCCGGACTTTCCGAAGAGGTCCATTTGTTCTCTGCTTCACAGACCTCCATCAAAGCAACATCTTTGTTAGTGACCAGTGGCAGATAAAATGCCTTGTGGATCTTGAGTGGGCTTGCTCTCGACCAATCGAGATGGTCATACCTCCCTACTGGCTCACGGACAAAGGCGTAGATGAGATTATCCCAGAAGAATATGACGCTATCCGCCGAATTTTTATGGAGACATTGGTTAACGAGGAAGAAAAGCCAGTCTGCGATAATTTGATCAAGCATGATCATGAATCTACAGCGTTGCGTCTTTCAGAGATTATGAACAAAACATGGGACTCGGGAGCTTTCTGGTATACAATTGGGATCTCAAGCCCCTCGGGGTTGTTCAATATCTTTAATCACCATATCAAGCCTTTATTTTGTGCCAAGGATTACGATGAAGACTTTGGTGTGGTCATGCCTTTCTTCTTTGATAAGAATGTTGGAGCTATCGCAGCTCGCAAGCTTGCAGATAAAGAAAAATATGACGAAGACCTTCAGCGTGCCTTTAATTACCATGCCAAGGAAGAATGAACAAACGCCTATTTCTGAGCAGAACTATGTTGCTCGCCATTGCCGGCTTCTTTCGAAAAAAACTTGCTGGACTGCAGCACCCAAAGCCCCCAAAATTCTTTCTTTTTGATTATCGTCCCTTTTCTTCCGTGCAGCTGCTCCCGAGGAGCTGAGCTGTGTAAATTCTCGGAGGGTTCCTCCAATTTCATGTTCTACCGTCTCTTTGGTTTCGGGTTTCGATGAGGACTGCTCAGCCATCTTCGAGAATGCGGGGAAATGGTATGATCTATTCTACTTGTCAATGCTGCTACAAAAGAAGGGGGGGGTGTTCCCTTGTACTACCTGTAAGGCGAAATTCACGGAAGTAAACAGAGCAGTTATAATGGTGATTTGTATTGGAATTGAAGAGGGTTTTTGTTTAATTTTGTACCTTGACAAAATGGTAAAATTCCCGAAGCCCAAGAACAACTCACTATAGGACAGGTTGGAACGCGATAGCGAATTTCTAACCTACAATGGCCAATCAAAGTAAGCCACCTACGCAACCATCTGTGGCATCGCAGCTGCAAGTTGGCGCTGACGCGCTCCAGTGGTGTAACCGAGATGGAGTCATTAGACATTGAAGTTGATACATGTGGCGAGGCCCTAGGAACAATGTCTGCTACCGCAGCAATTTTCATAGATTGCTTATATCTAGTCATATCTATATTGGGTACAAACTAGTTGACAAGAATGGCTGAACAACAAGGAGATTTACTAGACCGGATATAGTACTTACTTTGAACCTCTCATAGTGTCATATGCTCCTTAGTACTACTACTAGTTTAGCATCTCTCTTTCCTCCGGTCTTTGGTTTATTAAGCTTTAAACTAAACTACCTATTGTCTGTTTTATATACATTCATTAGTAGACGATCGATCTATCCAGAAAGGAGGGGTAGATATATATAAAGCTTCAGTAGATAGACATTGATTAGTACTAAATAGAAGAGTAAGTTGGGAAAGGTTAAGTTAATACAGACTAGGTTCTAATTATAACTATGCTAGTAGTCAGGCCTACCAAAGTACTACCAAAGTAGAAGTAGCAAGCACTTCGAGAGCTACTTCGTGTATAAGAGATTAGTAAGAGAATTAGTAGTTCTTAAAGCTCTAAATAACTTAAAAAGCTAAAGGTTGTATCGAAACATTTAGTATGATATGAAAATCGGTACTGAGACCTCTATAACAGCGAAGTCTTTATAAGTTGCAACTTTTTTTCAGTTACCATTATCCTTATAGATTGTGAAAAGAGCAGATTTTGTTATTTCAGTTTGATAGAGAATCTGTTGAAAACAAGTTAATTTTTCATTATTAACACGCAACCGGGTCTCATTCAACGCTAAACCTGTCACAAATAAACCATATACGCTACTATATATGTTGGTCCTAGGCACATCAGAGCGAGAGCTCTGATATAGTGCGTACGGGGCCTATATACGATGCTAGAATAAAGTATCGAAACCAGAGGTACAGTACATGGTTGAAAATAGGGTGCAATCACCGGAATATTTACGGACCGCCATAACAGTGTGGCGCACATGCAACATTAATTGTGTATTATGCTTAGCCAGTGTTATCCACACAGAATGGAAAAAGAGCGGATCTTGTCATTTAAGTTAGCTGGAGAACTCAGAGCATTTTTCATGCCCCATCTATTGGAAGTTCCACACAGTGTTGAAACCATAGATCTCTGTCACTATATGTTGTAGTCTAACGATGCTATGTAATTTTCTAGTTATCGTATGGTTCCATTAGCAGCGATTACTAAGTTTCTGCCCGGCAGAAACTCCATTGTCAAATTTGGTCCAAATCGGCTGCCGTATTTTTTGAAATGAAAAACTTCACGGGCCAATTAGCACTCAGTTCTCGCCATGTTGAGGGCAGCACGTGTTGGAAACCAGGCCAATAGGTTACCGGTGCTTCCCCAGGGCGAGGAAAAGAGTCTCTTCAAATAGTAAGCACACAGTGTCTTTTGAAAACCAACCGAATTTGATCGCTCTTTTGCAACAGGATTCGAAGTTGCATGTAAGGCATGTCCGATGGCTCCACACAAACAAATTCCAACCGACGGAAGTTTTTCAAAAAATAAATTTTACCATGAAATTCGCATACATATCGTATTTCTCTATTTGGAGATGTGATCTTCCCTAGAATAGGGACGGTACATTTTTCATTCTGTAATCTCAGCCACAATCGCAATTGTCCTTGTGATGAAAGGAAAAGAAAAAAAAATGGCAAAGAAAGTTGTTGCAGGCTGTAAGGACTTGACTTCTCGTGTTTTAACCTGCAGCGGCTTAGTTTAGAATATGGAGCTGGCATCTTGGTCCAAATCGCTTACACAGCCCACAGTAAATTCAGAGAATTTTTGACCCGTGGTATGGAAGAAGTTGTCCAAGAAGTTGTCCAGACGTCAATTCGGTGGATTCATGACAAGCTACTATGAGCAGAATTCTCGGATGTGCGATATCTCGCACTGAATGTTCGTAGACTTTGAACCCGCGCGAGAGAGAGAGAGCAGTCAATACTCGTGGAATCCACTCCAATTGAGCTATCTCGATCGTAATTTTAAATCCGGCTAACTGCAGGAAGATGGGTGACCAGAGATAAAGGGTACGGAGATGCATCCTGCCCCATGAAATCGTTGACTAGAGCAAGTAGAATCGTCTTGCCGTCTTAAATGGCCTCGGATTTCGACAAGATGGCCCCCCCTTTTTTTAAGCTCATACTGGCTCCTACTTATTAGAGCAAGAAGATTCCGGTCTCCAAGTCAAACTCGGTTGAGACAAGTATCTAAGGATTAGGGTACAGTCGGATCTTAACACAAATTTGACTATATATTCTACAACATAGATTAACGCAATCAAGCCCCAAGCCCCCATGACAACTTGGCAAACGAGGCAACCTGCATGCAACGCACGCCTGGAACCTAGAGTCCTGCGTTTTAACAAAGTGGTCCACTAAATGATTGAAAAAAATCTGGCAGCGAGATATGCGAAGCCCAGTTTCTTTGATCCTGCGGCAGATGATCAACTATCAATATTCGTGTGTCAAACGAATAGCCCTGACGGTTGTAGGTGACGTGACTTGTCAACTTAGCCAGCGCTACCTTGGCTAAGGTCTTTTTTTGGCCACACGCCATTAGTGAACAGTTCAAATGACAAAAGTTATTAGTTGCTTTTTTTTCCTTTCAACATTTTGACGTATTGCCACGAGCTGAATTGCGTGGTTAGCAGTTTTGGATGTTGTGAGACACGACTAGTCGAGGCCACAAAACCACCTGAGACCAACGTGCTTTGTGTGAGAAACATTAATAAAGCCCAATCAGCAAGTTTAAGAAATTGAGCACATCCCCAGGTTCGCGACAAACGAAGCTTTTCGGGTGCGGATATCCCGGGCATGATCATCCCTTGCAAGGTCTATGCCCTATCGAATGAAGTGGCTGGATGTTCCAACAAGTAGGTGATCTTATCTGCCCATTCGATATTCATTTGGATGCTCTGTCATATACGGAGTGGTTTAGTGGCAATAAATAGAGCGCCCCTTACACCCTAACCGCGGCAGATGAGCTTAATATAGCCCTAGCATGCAAAATGAGACAGTGTCTACGATATGCGGTTCGTTTCTAAGTCAACTGACAACTTATGAGACAGTTTGAATCTAATCCTAGTCATTCCACAAATCTCCAAGGTAACAAGATAAGGAGCGGAACCAGAGGGGCACAGATCGAAGAAGCCGATCAGCTCATGTATAGGCAGGGGTCAGATTATCTTGATAGCTTGGGGCTCCTAATTTTTCCCGATGAATTGCTTCATCACCGTTTCCAATTCGCCATGATTGTCTGGCAGTTTTCGCCGCCGCTGTTTTGTGGCATTGAAAGGGATCAGAAAACTGGCCTCGAACATGTAGTGATGAGCGTGCTAACGATTTCAAAGCGAGTCATTAACTATTTCTAAGCTTTAAGCTTGGGTTGATTCCTCGAGTAGTTTTCTACGTTTCAATTTTACTGCAGTGAGAAATCCCATGGGCGGATTGATACACAGGGTGAGTTGACTCCAGGACAGGATAATGTCAGGCCCCTACAAACGATTCTGTAGTGTCACCATCGGATATGATCGAAGATCAAATGACCTCCGAGCTACCTGCAAGTAAAAACCATGTGCAAGTCTTGCATCATGACATATTCAATGTGATTTTGGAATATCTTCAAGTACATTGTATATAGCATGGCAGCAACTTGGAACAAACTGACAGTCTGTAAATGCCTTGCCGTCCGTCAATCAACAAAATAAGGCAAGAGCAACCAGTACGTAGTGCACCTAGTCCAGGTGTTTGGTAAGTCGAGCCGATCACCTCATACAAGATCGACAGAAATAACTTGAAACTATTGAACTATTCAGAGCAGTGAGACGGAAGGGGTAAGTAAATCTTTCTAGAGTCTCAAAATAAGGTGTGGGAAATTTGAATGTGAAAGACCCTGTAAGCTAGATTCTGCCCCCTTGTAGACTGTGGCCACAGCCAAATCCAAAGGGGGAAAAGGGCAAACGTAAAAAAAAGATAAAAACCTCATCTAGACGTGTAAATAGTCTGGTGTGCAGAGATAGAAACCGAGTCCATCGAGGCCAACGCCGGGCCCGATTTGTTGTCTGGGGCCCCTTGCGCTGCACACTGCTGCAAACACGCTTTTTAGACGGGGATCCTGTCTCGCGTCAAAAGCATCAACCCGATAATCCGAGGAGCGAGGAGAGAGAAAATGACTGACTTTATAGGAACTCGGTATTGTCTCTCTCTCAAACAGGGATAGTGGATTCGTTTCTCGCCCGTTTGGTTTCTGGGACTGCATGGATTGCTAATGGCAACGCTGCGCAGAAAATTTTTGTGCTTAGGATTATAACATGGCGAGATTTTCTCGTATTTCCGCTTCGCAATGGGGAGGTTGTTCTCTTATCCCTCCTTTGTGCCCTAAACCTGTCATTAATCAGATCAAGATCGCCATTTGATTAGATCGTCAGACTGTTCCCCGGGCACTCTTCTCTTTGAGGAGTAGCCACCCCTTCGTTTTTCCAAAGCCACAAGATCGTGTGACGATGAGGCTATTGTACCTTCGAGATGCGATCTTCAGGCGAGATAATGATAGCATCATTATGTCTTCCCGGGGTACGCTGGGCATGATTGTAAGCGTTGTGTTCACGGCCTTGGCGACCTGCTTCGTGGCGATGAGGATGTATACTCGTGTGAAACTTATGAATCGAGTGGAGGCAAATGACTGGATGGTCATTATTGCATTGGTAAGTTGGATGATTGTTATGAAAAAAAATGCTAGAAACTGATGCAGACACTACTATAGGTAAACTCATATGTCTTCATGGCCCTCGACATTATTGAAGCCGTCAGTGGCATGGGAGTGCATTTGAAAAATATCCCACCAAGCATTCTCGAAAGACAGATGAAGGTAAGCTTGCCCGCAACCGGGTCATCGCCTATCAACCATATCTAACAAACAATCCAAACAGGCCTTCTGGCTCACCATTCCTTTCTACAACGCCGCCGTCCTGTGTGCCAAAGCTTCGATTCTGATGCAGTACTTCCGAGTCTTCCCAACACATCGCATGCGCGTTGTCTGTTGGGTCATGATCACCTTCCTAGGTATCTATGGTACTTGGGCAGTGATCAGTGCCTTTCTCAACTGCGTTCCCGTCGCCAAATTCTGGGACGAATCCATCCCAGGTTTCTGTTTGAGCAAGACCAACCTGTGGTTCTCCAATGCTAGTATGCATATCTCGACTGATGTGGCCATCTTAGTCATTCCCATCCCAGCTTTAATGGCAGTCGACTTGCCCCGAAAACAAAAGATCGCCTTAATGATCATGTTCGCTTTAGGTGGCTTGTGAGTGACCTTGTCTCAGACACATAAACTGATGCCAGAACTAACGGAAACCATCACAAGCGTCTGCATCACCAGTATCGTCCGTCTAGTCAGCCTAAAAAAGATCTCCGATTCAACCGATCCTACCTGTACGTATTGTGTCAGATGGCTCAGCCCTAATCGCATCCCAAAACAAAGCTAAACCCACAAATCAGACGACAACGTCGGCGCCGCCTCTTGGTCCGCCATCGAATGCAACACAGGCATAATCTGCGCCTGTCTACCAACCCTAAAACCCCTCATCGCCCGCTTCTTCCCAGGCATGGTGTCGACTTTCAACGCCAGCCGTACCACCCGCGGCGACACAACCCGGCGCAACTCTGACTGGAACGGCGATGCGACAACCTTCGCCACACCCGGCGAAGAACACGAATACGGCGCCGGTGACCCGGAGCGCGTTCTAGCTCTCGTTCCTAGTACCGGCTTCAGACCTAGTCTTAAGCGCTGGACGAGAGAGGAAGAGAAGAAGTTGGCTCGGATTTCTTCTGTTCCTGGGCCTCGTCCAAAAAGAAAGCACCCTCGTCCTTTGCCTGTGGATGTGGCGGTGCCGTTCTGAGGGTTTGGTGTTGCATTTACACGCATTTGGTTTTGGAATGGCTTGACCAGTCAGGTTGGTGGCTTGGAGTGTTGGTTGATATACCCGTCGGAGCTTTTTGTTTGTTTTTCAGTTGCGCCACACTCTTTTTGGGCTGTTGGGCTATGCTTACCCCGTGGGGAACACGCTCTCTTCTTTTTTTTCTTATGTCAAATTCAAAGATAATGTAATGTGGAAGGTAGGTATGGAAATTTTTGGATATAGAGATAGTCGAGGTCCATCAATCGAATCAAATACAACATAGACAACATGATACTGAGATTTGGAAGAACAGCCACAGAATGAAGCCACTTCGTTGTAATCCAATGCACGCCCCAAGCATAAAGCAACGAGACCGCCCGCCCAAAATTGGCATGCACAAAAGAGAAAGGCCATACACTGTCTAGAGCAACGCGCAAAATTACCGATCTAAAAATCGGCAAATTCCTTATCGACTTCTTCGTAGTGATCGAAGAATCCCTTGAACAACTTGACACCCAGACCGGGGTCCAAGCTTCCGGTAGTCGCCCGGATACTGTGCATACTCAGCTGCGGGATACCGCAGTCAATGGCCCTCATGCCGATCTGGGCACTGGTCATGGGCCCAATAGTGCCACCGCTGCGAGAGTCATTGCGAATCTGGAAGACCTGCAGGGTTGACCCACAGCGCTCTGCCACTCGCCTAATGAAGCCCTCGCTGACGCTGTCGGTAGTCATGTGTCCATTGGAGTCAGCAGACACTGTCACGCCAACGTTAAGGCGGGGCGCGTGGTTTTCCAAGTAGACATTGAGGAAGTTCGGGTTCACTGCGTGGATGACATCTGATGAAACCAAGAAGCTGTTGGCTACTGTCTGAGAAAGGAGATTGGGGCCGTAGTTGTCCTTCGCAAAGGCCTCGGTAATCCGCTCAATGACGCTGCTCATAAAGTTCGACCGAGCACCTTGGCGGAGCAAACTGCCAATCTCTTCATCATCAAACATACCAACCATCTTGACAATTCCGGGAGATGTACTGTCCGAGGAAGCAATGAGCGCTTCCTGTGCAGCATAGCAGCAGAGCTTGTCGTCAATGCGACCGGCGAAGATCATGTCCTTCTCCAGACCTCCCAGTTGAGCGGGCTGAGTATCAAAAAGTTCCAATTCCCAGTTGACAATGGTGCTATAGTCTGTGACGCCAAGCTCCTTGGCGATGATCTTCACAAGCTTTTCAGGCTGGGTCGAGGTAAATGTGCCAAACTTGACGTTGCTAGACTCAGTCTTGGAGTGTTCAAACAGATCAGAGTTATCAACTCCAATGACAGGCACCATTTGAGTTTCCAGGTTGAACGGGCCATTGGCAGGGGTGCCGAAATGGGGAGCGAGGGTAGGTATACGAGCAATAGGCCAGTCAAGTTTGACCAGCTTAGTCTCCACCTTACCAGTTTCCGGGTTACGCACGAGCACGCGACCACCGATACCAAGATCACGATCCCACCAAGTAGTGCCAAGTCCACCAGCGTACGGAGCAACGCCAAGCTGCTGGAAGCCTGCTTTGTTCGGTAACTTGGACACGGGCTTCAGCTTAGCAGTCAAGGCATCGACGTGGCCGGCAACGATAGCCACGCCATTACCGCTCTCGTAGTTGGAGCCAATGTTGAAAGCAATCAAAGAGCTCCCGTTCCGAGAGATGTAGAACTTGCCGCCTCGTTTCAGCTCCGATGTCCACACCGCTCGTTCGGAGAGTTGCTTGTAGCCATGCTCTTCGAGCTGCTTGGAGAAAGATTTGACGGCGTGGAAGATTGTGGGGTTGGATGTCATGAACTCGCAGTATGGTTTGGAGTAATCCTCGGGTTTAATAGGTTCATTGGCGATCGGTGCCTGAGCTCGGACGGGCTGTGCTGCAGGTACAGGCATGAACGCGCTGGGCAGCTGGGCGGAGAATTGTGAAGCCCATGGCATATCGAGGCCTTGGGTGATGTTGTGTTTTCTTGTCATATTGAAAATGGAGTATTGAATTGCATGGGTGTATGGAAGAGGAAAAAGTTGGAGGAGAAAATGACCTGTGAGGGGAATAGGCGGAGCCCCGACGGACTGGTACCTGATCCGTGGATGTGTCTCTTGCTTATCAAGTCCGGTGATAACGGTTTCAGCACCTGGGACGTTCAATTGACTCATCTGTGACAACTACTACATGTCCTTTTTTAATCCGTCAAATGGTCCCTTACATGTAGGTATGTAGGATCCTATTGCAATTATCGCAACAATATCTGTGGCGTGGTAAATGCTTATTTCGGACCTACGAATTGCAAACGTTGAAACCAAGCCCGATGACGCCACTTGCCTCCAAATCGGGTCCCGGAAGTTCATTGCAAAGACATCATTTAAGTGTAGAAAAGAAAAAATTAGCCTAGGATATTCCCTTAGTACTAGAGCGATGTGAATGTTATCTATTTTGGAAATGTTCTTAACTGCTATGTCTCTGCAGCTCGAGTGCAACATACCTCAATGATAATTGCGCAGTATCAACTCTCTTGGGTTTGCAGAATACTAGAATAGTCGACCGCGTTTCCGGCCATGGAACGTATTTTTTAGTTTATTTTTTAGATGTCTTTTCTTCTCCAGACAGATTGCTATTTCCAGTTTGCTAGATAGACTACAACAAGCTAGCACAAAGTCTTTATTTGTGACATGGGTTTTGTTTGTATAACAAGGGATCTATGATACAAGGAGGAATTGACTAAAAAGGCCTTCGCCCCTGAGTTGAAACCGTTGGGAATTTGCGAAAAACACTTCGTTAAATCATTCAACGGATGTCAATGTTTTTACCGCGATCACACAGATCCACCGAGCTACGTGGGAGCTCATTGGCAACCTGGGGTCTGGAGAGAAGTGCAAAATAGCGGGGTTAATCTGATATTTGAAGAGGCCGGGGAGATATTTAACGCGTGTCTTACAGGATACAGGATAGCTCTTGTTGACGCATTCCCGACATCATGGTGATGTCAGTTTACAGAAAAGCCCCAAACGTGAAGATGTAATGTACTACAGAATAAGAATGAAGGGTAAATGTGAGTCTAGTTGATGAGTACAACACTGTGCTGGAATTTTCCATCACACCTTGGGACACAATGAACACACAATTTTTTTTCTATCTCAATTTCACATCTCTGCAAATAGGTTGAAAATGGCGATGACCCAGGCAGCAAACCTGGCAGAAAATATTCTTGGCCATGGTGATAATGCAACAATCACCACTGATGTGTCTAGCTTCGACAATGAATATGGAGTAGAGACTGGAGAGAGGATCCAGGCTACTACCTGGCAAGGGAAGAACCGAGTCAGAGTTGGTAAGTGGGAGAGGCAATTGCCAGTTTAAGCCTTTTTTGCTTTGCTAACCACTATGATTAGTGCAAATGCCGAAGCCACGCGTGATTGACCCTGGAGATGTGATTGTCAGGGTGACAGGAAGCACTATTTGCGGTAGCGATCTTCACCTGTATCACGGTATGAAGATAGTTCCACGATGACCCGAGTGAGCGAACAAACTGACACCGTTTTGTCTGGCAAAGGAGTCATTCCTCAGTTGGAGAAGGGCGACGTGCTCGGCCATGAATGCTGTGGAGTTGTGGACAGTATAGGACCAGAGTCAAAGAAGGTCGAAGTCGGAGAACGAGTTGTTGTTTCGTTTCCGATTGCTTGTGGCGATTGCAGGAATTGTCGGAGAGAGTACTACTCTCAATGTGACAAGACCAATGAGAATAACCTGGCCAATGCCTTGTATGGGAAGCGGACTGCAGGTATGTTGAATAGAGTAGCCGATATGCACTCCACGCGGCCCGGGGGGTCCCAACTCTTGTACTAAAATTGGGAACAGGCATGTTTGGATATTCCCATTTCACTGGAGGGTTTGCAGGTGGCCAGGCGGAGTATATTCGAGTTCCATACGGCGACGTCAATCTACTTCCCATTCCAGCCGAAGTGCCAGATGAGAAGGCACTCTATGTTTCGGATGTTATAGCAACATCATGGCATTGCGTGGTTGACACCGGTGTGAAGAAAGGGGATGTTGTTGCGATCTGGGGAGCTGGGCCGATCGGACAGATGTGTGCACAGTTTGGCTTCTTCCATGGAGCTAGCCGAGTCATCCTTATCGACGGAGGCGATGGAGCATGGCGATTGGATTTTGTGAAGACCAAAGCTCCAAATGTTGAGACGATCGACTTCACAGATTTGCCCAAAGGCGAGTCAGTGACATCACAGCTGCAAAAGATGGTTGAGGGCGGACCCGACGTTGCCTTGGAGTGTGCAGCGGGTGAATACACCAAAGGATGGGCGCATTACTTCGAGCAGATTCTTGGAATGGAGACGGATACTTCGGAGCTATTAAATGAGATGATTACTGCCGTTCGACCATTTGGACATGTTGGGGTGACCGGTGTCTATGCCGGATTTGTGAGTTCACTGGTTCTCGGAAGAGTGAAGTACCTAACCATCATTCGCAGACTAATCACTTTAACATTGGGGCTCTGATGCAAACAGGTGTTCACCTAATGGGTAATGGGCAGGCTCCTGTCCACAAGTATTGGAAGCACCTCATGCATCTCATTCAGATGAACGATATCAATCCGCTGGACATGGTGACCCATCGGGTCCGTTTGGAAGACATAGAGAAACTGTATGCGCTTTTCAATAAGCGAGAGAAAGGTATGCAGAAAGTCTTTCTGCAGACCAAGCACTCTTCTCCTCCATCAGAGGGAGCACCTCGATTAACAGGCCTGTGAGGCAATATTTCGTATTGATGAACTTCTTGAAGAGCATGACTTTTTGGAATTCGCCCTCGCACATATATCACTGGACACACCTCTTGGAAACTTTCAGTCTATAGAAGGAAATGCGTAATAATCTCGACAATTTCTTGACTTTCGATGGAACTAGAAAATACCGGTATTTTGTGAATTGAGTGGCAGAGAAATGGAGATATTGTAGACATCAATGTAGAGTTCATGTCACTGCAGATTGGGAGCTCTTCCTTGATCGGATTTTAGCTGGAATCAACTTCGCTCAAATTTTAGATTCGAGATTGCAATTCATCCTAGTAGATCAGGAGCGAACTGGGGGTCCCTGAACTTTGCCAGAATCTCACGACGTCACTGCATCATCAAGTCAGTTTAAACTATTCGTTCCATCACAATCGCACTGAAAAGGATATCGAGTAAAGTGGATCGGCTTTACGGATCAGCGAGAATGGTAGTCTAAACACTTAGGACACGAGCATGTCCAATGGAAGCGGCTTCTTACCACGCGTTCCACTTTTTCCACCGTCAATCTCTGCATAAAAAGTACGCACGTCAGACGGATCTATGGCTAACTGGCGGTGGTTTTCTCTAGATCGGGTTATGTGCATGAAAGTTCCGCTGTTCGGCCCTCGCTCGGAATGAGGTTAGGGAGCATCATTGACTGATTGATAAGATTATGCTTTTGGGGGTAATTCCAAGGTTGGCCAAGACCACCAACCATTTCCACGGAAGGGCTGACCCAAGCACCAGAGAGGAAAAATTACGGCAGTGGAAATGAGACAATTTTGCCGGTCTTCGATTCAGCCCTTGGATTGCAATCAGCCCTAGAGGCGAGTGGCCTTAGTGCAATCAGATAAGATCCAGAGACCGAGAACGGCTAAACGGGATCCATTTCCCAAATCGATCAATACTCTCACCGCTGGTGAATGACTCCTAGAAAAGTTCTTTTGCGCATGGCGGCATTCTCATTGGCTCAATCGCCGTTTCTGCTAGGTAATGGCTACAGGGCTGGTAGACCGGAAGCAGGGGGAGTTTTGCCCACCCATGGTCAATAGATTGACGAGACACTCCACTCTGAAGCAAATTTAATTTCCACTGGAGATTTCTGATCCGTGTTGTCTATCATGGAGCCATTGACAATCAGGCGGATGAATAGTGAGATGCATGAGAATCTTAGCACGTCACGGAGTGCGCAATTGGGAGTTGCGACGGGATCATCTGCTGTCGCAACTGTCCTTGACCAGTTCAAGTAATACTTGGGTCATGTCTAGGAAACTATAAACACTGTCAGTGAAAAAAACTCAGACTGAACAACATCGATTACAGAAAAAATGCTACCTCAGCCCACCAACGCCCTCTCGGAACCATCTCCACTGAGATTCGGATCAGATAAAATTTTCAAAGGGGATCCTCTCGGGATTAGGTTTAGCAAGATAGCGAATGAACCAATGGCAGATCAGCAGAAGAAGAAAAAAAAAAAAGAAGAGCAAACCCTGGAAGAAAGGCAAAGGCATACAGACAGCCGAAAGGGCAATGTCCGAAACCGGCATCATGTGAGCACATAATCTAATCTGATCATCGGCCACTTTTTCTCGGCTTTCCACCCTCCCTTCGCATCTCTTTCTTCTCTATAACCTCTACATATACTCTTTACGTGGCCATTCCCCGTCTGATTGCTTCCACAAAGAATAGAGGTTGATCAAAAAACTAGTTCGTTCTCTCCACTGGTATTTCTCGCTTATTGGTTCACATGAGCGCACTTCCGCTCTTCCGACCGAGAAACGGCTCGTGCGTGTGCCCCGACCACCCCCGACTCTAGTTATTTTAATCTGACCCCAACGCAGTATTTGAACATCAGCTTGGTGTCAAAATGGCCAGTAGTGTGTCTATGACACATGTTCCAGCTGGAGTTCCTGCACTAGCCCTCGCACCGGCACCTACGCTGGCTGCTAGGCCCTCTGTAGCCCCTTCCCCAGGACCGGGTACACCCGGCTCAATCACCTCGAAAGAATGGGTGATTCCACCACGTCCCAAGCCTGGTCGCAAGCCAGCTACGGACACCCCGCCAACCAAACGTAAAGCGCAGAACCGAGCAGCTCAACGGGCGTTCCGTGAGCGCCGGGCCGCCCGCGTCAGTGAACTGGAAGAGCAAATGAAGGAGATCGAAGATAGCCACGATGTCCAAGTCGCCTCGCTCCAACAGCAAATTGGAAACCTCTCCAGTGAGGTTGATCAGTGCCGAGAGGAGATGGGCTGGTGGCGCGACCGATGCCACGCCTTGGAGAAGGAAGTATCGATCGAGCGCAGCGCGAAGGAAGCCCTTGTCAAGGAATTCCGGTCATCTCTTACAGGCTCTAACGTAAGCAATCCCGCGCCCATTCCAGACTCTGTGCCCTTGCCGCCTCGCAAAACCAGAAGCTCCCGAATGGAGGATGTTCGGCCTACTAGTACCGAACAAAACAAGGAAGATGGACAGATGAATGTACCTCTGGGCTGCAATGACTGCTCTAACGACCACTGTCAGTGCATTGAAGATGCATTCGGCATGCCAATTGATACCCATGAGTCATCTCGTTCTAGGCACTCACCTCATGGCGTTGGCAGCCCGGAACGAGATCACAGGGATCCTCAAATCAAGCCCGATCCGGAAGAGATGGAAATCGACTTCACCGCTCAGTTCTCTAGCGTTCCAACCCAGTCTCACGACCAAGAAGTCTCCTCGCCCCCTGTTGATCCCTGCGGGTTCTGCCAGGACGGTACTCCCTGTATCTGCGCTGAGATGGCCGCACAGGAGCAGCAGCGTGTACGCAACATCAACACATTCGAGACCAACCGTCTCGCACCAATCCAATCCATCTCCCAATTCACCCCGCCTCCATCCGAAGGAGACGTCCGCTCAGAGGTGACTCTCCCGCCCATTAGTCAAGCGACCAACTCCTGTGCCAATGGGCCAGGTACCTGCGCCCAGTGTCAAGCCGACCCCAGAAGCACTCTTTTTTGCAAGACGTTGGCAGCCTCCCGGTCAGCGAGCGGCACTCCATCGGGAGGAGGCTGCTGTGGAGGCGGAGGAAAGGACGGCGGATGCTGCATGTCGAGAAATGCCCCCGCCACCGCGCCCAAACCGCGTAACAACGCCGCCATGCCTTCGCAACCCCCCGGGTCCAAGCCCGCTCCGCCCTCAGAGCTAACACTTAGCTGCGCCGACGCCTTCACCACTCTGTCCCGCCACCCGAATTTCAATCGCGCCAGCGACGAGATCTCGACCTGGCTGCCAAAGCTCCACACCCTCCCCGATCCCCGCCAGATCGCTTCCCCAGGCAGCCGCGCTGCCTTGGAAGTCGAGGCTGCAAGCGTTATGGGTGTGTTGCGATATTTCGATCGTCGCTTCTCTGAAAAATAAACATTGCTCCAGGATGGATCTCTTGCGTCCGGGTTTCCTTCCCCCTTTGCTTGCATTTTTTCCCCGCACTTTTGATACCCAAACCCTCTCCCGGGCGCACCATGTACCATCATACGGACTTGTTTCATTTTCTTCTGTCTTTCTCTCCTTGCCTTCCATGGGGAATCGATCTGGCCTTCATTCATACTTCCATGGCTCGATTTATTCTCCATCATCCACCAAAAAGCATGACATCTTGATTCTCATTCGATATCACTGGGCTCGCCTAGTGCAGGGTCACCTGGCCGCTATGAACATGGTCAGTGGTTGATCTGGGGGACCCTTTGTTTTCGATCTCAATTCTCGCCTATTATTAGACGGATGGATTTAGCGGCGTTTCTCTCTAAGGGTTATGTTATGTGTACAACGTGGTCTTATTATGAATGAAACGATAATACCGCACTGCAATTTGCCTATACTAAAAACAAAATTCGAATTGTAGAACAAGATGATGTGATTCCTTTTTCGGGTTGGTATATGTGATAGTGATACGCTTGTTACCAAACTTGTTCTCATGTACATAATGAAGCAGCAAGAAAACGCCAGACACCAGCCCAGATGCTAAGTTGATGAGCCAGCGGTTTGATATGGAAAGGAGAAAAAAAAGCAAGGACGCAATAAGAAGATAATTCGAGACCGAGCTTAACGTCCTCTTCCACGTCCACCACCGCCGCCGCCACCTCCCATTCCACCCATCAACCCGCCCATTTGGCTCATTAGGCTCTGCATATCTGGCATGCCGCCACCACCTCCCATCATCTGCATCATCTTGGCCATGTCAGGCATGCCGGGCATACCACCGCCGCCAGCACCGCCCATAGAGGCCATGCGCTTCTGCATGGCAGCCATCTGCTGATTCTTGTTTCCGCCTTTCATCATGTTCTGAGCTTGCTGCATTTGTTTCTTCTGACCGCCCACACGCTTGGCCATGCCGGCCATCATGCGGTGCTGGGAGAGCACGTCCTCGACCTCACGGACTGTAGTTCCACTACCGTGCGCGATGCGGACCATGCGGCTAGGCTGCTCGACGAAGTTCTTGCCATCGCCGTCCAGTTCGGCTACAGTCATACTGTCGAAGATGTAGACCATGCGGCGCAGCTTCAATGAGCCGTCCTCATCATCCAGACCCTGGGTCATGTTAGACAGACCGGGGATCATGCCGGACAACTTGGAGAGCGGGCCCATCTTCATGATCGATGTAATGTTTTCCCGGAAGTCGCGCAGAGTGTAGATGCCTTCCGCAATGTGCTTGTATGTTTCCTTGGCACCTGCAGAGTCCTTCGTCATGGCTTGGACGTGCTCGACAAGTCCGGCGACATCGCCCATGCCAAGTAACTTCTGAACAAACGCGCGGGGCTCGAATCGTTCCAGATCCATCATGTGCTCGCCGGTACCAAGGAAGATAATGGGAGTGTGTGTCGCGGCGACAGCAGAAATAGCACCACCACCAGCGGCATGGCCGTCGGTCTTGGTAATAATGATAGCTCCAAAGTCTGCCGTTGCCTTGAACGCTGCGGACTGAGCCTCAGCCGATTGACCAATTGTGCTGTCGAGCACGAGAATGGTCTGGTCTGGCGTCACGGCCGTCTGGATTTGTGTCATTTCCGTGAAGAGCTCCTCCTCCTGTCGGTGACGACCACTCGTATCAACAATGATGATATCGAAACGCTCTTTCTTAAACTTGGCCACACCCTCTGCGGCGACGACAGCGGGATCCGTTTGCGTGAGACTACCAAAGTATGGGATCTTAGCCTTAGTAGCGTTCTGCTTCAGCTGGTCGAAAGCACCAGCACGAAAGGTATCCGCGCAGACTAGCGCTGTCTTGAATCCTCGCGTCTGGTAGTGCCGAGCCAGCTTCGTACACGTTGTTGTCTTACCCGCACCCTGCAAACCGACGAACATGATCACATTGGAGCGACCCTTCTTTGGCCGGAAGGAGTCTGCACGCGGGTCCACCAACTTTACGAGCTCGTCGAAGACAGTTTTCTGGATCAGTCGCTTCTTGTTCACTGCGGCTGGGAGCGAGGCGAAGTTCACGCTAGCCTTGATCGATTTGCGAAGTGTTCCCACAAGACGGACGTTGACATCGGCGGAGAGGAGAGCGGCGCAAATTTCTTTCAGCATGTCATCGAAGGCCTGTTATTAAATTAGCAGGTTGGCTTGTGGGCCACATTGGACAACACATGGCATACCTTCTCATCGAGGTTATTGGACCTCGTCAGGTCATTGACGGCGGAGTTGATTCGCCGCCCAAGGTCTTGGAGAACCATGGTAAAGATTTGTGTAATTGTAAACGATTAATAAGAAAACCCAGAATAAGATCGTAGTCGTCTGTGATTCCGCGATGGAGGAGGGGTGAAGGTGAAGCCCGTCGAGAGACCAGAGAGGCGATGTGGAGGAGCCAATCGGAGAGTCAACGCTCTCTCACCGCCCCAAAAAAAAGTTGTATTATGGGCACTTTTGGATCAGCGTCTTGACCTTTTTCTTTACTTGCATTATTGCATAATTTTTTTTCTGTGAAAATGCCTCCTACCTTTTCCAAGAAGCGCAAGGTCCTTGATGGCCTAAAGGGCAACACTGGTCGCAAGAAGAAATTCGTCAAGCAGCGCTTCTATCACAGCAGCTCCGAGGACGAAGAAGATGGGAATTTCAACCCAGTCAGTCTTGAAGACTCGGACGCCGAAGAGGGAGGGGCCACAGCGATCAAACCCTCGGCCCTAGATCTTCGCATGAAGAAGGCAAAGATAAGAGAAAAAGCACCCGCACCGGAACCGAAAAAATCAGACGCTAGTGCTAGCGACTCCGACTCCAGTGTCGGCGAGGAGATCGAGCTGGACGACGAAGACCTCGAGAACGACGATGATGAAAGCGACATCTCCGGATCTGACGAAGATGATCTCTCCGACTCATCTCCAGCCCGTAAGGCCACAGGCGCCAATCGCGGCCGAGCCGTCCCCAAGCGCAACGACCCTACCGCATTCTCAACCTCCATCTCCAAAATTCTGTCCACAAAACTTCCTACCTCCGCACGGGCTGATCCCGTTCTCTCGCGAAGCTCTTATGCCGCGAAGCTGGTCAACGAGGCTGCAGATGAGAAGCTCGACAACGCCGCACGGGCAAAGATGCGCGCCGAAAAGAAAGAGGAATTGGATCGCGGGCGTATCCGCGATGTGATGGGTATCGAGCGAGGAATAGCCGGTTCTGTTGCTGAGGAGGAGAAGCGCGTGCGCAAAATGGCGCAGCGTGGTGTTGTGAAGCTGTTCAATGCTGTGCGCGCGGCCCAAGTCCGAGGAGAGGAGGCGGCCAAAGATGAGCGCAAGAAGGGCACAATCGGTATGGGAGAGCGGGAGAAGGCTGCCAATGAGGTCAGCAAGCAAGGATTCCTGGAATTGATCAATGGAAAGAAGGGGAAGCCTTTGAACATCGAAGAGGCGTGAGCTGGATCTACGATTACCCATGGCATGTTTCTGGCGTTGGGAGAAATTCTTTTTTGTTTTGTATTCTTTTCTACATTGTGATAAATATGCTCATGTGGAGAGTCTTGTTTGATCAAAATAGTACAGGAGATTTTCATTTTGTGAAACCGTGCAAGTCTACTAGATACATCCAATGAATGTTACAATACAAAGTCCTATTTGGTGTCCAAATAGGACCATGAACCCTCACTGTGTTCGATTCAGATAAGATGTGAGGGTATTCAAGATCCAGACAGTCCCACCCGGGGTTTCTGTTGAGGTCTTTATTTCGACTCAAAGTCACTTGCTTGGAGATTGCGTGTCATGGATGGCAATCGCACAACCATTCCGTCAAGATTCTTGGTCATGATCACCTGGCAGCCCAACCGAGAGGTCTCGGTAAGCCCGAAAGCCAGATCCAACATGTCGTTCTCATCGTCCGATGGCTCCTCCATTTTATCAAAGGTGTCTGGGTCTTCCACAATCACATGGCACGTTGAGCAGGCACAAGATCCTCCGCACGCACCTATTTCCGGCATAATGTCAGGATTTAAGATTGTCAACCATCATGTCGGCTCAACTCACCTTCCATTTCAAGGTCATTGGCCTGTGCGATATCGAGTAAGTTATCGCCCTCGGCAACCTGGAGTTCTATCTTGGTGCCATCCTTGTCGATGAATGTCAAATTGATTCTACAAAGACAGTCAGTATATAGCGCAGGTAGCGCAAAATCGGAAGAAGAGAGAAATCTGTCGGGCTTACTCTTCCCCGGCCTTTGGCGGCGTTATATGGCCATGCGCAGCTTGTGAAGTCACCGAGAAAGCACGTCGGGATGTATTAAATCTTTGCAAAGGTGATTCAAGGCTTTTCTGTGCTTTCACTGGCGAGCGAGTGTGTGTTGTGATTCCGGTGTTCCCCCATGACCTTGAATAGCTTAGGCATCTCCGCGATTGAGTCGAACGAATATCCCCGGTCTTGGGTACCCGGCGCAATTGATGACCAACTTCTCGCCAGAAAGCCATGTTGCAGAGATAAGAGTAAATAAATTAAAAGTGGAATTCAAAGCCAACAGAGAAAAGAAAAGGAGAATCCGGGGGAAGATGGGAATAGTGAGCAATGATCGCCCATTGGCCGCGGAGGAAAAAAAAGACTGACAAAGCTTGGGCGTTCGGACATTCCACTTCTCCCGTTCTTCTTTCCCCGAACTGCCTTTTAACTCCGACACAACATCACATCATGGCGTCTCGTGAAGGGATTAATCCCTTGCGGCCTTACTATATCCCTCCGTCTGGCTTATCACCCGCTTCAAATGCGCCTGCCGAGGTGGCATCGCCATCATCAGCCCAGGTGTTTGGCAGCACAGCTCGTGATCTCATGCCGGACTTGGACTATGCCGATTATCTAGAAGCCTCGCCATCGGTGTCTGACTGGGCCCGCGATGCCTTGAACCGAGCGTTTGTGCGCTACACCAAGGTTCTTACTGCGCAGCCGTTTGACGTTGCCAAAACCATCTTGCAGGTGTATGTCGTCCCAGACGCCACAGAGGAGCAGTGTGATCGGAACTCGACACCGGGTGCTGAAGGAAGCTCTTATGATGATTCGGTAAGAAGGCTGCTCTCTGTAGCCGATACACGACTGTGTTTATTCCACGAACCATGACTGACGGACTTGCTTGCGTATAGGACTCGGAATCATCCGATGATGAAACCAGTTACTTCACCTCAGCGGCCCCTCCGACCGCGACGCCGAGTACACCTCGATCTCGCAAATCACGCCACCGCATCACCGACCGCAGTGGCTATATTCGACCAGAGTCTGCCGCACAGCCCAAATATGCCTTGACTCTCAAGAACTCCAACTCTCTGACCGAAGTTTTATCCCAGCTATGGTCCTCCAGCGGCCCAACCTCCCTCTGGAAGTCTTCTAACACTACATTCATTTACTCACTTCTCCTGCCGACTTTGAACACTTTCATCCGCAGTCTTCTGACGGCAATCGTCGGTTTGCCAGAAGAAGACATTTCCACGTCGATGACTGCAGACATTCTGACGGCATCATCCCCTCTGGCAACGTTGGTCCTGTCGTTCGTTTCCTCCTCGATATCCGCCCTGATCCTAGCTCCTATCGACACTGCTCGTACATTCCTGATGCTTACGCCTGCAATCCATGGACCGGGGTCCCTCGTCCGAGCTATCCGCCAGCTCCCCACACCCAACTGCACGATCCCCTCGCATCTCGTCCCAATCACCGTGCTTCACTCAAGTCTCCCCAACCTCATCATGACCTCTACACCACTTTTTCTCAAATCCTATCTGTCCATCGATCCCATTCTAAACCCAAACGCATGGAACCTCTGTGCGTTTCTTGGCTCAGGACTTGAACTCGCCGTGCGATTCCCACTCGAGACCGTGCTCCGCCGCGCCCAGATCGCTACATACACATCCTTGAGTCTGCGTCAAAAGTCCTCAGGCGGTAGCATCAGTGCGGCATCTATTGATGCGTCCGATGTGGAAACCATCGTCCCTACTCCTCGCACATACCGCGGTATTATTGGCACAATGTGGCATGTCGTTTATGAGGAGGGTGTCAGCTCGACTCCGTCAGACACAGAGCGTGCCAAGCAGCTTCTCGGCCAACGTGCCTCACAGAAAAAGCGACAGCAAGGCCAGGGTATTCAGGGCCTGTACCGCGGCTGGCGCATTGGCATGTGGGGTATCGCCGGCATCTGGGGAGCCAGTCTGTTGGGCGGTGTTGCTGGTGGTAGCGAAGACGAGGTGACAACAAGAGGTGGCCATGGCCGTTCTAGCGGCGGACGTTTCTAATAGACGCTATCGAGCATGGAGACAATCGTCTTCGTTCTTTTTTTTTTGAAAGGTCACCAAGTCGCCACTCAACTGATCCAACCAGTTATTCGTGAAAAGACATGCCTCAAATCAAGTCTCTTCTGCGAGTCTCATTCAATTGTCATCCCACTCCTCTTGCTATTCTGGTCGTAAAAGCTCGATATCCTGAATCTTCCAAATCGGCAACGTCGGAAGCATCTCTCCTATCGCGTGCGGCATTGATTTCCGGTATTCACTCTCCTCTCCTCCCCTTCTGTCTACATCTTATACCCCAGTGAATGGATCCAGGGGCAACGGCGATCGGCGTCATTTTTTTGGTTTACCAATCCCTGCAGCACAAACCCTGTATAAATCCTCCCTACCCCACTACATAGCTATGTAACGAGGTACAAATCACAGCCCGATCTCGCTCCGTGCTTGTTTGGTATCTAATCTATTTGAAGCTTGATTATGGAAACTGAAATTCTTGACATTTGGCAATTCAAGGCCGTGTTAATCTCACGCCACCTGCTTGGAAATATTTAATTGTATGATCATCCAACCTGCCTTCAACAGATTCAAATGAACAAGCGAGGCGATCCATTTAAGAAACGATCAAATCAACTAATCGAGTCTCTCAATCTTTCGCAGTCGATCCGCAAGTTGAAAGTAGAGCCTATCAACCGTTTCAACAGTCCATGTTGCCAACTCTGGCAACCGTCCCACAGCAGTTCCAAGCACCACACCCCAACTAAGATCCAAAACCTCATCCTCAATCACACGGCCCGGCGGCAGAGACGGGCCATGCACACCCACACCGTGGTCCAACGGCACACTGAGACGATACTTCCAAACAGCCTCCCCATCCACATACAACGAGTACGTAAGAACCGAGCTGCGAGCCCGGACAGGCGCATCAGCACTTGAACCAACATCCTCAACCACCTCCACAATATCAATAAGCCCAAACTTGCTGTTTCCATTCGGCGCATACTTCACCAGAACATCCTCGGTGTCTGTCTGGTAGTATGTACGGATAGGGAGGTAAAACATGCTCAACGGACCAACGCTGAACTCATGCAGTCCCACTCCAGCCGTATTAGGCAAAAGCTGATCAGGACCGAGGTTAAGTTCTGGGTCCGGGAACCTGGTAGCACCGAATTCGTGTCTGTCACCGCTAAGCATGACGATGCGGATGCCTAGATCCCGCTCCGCGCGCCACATGGCTTCGAAGACGGTGCGACGCTCGTCCAGGAATCCGCCCCAGGTATCAGTGGTTCCGACATGCCAGTTCTTAGTGAACGGAACACTGGAGGAGATGATTTTCCAGTATGTGCCTTCCGGCTCTGGGGTTGAGATGTACGCAAGGAGAGATTGGAGCTGGTGGCCGCCGAGGATAGTTGAGTTCTTGTGCGAGGGCTCGGTGCGGTAGGTGCGCGTGTCTAGCATGAAGAATGAGGCTGGGCCGTGCGCGAAGGCAAAATAAGTTACGTTGTCTGGGTGGGCGAAGGGTGCTGCGGGGATGGGTGGGTTTGCTCGCACGTGGTAGTGGATGAAGGGATCTGCTGCTGCGGGATAAGGCGCAGTTTTGTTGCCCTGCGACCAGTCGTTTTCAATCTCATGGTCGTCGAGGGTGTGTAGCCAGGGGAGGTCGATGGCGCGGTTGTTTTCTGGTCCGTGGGCCCAGGAGGGGGATGAGTAGATGCGTCTGTACTCGCTGCGGTAGTGGGACATTGCTGAGCCGAAGCGCCAGGGGACATCTATGTAGATAAAGTCGCCTAGGAAGAGCATGAATGCTGGGCGGAGTAGCGAGGGCAGTTTGGCGAGGGCATCGGTCATTTGCTCGAGGCCTGGGATCCGCAGTGGATGTGATAGTAGGCTGTAAGGGAAATTTGGCTTCAGGCAACTTGATGTTACAAATGATAGTCGGCTTGCTTCAGGGGTTTCATGCTCAGGCGCTGTGATAAATGTGCCAGACTTGTTGTTAGACAGCGAGTAGCGATATCGTGTCGCCGGCTTTAGATCGGTAATGGTTACAGTCGTAGTAAAGTCGGTGGAGTTATCCAGCTTGTAAACAATGCCCTCTTCGTACCAATCCTGGCTCGTTTCAGTAATCTCCTGGAACATGACCGTCACCGGTAGGCGAGCTGAGTCTGGCTCGCGAAAGAGCAAGTTGGCAGTGGTCGGGGAGACATATCCAATGCGCGAGAATGCAACATCTGTGGTAGGATAAAGTAGAATACCACGGGTCAAGAAGTCAAGTGATAGCACTGCCAGGACCACATTGATTAACATTGTGATCCCGGTCCACAGGGGCCACTTTGCCGAGGGCAGCCCTGTCAACAGTGTGTTAAGCACGGAGTCGCCGGTTTTTGCACGGCGAGATACTGAATTATTCTCTGTAAACCATATGGTTAGAATCTATGTTGTGAATGTTTAGAATTGGAGCCTGACTGTTCGAACCACGGGCTTTAGGCGTCTGGCTTTGAGGATGGGTGTTCTTGAGCAAGGATAATATTGACGACAAATACACCACTAGGGAGGTAACCACCAGAGGCACAAAGTGATGGCCAGGAATCTGGAGATACGTCAGTTTTCTGAAACGCGAGATTGACCGTCTATGGGGGGGGGGGGGGGGGGTCATACCCATCGCAGAAACGTGAAGGTCGTCAGTCGGATGATCGCCGAGCTCGTGGCTATCGCAATGCGCAGTAGGGAGGCCATTATGCAAATCAATATGACCAAGTGCAAAGAATAAAAAATCACTGCATGCTACCTTGAAACAATGAGGAGATGGTGAAGAACGGAAGATGGTCTTTCCAAGAGTTGGTAATTGATGCGATGACGTATCTATCTAGGGAAAGATCGACAATGGCCTTCGTTGAAATCAATTTGCTGCAAAGTGCACGAAGATTGTATAAACTGATGTCTGTTCAATGACGATAGAGCAGGACGATAGAGCAGATTTATCTATTTTAACCACAATGGTAGTACCTACAATTTAGGGACCTGCTGAAAGCTGACGCTGTAATCCCGAAGACAAATGAGGCCGCTACTCCTGATGGGCTACATAAGACCATTTAACCGCTAGGCCAAAAGATCATAAGGACAAACAGAACATCTGTTTGTCATTGCAGCGGCATATATATCAGGCCCTAATATCCATTAGGGACCACATCCCTCCCCACTAGCCTAGACTACGCCACAGGCTGGCCACTCGCAAAGGCCTTGCCAGATGCCACAGAGGAAGCCATCGCCGAATTCCTCCACGAAGATATCTTCACGGTATACGGAGCGCTAGCGGAATTTCTAACCGACAATAGCGCCAACCTACTTACCACCTCAGTGCAATACATACTTCATTAAGCTAATCAACGCTAAGTATAGGACAACGACGCCGTACTGCCCGCGGACGAACGGCAAGGTAGAGAACTTCAACGGTCTACTAGGACGGATACTCACTAAGTACAATATAGGGAAACCTACTCGGGTGAAAGACCTATACCTAGCCTGTGTTATGGAATTAAGCTGGTTGTGGTAAAGATGATCTTATTACTATAGAGTTGTTGCGTAGGATAAGTACGCTGCTTAATAATACGTATGTCATCATCCATCCCTCACAACTGCCCCCGTTGAAAGCGTGCTGCCGCCCTCGGTAGCATCGGATGTGTGTCTAAAAGTCCATTGCAAGCTGGTCGTGCGGGGAAAGGGGCGTCTGTGGTTCAACCACCATCCGGTGGGCTAAGTACCGCAGCAAGTAGGCCCAGGTCATTGTCATCAGCCACATCATCTGTAAGCGAACCGCTGTGATCCTCAACTAGCCTGGATTCATCACCAGCATCAGTTGTCGCGTCCCCGTCAGAGTCCGTGGTAGCGAGACTGCGGGCGCGTCCACGTCCTCGTGTCTGACGTGGGCGACCTCGATGAGATCCCCTTGCCGAGCTTGGGGGGGTTTGAGCCAGGGTTGGCTTCCGAGGTGTTTGGGGAGGCATTGGCTGGTTAATGGGTTGGTCTTGTTGAGGGTAGCTCTGGATAAAAAAAATTGATGAAACAGTGATAGTTCCGATGAAGAACTGAGAGATGTGAATGGAAGAAGAAGTAGCAAGAGAAACACATGAGAGTAATAAAACAAACAAACAAGGAGCGGGCATCAGCAAAGGGTATATCAAATATGAACGCTAATATAAACAAGCCCGCTTCAGATGTATGATTAATCTGTGGACTCCTGCGTATGACGCAGGACGTCTTGGAGGTATTCTAGGACCTTTTCTTCTGCTCCCACCAGGTTATCCTCATCCAGCCACTCCAGGTGTTCATTCCCCACTCCGGACCACCGGACTAGGTACTGCTTTCGTCGACCCCGTCCGCGGCCTCTGTGTCGCATATCCAGGACCGCGTCTACGTCTGCACGATCTGTGTCTTCTGGAAAGCGTGGGTCGAACGTGGAGGGAGGTTCAGCTGAAGAGAGATCGCCTTCTTGAGGGGCACGTTCTAGGTGTTGTAATGATACCACTGGGTGAGCTCCAGCAAGCTCTGGCGGCATCTGCAAGCGATATGCCAGGCGTCCGACGCGTTCAATGACACGGCACTTGATATGTCGCTGGGTAAGTTTCCTTGTGATGTTGCGCGATGGCCATACATAACCTGGCTCAGTCCCTTGCGCAAGACGTAAGTATACGAAGTCATTCTTCTGGAAAAAGATAGGCTTGTGACGGCTATCGTATTGCTTCTTCATCACCATAGCCGCGTACTTGGCACATTCGTCAGCGTCCTGTCGGCTCGCTTGGGGAGATCCGACGAAAGCCTGACGGAGGAGATTCCATGGCATACGTAGATCGACACCGAACATAAGTTTATGTGGTGAGTCGCCAGTGGATACATTGACTGAGGCATTCAGTGAGGCTTGCATTGGCGCGAGACCTTCGTCCCAATCCGCTTCTTGGTGGATATTCTGCCAGTGGCGTAGCCAGATTTCGCCTGTTTGGTTCGAACGTTCCGATTGGCCGTCCGCCTGTGGGTTATACGCCGCCGTATATAGGAGCTTAGTGCGTAGGGCAGTAAATATACCCTTCCAGAAGCCTTGAACAAAGCGCTTGTCCCGGTCGGAGATCCACACCACGGGGATCCCCCAGTCGCCCTTCTGGAGGTCACGGAGGACCGCGATAGCCCATTCTTCACCGCTCCAGGTCTTCTTTCCGGGCGTCGAGCGATACGCTTTGTGGATTTACATGTGTAGATTGCCACCGCATCGAAACCCTTCTTCGTGCGTGGCAGGCCAGTAACAAAGTCAATTGTCAGCGTATGAAACGGGATCGGTGGCGCGAGAATCGGCTGAAGTGATCCGTATGGTTTGTGACGATGTACTGCGTTTTTTTTGCACTCGTCACACTGGTCGATATACACCCGGAGCTTTTTTGCTCCCTTGTGTATGACAAAGCCTCGCATCTTCTGCCAGGCGCGATGGAAACCGAGGTGTCCGTCACCGTGTGCCATTTCGAAGATATCATCTTTGATCGCCTCAGGAATACACAGCCACCGGTCGCCGTCGGCCTGCGTTGAATACAGCAAGCCGTCGTCGGTTTCGTAGGGTAGACGTGGCTTGATAGGGTCGGGGTCCTGTGTCACCCTTTGGAGCTCGTTGAGGACAAGGCTCCATTTAGGGTCTTCCTTGTAAGCTGTTCGCACACGTTGCTTGAAATCATCGGAGAGCTGTACGTAGGACGTGAGGAAGGCGTAGGCCTCATCAGGAACGTCCCATGTGGATGCCGCGCCAGGCAACGCCAGGTCAGACATCAAGCTGACAGGCCTAACTACGTCAGACGCGGGGTCGGCGTACAGGGCTTCCAGGTCATCGTCTTCACGGGGCTGGGCTTTGTCCACTGCTGATAGACGGGAAAGAGCGTCTGCGACGTAGTTTAATTTTCCCGCCTTGTGATGGACTTGCAGACGAAACTGCTGGAGATACTGAGACGCTCGCACCAGACGCAGGTTTAGTCGATCTGGTGACGCGGATACCAAAGAGGTAGTGAGATTAATCGTCGCTATGTGATCAGTGTAGGCTACTGGTGTCAAGTCTTCCGGAGCTGCTTCGATCATGTGTCGGATTTTGCGTACGACCCAGACAATGCAAGAGACCTCTAATTCCGTTGCCCAGTACTGTTTCTCGGCTGGGGTCAGCAGTCGACTCAGGAACATGATTGGTTCTACCGCGGTCGACGGTGGGGTCATCTTCAGGTTTGTGTGTGTGTAGTCACGCTTCACATGGAATACCATAGCTCCATGACCGCCTTCCTGGGATGCGTCGATGTCGAAATACAATCGCCGTGTCCGGTCCCAATGCGCTAGCCATCGGGGATCCTGGAAGACCGCTTGGATGGCATCGAAGGAGGCAAGCTCACGCTCCGTCGGATGCGCGTACCGTGTGCGGGTAGACCACTCTCGACGTGGACGTCCTTTGACTGGGCTTCCACGTAGGAGCTCGGTCTTTCGGATCTGTAGTGGCTCGGATTTCTTTGCATAGAACGGGACGTACTGGCGTAATGCGCCAGTCATACCGAGGTACGTTTCCAGCTGACGCAACGTACGTGGAAACTCCAGGCCGGCGATTGCCTTAATCTTGTCTTCGGGTGTGGTCATGCCCAATGCGTCTACCCGCTGGCCTAGCAACGAGACCTCGGGAAAGGCGATATACGCCTTCTTAGGCTCCAGGGATACTGAGTGCTTCTCGAGAACACCCAGGACCAAAGACAAGTGCTCGATGTGGAGGTGGAAGGCGTCCGACGCCACAACGATGTCATCAAGGTATGCCCTACAGAAGTCTGCAAACTCCTTCAGGAGCAAGTCCATCTGACGTTGGACATATGGCACGCTATTGCAAAAACCCATAACGGCCACATGGAACATCTCCTGGCCCCTATGTGAGACGACACATATACGATCGCGGTGGTCACGTCGGACACGCCACTGGTAAAAGAATTTCGCTGCGTCTAACACAGAGATATATTGCTTACGCTGAGTTAGGAGGACGATGTCGTCTATTGTAGGGATAGGATAAATGTCTCGCTGGACGACCTTGTTTAACGGAAGGAGGTCGACGACGGCGCGACCTTTTCGTTCGGGCTCACGCCCTGGGTGCTGGACCACGCGCCAGACGACAAAGACTGGGAAACCTGTAGCCGTGTGCTCAGTCGTATAGCTCATCTTTCCTTGGTCGTGTAGAGGCTGGAAAGTCTCATCGATCACGGCACGGTCCCTCGGGCCGACAGGGTAGATTTTGGATTTTGGGAGTTTAGATTCCCAGCCTGGGACCAGCGGGATGGTCATCCATCGATCCTCGGGAACGTCAACCACAGTAGGCCGATTGCCCCAGACATCGTATGACATCAAAAGTTCCGTCAGTTGTTGAGCTTGGGAAGGCTGTAAAACCGGCCCATAACGTGATTCCGTTATTTAGCTGAATACCGTCGTCTTGCGCATGACGTAGGCCTTCATTAGGCGGGTTAGCGTTAGTATCGAAATCCGTTTCGGTGGTAGAACGGCCGAGCTCCGCAACTATTGGTTCCACTGCGCAAGCCATAGGCATATCTGCCTCATATAGGGTGCCAATGCGATCCCGCCGGCGAAGGGAGATCGGGTCGGGAGTATCGTTGACAGCTTGGACCCAGGCAAAGTTTGCCTCGACCAAATGAGTAAAATGCAGCTTGGCGATGACGACCTTCAAATACGTAATCCCGATCATCAGGCAGCGTTGCCTGCACACGCGCTGGCACACGCACAATAGAGCGCGGGGGAATGAGGACGTGTTCAGCTGCGTAGACTGCCCGCTGGGCCGCGTGGTGGGGCTTAGCGTGTGTGGAAATCGGAATCTCCAGACCCATACATGACGGGATCTTGACTGTCTTCGCGTCAAAGTCCAACCGGAAGCCTTCATGACCTATGACGTCCATCCCGATCAAGAGCTTCGCTTTTAGGTTTTCGACCAAATGAGCCTCGATGCGGATACAAGCTGCGTTATCCGCGCCGCGGAAGAAAGCATCGAACGAGACAAATGCGGACGATAAATGGCGGGATCCGATCCCGGCGACGGGCACTGGTATACACTTCTGCAACGGGATTCCTAGGGACTTTGCAAGGTCTGCGTCAATAATGGTCATGACGCATCCGGTATCGAGGCATGCGACAAGCAGCTTGTGTTGGTCTATCAATCCGACGACGGTCGACGCATATCGCCAGGACTTGTAAGCCTTACCCGGCTGAGTAGCTCGTGCCCGGTCTGATCTGATTATTGGCAAGTCCGGGGGTAGGGCATCCGTCTCAGTACCCTCCTGCTGGGATATGTAGTACGCAACGGTGGTGTCATCGACTGCGGCTGCTGTGTGTCTCGAAGCGCAGTCCTTTAGGTGCGCGTGGAGTTTGTTATTGGATAAAAAGGCGGCAGAGCAGTGTAGGCAGGTGGCGGTAGGTGTGAGATCCTCTGTCACGGAGTAACATGGTTGGTCATGGTCGTCCTCGTTGTCCTGAAAAGGAGGGGCCTGCCAGTACGCTTGAGGATCCTCCTCAGGGTACTCCGCATGGCTGTTGTATTCCTCATCTACATAATACGCGTCATTGTGGGGGTCATAGAAGTGCTGGCCGTCGTAAAACGCTGGCAAGCTCTCGTCGGGAGGAGCAACTTCCTGTGGCTCCGCTTGGTATGCTGCAGCTGGCCGAGCGCGTGGCTGCCGCGCTACGTAGCCTGTGTTGGAGTAACCGGCTTGATTCCACGGCTTGTCAGAGAGCAAGAGCTGGCCGGCTTGGTTGGTCTGGCCCTGCGGCTGCTGCTGACGCGGCTGGTAGGCTCCTTGTGGTTGTTGTTGCTGAGGCGGTACGTAAGACGTACGCTGAGCCTGGATTTGAGGAACATTTGACGGTGGCTGGTAAGCATTCCTAGGGAACTGCTGCTGTGATTGACGTTGTACGTTAGGAATCGAATTCCACATAAGCTGGCGATTGTCAGTTTGTGTGTCCCGTGGACGGAAGGGTAGCTGGTTTGCTTGTTGTCCACGACCGTAGGCGTAACCTGCATTTCGAGGATTATACTGGGGCTGGTGTTGCTGACCTTGATAACGAACTGATTGGGGCTGCGTCTGACGCTGCATCGGTCCAGCGCGTTGCGACATCTCATACCACTGTCCATAACGCAAATCTAAGTCTGCCATGAACTGCGAGATCGTGGTAGCTGGGCTTGGTTCCCGTATGTCACGCTGAAGTGCTGGTTCAAGACGTGTCCACACTAGGCGGAGCACTGTTGTAGTACCTGTTATCTCGGCTGCTTGGGCGTCTCGTAACATGTTTTGGGCCCATTCTGTAACACTGCGCCCTGCGCGTACGTCCCGCCAGGAGTAGACTGATGACGGTGCCATCACTTTGACGATCGCCTCTGTGGCGCGCGGCTTGAACCGTCTTTCAAGGGTGGCGAACCAGCCCAACTCCAGAGAGCGGACACTTAAATCCTGCCTCTCTTCGTCTGACAGCTCCGCGCTGTACCATCGAGCTGCTGCCTCCCGCAGGCACGATGGTAGGTTCGCTCGGACCACTTCCTCAGATTTCAACGGGATCAATGCCTTTAGCAGGTTGATGAAGGCATAAACATTCGTGTAGCACATGGTTCCCCGAAGAGTGCGTACATGTACGTCTGACGTAGGGTCAGGTGTGAAGTAACCTACGTCGTCCGTCTTCCAGTGCGCGGTGCTATGTGGTGCATCCTGTCCGTCTCGACCCGGTGGCCCGCGGATATCGTCACGACGCGCCGTGATGACTTCGTCAACTATTGCTCGAACGTTGTCGACCTCGCGTGTACGAGCTCGAGTAAGCGCGTCATCAAGGATTTCATGCAGTTCAGCCCTCGACAGGGTGATATTGGACGAAGGTCCCTGCGGGACGTCCTGCTGTGTGCCCTGCATTGGGGCTAGTGGGGTAGTGAGCTGAGGGAGGCGTAAGTTGTATGCGAAGCGTAGGTGATCTTGTAGGTGATCTGAACCCTTCTACCGCTGGTAACCCAGGGGCTTAGCGACCGGAAAATTCGGTAACCGTATGGTATGCCTAACCAGAGGACCTCTGGCTTAATCAGGACATGCTACCAATGTGTTATGGAATTAAGCTGGTTGTGGTAAAGATGATCTTATTACTATAGAGTTGTTGCGTATAATAAGTACGCTGCTTAATAATACGTATGTCATCATCCATCCCTCACAGCCTAAAACTTGTTCGCTATAAGGGTTATGTCAGGGTGCGGGCTGGCAGGACGGAATGATAGGAGATGACTGGTAGGAACAGGTCATAACAGATCAGATTCCCATTGACAGGTACAGGCAGGGGCAGGCTATTATACAAGACGTAGCTCGAAGAGCTACAACAGGATCTAGAACTGAAGTTCAGATAAACAGGTCGGAGATCACGTGCCGTGATCTTTCTCTAACTAAGCATCACGGTTCGCACCGTGACACCTACCAGTCATCTCCTATCATACCGTCCTGCCAGCCCGCACCCTGACACATACCGTTTCGAGAATCGGGAGGAGAGGAGAGGACGTCGTTTAACGAATTTCGTAACCTAGTTTTAACCGACCGAAAGGACTAGTGTAGTTCTACGCTTTTAAAGAAGAAGATCTACTATTTCTCGTACTATAAAGGGCCGGGGGCTACTCCACGTAGATCTATAGAGAGGATCTATTTTTGAAGAGATCCTCTTTAGTATCGGTCAATTTATGAGAGTTAGCGCGAGAAATCGCGCGGTGTTACATAACATTCAGGCGGGCGGAAAGGGTGGATCTTGGGACGTTATAACAGCGCGCCACTTCACGAATTAAAGAGATTTCTTGATTCTTAAAATCCTAGATAGCTAGTGAGATCTACCCTCCTACTCTATTGATTTCGAGAGGATTGAGTACGAATTGGTGGCAAGGTGGGTAGTTGAACTAAATAAGATCCAATTCATGGACGCGTTTTGGTTGGGGTGGCCAGCTTGGTAGTGAAATACGTTAACTAGTGTTTAGCACTATCCAATAGAAACCATGCGATCCTTACAGAATCTCAACGCTCCAGCAAACCTCTCACGTGCCTTGGAATACAGGCCAACGCACATTGACAAAGCCATTCACTACACCTGATCTTGAAAACAGTTGGAGTTCAAGGATATAGTCACGGTTTGTCCGAAATGCCAGATCTTCATTTCGCTTCATCGGCGTCCCTGATTCAGCATATCTTGGAACAAATTATTGAGACTGCTCGCCATCGACCCTGCCGACATGAACTGGCGAGCTGCCACGACAACATCTTTCATTCCCATGCTCAAAGTCATCTGAGCAGCCCACTGCCACGGTTTCGCCGTGCCCCCAGGTAGAGCATTGTAATACTCCCAACCCATAACGCCACCAAAGTTGGGAAACTGCTCGATCAACATTGCCAAAACAGGACCAATCTTCTCCTGGGACACATAACCCTGTGATCCATTACCCGGGTTTGTCAACAGGCCATACACAATTCGTCGTGGAGACCACCCCTGGGAGACCATAGCAGCATACATCCGTGGATCCTCGGCAGGACCCCATCCATTGTAGAACTGGGCATTGTACCAGCTGATCTTAGAAGCACGAGCCTGCTCGAGTTCACGGTAGTCAAAGCCTGATAGGTTCCCAATCCCAAGTAGTGCAGCTGCCACAGGAGCTAGGGTAATGATAAACGCGTCGCCCAGGTCAGCCTTGAGTCGGTCGATGAGTCGGATGATGCCTTGCAAAGACATGGTCTCTTCTACATCGAGATCGATTCCATCAAGGCCATGGCGGCGGATGATAGTCAGGAAAGGATTATAAAACTGTTCGAAGTCCACCCGGCTCCCGTCAAGCCGTGTGAAGGAACCTGGGGCGGCCCCGCCTAGCAAACCCATGACTTTCACGCCTTGCCGCTGCACGACCGGCACTTCGGCCCATAGGGGGTCGAATTTGGCGTTGTCTGGTGGGTCATCGTTGAGAGTGATATCTCCCGGTGCATCATTCAGGTGAAAAGCCGCAAGAATAACATGTGTGATCCCGGTGTTGTTTTCGAGGAGCGGGAGCATGGAGACATACTGGCCCCCGCCTGGGATGAGCGTTTGGTGGTACAAGATCACCCGCGGGCGTTCACCGACTCCACCTTGGATAGGTGGCATTTTGATAAGCGTATGAATTTGATAACCCAGATAATCGTACAGAGTAGTTCAAGATTATTCCATGCGCTTCGCTTGGTGAAAGCTGGATGACACGCTTGAGCTTTGGCGGTAGGCTGTGGGGTTTCGGGATCCTTCAAGTTCCTAGCGTCCCTAAGAAATGACCACGAAGAATAAAATTGAAACTCCAGAGTTATGCAATGACGAATATCCAAAAAAAAAAGGAATCACCCGGGGAATATAGCTGCAACACAATGTAGTAGATCGGACTGAACACCTGCGCACGAGAAACCCAAATCCACACTGACTAAGCTAGATTGTAGCTCCATCTTTGGGCAAGGCTACCGGTTCTTTACAAGGAGCTGTAGTTGTTGTTTTGAGATAGGACTATGTCAAAATGTGGGTTGAATTGGATAGGGTGTTGTAGGGCAGCTTCTTCTCGTCCTCATCCCACACGAGTCTGGATCACCGCCTCAATGCTAGAACCACGGACATTGGCCCCTATATCCATGGCGTTGAACTCGGCTCGTTGGGGAGGACCTAAAGGATGACATCAAGTTCATATGTCGGATTGGTGCTCCGGCAAATTGAAATGAGTAACTCGGGAAATAAATGCATGTTGTTGTGGACTTCATCCAGGCACACACGAATGACAGATCTATCCCATAAGAACAAAGGAAGCCGACCAGTGGACCTCGAAAGGAAAAAGGCCTACAGAGAGAAGCCACCGCCTCCGATGAGCTGATGAAGGCAAAATAGCTGTTTCTGGGGACTACATAAGTTGCAGGCCTTGCCCATCAAACCAGCCTTGTGGCAAAGCAACATCTGATTTGCGGAGCAGCGTATACTTCTGGCATCAATTTTCCCCAATTAAGAGCGCCATGACTTTGATCAGCGGAACTCGAATCATGTCACGTCCGCTTTTTAGACTACTTCCATCCGCACAGTCTGTGAGTGTTGGATTGTGGCATCGCTGTAGTGTCGCCACAGTACCACCGTCCAATCGTCCACGCCACCCCAACCCTGGGAATTTTGCAAATCGTTCACGCGAAGAGCTTTCAGAAATAGGTCACAAGGGTGGAAAAAAGGGGGGGAAAGCCACCGGCGTGGGTGGATTCCATAATATGGATCCAGAGAAACAGGTAGGTGACCTTACAGCACCAGCTTGTAAAGAGGCCATATTGATGGTATGAACGTGAATTGATAGCATGCTATCGCTGCAAAAGGCGGTCGAGCTCGTGGTCGGAAAAAACCACCAGGCAACGGGGAAACCGAGTTAGAAGCCGAACGGCGCGGCCGATCGCATGAGCCTTCGGTGGTTCCACCAGGATTTGAAGAGTGGAAGACGATGGCTTAAATCGATCAGATGTTGGGTTGTAGAATCAATTCCATGCAAATAGCAAATAAGAATTGTGAGACGAAAAGACAAGAGAGAAGGAAGAAGCATCTATCAGACACAAATGTCCGCTAGACCTAAATAGGCAGTGAATAACCATTGACGCCTCAGGCGCTCAAATACAACCCCGTCGCGAGATTCTTCAATCTGTCTTTTCTCCCCCGCAATTTGGCTATTGTTATTTCTCTATTTACTCGGTTAATTTTTTTTCATTCGGTAGTTCTCAAGTGCAGCCCCAGGGATTGTATTTGATCTCTGCTTTGGCTGATTTAGCACTCCTCTTTGCGCATCCGCACGCGTGCGCAACCATGGCCGATGCAGGCTATAGCTCTCCATTTCCAACCTCACATGATACTATTGGGCAGTCAACACTAGTGACGCCTCTCTTCATGCCATCCTCTCCTCCGCAACAACCTTCCAGCCCATTGGGATCTCCGACAACCGCCCAAACTCCTGCAACTGACCAGACTCCCGCAACCGAGCGCGTCACAGCGCAATCTAGCAAACAAGGTCATAGCCACACTATTGACGATGAATGCCATTCGGATAATGGAATGCAACATGTCACTCGACCACCTTCTCCTGGGAGTCCAACAGGCTCAGATCTCGATGCGCGACTTGTCGATTACACCTTGGATTTCAGCAACTTCCCGAGCGGCCATTTCGCTTTGGATGAGCAGGAGCAAACTCTTCCTCCTTTCAATCAAGATGTAGATAAACTATCCGACGTTGGAGGCCCGGAAGATTTCACAGCGAACATGGAGAAATACCTGATGGGCGATCTGGAAGATGGAGCGAACCATGTGGATGAAGCTGAAGAAGACTACGGATCAGTACGACGATCTTCCCAGAAGTCGAGGCAAACCGTGATCGAAGAAGAAACCGACTCTGGTGAATATAGTGAATTCGGACCGCCAGTAGATATGTCGACCCCTTCACGCCTGTTGCACCGGACTAGCGCTTTCCCTAAAGATTCGACTCATCTAGAAGGTATTGAAGAATACCCCGATGACAATGAGGCCCAAAATTCCGCATCCCCTTCCATCCGAAAGTTGTCGGACGCCTCCAGTCGTGCACCAGAGGTGCAGAATGAGAATCTTTACCAGCTGATAGCACAACTGCAGCAAGCTTTGAAGGAACGCGATGACCAATTGCAGAAGAACCGCAACCATATGCTCGAAGCTGTTTCTGCTAGTGAGCATATCCGTCATCTCCAGACAGAATTGCAGCGGAAAAATGCTCTCCTAGATGAGGCGAATGCCAAAGTTAGCGACGAGGCACTGCTGCGTGAGCAAGTTCAGTCACTGAAAAAGAAAATCGAAGAGCAGGAAAAGCTATTGCGCCATTCAAGCATAAACACAGCTGATCTCAGTCCTCTTTTGAACCAGATCAGTGAGATGCAACAGCAGCTCCAAGGTAGAGATGTGCAGACTCCGATGGACAAAGAGAGGTTGGAGACAATCGCTCACCTGCGCCAGCAGCTCAATCTTTCCCAGGAGCAGGTGCGAAAGCGCGATGAAACTCTAGATGAGACAATCACCAAGCATAAGGAAGTCATACGGGTCAAGGATGCATTAATACAGGAGAAAAACTCGGAAATTGATCAACTCCAGGCACAGATCGACGACTACGGGCTGGAGAATGAGAAGCTTGAGTCGGAATTAGAGCGTGCGCAAAATGATCATCAGGTCCTTGAGGAACGCTTCATGGACTTGGAAATTAGAAATCGCCCTCTGGAGGAGAAGAACATCACACTGGAAGCAAATCTTAGTCGTGTTCAATCCCACATGGAAGCCCAGGAGAGTGCTCTCAAAGCTGCTGCTGCAGATCTGCCTATCAGCGGCCATAGCACCTACAGCGAGATTCTCGATTTGATCAAAGATCTGGGCCCAGGGGATCCCGCATCCCCACTCCACTCGCCATTGAAGGACAAGTTCGTGGATAGCCAAGGTGTGCAGCAACCGCAGCAACCGCAACAATCGCAACAACCAGGCGTGCCAACCATTGCAAGCCTTCGGCAAGAACTCCAGGAACTATCTGCCGCACATAAAGCCGCAGATACCGAAGCCCAGACCCTTATCAAAACCATCGAAACAGAGAAAGCGCAACTTTCCAGCCGGGTGGATGAGCTCACGGCAGCCCTAAACAAGTCCCAACATGACCTAATACAATCGCAAGAAGGGTATGCCGAGTCCCTCGAGACCATTGCCCGCTTGCAAGAAGAAAAGATCGCCGAACCTCCCAGCCCACCCCCCTCACCCCCCACAGCGCGCGGAGCTCTCAACCCAGAGCCAAGAGGACCGGACACAGCAGCCCTGGAAGTGAACCACCAAAGCCAACTCCGCAGCCTGCAAACCGCACACTCGACGGCAGTCTCAACGCTGCGCGCCTCGCACGCCGAGTCAATGCGTAAAATCCGCCACCTCCTCACAGCCGCCGAGCAACGCGAAACAGATCTGCGTTCGGAGCTTGCAACTCTCCGCACCTCATCAGCGACCTCTGAAGACCACCTACGCAAGAGTTTCAAAATCGAACTTAGACGCCTGGAAGACGTCATCGCTGCAAAGGATGAAATTGCGGCCGAGGTCGACCAACGCATCGCTTTGTCGGTGGACAAGCGCGAGCGCGAATGGGAGCGGCGCATCGACCTGCTCCTCAAAGAGCGTGATCGTATGGCCAAGGCTTTGATGATGAGCTGGGGGGAGATGGAGCTTGGTCGTGGGCCGGGGTCTTTGGCCGAGGGTAATGGCAAAGAGAGCCGCCGTCGTGATCGAGCCCGTGATTCAGATGCTAAGAGTGGGCAGGCTTATCGCTACAAGTACGCTCAGAAGCAGAAGTCCAAGAGCATGGAAGCTAGGGCTTAGATGAGGTTGTTTAATCTCATGTTTTCCTGGGATTGATGTACTCCATCGGCTTGTGGATTGGACTGTGTTTCTTCTGATTTGTCTTATAGCGACCTGTTGTTCCACCCTGGAATGGAATTCGGTATCTGAAACTGCATGTCGTGTTCTGTTCTGTTCTCGTCTTGAGGCGTTGAACCTTGCATCTTGTTGTTTTCAGCACTACGAACCGGCTTTTTTTTTGGTGCTGGTCTTTTTACCTTTCCTGATTAATGTTTATTAACTACTTGTCCTTCTGTTCTAGAAACAAAATCAACTTGTTCTCAAAAAAATCACCTCAAAAAACACTGCGACTGTTAAAAAGTAACCAAACTACCCTGGTACACCTGGGCACACTATCCACTGATACAAGCCATATAATGCTAATAAATAAACCAAAAAGAATCAAGAGAATGTCCGGCCGGCAGACAAACAGCTATTAATACCATTTCCAAACTTCTGTCCAACAAAACACCCTCTCAATGAATGCTCAAACTCGTCCGATTCACACCACGATATTTTGTTTGATCAATAGAATTCGATGGCAACTCCGAGTAAGCAGCCGAGATGGGCCTGAAATCATCCACCGTATACAGGTCACTCGCCTCCAAGATGCAGCTAAGCGGACCACTCGCGCTGGCAGGAGTGCCGCTGCGTGGACGACGCGTGCTAGGGTAGATTACTTCGACATCGTTGCGACGGGGAATCGGCGCTGGCATGGATCGTACTGAGCTGTAACGGCGCTGATTTGCCCAGCGGGATGATCGGTGTCCATACTGGCTGTTCCTACGGTGGGCGTTTGAGTGTAGGCTGTACTGGCTGTGCGAGTGACGCGGGACGTGATTTGAATCAAAGTGATAGGAGGAGCTGCGGACTGGGTGGTGGATGACGTTCTGTCTGGGTTCCGTGTTCTTTCGCATTGGGTTCTGGTGCATTCTTGGACGGGATGTTTGGCGGTGGGACTGGGAGTATGCTCGTGGTTGTGGTGGCGGGGGAGGGCGTGGAACAAAGTTTGGATGGTGTGGGTGGTGGATTGAGCGTTCTGCAGGCATGGTGTAGGTGGTTTGGGAGCGGCACACTTTTGGTGGGGAGGTTGGAGCTGTCGGGACTACTTCTGGCGCGTCGGCGGAGTTCATAGTCATTGTTCGGGTGTGACCTTCGGGGTGTGCTGGTTTGGGTTTGGGTTCGGTGTTGACAGGGCTTTGGGGGAGAGATGCTGAAGAGGCGTTTGGGGTGTTGCCGTTTGCGATGAGTTGGAAAGTTGTGGATTGCGAGATTCCCGTGGACATGCTGTTTGGTGTCACGATCTGCTTTTCGACATCAGATGCGGTGTTGGAGTCCGCGAGGGCCTGAATTTGAGGATCCGATGACAGTGGAAGTGACAATGGAAAAGACTTTGGAAGAAGTCGTCTAAGAGAAGAGAGTGATGACTTTGCTCTCTTGTGGCTGGTGGACTCCTGAGGGATGGCCGGGACTTTTGGAGCAGGCGCATTAGAGAGAAGAGCACGTAACTCGTTGGCTGTTTGTGGACTCATGACAGTAGATGTGCTCGAGAGAGGATAGAATTCGCTAGCCAGGCTTTGTGATCCAGGTGAGATACGATGTGCAGTATCTGGCGAAATCGTCGTTCCAGACATAATCTCTCCGTAAGTCGAACCAGGATCAGTGTTAACTCGGAGTTGAGGTCGTAGACGGACAGGGGCAGGATGGCGGATGCTGGGATGACAGTTGACTTTGTTGGCAATTGGGTCCACAGACCAGAACTCGCCGGCTCCATTTCCATCGTGTTGGCGGCAAAGATAGAGAATCTCGTTCTTAAGTGTTTCCTCGCTATCCCAGCTATTACCTGAAACGATGCTGCCATTTTTGAGGACTGTTTGGCGCCTGTAGATACCGAGAAGGGATACATCATATGGTCTATCGCAAAGCTCCCTTGCACAGTACATAGAGCACACGGTAACCCTGTGGAATGATTGTCAGTGGAAGTAAAGAAGAAGCCGAAAAGGAATCCAGCATACATTGAGATAACTGCCACGATCACAGACGCTCGGTGGAAGGCACAGCTTGTACCAACTCTCCAGATATCTGCATCTGTCCCTTCTGGGAGACAATAAACCTGCTGTGCAGCAACCACTAGACCGGCTACACTTGTAGCTAGCCAAAGCATGAGATCCAAGCGCAGGACATACGTGCAGATGTTATGCAGAATGGTTTTCTGGGTTCCAAATCCACCGATATTGTTGTACTGCCAAGCGACCAGGCTTTGGAGGCCGACAAGTGGCAGCGAGAGGAAAGACTGAATAAGAGTCAGCGATACAGTCTAACAAAATGTACAAGTCAGACATACTGCAACAAGTGCAAGTACAACACTTGGAGTCATCTTTGAATCAACCTGGCTATTGCCGTAAAGGTAGAACACGATCACACATTCCAAGATAGACTCGAGGAGTAGCAAGTATAGCGCAACAAATATCACAAGCTTCGTCCATGTACCCTCCTTTCGTGGAATAGCTGAAAATCCAGAAGCCATGGTTGCAATTTTTCGAGGAAAAAGAGGCCAACAACCCTTTAATGGCCCTTTTTGAGCTGCCCGGGGCTCGGAAGCCGAGTTGGGAAGAATGCGAGTGTGCTGTAGGTAAAGGGCAGGCGTACTGAGAGCGCCGGTTCCAAATCGAACCCAGTTGTAGTCACACTGAAAATTCATCAATTGGCGCAAAGAATAGCACACACAAGGCTGGTACCAAGAGGAGTGTTAAAGGACTAAAGAGGAATTAAATGAAGGGTTCTTGGCCCTGAAGCGCGTCGACGCGAGTATAGCGTGGAGGGGTGGAATGTAACAGCCGAGGGGCGTGCGTCGAAAGAATCCAAGGCCTCGGGGATGGCCCTCTTTGTAGAGAGTAGTCCATCTTAGCTTGATAAATTGGAATGCTGAGGACTTGCTAGTGTCAGGGCCCTAGTGCCAGGGATGTGTCGGGTTTGGCTGTGGTTAGCCTTATCCCTGTGGATTTGTTTCTATAGACGTCAGTTCGTTTCAGTCCCTGAGAATGGAAGGATTGAAGCAGATGCAATCTTCTGAGAATTCAGTGTGGTTGTTTCTCCGTGCATCGAAGGGTTGTCCTTGGAGGTGAAGATAGGAGCATGGAGGCAATTGGGCCCTAGATCCCTCGATGACGTGGTCAACAACCGCTCCGACTATTAACAATGGCGACAAATCTTTCGAATAATGCAATCGGGCTTATCCGATCCTAGTTTCCTTCTTTCTTTTCCTCTGTTTCTTCTATTTCCCACGTTTTTGTACAAACAGCTTAACAGTTCGTGTAGTCCCGGCCAATGTGCACAACACGTGATCGGAAGGGTCGACCTTCCAGGGTTGTCAGTAAGGACAAGAACATAACCATGAACCTAGATTGGCATACATTGTGACGCATTTGACAGGCACCTGAATGAAGTGTTTCTGGTGGTTTCATGTTGTGGAATGCGCTTCTGGTCTGACTGTGAATAGTTTATTTCCTGTAACCCCGAGGCGCGAGGTTTTTTTCCGTACACCAAGATAAGGTAGCCTAAAGGAGCTGAATCCGCAAGATTCAGTCCTAGCATAGACCGTGTTGTTATCGGCAGCTCGGGTGAAGTGGTTCGTGCTTTTAGAAGTAGGTCAAATTGGCGTTGTATAAAACAGTTAGGTCTACCAGTATCAAACAACTACTAGGGCCATATATGTATGGCATACCGTCACAGGTTGGAAAGCCAGTCCGTTTAGGTCATGAGCATCTAGCCGATCTCCGACGAGTTTGGTTTAGATTGTCTAGATCATATCTTTGAAGATACCATGGTGATGTAGGATGAGTTTTGTCGTCCGATAAGAACACCGTGAACCATAACTTTGGAAACCTTGGAAAGCAGAATGGAGGTTATCATCATACTTGCGAACCTTTATCAAACCAATTGCTCTAACATAGATCTATATATATAGAGGTCAAGTATTGAGGTACGAGATTTATGTCTTTCACGAATTTACCCCTCGACTAGGCTATTTCTCCTGCTATGGATGCGAATTGTGTACTGTTTCAACCTTTTTTTTCACTCTGTAAGTCTATCCTCTCTATCTCTATTCAATTCTGATACTTTGAATGATACACTAAAAGAGTGCATATCTATGTAGATAACCTGGGATGTAGAGAGTCGGGTGAATTCCCACCTGCAGGGGGTGAGTAATCAGCACCCTCCCTTCCAAGGTCGAACGTTTTTTTACCCTTTCACTCGCTTCCTTGAACACTTCTATCCCCCTTTTGTTTCAAAATTTAGAATCTTGCATGTTCAGATATTTTCAATGGGTGTCTGTTAAAGAAATATCCGATGAGCTGACACAGCATTAGACGTTCTACCTAGACAATCTGGATGGAGGTCAAGTAGTCGCACGGTGTTTCGTATTATGGCAAATGCACTGCTGTATGACTGCGCGGAAGATTTCACCGGAAAGAGCCAAGGGACTTCATTATAACAAGATATCAGGATGGTCGGGTTTCGTACCTCCAGATATGATCCCAGCTGCCAGACCTGAGCAATCCCACTGGCCGCACCGTGGAGCAAGTATCTCCTTTGCACACTCTACATTTGATGTGCATTGCGGACCTCGCTAACCTCTTCTCTAGTGTCATTCATCTCTTGCTCGTATCTTTTTAATTCGAGTGCTGAATCTTTGGCATGTCGAGCCCTGCCCCAGTGGATTTCTAGAAGTGACTCCTCCACGTCACAAAGTTCTTGCTCCTTCGCTAGTAGCTCCTTGAGAAGTCTCAGTTCAAAAGGCTTGAGTCTTTTTTTTCCTTACCTCTTTCTTTGTCCCTATGTGAATCTTGTATCGACTTCTCGAGCGCTAGTTCATCCTGATTACCCATTCTTACTTGCTTTTCCAAATCCGACTTACTCTCCTACATCTTGACCGCACTCTCCATTTTCTACTTGGCTATTTCTGCCTTGATGGTTTCTTTCAACTTTTTTATCTCTCGCTCCTACGACTAACGGGATTAATTTAATTCCCAGTGAACGTAACACCTGCTTGGACCTCAGAAGCACTTTGTCTTGTGGTTCCAATACCCCTCCGGGATGTTTTCCGACTGATGGATGAGACTAATTTTAAGATAGATCATATAGGAGGAATATCCTCTAATGAACTCAAAGCCCCTCTCCATGATGACGAAATGTTGACGCTCTAGAGACGAGTCTGTTGAAGAATCGTTTGTTCAATGGAATTTGTTCTTCAAGCTGCCCATAAAGTGGATCTATTTCGAATAAAACGATTTTTGCGATGGCTAGATTGGAAAAATGACCTTTATTATGTCAAGATTACGCAACAAAGACGCAGGTACATGGTTGCTGGGTTCAGGATGAATATGTCGTAAATGCAGACAGCTGTTAGATGCGATGCAAAAGTCATGAGCACTGCAGAACCTACAGGAATTGCACCGTCTACAATCAAGGCTTCACTGTCACTGGTGTAAAAAAAAGGGGGGGGGAAATTCGGATCGGGAAATCGGGAGAAAATATCTAATACTCGCTCTAGCAGCTGAGCTATCAAATTTACTTTCTTATTCCTACCTTTTCTCTTGGGCGAAACAAAGCAATAACCAAAGCAACTGTCCTGTATGAATCAAAAAACTGAAAGTGCTAAGCCCTTTGGGGGCGGTTACAAAGGTTTTGGTCATAGAAGTTTCAAGACATTCACCCCAGCGATGTTTATATAGTTTCCTGTTCTTCAAAATTGTCTGAGTCTGGGGCTACGTTTTCTCTTCTACGGCTGAAAATGGCTACGCCTTACCCAACATGCCCTTGGACTACAAAACCATCGATGACCTCTGCTCTAATACACAAGCCGCAGAGCTCATGGCACCCAGGAATGTCTAGCACATCCTTCTGGGATGATTTTTGCTCTTATGCCCCGGAAATGATGGGTCTTCTCACCCTTCTCATTATTGACATTCCCGCTTCTGAATTATGGCTGGGTTTGATACTGACTCAACTCGGATTTGGAATTATAGGCCCAATAGCTGGTTGGTGTTGATCCTGTGCTTTTCAAAGACTTAACTGACGTTATTAAAGGAGCTTGGGCATCATATATTCAATCCGTGTATGGAAATGTGCCCAAAGGCGCCCTGTTTGCCAAAATACAGAGTGCCGCCATGGGTGGTTGAGGCCTCGCGATGATTCAAATTGGCCTTCGGATGACTAAAGCTATTTTGGCGTTACTGCTTCTTATCATGATAGTGATTTATGATTCAAAGTGTTACAATTTGTAGGCGGAAGAAAGGAAAGTTGTTACCGACTTCATTTTGCTTTGATTAATGTATTCGGCGAACCCGGTGTCTTTCTAGATCTGTTGTGGTCATGCCGGCTTGGCTCCGATCGCAATGAAGAGCTTTGATATCTTTCCAGTCTTCTGAAATTGCTGGTCTTTCAGATAGCGAACTACCTATGTATGTATGATCAATCCTTGCTTGGTAGAAGAAACATCGCTATATAGTGGAAATGGTACAATACAAAGGACCTCCATCCCTCTTAATTGGGCATTTTTCCAAGCGGGAGTCATATCATCAGTATTGAAAATGCTCCATGGATTTGATGGAAGTTGAGAGGAAATTCATCGCACAGTAATACACTCAATATTTGCATCAGTTTTGAGATAGAGCGTCTTGACCACAACACACCTGCAGGGTATATAAGTTACCAACGAATGAGACAACAGATGCAAAGCTATACAGATGCCCGAGAAAGCGCACGCATCATGCTGCGTATTGCAAGGAAATGAAGGGAAATAACTCCATGTGACCCCTATGAGATTAAGTTGAAGAGTGGGGTAAGAACTAACGTCCAGCAGGGCTTCAAAACACCCTAGTACTACATGCCAGCTTCCTCGAGGATGTATGGTTGGATTCTTGATGCAGTTGTGCTTATGGAGGGTGAAGGTGTCAGAAGATTGAATTAGGTCAATCGGCGTTTACAGGTCTCTGGCGGTGTGCCCCTTGGTATTGCCATCAATCAACCTGCTAGTAGCGACGTCTAGGGCGACAGAACCGAGACAGTAGACGACGCCATTAGCAACGATGGCCTAGAGGTAGATCCCGGGGAGGGCTTGGCGGTCTTGGAGGATACTGTGAGAGTTTGTAAGATGTGGATAGAGGAGCTAGGGATGAGTCAATTGAGATTAAGTGATCAACTCAAGTAATAAAATGACCCCTTGCACAAGGAAGGGGCTCATTATCAATCGGAAGACAGCACCCGGAGCAACAGTTAACCGACGTTGGCCGATGTTGAAAAGTAACAAATGGCTCCCTCGTGGATGATGATACAGAGCTAAAAGACATGAAGTGGCTCATGGGGGGTTGTGAAAATCACAATGGATAGGAGTCAATTATGGAGAACGGGAGGTGGGCCACTGCGACAGTTCGATCAATACCTAAAGCGGCAAAGAGTGGGCTTCCAAGGTGATCATCTTATCAGCGGCGCTCCCCGCATAGCATCCAAGGTTGGTCCCTCTCTGGGGGTGGACATTTATTTGACCCTGAACACCCGAAAAGCGTAAAATCTTTCTTTTTTTTTCATTTCCTAATCTGAAGATGACTGCCGGAATTACTCAACCACCGTATCCGCTCCATGAGTCTGTAAGAGACCTTTTGGACCCGGAGTATGTTGCCTTCTACAACGAGCATGTCATCAACAGCCAACAGGTGCACCTTCAGCCCGTGGAAGCATCACGGACAAGTGGTGTCTTGATTCCTGGCGCAGGTCCTATGCTGGAGGTGGGCAAGACTCAAGATATTACTGTTCAGCGGCGAGCTACCGAGGGCCCGGCAGTGCCCATCCGCTGCTTTACTCCGAAGGGCCAGGCGCCTGCTAGTGGATGGCCAGTGATGCTGTATTTCCACGGTGGTGGCTGGGTGCTGGGTAACATTGACACAGAGAACGTGGTATGCTCAAATCTTTGTGTGCGAGGTAACTGTGTGGTGATCACAGTTGACTACCGGTAAGTCAAATCTGCTACCTAATCCCACCATGCATACTTAATTTTGAGAAAGTTGATCCTGATTTCCTACAATTTCTTAGCCTTGCACCCGAAAACCGCTGGCCAGCAGCAGTTCACGACTGCTGGGAAGTTCTCCTCTGGCTAATTGCCGACGGCCCCGCCGTACTCTCAGTGGATGCTACCAAAGTCGCAACCGGTGGCTCCTCCGCCGGCGGGAACCTTGCCGCGATCATGACGCACAAGGCGCTGACACTGTCACCGCCTGTTCATTTCCGAGCCCAGCTTCTCTCTGTCCCCGTGACGGATAACACTGCCACAGTAGAGAACAACGAGTCATATCGTCGGTACGAACGGACCCCCGCGCTCCCTGCACTTAAGATGTGCTGGTACCGCGACCACTACATCCCCAACGACGTGGATCGCACCAGCCCAGAGTCAAGCCCACTATTTTGGAAGGGGGATTACTCGCAATTGCCGCCTGCACTGATTATGGTTGGCGAGTTGGATGTGCTACGCACGGAGGGCGAACAATATGCGGAGAAGTTGCAGAAGGCTGGCGTGGCTGTTGATTTGCAGGTTATGAAGGGCATGCCGCATCCGTTCTTAGCTATGGATGGCGCGTTGTCTGAGGGTAAGAGGTGCATCACTTTAATGTGTGATGCTCTCCAAAAGGCCTTTGGGGCTGAGTGAAGGTTTCCTTTCCAGTATGAGTGTCGTTTTGAAGATATTTGAGAAAAGAGATCGGCTCATTCGAGCATTTTGAGAAGAGAAGAAGTAAGAGACCTGAGGTTGCTGCGGGTTCTTCTTTGAATACCTTCTTGCAGTTCATTTTGCAGCCTTGATTTAATATAGAGAAGTTCTCTACGCAGTTCAGACTTTTGAACTAGATGCACATCTAAGCAGATAGGAAAACAGACATCACCGTGTAATCAATGGCCTTTGTGGCCTAACCATTCCTAGTTTTGCCTACTGGGCCGTATTCTTTCTACCAAATTCTTTTTCTTCCTATCAACGCTTTCGTATCGACCGTTTCGGGAATTCTCATTCACCCATATTTGACATTTTGCTCCCGTTGTGGCCCCCAAGTTCCTTCTTGAGACTGAGAATTTCCATTTCCGTACAAGAATTCCATACCTTGCAATAACCCCATCTTCCCACCTAAGCATCATTATCTTGCCAGTCTATCATCTCGAACAAAATGATCACCTTTAAGCAAACCAGTGGACAGATGACGAATGTTCTGAGTATTATATTGAAGGAGACAAGTATGTTGGATTAGCAGGTGCATGACTCTGCATGAATTTAAGATAACACATGGATAGTCCTGAGATTGTAGAGACTGCAGAGACTGCAGAGAAACGTCGCAGCGTGACCAAACGAGGCGGCTCCCCCCATAGTGGAAGAGAAAGCCGTATAGAATTGACCAAGGCGCGCTTTCTCGAGAGGTTAGAGACTCTACGATAAACCACTAAACTATTGGAAGTGGAAACTCGCGATGCTTTCTGGCCTCACTGGGGAGTGGCTCAATTGTCATTTTTGGAGTCTCACACCTAGGAACACAAAACATACAAGAGCTGCGAGAATTCTTCGGTTCTACCATTTGAAGGCCTTGCTTTGCAAGATGATTTTACCATGAAAAATCAATCACTGGGTTATGTATGTAGTATAAGTCTGTCTATAATTTCCATGTATGCAATAGAATGGACAGAAATGAAAGAGGGACAAAATTGAAAAAGAGCAGCAAACTGTATATCTGTTAATTCTATTAGACACTGTGCAAACTGAAGAAGGAAAAGGGTGATGGAAGAAAAATTGAAATAATAGGGGGGGGGGGGGGGGGGGGGGGAATAATTCGCGAATCAAATTGATCCTGTGAAGGGGAACAGAAGAAGTGACAGTTTCCAGGGAAACAAGAGACGCTTCTATCGAAAAACTGCAGAGTAAAGATACTCTAGAAGACCAGAGGGTGTATCGACAGCCCCCTTAGGCACTGGCTCTGGTCTATTTCCCCTTGGGCACGCGGGCGAGCCAGTAGATGAACAGCGCGCCGGCAATATTGAAAATAATGTAAACCCACATCAGACCGAAGTTCCGCCAAGCCTCAGAGAAAGTGCTGGAGATTCGGCTGAGGAACATATTCGTTGTGCTGACGGTGCAGAACGCGCAGTCGGTAGTAGCCATGGGATTTTGCAGATACCCGCCGGCCACCTTGATGTAAGCGCTCATGTAGTCTCCACAAGTTTGGTTGGCTGGGGGGTTGAACTTCAAATACTCGACAGCCTCACAGACTGCATCAGCGCCCGAAACACCCGTCGAGAGCATTGCCGAGATCAAGTAGGTGAACGGCGAAACGCGGTACATAAAGACCCAAAAGCCAGGCATGGCCTCCTTGGTTGCGAGAACACCACAGAAAATCAAGCAGAGGGAGAACAGCAAAGTCGCGATATTACCACCAGTTTCAGCCAGCTCGATTCCTGCAATCACCATGTGTGCGAAGGTCGAGGTGAATAACAAGAATGACCAGATCAACAGGAACATGAGAGCGCCTCGCTCGCTCACGGCGTGAGTGGGCTCTGCATTCTTGTACAACCCAATTGGATAATACCAACAGAAGTACATCAACGCAGCCATCAATGTGTTCCAAGGCATTTCAACCAAAATGTTCGAGATCATAAACGCCTTCCAACTGTATGTCTTGGATGGACGCTCCCGCACCTCGTAAAGAGAACGTTGGGTTACAAAGTTGGGCATGATCTGCTGTACTAGGTTACCAAAGATTGTCATCAACATGAAAACACTGAACATCTGGTTCTGGAGGCCTTGGATGGAATTCTGGGCGTGGAAAAATGAGAATCCAATGTAGAGCGAGGTGAGGATACAAAGGGCAGCTTTCGACCAGATGTAAGTCGGGGTGCGGTAGTACTGCGCAAAGACACGTTTGAGACACTCCAACAGTTGAACGTGGAAAGGTGCGGCGAATTCACGGAATGCGTTAGGCGAAGTATCAACGGCCGCCTTTGAAGATAGGGTGGACTTCAGCTCGGAGAGGTGGTCCTTGACCTGCCCAAATTCGGGACTCTCCCGCCATACCTTTGGCCAATCAATGTCACTGTGTGTACCTGGGGCTGCGCCAATAACGTCCAACATCCATTCAGCGGGGTTTTCTCCGGGGGTCAGATGGTGGGCTCCGTTGCGCTCGAAATAGTTCGATAGAGTAGATGAGTTTTCGCCGATTTCACCAAAGTAGATCGTCCTACCACCTCTAGCCAAAAAGAGAAGGCGGTCGAATCGCTGGAACAACATAGCAGAAGGTTGATGGATAGTGCAAAGAATGGCTTGTCCGTGCTTAGTGAGCGTTTCGATAAGGTCAAGAATGGACCAAGAAGTCTGTGAATCCAGGCCACTGGTAGGTTCATCAAGGAAGAGCAGGAGTTGAGGTTTCGCGGCAAGCTCCACACCAATCGTCAATCTCTTTCGTTGTTCAACGTTCAATCCCTCTCCGGGAACACCAACAACGGCGTCAGCGTACGCCTCCATACCCAAGAGTTTGATGACTTCGTCGGCATAGGCTATCTTTTCTTGTCGGCTGACCGTGGCGGGTTGACGTAACAAGGCACTAAACACGAGGGCTTCCCGAACTGTCGACGTAGACAAGTGCAAGTCTTGCTGTTGGACGTAGCCAGTTTTTCGCTGGAACGATTGATCTGTGGGGTTTCCGTCGACGAGCATTTGACCGGTGACGACACCCATCGTGACTCGAGTTGCAAGCACATCAAGCAAGGTAGTTTTTCCGGCTCCAGAGACACCCATCAATGCAGTGCAGGTGCCAGGCTTCACCCATCCATTAACGTGATCCAAGATCCTCCTGGGTTCTCCTTTGATCTTGATGTCGTAGCACACATCCTCCCATTGGAAAATCGCAGTTTGTCGCTGAATGGCGGTAGTACTGGGAGTAGACTCGTCTGTCTTGGCAACTGCAGAGGGTTGGGAAGATTTTTCCAAATCACCTTCTCCGGCGGCATGTGCCGGCTGATAACCACGGCGGAACAGAAGTACCTCACCTTTGGACTTCTTCTCGGAGATGTACTCAGTGGCAAAAAGATAGGTGGACATGAAAAACAACAAGAAGGCGATGAGGATTCCAAAGTTTCTCCACAAGTGTTTCGTCATGTACCCGTAACTCTCTTCGAGATACAGTGTTCCAGACACATCGCTAGAGCCTGATTGAGCACCGACAGTCGAGCAGATGCGGTTTTCCATTGAGATACTGTCGTATGCACCGCCAGAAGGAACAATAGCAGCGCATGGGAAGTGACGATTGCGGAATTCATTGACCATGAAACTTTCAAACGCGTAGGCAACGGGATCGATGTAGTTCATCCAGCGAGACCACCCGAGCATGTTTCGAGTGGGGATAACAAAACCGGTATAGATGACCATGCCCAGGATCAAAACAGCAGCAGGAACCAAGGCTTGTGAGAGCGAGCGGGAAGATGCCGCAATGGTTCTGAAAATCATTGACATAGTGAACGTAGTGAGGACCGAGAATATCCAGAAGGTAAAGAACGGCCCGCCTTCACGACGTAGGTGGGTCATAAAGTACAATGGTATATTAAAGGTAAATGAGTTGGCGATCTTGTATGGAACGTCGCAGAGCATCGATGCAAGTGCCTCCGCGAAAGGGTGGTGGAAGGCGTAACGAGCGTGCTTTTCAACAATTGGTCTCTGGGCGTACAGGGTAAGGATTTCCAATGCACTAGAGAAGGCATTCAGGAGAACGGCAAAAAACAGAAGAGCTCCCCGAGAGTAGAAGCTGGAGGTGTCATTTGGAAGATTCACAAAGACTGAACCAACGATCAAAGACATAATGAAGTTTCCAATTAAAGCTGTTGCTGTCAAGCTGTAATCTCCACGGAGACGCTGGAAGCCACGGGTGACACAGAGAGAAATCTGTTTCCGAACCGAAATGGTGTATGGCGATTTGACCCTCTGGCTCTTAGCTTGGGCAGCCCTACGCGCATCCACAAATGCATCGTAGGAGCTACCTTTGATAGGGTAGTTTTTCTCATACTCCTCTATTTCACCGAGAAGCTTAGCACGGGCGGTGCTTTTCTTCCAGGCTTCAGCAAAATCATCAGGAGTGATAGGAGCACGGCCTTCAAACCCACGCCGAACCACACGTTCCGAAGGGCTAGTGACCGACGTTAAGAAATCTGCCGTGGTTTGACGATCTGGGCACTCATAGCCCAGATCTTCAAAGTACTTCCTAGCCTCGGTGGTTGGCCCGAAGAAGATCTGCCTTCCTTCATAAAGGACGGTCACCTTGTCGAAGACGTCATAAGCACTCTGTGACGCTTGGTAGATAGCGACACAAGCAGTTGTTCCGGAATATTTGCTCATGAGGGCCAGGTTTTTGCAAAATTCAAGTGCGTTGGCACTATCCAGACCTCTCGTACTGTTATCCCAGCACTGCAAGGGACTCTGACTGAGAGTGGCCTCTGCAATACTAACTCGTTTCCTCTCACCTCCACTCACTCCGCGAACGAAGTCATTTCCAACTCGGGTGTTGACTGTATGGGAAAGGCCAAGCATAGCCATGACCACATCTCTCATGTGTCTGGCGTACTGCTCGGTTGAGACCCCCTCAAGGCGGTTTCGGGGGGCTCTAGCCAACGCAGCGAACATGAGGGTGTCGCCGACGGAGAGTTGAGGGAAGTGGACATCGGTCTCTGCTGAGTAGATTGCCTCGCCTTTAAAGGCATTTTGCATGTCCTTTGCAGAGATACCTGGAGTCATTGGCATATGTCAGAACCTCTGCAACAAGTTCAAGTTAGGTCATGGTGTAGCAAGAGCACTTACCTTGATAGTTGAGAACCGAGTCTTCGGACGTTTCAATGCCATTCATTTCACCGGCAATGGTCTTGAGTAAAGTCGAACATCCACTACCGGGCTTTCCCAAGACCACCAATGTTTCTCCGCTTTTGACAAGACCATCGAAGTTGCGAAGAATCTGAATTTTCTGAAGTTTCATGCCGGTCAGTTGGCGGAACATAGTGCCAATCTCCAGAAGAGTGTTCAGCACGTCTTTCTGATAATCCGTAGGAGAACCGAATCCGTGGACGTTCAAATTCTTGAACGAAATGCCAGCGGTCCGATCAGGGTACCTGTCAGGATCGCGAGACCGGATAGCTAGCAACATCTTCATCCAGTCCCGGACTTTGAAGTTGGGGCTACTGGGATTGATCGAGGATTCGGAGTCTCCATTAGTGAAGGGATTGTCCAATGCACCGTTCACTGAGAATCGAGTAGATTGCCGGGTGAGTCGTCGCGCTAGTTGACCAACCAGCGCTTCTTTATTTTCATCATCCTCCTGCACCGTGTCTTCATCGTCGTCCTTTTCTGGATCATTGATCGCGTCGAGCTCATGGTCACCCGGGAGCTGCGGGGTATTGTGGCTGACCACGGACTGGGACCGAGCAGGATTTGGGTTGATTGTCCCCAAGAGCGACATCTTGGTTTCAAAATCAACCTTTCAAATCCTAGATTCTCACGTGAGAGGAAACCGGATGAAGTTGAGATTGAAAGGAGGCTGAAAAATCTATCAACCCAAAACTATATCACAGAGTCGATGCCAGTCGACCACAAGCAGTCTGGGGGCTCGGCATATATAAGTTTATCTCTAAATCCAAAAATAAAATATTGGCAGAATCCAAAAGTTCCTTTAGGATCCCGGCGGATCCGGCCACGTTAGGGGTAATCATATTTTGTGAATATCTGTGAATATCTGTGAATATCTGTGATATAAGAACCTCCGGAGTGCCGAAATGGGTTTGACCGTGGATAATTAACTCCGTTAGCGAGGATTGTGTCCTGGTTATTAAGGTTTGCTCTCCTGCTTCCGGAACCCGAAACGGGGGAATGGAGCTTCCTTGGTAATGGTAACCCAATCAGTTGAATTTGTTGGTCTCCCAAGGAAAACAATTCTCAAGGTCTAGAAGGAAAGTTGCAAATCCTTGGAAGTTGAAAGTGACTCAAATGGACTAATCGGGTTAGGTACCGAGTCTTGGCATATCGGATCAACACGTCTCAATACACGGTATTTACCGATTAAAGAACATCCGGCATCCGCTCCACTCAACGTTCATGCAAAACCTAAACCTAAACGGCTCTGAAAACTCACCGAGGGTTGGAAAATCACCATTGGTCAGACTAGATCCAAGACATAACCCAAGGTAGTCTGGTCGGTAATGGATCCCAAAGACCGTGGACGGAGGACTTGAACCCCATCTTTGGCCGGAATACATATAAGATACTCCGTACATGGTGAAGTGTGTTGTACTGATCTACGGAGTACTCCGTACTAAGATACCTACTGTCGGGGTACCGGAGCCAAGTAATCCCGAATTTACTCGCCCACAAACGTCAGAGCCCATATCTGGGGAAATATTCTACCTAGGCACACTTTGCCACAAACTGCCACAAGTTGCCACAAAATCTTATGCAGTTATCCCACCTTGGGCTGGTCCCTTTTTTTTTCTCCATTCTAGTGTCTCGGATGGAGTATCTCTCTTTAGCCTTACCAACTGTGGATGTTTTTGGGGGGGGGGGCGAATCCACACCAAGAATTTCAACGCTCGCTTGGCTCTAATCTCAGAAAATACCTTACAACATACATCTAATTGTTACGACGCGTGAACATCCAAACATGAACGGAGTGCTCAATAGCCAAGCTTACGGCGACTCTACATTACGCCAACAAGTTTCCCATCTGCCAAGGCCAGAACACGGACATGTAAAGAAGAGACAGCGGAAAAGAAAGGTTGAACTCCACAGACAGACGTTAAGTCATATACTAACGATATTGTTAGGCATGCGACACTTGTCGCCACAGGAAAATAAAATGCGAGGTTACCACCAAGTCGAAATGCTCGTTCTGCAGCAAAGCCAATATTCCTTGTTCTCTGGTTGATCATAGGCGGCAAAGACAGTTGAAGAAGTACGACACCACCCGATATTGTAATTTGTCAGTAGTGAATAACATTCGAACAGCCTGAATATGATCGATCGCCTGGAAATGAATATCCAGCGTATGGAAGCTCATTTTCAAAAGATCGGATTTGACCTGGGGGAAGTGGTGAACGGGTCATCTTTAATCGAGGGTCTTGAGCAGTCAGATGAATCCCCATCGTCGAGTCCGGCTGAAAATACGCATTTGATACACCAGACGGGTGTTTGGAATCCAAAACCAAGACACCTGGTCGCTGAACAAGACCCCTCTGCTGCTACACAGAAGGTGTATCATTCGCTGGTCGACTCAGCCTTGGATGAATTTGATCCAGTAGTACCGGCGGATCTGACCTGCTTCTACGTTCCAAGATGTTTTACGGGTACACCGAACCCTGGTGAGAACCCTTGGTCGATCTCATGGCCGATAAAAGCTGATTAATACCTATAGGCTTCTCAGCCCTATCCTCAGAAGGAACGGAATGGATAACTCATAAATCGGAAGGGGCGTCCGTTGACAACTTACAGTCCTTCCTTTCACTAGGTCGCCACCAAGGATCGAATCGAAGCCCGCTGGAAGGTTTATTCCCCGACAAACCTTTCTCCCCATTACCATCGAAAGATGAGAAACTTTCGTTGGTCAATGACTATTTGCAACAAATCAACTCCCTGATCCCTATATTTCAACCGTCATCATTATTGTCACTTTGCGAGGACGACAACTTACAGGGCATATTGAATATCCCCGGTCGTTGGGCGAGCCTCAATGTTGTTTTAGCATTGGGGTATATGCTGCGCATAAAGAACAGCTCCCTTGTACAGACTGATCGTCAGAAGAGCTGGATGTTTATGAAGAACGCCTTGGGAGTTTTGAATGAACTCTGCTTTGGGTTACCAGATCTATGGACTGTGCAGGCGCTCATCGGGATGGTAAGACGAAAAATTATTATGAGAGAAGATGTAACTAACGGTGCATTTTTTTTCTTAGATCTTCTTTCTGTTGGGGACATTGAGCAGCCAGCCTTGCGGGTATTTAATTTCCTCCGCTATGCGACTATGTCATCAAATTCGACTTGAACGATGTGAAAGTGGGTCTGGATTACGTGCTGAAGAACTAGAACATCGGAGGCGGATCTTTTGGATTGCTTACTGCCTTGACAAAGAGTAAGAAACTCTATAATGATAGCAGTTTTAACCTATACTGACGTACCATAGAATATCTCTTCGGGTTGGTATTCCACTAGCGCAACGCGACGACGACATGGATGTCTTGTTACCAACGGAAGTTCCACCGGATAACATGGGAACCGTGTCAACAACAGATCAACGAAGGACTTTCAACGTCTTCAGATCAATGTGTGAACTTGCCCTAATCAGGAGCCAAATTTACAAACACCTCTACTCTGTCGCAGCAGCAGATCGCCCGCTTGTTGAAGTGGCCGCCGCGGTTGCGATGTTAAACGAAAAGCTCCAACTGTGGAAAGATAGCATTCCCACCGAGTTTCAGCCCGAATCCAAAAGATTTTCCGCTTTTCCAAAATCCTCGACAATATCTGCGACTCTCCTTTTTCTGCATTTCTCATACTTCAGCTGTCTGATCGCTATTCATCGGGTCCCAGCGGCCCGGGGGTCAAGGCTAGCTATGGATTTAGTCGAAAGAAACAACGTCTACAATGTACCCCACCCAGTGGTGTCCATGTCGGAATCACTGTGCACCACAGCTGCAACGGCGTCGATAAACTTGATGAAATACATTCCCAAATCTAATATCGCCCTCATAGGGTACGTGATGACCCAAATTGGAACACGTCTGTTCTTTTGCGTCCTTGTTCTGTGGCTAACGTACACTAGGATGATGATTTACTACCCTATACTTGCATCCAAAACACTCTCCTCGGCCATCGTCCAGAATCCACGAGACACTTCGCGCATATATCACATCCGACTTATCATGCAAGTGGAAACGTTTGTATCATCCTTGGTTCTTGATACACCCAATGAAGGGATTGATGGACTTTTGAAGGATTGCGCCGAGTATCGCTCTCTCGCGGAGGCTGCAGTGAGGGAGGCTACCCAATTATGTCGGGGTTGATCACCAGGGTAAACCATATATGTCCCCTACTTAATAGAGCAGTTTCCCTATATGGATTCGACATTAAGTATACACCGTCTTCCATTGACCAACAGACAGAGTGCGGGCAAAACGAATCTGGTGGGGTATTTGCCAATCGTGACTTGCTTTGGCGTACCTAGAAATCGGAGTGCCCTTGACTCGCAAATTGGCGACAGTACATAGCTCATTCAATATACACACTCCTCTCAATTCATGGTTCGACCCCACGAATGGCAGTATCTAGATCTCTAGTGGATACATGACCGACTCTGCCCTCTCATCTTGCTTTTGAATTTCCATCTTGCCCGGGGGGAGTCGGTCCTTCAACTCATTCTCACCATTTTGCATAACTAGCCCAATTGGTCCCATGCCAAGCCGCGTGCAACTTTGCTGATTCTTGTGGTTTGGATGTGTCAGCACCATGGATCCCCTGGTGAGATTCATACATTCCAAGATTATTTCAAGAGAATTGGTTTCACAATGCATAGTGTATATCCGAATTTTTTTTTTTTTAATTGCATCTTTCCTGTCTTTAAGATATCTCAGTGTTGTAAGCAAATGAAACAGGAGTTGCCGACAAAAGTGACCACGGTCTATTTAGCCCTCGAAATAGATATATATCTAACCTCATCCGTTCCCTCCCACAACTGTCTAAATTTTCTCCCGAAATTCCCGAAATTTCCCACGATAATTTAGGATTCATCAGTGCGCACGTTTACTCTTTGGTCTGAAACTACCTGGTTCAATTCATCTGTTGCTCCAAAATTTCGGTTTTGTCTCGAGTTACGCGGAATTTTCTGGAAAACAAGAGGGGATTGCTTTGAAATCGACGGAGTAGATTTACGCCCCGTTCTCACCCAGCCCCACACATGGAAGACTGTTGACACAGTGATCTAAGCTCTGTTAGGAAAGGATCTGCTTGGCACGCCATTTTCAAACCGAGTGCTATTTCATGTCCCCAGAGCAAAATACAACACACATAACCTCCGAACTCCCTTTACCCCCTTAGTCACATCTACTGGAGAGAGCACTTATAATTCAATTCGATCATCCCTAGAACAACATCTATGAATTCTAAGAGAGGCTTTTAAATTTCAAATACTGGTAAACCAATCCCGGGATCTTTTTGAATGCTAGCAATGTCAGGTGAAACTCTTTAGATTGGGGTGCCACATGAACGAATTAATTTGGATCTTCAGTTCGATATATGATTCACCCTAGCATTACATACCGGAATTAATTAGATGTTCTCTAGTGTTTAAAGTTTACATGCCTCTCTTAGATTTGTTTGATGTTGTATTAGTCCAAAGGATCAGTGATGGTGAAATTAATTTAAATTCTCAAATGACAGATGTGATACTCTACGTGGGCCAGGGAACTCGGAGGTTGTGGTCCTGACCGTGAGATTATCATCCATGACACTCGGATTCAAAATGGCGCGCCAAGAAAGACTTCTTAAAGGGGCTTAGACCATTATGCCATTAGAGAAAATCACTGCGCCAACAGCATTCCACATCCACACTACGGAGTACCCTCTCGACTCAAAATTTTAGTCAGTGTACTCCGTACACACACAGTCTATGGAGCACTCCCGTGGCATTCTATCGCGCAGGGATCTGCCTCATTTTTCCTCACAAACCTTAGTCTTTAGCATTTGAACCTACAACAGTCTACCCTATAAAGATTCACCACCTCCACAGTGGCAGTACTAGCGTATAAATTAGCTTAGTATTTAATATGGTATTTTACAAATTGATACTACAATGTTCTTTTAAAAAACAGGATTCTCAACCTTTCAACTCTCCATTTCTCTCACATACAACATACAACAATTTCTCATATACAATGCCACTACTACATACAACACTTAGTACTTAGTAGCACCCCCCTGAGCATCAATAACCGCCTAGCACCGAGCAGGCATACTCTCAATCAGCCCATTCAAGAAATCCTCCGGTACAGCATCCCAAGCATCACGAACAACCCCTCGGAGTATAGTAGGCGTCATATACTGATCTCCATACTTCTCCTCTATCCAATCCTTCATCCAATTCCATACAGATTCAATAGGATTCAAATCCGGTGAAAATGCAGGCCACGCCATTATACAAACACCAAGCTCCTCAAAGTATTCAATTGTTTCTTTAGCAGAATGCCCAGGCGCATTATCTTGCATAACAATTGGGTTTCGATCCTTTCGAAGGCGAAAAACCCCCTCCATTAAAGGAGCAATGTGCGAGACATAGCCTTCGGCATCAATCCAGCCCCATTCCTTCTCCCAAAAGAGGGACGGGCCTTTTTCAAGGCCTAAAAACGAAGCCCAAAACATCCATCCTCCACATTTCCGGCGTCGAGGTCGAAGGCAGTCAGGGTGCCTTTCTTCATCAGCTCGCCGAGTCACTCGTACCTTTCGGTGGTATCCAGGGGTTACCCAGGTCTCATCAGTCCAGATTATTCGACACCAATCATCACGAGTCCAGTTAACGTGAGCTCGTGCCCAAGTGAGGCGTTCAAGGAGATTCTTCTCCATTATATCAGGTCGACCAAGCGCAACACGCCGGTTATATCCCCTACTAGCCAAGGTTCGTCGAAGTGTATCAACAGAGATATTAAGATAGAAAATTAATTAACTTCTCGTACGAAAGCCGGCGATTGATCTCATCTGTAGTGATAAAAGTAATAATATCATCCGCTTCACTCCTTATCAATTTCGGGACTCGACCCGGGGGCTTACGAGGCGTAGGAGTACCTCGTGCAATCGCCCAGCGTACTTGGTTCCGGGTGATACCAAGATAATCCGCAATTCTTTGTTTCGACCAGTCAATACTATCCAAAGTAAGCACTTGGATAGCAGTATCTCGCTCTAGCCAGTTCCAACGTTGTAATTTCCGGTCAAGATTACCCATCGGAAAGGGCTCACAAGGCATAGCAGAAGCAGCGGAATTGGTGGTATCGGCGGTAAAGGACTCGGTATCGGAATCCGGTGGTTCGGGTGGGGGGCTTGGGGTACGAGGGACCTCTTCAATAGGGAGCTCAGGGTATTCCATAGTGAATTGAATTGAATTGTATGGTAGAGAGGGTAGTTGAAGAAGGAAGAATTCAAGAGCAAAGCAATACATGGTGAATACAGAGTACTAAATTTCATTAGGACTAAATTTTGCAGATCTCTACACCGCCACTGTGGAGGTGGTGAATCTTTATAGGGTAGACTGTTGTACAAGTTAAATGATGTCGAACTGGTCGACTTCCTCGAATTGCTCTCTTCTACAAAAATTCCCTGACTTTACTAAGTCCTAGTATGCCAGCCAGATGATAGGCTTAGTGATGTTCGGCAGCCTCTGCTATCCGTTCAATTGAAAGGTAAGAGCCCTATGGTTTTAAAAAATTTTTTTTTTTTTAAATTGAAATCAGCATCAAGCTATTGATGAGCTACACAACCTGGGTGTCCCACAGACAGAGTGGGCTGTTGTAGATCCTGCCGATCTTTCTGCACTGGTAATTGTGATGTCTTGTTTCATCCGAAGACTGTATTTTTCCTAAGCAACTTACACATCGGCGCAGACAGCATACGCAATACACGCTAGCAAAGATTAGCGTGTTCTTGGCGGAGCCACATTGACAGAATGTTGAGTACAGCATAGGATATACTACTAGGGTATAAGCTCTATTTACTCCGTGGAAGGAGAGAGAATTAAGAAGGAACGGAATAAACAGGGACCGAGTATTTACAGAGGTCTCCCTCTTCGTTCCGAACCCTATAAAAACCATGCAAATAACTCAACACGCAGAATCATCTAGCACGTTGACATCACACATCGATGCCTTTTACCTGAACCTGAATCTCCACTGGCGACTCGATGATACGGCCAGCTGCATCATGTGTCGCATCCCATTCTGCGACCTCGTCATTAGGGACTTTTTTGAGCCGGTTACTCTGAACACCGCCATCTAGGCTCAATTGTTCCTGTCGCAGTTTGTAGCCCTTCCATTTGGGAATGAGGAAGGCCCAGAAATAGTAATAAATGCCACAGGCAAGAAGACTAGGGGGGTTTTGGTTAGTACCTGTAGACGAGGGGGCCAGATAGACGTGTAAGCCAAATTTGGCTGACTTACATTCCAATTCCCGTCACGGCAGACGTTGCATACCAAAAGCTGACATCGCCAGCATACTGGCCCCCTGCTGGCGGATACCAGGGCATAACAAGAAGGTAAAGCTGGACGAGAATATTAAAGAGAATCACGAAATTCCAGGCCTTGAATTCGGGCTCGGGAAGGTTGGCGTTCCTTCGGCGCCACCGTACAACGTAGATGCCAACAGCCATGGCAAGGTTAAAGGCAGCTGTAGGGATGACACTTAAATCGTTGACTGTGGAGTGTTAGCCTTGCAAGAACGCCCGGCCGGCTTCTGGTAGGGGAAAAAGAAGAGGAAAACACACCGAAAGTGAAGGCATCTCCTGCAGGAATGGCTAGGATCATCAACGCGGTCAGAGCCCAAATGATGGCGTACGGACCCAATGGTGTGCCGAAAGGCTTAGTCGAGACCCAGAGCGTCGTCCATGGTAGAACTCCCTGTCGGCCGCATTCTCTGATGCGGCGGGATAGACCAATGATCACGGCTATCATGTTACCGAAGGAAGCCAAGGCGATGAGGAAATTGAGGCCGCGAACTGCGCCGCTATCGCCGAAGACCTTGTTAAAGAAGAGACTTGCCGTCGTCAAGTCAGAGTTCTCCAACTCCTCCTTGGGAACTGTGAGACCGTTTGAAATTAGCGTGGTGGGACTAGCACAGTACGGGATATCGACAACTGACCAGCAGCAAAGAACGCGACGTTTGCAAACATGTATAACACGTACACCACCGTGAGAGCGATGGTGGCGTAGATTTTGAGTGACTTGACGGGATTCTATCAGAGAAATGTCAGTCTCAGCCCCGTGCCACGTAAATCTCGAGCTGCCATACCTTGACCTCGTTGGCAACATTGAAGGCGTTGTTATAACCACCATAGGAGAAAATGATACGGTACAGGGCAGTAGTAAATCCGTATGCAGAAGCTGTGGAGCTCCCTGACCAAGCGTCTTGAAAATTAGCCTTGGGGTGCTCAACTTTGGTGTTGCCCCCCAAAACAACAAAGCCAGTGACTATCACAAAGAGAAGGGTGCAAATCTTCACAATTCCAACAGCATTTGAGAACCAATACGCGTATTTTGTATTAAACACCAGCGCTGTAGGTTGTCAGTGTCCCAAGTTGAAACGAACCAATTTATCCAAAGTAACTTACTCAATGTGGCAACACTGTAGCAAGCTAGAGCAGTGCCTTTGATCTGCCAATCGGTGCCGGTGTGCCCGGAGATGGCGATAAGATACTTGGCCATGACTATGGTGATTTGTTAATTAATGCCTTGTGAGTGATTAAATGCAACCAGCCACTCACCTGTGGCATTGGCGGTTCCAAATGAAAGAATGACACTCTGGACCGCAAAGGTGGTTGGAAAGAGCCATCTTGGACTAGGGTAGGCTTGTTCGAGGAAGACGACTTCTGAACCTGATCGACTGGGGAAGTATGCCGTAAACTCAAGGTACACAGCTCCAGACGTGAGACATATCTAGGAAAAAGCAAGCATGATTAGTCGATACTGCTTTCCCATTACAGGCGAGACATACCAAGTAACCGAGGGTCCAGTAAACAAAACTGACGCCGACCGAGCCCGTCCCGGACAGGATAGATGATGCTTCGTCATATAAGCGGGAGTCTATGCACATGCATGGGTCATGTGGTACTAACGCGTAGAGTAGATACCAGCGCCGATCATCATTGTGATGTTCAGCAAGGTAATTGTGACAGGGCCGACGGAGTATCCCAATGGTGAGTTGTGTTCAACTGGAGCGCCAGATGCGTCCTGATACGTTGTTGCCGCATTATTGCCTCCAGTCTCGCCGATATACCTCCCGGTAGTAGTTGTGACCTCCCCTGTCTGGCCTTCGACCGCAGTGCTGAACGCGGCAGGGGGCTTGTTGGAAGATCGCCGCCAAGTCATTGCTGGCAATTGTTAAGAGCTATGAAAACCAAGTATATCTGGCAAGATTCTCCGTGAAAAACAAATACTATAAAACACAAGGCGACTAGTGTCAAGATCACTGTTGCTTGATATTGATGGTTCCTATGCTGGAGGAAGGGAAAAAATCTGTGCCGCATCAGCCTTCTATATATCAAGGCACCTAATCTTTTGCCTTTTGCTATCTCATCTGCGGATTTATTATCCAATACCACGCCCACGATTACGGTTGGCGTGCGGGCAATGTTTTGTTTGTGGATCGTAACGATTTCAACATCGGAGGGGCAAATGTTACAACCATAGAAGTGGGCCGAATAGGAGACTGACCCTATGAATTCGGACCTTGAGGTGGAAGGCGTCATGGGAAGCAGAAATCCAAAGATAATTCGTCATCCGGTGTCCAGGTCTGTGTATAAAATCCTCGTCAAAAGCATCTAACCTGTAACTCTTATGCATTCTAAGTGGGGAAAGCATCTTGCAATGATTCAGTCTCCAAATTCTCTGTCGGAGTTGAAATCAGTGAATCTGATGGCCAAGTATCACGTAAAGATCGGGTACAGTTGAAGATATACGTTGGTATATCTGTACCGGTAGGAAATTTGCCGTGGTAAGACTTGCGTGGGGAGATAGTACAACCCCTGAGGCTAATGGTGGTACCATTTCTCTCAACCACAGTACATCTGGCACGTAATAATCAGCTAAATGGCGAAAAGAAGAAGAAGCCTGGTTGGAGCTGGCGTGAGACTTGGATGCGCCAAGCTGGATTGGCTACAAATATGCCATTTCGCGCAATGATGGTGTGTTATTGGAAATTGCGGGGGGCTTGTTTTGCTACTTATCACGTCATGTGTTGTTGAGATGAGTGTGAGCAATGTCCTGAACAGACGTTTGATGGCCTCAGGCCCCCATAGGGTTTGGTTCCATATGAGACAGAACCTGTAGGTCGTTAGTTAGATAATTTCCCCTTTTATCCTCACCATTCACGTTTCTCCACAGGAATCATAAACAGTTTCTCTCTACTTAGAGACCCTTTGTACAGTGATCGCTTGAAGAGATCGCTGACCCTAGGCACTTCTGATGACTAAGTAAGGAGTTGAACGAGGTGCTTCAAACTGAGGATTTTCTGAACAAAGAGATCGGAGCGCGGGAAGGGCTCTGGAACAAATTCGGAGGTCTCGGGTTTGACGATGAAAAGGGTCGGAAGGGTGGACGGCGGGAACTGAGGTTTGACAAAAAATGTTAACACACTAGCGTTGCTCTGGGAGTCGAAGTGCACGCTTTACCAAAGACACATTTTCTCAAGTAGATTTTTCACAGAGATAGAAAAAATGAATCGCCTGATGCAGCCAAGGTAGTTACCTCCACTCAATGATGGCAAACTTGAGGTATTTGTGAAATGAGCTACAGTGTAAGGAGGATGATTTAGGTTCAACGACCTCTCTTGCAATGTATTTACCTTCGCCATTGTATGGTGTTGCGTTGAGATCCATTATCTAGTAGATGAGATCATAGAGACATAATGTTTTATGTTGTAGTGAGTGTAGTGCAAGAGAGGAAAGGAGAACTACAGGTTGATCAGGTGACATAGAGATTCAAACATTTCAAACATGTTGGGGTGTTGATGCCTCAGGCCAGAGCCCCTTAGAGCCGAGTCTCCTTTCCAATGCAACTCTCTCCTTCTTCAACTTATCGGGATTGAATATAGGAGGCCTGGCTCTTTTCTCTTCACTAATCCAGTTACTAACCCAGTTTTTGACGACTCCTATAAAACAAAATTTGGGTCGTCAAACCGTGCATTTATGTCAACACCGACAGCTAAAAGAGACTCAACACGGAACCTTCTTCAACGGCTTCACATAGCTCAAGCGCAGCTACATCTCGCATTTTAAGTCACATTGTGGGTAAGTGCCAGTAATGGAATCACTTTGCTCAGCCTGTGGAAGGTGTACAGGAGAGCATCAAATAGTATGGGGGCTCAACCACCCTGTACTTCAACCGGAATTGTGTACTCACTATTACTCAACCAATTGAGTTGCGTACGAAGAGACACAACGGCCAAAATTTGCAGGCCTAATTTTCAAGCCGCATAATGTTAGGGCCGAAAACATCAGCGCTAAAACATGCGACAACAAGACGCTAACCTCTGTGCTAAAATGAATGAGCTACTAGATTCGTGCTACAAGGCTGCCTATTTCTGGACACCTATTGCATAAAGATTGTGATAAGTACGGGATTCTAGAGAGATCGTCACAGTCCTCAGAAATCAGCCATCATGCTACTCTTGAATCTCCTCACTGTCGCCGCCGGCCTAATAGTGCCCGCTGGCGCCCAAAATATACCAACCCAAAGAACCTCGAGTACGACATCAGCTCTCATATCAACACAGTATGAGTCTGCTTCTGATGCCCCGGTTATTTTCGGGGACCAGAGCTTCGTGTTCCTCGTGGATACCGGCAACAGTGACGCCTACGTGATGCAAACAGGCTACAGATGCGTCAACAGCACCAATTTCCTTCTCAAATCACAAAATTATCGTCTCTACGCAAACCAGACCTACCACAAGTCTGAGACATGTAGTAGTGTCCCCAACGAGATGTTCGGCATAAAATACGGCGCAGGAAGCGCGGGCGGCCTCTTGGTCTACGAACAAGTGTCCATAGGCGGTCGGTGTAAGCGTCAACACCCAGAAGATCGGCATCTCAAATGATTCCAACCCTTTGGGCGATGAGGTGAATAGCAGGTTACTCGGCCTTGGATACCCCCAGCTCTCACCTCCGCGCACCCGGCGAATCACATATCCAACAGCACCTATTGGGCCGATCGTCCGGTGTACAACCTTTTGCGATTCACGATGCACGAGTAGGGCCTTTTTTATCCATACTTCAGTCTCGTGCTCGTACAAATACCGCAGAATCAATCTACGTCTTTTGGAGGGTACTTGACGCTCGGTGGTCTTCCATCCGTTAACCGTAGTTTCCACTTCGTTACAGTCCCTGTCGAGACTACGAAGAAATTTTCGCTGTTATATACGTCCCGAGAACAGGTTAGGTCTTCCTGGTCAGCCACTTTTAGCAATGTCGCTTGCGGCTTATCGTCGAACAACCTGACCGCAAACACCACTTCATTTCAAACAATCGTCGCGTCTGGGAACTTTATCTCGTGCCTTCCACCTGCGCTTGTTGAGCCGATCAATGCGCTATTTTCGCCGCCGGTATCTTACTATTCTGATCTCGATTTGTATGTTGTTGATTGCGCGGTCAAAGCACTGGAATTCGGACTGTCACCTGGTGACCAGACATTCTACCACGATGGTTCCGATCCGATCTATCAGACCTCTGTCGAGTTTTGCGTGTCTAATTTAGCAATTTAGCTTCGTGCTCTGAAATTTCTCTGGGTAGTGTGATGTTGAATGTTGTTGAAGATCCATTTTTGAATGACGTCGGGGCTGTACTTGACCTTGGGAAGAATGAGAAACTGTTCGCTAAGAAGATGGTCTCTCTGTATAGTGCCTTTTATAATCCATCTCGAGGATTAATACCTCGATGCCTCTAATTTCTTATGTCTCGGTACGATGCGATAGCCAGTATAGCGCTATGATCGGTCGGTTTTTGGTCTTGAACATTTCACTGATATCAAAAAGCATGAAAGAAGTAAGATATCATATTTGTATCTAATTCTTTAATCTCATGCTGCCCAAGTATTTAACATTCTGAATGCTTCATCCAGTCCACCATCTATATCGATAATTTTAGAGCCTCTATCTTCTAGTTTGAAATTCATCTCGGGCTCTTCGCTTCCTATATAATCTTCGGGTAGAATTGCTTTTAAAGATAGTCACAGCAGTACGCGCATCCCAAAGTCCATCGCGAGATGTTCACATAGACTACTGTATTGAGAATATGCAGGGCGCAGATACGGCGGTCGATTGTAATTGGGCAAACAAGTATACATTCGCGATGAGATTTGTCGAAAGGGTGATGACTCGATTGGAAGAGGTCTTCTTTTCTATGCTAGCCCCAAATTCAGATTCAGATCTAGATGACAGAGATAGCTGTACGGATCTTTGCGTGAGAGCGATATCAAATCTGTAAGTTGCTTCTAGAAGGATGTCAGCCCTATCAAATGAGCTGATGTTTTCCGGAACAACTGCGTGGAAGACAAGTGCTTTGGCTTCGTATAAGAATGAGTTCCTGGTGTTGAGTGGAAGTAAAAAGACTGAATATTTTCACTCATCATCATTTTCGCCACTGTTTCTTCCAACTTCTGAAGTTGAGCTTCCAGCTGCAATTTTTCCCGAGTAATTATGGATGGTAGTGGAGCCTAGGATGAGGTCTGATTATTCATAGATTCTTTTGGGTGACATAGTGTCCAATTTAAGAGCACGGTGAGCCAGTTCTTGAGGTCGGGTAGACCCAAAATCCGCTCTGGGACCGTAGACATCACCCCTGAGAGTCGCTCCGGCGACGTAAGCCTAAGAATAGATGTTCTCTCAAATGAAAAGACGCTTAGAGGAATGTCAAGCTGAGAGAAAATTACCCTGACTGTGTACATGTCTCCTGGCCATCTATTACGGACGGTTAATCTGTCCGTAACCTTCGCAGGAGAACCAGACCTTTCTCTAGATGCCACAATGCTTGTTGAACATTGCCGATCAAACACATGAAGGTAATAAATACAAGGCTGCAGATAAACGGAACCTTAGCCACAGGATCCCGGGAAAGACATGCGTGAAGCTAAGAGTGCGATCTAGTAATACGCTGGATCTGTTTGATGGATACCTCAAGTCGCGATGTAGGGAGGTAAGCGCAACAATAGAATGGTGGATAACGGATTGGTCTTAATTTCTCTGCAGGATAAGATTCGTCCATAGCACAGAATCTGAGAGTCGAGGTAAGGAATCGGCTGCTTCGCAACGGTAAAAATAGAGTAGTTCACGGTCTGCGCGACTGCCGGGTTCTTTGAATAGAACACTGTGTATCTTAATTTCTGGGTAGGAGTGGGGAGAGGCTTGCGGATATCCGGGGCAGCTTTGTCCGGCGGAAGTGCACCGGCGACATCCGGGACGTCGCATTTAATTCGGTGGGTCCTGGCTTAGAAGCAGAATACTGAGCGTTAGCCAATAAAGTCACTTGTTGATGGCACACCCTGTTTGAACTTTAGGTGTGCCGCGACGCTTGGTGGAAATCGTGTCTGTGCCAATCAGATCGGGGGAAAAGAAGCCAATGTGGAAGGATTGGGGCAAGCAAGGGTGAAGCTGCTGAGTGGGGGTGGAAAACCAGGCACCCGCATGTAAGCGACTATCTCCTGGCACTTCTGTAAATGTTAGTTCTTTTAAATAAATTATATTATGACCTTCTGTTTTAAGTATAGCACTTAGATTCTATTATCATGTCAATACTAATATTTAATTTCAAGGGCTTTTTTTCCGGAGCGCCTCTATGATTTTACACATCTTATGTTGAATTCGCTGGCGATGGGAGCGGCTAGAAGCTAAACATCTACGGGGTACAATAAGCTTAAAGAACTTGATAGTTAAAGCCAGCTTTAAGGATTTTAGCCTATCGGTCTACGCGCTACTTTTCTCTCCCTAGCTGCGTGATCCCTGTCTCAAGGCCCCAGGGAAAAACTAGAGAGTGTACTCTGTGGTCATAGTGAACGATCGATTCCTATTTGCGACGCTTGCATAATAGGGGATATAGCTAGGTTTTGTAATACTAGGTATGATCAAGTGGGAGCCACGGGATAAGAAATTGCATGCCTATGCTCAAATGTGTATAATCCAGCCCCCTTTGAGGGCCTACAGACTCGCACTAACTGCGAGCATTGTCACCATCCTGCCGCACCCCTTCGTATCATATGTGACGTTTCGCTCGGCCACTCGTTCAAACTAGAGAGAACAGTAGAAATTGGACTGCACCTGCGGAGTTCTCCGTACTGGGCGTTCACTTCCCTTTTACATCGCGCTGGCAGTCTCACATCATCACGGCTTAGCGTCCTTTCCTTTTAAATGCCATTATTCCCGGAAGACCCACAAAGATTGTCCAAAACCGAGCTATCACGGCTAACGGTCTCTTCGGGTATATGAGCCGAGGGCCAAGACATTGAACTAAGATTTCGAAACTGAAGGCGTGCCCCTCATTCAATTGGGAGTCGGAAAATGGCTCTTACACCATAAATTACAAATAAGGCTCGGCATATTTCAGTGGTAAGTCTATAGATCCCGTGTTGGATACCCTTTTAGGGCCATAATAATATTGGGCGTCGTACACATCAAAATAATTAGTTTAAATAAATATAAGCATGTGGTGGGGATGTGCACAATCGACAGGGGGAACGCTTTCCGCGCTAGCCTCATGGAGATTCCATGCATCCTTAAACACGATCCTCATGCACGAAATAATCGGTCCTGACAGCTATTCCTGGTCCAGGAACTGGTGCCGGATCCTTAACCAATCCATCGTCGGAGTCGTGGAACGAAATGTCATCTACGCCGCGGTCAATGTGACTTTGTGAGGTGGACACGGTAGTGTGTTGCTTGCTGGCCTGGGCACCGGTGTGCACACCAGAGTGCGAGAGCTCGTAGCCGCGGTGGCCGCTGTAGGTTCCGGTGCGAGAGTGCGAGCCGAATACCAGGGTGCGGAGAACGGGGAGACACGAAGTAATGATGGCGATGGCGGTTTCGACCATGGAGACGGTGCAGGTGATCATTTGTTCGTTGCGGTGGGAGTAGATCGCTCGGATAACTGAGTACATTGTGGTTTAGTTGTGGGAATGAGACGAGAGGAGAAAATGGAGGGGTAACATACTGCTAGTGATGACTACAAGTACACCCAGGAGGAAGACAGAGATGACACCCCATTTTTGTCTCGTGGGCATCTTGAGTCGCACAACTTGCGCAATGGGGAGGCAGATAACTGGGTAAATTATGTTAAATGGAGCGATGGAGATGAATTGAGCTGGAACCCTTACTGAAGACATCAGTGAAGATGTTGACTGCAAAGAGGGTTAGTTGATAATCCAAGTTCAACAAGAAAGACTTCCTTACAGAAGATCGTGATCCAGAAGTTGACTGTGGACGGTCCTTTGGGACATGTCACTGAAAGAGCGTTAGTCCCTGCATCTGTGGTTGACATGGAAGCATCCTCACACTCGGCATTAGTAATCCCCTCCCACTGCCGCCGGGGCGGATAGCACTTGAAGATAATGTCAAAAAACACCACTAGCCAGGTCGCAGCCAGGATACAGAGTGTGATATTATACACAATCTGGTACTGGGTGCGATCTGCCAGGCGCTTGTAGAAGATCACCATGCTTGACTTGATCAGCCACAGCGAAGTGACGTATAAGATGGAGCCGGGAATGATCATCTGGATAAATCGGGCATTAATACCAACGTGATTGTACCTATTTCCCATCTCAGGCAGTCTTTTACCTTCGTCATATTAATCTTCTCCTGCAAGGTAGAATTGGCCATTTCAGACATGCCTGTGCCCGCAATCGTCAGTGCAGTCCTCTCGAATTTTCTTCTTCGCTCTTTTCAATACTTGAAAAACCTACCCTGGCCGAACATGTAATGTTGAATTGCCAGATCCCCGATTAGACACATGGCAGCCAGACACACGAACAGGTCGTCGAGGTAAAGTCGCTTCAGGAGCCGCAGGCGGACCACAACGCGACAGGCCAGGAAGGCGCATGCCGCCACTGTGCAGACATACCAAGCCACCTGCACAACAGAAACCCCGTTAGCAAGCTAGCAGGAGGCAAGGATGTGGTGATGATTTGAGAAAAACATAGCATACCACTTGTCCTAGATCCGGGCGCGTCATGTTGACTTGCCTCTGTCCCAGTCATAAACCGCAGAGAGAGAGGGGGGGTGGCAAGGCAAGACGAGCATGAAATAATAATGTGCCGGCTGTCTAGTGTTATAAATTGTCTTATGGACATCTACAACCCGAAATTGAGAGGAAGGCACTGAAACACTTTTTTCAAGGCCCACTGCCTTAGGAGGCCCTAGCACAGATTATCGAACAGGTTAAACTTAGTAGACCGAAGGGTTGTACGAATCACCTTGTATAAGATAGGTGGTATCTTTCTAGGGTAAGATTACATCTATGCTTTGAATAGAGGGGGTGGACATCGATAATTACTGTATTAGACGGGAATTTTACAATCGACCCTAACTTAGTGCTCCACTGAGTGACCCATGGATCGGCTCTTCAACCAAAGAAAGGCTAGATTCATTCCAAAGCTTGCCCAGGTGGGAACCTTGGAAAGTTCCAAAGTTGCATTCCAGAATTGGGTTGGTTCGGATGAATTCCGAGTCAACCGGTTAATTTGGGCGAGTCCTGGGAAATCCGCGCGTTTGGAGATTCCCCTTTCGGGACTTATATAACTCAATTCTATTTCAAAGCCAGTGGTCTGCGGCTAGCAACATCACGCGATATGCCGTACTATCGATTGCACAAGCAAGCCGAGTGCGAAAATGATTTATTTTTCTAGATCCGCAGTGGGGGAAAGGGAGAACGTGCCACTTCTGCGCTCTGTCGAGACTTTAAACCCCCCCCCCCCCCCCCCCCCCCCCCCCGAGTGTTCCGGGAAAAGCCGAGAGAGAAGTTTGATTTGCCACGCAGCACAAATACGATCTCCACTGTGGGGGCCGATGCACTTGCAATGCCGTTCGCAGGATTTTGGCCTTGGGGGGCGTTCTCGAGCCATGGTAGTACCTGCATTAGGGTCATTCGGTGATGTTCATGTCTCGATTGAAATTATATACACATAATTCTAGATTTCATTTTTCATCATACAAATCAACCTTGGAAGACCAGGCTGAAGTGGTTCGTGGGACGTTTTCTCAGACACTCCCGGCCAGCAAAACAGGGTTCTGCACCACGGGGTACTTGGGGTAGTTGGGCTTGTAGACCTTTTGGCAGCGACCGTTATACGCGCCAGTCGTGCTCACCACGGTCTCCTCCTCATGCCCAGGAACACCCAAGCGTGCCAGAGGACCATTCACAGGTTGGGCCTTCTCCCAGCCAGGCCCAGCGCTGGGGTTCTTGATGAAGGCGACAAAGCGGGCGTGCAGGTAGTCCGCCAGCTGCTGCTCCGCATCGGTCACGCCATCCAGCAGCGAGAAGCACTCATTGCCACCATGGAAGAAGGGCACCTCGCTGCCGTGCGAGGGCCCGAGATTGGGGATCGGCAGGACATTCGAGTAGTCGCCGAACCAGCGGTAGATCCAGGTGGGTTGCTCGGCGGCGCGCAAGTCCAACAGGGCGTCAGTCGCGCAGAGGAAGCGTGCGTCGCCGTAAGAGGCACCGCTCATCAGGGAAACCGAGGCGTAGTCAGCTTCGTTGTAGGCGGCCAGGAGCTGGTCCGTGGGCACGAAGGCAATGTCGGCATCAAAAGTGCGAATCCAGGATGAAAAGTTGGTGTTCTCGCTGCCATAAACGTAGCCGAAGATCTCGCCCTCCTGGTCGGAGTTGCCGACGATCATCGGCAGCGATTTTGGGTAGGAACCCTTAGCGAAGCGGTCGGCGTAGTTGGAGAAGCGGGTGATCTCGTCCACCGACGGTGAGAACCAGGTGTTAGAGGTCGAGTTGAAGTAGCTCGTCTGGAAGGCGTAAGTATCCGCCGCACGCAGGCACTCCAGACTGTAGTCTTCAGCCGTGCAGCCCAGAGTCACGCCGGCATCCAGCATATCCTGAACCACCTGCTTCAGCGCGACACCGGCGGGTGCATAGGCAGGACCAGATTCGGCGTTAGCAGACATCTCGATCGCACCGGCCAGGAAGGTATCGGGGTGATTCCACAGATAGTGATCAACGTGCACTCCGCCAGATGAATGGCCACCCAGCACGATGCGCGACTTGTCACCACCGAAAGCTGCCGATTAGATTAGTTGAAGGCTCCAAGGTGGCTCAAGAAAAAGAAAAACCCACCCTCAATGTTGTTGTGAATCCACTCCAAGGCCAGCTCCACGTCCATGATTCCAAAGTTCTGGGACTCTCCCTGCAGCTCAGGCGCATTGGGCGAGGCATAGATGCTCTCGCGGTAATTGAAGTTCACGTAGATGACATCATTACGGGCAAAGTTGTACCCTTGCCATTGGGCGTTGCTGCTGCCGCCGGTGACCATGGCACCACCATAGATGTAAACAAACACAGGAAGATTGACACCCTGGCCTGGGGTCCAAATGTTGAGGTTGAGGCAATCCTCACTCTGGTGGGTGATTGCCGTGCCAGACATTGCCTGGGCACAGGATGGTCCATATGCAGTGGCCTCCAAGTGACCATTGGGGAACGAGCCGACGGGCTTAGGGGCCTTCCAGCGGTTCTCGCCAGCAGTAGTCTCGGCAAAGGGAATGCCTAGAAAGACCGAGGTATCATTCTGGGAAAAGCCGTTGATGACACCTTGCGCGATGGTGACGCTGGGAGAAGTAGGTGGGGATCGGCATACATGGGACTGTGGCACCACCAAAGCCATAGCCGTAGCCGTCAGGCTCAAGGTGCGAAGGAAGAAACTCATGATCGCGAAGAGGGACGGAGAAAAAAAGAAGATGATCGTTGACGACAACGGTGGGAGACGAGCACTTAAGCGGTGGGCAATGCGGCAACGTGCGTCTGTGGAGCCATGCCGGGATTGATTCTGACCTAAAAGGGCATCAAGCTGTCTTATATGTCTCGTCCAATCATGTCAGACCATGTGGAGTGCAAGCACATGGCACCCATGTGGCGCACCAAACCTGTTGGTTTCTTGTGTTAGCTCGACCCACGATAGCGATTAATGTGTGCTGGATCTTGGAAGGAACCTTAGAAGCCATTGCCCACCCCGGGGAGAATATGTATTCTGCCAGAATCTTCAGATTTGGCACTACGCTATTATAATTTGACTCCTGAAAGTGACTCAGTTCGTATCTGGGAGCTATGATCCTAGGAACGTTAGGGTCTCACTCGCAAAATGGAAAGCAGGGTTATCGATAGTGGGAATACAAATTATAACGCAAGCAGTAAGTGCAGAGATAACGCATTTCACTACCGAGTGGTCCACCCCACTAAGTGGGCCGCAAAACACATGGCAAGTGCGTGCGGAATGCTCCGTACAACATAGAGGATACCGATCTCTACGAATGGGATAGAGAATTCCTTGAAATCGGTGGCATGATTATTAATGTCTCTGCTATTTGAAGTTGGGCGGCACATCCTATCCGCTCCACCGCTTCCATTCATCTGGCAGATCATCAAATCCCACTCCTTTCAGTGTGTGACTGCTGAATTGCGTTGAGGCGTTGAATACTCCGGTACCATGGTGCAATACTCCGTGAATGGTTGAGAACAGCCCTAGTGGATATTGAAAACTCAGAAAATCGTACCGCCACTTCATGGACCCCACGCGTGTTGAGATTAGTCAGATTTGCTAGTGAACCTCCAACCCATTGTCATTCAAGTCAGAGTCCTACCATGTCATTGAGCACCTGGCTTTCTATCAGGTAATTAGGTAAGCACAGAGGGTAAATACACCGTTTGAAGACAGGAATGCTGTTGATGAACGACCAAATGCAACGGTGAAAAAATGCCCTGAAATGATGGAACAGCATGAAGCGTTTTGACTAACTGTGCCACTTAGACACAGCGCTCTCATTGGATATTGGCTGACCGCCATTTTCATCACCGCCTTGCCAAAGCACTCCGTACGGAGTACTGAGTTCTCATTTCAATCTTCTCTCTTATTTTTATGTAAGAATTAGTCGGTTGCGGCCTTTCAGTGGTTTGATACATGGACCTTTTAGTACTTAGCATTCTTTCTAGCAGTCTTTTTAGGCCTAGAAGGTGATAAAGAGCATAAACTATGTGCATAGCTTTTCTATTCACAACTAGACTAGAGACTAGGGCCAAAAATCAATTAACTACATCTATGGAGCACTGACTGATCAAATCATCTGCTTTAAGTAGCACAGGGTACAGTACGTATATACTAGTATAACACTACGGACTGAACATCCTTTATACTACTTGCCATTGATATTTTGAACTGAATTTATGTGGCTTTTGGTATGATACATTAAATTAGATTAACACCCTTTAAAAATTATGGAGCAGGCACTTGTAAATTGTCAATGGCATGTGAGTTAATACAATTTTTGACCAAGATTGTAAAGTGAGCCTGGTAATAATAAAAATTGAGAGTATCCACTTACCACATCCGTGCAAGGGGCTGCGAACCGTAGGTCCGGGCTTGCGCGAGGCTGACTTTAATGAGTCCCTGCGAGAGAACCTTGGAAATACTCGCGGACCGCCAAATTTCGTGCCATGCTTCACCCTCATTGGTATTTGCCAATTCACGTGGTGCCCCTGTGGTTGTTTAATTCCTAATCTTCTTTTTCGCTCTTGCTGTTCGTTATTTTCCCGTTCCCTATATGGCTTTTTTTTTCCACTGCCCTGTGCTTTCCTAAACCTTCTATTATCACAGATCATCATAGTTTATGTGTTTTCAAAGGCTCATCTGCTTTCATATCCTATACGTCGATAACCCTGCCGTGCAGTAAATTGAAAGATTCTTCAAGCTACAACTGCGTCTGTAGGGGTTAATCGTGCCAAGGGCCCAACACACCTTGTTAGGCGCTTGGCACGGTTGCAGCGGCCTCTCTAGCTTATGTAACTTAATTCTGCTTCATGTCTATGTCGCCCCTCTTACGCATACTGTGTTATGCTCCTGCTGCTCACGGCCTACACTGTCGCCTCTATACAAAATAGTTCCCATCTGCCGGAAAGCCCACCGTGCCAGAAAGGCTCTTTTCTGCAATTTGATGGTGATCTATAAGATGGCTTTTCTGCTCCCCAAATTTCTAACCCTACTGGGACACGACCAGACGGCCTCAGGCATAGAGTGCTTGAAGCATAACCGCCCACAATGCTTTACGCTACGCCCTTTTTTTTGGTAAAAATTTCGACTACAACGTAGCTGCTTCATAATCATTCCTCGGGATTAACCATCCTCTGATACATGAAGAACCGTTTCTAGATCTTCTGGATGCGGCGAGAAGACTTCAACCGCAGCGAAAGCATCTCTGTGTAGTTCATACGGTGGATTTCTATTACGCACTGATTTATAGTAAGTGGATGATGACGATGTTGTGCTTCTTCCTCTGGGTGGTGTTCTTGATCCCTGCGGCCGATATAAGCGGTCTTGGAGTCTGTGCACTTCCAGTAATAGAGCGCTCAGTCTAGCGGCCATCCCCAAGTTCTCCCCGAAAAGTTCGGTCAATTTTACTCTCGGCCAGAGTTACTCTTCTGTCCTGGAAGATTCACTGGGGCTGAACAGTATGCCATTGCAAGATGTCACCCGCTAGGACTCATTATGAAATCGCGTCTAGGCGGCCACTTATCTTCAATCAGCCACCCTGCGCTAGGAGGTCTTTTGTTACCATCCTACAGGACTTAGGGTTCGCTGCTTTAATTTCTACCAAGTGTGGAATTAAGGTTGGACAACAACATGATCCTTTTTTGGATAGGAAACCTACCTCTACCAAACGCGGACCTAAGACTATACTTACTTATTCGGAAATACAAGGTTCTATCGGCTTTGTGTTATCTCGTATGAAGTCATCGTCTATGTTGTGGATTAACCAACAATTAAACAACAATAGATGCCTGGAATGATGTTTTCATTTCGCTCGAGCTGTAGGATAATACTGTCTGACTTGACGAGCCAGCTACTGTGAACGTGACGGATATGCGGTCAACCTAGCGCACGGTTATTACGAAAAATTCCCCATACAGTGCAAGGCGAAGCAGTAGATGACGAAACAGCATAGGATCAAGCCTCTCACCCTGGTGATGGTAGACACTTCTCAGCAGGCTCTTTCCCCACTGAAATCAACGGAGAACGCCAGAACCCTGAGATGCGCATGCTACACTCCTTACTGGATGCGGTCACTAGCAGATCGCAGCCGCCCGAACAATGCGGGGTAGAAAGTTCCAACGTGGTATACAGACGTTCCATTACCGGCCAACAGATTCCAGCAATTTCCTACACAACTCCTGCTCAGGTTGTATTAATCGATGATTGGTTGGATGCTTATGAACTTACCGCTGCTTTACCCACCATCTTTTCGAAGGGCATCGGAGGTTCATTAGACGAACGTGCCATCCCGGTGTCGCTGGGCTCTCTTGCTATGTGGGATTTGAGCACCACATCAGAAGGTAAACGGACTCTGCACAGCTTTTTTTTTTGGCCAACTATTAGGCTTTCATGTCTCTGTTAATCGACAACTTGAAGCTCGGAGGTCGTTATTGGCCACTATGCCGAGCAGCTACCCATTGTAGCAAATGATAATAACCAAGTCAACTCTTAGAATTAGCTCAGCTGTAGTGGCATATGTGTAAGGTTCCAACCACAACATACATGAGTATGGCAGACTCTGGGATCACACTGTCGGTTGCAAGGATTTGCAATTTGGGCAACAAAGGCAAGGGCTAATTAGTCAACCAGTTTTGGATTGATCCTCAGGAACTTTTTCCCTCTCCGGGCCAGTCGTCACTTTTAGAGAGCACCATTCGAGCAGTCTCATCAAAAGACAATATAGAGACTTCCAGATCAAAGAACTATAGAATCAGTCTAGTACCTTTGTCGGCAAATTTTACTCGATCTATTCATTTAGCAGAGTTTACGCCTTAATGAGCTGGCCACGATCTTAGTGTCTATGGGCGTATCTTGGCATGGATCAATAGAAGCAGGCGCATAGCTTAAATAATAACTAATATGGCGGTTAACTAGCAATTTTTACACAAGTTACGAAGCTTATTCTGTGAGGTGCTCAATGTCCGGTTGAAGAAATTCCATGAAGTTGTTTAATCCTCCTAGAGTAGAAGGCTAGAAAGTTTCAGCTTATATGTTTGACGGAGTAAAGACTCACTTCTGCTAACAAAGTTTAATGACTTTTGTCTGTATACGTTTAGTGCTTGCTGGGCTGAAATGAACTGCAGAGACGGTCGGGCATAGATAGTGGCTTAGAATTTGGAGCCTAAGGTCTGAATTACGAAAATCCAAGTTCAGCTTGAAGGGTCGGACAATGCGGATGGGAACGAGAGAGAGAGAGAGGGGAAAGATAGGCACATTGTGAGTGCTCGACCGGACCGGCGACAAATGGTGGTGCACCTAGGCAGAATAGTGGTACAGGGAGGCGGTCAAGGCGGTGACTCCTCGCGTTTTTGGCTTCATTTCACAAGTCATCATACGCGATCTGTAAATCGCGCACTTCCAAGATTGGCTAGCACTTCACTAACAGGCAAGAACCCAGGAAGATGAATGATGAGTGGCGTTATTGTCGCCTAAAAATCCTAGAGCGGGTATATCTCCGAGGTACACATGGGTAGTGCCTTGCATTAAACCGGAAAAGACAAGAGTTTTGGGGGCTAGAACGTGTACAGTGTCCCCAAAAGTACTTCACGCTCTGTCTAAGAGAGTTACATCGCATTTTAAGTTCGTTAGGTCAACAAAATAGGGACTAAAGGCGATCCAGCGATCCGGCGATCCAGAGATCTAGTGGAAATCAAGTGAGACACCAATCTTAAACTGCCGTATGGTGTAGGTGCAATCGCTGTAATCGAATGAAAACGATGATCTGGCTTACTCCTGGATTGACCCCTCTCATCGGTGACTTTTGGAAGAGCTCTGCTCCACACATTGGCCCCCGAGGGCTTAGCGCAGGCCTAAGTTTTAGCTCCATCGGTTCTTCTTGATGTGGAATCCATTCTTGAACCTCGGACGATTTATCATTTGAACCAGTCATATTCGCTCTTGTTCTAGTTGATGCAAATTGTCAATTCAAATCTTTCCCCAGTCTTACCTTCATCTATATGCTATCTAACTCTTGAAGTTAGTATTCTACATCCGACGACATGCAATGGCTGGTGGACCCCGAGGTATCCGTGCCCTAGTGCCTAAACGACGTCCATTGATTGGATTTTGTTCCTCAAGCTAATGGCTTTTGCTCCAGTCATGACCCCGATGCCAATGCGGCTAGAGTCCCTTGGGGTCTTTTAGCCTCTTTTATGCGGCTCTTGCAATTTTACTGCGCCGAAATGGGCCGAAATAGGCGTAGGGCCAGCACATACCCCTCTCCCAAAAAAGCCTATCATGATAGATGTCTGATCCATTCCATGCTCGGATATGACCCTTTTTACGCCACTGACTGTAGGTTGGTCATGTCGTACCATGCGTTGAGTCTGTCACCAGTGGAAAAGCCAGTTCATCACGCATTCACGCTGAGTTTGTCAGAGGATCTATTCAGTTGTGACAACAATTTGTTGGCCCCTGGGTCTAACTGGTGTTCAAACAACCAAGCTTTGAACCCACCCTGCGATTCTGCGTTGGGTGTCCCTGCACCGGTGGAGTGGTTTATTTCCGCGCTTTTATAGCTCGATTCCCCTTTTCGATTAGCACGCACCATGTCGGAGGTCGGCATCATCCCCAGGGGGCGGAGATGGACAGCCCCCTGCCGGCACTCAATGTATTTCAGTCTCTTGTCCCCCAGAGAGTTGCATTCCCTTTCGACCATCAACACTCTTATTTTGAGCCCTTTGGGAAATTTCCCGAGCAGATATTTGTCTGCGTCCTCTCGTTGCTCGCGGGCTAACCTGTCATTCGTTTTATCGGGTCAAGCAGCGATTTGTGTTGCATCTAATTATTGCGTATAACTACTACATTCACTTTTAGCCATGATGTTCAAATCTTTTGCCGCCGTGTCAGTCCTGTCACTCTTTGTATCCTCTGCTGTTGCTCTCGATGCCAGCCTGAAGAATAATGTTGCCGTCTACTACGGACAAGGCTACGACCAACCCCGGCTCAAGCATTTCTGTGAACAGACCACGTCGGACATCATCAACATCGGGTTTATCAATCAATTCCCCAAACATGTGGGCGACTATCCTGGTTCCAACTTTGCCAATCAGTGTGATGGTTCCTTTTTCTCCGGTACAGGACTGCTTAGTGGCTGCCACCAGATTTGGCAGGATATCCCCAGTTGCAAGGCGGCTGGCAAGACGCTCCTGCTGTCCATCGGTGGTGGTAGTGCCACAACCGAGTCTCTCCCAGACGACGCCACCGGTGAATGGTTTGCGGATTTCTTGTGGTACTCCTTCGGTCCTTATAATCAATCAATTTCTTCATTGGGTTGGACCGAGAACATGCTTGGTCTGATCTACCCACGCCCATTCCTCACTTCCTCGGTCGATGGATTCGATTTTGATATCGAGTACAACGGTGGAGTTGGTATGTTTCCCTGACGCTCTAACTCTCCCAATGTACTCCCTCTAATAACCCTAACCTAGGATACGCTGCAATGATCAATCGTCTGCGTTTGCATTTCAGCACGAGCACCGAACAAACCTACTACATCTCCGGCGCGCCCCAGTGCCCCATTCCTGATGCTCAGCTAAGCGACGCTTTAACCAAGTCGCACTTCGATTTCCTCTGGGTTCAGTTTTACAATACCCAGGGGTGCTCTGCTGCAGACTATGTCCACGGCACCGGCAAGTTTAACTTCGATGACTGGGTCGGTGTCATCGAGAAGAGTGTCAACCCCAATGCGAAGCTATTCATCGGTCTTCCTGCATCCGAAAGTGCCGCTAGACCTGGATTCTATCTGACCCCTGACGAGGTACAGCCCCTTGTCAAGACGTACATGGACAAGCACCCCAAGCATTTCGGTGGCGTCATGCTCTGGGAGGCCACAGCCGGCGACAACAACCTCATTGACGGGACACCATACACTGAGCACATTAAGGATATCCTGTACGATTGTGCTCCTCCTCCCCCTGCCCCGCCTTCTACCACTTCCACGGCGGTCTCTTCTTCCAGCTCGGTGGCCTCTTCCAGCTCGGTGGCCTCTTCCAGCTCGGTGGCCTCTTCCAGCTCGGTGGCCTCTTCCAGCTCGGTGGCCTCTTCCAGCTCGGTGGCCTCTTCCAGCTCGGTGGCCTCTTCCAGCTCGGTGGCCTCTTCCAGCTCGGTGGCCTCTTCCAGCTCGGTGGCCTCTTCCAGCTCGGTGGCCTCTTCCAGCCCTGCAGCCTCTTCTCGGCCCGCAGCCTCTTCTAGCTCGGTGGCCTCTTCTAGCACACCTGTTATCTCCGCCGAGACTTCCTCTGCAAGCATCTCTAGCAGCTCCGTCACACCTGGGGGTTCAGCTCCATCGGGGAACCCCGTTCCCCAACCCTCCACCACTGGAAAGCCGTCCCACGGCTCGCACGGCCATGGACACGGCCATGGACATGGACATGGACATGGCTCCCACACACACACCCACGCCCACACTGATACCCACACGGTTCCAAGCGCCACTCCTCTGTTCTCAGGCCACTCTTCCAGCACTGCCTTTGACTCTTCTACGACTGATTCTGGCGCCTCTTTCACTGGGGAAGGTGTAATCCCGACCGGTATCCCGTCTTCCAGCGACGAGACTTCTGGAAGTTCCAAACCTACCAGCGGCAACATTATCGGCAGTTCCAAGCCTAGCGGTGTCAAAACTACTGGCGGCTCCAACCCTACTGGTAGCGAACCCACCACAGCTCCCGCTGGAATCACCACAACTCCCTCCGTGACTGGCTTGCCTTCCTCTTTAACTCCGGGTACCACGACAACTATCATCGTGACCTCCTACGTTGACATTTGCCCAGCTGGCTTTACCACCATCACCACCACCATTACCAAGACATGGTGCCCTGGTAACTCCGCCACCGCTACCCCAACCGGCGCCGCCGAGATGACTGCTCCTACTTCTGGCCCTGCCACTTCCACTGCCTCGATCCCAGAAGGCTGGACTACGACTGTGACTGTTTGCACCCACTGCGCTGCTACTCCGACGACTGTGACCCTCACCAAGCCCGTTGCCACTGCCACCACCACCGAGGTTGTGTCGCAGCCCACTGTCTCTTCGGTGCCTGAGGGCTTCACTACCACCGAGACTTTCTGCAAGCATTGTGGTCCCACCGGTAGCACTGTCACCCTCACCATCCCGGCTCCCACTGCCACTGCCACTGCCACTGTTCCTGGCTCTGGCTCTACACCAGGCTCTGGCTCCGCCTCCAACCCCAGCTCCAGCTCCAGCTCCAGCTCTGGCACTGGCTCTTCTGGAAATAGTTCCGGCTCTGGCTCCGCGTCCAACCCCGGCTCCGGTTCCAGCTCTGGCTCTGGCTCTACGGGCGAAGTTAAAGTGCCTGGTGTTGCACCCGTGGTGCCCTCTTCTTCCACCAAGCCCACTCCTAGCAATGGAGCCGAAGGATTCCACGCCGGTAGACCGTCGTCTAGCGTTGTCTTCCGCCCCTTGCCCTCGCGCACTGCTGCGTCTACCGTCGCAACTGCTGCCACGAACACACCCGCAGTGCCCACCAACAACTCCGAGGGCGTATCCCCGGTCTTTACCGGTGCATCCCCACGTGCCAATGTGACTGGCTTCCTCGGTGTCATCCTCACCGTCGCTCTTTCCATGCTCATGATGCTGTGAAACTGCCCACTTTACTGGACAGGGTGATCTTATCATCTATACGATAAGATTGATCTCGCCATGCCGATCTCAAGAAGAACCAGTAACTGGTAGCAATTTGTTGCTTTTTTCTTCATTATGATGTTGTTTCCTTATCTTCTTTTTTTTCATCCGATCTCCAGCCTGTGGAGTGATTCGATACCTCTTGGCCTCTTTCTGTGATTTACTCTGGCCAGTAGTAGTAAGATCTTTGCGGCTTCGATTTGAAGTTTTGCGAGCGGTTGAGTCCGTTTGTTCTCGAACTCCTAATGATCTCCATTTTAAGGTGTCGTTGTCGAGTCTGACTCATTTTCAATCAATTGCATGTTTTTCTGCCATTTTAAATGGAATGGATAAAATTACTAAAATTAATTGGCTCAAATTTGCCTACAGCCCTGCAGGGTAGACGACCCTCAAAAGGGTCGGGTTTCGGGCTTTTCGAGCTTTGCGGAAGTCTACCCTGCAGTGCTATTTCCTTATTTACTCTTCGGCCAACGCATCTTTCCTAGGTACCACCAAAGAGATTTCATAAAATAAAGCCGCTATGCTTGTGAATAAGGGAAAGAGAAGTGGAAGTAGCCAGGCCACACTATCACCGTCGCGTTGAGCTTTTCTAAGACCACCGACCCCAGGACGAACCTCCTTTCCGTCGAGACCATCTACCAGTGGAAGAATATAGGTATTATCGGACTCGCTAAATGTTTATCTAAAATTAAGCAAAAAGACATACCACGCTATTAATATAACCTAGGAAACTAGAGTATATTATATATTTTACTAGAATTGTCACGGTGCGAACCGTGATGCTTAGTTAGAGGAAGATCACGGCACGTGATCTCCGACCTGTTTATCTGAACTTCAGTTCTAAATCCTGTTGTAGCTCTTCGAGCTACGTCTTGTATAATAGCCTGCCCCTGCCTGTACCTGTCAAGTGGAATCTGATCTGTTACGAACTGTTCCTACCAGTCATCTCCTATCATACCGTCCTGCCAGCCCGCACCCTGACATAAAGTATAGAAAAAAAATATTTCTTTTTGAATAATATTATACATATAGATATATATCTATAAAATACATTTCTACTATTATATAGACTAACTACTTCTTCCCTATAGTTTTATAGTACCAAAAATTTATATAAGTAAAAAAACTATCTTTAGAATTTAAAATATTTAAATAATTTTAGTATATTTAATAACTTAAATAGTTATTAGTTAGTAATTATTATCTAGTGGATAAAATCTATATAAATAACTATGTTTTATCAAGACATATAGGTAGTCTTATCTACCTTAATTAGGCTTAGCGCTCGAGATTTGTACATCCAAGGGTCGTGGAGGGTCCAAGATCATGGACCACCCGGAGGGTCACTGCCAGGTCTAACGGTCACTTTCTCGAGTGTTTACTCCCAGAGCAATCCAGGATCGCTTAGGGATTGCTTAGGACACGCACTTCTATGCTCCCCCCAAGCTCCGGGCCGCTCAGTGAGCAAAAAGCGGCGCCAAGTTAGACCTAAAAGCGGAAAGGGAGAGACGCTGGATTTCCGCAGCAATCCAGTTCAATAGTGCTAATTGAATAATGGCCATATATTGCAGCGTTGGTCTCCCCTGTAGCTCGCGAGATCCAGTCATCACCAGTCCCGCGACTGTGAAAAAGACAGATGTTCTTGTTTAGCCGGAGTAAAGATGAATCGTGGAGAAGCGTCATTGTTCAGACGATTTTAAATAGCACCGTGTTGATATGGTACCACGATAGCAGGACTTCCAGTGCTCCTTAAAGCACTTGATAGAGGAAAATTGCAAAGCTTGATCCTCTGAGGAAACGAGAAAGTGCTGTCGATCTTAAGTCTTGGCAATTAAACGAGATTTCTGGTTGAACTATTTTGTGTATACGGTAAATGAGCAACTTAGAACAACCTTCTCTATCGACAAGGCCTTTTTTATAGACTCATTTTCGAAGACGGTTTCGGGAACTTTCGCGTCCGACGACGGAGCATCGCCACTCGCTCTTCCATGGTCCATTTGACTTGATCACCAATAGGGATCATACATTTAGCCAGGTGTTCATAGTTCTTCCGGAGTAGATTCACAGTGATGAAAATGTAATCGACATTTCGGAAGACCAGGGCATTTTCCTTGGCATATTGGTCCTTCTGCTTGAGGAAAGCGACCGGGTGATCTCTCCAGTGGCGGCGCGGGTTTAGGTGGTGAGAAGTGTGGTAGCCATCATTGAAAGAGAATCGGTTACTCTGGTATGTGTCAGTGTTGGTTCTACACGTTCGTCAGATCGATGGAAACTCACCGGAACATCAATCAGTGTGATACTGGACAGGTAATCCGAGTCAGGGTCGGCCGGATCCACAAGAGCATGCTGGCCCCAGTTTCCGACCATTAAGCCCAAGCGCATCACGGTGAGCGGAAGAATGAACACAAACGTGGTAGCACGGGCATTGACATAGCTGTAGAGCATGTAAATGGCAACGTAGTTGCCGATCTCCCAGAAAGCGCATTTGACTGCATACTTGAACTGCCCCTTTCTCCAAAAGTACATTGGGAGTTCCAGCCAGACGAAGAAGATAAATCGGCCCACATAGGTCAGGAAGTCGGGGATGCTGTCGCGGTCGTAGTACATTGTTGAACTCAGATCACCCCCACCGTTGCCCTCAACGTGGTGGTGCTTGATGTGATGGTAATAGTAAGAGTTCCACGTATGTCCGTGCATGGGGTCCAGCAGGTATGGGAAAGCTGTGTCGAACAGATATAACTTAGAATTCAGAACTCCATTCATGTGGATGTGCTGGTGCTTCATCAGCGTGAAAGCGCCGCAGTAAAACCCTTGCATAAGCCAGTGCAAGGCACCGTGGAGGTAAGAGAATTGGTAATACAGGTATGCAGCACTTGGAACAATAGTAGTGAAGTAAAGAATAAGGTGTGTTACCATGACCACGTCGGTCTGGTATCGCACGATGCCCTTCGCCCAGTTGATGTATGGCGTAAGCACGTACTTCTGGAGGGGGGCGGGTAGCTTGGCCCGCAGCAACGGGGTATCCCAGAATTGGGAGACGGTGGGATCAAACTCTACATGAGAAGGATCGTTGAGACTGAGAAGCTTTTGGACTGTTTCTTCAGTGCTCAGCTTGTTCAATGGATGTGCACTTGTTTTATCTGGATAGTGGTTAGCTTCGTATTTGATCGACAATGCAGGAGCAATACCATTTGAACTGGGCTGAGGCTCAACGATAGCGTTGATCACCAGCCGATCTTGGTAGGTGAGCTGGGGATCTGTGTATGTAGAGGGATCCATGATGTCTTGGTACGGGGTGAAACAGTACTAGTCTTGTCAATCCTGTCACATATAATCCAATAGGCACGACCCCGCGTCCAAGGAGCTTTTGGTTAAAACAAGTCTTGATATTTTCTGGGATTTCTGGGGTTAAAAAGAACGACAGAGGCCTAGTGAACACGATGGATAATCTCCCAATAAAAAAACAACGCGTCAGGGGTGCGAAGAGATTTCGGGGTTTAACTGTGGGTCCTGGAATCAAGTTATGCGAAGGGTCAAAACAACATTTTGAATCTTTCTACCCTTCAATTTAGTATTTTCATTTACCGCTCAAGCTATCCGTTGCCATCTAAGAGTAGTTGACGGCCTTGCTGTCGATAAATGATGGTGCTACTCCGTACGGAGTACTCTGTGATCACTCCAATCTGATTCAGGGGGCTTTGGGGCGAGAAATAGTTTCCCCCTGAATATCCTAGCAACTAGACATTTTGTGGCAAAACTCCCGATAAAATACAACAGTTTATGGTACATATATATGGAGTCCAAAGAATAAAGAAGATGTTGGATTGGCACACAAATCGTGAAAAGCAAATTACGCCTCACATGGCCTGAAGCCTGGCGGAAGATCATTAAGAAAGATAAGCAGTTAGCCCACCCTGAGCATAACAAATTGAGGGTCTAAAAATAGAAATTGAATAAAGTACGAAGTACGGAGTACTCCGTCGGAAAAGACCATGTCGAGACTTCGGCCAATGCACCGCAGAAGTTGACTCAAGAACCCCCGACCGGCTTGATCTAGAGCACCGACAAAGAGATGCCGATCCGTCGGATTGGTCTCAAAGCCACGGCGATCTTGAGGGAATTTCCCCAAGACTGATTCTTCCCCCGACACCCTTAACATCAGTTCCATATAGAGACTACTAGAGACTACATGCTCCGTACACATTTCCATGATTCCAGCTCGCATGCACTCTTCGATCATTGACGGCTATACAGCCATGCCCTCGAAAGGATTAAATGTCTGCTGCAACATACTGGAATTAATTGCTGTAAGAGAGACTTTCGAAAGAATATCTGGGCTGGAGATATGACGTGACTTTTGAAGAAGCTGATGGCTGTCGGGAAATGGCTGAACTTTATAAGAGGAAGACCTCAGCCTCAGCGTAAATCATTGTGTTTGTACATCCATGAACATCCTCCATGCCTGGGTATAACCTAGATTATATACTCTAAAGCCGAAATGGGATTGCAATCACACCGATCTCGCCTAGAAATGACCTTCATTTAGGGCTCAAACTTGACCCCAACATACCAAAATCGTCCCACCTGTCTGTGAGGGGAAAATACATCTTAAGGAGGCACTAGTTTCAATACTTGGAATAAAATCCCGTGACTAAGAGGGCTATATCGGAATCAGTAAGTTCACACAAGAGTTCCCATTGTGAGAGGCATTTTTATAGTGAGAGCTCTCTTCGGCTTATTGCCTTGGGCTTCAAAAAAATAAGTAAGCTGCAACACCATAGCCTTGGCGTAGTGGACCGAATTTGTCAACCTTCAGATAGTCGATGATATATTACTGCGAGTCCGATGCTGTGGGATGGGGATGTAAAGAAGCAACTGTGGACAACATCTGGCGGTGAGGTTATACCCTTGCATCGCAGAGGCGTTCTAACCAAGCAACACACGGACTCGAAAAACGCCAATGCATCTGAAGCTATTGGCTCACAGTAAATCACCCTCTTTGTCTCGGTCTGTCATCGTTTCAGTCATCTGACATGTTGTAATTCGCCTATTCCTTTACTTGGAATTTCCCACCAACAGTTATATAAATGAGCTGGAATATCGAATCTGTCTCAGTCATCAAGAAGGGATGTTACAATGGACACCAGAAGATAAAAAATTTCCGGATAATATTTAAGAGATGCCCGAAGTGGAAGAAAAATGTCTCACTTCCCTCCGCCAGTTCTCCTCCTACAACATAGTCTTGCAACCCCAGTTCCACTAAGGCTTCATATAGTTAGACTGTTGTCATCCCGTCATTTTACTGGTACAGACCCATTTTTTAGTTGGTCTGTTGACATCATGACCTCCAGCGATCAAGGCATTTTTACTCATCGGGTTGATCATGTGGTAATTTCTTCGGCCTGTAAGAATGTGAACCTTCGACTGCAGGGCCTACACAGAAAGCGATTAATTTCCAAAAGAGCAAGTAAATAGAAAATCATCTGTATCTGCAAAATTCATCAAAAATAGTCCATGCACCTCAATCCTGCTAGCTTCCATCCTGAACGTGACCTTTTTGACTATCTCAGAAACCCCAGCCGCCAATCTCCAATCTCCCACCTTCAACTTCCAACGTCTAAGCCAACCTTCCTCTCACAACACCGCCATCAAATCACAAACTCAAGATGAAGTTTCTCGCATCCCTTCTTTTGCTGGCTACCTCTGCCATCGCAGCTCCTGTCACTATCACTACCAGGCAGTCCAAGCGCTTCCATCTCAAGTCTACCGGTGCTACCAATGAGAATCACAACAACCTCTATGTCTACGCATACCACACGGGCGCAGGTCTCAACGATGCCGTGCTCACCAAGGATGCCAGCATAGCCAGTCCTATCTATCTGAATGGGACAAACGCGCTCGTCGATTTGAAAACCGAATTCTCGTGGGGATTGATCGCCACTGGCGACACCAACTATGGCTGTGAGTATCGCCACATCCTTTTAAAAATTTCCAGTTTGTCACATGTCAGTCCGGACTTGCCTAATATTTTCTTTCGTTGTTTTTAGCATGGGAACCTATCGTTATCAATGCCGGCAGTGGCGGCAGCTCAGGGTACTCCATCAAGGGGGACAGCACCTTCCAGTGGTCGGAAAGCAGCGGCTTCGGTGGCTGGCTCGGTAAGAAACCCCCGCGTTTTTGCTTTTTGTCCTCATTTGAAGACCGTGGCATTAATTTCTCCAAAACAGTCTGTGATTGGTACCACAATGCGCCCCAGCTATTCTACTTGAACCGATACTACACCGCCACCATTCCCTCCAGTTGCTCCAAGGTCCAGTTGAAGATCGAATACATCTAGATGATATCCCCACGGTCGCTTGGCGGTGATCCTCGTCTCCTTTATTGGCACTTAATGATCAACGGTTGGGAGTCAGCACTTCTTAATGGTTACTAGTTAATAGCGATTTCAGCGAATAATGAATACGAAATGCTTGCTTCCTTGCTATGTACATTCTGCTCGGTTAAGACGGGTATATCAAAAAAATAAAAATAGAACCATGTGAGCAAGAGAAAAGATCGGAACACCGATCAACTGCGTGACATCATGTTTCAACGTAAAGTGTTTCCCTTCTATTTCATGACCGGGCACGGTCATGAAGCTGTAATACCCGCACTGGGAGCACACGAGTTCTCGTAATAGCGCTTGTCCATTCCAGCCTGCAAGCGCGCTTCTTCGTTAAATGGTCCCCGGATCGGACCCTTGAAATGCTTCTGTACATTTGACCGGAAGACCTGAACAGGATCAGTTCCCTCTTGGGCACAGATCCACGTCAGCCACCGATGACCAGTGGTGACATGCGTGATTTCGTCGTTGTGAATAATCTCCAGAGTTGCCACACTCTCACCGTCACCAGCTTTGCGGAACTTCTCAATCGTCATAGGGTTAACATCCAAGCCGCGTGCTTCGTGCACCAGAGCGATAATACTGATTCTCGCTCGGAGGTCGTACGCAGTTTCAGTTGCCGATAGCCACAAACTGTGGTGTACCGGGAGCGAACCAAAGCTAGATCCCATCTCCTCGAGTCTGGTGCGGAGCAGGGAGAAGTGCTTAGCCTCGTCGTTTGCGACCTTCAGCCAGTCGTAGAAGTATGCACGCGGGAGTTCCTGGCGCGTCCCCTCGGTTTGGAAAGTCGCAAAGCGAATGCAGATATCAATAGCCAAGTCGATAGCCCACAGTTCGATATTTGCTAGCGCATGGAGCATGGCGATACGGCTCTTTAAGGTCCCGCCTCGTCCCGCCTTGGGCATGTGGCCTGGGTCAACAGTTTCCATTTTCTCGCGCGGCGGCTGGTCGGGCGCAGCAACCGTGCCCCGGCCAAGCGGCATGGGTGAATCAGAAGCCTCCCGAGCAGTGAAAATAGAGAAAAGATGCGTAGCCAACTCGATCTTGTGCTCCGGATTAGCGGTATTGAGAATGTGGGCGGCCCAGTCACACAACGTCGCGTCGTCGCCGAGATATGTCGCCATGCCGGGATTGTCTTGGCCCTCAGAAGCAGAAGCAGAAATGGCAGTAGCCGCAGGAGTGGTAGCAGGAGAAGCAACGGTCTTGTCCGCAGGTCGCGGGTGCTTAAGCTTGACTTTCTCAGTGACAGGATCGACACTAGCAAGCCCGACGCTGACCCCATCCTCGGCGGGGAAATCCAGCGCAACGAACTCGCCACGCACATCCACAGGAAACGTGCAGGCCTTGATTCCGACGCTCGATTCGCCGGTCTCTACGTTGAAATCGTATGCGTGCCACGGGCACGACACGACATACGCCGAGTCCTCAATGTCAACCGAAGAGTCGGCCATTGGACCGCCAGCATGTGGGCATTCTGCCTCCATGGCGTAGTATGACCAGCCGTCATTGGTCTCATTGGCTTTCAAGCTTGAGCTGTCGATCGTCGGGAGCCGGAATAAGACCACCTTCTTGCCTGTGGTCAGACGGACCACGTATCGCGCCTGCGTGAAGTCCGAGAGTTTCCCGCAGTTGATCCACATCTTGATCTTGGCAAGTGTCCCTTGAAGGGTGTCTAGCGTGATAAGCAGGATTTGTTTGAGGCTCGCCTCGACTGAGTTTAACGATCACGTGACTGAGAATGATGGCCCCACCTTTCTCACTGTGAGTTCAAATAGGTGTGTTGGGCTTATATAGGGGCACTTATTTACAACATAGGGGATGCATGGTTTAAACTTTTGGCCCAATCTTGATCATTATCTCCAGCAAAGTTCAGCATTTGTGAAAAACTACATCCCATTTCGATAACATAGGCTGCCCATTAATATACAATAGACGGCAAATCTTTGACCTAACACGCCACCATCATCCCATCCTTGGCAGGGGGAAAGAGAAATGTCCGATCCTGTCTGGTTTTACTTTATTTTCCTAAAATCCTTCACAACAATTTCCCTGTCATAAATTGTGATCATCAGCATCAATCTTCGATAGCTCAATAAAACGTGCAATTACGTAATTAATTTGCCATGGACACATTTAACTAAGCTAACAGCAATACATATAACGTACATGCACAGAAAACTGTATTTAATTAAGAACGTTGAGTCATTGAAACTGGTTCTTATAGTCACTAATACGCTGTGTGAGTGAATTGCAAACCGTGGATAATATGAGAGAAAAGAGATTATATATCAAAGAACTAACAAGATGAAAACAATCTAACGTCATCCATCAAAAATGAAAATCTAGTCGTTAACTACCCTTCTCCATAAGAGCATCTGAAAACTCTCTAGGTACGAGTATCGGAAATACCACTGTAATTTTGTTGTCACAGTGTCATGTGGTATTCAAGAAATCATATCATTATTACCAAGGTTGCGCTAAATCTCCCGAATTCCCCTTTCTTTTCAGTCCAAAAAGTTTCGTGTATCAATAAACCAATCATATAGCTTGGGCAGGATTTGTTGGAACACTAACAAGATTGATTGGAAAGTGAATAAATAGCGGTGACAGCACTATTGTTGCGTTTGTAGACTCGGGCGTATGTCGGCGAGCAAATTAGTCTTGATATGCAGCACGGGAAAGTAAAAGCTATCACTCATGACCGTTGGCGTTTATAGTAAATCCTTTGGAGGTCGAAGAATCCCCACAAACAAACGATCTGGCTGAAGTGTAATTGAGGACTGCAGCGGACCTTAGGCGCCTGGTTCCCCAACAACAGTGTGGGCCTCGCTTGTTGGTCACAATTAATAGTGTCCGCAACCAGGAAAGTGTGTGGCGAATTTTTCCTTCTTCAATTTAAGAGGTACTGCTATTTCTATAATCGCTAGGCCATTAGAAGCCATATTGCATTTATCTAAATTCACTTGGAGTGACTGGCTTACGTTAATAGTGTGATTGCAGTATTGAAAATTACGTGGTTTCGTTACTGGTATTCATCACGTCCGTGACGACTGCCTTCCCAAGCCACTACGATTTATCAAAGCACACCTAATCACATCCTTCGACAAGGGGGGGGGGGAGTTCGACAAGAAAAGAATTCATTCCTAGTCCGCTCTTTGTTCTGCTCGTCTTTCGATATTCCACACTTTTCACTTTTCAGCTCACGTTACAATACCCAGAGGCTTGAAGTGTGGTTTTTTTTAACTCTGCCTAAGGTGAGATGCGACTAGCCAAATCTAACGCTTATCTAAATACTAAAGTTATCCCCCAGAACACTACCTGAAAATGGATAGTGGTCTTAACCATCCGATCAAATGGGGGACATATCGAGAGGATGTCCGGTCCCAACTGCAGAGATTTGAGTCCCTGCCACAGGATGGTCTCGCATTAATGCAGTCCTATCAGGCTGTCCTTGACAATGATGAGACTTTCACCCAATACTTCTCGGAAGAACCACTCGAAAGTTACACTATCGAGACGCGTCTAAGGGAAACATTGGGCATTCGTCCTCCGTGTTCATCAGACTCTGAGAATACCCCCTCGATTAGCTGGGTCAACATTTTCCGACACGGCAATTTCGAAAAGCAAAGTGATGGCTCCTACTACTGTTACGATCAAGGAAATCTCGTCAAAATTGATGAGTCCCTTCACAAAAGCATTTTGCTCAACCGATGCTTCCTCCCGGCAAACTCTTACCTGTGGCCAAGTCCCATCGACGCTGAAAGAGAGTCGGAAATCACGCTGGCAATAGAGGCAGATGTCTTGGACGAGCTTGATAAAAAGATCAAATGTCCGTACTTCCCAGAAATTCTCACGCGTGCAGGTTGTTTGAGATATACTAATGAAACCAGACGTGGAGAAATTGAAGCGACTTCAGTTAGCACTGAAGAAACGCCGAGTCAGGCTCCAAGGTATTCGAGACCCCGTGAAAAGGGCTCGTTCACCACAATCTCCCGGCTCACAGTACCCTGCCCTTTACGAGTCACGCCATCCCACGATCTGTGTTGAGACGCATACCCGTGCACGCAGCTCATCGGAAAGCTCGGGAGTCTCAAGTGGATCTGATATCCCTTTCACCATTCCCGGCGATGTTTCAAGACCCATGTCATATTATAGTGATGAAGTGGTTGATAACTCAAGCCAACAAGACCCTTCGAACTTGGTCGCCGAAAGCAACCAGAAAACACATGGTAATGAAACGGGAGTATCGGTGTCCGGGCTTCTCAGCAACAGAAAGCCCGAGGTCGCACAAAGCCAGGCTGAGACACAGCCTGACAAACAGTTTCTAGGAGACGAGTCGGCGAGACACCCGCTCCATGGCAACGAGGACCTGATGCGACCGCCTCCGAAAAAGCAAAAGACCGAGAGTGCCTCGTCCCCAACGGATATCGAGACCACTGACCTCGGTGAAGAGTTACCAATGTGGAAAGAAAAGGTCGATACGCCGACCAAACCACAGCCCACATCTTCCACTGCAGGAACGCGACGCAAGGGACAAAAACGAACACGGAATAACTTCACTGACTATGAGAAAAAGCATGCTCCAGCCTGGTTCAAGAGTCAGGTAAATGCAGGAAAGCCCCCGGGTGATATTGAGAAAGCCTACGTCGAAAAGTTTGGTGTTTTCCATCGCTGGCTCACACTGAGACTTTGGGTCGACCGGATGGACGAACGGGCAGTTAAAGAAGAAGGAGTGGGCGGCGCAGAGACCCCAAGCAAAATCGTGGTATTGAAAGTACAACTCCCGTTGCATCTTCATTTGGCCTTCTTGAATGACAATCCCTCCTAGCCAATCCGGGCGTTCCCAGCAAGCCAGTCAACTTCAGCAGCCGTCCCCCACCCTGGTTATGCCGCCGCGCCGCCCTATGTATCCCCATACCCCTTATTCCGTTCCTCTCAGCAGCCTCATGGCGCCACCATCATATACGAGCTGGACTGGCCCTCCAAAACGGCTGGATCACCCCCGATCAAGAGTGGTCTGCCGAACGTGTGCTAAAGACAGGTGAGTCTGGAGCTTGTGGGCTGTAAGTTGAGTTTCAACTGACATAACAATCAAAATTTCCAGGGCTACAGAAGTTTTCTCAGGGTAAGTTAGATCATTTGGCAGAATCACGAATATCTGACTAAATTATCTTCCCAGTCTCGTTTAGCACAAAGTATCTCTTTTGTTTACAGCTTGCGGATTCCTTGTGCAACTGCTCAACACTTATACTCACATTTTCATCCTCTTTCTACTAAAGCTATTCTATCATTTGAGTGTACTTATCGTTGGTCTATTCTTTCGTCGCCCTCAAAAAGTAGGGAAATTGCATCCATAATGGATACTTCGATTCCTTAACTATGCATTTCGATGTCTCTCTCTCTTAGCTCTCATAGATCGGGTTTTAAAGTGAAATCCTCTGGGCGCCTCTCTTCCATTGCTATCATTCACACTGAAATACCCTTCTTGTCGTGTTCGGCTCTCGTCTCTCGTCTCTCCCATCGCTACGCTAACTGGCCAGACCACCTGAGTATATCTTAAAGGGGTAAATCTTCTTAGTCCCCATGTCCTGTCCCTTCAACGGCCACTCAAAAACGTCCACACGTCCACACGTGGAGATTTCTTGCAAGTTGCTACACTTGCGTGCCTGCTTCCTTCAACAGTCACGCTCACTGTTAATGCCCCTTTTCCCACGAACCATATTCTCCACTTTAATCCATACCGTGGCCCCTCTCTGTTCAATATAATATGTAATCCTTAGCAATCCGATATTTAGCGTGGTAGCGTGGTTCATTTCCTCTATATTCCACCCCTTAAGCGGCAACCCTTCTATACCATAATTTGCAGCATGTTAATGGCAAAGCCAACTTTTCCTTCACCGGTAATGCGGAGTCAAAACTGTCAGAAGATTTTTCCGCACTTTAGGATGCTTCCTGAACACCAACGCCGCTTGGCTAACACAAACCGGGATTCCGCCGTCTCGCCTAGCGATCCCCTAGCTATAGCATTCTCAACAATAGTCTGCAATTTATGGGGACTACAACATACTTTCTCAATCAGTGGGGGGGGGGGGGGGGGGGGGGGGCTTTATCAAATGCAGGTCGTCTAGTAAATAAGCTCCTTTAAAATATGAATTCTATCTATTCCGTATATTCCGTCCTCTCTCTGTAGAAATCCTCCGTCATGGACTCTCTTATTGATGGGTATTCTAGTTTTATCTATTTTAAAAGTGATTGGACTGCTAGGTTTTGTCCTTTGGCTTTGGCCTCCGAGGTCGCGCCGGGTGCAACCAGGATGCCACTGACTCCTTGTACTGCATTGCAGCATGACATTGGTGAAGCTTACAGGAAGTCCGCTGCCTATGCCCAGGTCATTGCTAATGGTGGCCTGCTGGAACCACAACTCGGCAACTTGCTTTTCTACTCCGAAATCGAAATGACAGCTGCTAGAATATTTGGCCAGGCACGCCCACTCATGGTTGAATGCAACATTCACAGACCCATTGGCTGGACCAATGTTCTTCTTCAATCGCTGACATCCGGTGATTTCAAACGACAAGAAAGTGGAATGTACCGGTGCCGCGTTCGGGGAACTTTGATTGAGGTCTCCGGGGTGAACTACATCGAAATCCTCTCTGGCGTCCCGCAACGACTTTTGCAGCCATTGCAATGCTTGTTGGACGAGCGAAAGGAAGCTCGAGTCCGGTTCATACTACGTTCCTACCTACATGAGACACATATCAATCTCCTCGCATGTAAGTTCATCCCATTTCTACAATCTGTTTTGTTTCCAAACTCACGGTTTATCCAACCAGTTGCTTCCGCAATTAGGGTATCTCCACACGCGTTGGATGGACCTCAGCCTGTTCAGTATTCACCCTGCCAACCCCGGCTATACTGGACAGAATCAACCTGAGTTGCCTACCCAAAATTCGGCTCAACGCCTGAACTCAGCTCGATCGGTGATCCATATCTCCGACACAGAGGAAACATCAATCCAGAAGCACCAGAATCGGTTCTTGTGAGTGATTCAACCAACGACAATGATCATCTCCCATCAGCTCACGTTCTTATATCGAACCCCACCGGTTTAGAGAGCAGCACAGGCTATCCTCTGAGCTGGAATCCCGCTTGGTTGATACTGCTGGGGAAATAGATGGAATTCAATTCCAAGGTATGAAGAGACCCCAATCTGAGACTCGTCTCAACGTATCTGAAAACAGGCCACGCACTATCAAGAGATGCTCTCAGTTTAAGGAGGACGAGGGACCAGCGTTTGTGCAATCTCTAGTGGATGGCGGGTCTGCTTGTGCCGAAATCGAAGAAGAATACCTCCAGATTTTTGGGGTTTTCCGGCCCGCATCTGGTCTCTTCAAGAACTTCGCGCCCAAGCCCGTCACGCCTCCAAGGTTTGTTCCCGGGTTCCGCCACTATCAGCCAATCGCTGCCTCGTCGCCCTCAAAAGTTGTCGATCAAGTGGGAAAAGGTACATTCCGGACATTCCACTTGGCGCTGTAGTGGGTTGAAGGTTTGGCGTTCTATCAGGTTTCTGATCACCAAGGCTACATTACGCACGCCTGTTTATAATTGGGTTTAGAGTTCTTGGATATCCATGTGACATCATTCTCTGGGGGCCAATGTTTACTTGGAATTGGTCATGGCTGCTTTAATTTTCACGGTGTCTGGCTGGTGCTTGGAAGGTGTTATCCCCACTTGGTCTTATGTATGGGTTGTTGCTACCCGAGGGTTCAATGGGGTAACGGATGTTGAATCTATGGAGTGATTTATACACTGCCCACGCAACTATCTCATCGACCACCATCCATAATGTGGCTTTAGCGCAGGGTGTAGAAAATAGTCCATAACATATACAGCCCTGTGGGCCATATTGTTTGTGTTAGACAAGAAACTGTCAACCCCTGTAGTTGGTTGTGGAATTTTGATGAAAGCGAATCAGCCGGTAGGAACGCTCTTTGATGGACGCCCATAGTGCTTGAGGTGTTCATTTGGCCACTATCGGTACGTACATTTATTCTCGGCATTCAAAATAGTATGAACAATCTAGGCCTAATGATCAGCATCTTTCGTTAAATCGCACACATGTGTGAGTGCGGATATATATCAGCTCGTCCCAGCAGCACTGATTGTTTCTTATTGCTAATTTTCCGCCATAGGCTATCAAATCCCATGAACACATTTCACAGGGCTCCGAAGCGATACACCAAGAATTATTTCTTTGCAGAGAGATACAAATACAGTGAGTCCTGCGCTAAAGAGTATCGCCATTCAACAAAAGACCAAGGCTACTTTGGCCCCACTTTAAGATTATTCACAATTTGTTTTTGTTTTCGTTGACAATTTCCTCCTTTGCTGGTGTATTAGAGGATTAATAACACTAAAAGAACCTAAGACGAGATCAATCCTTGACAACACCCTCATTTCATTTAGCTCAGTTTGAAGTAATAAGATGGTTGTAAGAACCATCAAACATGGAAAAAAAGAAATCTCTCCCTCGGGGAATCGAACCCCGGTCTCCCGCGCTTATCGGTGTTAATGACAAGCGGAAATCATCACCACTAGACCAAGGAAGATGTGATGGACAAGTTACTACTCGGCCACTTGGCTGGTTGATATTTGAAAGTGAATGGAAATGACATATATACTTTTTCTTCCATGGAATGTCCTAAAGTCCAATCACTTGCCCCTCTTCTCTCATCCAATCATTATGCAGTTTAATGGCCGGTCCTTAAAAGCAATCATCCAGGCTATCTTATAACGTTATAGTCGTTATCCTCTTTGGAGATAACACGGCCCAAATCCCACCATCCCCACCCTTCAATTTTCTCAAACGGCAAGTCCTGGAGAATTCCGGGTCTAAGAGTTAAAAAAAACGGTCCGACTTCGGCAGGAAGCAATAAATACTTCAGCAAATCGTCGTTGCGCAGTTTCAACAATAACTTCAAACCGGAAATCATGACATCCGTTTTTAAGAATGGGCGCATTTTCATGCCCTCGCAAGACTCGAATAATGAGAACTTTGCCCAGAGCATGATCATCGAGAATGACAAGATCTCCCACGTCGGCTCTCTCGATGGAATAACCATTCCAGAAAACGCAAATGTCATTGACCTGGAAAATCGCACCGTCATTCCAGGTTTCATCGACGCCCATGTACACATCTTGCAGTACGGGCAATCATTGCGCAAAGCCAATCTTATCGCCTGCACCACACTTGATCAAATCCGTCAAGCTATCAAAGCTTACGCAGAAGCCAATCCATCTCTGCCACGCATATTGTGTACAGGCTGGATCCAATCATCTACCAATGGAATCGCACTAGCAAGTATGCTGGATGGTATCGACCCACGTCCCATTTTTATTGACTCCTTCGACCTCCACTCCATGTGGTGCAGCGCGGCGGCTCTTGAGGAGATGGGAGCTCATACGGCTCCCGATTTTCCCGGTGGAACCATCCACCGTGATGAAGATGGACGAGCCTCCGGCCTACTTGATGAATCTGCTGTTATAAGCCTTGCATGGCCTTATCTAGAAAGTGTGACCTCCACGGAAGACAAACTGAGTGCGTTGGACACTGCAGTTGCGACATACTCCGCGGCCGGGTATACTGGACTCGTGGATATGGCCATGGACGACAAAATCTGGGAAATTCTGAATCTCTACCGTCGCGATCATACCATCCCATTCCACATCGGCGCACACTGGCTCGTTCCCTTCTCAGAGGATCAAACCGCCAACTTCAAACACGTGGATCGAGCAATTGAGTTACACAACCAGTTCAACGAGCCCGATTTCCACGTCCTCGGAATAAAGCTCATCTGCGATGGTGTTGTCGACGGATGCACTGCCGCTCTCCTCCAACCGTACTCTGGCAAATCAGATCCCGTCGATCCAATCTGGCCAGAGAATATGCTCCAAGAAGTCGTCCAGCGCGCCGACTCAGCAGGACTGCAATGCGCAATTCATGCGATAGGCGATAAAACCATCCACCAGGCAATCAACGTGCTGTCGAGAGTCGGCACGCCAGGCCGAAGACACAGAATCGAACACCTGGAGCTGACAACCTCGGAAGATGCCAAAAGACTTGGCCAGCTGGGTATCACCGCCTCAGTCCAGCCTGTGCACTCGGATCCTATGCTTTTCAAGGCGTGGCCTGGTCTTGTGGGCCCCGAGCGCTGTAAGCGTGCCTTCGCTTATAAGGATTTCCTGGATGGGGGTGCTCCTGTTGCTTTCGGAACGGATGCCCCCACTGCGGCTCACTTCCCTTTCCCTAATCTTTACAACGCTACCACTAGGCGCTCGGCACTTCAAACCGAGTCTGATGAAACTTTAAACGCACATTTCAGGTTGGGGTTGGCTGAGGCAGCTACGGCAGCTACTGCTGGTGCGGCTTATGCGCGGTTCGCTGATTCCTGGACTGGAAGTCTGCGGAGGGGCTTAAGTGCAGATTTCTTGATTGTTGATATGCAGTGGATGCCGGAGAAGTTGCTTGAGGCGCGTGTCTGCCAGACTTGGTATCGGGGAAAGAAGGTTTTTGATTCGACCAGTGATTGACCATGGTGGCGTATAGACTCCGAATTAGATAGAAGAAGACACTGGTCAACGAGATGCACCAAAAAAGAAATTTGAACGGGATTACTCTATTCTTTAACGACGTTCATGCTTCCATGCATGATGATGACATCACCAGTACGTACGAACGTACTTTTGCCTCACGAAGGAACTTAGGCCACCGCAATGTACAATATGCAGATGTACGCAAGAAAGGTAGTACAGATTGTTAGTTTTTACTTTACAGCTTATCATCGCTTCATGAAGGCATCACTTCTGGTGCCGATCTAAGTCTTCCCTCTGAACTTCCCAGTTTAGTCCCGAGTCCAACCAAGATCAACTACTCTTCCAATTGTTCGGGGTGCGCCTGCAGCCCACGGTCGGTACTCAGATCAGAGAGGAAAGAATCTGTTGATCGTCAGTACATACGATAATCGTTTTGATACCAGAATGGTCGGACGTAGAGACGTACTGTGATCTACATCCTGTGAGGACCGGCGCCCTGTTTTCTTGTTAAGGCTATCCACTGCATGTTGGTGTGCGAGCTCCGAGCACATGACGCGGGACGATCTATTTCTTTTGTTAGTTACGGGATACGTTTAAGGAAAGCCTCCAAATTGCGGTCTGAAGGTCTGAAGGTCTGAAGGTCTAAACGCACGGTGCAACTTCTCTGCCTCCCATGAGATCTTCATCTTTGACATTGGATTGGTCTTGCTGTTGGTGCTCCATATTTCCCAGAGAGCTGCGGCGCTTTTCGTAATTGGGATCTAGGGGATTCTGATCAATGTCGGTTTTGACCATATTTACACGTGGTAGACCGTGGTGGCAAGTTAAATAGTTGGATGTATGTGAAGTGTTAAAAAGTGAAGGTGCATGAGGATACGTTGGAACCCAAGGTAAACTATTTAACTCAAGCTCAAATGCGGGGAGTCTTCGATGTCATAAGTTGGATGTGGCAAACTTATGATATGAACACTTCGTGCCAACCTATCAGAGTCATTTTGATCCTGGTACTTAATCAAAAAAGATGTTGCCTATCCTAGTTATTGAAAATCTAGAAACAGAAAGGAGCTTACATACTGTGATTTCTCACACGAGGTCAACTTGAGCGTTACACAAGGCGAAACAGTTAATCATGGCCGGATAGTTATGAGGTCAAGTGCTCGTCAATGAGCGACGCGATGGCAAAATTAGGAATGTTCTGGGTCTTTTCGGCGATGTTGGAGATTGCTAACTGGATGGATAAGCGGAGGAGAGATGTGAAAATGTCACTGGCCATTGAGAGATTTCCTTTTTTCCTATATACTCTACCCAAGTGCTCACTACGAACTTGTTACAACATCTCATCCTCATATCCATTCATATTCTTCTGATTCAGCTTTCTGGCATTCTTTCCTTTCTCTTTCTTACTCTTGATGTATGATTTCCCGATTTGCTGGCTTGCCATTGAGTCTGAACTGGTGGGAGCAAATCCCAAGGCTTCCAGATCTCGATGGGAAGTAGTAACACTCAGTTTCCAAGCAAGAGACAAATCAGCGCCATGTCTCATCAGTGAAAGTCTTTTCGCCAATTCTTCCACAAAAGCAACACTTCGGTGGCGGCCCTCCTCACAACACACAGTCACCACTAACGAGATATCAGGATTCTGGTGAGTGCTAGTTGTCGTGATTTCGAACTCGTTGCTGCGGCTTTTGAGTTTCTGCAAGGAACAATCTTCTTGGAATAATGCATCACAAGTTGTCTTTAGTGAGTTGATAATCTCATTCAGCGTTCTTTCAAGGAAGTTGTCCACTGTGGCATTTTTTATAAATTCCTTCCGCAGCCGAGATGACAGGCCAGTAGTCATGGCCCGTAGATTTCGCGGTGGATTTGGAAGATGACGAATATTTAATGAAAACAGTGTTGAGCTCTGTTCCTGAGTTTTCGGTGTCACAAATGGGCCATTGACATGACCGTACGAGTAGAGTGAGACGGTGATTGATGGGCACCACGGCGATGCCGGGCTACTGTCAACCAGGGAAATCATCGGGGTTTGAGCCAAAATTATCCTTGACGTGATTGAATCTCGTAACTCTGTATTGGTCTGTCTAGGTACTGTTAGTTTGTACCTTGATTGAAGGTAAGATGTCGATGCTTGCGGACAGGGAAGCAGGAAGCAGCTACCTAAATAAGAAAACAGACTAGTACCCTAAAAGGCAATGAAATGCGATCGCGGGAATGGAACCGATCCAACGAACAATAGTTTAGCATCAGAGCTCGGATCCGAATTCAAGAGTTTGTGATTTTGACCATTGGGGTATTCCATAGATTTCGAAATTGAATCTTGGGCGTTTATGACTCATGTGCGACTGAAGCGACCGCTAAGCTCAATAGGGGGTATGATTTTTATAGACTTAAGATAGCATACTAGAAGGTGAGCATGGCTCTGGATATGAGCAAAGAGCACTCCGTACGCAAGGCAAGACTATTCTAGTCCCTGTTTTACCCCAAACCATCTGATTGGTAGCAAAAAATAAATCAAGTCAATCTCTTAGCTTCGCAAGGTGAGCCATCAGACCACACCTTGGCTTCTTAATACAGCCTAGGTTCAATGTAGAACGATTAGAGATCTCATGTTGAAGCCGCGAGATCGCAAAACGCGGAATGATAGATAATTACCCCCAAAAAAACTATGATTTTTCTAGGCCCGATCGACAAAAATTGTCAAGCTCGAGGCATATCCTGCAGGGCAAGACGAACATGATTCGCCTAGGGAGGAATCCCATGGGGCAACAAAGCTAATGTGGGGTGCAGAAGCAGATCGTTTAGCTAATTCCTTCATCTAAGCACATCAACAGAAGAGTCGGTCAAAGTAACTTTAGTAGCCAATCAGATTATGTGAAGTTGAAATCGACGTCCTAAAGCAGCGTGTCCGGAGGACTGGGCCTATAGTGGGGAGATAATCACTTGGGAGTTCACAATAATTTTTTTCCCGCAGCTCTGGTAGAGTTTAAAGGAAGCTGGAATTCCATGTTTTTTTTTTTTTTCAAAGCCTTGAACTTGAAGAAATCTGAGTGCTGACAATTGTGAAAGGTCTCGGAGAATTACATCATTCTTTTCAAGTTCGGTTCACAGATCACCACGTGGAAGAGAACAAGAATTTCGACCAGCTGTGAAGAGTTTGAATTGGATCGGAATGGTGTTCGCGCGTGGCGATGTATCTGGCCATGATGAACAGACAATAGGTAAATCAGAACAGCACCTGCAACCGAGGTCCAAGATCTTGACTAACAGCGACAAAGATCATCAAGATCCAAGCAAAGATATCATATTGGTGTCCTGGGATGGACCACAAGATCCCGGAAACCCATACAACTGGACTCTGTGCGAGAAATGGCTTCTCACAGTCCTCGCCGTGTTCGCCACCTTCATGTCCCTGATTAACGGCACAATTTTCACAGTAGCCCATGACCCCATGAATGAGCGCTTTAACATCTCAGACGCCAATTTCCCTCACTCCTACTGGCCCGTCACATCATGGGCCATTGGCGGCGGCTGTTCCTCCCTGCTGGTCCTCCCGCTCATGGAGGATTTTGGTGTGCGATGGGTGTTTCTGGGCACGTACGTGACTTTCCTCTGTTTTCTCGTGCCCCAGGCCGTGGCTCAGAATTTCTACACGTTGGTCATAACGAGATTCTTTGCCGGGTCATGCGTCTCCATTCTCGCTAATACCTCTGGCACGGTGATTGGGAATGTCTGGGACACGGAGCGAAGTCGCAACATCCCTGTCAGTCTTTTCATTGTTGCTTACCTGTCGGGTAGTAGCATTGGACCTGTCATTGGAGCTGCGATCTACCATGCTCTGACGTGGAGGTGGATTGGATATATCCAGCTCATGTGGTACGGTGCCTTTTTCCCCCTGTACTTCTTCTTGTTCAAGGAATGTCGTGGGATTGCAATTTTAGGACAGCGGGCTGAGGCTCTACGACGGGAAGGCAAGAATGCCTATACCCAGCATGAAATCGACACGCAAGGCCAGTCAATTTTAAGCATCGTCGGCCACAGCGCCAGCAGGCCTCTTTTCCTGTTCTGCACAGAGTCTGTGGTGTTTGTATCGACGCTATGGTCTGCCTTTACCGTCGGGACATTGTATCTGTTCACTCAATCTGTTGAGCAGGTATTTACAGCGCTGTATGGTTGGACACCAGCACAGGCTGGATACGTTCAAGCAGCTGTCGTGATCGGAGAACTCCTGGGATGGGTGATGACCTTGTTCTCAGGCAAAATTTACTTTGACTCGGCATCCCGGAACAAGGAAATCCCCGGAACACCCATTCCGGAGGCTCGGCTGTACCTCGCTATTTTGGGCGGTATATTCGGTATCTCGGGTGGTATGTTCACATACGCCTGGACGTCATATCCTAATTTTCCGTGGATCGCACCAGCCGTTGGTCTTGCCATGGTAGGGGCCGGTAGTGTCATTGTCGTGACGGGAATTTCGGACTATGTGGTCGATGCGTACAGCAAATACGCAGGCAGTTGTATGGGTATCATCGCCACCGGTGAGAACACCTTGGCAGCATTTCTTCCTCTAGCTACTATGAGTATGTACTCTCATCTTGGCCTCAATTGGGCTAGTACGGTACTAGCCTTCATTGCGTTGGCTCTATCTTTTGCCCCGATATTGGTGCTTGTTTGGGGCAAAGATATCCGAGCACGGAGTCCATTTATGAAGGAAGCCATGATAGAGAAGAGGAGGAATAGTATCGACTCTGTTTGACCAGGTCTTCTACGGAGTACATAGATCGCTTTGAAAGACACACGGCACACACAAAGAGACTTCAAAACATGGATCCACGCGGAAAAGTAAGTCAAGACCACCTGCATCGAGGAACTCCCCGAAGGCTTGACGGCAAGACTTTGAAAGCCACCTACCACAGATGTTTCAGTTTGCTCTGATCTAAGAATTGAATCTAAAACAACATTCTCACCTCATGAACCCCCTACTTTGTACATCAGCAAGAACACATGGAGACTCAGTGAATTCAATTAGATTGTAAATTTAATGCCAAGGCACGAGTGGATATCAATTGTAAGGAAAAATCAATTCAGTTTGAATCAGGGGTATCCTGATCGAACTCGAAAAACGTCGGAGATATTTCAGATTGTGGATTAGCTCAGGGATGCGCCGCTAACCCGAAATGAACCTCCCCCCTTAACCCTCTACACCATATGTCCCTTTCACGTATACGACATATTGTCCCAAGTCCCCTGAGGCCAGATGATGATTGCCGATTGGAGCTGTTTCGCGAGAAGGTTAAACCTATTAGCCACAGACCGACCAACTTGAAAAAAAAAGAACGAAAAAAACTGCACAAAATAACAGCACTCCATCCCTACCAACGATCCAATGACCCGGTTAGGAATACTAGCCGGATTACGCCATTAATCTCGCTTTGCTTTCAAGAACAGGGGTTAGATGAGTTAAACCGTATCCCCTCCTCCTCGAAATTCATCTACCGGCCTATCTTTCCGCATGAGGTACCTTGCATCAGTAGAGGCAGAACGTCCCCACGTTTCTCACAACGGCTCAATTGTAGAATTTCTAGATTGTTTCAGGGTCGACGATCAAACGGCCTGACTACTAGGTGCCCTGTGCCCTGTGTAATGGTCTGACTATGTACGGAGTACGGAATACGTACCGACATAATTGGAGTAGCATGTTCCGTACCTCCGTACTCCGTACAAAGTATTGCATATGCACTAGCTGGGAGTTTTTGCCGAGAATACGGGCTAGTTTCCCAGGAGGCCGGGAAAATGTGGTCAGAGCGGAAACCTCCAGCCATGGTCTGCGTGGATGTAGTTTGCACGAGTATATTTGGATGTTTCTCATGCCCGATTTAGTACGGCCGGCTCCGTTAGGCTGGGAATTAGCCATACAATCCGATCTTAGTATCCATTTTTTTTGGTTCGTTGGTTATTGGAGCGATGGTTGATAGGGGTTGTTTCTAGGGCGAGCTAGTCAAGATTCAACGGAAGGAAGATTCAATGGGGTTGTTTTTGGTTCGAAGATGAGACATTTCGACACATAGATGTATGCGCTGATCTGATAGTAACGATCTCTGTGGATTGAGATAGCATGATTGTACATGTTTGTATTCTGTACATGACTACTTTCTTGATCTTCAGAGATTTGAGTGTGTAACCATCTCCGAGTTGTGTGTCAGAGTCATGCTAAGTTCCTTAGGCTACTGATGTCGTTGAAATTTCCGATCAGGAGATCGTCCATAAACGGTAGTCTACCGAGTCCACATGCTGTGGGGTGTTCCAATGCACAGCTTGGAATTCTGCCCTTCTTCTCATCCTATAGAAAGCCTTTGGTACCTGTTACCCACGTGGTCTAAAACTCTGCTCATCTCATGACATAGTTGGCTGGCCTTGGGAAAGTGGACTAGACACAGAGAACAAGTACAGAGTATAGGTGCAAAAAAAGGATTTCTGTTTTGGTTTATATTGCATAGTAGAAGACACCCAAGTGTGATGCGTCCATGTACAATTGGGAGGTGGTGATTCTTCAAGATATTTTGTTGTATGTTAAAAGGGGTACTTCGTACTTTTTCCCGATTAGACCAGTCTGATGCGTGGGCCAAAAGAGATCAGTCGGAAATACCGGATAGAAGATCCCAAAGCCACAGCCGCTTAAATGAAAAAATAAAATTAAAATGAAAATAAAAAAAGTATCAGAGCTCGGTGAAAATACCAAGGGAAAATTCGGGAGGTCTTGATGCATGTAAGCGCCCACTACGATTCTGAAACAACAGGGCGGGTGCTTCAGGTCGCAGCGCCAGTTTGATGAGCCTTGGCGGTCTCCACCCTTTTCCCGTTGGATTCACACAGCCTTCTTGTCTATAAGAATCTCTGAATATGGCAGGTGATATGTTTATCACTTGTTTATGCAGCCTGGTCACCATGTAGATTGGTCCAATCATCAATTTTGAGATACAACACTATACAAATCTTGTACAAAAAGAATTAAGACAGGGGGTTAGATTCGCTTTGTTAACATGAACAAAGTCTTATATTACTTTGTATATCAAACTTTGAAGACTAACAAACTATTGTGATTATTGTATTCACTTGAGACGGCTATTTTTCTTTATGCATCATTAACAACAATAGTCCCTCTAGGGCTGAAGTATGGATGGTGAATGTCCAACATACTCCGAACACATGTACACAGGTACCCCCGTACCTGAACCTGAACCTTGATTTACTGTTCCACCCTGTAAATGACAGATCGATACAAAGTAAATAACCACCAATACCAGATTAATTACAAAAAATACGCCATTCACACCCTTTAATGGCGGATAGCGAGTCCCACATCCGGTATGACTAAGAATAACCCAAAATAACATACTAGTTCTTGACCGGTCAGATGTCCCTGGGCGCTTCCCCCATTCCTAACTTCGATTATTATTAGACTTGATTGTATCTTCTTCCCCCCCCCTTCTTCTTCTTCACCAGTACTCAAGCTTCCTCTTCACTTTCATTTCTTTCTTCCGCTGCGCGCGAAATTTCCCCCTCCCAGAGGCTTACCGGCTGGTCCAGTTTCATTCTCTGACAATCTCTCTTTATTTCGCTTTGTCTACGAGGCTGGTTCCTCCGTTGCCTCAAGAACCCTTTCCGCGCATTTTGTGTGATTTAGAACTTCTCCCGATCGGATATCATCTTAACTGGTTGGCGACGTTGATCCTCGCATTCCCGATCCTCTCTTGTTGAACCATTCAGCTGGTGAGTTTGATCCGAGCTCTTGCAGCTATGTCTCAGTAGAGTCGCAGAGGGGCTTCATTTGATTGGACTTAAAATCACCCTCTTTGTTTACGCACGCGTTAACAGGCGGTCGTTTCCCTGGTTCTAATTATCTATACAGTGCGCTTCACACAAATTAAAAATGTATCCTCAACCAGGTGCCTCAATCCCTATGGCACCACCACAAAAGCCCGAAACTTTCATGCTCTCGACCGAAGCACAACGAAGCCTACCTCACGATGCGCAAGTTGCCCTTCAGCAAGTGGATAATCGTATGTCTTTCGGTGTTTTTTCCCCCTGCATTAAAGCAATGTATTGACATGGGGCCAGTGAAATATTTTCTTCTGTCGGCTCCCGTTGACTGGCAACCGGATCAACTCATTCGACGCTTTTTGCTTCCCACAGGCGATTATGTCTCCTGTGTTTATTGGTTCGTCTTACTTGAGAGTGTGATGGCTTAGGAAGCTGACTGACCCCATCTCAACAGGAGCGGCCTTTTCCACATTTCCGGTACTGATATTGTCCGCTGTCTTGCGTTTCGATTCCAAGCCTTTGGACGTCCGGTGAAGAACTCGAAAAAATTTGAGGAGGGCATTTTCTCAGATTTACGAAATCTCAAGGCCGGCGTAGATGCGGTTCTGGAAGATCCTAAGAGCCCGTTCCTGGACTTCTTGTACAAAAACAACTGTATTCGAACCCAAAAGAAACAAAAGGTGTTTTACTGGTACGGCGTGCCTCACGACCGGCTATTCCTCGATGCACTGGAACGAGACTTGAAGCGCGAGAAAATGAACCAGGAGGCTACCACGGTCGCAGTCAGCGAACCGGCCATGTCTTTTGAATTCGACTCGTCCCAGTCTCTATATGAGCAATTGACCAAGTCACAACAAGTGAATCTAAACTCGTTCGCTGCCCACGCAAGTACGACATATGGCCAGCCCAACTCCCCCGTGGTTCGGACCGTTGACGCAATGCCTCCTCCGCAGATGGCTCCCCCAGCGATCCCTCTGATGCAGGAAGACCCTGGGAATCAGATGTACAGCCACCCACAGATGCCCCTTTCGAACAATCTAGTCCAGAGCATCATTAAGCGCGAGCAGGACTACGGCCCCATCCAGTACGATCGCCACGGAATGCCCATTCCCCGCCCTCATCAGCGCCATTCTTCCATGCCGACCTTCTACGAATACTCCCCTGCGCCATCCTTCGTATCTTCGCAATATGAGGACTATAGTAATCGCGGCCTGTCTTTCGAACCAGTCACCCCGCCCCAGCATTCGGTCGGACTCGGAGGGGAACCGGCTTACATCGCCAACGAAGACACCGGACTTTACACAGCGATTCCGGATATTTCAAGTGGACCCGCTTACCACCCCATGATGCAGCTGCCTCCTTCAAATTTGGCTAGTGCCCACTATCAGCCTGCGCCCCGGTCCTTTTCGGCAAACCCGTATCCCGTCATCGAGGGATCCCCGACATACAAACAGCGCAGACGTCGGTCATCTATCCCGCAAAATAGCGGTGTTGTCACACCCAGTGGCGCAACTCACGTCCAGTCAACAACTCCAGGAGTTCAGTCAGTCTCGTACGCTGCTCACCGACCAAGTGATCTGCGGCGTTCGGTTTCTAGCTCAGTCGCTCCGGTCGCAGAGGGAGATGGAGCCACCCAGGAGCTCGCTCGCACGTATCCCAGTGCGATGCTGCCACAGAAGGATCTTCTTCATGAAATGTCCCGCCATGGCACACCGCTGCAGAACCTGGATCAGACCACCGCACAACATCCAGGCTCCATGGCAATCCAATCAAACGATCTGACATCTCTACCAAGCAGCAGTGCAGAGACTGTGGTCCAAAATTCTACTGGTCGGTCTGAGCGTTCGGCGCCTGGTCCTAATCGGAGAGCCAGGAGTGCAACCATGATGGAGTTAGGGCCGTACCCAACCAAGGCCCATTCGTGCCCTATCCCGTCATGTGGTAGAACATTCAAGAGATTGGAGCACCTCAAAAGGTAAGCTTACTTCTATTTTTGCACTCACGTTGGTGGGGCTGATCTGCACCGTGCGCCGGTGAGATTGTTTCGACAGCCGCCGACTGACCCCTGTTTCTAGGCATGTGAGAACTCACACACAAGAGCGTCCGTACCCTTGCCCTTATTGCAGCAAAGCTTTCTCCAGGTCCGATAATCTTGCGCAGTAAGTAGTTATTAGTCTGAAACTTCTAGGGCTTACACTAATATTTGCTAGACATCGTCGGATTCATGAAGCACAGCAGGATGGTCAAACAATTATCCCAACCGACGAAGATCTGGAGAATGACGCACATGAATTCGGTTCCCCCAGAGAAGAGATGTCCCCACCGGTACCTGCTCATCCAATGATTAGTATGCCAGGCATGACGTCGATGGCAGCTCCTTTGAGCATGCCGTCCGCCCTGACTGGCATGCCTACTTCGCACATGATCGCTCCGCAACTTCTCCAACAACATATATGAGAATGATACAGAGCACGGTGTGTCTACCACAGTATAGTAGATGCATCGTCTCATGCACCCTTTGACGGATATTTTCCGCGCAAAGGTTTCCATTCTCACATCTTTCTTAAGTCTTCAGGGCGTATGTATGCGCTCTTTTTTTGGATCGGGGTTTATTTCGCCTCTTGTTTAATCGCACACGGCCAAATGTTGGCCTTGCACATACCGCGATATTCGTGTATAGCCCGCGTTTTGTGTTTTTGCTTGTCTTTTGACACTGTGTTCATTTTCTGTTGGATTCTTTTGGGGGCTTTCTTTAGTTTTTTTTTTTCGGACTGTGCGATGGTTACAGGAAACACTGTGTATTTTTGGGTGTCGGTTGCCCTGCACGTGAATTGGGCTGCACTAGCAGACATTCATTTGATGCTGCCTGGCCGGCACGGGCACAAGTACGAGAGAGGTTCAATTATCTCTCAATGGGAAATGGGTTGGGATGGGAAAGATTGGGTTGGATTCTTCTTGGATTGTCAGGCATTGTCCCTGAAGACCGGCTTGGAATGGTCAGGTATTTTGACGCCTTGAACCACAATATATAGACAGAGACATTGTGTAACGACTTTGAATTGAACCTGAAAAAACACATGGAAAATTTCATACCAACCAGTCTTCCCTTGCTGCTTTATACTCTTGTTTGTATCCAGGTGATGATTAAGAGCTGTCATGGCCTGTTATTGGTACATCACGTGTTGCTGACGTAGATCAACCCTGCAGTGATGAAGGGGTCTGCTTGGCATCCATCTGACACACCGCGCTTTGATCGGGAGGGCTATACCCTGTCAAGTCTTACCTTCTTTCAGATAGCTAAATCGCTGGCAAGCGATGCGTGCATAGACCCCATCTTTTCGACAGTATCTCCCACACTCCAACAATCCATAGTCTACATAGACCTACCACCAATACAACGACTGTCAAGTGGATGAAGAGGAACTCCGATCCCGGCAAATACTATCAAAAAAGCATATCTCACCTCAACTGAACGCTGAGCCACAGTCAGCAGCTGGAACTCAAAGCAGCCCCAACCACATCCCACCACGCACTAGCAAGTTCCATGGGTTAATCCTGGTCGGTGCCAATTCAACACATCGAGATCCTGACCCGTTAATTCTCTGATGGGAGACTCGGATTACAAGTCTGCCTCTGGTTCTAGCAACGAGAGCTCGCCTCTCATGGTTTCCACTCGCTCTGCAGACAGGCGTGCTGGGGGCTCTCTTGCCGGTGCAGATGAGTCGTCTAAGAATGCGTTGTACATGTTTCTTTTGACTCTGTCTATTGGTGGGTAAGTATTTTTGCAATTGGAAACTTGTTTCTAATTATGTGTCGCTTTTGACTTCTATGCTGGCCATTTATTGATATCTGGTTTCTTTGACAGACTTCAGATTGTTTGGTCTGTCGAACTCTCCCATGGATCGGTAAGTATAAGTCGTGACTTACCAGAGATGATTCAATTTGAAATTTGCACCCCATTCATCTCTTGGAAGCTGTAGGATTAGAAAAAAAAGCCCCTGCTGACCTGGGCACAGCCATTCCTTCTATCCCTCGGTATGAGCAAATCGCTTCTTGCCTTTGTTTGGATCGCCGGTCCCTTGACTGGTGCGCTGGTACAACCATACATCGGTATTAGAAGCGACAACTGCCGACTCGCGTGGGGTAAGAGGAAACCGTTCATGGTCGTCGGAGGCGCTGCAACGATCGTTTCATTGCTAGCTCTGGCATGGGTGAAAGAGCTCGTGGGAGGCTTTCTGTCGATCTTCGGTGTTGAATCAACATCAGCAGGAGCCAAGGTTGTTATCATCGTCATGGCCACAGTTTTCATGTACTGCCTTGATTTTGCCATCAATACTGGTACGCATTCCAGTATCTTCACGTTTATGGTTGCTTCGCTAATCGTCATCTTATAGTACAAGCTGCAATCAGAGCATTTATTGTTGACAACTGTCCCACCCACCAACAGGAGCTGTCCAACGCCTGGGCTAGTCGCATGGTTGGCATTGGCAACATCTTCGGGTATATTTTTGGCTACATGGACCTGCCGAAGACTGTCCCCTTCTTGGGAAATACCCAGTTCAAAGTTCTGTGTGTTCTCGCCTCGGTCTTTCTGATCGCAACTCTTGCCACTAGTTGTGTCTACATCAAAGAGCGGGATCCCCGAGGAGACGGGCCTGTGACTGACAAGCTTGGCGTGATCTCATTTTTTAAACAGGTTGTCAAGTCGATTCAGAGTTTGCCAACACAGATTTCCCGCGTCTGTGAGGTGCAGATCGCAGCATGGGTGGGCTGGTTCCCGTTCCTGTACTACTCCACGACCTATGTCGGGCAGCTGTACGTCAATCCCGTTTTTGCAGATAACCCCCATCTCTCCAAGGGTGAGGTCGACAAGGCCTGGGAAGATGCTACTCGCGTTGGGACTTTGGCTCTTCTCATCTACGCTATCATCTCTTTCCTTGCCAACATGTTGCTTCCTCTTTTCGTGGTCCCCTTGTATGGACCGGCACCAGTCACTGCTTCGCAATGGGATTCTCCAGGCAGCGATTCAGATGACGATACAGAGCAAGCTGCTAGGGGACTGTCATTTTCAAGTATGCCGACGGGCAATGCATCCGAGCCTCTGCTTGATGCACCTCCAGTTGCACAAGAGACCGAAGGGAAACCGACTTGGCTTTCACGCCTGCATATCCCGGGCTTGACTCTTCCGCGAGTCTGGCTCCTCTCCCATCTCCTCTTCGCAGCGTGTATGTTTAGCACTTTCTTCATCTACTCTCACCAAGCCGGGTCGGCGTTTGTGGGCTTTGTCGGTGTCTCCTGGGCTGTAGCGCTGTGGGCCCCCTTCGCTCTTATCGCAGCGGAGGTAGCTAGGATCGATCCCTCAAGACGCAGTCATCGTTACACAGGTCGGTCCACCCATAGCGAGCATGGCGGCGAGGCTCGGGAAGAGAGTTCTGGAGGATATGCCAGCGTCGGAGGCAGTGATGTTGAGCATGGACGTCCAAAGGATTATCGTGATGGTGGAGATGTTGCACAGGCAGGAATCATTCTTGGACTGCACAATATGGCAGTCTCTCTGCCACAGATCCTGTCGAGTCTTGTTTGCAGTGCTATCTTCAAGGCATCTCAGAAGCAAAGAGGGGAGCCGTGGGATAATAGTGTAGGCTGGGTACTACGGTTTGGTGGATGTGCTGCGTTGGTGGCTGCGTGGCTGACTAGAAGGGTTGCGGATGGATCAAGATAGACTCGGACACGTAGATGCCACAATGCATTCATTGATTTCATGTATGTGTGGTAGGTACGAAGCCCCTTCAACATATCTCATGTAGGAATTCTGTAGGGGATGGCGATTATCGCACGAACTACGTGGGTCCATCTATGCAGCCCTAGAGCATTATAAGGCAATCATATCGTAGTTTGGAACAATGATGATTTATACTTCACACTTGCACTACATCGACAACCCTTTGTTCCTAGCTATTTTGCCCGAATCCACCGGTTTCTTGGCAGTTGCGCGGCACCTCGAAACTCGGCCCACGTGTAATTAACAAACTCCAATACGCAGCGATCTTACGAAGTTGCTGTATTATTCCGGTTTTCCTGCCAATTTGACTCCCGCCAGCCCTGCCGTATTCTGTACTGTACACCTCCGTACCTGACCACATCTGTCCCTCTGATGCAACTCGGGCAGTCCGTATTATTACTGCTAACCCAATTCGATCTTGTCGCAACCTCTCGCTTTCCATCTCTTCGTGGACTATGTGCGTCTGCTCCTGCCATCTCAATTTCACTGTGGGAGTGAACTGCCAGCCATCCGCCCTGGCCCTTCATACTTCCTAAGGCGTGAGCCGCGATGGCTAGCCAATTTATGAACGATGGCCTACACGCCCTGCTTCGTATGTCCCTCTGAGCGGTGGTCTTGAACACTGCGCTTGGATTTCTCGTTTGGATTGCTGGCTAACATATCTATCTTTGTCATAGGGAGGGCCTCTGAAGACTCCGATCCCGATGGTACGCGTGCCTGAACTTCACCCCCTCATCCCTTCTACCTCGTCATGTCGGCGTATAGCGCTTTCAGCTCGGAGATTTAACTAGTATGGCGAATTGCAGATTCCACCGAGGCAGGGTCCAAGGAGATCACAACTTCTTGGGCATTGTTTATCATGATCATGTTGTTGATGTTCGCGCTCTTCACGAGCTACATCCTTCAGCAGAGGAAGATACAAGCCGTCCATGAGACAGTTCTATCAATTTTTGCAGGTAGGCAACATCTGATAGCGGCGGAGGCACGACCTCGAAAGTCACAAAGCTTCGTGGGGTCTGCGCAAATTGGCATGGACGTGCTAACGGTCGCCAGGGATGTTCGTTGGACTGCTCATTCGTTTCACAGACTCCACCCTCCAAGACAGCGTCGCCTTCGACTATCAATTCTTCTTCAATCTCCTCCTTCCTCCGATTATACTCGCCTCTGGTTATGAGCTCCACCAGGCGAATTTCTTTCGACATATCGGCACGATTCTCACGTTCGCGTTCGCCGGTACCTTTATATCCGCAATCGTGCTCGGTCTTGTGCTGTACCTGTGGACACGGATTCCACTGAGTGGGCTGAATATCTCTTTCGTCGAAGCTATTTCGGTTGGCGCAACTCTCTCCGCCACGGATCCGGTCACTATCCTAGCTATTTTCAACCTCTATAAGGTCGAACCGAAGCTTTATACTATCATTTTTGGCGAGTCGATCCTGAACGATGCCATTGCCATCGTACTTTTCGAGACAGCACAGCGGTATCATGAGACCGGCGCGGCTGGCTCTCTATCCTTCCTGAATTTATTCGAGGCTGTGGGACTCTTTTTGCTCGTCTTCTTTGGTAGCATGGTCGTCGGAATGCTGGTTGGAATCGCTACCGCGCTGGGTCTCAAATACACTCTTGTGCGGCGCTTGCCCAAGATCGAGAGCTGCTTGATCATTTTGGTTGCATATGCCAGCTACTTCTTCTCCAATGGCGTACATCTATCCGGCATCGTCTCGCTCTTGTTTTGTGGTATTACCCTGAAGCACTATGCTTACTATAACATGTCGCGTCGCACGCAGTTGACTACCAAGTACCTGTTCCAAGTGATGGCTCAACTTTCAGAGAACTTCATCTTTATTTACCTCGGCCTTGACCTCTTCGTGGAGCCTAACCTCCAGTTCAACCCCCTGTTCATCATGATGGCGGTGTTTGGTATCTGTCTTTCTCGCTATCTCGCGGTATTCCCGCTTTCCAAGGCTATCAATTGGTTCATTCGGTATCGGGCACGCCGGCGTGGCGTTGAAGTTCCCGACGAGCTGCCATTCGCTTATCAAGCGATGCTCTTCTGGGCTGGACTACGTGGTGCCGTCGGTGTTGCGTTAGCAGCTGGTCTATCAGGAGTCAACGCCCCTGCACTTCGTGCAACAGTACTTGTTGTCGTCGTGCTAACCGTCATCATCTTCGGAGGAACCACAGCACGCATGTTGGAGATTCTGGGCATTCGAACCGGTGTGGTCGAAGAGCTCGACTCGGACGATGAATTTGACACCGAGGTGACCCATGGCGGCACCTACTACAAACGCTCTGACACGAGCCTGGGATATATTCCGCGACGCGCCGACTCGGCGATCCCCTTGGATGGCGTCACTGCCACTCCACGCGCTCAACCCGGGGAGCGAGCACATAGCTACTCCAGCGGCAACAGTCGCCGCCCAAGCCCACCCTATACCCACACAAGAATGTACTCCGCCGCGTACAACAACAAAGATCAGTCCTGGCGCGACCGCCAATCCACCGCGACGTTACTTAACAGCGCAGCTGGGCCGAGCGCCGGCGAGGGCAGCGACGACGAGTTCGGTCTCCCACCCTCAGGCCCCGTTCACTCCAACGATCCCACTCACCCAGACGATTTTGATCTCGATATCGAAGGCATATCAGATGACGATCTCCCACCGGCTGCAGGTGGAGCCTCGCGTCTCCGCCGATCCGCCTCCCAACCCCCTCAACCTTCGTCGGGCCTACCTACAAATGCCGCAGCATCGACCAGCGTCTCGCCCACTCACCAGCCAGCTGGTATGTCTGCACGGGACGCAGTGCGGGGTCTATTTTCGGGAGGTGCTTCGGGCGACCATGCGGCTTGGTTCCGCCAGCTCGATGAGGACTACATCAAACCCACACTTTTGCTAGATCAGTCGAATCATAAGGGACCTGGGCCTGGTGCGGTTTAAGTTGACGATACTTAGGATGTAATCACTCTTTTTTTTTAAAAAAAAAATCTGAGTGTATATTTAGCCTTGTTTGAATCTGCATTCATATTGATATTTTGCTTTTTTTATTTCGTATTTCGCCCACAAACTCTGCTTATGTGAGCTTGTAAAATCTGAGCTCCAACCCTTATAGAAGCGAACAAGATATTCTCAAGTAGGAAGTTCACATCTCCTGTTAAAGTGATATCAAAATGAGTCTCTCCGCACTTTGGCGTTTCCAGTTATCCCACAAGCTTTGGGATATCTCACCTCGTTAAAGAGAAAGACAGTCAAAGCTCCCGGAGATATAGTAAGACGTCTAAAACGAAACAATGACACCCATGTCTCCGTCCAAGGCGATTCAACAGACGTAACCCCCTCCAAGATAAGCAAAGGCTTCGCCCTACACCCCGTGCATACCTATCTCTTCCTGTCTTATCGGCCACTCGGATCAGCGACAGCTATCTGCGCAGAGCAGGCCAAGCCTCGAATTATGTGCGGCGCTATGCTTGTTTGGGGCATACTTACGCCAATGTCCATCTTATCAGTCATCTGATCCCTATATCAGCTTCGGTTATGCATTCGTGTAGATAGGACTCCTGGGACTTTCTTACCTAGTCTCCCGCCGCTTTAATAACGATGTTCTACAGGGGTAGATGTCAGCACGGGCTCATGCCCAGTGATCTTCCGCTATACCGGATAGCTACCTGGGTGAAAGTGAGTCGCGGAAATTGAGGTTCTCAAAGCGCATATACACTGGATTCCAGGCCGCGCTCTATAGCTTTCCCTTCTCGTTTAGTGCTCATTCCCTAACATGTAGTCGCCAGAAATAAGCCTAAGCGAAGCAATCTACTCCATGTAGAACTAGATCACCAACTTTCCTGACTACTAATTTCAGTGGTAGGCCGGAAATCATGCCTTTTATGCACATGAAGTGCCAACTGAGTGATCTACCCTCTAAACATGATCTTCCTAAGCGGCCTGGTCATGCCGTCTGCAGCCATATCTGTGCGCAGTGTTTCAGTTGAATGCACTCTTTTTGTTCAAAAATATTGGCAGGTAATATGTGGGAGGGGTCAGGACTTGTTTCAGCTAAATTAGCAACGTAGGGTCCCTCCGGAAATGCTCTTGAAATCGAAGAAAGAGTGTTAAAATATGCTATTAGGTCTCAGATAGAGGAACGTATCTTTTTCCTCGTTAGCTCCATGTCCGTTAATATCCAATTTGAAGAAGATTCAGGAGACACCGGCGGCATAAAGATGATTGGTTCATCGTTTGTTAGTTGAGTTTTAGAATTGAAGGTGTTCACACTTATCTTCAACCTTATTTTTGCAAGAACACACTTTGTATAAGCTAGATACCTATATATGCATGCTGCGAGGCTTTTATGTCCACAATGTCGATCAACTTGTACTCCCAAATCTCGGTAGACCCCCGCAAAGCCCATAAATGGGCCCAAAGCCCAGCCCATTTACGGGTTGGATTGGGTTGGGCTTTGGGCTTTGTGGGCTTTATGGAGGTCTTTTCCCGGGCATAACCAGCTTGAATTGGCAAGTGGGATTTGACTACGAACATCTGTCAGGAGCACTGCCCACTTATCTCCCACGTTATGCAAATTTTACATATAGAATAAAAAGATCTGTGCAGTCGCCACCGAAAATGACAGCCCCTGGCGTCAGAAACGGCCGCCTTTCCACCCGCAACTTCCACCAGCAGGGCCACCGCTCGACCACCTCATCAATCTTGCTCACTACTATTCTGCACCTGCCAAGCCCTGGTAGTCATCAACCTGGTTAGATCCTCATGCTGGACTGTCGAAACCGATGGTACAATATATATATTTAAAAAGAGGATAGAATACCCGGAAAAATCTATAGACTGCTATAATAGTGCGGCCTACGGGGTCTGGTGCTAGGCTTACAGGTATGAAGGGCCACAAAATGGATTTGCATGTCTCCTGTTTCACTTGATTTTACTGTACGGCCTGATCATAGGTACGTAAATTGGATATTACGTTAGTTGGCGTTATCCCCATAGATTGGAATAGAGCGGATTTTGTCATTTTCGTTAGAGAATTTAGAGTATCTCTTATACCTATCCTATCTATTGGTCGTCCTAAACGTGGTTACAACCATAGAGTTCTGTCAAAATGCATAAACTTAATATCTTCAAATAACCATATCTCACTCCCCTATAAGGTATCGCTTAGCAATTTAGTTAATGTTAGTACTAGATTAACCAATTTATCCAGTCAAAAGATTTGTAAACTTTGATTTTCAGATAGTGATACGGGATCAGGGTTTCAAGTTAGGATGATACTTGACTTTCCTTTTAACTCTCGGTGGCTTCCCGTCGCCCAAAAAAACAAAAGACCTAAAAAAAATCTTACTTAAAAACGTCTGTCAGTTTAACCCAGTACGGAGTATTTTTCTAAGATTCCGAAAAAAAAATTCTAGACTAATAGATTAAGACTGTATTATCAAGCTAAAACTTTTGACTCATTCTGTACAAGTTTACATCTTAAGATTTACAAATTAAGAAAGCTTTAAAATCAAAGAATTTATAAAAATAAGAAAGTAACATACGAATTGTCTAGTCTTTTCATTATAGAAAAAGACCTTAAACTAATTACTAGATCAATATTAATAGGAGGACTAAGTTTAGATATAAGGAGCGATCTTAGGATGAAAAGATTGGCTTGTGAAAATGTTACGAAGGTCTTGGCTTGGATTCTGACCTGTACCTGACGGCCAAGGATGCGGAGCCTTACATCCAGAATCCTGAACGTTCCGACTCGACTGTCCCTAGAGACACTCCGCGCAGGTGAAATGATGCCACCTGGCGCGTCCTGAAAGCATCCCTCAATATTCCTGGACCATCCTACGTGTGCGCCTACGCGACCGGCTCTCTCTCACCTCCAGTTTCCTTCTCCTCCTCGTAGCCCTCCTTTTGACTCCCCCATGACCGAATTCCAGTTCATTCCTAAGGCTGCAACCAACCCTACACAGGCGGCCGCGACGGGCAGCCAGAAGCAGCTTCAACTATATTTCGAGGAGCAACCCGAGAAGAAGGTCATTCAACCTTGAATCAATTCTTTGGCGGACCGTGGTAAATCTACCCAAGAGGCACTCTGTCGAACCTAAGCTTTGGCGTGCTGGGTTCTACCCAGCGATCAAAAAGCAGCAAGGGATAAACCCCAAAGGAGACAGAAGAACGTTTCGAGAGTACACGATGTACGATCTGCCTACAAGGCACTTCCCCGCTCTGCCAGCCGTTACTAATCCAAATTGATCTTCCTTGAAAAGAGAGATATGCAAGATTGTGTGTGGTCGGATTGGCTACAGATAGATCGAGCTATTTTGTATCTACTATCAGAGAAGGAATTAACTGTCTATACTTAGACCTTGAGCACATGGCACAGATAGGCACTTACTGCACCTCCTATCTGCCTCTTGCATCGTTCGTTAGAGGACTAGCGTCCATCGGAAATGATTCGAGAGCCAAAAAAATCTTTCTCTGCCCTCCCGCGGTCTTCATTTAAGACCATTAGGTGTCGCGCGTTCGAATGAGCTGACCATTCGGGATTTGACCCACTAATTCCCTCTACACGCATGACACACGTACTATAACCATGGATGATATCTTAGAGAAAGTGGCAATCAAGACGAGCAAGAGGCGTCAATCAACAGCCACGGGTCATGACTTGCAACCCCAGGCTGGAGATACCGAGCTGCTAGGTCTGTATATCGTGCGGCTCGCTGGCAGACCTTGTGCAACCATATGAGATCGTCACTGACCGATCAAACAGCGACACTCGGGTACAAGCAGGAATTACGACGCCATTATTCGACCCTCCAGATCTTTGCTGTCGCTTTTAGTATCATGGGGCTTTTGCCTTCCATTGCATCCACGTTATCGTTTTCAATGCCCGCTGGTCCTGTGGGAATGGTTTGGGTAACATTGTGCAGGCTGAAATGATTGGAAATGTGACTGACAGAATGGATAGGGTATGTAACTATGTTTTCAGGGGGAAAACTCTTGCAACTGTTGACAGGTTCCTTGGACAGGATGGTTGGTTGCAAGTTGTTTTATTTTCATCGTGAGCTTGGCCATGGTATGCTGCAATCAATCTTCCATCTTAAACATGACAGAACTGATGGCCATCAGGCCGATATTGCATCCGCAATGCCCACAGCAGGCGGCCTCTACTTCTGGACACATTACTTCGCATCTGAGAAATGGAAGAACCCGCTGAGTTTCCTCGTCGGATATAGCAATACCATCGGTTTGATCGGCGGCATCTGCTCTATTGACTGCAAGCCAACCCATTTCCAAACACCAAACTAACCTCCCTAACTAATACTTCTCTCATCAGATGGATTCGCTAGCATGCTCCTCTCCGTAATCTCCCTCGCCCGCGACGGAAATTGGTCCGCAACACGCCCCGTCATCTACGGCACATACGCAGCAACAGTCTTCGCTCACGGCTTCATCGCCATCTTCTTCGCCCGAATGATGCCCAGAATCCAATCCGCCTGTATCTTTCTCAACATCACTCTCGTGATAGCAACCGTCATCGCTCTTCCCCTTGGCAAAGCAAAGAACAGTCCGCCAGTCAACCCGGGCTCGTATGTCTTCGGTGATATGGAGAACCTCACTACCTGGCCCACTGGCTGGGCATTTATCATGGCGTGGCTATCGCCGATCTGGACGATTGGCGCGTTTGATTCTTGCGTGCATATGAGCGAGGAGGCGACACATGCTGCGCGCGCTGTACCGTTGGGGATTATCTCGTCTGCTGGACTCTGTGGTCTGCTTGGGTTTGTTTCGCTGGCGGTTATTGCGTCTGCGATGGATAGGAATATGGAGGGGATCTTGAACTCCAAATTCGGACAGCCCATGACTCAGGTTTGTGTTGGTCATGCTTTTTCTGTTTACACGTTGGAGCCCATTTTTCTAATGTGGATTCTCTATAGATCTACTACGACGCCCTTGGCAAAAATGGTGCCATGGGATTCATGGTCGTGGTGATGATCGTCCAATTCTTCATGGGACTGAGCATTGTAAGGCTCCGTCTCACCACCTACCAACTTTATCCAAATCCCAGAACCCATCCAATAACTCTTCCCTCGTAGGTCCTAGCCGCCTCGCGCCAAAGCTGGGCCTTCTCCCGCGACGGCGCCCTCCCCCTATCCTCCTTCTTCCGCAAAGTAAGCCAGCGCAAACTCATACGCTACCAGCCAGTCCGCATGGTGTGCGGCATAGTCGCCGCATCGGTACTGATCGGCCTCCTCTGTCTGATCGACGAAGCTGCCTCCAGCGCCCTCTTTTCGCTTGCCGTAGCCGGCAACGATCTCGCCTGGCTCACACCTATCCTGGCGCGTCTGCTCTGGGGAGGTGATAGATTTATTCCTGGTGAGTTTTATACGGGGAAGCATTTGAGTAAGCCCATTGGGTGGGTTTCTGTCATCTATATGACGTTTGTTATTGTTCTTACGATGATACCTACTGAGGGGCCGAATCCGTCGCGTGAGTTTGACCTATGCTATTTACTATTACGGGCGCTCTTGCTGACTTGGTGAAGCCCAAACAATGAATTATACGGCTGTTATTAATGGGAGTCTTTGGCTTGGGGCGGTGATTTATTATTATGTTCATGCTAGGAAGACGTATAGGGGACCTCAGACTACTGTTAGTCCTGAGGATGAGGGAAAAACTTTGGAGCAGGATTCTAAATAGTCGGGAAGAAATTGTGTAGACCTTGACCCTTTCATTTTGTTGGTGGGACATTGGGACTGGTATGCTCTCTGTTGTTCATGTCGATAGATCAAGTTCTTATGCTTGTGCCCACTGACTACCCGATCAGCTAGGGAGACACTGGAGATTTGAATTTTCAAACTTTCGTATTGTTCTCTCAATTATGACTAATTCACCCTAACACCAGGGCTAAAAAGGAAAAAAAAAAATCCTCGCTATGGATATCACTTCGTTTCATCTTCGTTTCTCAAAAGCAATCTCTCCCCCAAGTCTCGATCAGACTCTATGCATAGACGATGATTCATCTATTCAGGGACCTCGAGGACGTAGCGGCCAGCGATCTTGCCTTGCTCTGTGTTGCATGTATTAGCCTTGGGTCAATCTCCAGTGATCAGGGAAATCTCCCAACTTACTCATGAGCTCAAAGACCTCAGGTAGCTCCTTCAGAGGAACAGTCTTGAAAGGAGCGTTGATCAAGCCACGCGCAAAGAATTCAACGGCCTCCTCGCCATCCTGGCGGTTACCGACGTAGCTGCCCTTGATGTTGATCATCCTGACCACGGTTTCGAAAACAGGGGCCTTGAGGAATGCATTGGCGGGAAGGCCAATGGCGACAATGGTACCACGCGAGCGAGCGTATTCGACAGCTTGCTGGAAAGGCTTCTCAGCGACAGCAAGCAAGAGCACGGCGTGGGCACCTAGGCCACCGGGGGTGGCAGCCTTGACATCTGCAATGACGTCGGTAGACTTGGTGAAGTCGACGTAGGTCTGGACACCGGATTAGTAAGGCCGCCAACAGGAAATCGAAAACCAAACCAAACCGACAAGAAACACATACCTCTGCTCCCAGCTGTAGACACATGGCTTTCTTCTCCTCGCCACCATCAATAGCAATCACACGCAAGCCCATTGCTTTAGCATACTGCTGTCCAAGCGAGCCAAGACCACCACCAGCACCAACAATCGCAACCGTCTGACCAGGACGCACACCGGACTCCTTGAGAGCCTTGTAGACAGTGATACCAGCGCACAGGATAGGCGAAATCGTGTCAAGTGGGATGTCCTTGGACAACTTCAATACATGCGCCGCCTTACCAATTGCGTACTGCTGGAAGGTGCCGTCAACCGTGTATCCGGACAGCTGGGCATCGGGACACAACGGCTCATCGGAGGTTTTGCAGTACTCGCATGAGAGACAGGAGCCGTTCAACCATTTGATGCCGGCGTGATCGCCGACTTCAATTCCCTTGACGAGAGAGCCCGTTGCGACAACGACACCGGCGCCTTCGTGGCCACCGACTAGGTTCTTCTTCACGGGCATGGGCCAGTCGCCGTTCATGGCGTGGAGGTCGGTGTGGCAGACACCGGTGTACCTGATCTTCACGAGGACTTCATCGGGGCCAGGCTTAGGGACGGGAATTTGCTTGTACACGGGGGATGCGCCGGGTTGTTCGATGACTTGGGCCCACTGGGTCTCGGGGATCGTAAAGGACGACATGTTGTAGATTTAAGAGTAAGAAATAATCAGCGGGTGCAGGTCAAAAAAAGAATGACCAGTGTTTTGGGATGTGATCAAAAAGATAATGTAACACGGAGAGTTATGTTCTACGATTGAGAGACCCTGTCTTCTTATATGTTGTAGTAGCTAAGCGGATTGCCTGATCAGAACAGTGGCCTCTTTCAAACATCAGGGAATCCAGCCGAGATTCCGTGCGGGTAAGTTTTAGGATCTCCGGTGTAATTCCTGTCAATAACCTTTAGAATCGTCGTAGATATTACCGATATACTAGTTCAGTACCATGAGTATCCACTTCAACTTCCTTATGCGGTATATAGCACTAAAACACAATATGCAGACCCCGGCTATTTTGACCTTTGTTTCATTGGGCTGAACCGAATTCTAGTCTCTATTACTACATCATCGCCGATCAAACAGAGGGTAAAAATAAAAAAAAAAACAAAAAAACAATTCCCTTGATGGCTATCAGGTCATTGGTCTTTCTAAAAATCCAACGGGTCCTTCGGTAACAGAATAGTCGAAACCATTGGAAACGGAAGACCAAGATAACAGGAGATCCGGTGATTGTACCATTCCAAGTCGACGTCATCAACATCAGGCCACGCGAGTGATTGAGAGATATTTTGGTTTTGCTTCACCGGTGAATGCTATCGTCGTTAGTTTGTTAATTCACAGATTTAAACACAAGGGGGAAATTTCTACGGAGTACAAATAGTACAAAGGGATCTCCTAGCCATGCGGGTTTTTCCCGTTCGTTAGGGGAACGTCATGCACGATTGATCGGAGATCGGTTTGAGCTAAGGCTATGCATTATCCAGAGCTTTTGAGATTGATTCTCCCAAGGTTGATGCTATATCGATCTGCACTCAAGGTCTAAAATAGGTTGAATTCTTATTGGAGGGTTGAGGTTATAAGCATAGATGGTGCTTAGAGAGTCATCGAGGGAGGAGACCTCATCCAAGCGATTCTACCCGATTGGAAAAATTCTAGTGATATTGTTATAGGTAGGAGATCCCACCTACCAGTTCACCTAAGCTCTGAAAATCTGGTTGACAGGGATCGAATGATAATCATCCATCTGTACGGAGTACTCCGTAGTTGAATTCAATATCTGCAAATGTTAAAATGTTAAACTGGTCTCTACAGAAAAGGTGAACAGGTCGATGTCACGAAAAACTCGGCCAGATTTCAAGTCAAATCGGACGGGAAGCGAGAACACGAAAGAGCTCTCTTTCTTTCGACAAAAAAAAAAACCCTACGAACTCGAAATTTTGGACAACATTACTCCGTAGACAGTATTTCATTTGGAGTGTTTTGTTTTCCCCCCCTCCCAAACCAAAAAAAAAAAAACAATCGCACGTTGATGGGGGTGCCTCATGACCTCTGTGATCCACGACGTGGGTGTATGGTGTATGGACTCTTAAGGGAGATCGGAGCACCACCTTGGATTGATCGCCCCAGCCAGAAAATGTAAAGGATAGAGAACATGAAATCATTCAAGACAGTTCATCTAGAAGATAAAAATGAATTCTTTACATTGTAAACAACTTGGTCGGATCTAACCCCCGGGATGCCGGAGATGAAATACCCCAGACAAGGAAGAGAGATTCATGAGAAATGCCCAATCTCGTCAACCATTTTTTTTCTTCCCTTTTTGCCTTTGACGAATTTGTATTTCCCGTCCATTTCAACTTTCAACTTCAGTTTATTTCTTCTCCCCAGATCTCCCCTTCTCATCCTGATCCCCATCGCCCCTGCATCAGCTCGCCTAGGCCCGCGCATTCTCTTTCTTGGGCTCCACGGAAACTTCCCTTCTGCATCTTCCCACCACAAACGAATTCATCTTCCCCATCAGGTATTTAGCTCTTGCTTGCTTCCTTCATCTCTCTCATTCATCTTTCTTCGCTCCGAAACAGAGAACCTGAAACCAACTGACGCCGCGTCACTAGACGGAACCCCCTTGACAGGTGTCTCTGAGCCGGGAATCTTGGACTCTGTTTCCTCAATTCTTTCCCCCCCCCCCCCCCCCCCCCCCCCCCCAAGATTCTAGCGCGACCCGAGTGACCAACCTTCGACGCGCTCGACCGTAACCGGGGACCGCGGCCATCATGACGGGCCCTCCGCCATTCAATGCCCAGTCCCCGACTCAGCAGCAGCGGTATCCGGCCTACACCTCTCCAAATAAAAATCATCAGTATTACCCAAGCAGTGAGCAACCGCAACCGCAACCGCAACCGCAACCGCCGCAGCAATATCACCAGCATCCTCCGCAGACCCCACCGGCATTTGGTCCATCCCCCGTCGCGCGAAGCCCACACTTTTCACACGCGTCCCCGATGCCATCTACATTGCCGCCACCCTTGAATGGGAGTGCGCCACCTCACCCGTCTCATCCAGAGCCCTCGCAGTACCAGGGCCATTCGGCTGGTTCTCAGCTACCGCTTCCGCGCCCTTACTCCAGCTCCGTGATCACAGGCAACGGTGCCTCGCCGTACGGCCCTGCGACACCCCATGGTCATCCGCCCAGCCGCCCAGAACATTCGCAATCTCCTACTATGGAGTCTGAATCCCCGTATCGGATGCGAGGTAATGGTGCGGGTTATGGACCATCGATGGTGCGGGAGCCGAGACCGGCCTCGCCGCAGGAAGCGGTAGGCGTGACCTGGACCCCTCAACAGACTAAGATTGACTGACTCATCCTGGCATCACAGAAGCCCGCCCGAGCCGCAGACCCCATGTCTTTCGCCAGTATTCTTTCAGGCCCGTCGGACGATCAGCCTGCGAGAAAACCATCGCCTCTCCCGGCCCCCATCTCCGTCCACACACCGCATGCACCCCCCATCTTTACACACCGGCACCTAGATCACAGCTCGACGCCCGCAGCTATCCATCACCGACACGAGCACGGATTAGACTTTGAGAAACGCATCGATGCCCCGAGAGCACCACAGACCACCAATGGGTTCGGGAAGCCCGATGCGGAACACCCTGCGCCCGTTGCGCGTGCACCGCTTCGGAAACCCTTACCGCCCGGTGTGGACCTGGAGCAGGTCAACCGGGCGGTGGCCGAGATCGATCACGCCGAAAAGAGCGATGTAGAAGATCCTAGCTTCGACGCGGAACAGGACCGGTATCGGGAGAAAGGTTACAAACGGTCGGTGGAAAGCAGCCGTGCAGAGGAAGTGCGACGAAAGGTAGGTTGTCGAAAGGTCCTTGGATGTCCAGCCAATCGCTCATATTAACATCTGCTCAGCGTCGCCGCAACGAGTTCCTCATCGATCTAGGTCGATCATTCGAAAGACAAGCCATTCTTGGCACTGAAAGATTCCGAGTGCTCAACGAGGGTGCTGTCATGGCCGAAGTTCAACAGAAGGAGATTCAGGATGAGAAGGAACGGAAGAAGGACATGCAACGCAAGCGCCGTCGCGAGAACACTGTGCGCCAAGAGATGCAAAAGAAGCTGGAGGCTGAGCGCAAGGCAAGCAAGGCCCAGGAACCCGGAGAAAGAGCCAAGTTCCTGCGCGAAGCCGAGCGGGCGCAGAAGAAAATCCGCACCACCAAGCGCGCTCTGGAGGGCGGTGATGGCCAGGATGAGCTCGGCGAGGTCACCCCGCTTGCTCCCAACCTCGAAGGTGGAACGACAAGTCAATTCCATATCGGCCGTTCCTCGCCCAGCCGACGCAGGTCAGGCCGCGCCGGTCCTGTCACTCGTCCTAAGAAGTCCAAGGAGCAGAAGCAGGCCGAGAAGGATCTCGCCGAGGCTGCTTGGAATGCTGGGTTGGATGACGACCTGTATCTCACCCCAAGTGCAAGAAAGGATGCTCGACGTTCAAAGGAGGGCACCCCCATGTCGCAGCTACACTACGACAGCAAGGGCTACAACCAGATCTACGAGCAGATTTGGCGCGACATCGCACGCAAGGACATTCCAAAGGTCTACCGCATCAAGACCACATCTCTCTCCACCCGCCAGGAGAATTTGCGTAAGACGGCTCAGCTAGCCAGCAAGCAGTCCCGCAAGTGGCAAGAGCGCACGAACAAGAGCACCAAGGATACCCAAGCTCGTGCCAAGCGGACGATGCGTGAAATGATGTCTTTCTGGAAGCGCAACGAGCGCGAGGAACGCGACTTGCGCCGTGTGGCTGAGAAGCAGGAGCTGGAATCAGCCAAGAAGGCCGAGGCGGACCGCGAAGCCAACCGACAGAAGCGCAAGCTCAACTTCCTTATCTCACAAACAGAACTGTACTCTCACTTCATCGGGCGCAAGATCAAGACCGACGAAGCTCAAGGAGACGGCGCTGTTGCTGCTACCGGGGAGACTGTTCAACCAGGCGAGCCAAACGCCCACACAATCAATCTTCCAGACAGTGTGGCCAACCCCAACGCCAAGACCACTGCATTCGAGGATCTTGACTTCGATGCGGAAGATGAAACCGTGCTGCAACAGGCTGCCATGGTTAACGCGCAGAACGCGGTGAAAGAAGCCCAGGACCGGGCCCGTGCCTTCAACACCCAAGGAGAGGGTAACAATATGGCCGCATTCGACGACGGAGAGATGAACTTCCAGAACCCGACCAGTCTGGGGGACATTGAGATTTCACAGCCGACTATGTTGAATGCCCAGCTCAAAGAGTACCAGCTTAAAGGTCTCAACTGGCTTGTCAACTTGTACGAGCAGGGCATCAACGGTATCCTAGCAGATGAGATGGGTCTGGGTAAAACCATCCAGTCCATTTCTGTGATGGCTTACTTGGCTGAGGTGCACAACATCTGGGGTCCTTTCTTGGTCATCGCGCCAGCATCCACCTTGCACAACTGGCAACAGGAGATCACGAGGTTCGTTCCGAACATCAAGGTGCTTCCCTACTGGGGTAATGCGAAGGATCGCAAGATTCTGCGAAAGTTTTGGGATCGCAAGCACATCACCTATAACCGTGACTCGGAATTCCACGTTCTAGTCACCTCGTACCAGCTTGTCGTTCTTGACGCACAGTACTTCCAGAAGGTGAAGTGGCAATATATGATTCTTGACGAAGCTCAAGCCATCAAGTCCTCTTCAAGTTCGCGATGGAAGAATCTGCTTGGATTCAGCTGCCGCAATCGTCTTCTGTTGACGGGTACGCCGATTCAAAACAACATGCAAGAGCTGTGGGCCCTGCTTCATTTTATTATGCCAACTCTGTTCGACTCCCACGACGAGTTCAGCGAGTGGTTCTCCAAGGACATCGAGTCGCACGCTCAGAGTAACACCAAGCTCAATGAGGATCAGCTCAAGCGTCTTCACATGATCTTGAAACCTTTCATGTTGCGACGGGTTAAGAAGAACGTCCAGCAAGAACTCGGAGACAAGGTGGAGAAGGACATCTTCTGCGACTTGACATACCGCCAACGTGCCTTGTACTCCAATCTGCGCAACCGTGTTAGCATCATCGATCTTATCGAAAAGGCTACCACCGGGGACGACACTGACAGCAGCACACTGATGAACTTGGTCATGCAATTCCGCAAAGTCTGTAACCACCCCGATCTCTTTGAACGCGCTGAAACAAAATCTCCCTTCTCCGCTGCGTACTTTGCGGAAACTGCATCCTTCGTTCGTGAAGGAAACTTTGTCGATGTTCGGTATTCGACCCAGAACTTGATTGAATACGAGTTGCCACGCCTGTTGTGCAGCTCTACAGGACGACTTGATCTTCCTGGTTCCGACAATCCTCGCGTGGGCTTCCAAACCAAGTACCTCTCCCAGCTGATGAACGTCTGGACTCCAGAAAATATTCAGAAGAGCGCACGTGACGATGGCGCGTTCTCTTTCTTGCGTTTTATCGACACTTCGGCCGGAGAAGCAAGCGAGATGGCACGACTTGGCGTCTACGAGCGCGCAGAGCGTCGTCGCAGCAAGTCAAATAGGCTTTCTGCCTTGAACGTCATCTACGACGAGAGTGACGATTCAAAGAACTCTGTGCTCTGCCATTCGATGTTGAACATCGTCGATCGTAATGATTGCCAGGCTGTGCGAGAGCTTGCCGTTGAGGGCCGAATGAAGGAACTCATGACTGTTGCACGCTCATCCTTCGAAGATCAAGGCCTTCACCTAATTGAGCCTTGCGCTGGCCCTAAAGCTTCAGCACCCCCCATCACCATGTCCTCTTCCGGCCAACAAGCATCACGTGAATCCCACCACGCCTTATTCAATCCCTCCGTTCGGCAAGCACTGTCAGGACATTGCAGCAGGCAACTGGAGGAGCAAATCCTCGCCAAGAAGCTCGACCCTGCGCCTTACTCTCACGCTCCTATGCTGCCGCCACCGGTCTCACTCAAGGGCCGCTACAGCCACATCGAGGTACCATCGATGCGTCGTTTCGTGACAGATTCAGGCAAACTGGCGAAATTGGACCAGCTGCTGCGGGAGCTCAAGCCCGGTGGCCACCGAGTGCTCCTCTACTTCCAGATGACACGTATGATCGATCTGATGGAAGAGTACTTGACATACCGGAACTTCAAGTACTGCCGACTGGACGGCAGTACCAAATTGGAAGATCGCCGTGACACTGTCGCAGATTTCCAGTCCAACCCGGAGATCTTCGTCTTCTTGCTGTCGACCCGTGCCGGTGGTCTTGGTATCAATCTGACGGCAGCCGACACTGTCATCTTCTATGACTCCGATTGGAACCCTACTATCGATTCCCAGGCCATGGATCGTGCCCATCGTTTGGGCCAAACTCGCCAGGTCACTGTCTACCGTCTCATCACCCGCGGCACCATCGAAGAACGCATCCGCAAGCGTGCCTTGCAGAAGGAGGAGGTGCAGCGTGTTGTCATCACTGGTGGTGCTTCTGGCGGTGTCGATTTCAACACCCGTGCTCGCGAGAACCGCACCAAGGACATTGCCCTGTGGCTTGCCGACGACGACGAGGCCGAACTCATCGAGCAAAAGGAGAAGGAGGCCATCGAGCGCGGCGAGACCCTTGGTGCTAAGGGCGGGAAGAAGGCCGCCCAGAAACGCAAGCGGGATCTTACACTCGATGACATGTATCATGAAGGTGAGAACATTCTCTTCCACTACTGTGATTGACATCCATACTAATCGATTACACAGGCGAGGGTAACTTTGACGACGCCAGCGCCAAACCTTCAGGGGCTGCTACGCCTGCCGAGGAGCCTGCCGAGGTACCTTCAGCAACGCCTGCAAAGCGCGGGCGCGGCCGTGGTCCTGGCAAAGGCACGTCGAAACGCGCGAAGACCACGAAAGAGCGACTCCGTCTGATCGACGGCGACGGCGGCCTTGATTAATCCAATGACTTGATGCAATACGGCACGGCGTTTAACGTTTAAATCTTCTTCCCTTTCTTCTCAGTTTTCTTTTGTCTGGATTGGTTATTCCCATGCCGCCCTTGTCCTCCACCCTTCCTCTTTCCCTTTTCTTCCTATCTTCTCCAATGGCAGATACATTTGAACTGCTCTGTATTATCATGCAAAACCTTGACTTTGTTCTGGAGCGGCGATGTGGGCCCAGTATGGACATTGCCCAAAGTCTGGTAGATGAGGGTGGTTGATGCAATGATGAACAGATATTTTCTTTCCCCCTCTACGATAGACCTGATCATGGCTTTGGCTTGCGGATCATGGGTGGTTGTGATTTGTTTCTTTCCCCCCCCCCCCCTCCATCCTCCATTGTTCTCTTTCCCTTGCCCTTTTTTCTATTTCTGGCTTTCTGACTCGCTTGTATGTTCAATGTTTCAAAAATGGCGCTTGTGTTTTAGTTTGGTAATGAGTGTCAATGTATTGGTTTGGTGGACTCTTATACTCTTGGGGTTTGACTTGTCATTGAAATCGTAACATCCGATGTAGAGAGAGGTACGGTGTGCCTCTAGGTTTCGAACTGATGATTTTAGGGGTTACAGAGGCTGTTGAATAGCGCTTGCACTTAGCTTGCCGGTCTTATCTGCCTACCCTTGGAGCCCATATATCTGTCCAAATCTCTGAAGGAGGCCATGCATGGTAGTCTGCAATCTTGTGCGAGCTCCCTTTTCTCTCACCCCTGAGATACCAGTTATTTTAGACTCCACCTCCGAGCCTCACTACTTCCTCAAATCACATAATGCACACTCCACAGAATAGAAACAGTAATATTGAAATACCAAATCAAAATTTCTCGTTGCTGTATTTCTGACTATGTCTATCAACCTATCAACCTAGCTTCAGTCGTAGCCCACTCTCGCCTCGCAAAGAGTGGTAGTGGAACGACATCTTGATCTGTACTTGATTCGCAGTGTCTGGCGACTAGGTACTCTGAGGTGGTAAGGGGGGGGGGGGAAGACATAATTAGGATTTGATTGGCCCTTCCACAGAGCTTTCTCCTTGTGTCGCTGAGCCAGTCAGGGAATTAGACATCCCATGCCCCGACGGACGACGCCGGCAGTGGGCAAGAAATGAGTGGCCGACTAGTACTCATTCTTGACTTGGCCTGCTTGTCCTGAGGACATGGAGGGATCGATGGCGATGGGTTTTAATTGTATTTACACTGCTTCATGAACTGCCGAGTTTATCATTCCTTGCTTCTGCCTAGGGTTGTGGTTGACGGCGTCGTCTGCGTGGGACCAGTTACTGAGAACCGGGATCCTTATCGCGGTCTACGTAGATGAATCAGTGGGGAATAAAAGACTTTTTGAAGGTGGGAGACTAGCTGACGAACTCATGCACCCTTCAGTGTCTGTTCTCAGGACACCATCCCGGCAATGCTGAATGCTTGTTCTTCCATGCATCTTGGTTTGATAGAGAAATCTCCGAGGCGTTTTTGTGACATACTCGAGCGACTGACCACCAACCAAAGATGTCTGAGTTGAGTGGACAGAGATTAGATCGATGGTGTCACAACATAATCGCTCGGCATGCTCATAGGACCAACAAATCTTCATGTGGATGGCCAAATAGTGACAAAGAACATGTGAGTAGGGTCCCAAAGGTAGGGGAGAGGGCTTGAGCCCCTTCTGTGAGATTATACATGTTAGCAAGAAAGAAAGAAGGGATAGAGGTGGTGGTATGCATAGTAGTGTAGAAAGGGGCCGTTAAATCACCATGTAGAATTTCCTTTGCATCTTGGACCTTCCAATCTTCTCCAGATACCCTGTAACGATCTGAAGCCCTGGGTGCCAACCCTAAAGGGTTAGGCCATGCTAGCACCTTTGTAACGGTTAGTTATGTCCTGCCTGTGACAACGGGTACTTCTGTGAGATGAAGCAATAGTCATAGATGACTGAGCTCGGAGTGAGAGAAGAGTGAATGGGGTCGTGGGTGAACTCACCGATGAACGTTATGATCTGGCGAGCGAATGCTGATATTGACGGTAAGTTTAGAAGAGAGTAATATCTCAATCCACTCGAATAGCCCGAACATACACACCACTTGAAGCTTATTCTCGACGCCTTGGATTAAAATAATTTTTTTTGCCGAGAATTGCTGACAGGCTGCCAAGGTAGACTAATGCCGTGAATGATAGTACACATACTCCGTACTCCATAGTCAAATCCCGTTCAAATCGAAGGATTCTCAGAGCAAATGGCGTCTGAACGCGGTCCCCGGGGCCGAGATTTAGGGTTATGTTTCGGATATTTCAATTGTGCCTTACATAAGCAGGGTTTGACCGGAGCCTGGGTACAGGCGGGTGTGTTTAAAGCGGGCAGAAATTTCAACAGACAAGGCGGGACAGGGGAGAAAGCCAATGAAATGGTAGAGATCACGTGGGCGGCAGACCCGAAACCCACTTTCGGAAGAAAGGACTGTGAGATCGTGGGGGACTAGCCCTAATTAGGAAGTAACGTTGGGGCTATCAACTATAGAACATTGGATGGCATGATCTAAACAAACAGATCCGGCCAATTTCATCCATACCGAAGTTTTCAAAACAGTGGGGATGGTTTTAACGGGGTTTGACTGTAACACTCACACCAAAAGTGGCAAAGCCCGCGGAAGTGAGGCACATTGGGAAAGAACATCCGTACCTCGGGATTTGGCCGGGTGGGCCAATCAAAGGCCTTTGTATGTAAGCCCTTGGGATCAGTCAGCAGCCCCCAAATGATTTTCCCTTTGGTTCCGCCGGTTTTCGAGATGTTAACTTGTTCAATCTCCTGAATTCACGGGGATTTTTTGTCTTTTTCTTCTTACTACCTTTGCCTCAATTCAACCATGGAGGCTCTTTTGCAGCAGTCTCGCACTATGTGCCCTTTCCTCAAGCGCACATCCCCCACCACCCTCCGCACTCTTTCAACCGCGACTCGGCCCAGCGCTAGCCCGGGAGGCGGAACCATGTCGAACCTTCAGGTTCTGGGTCGCCGCTGCCCAGTCATGAGCAAGGCTCTAGCTGTGCAAAGTGCCCGTCTCAATGGCACCAAGCGCTTCACCTCGCGCGCCGGCGGTGCGACTGGAGTCCCGCCTATGCGGGTTCCGACTGGCAAGCGGGCGTTGCACACCACTGGTGGTCATCCCGCCAGTCTTGCCTCTGGAGGATACGAGAAGAACGAGCGAGGTAAATAGAATCTCCGAAGCCTGGGATTTGAACAATTTCTAATCTGACTACAGAAAACCCTAACTTGGCCAGTCCGCTCCGCTCGTCCCCCACCGCCGCCGGTACTGCGGTGCGCGGCCCCCGCCCAGAAGCCCCAACCAACGCCAAGTTCAACTACGATGACTTTTACAACGTGGAATTGGAGAAGAAGCACAAGGACAAATCCTACCGCTACTTCAACAACATTAACCGTCTCGCCAAAGAGTTCCCTCGTGCCCACACTGCCTCTACCGAGGAGCGTGTGACTGTCTGGTGCTCAAACGACTATCTCGGCATGGGTCGTAACCAGCAGGTCTTGGACTCCATGCACCAGACTCTGGACACCTATGGAGCCGGTGCAGGTGGTACTCGCAACATCTCGGGCCATAATAAGCATGCTGTCGCCCTGGAGGAAACGCTTGCCAAATTGCATGGCAAGGAGGCCGCATTGGTCTTTAGCTCCTGCTACGTGGCTAATGATGCGACTCTGGCCACACTAGGTAGTAAGATGCCCGATTGTGTCATTCTATCGGACAGTCTCAACCATGCCTCGATGATTCAGGGTATTCGCCACTCTGGCGCGAGGAAGATGGTCTTCAAACACAACGATCTGGAAGATCTTGAAGCCAAATTGGCCTCATTGCCACTTAGTACCCCCAAGATTATTGCCTTTGAATCCGTCTACAGTATGTGTGGATCAATTGCGCCCATTGAAAAGATCTGTGATCTCTCCGACAAATATGGTGCCATCACTTTCCTGGATGAGGTCCATGCCGTAGGAATGTACGGGCCACACGGAGCTGGAGTTGCTGAGCATCTCGATTACGATGTGTACGCATCGCAGGATACAGCTTCCCCTCAAAGCACCAAGGGCACAATCCAGGACCGAATTGATATCATCACCGGTACCTTGGGCAAGGCCTACGGCTGTGTCGGTGGATATATTGCAGGCTCGGCAGCCATGGTAGACACCATCCGCTCCCTGGCTCCCGGTTTCATCTTCACCACTTCACTCCCACCAGCAACCATGGCTGGTGCCGATGCTGCCATCCAGTATCAGTCCCAGCAACCCCGGGACCGAGTCCTCCAACACCTCCACACCCGTGCAGTCAAGACTGCCCTCAGTGATTTGGATATCCCCGTCATTCCCAACCCCTCCCACATCGTCCCCCTCCTGGTCGGTGATGCCGAGTTGGCCAAGCAGGCTTCCGACAAACTTCTTAATGAGCACGGAATTTACGTGCAGGCCATCAACTACCCCACCGTTCCCCGCGGCGAGGAGCGTCTGCGCATCACCCCAACCCCAGGCCACGTGAAGCCCCTGCGCGAGCACCTCGTGCAGGCCGTCCAGGCCGTTTGGAACGACTTGGGCCTCAAGCGCACCAGCGATTGGAAGAGCCAGGGCGGTTTCGTCGGCGTTGGCGTTGAAGGCGCCGAGGCCGCCAACCTGCCCATCTGGGAGGATGCCCAGCTGGGCCTGCAGGCTGGTGAGACCATTGAAAGCGCTGTTGCTCGTGAACTCAACGACGCAGCTTCCCAAGCCGCCGCGCTTCCCGTGAAGGCTGCTACCCCTCTGACCGAGAAGGCTTACTCGGGAATGAACTCTGCCCCCTTCAGTGTGGTTGCCTAGAGCAGACGAGTCCTGTCGATTATGCTTCTCGGGTTCTGGGGGTAATTCTAGTCGCGTTATTCCCGTCCATTCATTTACCATAATCTCATGTTGTGCGGACATAAACATATGCATCCGTCTTAAATCATACCATCCCACACCATTTATGTCATTTCACCCTGTCTGCTTTTGATTAAATGATGTAGTCAACTTCGGGCTTGGATTTGCCGTTAATTGTGCTATTGTCTGTTGATGTGTGCCATTGATTTGGTTTGAAAGACAAAGAGCAATGTCCGATATACTCCTTGTAATTACATTGATATAGTGTCATTTATCGTGCTCAAGTGCACCAGGTTGGAATGAACAGATTCGAAGTGACATTACATCGCATCCAGGCTTTGGCCTTTCAGAGTATGGACGTGTTTAGAAGGTTGTCAGTGAAAATAACCTGTCATGGACAGGGCTTTTGAATATTAATATTTGGGGGGTTGACTTGTAAGTCAACCTCGACTTCAGTTGCAAAGAAGCCACTTCAAGTGGTAGGCGCATTGAGATTGCTACTACCTAAGAATTTGATTAAAAAAGGAAGATACAAACTGGGCAAGAAACACAATGATTAAGCTGGTAGACAACACACAAGTTGGAAGTGACTTTCCAACATTAGGGCAATTTGGAACCATCAAGAGAGCCCGAGTCTACTCAAAAATCATTATAGAAACGACCAGATAAATTCTTTTGGCTATGTAACAATGTCTCATTGATGTAGAAACAGGTAAAAGTAACAATTTTGAAATGCAGTTCCAAGGAGGCCTAACAACTTAACCCCCCTACTTCCGACCACCACGGCTAACCTTCGGGAACTCAACGGGCACACGCAAGCGAGCAACACGACGGGCATGCGCCTCTGCACGCCCACCCTTGATATTCCACTTCGCGAACTCCGTCTCACGAGGCTTATCAATCCGACAACCAAGCTCACGGAAGTACTGGTGAATGGTATTCGGGTCAAGACGTAGATCATCACGCAGATCGGAAGGATCCGTCGCAAGCTCGTTGGGCGCATTGCCACCAAGCGAGCTGGATCCACCATCGCGAGCCGGCTGGGGCGGAATGTGTAGCGAGAGCGCACAGATGGTAGTTTGCAGGAGGGTGAAGTCGTTCTTGGAGACGTAGCCGCCACTGGGTGCGAAGCGACGACGCACGGCATCGACAACAGACTCCGGAAGCAGATCGGAGGCAGTCTCGGCAGCAGCGCCGGGCTTGGGCTTCACAACGGCGGAGCCTGTAGTGTTCGATAGGATGCGGCGGAGGTCATCGCGGGGCGGGAGACGCTTGCTGCCTGGGCCGCCGCCCTTGGCGTTTGCGCCTGCATTTTTGAGGCAGCGTCCGAATTCGATGAGCAGCTGGATGAAGCGGAGGACTTGGAGGTGGGTGGTGTTGTCTGAGTTGACGACTGCGGCGACGCGGTTCGAGACGTAGCGCGAGACGGTTGTCACGCCGAGACCGGCTTCCACTTGAGATTTCCACTCGTCCACGCCGTTTAATTGGCTGAGGGTTGAGTGACTGCCTGGGACGAGGGTTTCAATTGTGTAAACGTCGGAGGGGTGCGAGACGGCGAGGTTCGGGGTTGGGAGGGGCTTCGCGGCTTGCACTTCGGCTTGCATGGCGAGAGCCTTGGCGAGACCGGAGGCTGTGTTTGCAGGCAGCGAGGAGATGAGGGCTGCACCGGCTTGGGGAACGGCGCCGGCGGGGGCGTTGGAGAGCTGGGCGTTCTCGGCCATGGATTGCACGGCCTTGCGGGATTGTTTGGTTCCGAAGGTGTTGGTTAGGGCGGTACGTTGGGCGCGCATGTTGTTCTGGTGCTGTTTGTTAGTTGGATGCTGGTGTATGGAACTGCAGGTGGGAGAAGATACCATTTCTTCGTCTGAGTCTTCCTCGGGCTTGCGGCTTCTAACTGCTCCTCGCAGTGTCGCTCGTCGCACCTCCACGACCTTCCATGTCTTGCGCTCCGGGTCAATAACTGCGACATAGTGCTTCACTTGGGAGTCAGTATCATCTCCCGTGCCTTCACGACCGACGAAATCCAACTTGGCGTGGTCTGAGGACTGCAGCAGCATCTCTGAAGAGACAATGCCCGGATTCCGAGTCGATGCCGCAGACTTGGAAACATTGGCGCGGCTTTTGATATATGGGTTCCAGCGGAGGGATTTCGAACTTTGGATACCGGGAGTGTCGGCTATAACGCAAAAATTTGATTAAAGATAGCTCAAAGTCTGGATAAAAAGCCTTCAACCCACCAATTACTGGTGCCAACTCGCTCTTATCTTCAATAACGCTGGCGGCCAGCGGGGGCAGCTGGTGCAGTGCAGGCTTTTTATTAGGACGGTCATTGTCCGCTGAGCGCTTGCGCTTGTGTTCTGCTTTGTTGGACGGCATTATGGCGTGAAAGACGAGAGACAAAAGATCGTAGCTCTCAAGAATCGGCTTCAGCGCGGTGAAATAAAAATGTCTGGACTTGTCTGGCAGAAAATTTTACGAGCGGAGACCAGACAGGCGGTGAGTGTACGGCTTGCCACACAAAAGGTACAGAAAACGTCACGCTGATCCTAATGAGAATATTCAAAGACCCGCGAACAATTGAAGCAACTCTGTAGTCGGCGTACTTCAGAATCTAAAGCTTTACATTTACAGTGGACTAAATTTGTTGCACTCATCAAGTCATAGATTCATCTGCAGTAGCTAAACCAAGACCTCCGAGTTATTCCATGGATTTTTGATAAACTCCCGGAAGAAACCTCTCCACAACTTTTGACCAGCCCGAAGGAAGGCCGTAAAGATAATGAGAATTGACCAGTCACCCCAATGCCGCGCTCAAAGACCGATGATTGCATCGGCCCTCCAACATCCACCTGAACACAAGAGCCCCTCCGAGTAGTGACCATGCAAGACATCAGACCGTAGACGTGAATGAATCCGAGGTGTTGGAAAGTGGGTAGACTGTTGTTGTAACAGCGGATCCGTCATTTCGATCTGTGATTTCTTCTGAGAATGGGTCTGAAATCGGTCCATACAGGTAACTCGTTGGATTGAGAGGCGTGTCACGAAGAAACGAAAGTCGCATCGTCGCGTCGTCAATTGTCGCGTTCAGCGTTCAAACATGAGCTCCGGCAAGGAGAGCTGAGATGGAGGGGGCGAGTAGTTTATTTGCTGATTCAGGAGTTAGCATTCAAGTTCGCAGATTATAAGCCCAATAGCCTTTCGCAAGACCATTTCCGCGCAATAGAAGTGACTTACGATCTGGCACGCATCTTTCTGCGCTTGCGCTTGAGACGGCGAGTGCGCTTCTTTCTCCACTTAGCTCTCATCTTCAAACTGATGACTGGGTTAGTGCGTTGTTCTCGAGAATATCGCAAGCTCCAGGAGCATTACTTACGATTTCGAGGATGAAACAGAGATAGTAGTAAGAAAGACGAAGTGACGGCGGCCGAGACGCATTTAGGTACAGTGCGGCTGACTCAGCCGCCCTCGCTTAGGCCCCACACGTGATACCTCAAGCTTCCATCTGTGACGACAGATGACTATGCCAGATTAGGAAATTTGATAGGGTTTCACTCCATAGATGCCTCTGGGCTTGCAAATTATTTGAAATTAATTTATGTCACATACAAAGTACGAGTGGGGATTGTAGGGTAGAGACATTAGTATATTTCAGCATCCACGAGAAGAGCAATGCCACTACTATTTTTTGAAAAGAAATATCGTAGGCCATTTAGCTCCAATGGGGAATCATTGAGACTTTTGATGCCGATGTTTTCGCTTGGGTATAGCCAGCTGTATATTCATCAAAGAAGCACGCATGATGTTCATCGCTCACGGAGTTTCGCAAAATTCGTAGGACAAGGTCCACAAAAGTTAAATGAAAAATGGTCCGTCTTGCAAAAGTTTCTAACCAACCTGGATCCTGGATGATTTCTCAGTAAGTGTACCGATATGTGGGTGCCAAATCGCCCAGATATTCCTCTTCATCCTCGGGAATCGTAGCAGGATCAGCAGAGGCGCGATCACGTTTCTTGTTCTCAAACCATAGGGCTGCCATGTAGAGCACGCACGCCAGACCAGCGAGGCAAATGAACGAGAGGCAGATGATATACCCGGTTCGAAAATCTGTGACTCCATTCTTCACGATAAAGGAATAAGTAGCGATGATTCCACCGATATTGCCGAAGCCAACCTGCCATGCAGTTCCTACGCTGCGTCGATGATGGCCACCTAGATTCATGGAGAACCAGCATACAATGACCGGCATGGCGCTGTAACAGCCACTGGTGAGCATGAAAAGAGCGCCGTATTGCGCACTATTGTTGTTATGGATGGTCAAAAGCATGATGAATCCGACAACGGCGATCGCCATTGGAATTATGGTGAACATAAATCTGTGTCGCAGTCGGTCAGAGCAGAAGGCGACTACCATTGAGAAGCCGAATGCTGCAGCCCAGGGAGGAATGGAGTAAAGCTGGGTTTTGATCGCGCTATAGCCGTAGCTCTTGATAATCGACGGCGCGAAGTATGCATATCCTGTAAGAGATTCAGTGATAACTCGGAGGGCAATCGAAGAAGGAAGTGATTTGCATACCATAAGCCGGGACAACCAAGCCAAAGTACATGAAGCCTCCGATAAAGACCTTGTCTGGAGAAGATTAGCGCGCTGTAATTGAATGCAAAGGGGTTATTCCAGCTGTACTTACAGTCCTTGAACACACCCAGAACCTCGCGCTTGCCCAAGTGAACGTTGTCAGCAGCCTTACCAACGTCCTTGGCCAACTTGGCACGCATGTATGTGCGTTCTTCCTCGTTCAACCACTTAACATCCTCGGGGAAATCAGCAATAAAGAAGAACAGGATGATCGCGACAACACTGGTTAAAATGCCCTCGATAATGAACACCCAGCGCCAGCCACTGTAGCCGCGCATGCCATCCATCTTTGCAATTCCACTGGCAAGCAGACCACCGAAAGCGCCGGCCAGTGAAGTGGAGCTAAAGAAGAAGCTGAAACGCTTTTGGGCCTCAGAGCGTGTGTACCACATGCCCAATAGATAGAAACCTGGAGATCAAAGTTGGCACCTGTCTTTGGCGTTCTTCTTGGTACTTGTACTTACATCCAGGGAACATCCCTGTCTCAAAGACACCCAAAAAAAACCGAGTGGCCATCAGTCCACTCCAGTTGTGTACTAGACCTTGGAAGAGCATCACCAGACCAAACATGAACATGCATCCCGACACTGATTCGAGTTAACATGCTGTCCTCGCCGTAATTATGCTTCGTTGTACGGGGTGCCAAGGGACCACAACACTTACGCCAGACATGGGGCTTCAACTTCTTGAGCAGAATGTTTGACGGAATCTCAAAGATTATGTACGGAACGAAGAAAATGGTGAGCGCGGTGTTGTATTTCGTTCCATCGGTGATGTTCAAATCCTTCTTAAGTCCGAGAATAGCGGCATTGCTAACATTAACTCTGGAGGTCGATGAGTCAGCTGCAAACAACGCCAAATCATATCAGCCAACGGTAGGCTTACCGATCTAAAAAGGCAAGTAAATACAAAATACACAGACAGGGCAGGATGTGCCAATCGACCTTGGCTTGCAACTTGCGCGCGGTGGTAGTTGTGAGAGGAGGGAGATCGAAGTCTGTGTTGGAACTGGTCTGACTTTCGCCCTTGTCGATAGGCTCTCCAGTATAGGAGGATGATTCTGCGCAAGGAAAGTCTTTTGAACGGTCAGCATGAGTCAACAACGATGCGCTGGCGTGCGCGCACTCCCTAAACTCTTTAATTAACGAAAGAAAGAAATCAAGGATCGAATATACCTGAGACACCCATGACGAGATGCCAGTTGTACTAGAACAACGCACAGCTGCTGAGAAGGAGAAGTATGAGTAAGAGGGAAAGTAAGGGGAAATTGTGACTTTAGAGGATCGAATCCTCAAGCGCAGGTTCGCCGCTCAAGGGATATTACCAAAATGCTACGCTAGATGCCAGGCCACAAATGTGGGGGGAACTTCCGGAATTCCGGAGAGGGAAAAAAATGACCAAAAGATGTACATGGCCAAAATAGGCGAGTTGAAGGATACGAGTCACAAAAGGTGAATCATCTTTGGATGTATGACCGGTCGATCGAAGCCCGATCTCGGCCTATAGCGCGCCAATATGCTGTCCGGTACTTTGATTCATGATTTTTTCAACAGTTGCTTATTTGTGATCGGGAAGACCTCAGAAATATCCATAACAAATGAAGCTTGTGACTTTCAAATCTTATACTTTGCCCTTATAACCGAGTGCTCTGTGGAAATTTTGTCGGTCTCGTTTCCCCGCAAAATTGCTGCCAGGTCACGTGCTCTGAAAATGGGGTCCGACCAAATCTCCACTCAGTGGAACTGCGGGGCCTCATTCTTCAGAGTTGAACTCAGTTAATCTGTGTGTCTGTATCTGGCTTTGAATCTGGCACATATTATAAATTAAGAACAGCTCCTACACTATAAGAACCAAAAAACAAGAATTTGCCACTCCACAGGCCCTCCGTGGTCCATAGCCAATGGTCTCGACCTTTGATCAGGCACACGGGGAGACTGGGTAACATGAAGCCTATAGCCGCGCCAACATCTTTACAAGATCCAATTGACAAAAGTTGATTTCCACGAGTGTCCTCCTTCAACAAATGATCGGGACCAACGGCACTTTCGTCCAATCCCTCAGCAATGAGCCAACCCCGTTTAATGTCCCCACATGGAGTGGGGACTGTATCTACGATGCTGTGCACGGCCGGACGCGCATGCCGATCTCATATCACCATTGCGTAGACTCGTGCACCAACTTTGTCTACTCGCAGGGTTGATACAGTAGTCTCTACCGAGTCACTAGCCGTGAACGGGGACTCGTGGATAAAACAGATATTAGGTGCCACACAAATAGCCGGGACCAAAAGGACGACTTCGAGTGTTTTGCCATCTTCTAAGGTCACCGTCGCATGGGTCATCAGATCCCTCTCAGTCCCTGCACCAGGTGGTGAGATGGTTACAACACGTGCGCCCTGAGTCACTGTCACACCAATCCATGCGAGGAATCCCTCCGACTCGTTCGCGATCGCGGGCCGCAAGACGGGGAGGATCCCTGAGCCCACCGCCACTAGGGTAATGCGGACCTTAAGATTCTCCAGTTTGGAGCTGAGCCAGCCAGCGCAACCGTTGAGACATTCACCTAGCATGCCGGCCGTTTCTACTCCGGCCAGACTTCTGTCTGCAATGGCAACGTGTTTGGCATTGGGGAGAGCTGCGCGGATGGCATTCAAGGTCGTGCGCAGGGATTCAGAGTCCCTGTTTAGACCTAGTAGGGGCGACTGGGTAGATGTGCCAGTGCCAATGACAAGTGCATGGTATCCAATCTTCTCGGCACTGAGTTGAGAGGTAGCAAGCTCTGAGGGTGCTTCTCTCTTCAATCAATTTTGATTCTCCAACCCTTTCATCGAACAGACTTGACAAGTTTCTCTGTAGGCAGGAAAGTCTCTGTCTTCCAGAGATGAGCAAAAAAACCAAATACCAAGAGTACGACAATGTGTGGCTCAGCTATCTTCGCACCATTTGTCTTGACGCTGCAGTATCACTCCACTTTAATCCAGAAGCTCCCTTTCAATGTGGTCTCTTCTCTGTTGCCTGCGACATCAGAGTATTATCCGGCTGCACTTCAATGTGGGTTTCTTCCTCTAATGAATGTGCTGTGTAAACGTATGAGCCTCCTCCGACCATAACTTTCTCGGTCTCTTGCCCTTAGGAGACCGATATTACCCACGAATCAATTTCGTCAGCGATCGAGTATGCAGTATAAAATGGTTTTCCTTGGCGCCTAGATTTAGCTACTCAACATTTCTTGTTCACTGTTAATCTCCAGTTTTGGTTGGTCACGGTCCTTGGTGTAAATCTCCCTGAAGCGATCGTTATAACCATCCAGGTGAACCGCTTGAAACACCAATCCAGTCACCCCTGAAGATCAACTTTACTAGACCCATCTCATCTCTATCCAACCCATGAAATGCGGCAGTCCCCTATAATCTGCGAATCTTAGCAGGGCTATCCTTGTCTAGTATTGAGGGATCGACCCGAAGTGGGCCCCGCCAAACAAAGCACGAGCAAAGTGGGTTTGTACAAGTTGACAAGAAATCAGGAGCTCTCGAGCATGTCAGATGCAGGACATCCAGGGGCTGTGACTGGATACTTAATGCTTGGCCTGGCACGACTTTTGATTTGCCATTCTGATTCTGATTCCCTCTCTTCTCTTCCCTTTCTTTATCTTTTCCCTAGGTGATGACGATCACTTTAAACACCACATCTGGGCTTCCTCTATACGGCGTTTTCCCATCAAAGGAGTTCACAGTTATTTAATCCCATTTTCTCCATTCTTCCACCCACCGTTCTCCGCTTTCATTTTGCCACTACCATGATGAGCCTGAGAAGAATCAGGGTGCAGGCGTCTAGATTTATGTTCACTCGTCGTGGGGCGTGTGTTATAATTATGACTTTGATGTGGTTCCTCTTTGGTCATCTTCCAGATCCTCCGTCCACCCAGAACAATACTCGTGCAGACCGACCACCCCCAGAGCGTCAAGTAGCGGACACGCCACGATTTCTCTATCGCTCTCCCTTTCGAACCAATCCAGATGTTGAATATGAAAAGCAGCTGTCAAATGCCCTGGAGAAAGTTGAAAATGCCGTATTAGAAAGCCAGGAAAACAACCAACCCGAAGATAGAATCTGGCAGATTGCGAAAGATGAAAAGCACAGGGGAGACGACTCAAGGATCTTCCAAGGGAAAAATAAGGAGTGGAAATACACGGTAACTACCTCGACCAGATACTGCAGAACTTGCTTGACTTCAACTAAGAAATTACAAAGTTAGTCACTGATACAAAGGCCATCGCGTTCGTGACCAAGGAGCTATCTGCCATTCCCGAAATCGCAGCCACATACAACTCCTACCCTCGCAATGTCCTCCGAGCAGATCTCCTCAGGTACCTGCTTCTCTGGTACTACGGAGGGTTCTACGCAGATATCGATGTCTTCCCGGCTCAGACCATCAAGACCTGCCCAGCACTAGAACCCTTCTTCGCAGCCGCCCCTGACGAATACACCCAACGCAGCAACCCCGATGTGTCCCTCGTGGTTGGAATTGAAGTCGACGAGCCATACGCTTCACGACAATTCATGCACGACTGGCACTGGACAAGGAGCTACGGGCTGATCCAGTACACCATGTATGCACCGCGACGTTTCAGCCCGCTGCTCCGCGAGACCATTGTGCGGGTCTTGGCACATACCAGACACTACAAACGTGGTCACAGCAGCTTTTTCCCCAATCTGGCGTATGACGAGAAGACTATCTTAGGGGTTACAGGACCCGATGTCTTCACCGATGCAATTCTTGACAAGCTTTCTTCCTCGCTTCCTTTGACACATCCGTTCGTTCAGCAATCTGTCGACGCAGATGTGGAGATAGGGGATCTTCTCTCTCCTGAACTCGGGGAGTTGAAGGAACGGGTAACGTGGGCTCCGTTTCATCAACTCCGGGATCCTGTCTGCATCCAGGCTGGCGAGGCTGCCCCGAATGAATCTATGGGTGGACTGTGTATATTGCCCATCAGTGTATGGGGGAATGGGCAGAGACATAGTCAGGCGGGAGGGTTTAATCACCCTAATGCTTGTGTCAATCATCGATTTGGGCGGACATGGAAGAAGGGGTGGTGGGAGTATATTTTTGGGTGAAGCTTTCTTCAATAGAGATAGCTTTGATAGTTGAACATACTTGAGATAGATCAGGTAGTGTAGCATCTTGCTCTTTCAATTCATCTCTTTGTAATGGGTTTGCACGCAGTGCTGGGGAATCGGAGATGAGCATAAAGGACAAAACCAGTATGAGTGTATTGGCAAGTGAGAACTATCGACCAGGGAGCAAAGGAAAGGACTGTAAGAGTCTTTAATACCCCGAGAAATATTCAAACAGCATAATCTTGGTAAAAGCAAGATCCGTGCTTTGATCCCCCGAAGCAATCAATTGTAGCACTGGCAGCCTTCCTTCTGGGGGTTCTGGCAACGGGCCTGGTTGACAGAACAGCCCCCACAGAATGCACATGTATCAGGAGAATAGCAGTTCCCCTCTCCTACAACACAACTTCCATGGTGGCCAACACACTTGGTGCACGCGTTGGTTGCTCGGCCCTCAAGATCCCTCGCCTAAAGTAAACATGTTAGAGAGTTTATCTTTACACACAAAGGGGAGTTAACCAGCTATATACCTGGACCAAGCTTTGCTGTATGGAGTCAGTGATCTTGTATAGGAGGGCTCAAAGGGTCGAGAACTCACAGGCTCTCCGTACATGATATCCTCGCCAGATTGGTAAATTTCAAGTTCGACCCCGTCAGCGGTGAAAATACCGCTCTGTGCAGCCGATGCCATTGCAATGAACAAGGCCGTGATTGCAGCGCCTTGGATGAATAGTCTCATTTTGAAAAAGAAGTTGAGGGTCTTGGAATTGAAGCTGAAGGGATGAAGTGGTTCGAGAAATGGAATGGATGTTGGATTTGAATAAGACCAGCAGGGGCCTTTTATATCTTGTAGTTGCTGAGTCCAAATTAGTTTGCACCCCTCTGCTGGCAGGGAAAGTATGCAACTCTCTAGTTTAGGTGACCGGCAGTACAATCAATCCTTCGACGCATGACGGGTAAGTCTGCCTATATTGAGGGTAGAATTGGCATTGGTAGACACTTCTAGGCACCAAGAGCGTCGGATTCGGAAGTAGACGGACGCTTCTCTGAGGATCGTCAACTCGTAAGCCTTACCCAGTACTCGGCAGGCTCGTTGCTTTTTCTAAATAGCTTACTTGGTGTTTCATTGGTCATGCTCTCCGTGACAGTTTAGCAGTTTGCTGTTATCTCTGACAAAAATCTTTTGGTTTCTCCCGGGTGTCCGGAGATCCAACCCAATCGCAAATGGGCGAGGTCTTGCGATGGAGATTCCCCTAAAACCCCTTTGAAGGAACGCCCTCGAGAATCCAGATTCCCCATAGAGAACAGATGATCCAAGTTTGTTTTCAATACCAGTCAAATGAACGTTCTGTCAACAATTTTAATAGAAGGGACTGCGTTCTCACGACGGGATCAAGGTAAGCTGTTCATATTCCCTAAGATGATTAGGGGTGTTGATTGACCATGTCATTGAAAGAAAAAGCCATAGTGATGGTAATGCGAGTGATCTACAAAAAGATGGACGGGCTCAAACTCTAGGACTGAAGGTAAGACCCAAGTCTTTGAATGTATCCAATAGCAACCCTGAAAATACGGACTGATGCAGAAGCAGGCACAAAATAAAGCTGGCCATGTGGAGATGGTAACACAAAATCATGGATCCCTACACCTGTGGCCTAGTGAGGTGGTTACGCAAGGAACTATGCCGTTGATCACTATTTAATAGCCGGAGTGCCGCGTAAATGCAAAGATTACCCCATTTTTGCGGAGCCTTGCTAAACTAGGATGTGACTACTCCGTACAGCGAATGAGGGTAACTTCACCGTGATATCGGCTAAACGTAATTATATTGACTAGTGCTTATGCCACTAAAAACTGCTCCGTAGTCAGGAGAGAGATGCCGGATGATAAGTGGTAATTAAATTGACAAGAGCGTGTGTGCCCAAATTGTGTAACTAAATGGAGGTTGAAACGCAAAAATGGGTTTGTCAACTGCTATTATCTCCTTATGTTTCTCCTCTATAATCCCCCTTTAATCATCAATCCTTGGGACAAAACAGTAGTTAGAGGTTGGCCAAGAGTCGTGGAAGTCCTCTGTAACAGGAACAGAACCCCCCAGATTTCGGGATAAAAACAAAACCATGAAAATCCATATACACCGGATTTTAGGCCGCGCAAGTTGGATTTCCCTTTCCGTTTTTTTGCTCTCTGAGTAACGTGTTCGGTAAGCGAGTGGGCCATGTAAGCCAGTGGGCCACCCAACCCAACCTACCAATTTCAAATATGAATATATCAACCAAAACGCCAATAAATTAAGTATACTAAAATCATCTATCTAGCTAGGCATCTATTAATCTTATGTCCTATTTCTCCACAATCACTACACTTTGGGGGGGGGCCCGTATACGTGGTTGTAAAGCCGGCGAAGGGCTTCTTCGTGGAGGGAGAGGAGGTACTTCAATTGCTTCCACCGGCTCAGTTATCAATTGAGAAGCTTCTTGAACTGAGAGGCCTTCTTCAACAGGTATCTGCCTCCGGGATCTAGTACGCTTTTGCTTCTGCTTCTCGTTGGCGGCGCGTAAATCCTTGTTTCTTTGGCGAGTAAGATAGCACCTTGCATTGTAAGACGGAAGCCTTTTACAAGCTGGTTTAATGCACGATCTGACGGGCTAGGTGGGCTTCGAGATCTTGCACGAAGTAAAGCTTTGATTGATGAAGCTTGACGACATAGTTCTTTCTCCGTAAAGGGGGTTTTTGGGGTCAAATCCCGGCTTGATTCACTCCCCCGGCTGGCTGGGGGGGGGTTCAAAGCCGAATATCAAGCTTTAAAATCACTCGGTCGGGTGCAAATGGTACTAAACTAGCTGCTCCGAAGCGCCAATCCTCTAGGAGGCTGTTAAACCATGAATTAATAAAGACTTTGCCTTTAAAAATCACACACGGAGGAAGCGCCCACCCAGAAGCATTCGTACATTCAACCACCGTCACCTATTCACGATTTCTAGGTTATAAAACCAACCTCCGACCGTAGTATTCACTCCTCGTAATAACCTTCGCAGTTATAGTCAATCCTATTGCAAAACCAGTCTTATCACAGTTATAGATATCATTAGGGTCGATTCCAAATTGAAGGACTTTTGAACCAAATCAAACCACTCCCCAATGATTTTAGGATCTTCGCATCTCGCACGCTCGTAGTTATATCGTTTCGAGAATCGGGAGGATAGGAGAGGATGCCGTTTCACGAAGTTATATACCTATTTCTCGCCGACCGAAAGAACCGGGGTAGTTCCACGCTTTTGAAGAAGAAGATCTGCTATTTCTTGTACTATAGAGGGCCGGGGGGCTGATCCACGAGAATCCATAGAGATGATCCATTTCTGAAGAGATTCCTCTTCAGTATCGGTCAATTTATGAGAGTTGGCGCGAGAAATCGCGCGGTGTTGTATACCATTCAGGCGGGTAGAAAGGGTGGATCTTGGGACGTTAAAACGGCGCGCCACTTCACGAATTGAAGAGATTTCTTGATTTTTAAAAGCCTGGATAGCTAATAAATCCTACCCTCTTGCTCTGCTGAATTGCTAGAGGATCGGGATCGAATTGGTGGCATAGTGGGTGGTTGAACTAACTAAGTGCTAATCAATGGACGCGTTTTGGGTAGGGTGGCCAGCTCGCTCACCGAATACGTTACTCCTGATCGCTGCCCTTTTAATCCCGTGTCTTCAAACCGAACCACCATGAACACAGTAGTACCGTCATGGCTGACGATGTCTTAGAAAGACTGATACAAGAGAGTCCCATTGGAAATGGACTCGATGGCTTTCGGACATCTTTCCTTTCGATCTGTGAAGGGAACAGCCTACCCTGCACACTAGACGCGGTCAATCATCTCACGCAAGAAGGGAAGGACGTTAACAGCATTGTGGCTATCATTCATCTAACGGTCATACAGATATTCAGAATGTCACACTTGACCTATTATTTGCTTTGCGGAATATTTCTGCAACTCGAACCCTACCATCGAAAACAAGTCCTGGAACTCTTCAGAACGACCTCCGGAGATTGATATCTGCGGCTGCCTCCGAAACGTTCGATTTCTCCCGTATATATCCCCTCTTAGCTGCTATTCTTGCCTGCAACCCCGAGAGCAACATTTGGAACTGTGTCTATAACGCAGTCAACGAACCCACACCCTCTCCCCGAGCGATTGCTTCCTCTCTCCAGCAAACCCCATCGAATATCAGGACGAGTAGCTTTGCGAACTCCTCAGAACACCGCCAAGATATCGACAAGGTCCTTAAGTCCGAGCTTGGGTGTCTTTACGTTGGGCTCCCGCATTTTCGCTCAACATTTTTCGACGCTATCAGTGGTCTTCAAAAAGGATCCGAAGCTGTTTTCCAAAGATGTATAGAGGGCAGCGATCCGCTTTTTTTTTGTGGGTGGAAAGGATGGCCGAAGGACGCAAACCAGGAGAAGGTTTTGAGTTGGTTTGTAGATCTGAGCAAGAATCTGGCAACGATCTCGGCAGACTACAACCCTATGACAGCACACCTACGAAGACCGCTGGCACAGCCCAACAAGCCCATTCAAGGCTCTACGGCAGAGCGCAAGCTAGACATCGGCTTCGTGAGTGACGCCGATGCGAATAAGGACACCCACTGCCATTGGTCGCAGATTCTTGTGCCGGGAGAGCTAAAAAGCAACCCAGCAGCCGACACGGCTTCCAAAGCATGGCTTGACCTGGGTAGATATGCCAGGGAAGTCTTTGCGGCCCAGGATACCCGTCGCTTTGTTCTAGGCTTTACCCTATGTGGATCCTTGATGAGAATATGGGCGTTTGACCGTCTTGGAGGAGTTGCATCCGAACGGTTCGATATAAACGAGGATGGACTTCAGTTTGTGTTCACTATTCTTGGATTTATGTGGATGAGCGAAGAGCAACTTGGATTTGACCCTACCATCACCAAACAGGATGGCGAGCGTTTCATCGAGATCGAGCGGAACGGCCAAACGGAGCGGCTCGTCCTTGAGAGACTCATGAACCGGGTACCCTGCATTACAGGTCGAGCAACCACATGCTGGAAAGCGCACCGTGAGGCGGAACCTGGGATTCCACTCGTTGTCAAAGACTCATGGCAATACATAGAGCGCGACGAAGAAGGGGAACTTCTTCAAGAAGCCACTGAGCGCGGGGTGGTCAACGTCGCGCGGTATTATCACCATGCGACTGTTCGTATCCGTGATCAGGATGACGATGTCCAAGGCAACGTTCGAGGGGACTTAGATATCAGGGCCGCGAGCAACTATCGGCCAGAACGATCGGCGCCTTCGACTGGCACGGGCACAACCGATGGTCCGCGAAAGAGCCGCAGCAGCGGCCAATCTAACTTGAAGCGCTTTTCCAGTCAAACTGGTGTTTTTTTGCGACCTAATAAGCGATCATGTTCAGCATCTCCTACCAAGGCATCTATCAATCCACTGCCAAATCGAGTTCATCGGCGTATCGTCCTACGCGATTATGGGAAACCTATTTACAAGGCAAGCACTCGTACGGCTCTGCTTGCCGCGCTAGAGGGTTGCATTGTAGGACATCAGTCTTTACAAAGAGCAGGAATACTCCATCGAGATATCTCAATCAATAATCTCATGATCAATGAGGACAAAGAGAACCCGTCGTGGCCGTCGTTCCTAATTGATCTAGACCTGGCCATCAAAGAGCGGCGGGTCGGTGTCTCGGGGGCGAATGGAAAGACCGGCACGAGGGCCTTTATGGCGATTGGCTCACTTATGGGCGAGAAGCATTCATTCATGCATGATCTCGAATCATTTTTCTGGGTGGTTTTTTGGATATGTATCCACTACAAGGGACCGGGTAATGGAAGGGTTGTGCCAAGATTTGACGATTGGAACTTCGTGGATACGGAGGTTCTAGCTGATTTGAAAAAGGGAGCGATATCTGACGAAGCCGATTTTGTGAAAACCGCGAATGAGCACTTCACAGAGTACTATAAGCCACTGATACGATGCGTCAACAAACTCCGGAACGCAGTGTTCCCTCATGGAAGGAGGTGGACTAAGGTGGATGCAGTATTGTATGATCGGATGAAAGAGATTCTGAGGGGTGCTCGAGAGGACTAAGATAGTACAGGGTCTCACTGGATAAATATGGACGATGCGGCTGATGACTTCATGGGTGACCTTGATGAGGATGAAAACAAAGACACGCGGTTCAATCAACGGCGATTTGATAAATTTACAGAAAAGGCTAGCGAGCTTAGTTACAGTGAAGACGAAGAGGAAAAGTCTGCCAATGGCATTCGCCGCTAGCCAGACGCTATACATCGCCGTAATCAACTCAATTACCGAAATCTCGAGCCGAAGTCTAGGTTAGAAAGCAATTGGACCGTAGCGCAGGATGCTTCGTCTGTGGATGATAAGGATATGGCTTTCGTTCGCGCTCGACGCTCAGATGACGAACCTAGAATTATAGCAGGCACTTCAAAAATCTACTGATAGTGTTCAAGATGGCCGGCGATGTTTTCCAGATATCTCGCTAGCGACCCGACCCTACTCAATCCAGTGTATTCTTAAAGGTTGGCTCATGAGCCATAAAATGAAAACACACCAAAAAAAATTACAATTTCCTATTAGTTCTCGGGTTCGTGCGTTTTATATCTTACCAAATTATCCTCTGACAGAGCTGCTGCATTGCCGGCCCAGTTAATCGCATTACGAATACTAAAGTTACATGATCAACAGGAGATTAGATAGTGCGAATATATTTCAGCTTTTATCTTTTTTACTCATCTATCATGCGCAATTTCCCGCGAACTTTGTATATAGCCAGTGTTAGATGAAACTGTGTGCAGCTGATACTCTTAAATGCACTCCACCTTATCTTGGCCTTCATATTTCTTTGCCTCGCTATTTTGCTTCCTCCACATACGGGAATAAAGGCCATTGTTACGCACTGCCTAACTGGTCACAGTTATGTTGGAGCTTCCCTGATTATACTTGCCTGTGCTGATCCTCCAACGTCAACGATCTGCCTCTCAACCGAGCTGTTGCTGCGCACAGTCTTATTCCAGCCTAAGTCCTTTTGAGGGTATCGAGGAACGATGCCAGGTAGAGCGCCGAGTAGATCTATACCGCAGTATTGGTCTGCTCGTAGGTGTTGTCAAGTGATAATATAGTTAACGAGTCAACGTGGTTCCAAAGGTAAACACAAGTAACAATGTAGGATTGAAGACAAAGAACTAAACTAAGTACATGGAATGGTGCCCTTATATATCTGTCGAGATGTGTGGTGCCACCATGAGATAGGTACAAATGCCTCAATGGTGCCACCTCTGAAACACCAAACGTTTCAGAGTTCTTCGCTTCCTACTCCCTGGGTGACTCCCCTGGAGTCACTGCTGACAGATAGATCTATTGGCTCTTGGTGGCCCATCTGTGTACCCGGTGGGGCACCACTGATTGGTGACGGGTAGGTCCGTAACAGCTAGATATAATGATATAGTAGAGCGGCGCGATAAAGTAGCAGTTAAGGACTATCGTAGACATAAGTAGCGTAATTAGGTTAAAAGTCGATAGCGTGAGTGTAGAGCTAAGGGCGATAGTGACAACTATTAAGGGGTAGTAGAGAAACGCGACAAGATTATAGGCCGCGGTCTAGGTATGATAGACTCGTTCTGATGTGGACTGCATGGCCATTGCAGGACAAATTTCAAAATAAAATCAGTCATACGGTGAGTGTAAATAAGTTGGTTGGCTGATATGAAGAAGAAGAGAAGAAATCATTGCCCAGGAACAAGTCTTTGGGGGGACTGTGAGGGGGGCCCATCACGGTCTCATATAGCGGCATGGTTGCCTGCGGAATGGTCTCATTTGCCTTTGCAACATACGCGACTACGAAAATGACAGAGATCAGAGTGGCACTAAGGGATGAGTTTCTCTTGGTTCGGAGTGAGTCCAATATATTTGGTCCTATCTCGAGTGGGAGTAGCCGGATAGGTTGTCTTGATAATACCAAGAAATGTATCAAATTTCGGAGATTCCAAAAAATGCGAATTTTTTGAAGGTCCATTTTCAAGAGTCTCGCATCTCAGCCAACAACGCCCGTCTCCCTCATGCGACAGGAAGCACCCAGGTTGTCACGGACTGACTTGGAATGTTGCCACTCCACTGCTGGCCACTACTAGTGGAGACAGTAACATAAATATCATTACTGAATGTATTTTCAATAACAACGGTGCGAGTTCCATCTGGATTCAGCGAAGCAACAGATTGCACTCCCCCATTGGAATACGAGTAGCTCCCGGTACCACTCAGCACAATTGCACCCGGCGGCATGAACTTGCTGAACTGAGCCATCATGTAGTAAGCCGGGTTGAAAGTATATCCGCCGTTGGAAATGGTCACAAGGCCTCGACAGTTTCCACAACCGCCACTGGACAGATGCGGGCCATCTTGATCATTTGTGCCAAGTGTCCAGGCAGTAACACCCGATGCCCAGTTTTGTAAAGGCCCCATGGTGAAATCGGCAGCTTGGTTCCACGATGCGGATGCTGGGGTCCAGCATTCTGACATGTATTGCTTGATGTTGGGGTTTGTCTGATGGAACTGGGTGAGGACTGTCCAGTCTACATTGCTGGCATAACAGTGCCAGGCAACCGAGTCGACATACTGACTAGCACCGTTGACAACATTCTGAGGGTAGGATGGCACATCTGACATTCCTCCGTTAGCAAATGGAGTCCTCGTAGGGACCAGATTATCGAGAGCATACCAGTGTTGTGATCGTATGCCCAAACTTTGGTGTCTAGGCCGGCTTGAGCGAGAGCCGGGCCGATGTAGTGTTGGATCAACTGCGCAGACTCGTAGTCATAGACATACATTGTAGGATATCCAGCTTGGCTGTTCAAAGGCTCGTTTTGAATGGTAATCGCATCGATGTGGGCGCCGAGATTTTCATAAGCCTGGATGTATTTGACGAAATATTGCGCAAAGGCACTGGCATAACCAGTACTTCCAGTGCCTCCGCTAGTCAAGTAGCCATCGTTGAGGTTATTGTTATTCGTTGTACCATCAATCGCACCATTCAGCTTCATCCACCCGGGAGCACTCCAGGATGAACCAAAAATCTTCAAACTCGACTGAAGGGACTTCATCTTAGCCAGCATCTTAGCCATGGCATTTCCACGGTCACCTAGGTTAAAACTAGACATAGATGTATCCACATTATTCCCATTATCGTCATAGGTATACGCCGGGTCACCAGACAGGTCGGAAGCACCAATCGTATGACGCATCAAAGCGAATCCAGCACCGGCGCCAGTCATCAGCTCGTTGAGCAGTTGTTGCAGCGTGGAACCGGATAGTGTGTTGAAGGAGGTGACTGTGGCGTCGGTAACAGCGGCTCCAAAGCCCACGATTGTTTGTTTGTGTCCGCTAGATGTATCATCGATACTTAGCTTCCAGGTTGATTCGGAGCCTGGATTGCCCTTGCCTTGAACCGGTGCCGCGACTGACGAGAGCTTATAAGTGCCATCTGAGTTTGAAGCGTAGGCTGATGCAGTGTTTGCTCGCTTCCCAGGTGATGCCTCTGCTAGCACTGAAAGCAGGAGTACAGGAAGAAGAGAGGGAAGCATGATTAATGATGTTTCTCAAGATGGGATTGTAGAAAATGTCTATCTTTTGAGGTAGACTAGACATGTAAAATCTCGGAAAGGCCTGTCTATATATTTTCATAAACGGCAATCTTACATAGGTCTCACATAGGCTGCTGTACCCGGCTATTTTCCTAAAAATTAGTGCAGCAGTTCCTTGAGTAGAAAACAAGCAAAGATGTCGTAAGACTCATAATTTCCGCCACAAGCTGACGAGAAATACCACGGTATCACCGACTAATGCAAGCCACATTTTCCCCAACGGATCCCCGATAGCTTGCCTTCTCTGTCTCGGGTTTTTTGAGTTCGAGGCATCTTCAAGTTGAGTTGCTTAGAATACCATTCCGTGGTAAGTACATTGCCATTATAATGCTTTAAAGGGTGGTTGACTGCATGATCTAGCTGCTTATTCGGGGCGGAATTGCCTGGAAACGGCGTGCAACAATAGGCTGAAACGTCGTAAAAGCATTGATCTACAGGAATAAGAGGGCCAAAGCGACAGCCACAACTTTGATGTGGGAATTATTAGGTCGGAGCGGAAGCGAGAAGCAGCGTATAAATCTTCGGAAAAAAATTCCCTTGCTGTATTAAACCCAAGAAAAGAGAGGAGGGACCCAAATGACGGATCAATTCTGCATCAAGAACTAGATCGTTGAAGTGAATCCAATTTTACACACCTGCTGGCATCATGGTAGGGCACACTCGTGGCAGGGAAGGTCTCCAGCCCTAAAATGCCCTGCACGTGGCTGCCATGATCAGTTGTGCAGGACATTTCAATCATTTTGTGAAAGAATTTACGGATCAGTGAAATTATGCAGAACCTTTGGGGAACAGGTTGAACTTGTGAGAGAAAGTGAAAAAAAAAAGCAAAGAATGCAGGTTGTTGGACGCCGAAAACAGGTCACCTCCAGCATTGCTGTGCTTATGACGTCAACATGCTGGGAACTGGAGTTTCACAAGTTTTAACGGCAGTAAACCCTTTGTTGCACCCAGTGTGCTCTTCGAACTTCGTTCACTGGAAAAAGTCTTGAAAGTGAATTTACACCATGAGTGGCCATACATTCCCTGTCGATCTCAAGCAGTTCAAGCAGCTTAAGCTTGACCCGAAGACCCCACAGCTATCAGCCGAGCAGAAGAGCGATTTGCAACACAATGTAAACATTTTCAGAGATGCCATCATTGCATTCACAGCAACGGGTGCCGCCCGTGGTGTTGCGGGTCACACTGGAGGTCCCTTCGATACAGCTCCTGAAGTCTGCATCTTGCTTGCTTTCATCAATGCCAACCCTAGCAAGTGGGTCAATGCCTTGTATGATGAAGCCGGCCACCGTGTCGCCACACAATACCTGCTAGCTGCATTGGATGGCAAAATCGAGCCGGATCATCTGCTGAACTATCGTGCTGCCGACTCCCACCTCCCCGGCCATCCCGAGCTCGGGTTCACCCCCGGCATTAAGTTCAGCTCCGGTCGTCTGGGCCACATGTGGGGTATGGTGAACGGCATTGCTATGGCCAACAAGTACAAGAATGTGATAATGCTGGGATCTGATGGATCCCAGCAAGAAGGAAACGACGCCGAGGCTGCCCGTCTTGCCGTCGGTAGAAACCTGAACGTTAAGCTTTTCATCGATAACAATGATGTCACAATTGCCGGGCACCCTTCGGAATATCTAAAGGGCTATGAGGTTGCTCGGACCCTTGGTGGACATGGGCTGAAGGTCCTTCGCGCCCAGGGTGAGGATCTCGACTCTCTATACGGCGCTATGTGCGAAGTCATCAACCACAACGGTCCAGCCGCCGTTGTAATCGACCGCAAGATGGCCACTGGTATTGAGGATATCGAGGGAGAAACACACGCGCATGATGTCATTCCCGTCGAAATTGCTCGTAAATATCTCACCAAGCGCGGATACAGCAAGCAGCAGCTTGCTTTCTACGATGATATCAAGCCTGGCTCAAATCCCCACACATACAAGGGTTCGAGCAAGGACAAGGGTGCGAACCGCATCATTTTCGGCGATGCTGTGAACGCTATTCTTGACAAATTGAGCAAGGAGGAGGCTAAGCGTCGCGTCATGGTTATCGACTCCGACTTGGCAGGCTCCACTGGCTTGAAGGCCATCGGCGCTAAACACCCCGAGTCCTTTGTCCCATCCGGTGTCATGGAGCGCGGCAATTTCTCTGCTGCTGCTGGTTTTGGATTTGGCAGCAATGGAGAGCGCCAAGGTGTTTTTTCCACCTTTTCTGCATTCCTAGAGATGTGTATCTCTGAGATCACCATGGCCCGCCTGAACGACTGTACCGTTCTGTCACACGTCTCTCATAGCGGTATCGACGAGATGGCTGATAACACCTGCCACTTCGGTCTGAACCATTTCTTCGCCGACAATGGCTTGATGGATGCCGCGAGTACCGCGCTGTACTTCCCTGCCGATGGCGAGCAGATGAAGGCTGTAGTTAACGAGGTCTTCTGGAACAAGGGCTTACGCTTCATCTTCTCTACTCGTGCCAAGGTCCCTTACATCTTGAAGGAGGGTACGGACCAGAAACTCTTCGGCGAGGGCTACAAATTTGTCCCGGGCAAGGAGGAAGTCATCCGCAAGGGTTCCGCTGGTTACATTGTCTCGTATGGTGATATGCTCTACCGTTCGCTTGATGCTGTTGAGAACCTGCGCGCGGAGGGGCTTGATATCGGTCTGATCAACAAGCCTACCCTCAACGTGGTCGACGAGGAGACCATCAAGATCTATGGATCTTCACCCTTCGTCCTGGTTGTTGAGTCAATTGCACAGAAGACTGGTCTCGGCTCTCGCCTGGGTACTCACCTCCTTGAGCGCAATTTCACACCCAGGTTCAAGTCTATGGGGGCCATTAAGGAGGGCTGCGGTGGTCTGTACGAGCAAGTCAATGCTCAGGGCCTCGGACCAAGCGATATCATCGCCGCGATTAAGAAGGTGTCTGGAAACTAAATCGTCAAATGTCAATACGTAACGATCTTTTCATGTAACAATAATGAAAGATCATTTTTCAATGTCTCGGCCACTGGTTTATCCTACTCAATTTCCTCTTCGTCATTAAGACCAAGATCTCAGAGCTCCCAAACTCTACCTACCTGCCCAATCCATCAGTCTCAGATATAGAATTACAGCATCGACAATGAAAACAGTGATGCAATACTTAAAAAAGGCCACAAAATTTTTCCACATGATCGTCCAAATCGTTGCCTATGTCTACTGTCGGGTATCTAGGAAAAGCACACCCAGAAGCCGCCGACGCTTGACTGAGCCAACAAAGGCTTCGTTGACTGATTCTTCGCTGTCCTAATCTTGAGCGAGTCTAGTAACAACTTCCTCTACTACCTTCTCTCCCCCGGGACCGACAACATCTCCAAACCCTGTAAGTCAAATCTAAACTGACCATAATATCTAAAAGTTACTGAAACAATATAGCCCGGTTGTCTAGTATATTTCGTGGCCAAGGAGCCTTCTCGCATTACGGTCTTAACTCGAAAAATGGGCACAGTGGAAGAGTTCCATTTGTTATCAACACCCTCCTTCTTGGTAAGTGATACATCTAAAATGATTGGAAATGAGCGGAGCTAATTTTGCTCTTCACATCTTTCCTTTTGGTCAATTTGGCTTAGCGAATCGTGCAATCTGCGAAATGCAATTTATCAACGACCGGGGTTTGTAATCTGCGCAAAACCGAACCAGAATAATCTTGAATACAATCAACACGACAGAAGCCATCGCAAAGAGGGCAATGATTCAACAAATGCTCCATATGCATTTGGAACCACCCCATTGCAGGGCAAGGAGCAAGAAAACTGATTTGGCTTTGGAGTGATTAGGGTTCCTCTTAGTCACTGGTAGTCCGAGAATCGTTGACTAGCAGTGGTATAGGTTATTCAGCTTGTCCACAGAGTATCTGGAGGATATGATGCACAGGTTGCATTGATGGGATTGCCGCTTGTGGGACCCAAAAGTGACCTTCATGGCTGGAGAGGAAGCACACATGCACTCAAACTTGGAAAGTGAATGAGTTGGCCGTGAGCCTGGCCTTCTTGGCTACAAATTTTCTACATAATCTCAAATTGAAGCAAGATATGACAATGGGATTCAACATTTGAATTGAAGTTTCCAATGGATCCTCCAGATCCGCAAGGCCTGAATGCTGGGCCACGCCAAGACATCAGTCACGTTCACTCATTAAGAAAGAACTTCTAAGCACATCGAGATATGTACTGGGACAGCCCCGTAACCGCCGGTAATTGCGATAAGCAGGCTCATAATAGATATATCTTTGTAGCTACATAGCCCTGGAAAGAAACAAGGCATGATGCAATCATGAAGACAGCAAACCAGATGAATACGGTAGGCGGTATGATTCTGCCGAAGCGGAAGTTGTTATGCACTTGACAAGTAGCTCTGTCGCCCTTCCGGGCATATGGTCAACTGAAAATATACAGAGAAGATTAGCATGGCCCCTGCACTAAGGATGACACGCTTAATCAAAGAGAAGCTCCCGGTTCTTTTCTCTTCCACCTTTTATATTGAAGTTATGCGGCGGAGGTCTATTTGCAACGATATGATTGGCCCTACTCTGTTGGCGGTCACGTGCCAGGCCCCATAGTCCCTTGTCGCAGGTGCGAAACCGACCAACGGCGATTGCAGAATTTTTTCTTCCTATCCCATATTGCCAAACTGGACATTACTTCAAGTGTGGAAGTAGTCTCTCCAGTTAGACATGGACAAACACAAAATACAACATACAGCTCTCCACACAGTAATGCAGTTCATGGCTTGGGAAGTCCATGGACTACCCACAGCCGGACCCACTCTTCCCCATGGAATTTCCTTCAGGCAACGGCAGATCTTCCACCAGACTGTTGGATACAGGTAGATTGAAAGTTGATAAATCACATGATGCAGGTCACCTAAGTTTAAGAGAGCTCACTTTCTTGTCATCTCTCTATGCTCTCCTCGGAAAAGGACAGAACTCGATTCTGACACATTCCAAAGGCTTTGCTGAGGGGAACGCGCCGCGGGAATCTCCATCAATCCCAGACACATTGACAAGCAAGATGGAAAGTGGAGACGAGCGACCCTACCGGTCTCACACAAAGCCAGCATGCATACCGTGCCGACGAAGGAAATCGCGATGCAAAATGGAGCCCCATATCGCGGCGTGTCTGATGTGTCGTGCGCACGGCACACATTGTACATTTCCCAACGCGAGACCAAAGGCAACACCCCAAAAGAGGTACTCTACGGAGACAGGCCTAAGATTGCCACACCCAAATTTACGATCGCCAATCACAGGGATCCAGTCATATAGCCGACCGCCCGTCGTAGCCACTTCCCCGCAGTTCTCAGTTGTCGCACAGGCCCAGAAGGACCAGGATACACCGCTGTCTCTTGAAGCCGATGATGATAATCCCCATATCCTCGGTCCGGCAGTGACGGGGGATAATCATGTCTTGGCGGACTATCTGTCTAACATTTCGGGTGGCCAGGGAATTCGTGAAATACGTCCCGTCGAGCCGGGTAGTTCCTCGTCGCCGGTCATATTCACGAAAGTGCAGAAAAGGCCGCTGGGGCTCATGGTCAACTCCAGTCCGGCATTGCATAAGCTACAGACTATTGAAAAGCTTGTAGAGCCATGGGGACCACATCTGATCGACATGTGGGTTACCCTAAATTTTAGAGTGGTATTCTGAAGAAGATTTGGAAACTAAATATTGCAACTAGCTATCTGAAAAAGATCAACCCTTGCCTCCCACTACTTGAAGAAAGCTCCTTTCGAGCACAATACACAAATGCCAGGCATCGCATTTCTCCTGCACTTTTGGCATGCCTGTATGCCCACGTGCTTACCCAATGGCAACATGATCCCCTTCTATCACATGAAAGGTGCCCAGATGTTCGTTTTGTCTGGAATCTTGCTATTGAAGCCTCGTGTTCCGAGCTGCACGCCTCAGCCGGAATATCCACAATAAAGGCCATTCTCCTGGACGTTGGGGGCCGTCCAACTACATCTATGACCGGCAACGGGGTAAGACTTGGTTCGGCTATTGCATTGTGCCATTCCCTAGGCCTGAATCGAAACCCACTTCCGTGGGATATCCCACGGGAAGAGAAGCACCTAAGAATGAAGATTTGGTGGTCCATTTTACTCCATGATCGCTGGTATGTTTTCAAGAGCGAACTTCTCAAGTAGTGGGGGTATCGTAGGAACTCACCATCGAACAGGTCAAGCCTTGCTTATGGGACTCCTCCCCATATCAGAAGATCACAATATGACGTACCGCTACCAATCCCCGAGTACCTGTCAGATTGGGAACGAGATCACGAAGCAAACGCAGTGTTCATTGAGCTCATGAATTTGACTAACGTGTTAGACCACTGTCTTGAGCAAGTGTATAGCATCCGAATCGAGACCCAAGGACCAACCAGGAATCTGGAACTCGAGCTGAACAAATGGGTGGACTCGCTCACAGGAGACATTCGAAAAATCATCATCCGCGGCTCAAACTTAAATATCCCTGGTGCTTCCAACCTGCGTCTGGCATATCTGGCGACGAGACTCCTCCTCCGGCGCATCGAGCTAGATCGCGAGCGGCAAGCACCACACTCAAATGTAGAGCACATGGCCAACCGAGTTATGGAGGCGCGTAGGACTGCGGAGGACATAGTGATTCTGGTCCAGGAACTCGGAGAAGCACAGTTGGGCGACTACTGGCTACCTGTCGTCGCATTCACATTTTCGGCAACGGTCACGTTTCTGATTCGGTGTGCACTAGAGACAGAGCAGGTAGCCGGTCTTGCACAGAGTGGTTCTCTGCGATTGGCTAGTGACCTTTTGGATTCGTTGCGATTGCACCGTAAGAACTTTGGGTGGGATCTGGGTGATATTTGCCTCGCGCAACACTCCGATATCATTGACAAGTTGTTGAAATCAGAGCCACCTGCGGAGAACACAGGAGAGACGAATGTGGAACTACGTCAGCCTTTCGTGCCGGAAATGGCTTTTGTTGATGATATGTTTCCGAGTACTTGGGACATTCTACAAATTATGGAGTGAAAGAAAGTACTCATGGACGTACTTTGCAACGCTTTGGTCACGACCCACATACTTTGCATGTGGAGCAATTTTAAGGCAAGTATAGACACGGGCGCACGGATAAAAATGACCATGTAACTTGTTTCATTTGTGCATAACTGGCTATGTTGGACATAACACCAAATTGTATCATGGGCGCGTGGGTTGAAAATTCCAACATTTTGCAAATAGCTAGCCTGGTGAACCGAATAGGGTCTTATTGCCGTGGACGCATACTTTACCAGAGGAGACTGGCACCAAAATTTTACCCCAATGGTGCATTTAAAGACTCTATCAACGGCTCGACTAAAGGTTCAACTCCATGTGGAGCACTGTAGTTCCTACTAGATCTCAGCCTCAAGTGCAACGGCCTGGGAACCTCCTACCACCCTGATAGTCTGAATATCCGGTCTAGTCGGACTTTCTTGTCCAGGAAATGGTCGACTATCTAAACAAGACCAAAGTCTCAGGCTTTTATCAGGCCAGGATAGCACATTATAGGCTTTAGCACCGAGGCATATCATGACATAAGCCTCTCGGGCTTCTGGCGCTCGTTGGAACCAGTTCCTTGGCCAAGGTATAAAGTTTCCTATGGAAGGCTGTCTCACTGAATATAGCAATGGTAATGTTTCATGGTTCCGGTCACTAGCTATCTGATCACGTATATAGACATCTCCGCGAAAGAATCGCGCAGCTAGAATCAAATTTAGCAGTAGAGAAGGTGATCGTATTATCTTTAGATTAAAGGGGCATCAAAATAGCATAGTAGTGGAACGTATCAAGGTAGTTGACGTGTCGATTAACATCTTCATATCAACGTAGTCCACACAGCCACAGAGCTGAGCTTCACAACCTCGCCTCTAGAGTTTGAGGAATTAGCCGAAAACAAATTCACAACACAATAGCTTGATCTAAACGCCCCCTACCGACTCGCTCGATCTACTGAAGATACAGAGAGGTTGCTCTTCGAGAACGAACCTTAAATTCTTATTCTTTGATCGTCAAATCACCCTTAGATGGTCCTCCGAGGGTGCCTGAAAGGTGGGCAACATGCAGGAACCATGTGAAAAGATGCTTGTACGATGGTGCGAGCCTTTCACCGCCTGATACAGTTACGAAGCTGTCAGCGAGACGTACGTCGAGACCCCCAAGATGGACGCAAGTAGGGTTCCTGTTGATAGCAGCATTGTCTCCTTCGAGGTCAAAGACAAATTTCCCAGTGCCGGAGGTCACGAAAACAAATTATGTGATACCCGCGAGCAAAATGTTGTCGAGACGGCACACATGTTACCATCAGCTCTCCCTCCACATGAGCTTGCACTGGCTACTGGTTTTCGCAATGCGATATTACATGTCGGGCCCAAGTTGCGCAACTCGAGCTACCACTGCTCCAAGATGTGGCATGACGCGGATGGACTCGTCGACCTGCAGCTCAAAGTGTAGACAGCCACAACAACACAACCCAAGAACGTCTTCCGGCTCGAAAGACATTCCCGCTCACCCGGCTGGCAAGAAGTTGAAGCTACTGCACGTACAAACAGCGTATCTTGCTACAGCATCTCCCTTTTTGGACACCTTGGCCGACAAAGAGTGCATCGTGTCCTTGTCTAACCCTTTCCTTAGCGGGCCACAATACAACATTAACAGCTGCTGTTTGTCTTGACTCAGAAGGGAGGTGTCTATTGGTTTGGTGATATTTGCGTAGTAGCGTTGCGATCGGATCCGCAAATCGCCAGCCAAGAAGCACACCTTGGTGCCCACGCCGTGGAAGGTGTCAGTACCCTGGAGGACGGTGAGAAAATTCTTGATTCTAGTATAGGACAAGTGTGTGGCAATTTTGTTGTCTTCGTCCTGGCTATTTCGCGCAAGAGCCGCAAGGAAGCGATGCGCACTGGTCGAATGATCAAGGGTCAGGTTAAGGAGCACACGGATGGTTTCCCAGGCTTTTTTTTTCCGAAGGGCTGGAAAGGGCATCAAGATTACAATCGACAGGCTGTACCATGTAGTTACCTTTTACGACAGGCATGGAGTAGCATGAGGGCTTCAACAGCTCTGAAAGGTCATATGAGTTGGAATGGAATTTATGCAAAATGCATGCAGATAAAGATCCACATACTTTTGAATAAAGTATCCAAGAATTTATCGAATTTTTGAAATCCAATTCAAGTCCTCTTGATTGCCGATTGTATTCACTGCCTCTACAACATTTGTAATGTGAAATGTGGATATCCCATAGACGTTCTTGATTCGTTGGCTACATCGATGGAACACAACTAGAACCACGGGTCAATGAGTACTCACCCATGGATTAGTTTTGCTATAACCCGGTTTTACTGTAGTTCACAGCAGAACAACGGCTTTTCAATTTTTTTCCTTGGAGTTGAGACGTGAGTTGTGACACGCGAGGATGCCTGTTGACGGCGGCTCCGCGGCCAAAATAACGAAGAGACGAACGTCTTCAAGCGACCCCTCGGTAAGGCTCATTACTGGAGAGGACAAAGAAATCAGACCAATGATGATAATAAGGAGATCGTGGCTCAGTTCGAAAGAGAATATAAGTCCTCGGACGCAATCATCCTATTCAGGCATTGGTCCAGGCCGACCAAAAGGCCCCGTACAATCGGGCAGTGGTGCCGTTTGGGTGCTAGCATCTACATTGTTAGAACGGCACCGGACTGCATCTCCCTTGCGGTCAAGTCGCTGAAAGAACTCCTCTGCGAGGTAATTGCCACTCCTCCAAGCCGTTACGAATCCCTTCCAGCAACCTCTAGTATTGTTCCGGATGCACTTGTTGAGAACCCCGACTTCCGGTCTGCTGGTTAACACTTGGCTATTCCATCTACTAAGGATATTTTGGATTGATCCCATTCTATTGTCAGCTACCTCTATACAGCATGAGGGATGAGTGAATATATCATGAACTCGACTTTACAAGGTAGATGTGATGATGATGATGACGATGAATTCATTGACCCGATTTAGCTCGCTATTACATTTTTACAAGGTAGATCATACTAGGATACTCGGCCGCCTATGAGGCCTCGTGACGTCTTCTTAGGTATTTTTAGAGGTCGTTTCCATTTTTTTTTTTTTTCAAAAGAGATTTTCTCCCTTGAGATAGGAAAAAGGCTTAAGATTTTAAGACACCTGTAGTGCTCCGTATATTAAATTAGTGACAATCATGGATTGAGGAATTGAGTTGAAAAATTGAGCGACCAATGATGGTTGACTGGATGGATTTGCCACAATCCCTTGAACGATAGTCTCTGATGGACCGAAGGTCGTAAAATTGTACAATTTTGCCGAGGTGGCTGATCAGGTCGAGACTAGGTAATGGAGTCTGTAGATCATTAATTGCAGCTGACGAAGTTCGTCCTAACACCTCCACTTTCTAATATCATTCTGAATCAGTCTGACATGACTGTAAAAGATGTACGGAGTACTCCGTACTCCGTGCAAAGCATTGATTAGTATCGGTCCCTGTTTCGTCATTTGGATGTTTCCCTCTTCCCATGGAAATGTCACTTTTACGGGGCTGTGCTCCACATTTTTAGGTACACACCTATATCGTGGCTGGCTACTGGTTACAATATAAAATTGCGATCATCTGGCTGGTAGCCTATCACAACATCTCTAAGACCCACTGTGAAAGGGAACAGTGTTGGAGATAAAACCAGAAGGACCTGGATTGGGGACTTTGGTGCATGACCATGCTGTCATCAGCCATAGCATCACAGACATGATGTGTTGTCTATAATACCAAAGTAGACATTGATGGGTGCCGATTAGAGGTGGAGTAGGGACGATAGTCCGGAGTAGACCCGGTGAAAAATCTGACGGTCGTGAATAATTCAGGATGAGAAACATGGAAATCCAACGGTGATTTGAAAAAGACCAGGTGGAGCACCAGGAACCAAAATGTGATTTGTAGAAGTCCAATAGTGGCCCACTCGTCTAACGCAGAGGCTTGAGAATGTGCTTATCTGGGATCAGGCGTGTAAAAATTCAGAATCAAGCTCAGTGCAAGGTTCTCAAAGGGTTTGCTCCACAGGATCAAGTCTGTGAACCACGATGGACTTTCTATATATGGGATCGACCCATCCACTCAACCATCCGCATTGCACACTCTCGCAATGCGACCTGGACTGTCGGTTACCCAGATCGTTGGCGCAAGCCTAGTCGCAACCCAATTTGCGAGCGCATTATTACCTCGCACAAAAATCAACGATGCGTATGACTTTGTGATTGTTGGAGGAGGTCAAGCCGGACTCGTGTTAGGTGCCCGTCTTTCAGAGAATAAGAACCACACTGTACTCGTTCTTGAGTCAGGTGGCAATGGAGACGAATTTCGCAAGCGAATAGGTGCGTTCATTTGCTAGATCCTGGAATCATGAAATCTCTCTAATACTCGTACAGATACGCCGGCGTTTTCTTATTTCGATTCTTTATGGACAACGCCTTTGAATTGGGATTTCTATACTGTTGCCCAACCTAATGCTGACGGCCGCGAGATTAATTGGCCTCGTGGCAAGGTCCTTGGAGGTGCGTACAAGCTTCACATTCTTAAGACAAGCAACCGAATATTGATACAGTGAGATAGGTAGTTCCGCCATCAATGGGCTGTATATGACCCGCCCGGGCCAAGAGGAAATCAATGCCTGGAAAGACATGCTCGGAGATATGTATGGTGCCGACAACTGGTCGTGGGACTCGTTCTACGCCGCTATGAAGAAAAGCGAGACCTTCACTCCTCCAACCGATCAAGATCTCATTGAAGAGGCTGGGCTCGTCTGGAATGCATCATCTCATGGCACCGACGGGCCAATCCATACAACATTCCCAGACTTGTATGCCGAGTCCCGATTTTTAGAATTGACTGAGAAGGCTAACGCATTCCTAGCACATTTCCCGAAGTGGGCAACTGGTTAAAGGCACTACAGAGCACGGGCATTCCCACTTCTGCCAACATGTACGGAGGTGAGAACTTGGGTGCTGACGTCTCAACCTCCTGCATCAACCCTTCAAATTGGACACGGTCATACAGTCGTTCCGGTTATCTCGATCCGCTTGCAGACCGGGGCAACTACGATGTATTGGCGAATGCGCATGTGACTCGGCTTGTTTTCGACAATTCGACATCTTCCGGCAAGAAAACAGCAAGTGCTGTGGAATATACAACTGATGGCGGATCAACGAAATTGAACGTCAAGGTCATTAAGGAAGTCATCCTTGCGGGTGGTACTATTGGCAGCCCAGCTGTATTGCTTTACAGTGGTATCGGCCCCAAGGACGTCCTCTCCAAGGCCGGTGTTGATCTTATATCTGAACTTCCTGGTGTCGGTCAACATCTTCAAGACCATTTTGTCAGTACGCTTCCTATTCATAAGATGAGGGTATAACTGAAGTAATTGCGCAGAGTGCCACAGTGAAATGGAGCTCGAATGTGGACACCGCAGGTTCGATCTTCTACATCAACGGCAATGATAAGGTGCGTGCTCTGTGTATTCATCGAACAAGGCCGTATGCTAATTCCCGCAGAACAATACTAAATTCCTCACTTACATCGATTCCGCCGTTGCCTACGTGAATTCCACCGCTATGTACGGCAGTCAAGTGAATGAGTACGACTCGAAATTCCTCGCGTCAATCGATCAGTATGCACCGAACACGACTTATGACGATGGCGTGATCACCGGCTACAAAGCAATCTGTAACACAACATCGAAGATCTTTAACGGCTCGACTGGTCAAATCGAGCTGCTGTTCATGAACAGCGATGCAAACGGCGATATCGGCATCACAGCTGCCCTCCAACACCCATTTAGTCACGGCCGAATCTACATCAACTCCTCCAACCCAATGGACTTCCCTGTCATTGACCCGAACTACCTGGACAATCCAGCTGGTATGGACCCCCTCTAACTAACATCCAATCAAATCTTCTCCAATCACTGACAACAACTTAAGACTCCGAGATCCTTCTCGCAGGGATCAAACTTGCCCGCCAAATAGGCGAAACCAGCCCAATGAGCAAAAGCCTCACAAACGAAACATCTCCGGGCTTGAGCGTCCAAAGCGATGATGACTGGGTAGCATGGCTACGCAAGGAAGCTAGCACAGAGTTCCATCCGTCCTCGTCATGTGCAATGCTGCCCGAGAAGCAGGGCGGCGTGGTCGATGCCAATCTGCTCGTATATGGCCTTGCCAATGTGCGCGTTGCAGATGCTAGCGTCATTCCCATTGCCTTGTCCACCCACTTGATGTCATCGACATACGGTGTGGCTGAGCAAGCGAGCAAGATCATTCGAGAATTTTACAACCCGCCATCGAAGCCCGAGCCGGCCTTCGGTAAATCGACTCCCACATCTTCCAGCACCGCGACTACTGCGAAGAAGAGTGGTACACTAAAGACCAGTCCCACTGGAAATGGCGGCCCTGCCTTGTTGCCCGTGTGGACTTCTCTTGCTCTTGTCGCTGCACATGTGATTGCTAGCTACGGCCTCTATATCTAGGCTGGCGTTTGCATTCGGTGGTAATGGTAATGATAATCCATGCTGGCTGAAACCCGGCATTAGAATATATGATACATCAATGTCTGCGATGTGTTAGAAGGGAATCTTGGTCGAAGGGGAACCGGAGCTGTTTCTTGTAATGATAGATACCTGCCTCGCCAGAGTGCCTGACATAGTCCAAATCAATGTGAACATAGACATCTGACTAGCACAGGCCGAAGATAAAAAGGGTTTCCACGCATCGCCATGTCAAAGAATTCAAATCTTGGACTTTGGATTCACCGCCACAAAGGCCCCATCTTTCCTGATCTCAAAATCCCGACCTGGTTGCCATCCCACCCACTCCCCAAGTGTATCGGCACCCCCATCCCCAGGCAGAAGCCCGCCACCCGACCACCCACCCCGATCCGCCAGTATCGGTGCCGCGGGCGTACTGACCAGATGCACACTAGGCCGTTGCTCATACCCATCCTCCTCTAGCTCCGCCTGTTCCAAAACAGGCGTAGCACAAGCATCCGTGCGATCAAAAACAGCCTCCCACTCCACACGTGTCTTCTCCTTAAACCTTCTGATAAAGATCTCCCTTAACGCCGGCCACTGCTTCCGATCCTCCCTATTTGGAAGATCCGCGATTTCAAACCCCAACCCGCGAACCAGCGCCGCATAAAACCGTGGCTCCAAAGCCCCGACAGCAAAGTACTGCCCAGTATCCTTGGTCTCATACGTATCATAGTACGGACAGCCACCGTCCAGCAGATTCTCACCCCGCGGCGCCGCCCCCGCGGGTGTATTCCGCCCAAGCCGCAGGAACGTAGCAAGATACGCCGAGCCGTCGACCATGTTAGCTTCGACAACCTGACCGCGGCCGGTATGAGAGCGAGAGATAAGCGCTAACAAGATTCCCTGGAAACACACAGCGCCGCCACCGGCGAAATCCCCGATGATGTTGGCTGGTGCGTGGGGCTTCTCTGAGGCGCGGCCTAACATCGACAGCACCCCTGAAACAGCGATGTAATTTATGTCATGGCCGGCCATATCTTTGTATTTCCCGTCGCGGCGGAAGCCGGTCATGCGGGCGACGATTAGGCGCGGGTTGTGCTTCAGGAGGACATCTGTTGGGGAGAGGCCGAGGCGTTCGAGAACGCCTGGGCGGAAGGGATCAATAAGGATGTCAGCTGTTGGGAGGAGGCGGAAGAGGATGTTGACAGAGGCTTGGTCGTGTAGGTCGAGGATTATGGAGGTTTTGTTGCGGGTTAGTTGGTCGCCGCTTATGGATTTAGGTCGGTCTATGCGGAGGACCGAGGCGCCGTAGTCGGCTAGTAGGAGGCCTGCGAATGGGCCTAGGGTGGCTGTTAGTTGTGTAATGCATATTGGGTTGATTGCGTACCCGGAGCTAGGCCTGCGAGCTCAATGACTTTGATTCCCTTCAATGGGGACATTTCGTTTTTGGCGTTGATGGAGCGGGGAAGTTCAAAAGTGACATTGCCGTTTAAATACTCCTTTTGAGGCCATCCCGCAATTGATGCCTGAGTTCCTGGTGGTAGCCACATCAGCGACCTATGAATCTTCCTGATATTCCCTAATCAAGGGCTTCTCGCTCAGCAGTTTGACCCATCCGCTATCGACGCGGTTGAGCACTTTTAATTAAAACTTCACTTTGCATACAGCGTGTAGGTATGATTCTATAGATCTCTCGATCTTAGGATGGCTTACGTTCTTGAAGCTATTCCCACTATACTAATCTTTACATTCACTATCTGGGAGATGGTGCAGAGTGGGAGGAAGATAGTCTTTGTGGTTGATATTCAGGCAAACGTGAGGGTTGGGCAAAACACAAGTTATATTAGCTTGCTGATGCCCGTTCTTTTAAAGAGGTATCTTCGCCCTTCACAGTTTCTCACATAGAAGACGGACTTGTCTATTTCCATGTCATCTTTCATGTTTGGCGCACAAGGCAAAAGTTCTACCTTCTATAACGTCGAAAGAACCCCATGAAGAGTAAGGTTTTAAGATAGGAACCAGTTCGACAAAGGCATCGTTCGTGCTGATGCATAGCAGTGAACCCGCGGGCTTAAGTGACCTTGGAACAGAGCCATCATCCTGTTTAGACATCACAGATGTAGACTCGAAAGCCGGGGCAAGACCCAGGATTTGACCAAGGGAAAATCTCTCTTCGCTCTCTCCCGGTGGGTTTACAATTTGCTCTGCTACTCTCCGGGTTTGGCTGTTCAGAGAAAAGGAGCACAGTCTCCGGTAGCTCTACAGAGTGCTCCGTCATGCAGGTCCCGCTTGTAGATCAAATCAGTTGATTAAAATTGATATCCACCTGGTGTATCTCTGGGCTGGAGACAATCATTCTTCCCTCGTCGAACTCTTCACAACTGTTACCGACAACAACTTCAAAATCGCAAACACTGCACTAGACCCCGAGAATCCCGCAAAAGACCTGTTCACATGGGTTTGGGCGATGAAGAACGATCTAAGCTTCATCTCGAGGAGATGCTCGATCAATTCCCCAAGGAGTTTTCAAACTACCTCCGCAAGTCCTCCGGGGGCGCTGAGGCCCAATTCGAAAAGGGTCTGGTGTTACACGTCTAAATCCCCAATAGAAAGCCAACCCGAAGCCTAAAAGTTGATTAATGTAGCGTTGAAGAAGACGAAAGTCTCGACAGTAACGACCAAGACGGCTTCCCGTTCACAGGGCGAGCCCCGAGTACCGAAAGACAGCTACCGTGGCAATCTCATCGGTCGGAGGGCTCATGGTACTTGTGCGATTAATGCTTAGTGGGGTCAAAGATCACAGGCACTATTTCAGTAGATACCACTGACGTAAATGTCCCCAACTTGACTTCCCAGTAAGTCCAACCGAGTAGCTGCCATATAAATGGACTTGATTGACTGACTTCTTCGTAGATCATGGTTATTTCCTTCCTCCCCGATGGTCAACTTCGAGTTTTGCATGGGTATTTCGACGACAGCCGACTCAAAGTGGCCTATACGCAAGCACTCAACTTCGAAACAGAGGGCTATGTCGAAACTCATGGATAATGTATTCTCTAACGGGCATGGTTCCTTGCTGATGGGGACACTGCGAAGCCCACCCCTCTTCCAACTGTCGAGGGCGATGAAGAGGATGAGTGCAGAGACTTGGGGAAGGAGGAGCTACAACACAGGGAGGACGGCGAAGATTGGTGTCTGCGTGGTCTAGGGAGTGAATTAGACAAGCCAGGTGACAGCACCAAGGCAGACCATGATCTCCGTAGCAGAGAGCCGGAATTCAACGAGGAGAATCGGATTGATAGAGAAGAGGAAGTTCTCATTGAGAAGTGGGAACGACAAGGACCTCGTGATGTCTGTACACCTTTGTGGCTTGCCAACGATCGAAAATGTCGACATCGCCATCTGTGATCGACAACACCGGTAGTGACTGCAACATCACTGAATGTTGTGGTAATTTCGCGGCTGGATGACGCCCTCAGTTGACTCTTATGAAGGCATATTCCAAAAGGCCCTCGGTGTATTTACCTTTTCTGTGGTGCCAATCTAACTCATACTCGTCCTTCACGTCTACAACACAAAAAAAAAAACAATCTGATATGAGAGGTCGTCATATAGCTGTTCCCTCCATTGTAGAGCAGGTTTAATCTACTTTTTTCTGTTAGGTAAAATTTTACAACAATAGCTTTCCAGCGAAAACAGGATGAAGTGCATGTAAGCTGTGCACAATTTCCCCGATTTTGCCCAGGTGATTTCCACGGACCTGTGGAGTTGACATCTTCTATCATTTACTCTGCACAGACAGCACACAGTAATAATTACACGAGCATGATTACTTCAAGGATCTCTTAACATGAAGGAGAAAAAGAATACAGGAGCGGCCAAAAAGGAACAGCCCATAAAAACCCCATAGTCTAAAATAGCACATATACCTCAGATCCCCGTCTTCATAACCAGGACAACAAGACAAGCGATGCATCAAAATGGGCGACAATCTTAAACAAGGTCGCGCTTGACGAACTCAGCAAGAAGGGTCTTGCCGAGGGAGGCAGGGCTGCGCTCTACGATGACACCAGCATCGGTAAGAGCGGCGATCTTGGAATCAGCACCACCCTTACCACCGCTGACGATAGCACCGGCGTGACCCATACGACGGCCGGGGGGAGCGGAGATACCGGCAATGAAAGAGACGGCGGGCTTGTTGTAGATGTTGTTGGCCTTGAAGAACTCGGCGGCATCCTCCTCGGCGGAACCACCAATCTCACCGATCATGATGATACCGTCAGTCTCGGGGTCCTCGAGAAAGACCTTGAGACAGTCAATGAAGTTGGTGCCGGAGAAGGGGTCACCGCCGATACCGACGACGAGAGACTGACCAAGACCAGCGAGGGTGGTCTGGTTGACGGCCTCGTAGGTCAGGGTACCGGAACGGGAGACGATACCGACACGGCCGCGCTTGTGGATGAAGCCGGGCATGATACCGATCTTGCATTGACCCTATTGAACGAGATGTGTGAGGATTTGCTGGAACTCGAATTATTGCAGAAAGTTGGAGTGGTGACTTACGGGGGCGATGATGCCAGGGCAGTTAGGACCGATCAGGCGGGTCTTGTTCTGGGTCTTAAGAATGTCGGTGATGCGGACCATGTCTAAGTGAAATCAATCAGTTCGCGCGCGCGTAAACAGGTGGTCAATCGATCCGTACCGTGCTGAGGGATACCCTCAGTGATGCTGTTAAAACGAGAAGCTGTCAGAAAAAGTTATTTGCAAGGGGGAGTTCAACTGAACACGCACCAAACAACAAGGCCAATCTCAGCAGCGATGGCCTCCTCGATACCGGCAGCGGCAAGAGGGGGACTAATTGCAGTTAGCGTTGCTTTGCTGGCATTTCGAGAGAGATGTTGGTTGATCATACGGAACGAAGATGGCGGAAGCTGTAGCTCCAGTCTCCTTCACGGCTTCGCTAACGTTGGCGAAAACGGGACGGTCAAGGTGCATGGTGCCGGCCTTCTTGGGGTTGGTACCACCGACGACATTTGTGCCTGTCCTGTGTAAGCTGTTGTTGGGATGCGATCGCGGCTGGACAATTATTTACCGTAGGCGATGGCCTGCTCAGCGTGGAAGCTGTGTCAAGGTCAAGTATCAGCATCATGCGCGTGCGATAATGAAAGCGCGTGGAATGCACTTACGTTCCCTGCTTTCCAGTGAAACCCTGGAACAGAACGCGGGTGTCCTTGTTGATCTTGAGGTTGTTCAAAGTCTCGCTGTAGGCAGAGGTGGCCTGAGTCCGACGTTGGGTGGCACCGACATTGCGAAGGGCCGAGAGAGTGTTACGGCGGAAGGCCTGCATTGCTGCAAGATTATTTGTAAGAGTGGAGAGGTGAGGTATACGAAGTGAGGTGGAAAGAAAGAAATGGACAGGATAAAACGCAGGTGTTCGGGATACGCACCCGGGAGTTTTCGCTCGGGAGAATTATTTTACTTAAGCGGAACTGCCTTCGGGCGCAGGCCTCGGCGACCACATTTTTCGATCTAATCAACCTCACCCCCACTAAGTACAACAACTTGTCACTTTTGCTTATTGAAAGTCTCTCCGCCTAGGCGCGGTGCTATTCTCTTCGCCATGGCTACCATGACTATGACCTCGCAGGAAATTAAAAGGGCCGCCAAGAAGAACGCAAAGAACGTACCAGAGAACGAGCGATTCATGCGAGCATGCTCTGACATTGCAAATGCTCTCATTCAAGATTACGAGTCGCATAGAGACTCTACCAAGACCAAGAAGGATATCAATCTCAACAAGTTGCGGGCTACTTTTTCGAAGAAGCACAGCTTGTCCAGCTCCCCGCCACTGACGGCCATTATCGCGGCAGTACCTGAGCACTACAAAAAATATATCCTGCCAAAGCTAATTGCGAAGCCGATTCGTACGTTTACATATTGCAAGTGGGAGTGCTGGGGGTATTGCTAACCTCGTTGATAGGAACCTCATCTGGCATCGCCGTGGTGGCGGTTATGTGCAAACCACATCGATGCCCCCACATCGCGTATACCGGTAACATATGTGTCTACTGCCCTGGTGGCCCAGACTCCGACTTCGAATACTCGACTCAGTCATATACTGGATATGAACCAACTTCGATGCGAGCCATCCGCGCTCGCTACGATCCCTTTGAGCAGGCGCGAGGACGTGTGGACCAAATCAAAGCTCTTGGTCACAGCGTGGACAAGGTGGAATACATAATCATGGGTGGAACCTTCATGTCGCTACCAGAAGATTACAGGGACACTTTCATCTCCCAGCTTCACAACGCGCTGAGCGGGTATCAAACGGACAATGTTGACGAGGCTGTGCTGGCAGGCGAAATGAGCAACGTGAAGTGTGTGGGCATCACAATCGAAACTCGGCCAGATTACTGTCTGGACACACATCTGAGCAGCATGCTCCGCTACGGATGCACGCGGTTGGAAATTGGTGTGCAAAGTCTGTACGAGGACGTTGCGCGAGACACCAACCGCGGCCACACAGTAGCAGCAGTAGCTGAGACGTTCAAGCTTGCCAAGGATGCCGGCTTCAAGGTTGTCAGCCACATGATGCCTGATCTTCCAAACGTTGGAATGGAACGCGATCTGTTCCAGTTCCAAGAGTACTTCGAGAACCCCAACTTCCGTACCGACGGTCTTAAACTCTACCCTACGCTTGTCATCCGAGGCACCGGACTCTACGAGCTGTGGCGCACTGGCCGTTACAAGAACTATACACCTAACGCACTTATCGACCTTGTCGCTCGCATTCTCGCCCTAGTTCCCCCGTGGACCCGTATCTACAGAGTCCAGCGCGATATCCCCATGCCACTTGTTACCTCCGGCGTGGAGAACGGTAACCTGCGCGAACTGGCATTGGCGCGTATGAAGGACTTCGGCACGACCTGCCGTGATGTTCGCACGCGAGAAGTCGGTATCAACGAAGTCAAGAACAAGATCCGTCCATCGCAGATTGAATTGATCCGCCGTGACTACGCTGCCAATGGCGGATGGGAGACTTTCCTAGCATATGAAGACCCGAAGCAGGATATTCTCATTGGATTGCTTCGTCTACGGAAGTGCAGTGAGACTCACACCTTCCGACCTGAGTTCACCGGCCAGCAGACGAGTATCGTCCGCGAGCTTCACGTCTATGGTTCTGCCGTGCCACTTCACGGACGGGATGCACGCAAGTTCCAGCACCGTGGCTTTGGAACTTTGTTGATGGAGGAGGCGGAGCGTATTGCCCGCGAGGAGCACGGTAGTCGCAAGATCAGTGTGATCTCCGGTGTGGGTGTGCGTAGCTATTATGCTCGTCTTGGGTACTTCCTTGATGGTCCTTACATGTCCAAGATGTTGGACCCATGGGAGGACGAGGAGTAAATACTGGAAGACCGCAAAGCGAGAAAGAAAAACAAAAAGGAAATCAAATGCCCAGCTAATGCTTGGTAGCTGGTTTTGCATCCACTGGCGTTGGCGGTCTCACAAAAACTTGATTTTCTTCTCAACGAAGGGCCAATGATTGAATGTCTATACCAAATTTATCTTTAGAAGTGTCCAATGGACCCAAAAAAATTGAGATCACATAGAGCTGGAGATTATTCAAGAGCGCTCTATGTACAAGTCGCAGGTCGGCTATCTGTTCATTCTAGCAAAGGAGACCGGGAAACCTGCCCGCCAGACCTTGCAAGTCTAATCCGATCTTACTCGTCTATAGCATAGACGAATCCAGGTCGCACAGAGTAGACATGGGTGATTCATACTTGAGAGAATTGAAAGTATTCTCTCGGTCTCGAACCACTCCCAACGCATCAAATTTAAAACCACCATGTTGTACTTAGAAAACCCCGAGTTATAAGCCCAAAAGATTGAAAATCAACAGATACTGGTGTCATAAAGATATCGAAAGAAGAAGGGATCAAGGTAATTTCAATGCAGTGATATAGCACCTCCCCTACTGTCTCGAATGTGAAGGTAAGCCTGGAAACCGCAGAAAACGAAAAAGCCCTGTGAGCCAGAAATGCGCATTGTTAGTAACCTAGTTCTCTACTCACGCAACGAGCGAACCCGTCGGGGTTTAGGGATGGTGAATGACGTACAGCGTAGACGATCACAGCAGTGTAAATGGAGGCGGCGACTGCAGGGCCATCTTCAGGTTCACCTTCTGATCCTGTGTATGCGTGGTTGTTACTCTATCATTAGGATATTCGCGTTAGCGGCTGAGCGCCATATTACGTAGGTCTGTGACAGTAGATCTTTGGGGACCTTAATTTGATGGTGGGGAAGAATCGGAAGGACGTACGCTGTATAGCGAGCCTAAGACTGAGAGAATGATGATTGCGAAGGCGGAGATAACAACACTATCCACGAAACAAGATGTTAGAGCAATAGACTTTTCGATGGATCTCTGGGATGGGGGAGCGTACCAAGACCAGGCGTTCAAAGCAGATACGACGGGCTTCATGCTGGCGTTTTGATGAAGGGTATTGTGTGTTGCAGAATGAGCGAGATAGTTGATTTGTCGGAGAAAGTTGGTCGCAAATTGGCTAATACAGAGAGTTGAGGTTGAAGACTTGAGATACGGAGGCGGGCGGACCTTCAGTTGTTGCAAGGCCCTAGGCCGCTTTGGGACAAGTCCAGACGCACCTGTGACTCGTCTTTTCCTTGCTATTTGATTTTCACATCTTTGATGAAAAAGTAAAGAATGTGAAAATGCTTTTCAGCTGAAAAATATTCTGTGGAAATTTCTATTCTTTTGGGGTTCAGTACTTGTTTTAATGTGTTTTGTTCCATTCGATACACTCATCAAACGTCACTCCAGAGCCGCCAAAGATATCTAGCGCGCTGCCAATCGTCAAATCAACTCTTCCCTTGCTACTGGTGTGGACCTTTTCAAGATCTTGTAGATGGCGTGCACCTCCTGCGTAGGTCACGGGAATAGTACACCATTCAGCCAGTCTTGAAACAAGTTCCTCATCGACACCTTGTTGCAAGCCCTCTACGTCTGCAGCGTGGATGAGGAACTCAGCGCAATATGGTTCCAGCATTGAGATGGATTCTATACAGTGTCAGTGAGCCAAATGTTAACCTGGGTTCAGCCCTGGTAGGACATACCCTGATTGATCTCCATCTCTGTGATGGTTTGCCAGCGATCCATCGCAACGAACCAAGTATCGTCTTTTCTGCGGCAGCTTAGATCCAAGACCAGCTTTGACCTGTCGCCGCCCAAGGCAGAAAGGACAGACTCGAGCCGCTCGAGAGAGAACTTGCCCCCAGGGAAGAGAAATGAAGTGATGATCACCTGTTGCCCGTATTCCACATGATTAGCGTCATCGGACTCTTCTCATGACGCAGTGCAAGCAACTAAAAGCTTAAAGTAGAAGGAGAGATATCGCTGGGTTCTCGACCAAGCAAAAGGTCGAGTGAAGAGATATTAATCCGTTAGAAATCCGGGGGCTTACCTTGTCTGCACCTTGATCAATCCAGTATTGCGCATTCTTATCGGTGATACCACCTGCCACTTGCAGCCCACCCGGCCATGTCTTCAATGCCTCCTGGGTTGCCTCTTCATTCCCTGGTCCAAGCTTCACGACGTGCCCGCCGCGCAAACCGTGTTTCTGATACAATCTTGCATAGTGGCTGGCTGGGAACTTGGATACGTAGTTGGTCTTCAGGTCTGCAGCCACCTCGCTGAGCGTACCACCCACAATTTGCTTGACCTGCCCTGAATGCAGGTCAATGCATGGTCTGAACTTGGTCATTTTCTCTGGAGAGTTGGAGACTAAGTTAATAATGTGATGATCTGATCTGTGAATCGAGGGGCGTCTTTATCGCACGTGATCAAGAGCTTAATCCGAAAAACTTTTGGGGCCGATACGCGAATGACCGACTTTACAATCTAGTCGACGGCACATTCATCATGGTTGTAAAACGAAAGAGAGAAACCACGGTGGTTTCCAAGCCCAAGGCCGAGGAAGACAGCCCTCCTCCGGTGGACAATGCGCAGGACGTATTCCGCAGATTATTCGAAGCACAATTCGAACCACTCGATTTGCCAGCTCCTACCGCCAAAGCTACAAATTCCGACGAAGAAGGAAATAGCGACGACGATGACTCTAACCTTTCTGGGTCAGAAGGTGACTGGGATGGGATGTCCGACATCAGTGAAGAAAGCAACCAAGTCGAGGTGGTCGAACACACGGATGCTTACGCGGCACCAGAAGACAGAATGGACAAGAAGACTTGGAAAGCATTCAAGGTATGTGCTAGATCTCTACATGTCAATTTATTGAAAATCCATGCTAACACTCAGACCCACAGAGTGGAAAACTGCTGTCTGATTTGAATAAGCCGAGCACCGACTCAGAGCCTACATCCAAAAAGGAAGAAGAAGAGGACGCCCACGACTCTGCGAACCTCAAGCACGATCTTGCATTGCAAAGACTACTTAAGGAGTCACACCTCCTCGATTCCGCCGATGATCTTGCTCCCACTGGAAAGAACCGTTTGAAGGCTTTAGATCTGCGCATGCAATCTCTTGGAGCGAAAACTTCGCTCTATGCGCAAACTAAAATGCCCACTGCGCACCGACGAGGCATCAAAGCTAAGGCGGTATCAAAGGAAGACAGACGCCGCCAAGAGGCCAAGGAAAACGGCATCATTCTCGAAAAGCCTAACAAGGTGCAAAAATCTAGCAACAATGGGCGAAGAGAGCGCGGTGTTGGCGGTTCATCCGTGGGAAAGTTCTCAGGGGGCACATTGAACCTGAACAAAGACGACATTGATCGCGTCCAGGCATCCGGACGCCGTATGATGGGTGGGAGAGGAAGGGGCAAAACAAGAGGCGGCAGAGGCGGCAGAGGCGGCGGTGGTAGGGGTGGCAGAGGTGGCAGAGGCGACAAACGCTAAGATCACGGTATCTTAGAAAGGGTGTTCCCTAATTCTTAGGCTAAAATGCTTCCTCGTGTGACACTGCCTACCCACGCTACTTCAACACCAGAGCTAACTGGGTTCGTGGTTCATAAAAAGCGTCTCACGCTAAGTCAGCTCCAACCCTCGATCTCTCACGGCCTGTGGGCTACATCTTCAATCTCAACCCGCATGCCATCCTTGCCGAGCCTCGTTGCCCCAACACATGTCCTATCAGGCTGATGGTTGAGCGTCCACTTCTTGAAATTTCGCACCATCGCCTCTAGGGCGCCGTCATTGATCGGAACGCGGTACGAGTTCGCCCAAAATACCTGCTCCTAGATTGTTCCTCCGGCGCACTTCAGGTTCAGTTCCACGTTGGCGAAAGCTCGGTCGATCTACGCAATGATCTCTCACGGATCAGTTCCCAACCGCCTGTTCACGATATTATCAGCACGATCTATTCTTTCCGATATCCAATCCTTGTGGCTCGTGTACATACCTTGGCCTGCGCATTCGATGCAATCACTAATACAGACGGCTTGGGTGTCAATGAGGTCTCACTTTGCTTTCTGGCCCCAGCCGTCGTAGTTGAGGCATAAGGGGTGCGGCATACCTCATAGAGATAACGAAACCTTTGACTATAGATCTATAGATCTTTGGAAATGCGTGTTCTTAGACAAAATTTCACAACAATCGACCCAGGCAAAGAATGAACTGTTGCGTTAGGAACTTTCACGTGTACGTCAAGTCAATGTGTTGAACGAAATACAGCGTACTTTTCCACTAGACCATAACAAAAACCAAGGTTCCTGTTTATGGCCTAGGGAGGCCGTATTTGAGGTTTGACACAATGTTTTGTGCACACTTCCACTCCCCAGTGGGAGCTGATAGGTGGAATCTACAATTCAGTAGGACAAAATCATTGTGCAATTCTGGAGAGTGAGAGACAACGCAAACATTGCGATACCTGGCAAATCCAGCCATTTGATTATTAAACACAAGTTTAGAAACGCCAAAATCAGTCCGTCATTTCTTGGCTAATTTCACAACAGAGTGTGAATCTACACCGCTGTAACCGTACTTTGGTGATAAACATTCGTAGGTCCTTTAAAGACTCAATTGTTTTTGAGAAATGAAGGAATCCTGCAATTGTACAAAACTTGTACAAAAAACCCCTTTTAGACTAGGCCTAGTAATGTCTAGTTGTTGTCTCTTTAGTTCGAAGCTCACTTGGTCCACAATTCCGTCGTGCATTGAGCATGATAACTCCGAATGCACTACTGCACATGTGGGATAAAAAGTCAAGAAATCACATACACGTGTGTATGCAATAACTCTAAACCTTATACTTAGTTTCCATAAACAAATCGACCACTTCATTTAGTTCAAGCCTTTATGTTGCATTCAATGTGTTTGCGCATGCTCGGATTACTCGGGCCAATGACTCTTAGTGTCGAAGTCATCACATCACGGCACGAAAAGGTACTCATGTCGAAAGACATAGTATGGAAAGTGCTCTTAGATACCTGTTGCTTGTTACACCTAGACCGGGATTGAAGTCTAGATTCTCGAATGTGTACGTCGTAAATACGGAGTACTCCGAGAGGTTCCCACCTCCCAAATGCGCACTTTTGCAACGCTAACTACGCCAAGACATTCGAAGTGGGGCCGTGGATATCTTCCGCTTCTTCCGCCGTGTTAAAACACGCTAGTCTATATTAAGCACATCTTGCGGATAGCTCCCATGGTTTTTCTTCAGAATGTCCAACCTTGGAATATCAAAGGTTATATCCAGAACGCCCGTTTTACACAATTCAAGCCACATTTACTGTATACTAGTTACAAAACAATTGACAAAGAGAACTTAAGAAAAAAGACTTCTGGCCTGATTTTGAGAAACACTTTCAAAAGGACTACCAAGAAAGATGTGACAGGGCTGCATATGCGGCCGACTTTTCTTGTGCGTACTACCTTGCAGCATTCGGATTGATGCAGTTTAATTCCCTCAAGTAAGTAATTGGTCCGGTCCTTATTGTGAGACATGCATCTTCACGCCAAATCGATATCAGATTGTCATCTCCATAGGGACAACAGACGCAATTGCAAGATTGAGACGCTAGTTCTATTTTTGACGGCCAGGGCCGGTCCGAGGGGGCGGGATGATGCTCGGGATACGCATTCGGGAATGAGACCACGTGAGTGTCCCAGCCGACAAGGTCCCGTCTAAATTTTTTGCTCTAGGTCCAACAACATGGTGCTAAGAAGGTCCACTATGCTGAGCCGTGCAAAACTCATGGAGCATGGGCTTTAATTCCGATAGGCACTTCTTATCTGTTGATAGAGGACACCCAGGCGGCCTGGCCTGGAGAATGATGAAGCGATCGGCAGTCTGGCAGAGGACATGGAGAACATCGTTTTTTACGATGACGACATCACATAGTTTCTGTTGTTTCAAAGTAGCCCTGCATTCTTCGTGAGACACATTGGAATTTTTGACATTAGCCATGTTGTAGTGTGTCGAGTTCTGAGAAAGCTAGGGGCTGCTTCGGATCTGCAAATCTTCTGGTCAAAGCGCTTGTTTATTGAAGCGCTAGGCCAACTAGTTAAGACACAGCCTCATATGTTCGTAACACGGACAGCATTTGATGATCATCTTCGTTTTCTTTGCCACAATCACTGGATCTATATGCTTAGACCGTGTTTCAAATGTAGGTTGTCATAACTATCAGGGGGATCTGCTACATCTGCCAGATTTGAAAATCATAGCGTGTAGAAACCATTGTTTCAGATTCGAAGATAGATTGCCAGTTGGAATCTAATTTAGTATAGGACAGGTAGAAAAAACAATTGCTTTGGGGGCTATGCAGTGCTAGAGACGGCGAGAGGCGAGCCAAGAAATGTGATCTCGCAATTGATGCCAAGCTTGAAGAGATGAATCTGTTTACTCTCAACCTCATCCAGAAACCAAAGTACAATTTCTTCAATCACATGAAGCTCCCAGACATGTGATCATCGTATCGATTAATTTCTTCCTCCTCAAAGACGCTTCTCAGCTTCGTTACGACCGTGGGGCCGAGATCTACGGGATGAGAAGACTTGAAGATTTTTCAGGAAGATCCTCGCTACCACGGTACACGGGTGATTTACCAAGTTTGGATGTGCGTGATAAGTTAACGCCACGAAAATCTTGGCTTCGGTGCAAAAAGAAACCTTTTCAGCACACAACACCCATGGATAACACTCGGAAGGCTTGGAAATGGCTTGGAGATAACTGCAACCCCACTCTAATTGAGGGGTCCAGACCCCTATGTTGTTTAAAGTGGAGATCTGGCACCATGTCGGGCCAATCTACGAATGAAAACAACTAACGTGCACTAACGAAGAGGGTGTCGGGCACCCGAGAATCGGTAGCCACAGCACGATTGTTCTCGCCGTGAGACTGGAGGCTTGGCGTTAGGCATCAAAATTGAAATGAGACTGAAAACTGATCTGCAAGTTGCCAAGATGGAAAATTGCATCAATCAGCATCACAAGGTAGACAGCCCTGGCTAGCCTCAACCGATGTCATAGCTGTGGTCGAGGTAGAAAAACACCCTGAACGTGCATTGTCAAGGCTCAATTGTGAATCGATGTGCAAATTAATGATCATCGACGATGATGAGACCCGGGATCTTGGCGGCCCCGCTGCGGATTCTAGGGGTGTCGCGGCGGATCAGTGGAGACACGCTCTACCACTCACAGACTCTATCAAAGACTATCAGAAAAGCTTCCACAGAAGGGGCATCTTCTGAGTCTGGTCGACACGTTCGTTTGGAGCATATGAGCACTACTATGTATGTATGTACGCAGCCCATACGTTGTATTTCATAGAGGACGTTCAATATGTCGATCATCTCTCGTCTACCCCGTAGCGGGAACCTTGTCCAGAGAAAAAGTCTTGGACACATTCTTCTCCTATCCATGTCTGTTTGAAAATTTAGCTGAATTGGTCCGTAGCTTGTAGGTATCACTAATCTTCAATCACAATGAATCGTCATTGTGATGCCAAAACCCTGAATCTAGCCGCCCCCCCCCCCCCCCCCCCTTTATGGGCTCTTGATTGGGCGACTTGTGAGCAGCAAGGGCCAAAATCCCCTATAGCGATTCATCAAGGGGGAATGCACACGTAAGTCAATGGCGTATTTTGTCCAACAATCAGCTCTCGATCCAAATTGATTGGTGTTAATGACGAAGCTTGGCATTTGCTTGATGTACAGTCATCATTATCGCTGATATTCAACACGTGGGAGAAAATGAGATCCTGGTACTCCATACAGAAACTCAGGGCTCAGCTCTCTTTTCCTAGAATCAAGATATGTAGCCGTGGCAAGACTTGGCATGAAGACTTTTAGTGGATTGTTAACTAGCTTGCCATGCATCCCTTACCCTGCAGGATTTCGGGGATTTCGGGACCTTTATGACATGAGATGCCGCGAAAGTAAGCCGGGTGGGCATACATCGTATGCAAGCGTCGAAAAGATTTAGCCCGACATCTTTTTCTCCGACTGCAAACCTTCAGGGTGAAACCGGGCATGTGTGGTGTCGATGCAGTGCAGATCGATTCCATTATCCACGCGTGCATGGAGACCGGAATGAATTCCAGTTGGTATCGGAATTTGCCCTATAAACTTAGGTATCAGCACTATTCAATCGTAGTTGTCTGGGTCCTAAACCACTCGTGGGGAGCTCAGGAATGTGCTTTCCCCAGTGGTAGACGTCAGCCTTCGAGGCTTGAAGACAACATAATAGACATATAGCCGTCCACACTTGAGACGTAAGTCATTCTGTAAGCTTGTTGAAATGCTCAACTAGAGCCTCGAATATTCTAAGTGCGGATCATGGCCCGTACGTGTCAAATTGAGCGACGTCAGGTTTACCAGATTTGTCTAGTCTGTGCCACTTTCAACCATCAAGGGGACGGTATAATGATCCCCATGGTCGAACCCACTGTGGAGCACGTTTAGTAGACTCTCAGATGCATGGGTCCGCCTAGCATTTTGCTTGTAATTTTGAATAAACCCTCTAGGGGTTTCTCGCTGGAACCGAGATACAAAAGGGTGTCTCCATTCCCTCATGGAGCTCCCTAGATCTCTAAATCAATTCGGGCTAAATGAATCTATAATTCCGCTCCGATTGTCTAAAATCTGTGTCTGTTGATACATCCAGTGTGGTCTTCATATTCCATAACACATTTTCATCATGACTTTGTCCCAGCTCAGTTCAACAGAAACCCTCAAGGATCCTGGGGTCACAATCCAGTCGTTTAACCCAAGCCCTAATGTCTCTCCTCGGGATGAGAAATCTGTCTCGGTATCATCATCACCAGCAAATTCAACCGACGCTGAAAGCCAAGCCCCGGCACCACCACCATACCATGTGTTTACTCGGTCTCGCAAGTTGTGGATCGTCATTATTGTCTCTTTCGCCGCCATCTTCTCGCCGCTTTCTTCAAACATCTACTTCCCTGCGCTTACAGACGTTGCAAATGTGAGTTGACCCCAGTCTTTCATCTGGCCACTTTACACTAACGGCGATTTAGGAACTCAACATCTCCACGTCTCTGGCCACGTTAACCGTCACAGTATATATGATTGTTCAAGGTCTTGCCCCGAGCTTTTGGGGTTCTTTCTCCGATGTGTTGGGTCGCCGTGTGCTTTTCATGGGAACGTTTGGCGTATACATTGTTTCGAACATTGCTTTGGCTGTCTCTACCAACTATGGTGAGCTCATGGCTTTCCGAGCGCTGCAGGCCGCCGGAAGTGCAGCAACGATCTCCCTTGGTATGGTACATCAATCATCTCTACTTCGTGTCTTACCCTAACGTGCGTAGGAGCTGGTGTCATTGGTGATATTACCACATCGGCGGAGCGAGGCAGCTTGATTGGAATCTTTGGTGGTGGTGAGTAATGTGCTACTCAGATGTGTTGTCCTGTTCTAAGGCTAAAATGATCCAGTCCGCATGTTGGGCCAGGGAGTTGGACCAGTATTCGGTGGAATTCTTTCTCAGTACCTTGGCTTCCGATCTATCTTCTGGTTCTTGGCTATTGCATCAGGAATCAGTCTTTTCTCGATCATTTTCTTCCTCCCTGAAACACTCCGTTCTATCGCTGGCAATGGCACGGTTCCCCTGAAAGGCATCAACAAGCCAATCATCTACACCATTTGCGGGCAGAAGGATGCCCAGGAGAACTCGACCCCCTCCGGAAAGAAGGGCAAAGTGACCTTTAACACCATGCTGACACCCCTCCAATTTCTATTTGAAAAGGATGTCTTCATCACCTTGTTGTACGGCAGCATTGTGTACACAGTCTGGTCGATGGTAACTTCCTCGACATCCGACCTATTTGAAAAACATTATGACTTGAACACGCTGGAAGTTGGCCTAACCTTTCTCGGCAATGGTTTCGGGTGCATGACCGGCTCCTATACAATCGGATATCTCATGGACTTCAACCACAAGCGAACCGAACGCGAATACTGTCAGCAGCACAGCCTTCCCCTTGATACTCGTATCAACTTGAAGAGCCACCCTGATTTCCCCATCGAGTACGCCCGCACACGCAACACTTTGTGGATCACTGCTATCTTCATAGTCTGTGTCGCCGTCTACGGAGTTTCCCTTCGCACACATCTTGCCGTCCCCATTATTCTGCAGTTTATCATAGCTTATGGCTCTACTGCTATCTTCACCATCAACAGCGCCCTTGTCATCGACTTGTACCCAGGTGCAAGTGCCAGTGCAACGGCAATCAACAACCTGATGAGGTGTCTGATTGGTGCTGCCGGTGTCGCGGCTGCTCCATCCATCATTGATGCTCTCACTGCCCAGTTCGCATTTGTCATGCTCGCTGGCATTACCCTCGCGATGGCCCCTCTTCTCATGGTTGAGACGAAGTGGGGCTATGGATGGCGTATTGAGCGCCAAGAGCGCCTTAAAAAGAAGGAAGTTTCGGGTTAAATGAACATGATGGATGTGCCTCAATAGGGGAAATTGGAAATAGAAGGGCACAAAGTACACAGTTGGGCACGAAAGCCTATCACGACTTGACGATAAGTGCTTATATGGGTTTCTCATACTGATTTTTTGTTTTTGTTTCATCCAAGCCATCAATTTACAGCTCCCTTGACGTAGCATTTTACTTTTGGCATCATTAACGTTTTGCATAGGGCTATATCTATGTCCCCTAGGTAACCATCTACCGCCGTCTTGATTGGTAACATTTGTCTTCTTGACCTCCTATTTCTTCTTTTAGTATCTCTCACACGATTAAAGATACTTTCAAATGTGAAAGCAGTACTGAATCGAAATTTCTTTTTGAATGAAAGATGTAGACTTGAACCTTTACACACTGATGGTGCATGTGGTTTTCTGCCCACGCACCAACGCAGTCAAAGTTCCGCATGGCCGCTTTCATCCCCCGTAGTCACAGGCCAAAATTAGCTTCCCCTGCGCCGTGGACTTTGATTGTTTTGCAACTACATTCGAATTTCATCCATGATTTCTAGTACACTGAGCACATTCACAGAATAAGCCGGTCCTAATAATGGAATCTGCCCGAGGTCTTTACAAAAATGACATTGATTTTGCAGCCTTGGCGCTGCAATCGCGCGACTTCGCCAAGCAGTACGTGAAACAGCCTTCCCTCTAACAGAAAGTCCAGGACTGATGTGAACTAGCTTGAAATTAAACGGACAACTGGATTTTACTGATCCAGCCGCTGTCCGGTAAGTCAGAGAACCCTAGTATCTGACATTCCAAGAGCGGATCTGATTTGCGTCATGCAGACAACTCACCACCACGCTCCTGCAACAGGATTTTCACCTGAAAGTTGAAATCCCCGAGGACCGACTGTGTCCACCGGTATGCAGACACTGAAACCATCTTATGCACACGTACTGACTTAATTTTTAGGTCCCAAACAGGTATGTCGTCCTGGATGCCAGCTCAGATCCTTCACGCATGTGTTTAACATGTAGCATAGACTAAATTACATCCTCTGGCTGCAAGACCTTCTTGACTCCACCGCAGGAGGACTGAAAGAGGGGTACGACCGAGACCGGGAGGTTGTAGGCCTCGATATGTACGAAATGAGTCCTTTCCATTTTCGAATTGTGTCTGACAATGTAAAGTGGAACAGGATGTGTTGGTATCTACCCCCTATTGGGCTGTGCCACACGGCCGGGGTGGAAATTTCTAGCGACAGGTATGTCTTTGAGTCCGAGGATCTTCAGTATCCACTGATCAGCCCGACAGACATCGACTCGAACAATATCCGCACCTCCCAGCACAATGTGGCTTTGAACAACCTTGAATCACGAATTCAGATTGTAAGTTCTGACCCCACTGGACCACTCTTTCCGCTGGAAAAACTAGGGCGTCAACGGTGAGTCTCTATGAAGTGAAGACTTGCTAAAATCTGATCTGACCATTCACCAGCCTTGATTTCACAATGTGCAACCCACCCTTTTACACCTCGTCCAATGAACTCAAGCAATCTGCTGAGCAGAAAGAACGAGAGCCCTTCTCTGTGAGTGTCACTGGCTATTCATTTCCCATGCCAAACTAATATGCGCACTTGCGTACCGCACAAGACTAACTCTATGAAGGCCTGCACCGGCGCCGAAGTCGAAATGGTGACCCGCGGCGGAGAATTAGCTTTTGTCAAGCAAATGATCGACGAGAGTCTCCGCCTGCGCGAGCGTATTCAGTGGTACACATCCATGCTCGGAAAACTGAGCAGTATCAATGTACTTGTAGAGACACTGATCAAGCATGGCATCACCAATTTCGCAGTAACCGAGTTCGAGCAGGGAAGCAAGACGAAGCGCTGGGCCGTGGCGTGGTCATGGGGAGACCGAAGGCCTGCCATGGTAAGTCATACTTTGCCGCCTTTTAACTCACGCCGCGCTTGTATTTTGTGCGCCAGGTCTAACCCCTTGTTCTAGAGCATTGCGCGTGGAATCCCTGGGTGTCCGAAGAGTCTTTTGCCTTTCCCTGCAGACTACACATTCACACTACCATCTGCCGCATCTATTGACACCGCTACTGCGACTATAAATGCAGAGCTCAGCTCATTGCCTTGGTTCTGGGTTTGGGATCAGACCCATTCTGCGGGGACGGGATTTGCTGCTGAGAATGTGTGGTCGAGATTCGCTCGACGGAAGATGAAACTTGCCGGTGAAGAGGGTGCGGCTAAATTGAAGGTGATTCCCGCCCAGGTGGCGCTGGGAGTACGTCTGCAGATAAGGCTGGTCCGAGGAGAGAAACCGGAGAAAAAAGAGGTGAAAGTTTTGGTCCGCTGGGCCCAGGGGACAGACACCGTCTTGTTCGAGAGCTTTTGCGGGATGGTGAAGAGAAAGTTGGAATCAAAATAATTCCCATTAACTATGACTCTAGCTACACCCATGTATGAAAAACCTCAATTCCTGAATCAATATGAGGAGGGTTGAATAATGTTGCACTTGGTATATGACTTTTGTAAACATTGCACTAGCTAAGTGGGCGAGTTGATCTAATTGATTCATAAACAGCATCAAAGGGTTATATTTACTAATTCCCTGTCACCTCAGACTGTAACTGCTTCAAGCGGTCCCAGCCTTCCGTACCATCCCAGAAGTCCTTACCCTTGCCCATGATTCCTCTCACGGCACTTCGAGCCTTGAACCGCCAGTCCTTCGCAACAAGTTCAGTCTCTTGATCACCCCCAACCTTCTGATCTTCACGGTCCATAGGACCAAACTTAGCATACCCATCCCTCACAAGCTTCTCCGTAGCCCGTACAATCTCAAGCCAGGGCTTCTCATCACCCATCTGGAAAGCGCCCTGAGCATTAGCAGCAATGGTAGCGCGCCAGGCCTTCTCGTAAGCCTCAAACGCCTTAGACGGCCGACCACGGAAGACCTCAACGCGAGCAACAATGTGCCACAGCACCGAAGAGTGCGTAATAAGTGGAATGACATTCTGGTCGACCAGTGAGATAATCTGGCCTGGAATAGTACCGGTACGAACAATCGGGGCTTCGGCTGGATCGTCAGAGCGGATGAGCAACGCCTCGTACTCGAACGCCACGCTCAAAAAATCAACGAGCATGCCTAGGATCGCCACATCGATACACTTCTCGCCCTGCTTTGTGCCGATGAGCTCGATAATGCGCTTCTGTGCCGTGATCACCTCGCGGAATGGTGTTGCCGGCGGCGGGATTGACGCCGCGACTGTCAAGACGTTGTCCCAAATGCGGGCGTCAGTGCCCTTGAGTTGTGCTGCGCGCTGGAGTGCCGATAAGGCCTCGCGCTTGCGCTTGTGGGGGTCGACTTCGGCGGCGGAGACTTCGCCAGTGGTTTCGTCGATGATCTCTGGGGCGGGCTCTGGGGCGGGCATGCGCAGCATCGCCGCGGCAAGGTTGCTCCAGGCTTGGCCGTCGGTATCGTCGAGCTGGACGGTGCGGGTGAAGGTGTCGGTTGCTTCTTGCCATTTTTGGAGCTCGAGCTGCACGCAGCCCAGAGCGAACCATGCACCCTGGTTCAGGCGGTTGATGTGTAAACTCTTCTTATAGGCTTCCTCGGCCTTTCCCAGTTGTGGTGGTGTGGAGGTGAGGTAGTGACGGGCCAGGGACCGCTGGGCCCGGGCGTATCGTTCCCCAGAGACCACCCAGGCGCGCTCGTATAGCTTTTCGTCCTTTTCGATGTCTCCCATGATACATAGTAGACGCGGTGCATCTGCTGGAAGTGGTGACCGCTCTGGTCCTTCAAATTGCTCGTTTTCATCATTTTCGTCTGGGCCGGTGGCTTGGTAAAGCTGGCGGCGGATGAGGTTCTTCGCCTTGCCTTCCCGCTCGGTGGCGGCATAGCATAGCGCGGCCTCGGCCCACATGTGTAGTCTCTCGTAGATCTCGAGTGCGGTACGCAGACCACCAAGATCAACCCAGCGCTTGGCAAGCTCGGCCTCGAGGCTCCAGCGTGTTGAGAAGTTGAGGATCCAAATATGCTCAAGTCGGTCAGCGGCCGGGGCAGATTCAGACTGCTCGGGGCGGGGAAGGAAAGTTGTAGGGTCGCCTGATTCAGTCTGAGCTGCGTCATCGCTAGTTGCAGTGTCCGCAATGACCTGATCTACCAAAGCCTGCATCTGCAGCACGGCTCTCTCAACGGTACGGGAACGATAGCCCTCTACCCGACTACGGACTAAAAGCGCTTGGGTATAGATCTGCCAATTGGAGCTGCCGCCATCGAGCACTCGAGTGGCGTAGGGGTTTGTTTCCTCTCGGGTGAGGCCGTTCTCGGGCGAGGTGTTAGTAATGGCAGATGCCAGTGCGAGTAGAAGAGCAGAGTCAACGGGGTTGAGAATAGGCTGGTTGTTGGCATCAAGAGCATCCAAAGCCGGGGAAACCTTATCCTGAATTGCCAAGGATTCTTCATCGGGCTTTTGGTCGGAGAAAGAGATGGCCTCGAGAAGAGTGTCGTCGTCCAAGTTCAGGTTTTTAGGCCCAGAAGGCTCCGAGAATTGTGTTGTCTCATCAGCACTCTTGGCCAACACGACCAGCTGACTGATATCGCGGTCTTGAAATTTTGTGCGCTTGCCCATCTTTCCGGTCAGCGCAAACTCAAACCTCCGCACCTTGGCCGCCTGATCAATATCTTCGCGTGCCTTGGCATCGAACCCGTGGTGTGTGTGGATAGTGGCCCTTTCCAGCAAGAACCGGCTCCTCTCTTCTGGGTTCAACTCAGCCTTGTCCAAGATCTCAACGTCCTTGTAGATCACATCCTGAAGAGTACTTGTGACCTCCGAGAGCATCTTTTGGTGAAGGAAGTTGGTACGCATGCGCGCGGTCTTTGCCAGAAGCGGTCCATCGCTCCCAGCATCGGCCAGCAGCGCCTTGGCAACAGCAAACAACTCCGGGTTAGGTGTGAGCTTGTAGGCTGCTTCTCCATCCACGGTTAGGTCCCGAATGATCTTTGCCCGCACAGCTTTGAGGATTGTGGGTTTGGTTCGCAGAGAAGAAGGCAACACAGCTTCGGCCGAGCTAAATTCGAGTGGAGGACCGGTGACGTTGGACTGCAGGAAGCTGAACAAGGCTGCTAGCCCAAGATGAAGGAGTTGCGATTGCTTTTGTTCCGTGGTTAAGTCATCGCTAGACCGGAGGGCGGCGCGGGCCTGATCGGCGACGAAGGTGGTGTATGAGATCTCGCCGCTTGCAACCTGTTCGAGAGACTCGTTTGAGGCATCGTGGCCCAGCACCCTGTGGGTGAGCGGCAAGTTGAGGATCGGGACGATGTTGTCTGACGTCAATCGGATTGGATCGATGCGGTCTTTGAGGGGGTTTGCGGCATCAAAGATGCTGTCCAGATTGGACGGATATGCAGGAGATTCAGCCATGTCAAATCTCTCCGGTAACCCTTTAAACGATCATGAAGTCGAGAATGTGCCCCACGATCTTGTTCGATTTTTCTGGCTTATCGATAGGGTGTGGATAACAGATATGCGTGGCATTTGGATAGAAGGCACAACATCGTCAGGAACGGAAACTATTGCCACATCCTGCTTATAGAGCATCCCATCCATTATTGTTCCAACCACTTTCGACTCTCTAATCGCGGAATCAGTCGTGAATGTCCAAATTATAATAACTTGATACATCAAGTGGACTCTTGCTGAGACTCATAGAGACGCATGTGCGTGGTCCTTGAGTATGCAATTCAAACCCTCACGCTGCATACAGCCCTCAAAGTGGAAACACCTTGCCAGCTCTTTTAGGTCCTTCTTACTACTTTCTCGAAACAATTCAGCTCAATCATTCACAACTGACGCTGCTAAGGAAGTACAGAACTAATCTCGCATAAAATTAAACTCCGAATTCCACGAAGTGGGACCCATCAACGATAATATCGCCCTTCACATGCAAGAAGCCGGATGCCATATTGTTGATCCAGAACGGAGCAATGTTGTGGCAAATGTCAAAGCTATAATGATGCCTACAGGGGTAGGTGGGAGGTGCTATGCATGACTAAAAGTACTTCTCTGTAGCAGGCTATTTATACAAAAGGTTCGGCAAGCAGGCCATATGCGGGGGATGGGTTAAATAATGTCGCGGCAATTAACATGGGGCTTCAAGTCATCAAGCTCAGTAGACATCCTCGACCGGCCAATATCGCAACATAAGCCTACGCCTGCATGTAGCCAAGACATTTGATCAAGTGTACAAGAATTGCATTTCTCGTAAATAACAAGACACATGCCAACGGGCATGGATATATGCCACCAGGGTATTTGTATACAAGAGAAGCAACGCCGTCCGAAAAAAAGCCGCCCAAACGCTCAGAGAATAATGCAACACACCAGACTAAACTACCAGTCCTGCCCGCGATCCCGCATTAGGATCTCAATGGCTTCATCTTCGGGGACGGGATTGTCATTTAGTTCCTTGACGCATTGCGTGAGTCCCTCCGCGGCTTCATCTACTTGCTCCGCCGTCCAGCCTGTGCATGCCATAACCATGCGACGATAGTTTTGGCCAAGAACTGCATTCTTTGCTCTCAGGCTATCAACTTCGGCTAATATCCCTCCGTTGAACTCTTTGTAGCATTGTGCTTGGCGCCTAAGCAGATCTGTTGCTGGCAGTGAAACCAGGAAGCCAACTTGCTGTTCTGAAAACCCGGACGCTGGATCGAAACCTTCGGGGAACAGAGCATCAAATGTCGCGACATCAACACCTGAATCTCTGTCGGCATCCCCCACAATAACCGTCTTGTTCGCGTCCAGTCCTGGTGTGTTTTTCACCGTGACCAACAGACCCTCAGATGAACGTTCTAGATTTTTGATGCGCCGGTCTAGCTCCACGCGCTCAGAGCCCTTGCGTTTGAGTTCATCATATTGTTTCTGTTCGATCTGCCGAGCTTTGGCAGACTCGCGGATTTTCGTGTGCCAGTGATCAAAACTTTGTTGTTTCTGTGTCAAGCTCGAAGCCAACTCTCGGTCGATTCCGCCAAGTGCTTCTTCTACCAGTGCACTAATTTGGGACATTGCCGCTAGACTTCATGTTAGCAAGAATGAAGATGAAAGGTCGGAAAACACTTACCATCAAGAATCTCTTTCTTCGACTTCGCCAATTGATCAATGAAAGTGTCATTCCGATTAACCGGTTGTTGAGACTGTGAGTTTCCGTCGACCATGTCGACGCCCACACCGTAATCTGCAGGCCGAAGACCAGTTTGGTTTGGAATGTGAGGGTCAGCACCCACTTCCAAAAGTTGCGGGACAAGGACCGAGCGCGCACGCCCTGCCAGATTAAGGGCTGTATCACCCTGATCATCGCGGAGGTTGACAATCTCAGAGATGAACCGTCCCAAAGAGATGACCTCACCGCTGGTGGTCCCGTTTGGCGCATGGTCCCCATTTGCACCTGGGACGATACCGCCATGTCGTACAATAAACTCGAGAAGAGCTTCCAGATAATGCTTTGCAGAGACGTGTCCGCCACCACCAGTCGCAGCCATCATGGCGATATGGTGCAGGATTGTGCGTCCACTGTAATCGACCATGTCAATGGTAGGGGCTAACACCTGCAGCAAACGAGGGAAACTTCGGTAATCGAGGTTGTTCCGTGTACCCACGGACTTTTGCAGGGCTGTTTCTCCGGCACCGTTGACTCGTGATATACTGACACCTTTGGCCACTAGCGCATTGAGAAGTGGCATTCGGGCAAGCATGGCAGCCCAGTGAAGGGCATTGTTGCGATACTCATCAAGCGGGATTTCAAGATCTTCGCCGGTCAATTGCAACAAGGCCGGATGATCCGTGAAGTCTTTTGTTCGTTTGTCGAGAAACAGTGTCATAATGAGCTTCATTTTCTGGAATCTCTCGGGCGTAGAAGCTGGCGCCAGGGACTCGATGCCGCGTTTCGAGCCATCATCAAAGGGGGGGGGAGGGAGATCCATGTCTTGATAAAATGAGTCGTTAGGTTCTGTGGGTGTAGGTTCATGCATGGATAGGTTGGATTGTTCTCGGGCGAGGCCAATGGGTGGGCCTTGGTGAGAAGTAGAGCGCAGACGTTTGCGAGGAGATTCCGCAAGCTCGTTGTTGTCATCTTGCACTTGGTACCGATTTTGAAGGCTGCCAAACCCGCCGTCGGACATGTTGTACATGCTCTGCTGGCTGCTGAACGCAAGCCCGGATTCCTGGCTGCTCATCTGCTGTGAGGGCTTGCGAGCCATGCTTGGTCGACGACTGTTAGAGCTAGGCGAGTCGAATCGAGCTTTGCTGAGGGCATTAACAGCGGTGGCGGCGGTTCTTGAGATATTTTGGAAGAAGGTTCCCTGCTGCGGTTGTGAAGCGCCGCGATTCTCCCCGCCGTTATAAAGGCGCTTGCGCTGCGCCGCCATTGCTTGTTCTTTGGTTGGTGTATCTATTGTCGATTCGTGGGCAGGAGCTCCGGAACCGTCAGGATTCATGTCGTACTCCAGCAGTGGCCGGAGTGATTCTTCAACGTGGTACTCTCTGCAAAGGTCGACGCCTCGTTGGTAGTTAACCCACGTCCCCTGGTATTTCCCGTAACCGCCTTGTACTTTCTCGTGTTCACCAGCCGCAATTTCTTTTTCGAGAGTCTTCGTTCGTCTCGCTTTCACGACACCAGCGACTTTCAAAATTTGCGTAGCGTTCAACCAAGAATCAGATCGACGTTTCATTACAGCAACACCATTCACTTCCATTTCATAGACAGCGACATTAGAGTAGACAGCCTATTTTGAGCCTCGTCAGTGGCACACTCTGTAAGTGTAGATAAGGACCACGAACTCGGTAAATCTGTGGTTTGAACTCCTCCTGATATGACATTACCGACCCATAGTCGTTGGCTCCGTCGTATCCCCCAAAGCTAGTTCGTGTGAGGCCGTTGGAGTAACCGAAAGAGGACATCTGAGATCCTTTCGGGGGTGGAGGAGTTGCGCGAGGGGTGGAGGAGAGGGATTGCGAAGCATTCAACAGGTTGTAGGCCATTCCATTAGACCCTGTACTGCCCTGTGAATATGACATGCTGAAATTCTAGATAATGTCAGTGTACAAATCGGGTAATGATGGGGTAGAGTGCATAGCAAGGGGATAGATACCGGATGTCGGTTGGAATGACGCGAACTCAAGGAGGCGCGTGGCTAACCCTCTGGAGGGGAACCGTAAGCCAGGCCAATTTGCATTCAAAGCCACAAAGCGACCGAACGAGGTGTCAAGTAGAGATTGAGAAATTAAGATCCGAGGCTCAATGCAAGGCAAGGCAAGGCAATGGTCGCGGGGTTTGGGGGGAGAAACTGCGAAATTGGCGCGTCGAAGTTCCCGTGACACGCATTCGCCAAGGATTTCGCGTTTCTCCGTTTTGGGGTTTCTTTTTTTTCCACTTCACGATTGTAATAAAAAGGGCTTATTCCTAATGGCCGGACCACAACCTCAGCATTGGGTACACAATCTTTCAAAGCCACAGCAATGGCGCCATTTATTTCGCGCTACGCTGCGCGAATGTACCTACCTACCTGACCCCATCGCTCGCAACTACATGAAGAATCATATCATCTCCCGATATCGTGATGTTTCCTCCCGTTCCCCAAAGGCTGGTCCAAAGGCGGTTCACGCGGCAAGAAATGCGTTGTCGGTTTTACGGCGAGCAAACGAAGGCTACTCACGCCCTCTTGAAAAAGTGTTGTTCCTGTCATACGGTCGTATTGGGAGACGGCGACATGAGCTGCTGGCAAAAATTTTGACACCAGAAATTCCCAAAGACTCTTTGGCTCTCAAAGAGCTGCTCTCCCGGCCTGCCGACTACGGTGATGGTTGGGAACCCTCGGCTATCGTGAAAAGTCTCGCGGCCTCTCAAATGCAGAACACAGTGGTTACAGCAGCCCGCATCAGGCCGTTGATCAAACAATTAGAACCACCGATTCCCAAGAAAGACAGCTGGGGCAAGGAATTTGCTCAGTCTCGGAAGAGAAATATTCGGAGGCAATGGTACAATAACACATTGGGCAGTCTCCTTCCACCACTACCAGAGAAGGATCTCCAGATGCTTGAGGGACTCATCTCAGGAGCCGTGGCCTGGGAACCTCCGAAAAGGAGAAGTTCAAAGCCTCAGATTTCCCAGATCAAGCCTGGTGGCGAACTCTTCAAATTGCTGGCTAGGGGCCCTGAGAAGGGTACCACCTTTGCTGAATATGCCAATGGCCGGCCACATACAATTACAGTGAGGCTAATGCGTCGTCAATGGAGACGTCTTTCTGCTCTTGTGCCACGACAGTACTGGAATCCGATTTCACAAAAGTGGCGCTTTTTGTGGGATTCACCGAAGGAAGTCCCTAAGCTATCCTTCGATCTGGACAGTAGCATCGACCCAGAAACTTTTTTCAAAAAACTGTCCATTCAGGGGAAGAAAGACGAGGCTGAAGCGCATAAACCCTCTCGATAACAAAATATTAACCAATATAATAATACAAGATTTCGAATCCACTTATGTCCCTAGTCATTTTAATGTTCAAGTGCACCATGAGCGGAAACAAAGGGTTCTCTACCAGGCAGAAATTCAGGCTAACAAGCACCCCAGGATACCTCACCAACTAAGGCATAGTCGCATCATTCATGATTCAAGAATGTAACTTTGTTCATGAACTGTCAAGTAGTTAAGAATACAAATGCACATAATGAATGTGACGCGTAAAGGTCCTTGAGTTGCCCAAGAGAGTAAGCCCCAACGGGCCAAGTGCAACCAGAGCAGAAAAAGCAGCAGAGGAAAAGGGTAGGATATACAAAATGAGAAGGATAAAACAAATCACTGTACCCAACCACACCAAAACGGGGCGAGATCAATTAATCGCTATCAGAAGATGAGCTAGAGCTGCTGGACCTCGAGCTCTTCCGCTCGTGCTTTTTATCCTTCTTATGCTTCTTCTCTTTCTTGTGCTCCTTGTGTTCCTTGCCACTATACCAGAGCAACAATCAGTTTCGTCCCAACCCAAAAGACCAACAAAAGTATAGCGCAAAGGGGCAAGACTCACAGCTTAGTTGCGATATTCATCCCAACCGCACCCAAAACAGCACCGCCAGCAGTACCAAGCATTCCATGGCCAAGCTTATTGCCCATGAACCCACCAGCCGCGCCACCTAGCAGCGTCGACCCGAGGCCCCTGTCACCCTCCGGTCCAACAGCACCAGGCTGTCCTTGCTGGTGTGGGGGAGCGCCACCATAGTACGTGGAGCTCTCGCCACCGCCATTTCGTGGATACTGCTGTTGCTGGGGAGGCTGGCCGTATCCAGGACTGCCTTGAGGAGGATATTGGCCCTGCTGGTGCTGTGAGGGGTATGTTTGGTAGCTTTGGCCGCCTTGTTGCTCATAAGGTCCTGGATGTTGGCCTTGTTGGGGCTGATTGTAAGCCTGCTGGCCCTGCAGCGCGATAGGTTAGTCATGATCGCTACGGTGCAAATATGAGAGCAGAGAGAATGAGAGTTTGGGCACTGTGCGACTCGGTTCTGTGTTACGGTTTGTTATGTGCTATGTGCATAAGCTCACCTCTGGTGGATAATAGCCTGGCTGTGGTTGAGGGGGATGTTCTTGGCCTTGTTGATCATAGTAACCGGCACCGCCGCCGTATTGATTCTGTGGTGGTCCACCGTACGACATATTGGGTATCGGGTCTTTAAGAGGTGGTTATTTGGCAAGTTTTAGGTAGGATGATAGTTAGGTATCGAGATTTAGGATGAGCGGAACAGGAAGGAGATCTCTGGGGATGACCTGACAATAAATACACGGCATCAGCGGGGCTCCCGGGGCTGAGCGGGAAACTGGGCACCGACTCTCAGGGGGCCTGAGAGGGTTTCCAGGTCGACACAGCCTCCTTGTCATCTGAGAATGTGGCTTAACCTTTCTTCAGTTGAAATAGGGAACCAATGAGCATGTCTCCATCTGTTTGGCTGTGGGCCTTTACACCATTCGGCATTTGGCATCTATTCACGCCAGTTAACGCCAAGACTGTTGCCCCACATTTGACAGGCTCCTACAAGGAACCGAGGAGCAGTCCTGATTTGATAGATATTTATAGACCAGAGAGACCTAAGTGGCGGATCATCAGATAGTACATCTAGTTCATTGTACATTCAGTATGGTCGTTTGAACTTGACGGTCAGTATATTAAAAGGTCCATTGCCTTGATGCATACATTAATCTGCTTCAGGTTCGGAGGTATTATCGACTTTACACTGAACAATATTCTGCCAACCTGTTCTCCTACCAGTATAGAAAGGGGTAGGACACAAACCTTGCAGGCGCAGTCAATTCGATGGAGCTTGGTAAATACGAAGGGGCTTCGATCAATGGTCCAATAGAACAATACGATAACCCTCGTCATGCGGCTTGCAGTTGTTCCATGCCGAGATATAAGTACTCCCCACCTATGCTATCGCCCTCCAAAATGGAATCGAGATCTTGAATTAAAAGTCATCTATCAAGTCCGCTTTGAACTTTTTGATTGCTAGCGAAAGAAGTTGAAGGGTCGAAAGAATCGTTCCACCCGTCGTAGTCTTCTCCACATTCAGCCTAGCTTGACGATTTTGTCCCCAGGTGCTTGAGACTAGGCTCTAGGTCTTCTTCAATAACTAGATCTAAAATTCGCATTATTTCAACTAGTCTCTCTGGTACTATGTCGAGGTAAGGCCCGATGATGCCAGTGTACTTGGAGAAGACAATGTGAACATGTTTGATGGTCAGGGAGATGATTTTCAGCCCTATGAACGTCCTGTTCAATGGTTAGCTTGCTGTTGAGATGCAGAACCTGGCTTAGATGTTCTGTGGTCACTTGGGCGATACCTTGGAAGGATAAGAAGATGCTACAGAAATTACTGAGCTCCCTCACGCGATCGCCCGCACTCCCCCCCCTGGATATATTCCCAGCCGGCATTTTTGTTTCCCAAAGGTTGATGGCAAAAGATGTCGTTTGAGTAAATTTAGGGTGGGATTCGAGCATCTAGCGAATTCCTTTTCACCTCTCGATTTGTGACTCATTCAATGCACATCTTTCATGTACCACTGGAGCACTCCGGATCTTGTCAAAGTAGAGACTGGAACCACTCAAATTTGCTACAAAACCTTTGAAGTGACCAATTCACTATGCTAGCCCAGGAAACCTCTATCGCCTTGCTTCCTAATCAAAATAAAGATCGACAACCGTCGCCAAGCAGCATATCAGCGACTTGCCCATTTAGCCGTGTAGTCCCGAGAAGTTGAGACTCTTCCAGGCATGTAACACCCGAGGGAAAAATGGACGCCAATAGCAAAGTAAAGCCAGGAGCTAAGGATTCGATCTCGCTTATGGAGTACATACATGCAGGGTAACCAAGCATGTAAGTGTGAGCGTGGCGATGCAAAAGCTTTCTTGCCAAAGGCATGACATTTGTTGGCACCACAGCCAAGAACTGACTCGCGCTTGAGATGTCGGGTCCTATACGATTAGAGAGTTGAGAATCCCGAGGAAAGGGAGCACGTGTACTAAGTACTCCATGGTAAAAGATCATCGTCCACCAGTAACGGGTATGTTCGGGGAGCCGAACATGTGGCCACGCACCGTCCTCCAATGCTTGGCAATCTACGATCCACCTGGGTAAAGTCTTATTTCAGAGAAATCCTGCAAAGCAGTAATGAGCTGCAGGATCATTGAAATTGCCCAGGCTTGGAGACCTATTACACTATGCTATGAACAGCTGTGGATCATGTAGGTGTTTCTCCTAAAAGTGCCATGAGAAGCCTAAGGTCTAGGTACTTTGTATGTGGCATTTACTCGTTTAGAAAAGCAACCGGCGATCAGCAGAGTGACCTATTAGATCGAGACAAAAGGCTGACAGAAGGTATCACAGCCGACCCGGCTTGAAAGGAAGTCCAAAGAAGCGGCTACTGTGGGGGACTTCTCCAACATTTCTCTCCCCTTTTGAACCCCACCTGTGGTCTGTGCAGAGGGTCCGGAGTATGTCTTCGTGTTGAGATGGAACTAAAGTGAGCATACTTCCCTGCCTATATTGCTATTAGATGCAGTCATCTACTGAATCTGAAAATACAGACCGGAAGGAAGTGCATAGCTCCCAAAGAAGCCTAACGAGAACATGATCTAGAAGGGCGTAGAAATTAAAAAAAAGAGACAAAGAGTTCCGTAAAGAATTCACAAAGAGCAATTGTGAGCTCCGTGCCTTGCATCCATCTGTATGACCTGCTGGATTCATCGTGCCAGTACGGATTCGTTAGAAACCTTTTCCAACGTTTCCCCAGAAGGACTATCGTTTTCCGGTGCCAACACCCCACAAGTGTATTTTGCTCGGCGGCTGAGCTTAGACTGGCCTTCTTCGTGCCCGTCCCCGACTCCAGGTTGCTGACCCGCGAGGTAAGCGAATAGGGCCACGTCATATCCCTGCATTCGGCGGGACCGCAGACGTCGGGGGTCATTCGTTTGCTTCCTTTCGTTCCTTGGGATGCCTGCTAGGCTCGCTGACCATAGCGGAGAGAGGAGGCGGGGCTCTCGCGCGGCTTTTAGAGCTGCGTTGACCCCCTTGTTTCGCCTTCTGATCTATCTGTTTTCTCTCCTTTTGGACTTTGCGCCAGGATTCGGCTTACTCTCCGATTCACCGGTACTCCAAGGGCTTCAGCAGTTATGGACAAGGGAGATCCTCAGCTTGCGGCGACATCCTCGCCGGATGTCGAGGAGAATATGAGTATCGGCCGCTACGTCACAACTCGCATTTCTTCTCTGGTGCCTCCAATGAATCCCGCGCCAAACCCATTCAAGGCTTTGACACTACTTAACCGGGCTCAGTGGCTCAATTTCTTGGCATGTAGATCTTTTTGTAGGGCTAATGGGCAAAAAAAAAGACTTTGGCTAACCCCCCGAGCCCAACAGGTCGCGTTTTTTGGCTGGTCTTGGGATTCTTTTGACTTCTTTACCGTTTCACTCACTACCTCTGAGCTTGCAAAGTCATTCGGCAAGTCTGTGACCGACATCACATGGGGAATCACCCTGGTTCTGATGCTGCGATCCGTCGGCGCGATCACCTTCGGAATCGCCTCTGATAGATGGGGCCGCAGATGGCCATTCATCGTCAACCAGCTCCTCTTTGTGGTCCTCGAGCTCGGCACTGGTTTCTGCCAAACTTATGAACAGTTCCTGGCTTGTCGTGCCTTGTTTGGAATTGCCATGGGTGGCCTGTACGGCAATGCAGCTGCTACAGCGCTTGAGGATTGTCCGCCTGAAGCCCGCGGTATCATTTCGGGATTCTTGCAGCAAGGGTACGCTCTTGGGTATCTGTTAGCCACAGCCGCCGCCAGAGGTCTTGTCGACACCACATCGCATGGCTGGCGGCCGCTGTTCTGGTTCGCGGCTGGTCCACCAGTCTTGATAATTATCTTCCGGTCTTTCCTAGGTGAAACCGAGACTTTCCGTCGACGTCAGGAAGCACGGCAGGAAGCATGGCAGGAGGTGCGCGGAGGGGTTGCGGCCTCGTTCATGTCAGAAGGGAAGGTGGCACTGCAGCGACATTGGCTGATGCTCATGTACCTGGTTCTGCTAATGTCTGGGTTTAATTTCATGGTATGTGATAATCTGAATTGTTTGCCATTCACTTCACAGATGAAACTAACCCGGAGACTAGTCACATGGATCTCAAGATCTGTACCCGACCATGCTGGTGAATCAGTTTAAATTCTCAAAGAATGCTGTCACTGTCACTCAAGTCGTCGCCAACTTGGGCGCTTTGTCGGGTGGCATATTGTGCGGTTGGGCCAGTCAGATCTTCGGCCGCCGGTTCTCCATCATCGTCATCTCGATCATCGGCGGCGCCCTTCTCTACCCCTACACGTTTGTCCAGAACAAGAACGTTATTGCCGCAGCCTACTTCGAGCAATTCATGGTCCAGGGCGCATGGGGTGTAATCCCCATCCACCTAATGGAACTATCGCCAGGCTCTATCCGCACCTTTGCCGTTGGCACCGCCTACCAGCTCGGGAACCTGGTCTCCTCCGCTAGCTCGACTATTGAGTCAACCATCGGTGAACGATTCCCTCTGCCTCCAACCAAAGAAGCCGCTCATCGCTACGAGTACGGCAAGGTCATTTGTATCTTCATGGGCTGTGTCTTTGCCTACGTCATTCTGATAACAATTGCTGGACCAGAGCGTTTGGGTCGTAACTTCGATGCTGAGCATGATGCGGATCCCCAGCAGGTTGCTGCTCACCGCGGCCTCAACAACAAGGAGGACGTTGAGGAAGATATTGAGAAGACTAGGACCACGATTGTGCCGTAGGCTTGCTAGGGGACCTTAGGAACTGCTGTGATCGCTAATGCCCACGCGATGACTGATGATTGCTGTGTCTTTCGGGACCTTGCAATGACTTGGGACTTTTCAAGTGAGAGAATGCGAAGGAACATCTGGAGTGAGATCTTTGGATCAATCAATCAATCAATTAATCAAAGTTCAATTAACCTGTTGCAGTCTAACTAGTTGCGTATGACTATGCAGGCGCTTCTCCAACCGAAGCAAGAACTCAAAACCTAACGCCGAGCGGGATCGCTCCCAAAGTATACAGATGAAGCCGAAGTGAAGAGTGCAGAATCAGCCTATTCCCGTAACCCGTTTAACCTATAAACGCAAAACTATGCCCAAACCTATACATAAGAAATCATTTGATGAACGCAGTGGAGTGCCCCCTCTACTTCAATCTCTCACTCCCCTCTCACTTCTATACCTCGCTTCTCTCTACTTCCTCCCCCTACCTTAGTTTCAGTTAATAGTGACGTTCTTAGTGGCTAGTTCTTTGGTATATTTGGTATATTTGGTATCCCTAGCTAAGTTTCTCGCGTCACAGCTTTATTTTCGTCCTTGGCTAAAACCTATCGTCTTCTATGCCTAGATCTATTACCGTAAGGCCTATCGGTTCGTCGTTATCCTCGATTCTAGCGTATCGGAATTGCTAGAGCAGACCTATTTAGTGTATAAAGTTGACCACGTAGCGGGTAGCCTACGGGTTCGAAACGATCTTCTCGTAATCTATCTCGTTAATCCCAATGTCCCACAATTACTTCTAAAGCTTTATACACGGTGTCAGGGTGCGGGCTGGCAGGACGGTATGATAGGAGATGCCTGGTAGGAACAGGTCGTAACATATCAGATTCCACTTGACAGGTACAGGCAGGGGCAGGCTATTATACAAGACGTAGCTCCCAGAGCTACAACAGGATCGAGAACTGAAGTTCAGATAAACAGGTCGGAGATCACGTGTCGTGATCTTCCTCTTACTAAGCATCACGGTTCGCACCGTGACAGCGGCCCCCTAAAAGGGGCGGCTACGCACTCCCCGGCAGCACCATGCTCGGACCAATATAGGATTGGTATCAAGAGATGTAGCCGGAAGTTACTCTTAACTTACAGTTAAAATGGAGGCTGTAGCCCAAGGCGTTGTGGTGCAGTTTCAAAAATTTGATTCGCGCAAAGATATGTGTTTTTCATGTTGAGATATTTGGACAAGATAATGGATTTGCGTCCAATGGTTCAATTTTTCTCGCTTTCGCTTTGTGTTGTAGATTGACGTCGGCAGTGCGCGCTCTCGTGTATTTTTGTTTGGTTGCCCAGTGAGTGCAAGTCGAAGGTAAGCGGGGTATCTCCCAACGGCTTTGCTGCACATTTGGGCAAAAGTAGATAGTCAGTCACGCCAAGAATATCAGTCTGTCTAATCAATTTGTGCTCATTCTGACGCACAAGCCAGCCTTCGTGTATCGTATACCGTGTGTCTTCATTTCCTCGGACATGGAGGAATCAAGTCGTCCACCTCTACTGGATGTGCAAAGTGATGATCCTTGACAAACTGCAAGACTCTCGGTAGAATATAGGTAGTGGTGAGGACAGAAGTAGGTACCCAGATCAAAAGCACATTAAGCGTGAGACCTAGAAGGCTCTTCTTTCTAGTGCAGGGATTCGTCCTTCCAGCCTAAAAACTCGCACAGGTCCACAATTTTCGAATTCAATTAAAACCAAGTCCGAACACAAAGGACCGATGTAAAAAAAAACCGGGTTTCTGATAGACTACTGGGTTAGTTACTGGGTTAGTTATACCATGGGTTGAATCTGGACGTGATGCTATACTAGCATAGCATTGTCAGGGCTTGTCACGTCATTGCTCCTTATAAACAGAGTCACATTGTTCAAAGACGAAGGATACATAGGGGTCCACAGTTAACCTGAGCCTCCAGCTATTTTCAGAGATTCCAAAATTGTCTACTGATCAAATGCGACCTCTAATCTCTATGTGGGATACCATTTACAATGGCAAGAAGCATTTGCCTAAAGTCTTACTATGTGGCATACGCGTCCTGCAGGAACATTATGATGGGAATACACGGTTGCCTGTTGTGGTAGTCCTAGTGCGTCTATGCATCAGACCTTGACATTTTCCTATATCTCGATCAAATCTCTATTAAAAATGACTCAAAGATTGAATTTAAGATGTAAGCCATTCTCGATATAGGCTTGTTCTGTCGTAGCTTCAACTAGGGCTATATGCTAAGTCTGTGATGCCAAGCCAACGATGCCAATTGCGTCGAAAAAAAAAAAAAAAGAGACAAGCATCTCAAACCCGGTGGAGATTTTTAGTCAAACTCCGAAGAGACTAAAGATTGGAAGAAACAGTTCTGGATTTCCCAAAGACCTGCCGGTACCCACAAAAAAAAAGCACTTTCAGGGACTGTCAGGGACAGAGGCCTTTTCTCCGCCAAGGCCCAGACAAACCTCCAACCGCCCCGGCTTCCATTCTTGTCTTCCCCCATTCCCACCCCTTTTATTCCCCTCGTTCCTTACTCATTAAGGGTTTTCTTGCGAGGTTTAACCCCCTGCGCCAAGACCCTGTCTGTGTGTGCTGGATGAAGTCCCGGCTCCGCCTTCTCCAATGCACAGACGCTCGTCGGGATCCCCTGTCGAGGACGAAGATTCCTCGATCTCCCGAACAGACGATGGAAATGCCATTGATGAGAACACGCGATCTCAAATAGCTAGGCGTGGCACCAGCTCTGACCTCTGCCGCGAAGGCAGCGCGACACCGCGCTCCCGGAACTCGAGTATGTGGCGGACCCCATCTTCCCAACCTTCCAACGATACCAAACCGATGCCATTGGGCTCCCCCCGACTTCTGATGGAAGTTCCCTCTCCCGAAGGTCGTCGTGCGCGGCAATCACGCCAACGCAGTCCATGGTCTTGCTCCATTCTGACGGCTTTCACAACTTGCGTTGCGGTCGCGTTCTTGATCTCCATTGTCATCTCATTCACCGGTCGGCAACATGGCGGAGATGGTTGCGGTGTTCCAATGATGAGTCCGACGTTTATTCGTATGTTGGAGTTCGACACGGAGCATACTCGCTTTGCAAGCAAGTACAATCTCTTCGTTTATAGGGAGGAAGGCGTGGACCCTTACACCCAGGATAACATCGGGGTACGGTGGCCCCGGACTCGGTGCATGCGCTTGGATTCTAGTGCTGACCCGTATGTTTAGTTGAACGGTGTGCCGGTTTTGTTTCTTCCCGGGAACGCTGGAAGCTACCGTCAAGTCCGATCGTTGGCCGCCGAGGCTTCGCGGCATTACTACGATGTCGTCCGACACGACGAGAGCCGACATGCGGCTGGAACTCGGAGCTTGGACTTTTTTATGGTGGACTTCAATGAGGATATGGCGGCATTCCACGGACAAACGCTCTTGGATCAAGCGGAATACGTGAATGAGGCGATCTCATACATCCTATCACTTTACCACGATCCGCGACGCACTCGCCGAGATCCAGGATTACCGGATCCCAGCGCAGTCATCCTTATCGGACACTCAATGGGCGGAATAGTGGCACGGGCCTCTCTGACTATGGCAAACTACCAAGCCAATTCAGTCAATACGATCATCACGATGTCTGCACCTCACGCAAAACCGCCGGTCTCCTTCGATTCCGACATCGTCCACACCTATAAACAAATCAACGATTATTGGCGTGACGCCTATGCGCAGACATGGGCTAACAACAACCCACTGTGGCACGTCACTCTCATCTCCATTGCTGGTGGGGCGCGTGACACGGTGGTGCCCTCCGACTATGCTAGTATCTCCTCTCTTGCTCCCGAGACACATGGGTTTACTGTCTTCACCTCGTCTATCCCGGATGTCTGGATTGGCATGGATCATCTATCGATTACTTGGTGCGACCAGTTCCGCAAGGCTATAATCAAATCCTTGTTTGAGATCGTCGACGCTCGACGCCCTACTCAAACAAAACCACGGGCAGAGCGGATGCGGGTGCTTAAGCGGTGGTACTTGACGGGTCTGGAGTCAGTGGCTGAGCGTACCCTGCCGCAAAAGGAAGCAAATACCCTTTTGACCCTTGAAGATAACGCAAACACCATTCTTGCGCAGGGCCAACGGCTGGTCCTGCGCGAACTGGGGCTGCGGCATGGCCCGGATGTTCGTCTTTTACCAATCCCTCCCCAGGGCGTTTCCGGTAAAAAGTTCACCCTGCTCACGGACCAATCGCTTGATAAGAGTGGCAATATTGAGGTCCTCTTCTGCAGCGTATTCCCGCTCTCTAATGGCCGTTCAACCAACTTCCCATTGAATTTAGATTTCTCTGGTGGCACTGTGGGCTCAACCCGTTTGGCCTGCAAGAGCGCGGCTGAGGACAGTATTCACTTGCCTGCCTCAACCCGCTCATCGAAACATGCTTACGATCGCACCGCGCCGTTCTCGTATCTCCAGTACGACTTGGAGGCTCTCGCGGAACACCAGTTTGTGGCTGTCGTGGATAAGGCTAATGTACCGACTTCAGGCTTTCTTGTCGCCGAGTTTTCCGACAGCTCGGATGCAATGATTCGGGCCAAGGTAGGATTGGGAGGACTCCTCAGTGCTGGTCTGAAGATGCGGTTACCCGCGATCCGGCCCATGCTTATGGAGGTGAAGATCCCCGCACTGTATTCGAGTCTGCTCGACTACCGGTTGAAGATCACTCGCCATCCTCAGAAGGAGGAGTTGTTCGCTCCATTGCTCCGACAATCCGTCTCTGATCCTCATGAGTCGAAATTTTTCGTTAATGTCAATGAGGTCAATGTGAACCTGCACGGTGTGGCGCCGTACATGCCACCTGCAATTAGCGAGCAGGCTGCTCTTGGGGGCGTGTCATTTCACCTGTGGACGGATCCAACCTCTGACTCGACGGTCGACATCTCCCTTCAAGTCGATCTCACCAGCAGTCTTGGTGAGCTAGTGATGCGGTATCGAACCATCTTTGCGGCGTTCCCACTGCTCGTCGTTGCCCTTGTTCTTCGAAAGCAGTTCCAGGTCTACGATGAAACTGGTTACTTCATTCCGTTCACCGACGGCCTTGATCGGGCATTGCGGTCTTCGTTCCCGCTTCTCCTTGTGGCCATGTCTCTGCTGGCCTCATCCCTGGCTACCTCCAAAGCCCTGCCTCAGACCGACGAAACGCTCCACTGGCGGTCCAACTCGACCGAGACTCCCGTTGACTTCACCAAAAATGATCTCTTGCTTGGCTCACAAGATGCTTTCTTCTGGTTCTTAGTCCCAATATTCGGTCTGATCAGCGTTGGCGTCTGCATTCTTGTCAACTATCTCATCCTCTTCCTGGTGAACATTTTCTCCTTGGTCTATGGGGTCCTACACAGCAAGTCAGGCTATATCCGGCGAGAGGACCGAGGAAACCTGCCCATATTCCACACCCCTACTCCCCGCCGACGCATCATCCATACCGCGATCCTTCTGATGCTTGTCTCGACTGTCATCCCCTACCAGTTTGCCTATATGGTCGCCTGTATTGTGCAACTAGCCACATCTGTGCGGGCACAATGGCACGCCAAGGAAACCAGGTCCACCTCACACCTGAACTTCGACAACTATGCACACTCCATCTTGATCCTGATGTTGTGGGTCTTGCCAATCAACGTGCTAGTCCTCCTGGTTTGGGCCCACAATCTTGTCGTGCACTGGTTCATGCCGTTCTCATCTCACCACAACGTCTTATCTATAATGCCCTTCCTCATCCTTGTCGAGACTATGACTAGCGGCGCTATGATACCGCGCATCACGACCAGGTATGTAGAGGGTCATGTCTCACAAATCCTGAGCTAATAATTCAACCTCCGTCCCAGATTCAGACACGTCACCTCAATGATATTCTTCGCCATCGCCATCTACTCGGCGATCTACGGCGTCTCCTACGCGTATCTCCTCCACCACCTCGCCAACCTTCTCGCGGCGTGGTTCGTTGGGATCTACCTATTCGGTAACAACTTTTCACTTCGCCGTCTGTGGCGTATTATCGATGGCGACGAGCCCCCATCCGAAACAGGGAGTAGTCACGTTAAGAAGAAGCCATGAGAGTTAAATATGTCTGTTGTCCTAGTTCTACTTCTTTGGTTGGTTTGGTTTAATTTTTTTTTTTTTGCCACGGAGTTGCGCCGCGCATAGGGGTCTGGAGTTACGAGCGTTTTCACCTTTTTGTACAGACATCGGGGTTTTTCTCCCCAGCGATTTTACGCATGTCGATGTCCCCAATTTTTCTCTGTCTTCACCCCAATCCTTAAATCTCCCATCACCACTTGTCACGACACCCCATCCACGAGGCCGCGTTTTCCCCCGTGAGAATCATCGGAACCTTGTGGTGCTACTCGACTCTCGCAGACCCCCAAATTTCAGACTCTGTTCTCTGGTCTGGCGGGGTGATATGACGAAGTCTTGTATATATCCCGGTGTGCTTTTTTTCTATCTCTCTTTCGTTTTATTGTTCGACAACTATCTGAACATAGATTTGCGGGATGCAAGGACCGACTGATTCTACTTGTAGGTTCTGGACGTACTCATGGTTCTGTGTGTGTTTTATTCCTGGTTTATAGAGTTGTATATGCCCACATGCTTAATTACCTTACCACTTAACCCTTTTAATTCCTGGTGACTGATTGCTTCGCATGAGGCAAGATCAATTCGATCTCATTACAGGCTTGTCCTCTTGTTGAATGTCTGTCGATGCCACTTCTCAAGAAACTTGAAAAGTAAGTAGGATGTGAAATGCAGCGAAGGGGATTTTTGACAAAGTACAATGCACAATGGATGAACCCGGCCAGCGAGGCCGGCCCTCCGATAGTCTGTCCCTCTTACCTCTTTGTTTTCCCCGCCTCTTCTAAGTGATCGGCGATCATCCTAGATCAACCCCTGGAAGTATGTATGTATCAGAGAGAAAGGGAAGGGTCTACGTGCCCTGTCCGGGACCTGGGCAACCAAGTACGTCAAAAGGAGCCTTGATAGCAAAAAGAAAGAAGAAAAAAAAAGGAATCATTACAAGCATAACTCTGCATTGAACTAGACCATCACAAAGGGGTTAGACCTAGTGAGGTGAAGATTCGCCTCCGTTCCCCGTCAGATAAACATTTGGGGCACCGGGCACAGATAACATGCCGGATCCACTCTTTAAGATCAATTCCATATGCCCGGATGCCGGCAGATGACACCTGACTACTAGCATGGTCAACATAGTATACTGTAGAACAGCCATATACCGAGGTGTACGATGTAGATGTGATGACCTCGCCTCGACGTAGACGAGATGCCAAGTGGCGTGGGAACGCCACAACTTTTAGCGAAAACAAGACGGAAAAGGAACGAGAATGAACTTAGGTTCCTTCCAGAAGCAAAGCCTGTTTTGGGTTGAACGGAATTTCAGGGAAGCTGATTCGTTTGCGGAAATCTCGGATTCCTACGGAGTGGCCATCTACTAAACGGAAGATGGTTTTTTTTCTAGTGAGCGTTGCTGAACTCTGGAAAGCAAGAAACTTGGTAGATGTCCAGATCCACTGGTCTGGTTGAGCTGATTCTCTTTTGGTCTTCTTAGGGGGATTTTTTCCGGCTCTTGCTGATCGTACTTCATTTTGTATGTCGTTCAGAGTTTGGGAGGGACTTTTTGCCACCCGAATCCTTTCGCGGGGGATAAGGATAAAGGCACAGGCTGCAATAACCCCCCCAACAGGGACGACAGATCTTTTGTTCTAGGTGGTTGCATGTGATGTTAGTAGTGTAATGTACTCGGTACAACTGGTGAGAGCCAAATCTCTCTTACTTGGACAAGGCTTGGGATTTCTTTTTGCACACTCGCGATAAGCGATAAGACAATTCGAGCGGTGAAAAACATTTAGGACATCCCGTGGTCGATATTCGTCTCTAATTGGACGTACAAAGAGAATTATTATACAAAGTACAGCTGATACAGCATGGCTGCGAAGGGCCATTGAAAAAAACTGTTGTTTAGGTTTACCACAATGATTCTTATTCCAACTGATTTCTGGCTGAGATTATACTCAACTTTGACCTCCATGTCTAGTGCATGTAGAGATTTGGATGGGATGCATATCTTAAGCATCCGCAGTTGATACGGAGACAACAAGTCCGGTCTGACGGACGAATACCAGACTGATAATCGGAAGAATATTCAACATCCTGGCAACTCTAAAAATATGCAACTACCTGGAAGAAAACTCGAGTTTCTTAATTGGCTGTTTGAATGGCACTACGCCACTCGGTCATGGGTGGCGAAGGGCGACTCGCGCGCTTCTGGCCGGCTCTACGACATGATTGATACAACGAGAATAGGAGTGCTAGTACCATTGTATGAAACTAGACTATCCCCGGATGTATCACCTAGAGGATTAGGCATATAGAACATGTGATAGAAGATGTGATGAAACTTGAGGTGATAATCAGAGTAGTTCAGATGAGATTGGCTTTACATCTTAGTGGAGGAATAACTTAGGATCTACTACCACAACTCTGGAGTTCAGATCTCCAAAAAGCGATTTGATCAATTCGACAATGTTCTAAACTAAGAATGTCAAATAACTAAAAAAATTAAAAATTTGAAATTTAACAAAAAGCCACCTACTAAGCCAAATACATCCACCCAACGGATTGAACCAATCAAAGAGAGTGGAGCTGGGCAAGAGCAGGACTTAGCCCAATAAGGGTGCGGACACGGGGCCGCTAAACCCGATCAGGGACTAGTGCGGGACGATGGGCCTGAAAATTTTAAAAAAAAATTTCGATTGCCATTTCATAGGGTTTTGCCGCCCAGGTTATGCCACACGATAAATATCCTCGCCCCCCCTTCCCTTCTCGCCCTCCTCTCCTCCACTCCTGCATCTTTTTTTTCGAGGGTCGGCCTCTTTCTTTTTTTTTTTTGTTTTTTCTACTCTGCATAGACAGAATAGAAAAAGTTACGCTCCAATCTTTGAGCGCTTGCGTCTGAAAATTTGACGCAGTTGAGTCTTTTGCTCACCGAAAAAAAAATTCTACGATACCCCTCATAGAAAAAAACAGGAAAGATTTTTCTTTCTTTACTCTAATACCCCTTTCTCTTTCCCAACCCAAACTTTCATCATGCCTGCCGCCAACGTCGCCGCCTCTCCTGCCGTCACTGGTAAGGAGACCGCCCAGTCGGTTGCTGTCCTCGAGGACCTCATCAAGAACCTCAACCTGTCCACCAGCGCCGATGAGACCAATGCCGCTGCTAGCAACCTTGCCACTCTCTTCAGCGGTCCCACCGCCGAGCAGGCTCTCTCTCTGAAGGCCACCGAGATCTTCAAGAAGCAGCTCGCCAACAAGAAGGATGCTACCGCCCGCGAGCGTGCTTGCGAGGGTATCCGTGCTATTGCCTCCCACTCCACAATCGCTCCCGGTGTTGAGCCTCACCTCGTCGCTCTCCTTGGCCCCGTCCTCGCCACCGTTGGTGACAAGATGGTCCCCGTTAAGCAGGCGGCCCAGTCCGCCGCTGCCGCTATCGTCGAGGCTGTTAGCGGTAACGCCGTCAAGGCCGTTATCACTCCTCTCCTCGATTCCCTCGCCAACGCCCAGAAGTGGCCCGAAAAGATGGCCGCTCTCGACTGCCTCAACATCCTTGTCGAGTCTGCCAAGATGCAGCTCGGCTACCAGGTTCCTACTCTGATCCCCGTCATCTCCGAGGCTATGTGGGACACCAAGTCCGATATCAAGAAGGCTGCCTACTCCACCATGGAGAAGGTTTGCGGTCTGATCGTCAACAAGGATATTGAGCGTTTCATTCCTGAGCTCATCAAGTGTATCTCCAAGCCCGAGAACGTCCCCGAGACCGTTCACTTGCTCGGTGCCACCACTTTCGTCAGTGACGTCACTGGCCCTACTCTCGCTATTATGGTTCCCCTGCTGGACCGTGGTCTCGTTGAGCGTGAGACCGCCATTAAGCGTAAGACCGCTGTCATTGTCGACAACATGTGTAAGCTCGTGGAGGACCCCCAGCTTGTCGCTCCCTTCTTGCCTAAGATGTTGCCCGGCTTGAACAAGAACTTCGAGACTCTTGCCGACCCCGAGGCCCGTGAGAAGACTCGCCAGGCTCTTGACACCCTCTCCCGTGTTGGTAACGTTGTTGACGGCAAGATTCCCGAGGTCTCCCGCGCTGGTGACATCTCCACCGTCGCTGCCATCCTCAAGGAGATCCTCGAGGTTAAGCACAAGGACATCATCCCCACCTCCGAGCAGGCCATCAACTACGTTGCTGCCATCGCCGCTCAGCTCGTTGATGAGAAGGAGAACGACCACGTCATCTGGACCCAGAACACCATTCCTTACATCACTGCCATCGTTGGCGAGGCTGATGCTAAGTCTATCGCCGAGGAGCTCCGCAAGAAGGCTTGCCCCGATGCCGCCGCTGCCGATGCCATCGCCTCCGACGAAGAGGAAGGTGTTGACCTTTGCAACTGCACATTCTCCCTGGCCTACGGTGCCAAGATTCTGCTGAACCAGACTCACCTGCGTCTCAAGCGTGGCCAGCGTTACGGTCTCCTTGGCCCCAACGGTTCTGGAAAGACCACTCTCATGCGTGCTATCAACAACGAGCAGCTCGAGGGTTTCCCCAAGAAGGATGAGGTTAAGACCGTCTACGTCGAGCACGATCTCGACTCCGCCGACACTGAGCAGACCGTTATTGCCTGGACCCAGAAGAAGCTTGCTGAGGTCGGACAGAACCCCCCTCGTGAGGAGCTCGAGTCCAAGCTCGTCAACGAGTTCGGTTTCTCCGAGTTCCAGATCCAGGGTCCCATCACTGCCCTCTCCGGTGGTTGGAAGATGAAGCTCGCTCTCTGCCGTGCTGTTTTCGAGAGCCCCGACATTCTCCTGCTTGACGAGCCCACTAACCACTTGGACGTCAAGAACGTCGCATGGCTCGAGAACTACCTGAAGAACTCTCCTTGCACCTCCATCATGGTGTCTCACGACTCCAAGTTCCTTGACAACGTCATCCAGCACGTCGTCCACTACGAACGCTTCAAGCTCCGTCGTTACCGCGGTAGTCTCTCCGAGTTCGTCAAGCAGCACCCCGCTGCTAAGTCCTACTACGAGCTCGGTGCCTCCGAGATGGAGTTCAAGTTCCCCGAGCCTGGTTTCCTTGAGGGTGTCAAGACCAAGTCCAAGGCTATCTGCCGTGTTAGCAACATGTCCTTCCAGTACCCCGGTACTCCCAAGCCCCAAATTCACGGCATTACCTTCCAGGTCTCCCTTGGCTCTCGTATTGCCGTCATCGGTGCCAACGGTGCTGGCAAGTCTACTCTCGTTAACGTCCTGACTGGTGAACTTATCCCCACCTCCGGTGAAGTGTACCAGCACGAGAACATCCGTATTGCCTACATTAAGCAGCACGCTTTCGCTCACATCGATAACCACCTTGACTCCACTCCTTCTGAGTACATCCAGTGGCGTTTCCAGACCGGTGAGGACCGTGAGACCATGGACCGCGCCAACAAGATCGTTACCGAGGAGGATGAGAAGGCCATGGACAAGATCTACAAGGTTGATGGCACCCTCCGCCGTGTCATTGGCATCCACTCTCGTCGCAAGTTCAAGAACACCTACGAGTACGAGATCTCTTGGTCTCTGGGTGACAACGTCGGCATGAAGTCCGAGAAGTGGACTCCTCTCATGTCCGCTGACAACACCTGGTTGCCCCGTTCCGAGATCATCGTCTCTCACCCCAAGCAGGTCGCCGAGGTCGATCAGAAGGAAGCCCTCGCCTCCGGTCAGTTCCGTCCCCTTGTCCGCAAGGAGATCGAGCAGCACTGCGCCAACTTCGGTCTCGATGCCGAGCTGGTTTCCCACTCTCGCATGCGTGGTCTCTCCGGTGGCCAGCGTGTCAAGGTCGTTCTCGCCGCTTGCTCGTGGCAGCGTCCTCACCTTATCGTCCTTGACGAGCCTACTAACTACCTCGACCGTGACTCTCTCGGTGCCCTCTCTAAGGCTATCAAGTCCTTCGAGGGTGGTGTTGTTATCATTACTCACTCCCGTGAGTTCACTGAGCACCTGACTGAGGAAGTCTGGGCCGTCAACGACGGTGTCATGACCCCCTCCGGACACAACTGGGTTCAGGGTCAGGGTTCTGGCCCCCGTCTCGACGCCAAGGGCGACGATGACGAGGACAAGTTCGATGCCATGGGCAACAAGATCGTTGTCCAGAAGAAGGTTAAGCTTTCTGGTAAGTCATCTAACTATTGCTCACTTGGAGATGACCTTGTTCAATTGCTAACTGTTTTCTCACAGGCTCGGAGCTCCGCAAGAAGAAGAAGGAGCGTGCTGCCCGCCGCAAGCGTGGTGAGGAGGTGTTCTCCGATGAGGATGACATTTGAATGCCCAAATGAGGTGTTTATTGATGCATATTATGATCGGTTGATGAATTTCATATGCTTTGCTGGGACAAAATACAATTCTCTGTTCAAACAATAGTTATCTCTATGACTCCTGTAGAATCTGTAATTCCGCTGTTCACAGCACAAAAACCATCCGCTTCCCTTCCCCCCCCCCCCCCCCCCCCCCAAACAATGTAGTCAATACCCTCAGGAAAAACTAGCCGGTTGGCCCTTGTCCTAAGCAGTTGACTTGTTAAAATGTACTAAAATGCTTCATGGTTTGCCTTCAGCATTGCATTCAACCTACCCTTCCTGTTCTATCTACCTCATCCTTGACCTGGTAGCATCCCCTCCATTTGCGCACTCCATCTCGAATTTCTGTTTTAACTTCCATTCAAATCTCAACGACGGGTTTGTTCTCTTTATGCTCAGTATACTTCCATGGCGATGTTCTCCTTTGGGTGTCCATATACAGGAAATTTAACATCACCGTTGTATTGTGCTTTCATGAAAGGGGGGTTTTTTTTCTTTCTTTCTCGGAGATTGTCCTTCTCCCGATTGAATAGATCTGACTATTTGGGAGCAGGGAGGAGAGAAGGAGGATTGATTCTCTTTCCTATCAAATGTCATGCACACTAGCCAAGTAGCTAGGGAGAGGCCTGATAATCACTGCACTACGGCGCTCAGGTCTGGGGGCGGTCCGAACACAAGCACATGCCTATAAACTGGCTCTGCAAAGAAAGATAGAACCATCCTAAAAAAGACGGCCATCATCAGGATCGAAGCAAGTTCTTTTGGGGGTGCGCCGGCTCCTCAATCCGTCTCGGAATGTCGTCCGATCTGACGGCAATCAGATGAGATGTACTCCTCAAGGGTATACTTGCAATGTTGAGATAGCTGTTGAGATAGCTGTTGAGATAGGGGAACTGTCATTTTAGACTAACATTTAGTCTTCAAATGATACAGTGACATGGATAAGTTCGCGTTAGTTGAACGCGAATGTGAAGGGGGGTGTATTTTTCCGTTCTGTGGTGAATGCCAGTGTCCGTCTTTGTATGGAAGACTGTGGATATTTAGCTTGCGTGGCGTGTCCGTGTTGGTCCACATATCGCGGCCTTGTCAGGATTACAAACGGGGTTTGATATATAACCTTGGTACTTGTTTCTTGTCGAGCCTTCATGGGTGACTCGTACGATTCACCAGATTTGTCCAAATTTCATCATTCTTTGCCTTTCTTGTGGAATTCACATCACAGCTGTGATTCCTAGAAGATCTATGTTTTATGTTTTCTAAACACTGACCCATCTTCGAGCCCGTTGAGGGCCAAGGCGATGAGCTACTGGGATGTAAGGGAAAATAGTCCGTATCCTGGTCATCCTCCAAATGGCATGAAAGTCTTTTGGAAGTTTTTGGGAAAACCTCCCTATATCCGACAAAGGGCATGACAGAGTAAATGACAGAGCCAATGGGAAAAGATTCAGCCTTTGATTTCCAGCGGCGAGGAGGTTGCAGGGGCAGCCCTGCTTCAGCTGACGTCGCCTTTGAAAGAAATACGGTGGCAAGAGATTTTGTTTTAAAATGAGTATGACGGAATACAGATTCATTTTTCCTAAAGATGGAGAGTATTCCTTAGATTGCCGCTTATGCCTATTCATCCAATCCTAGATCTCCCTGATGGCCGACCAACCGATTTCTCACGGGTCGCAGAGGCCATTTGAACGTGTCGAGGACCTGTGTTATATATCTTTGTGCACATTTTTTAGAATGGCGTACGCTCTACGACGTATTCATGTGTCAAGTGCATATGGAGTATCATTCATGTGTCTCAAAGGCTAAGCCCTAACATAACCAGCATTTGAACGTGGACTCTCGATCCCCCAGCTAAGATCTCTAATCCAATCATGTAACAGAATGTGTCCCATGAATGGGCCTCCCCACTACATCCCGCACGCTGAATTCGTTCATTAGTTATGTTGTGCAACAAGTGTATGCAGAAGTGAACTTCTTTGTTCAACATGCCACCCCTTCTCGCCTCCGCACTGGTTTATATAAATGTTGGTATGGACCTCGATGCAACATCGATGATCTAGATCGGTTGTAAAAAATCTCTCACAAATCAGATCCATTCCGAACTTGGTTTTTTTTTTTTTTTCCCCCTCTGCATAGACCTACGCTGCATCCCTATTACTGGTTACCAGACTGTCGGGATGGATTAGCTGTATTATAGCTGTATTATATTGCCACTATTACAGCTCTCGGTAATGTCTAGGGGTCAAGGTCCCTTTTGGAAAACAAAGCCAGATAGTGGAAGATTTGGAATTTTGAAAACAGTGGGCAAGACCACAGTAACGGAAGTAGAGATAGTATAAACCTACCCCAGATGACCATTTTATATAGACATCCCGCATAGACATTTCACGTGCACCGTACATCTCCTTCACCGACAGATAACAGAGCTAATGTGAACATGTGGAACCTCCAAAGCTGACAAAAATGTCAGATTGACATGAGACCTGTCATATGTGTATGAAAGGTATGGTGTTGACAGCAGTAAAACCGGGGTTCCCGCCACCAGACCCCGTCCACCTGAACGTTGAACCCTTTGTAGATTTCGTTCAATGGCTTCTGTATATGAAAGCGATGACCGGAGTCAGGAATCAAGTCCTGAACCCCAAATTCCTCATCCCAGTCCCCAACACCATCCACTCAATGACCAAACAAACGCTCCGATCAACGCCAATGGCCCAATTGTTGTCGATGATTTCAGTGTACGTGGTCAAAGTCTCCGCCTTTTCCGATTTCCAGGGTGCTCATTCTACCAAAAGGACGAAGAAAGTGAATTTAACAGTGACTCTGATCTGACATCTCTTTCTTCGAGCGTTCTGGAATATGAATATGAGAATGGTCGGCGGTATCACAGCAACCGAACTGTAAGGATGCCTCCCTTTTATTTTTCGATGCTTTCGATGCGCTCGTCCTGATAGGATCGGATTCTAACCCATCAGTAGGGACATTACATGTAATGTGGTTCTCGATACTATGGAATCTGAATGCGGAACTTACTCAAATAGGATGCCAAACGATGAAGAAGAGCAAGACCGGATGGACTTGGTATGAGATGACACCTCCCATAACGTTTAAACGATCTAACTAATAATCGCAGGCACATCATATGTCAGCTACGACCTCATTTGCTTGATTTTCGCGATGCTAACAATACAGCAAATGAAGATGGCTGCTGATGATGAAGGGAGAGTTACACAAAGCCCCAGTCACAAATCCCCAAAAGATCCTTGATCTCGGAACCGGCACTGGCATCTGGGCTCTTGATATTGCTGAGTACAAACACACATATTACACCGCGATCTATGTTCGAAGCTCACATCGAACACAGGAAATTCCCTAGTGCCAAGGTAATCGGAAACGACATCAGCGCGATCCAACCAAACTGGGTCACCCCGAATGTGGAGTTCATCGTCGAAGACTTCGAACGCGAATGGCTGTATGAGAAAAACAGCTTTGACTTCATCCACGCACGTCTACTCTCCGGGTAAGCCATCCGAAGATTATCCAACACCAATCCGACAAATCTCACACCTTCCCAGATGCGTCGCAGACTGGTCTCAGTTCTTCGCACGGATCTTCGACCATGTGAAACCAGGTGGGTACTTCGAGATCCAAGAAAGCGCCGTCTGGGGCTGGAGCGACGACGGTACCCTCAAGCCCGACTCGCCGCTGCTTCAGTACCTACACGCCCTCAATATGGCAGGGAAGGCAATGGGACGGGAGCTCAATATCTACCATAAACTGGAACGCTGGATGGTTGATGCGGGCTTTGAAGATGTGCAGCAGTTTACATATCTTCTGCCGTACTCACCGTGGCCGCGAGACCCTCACCTAAAGGAGTGTGGGAAGTATCAGGCTGTGATGGCCCAGCAGGCTGTGGAGTCTTATGGGTTGCGGCTTTGTACGCAGGTTCTTGGTTGGGGCGCGGAGCCTTCGCGGATCTTTCAGGCGATGGTTAAGAAGCACCTGAGGGATAAGCAGATGCATGCCTATGTTAAGGAGTGAGTTTTTTTTCTGTTCTTTTTCTTCGGTGTTGAAGGTGAGACTGACGTCCGGTAGGGTTGTTGTTTATGGCAGGAAGCCTTTGAAGCGACGGTGAACGACTGGCTTTTTATTTGGTTTTTGGTTTGGGGGTGTTTAGACCGAATTTCCTTGTTCCTAGTTACCCAGTGGGTTATTGCGATATATATTATGGCCATCAAATAGTGTTTTAAAAGTACGCGATGTTGACCATATTCCGTATGCTAGGATTCGAATCTGGGAATCTAAGCAAAACGTGGGCTCTTTTAGCGTTCGAGCCATGTAACTCTCAGACCTTGTGCGCCTGTGGAGAACGGATCCGCGTCTGGAAAAGTATCTGTTTCTCCCACGAGGAACAAGAAACCACATGTTATTTCGTCAAGCCTCGACTGGCCCAACCTTCACATTAACCCTTCTTTGCAGCTCGGCCATGTTATCTACTTGCCGTAGCCTTTTCCGCTTCTGAACCTCCAAGTCCTTGAAGCGCTTCTTACCTCCATGCTTCAGCTTTGTAATCATATCAGCCGCTTGGCCGCGGGTCAGGTCCTCGGGCTTCAAAGTTCCATCTCGGATGCGAGCTCTGTTCAGCATTTTAATTTGTCCCGGTGTTGCCTGGGCCCGTCGCCAAGGTTTCCAGGACGCGATGTAATGTTCATCAAACTTGGTACTAGCAAAGGTATCCGCTGCCCGGACAATGCTCTCCAAGTCCGAGCCAGTGGCGATCTTTCGAGGACGTGTGAATTGCGGTGTCTCGGTTGTTGGGTCTTTGAATTTCATGACGTGATGGGCCGTGAAGATGTCGTCTCCTTTCTCAATCGTGATCCAGCCGGATATATCGGTAAGCATATATCGGTCATCGCCGACCCGGACCCAGTTGTGTGGACTGAACGACCTGATGTGTCGCTCAGACTGCATGTCTCCCAAGAGATCGTATACACTGTCATAAGTTGTAAATTGGAGTTTCAGGTCGTTATCTGAGCCATCGTACGGTTCAGCAGCCTCAGAAGTTGGTTCTGATTGACTACCCTGATCACCTTTCTGTTTCATATCTTCCACGCTGGAGTTGTCCAAAACTTCGTCTGGGTCCAAGCCGAACAACGTCGGTGTTGATAGGACTCCGGTTGCTAGGGAGGCAACCATATCGATAACATGACAGTCCTTTTTCCCAGGAAACAGGCGAAGTCCACGCCCGATCATTTGGATGAGCAGGTTCCGAGATCTGGTGGGCCGAGCGAGGAGCACGCAGTCGATATTAGGGATGTCCGTGCCTTCTGTGAAAAGACCACAATTTAGTAACACAGGGAATTCCTGGGCCTTAAAGGCCCGGAGTTGCTCCGAGCGGACGCCTTTAGCTGTGCTAGCGGTGATATACCTTGCGTCGACACCATGGTCACGAAAAACAGCGGTTAGCTGCCGCGCGTGCTCGACATCGACACAAAATACAAGAGTCGACTTTCGATTCTCAGCACTCGCCATCCATGCCCGAACGGTAATGTTGTTCGTAGATGCAGTATTAACCGCCTCCGAGAGCGATCCCAGGGCAAAGTCTCCGAAACTATCTTTTTTGACTTTGGACAAATTGGCTCCGGACTTGACAGTCGTGAAGACAGCATTGGCCAACCAATTTTCACCAATCATATCTACGTAGTCCTTGTGATAGACGATGTGATCGATGGCAGCCCCCAGTTTGAGACCATCGAATCGTGAAAACGTAGCGGAAACACCTACCAAGACCGGTCCATCTGCAGATGGCTCGTTCAACCCAAAATGCCCCAGAGCTTCGCGGTATGATTTGGCAACAATGTGGTGAGCCTCATCCACTAATAGGAGCTTGAATGCAGTCGGATCGAACTTATACATGCGTCCCCGCGCTAGTGTCTGAACTGACGCGATGATGATATCCCCTGCTCCGGTTGCAACATTCTTTCCCATTTCGATTTCGATAGTTTTGTCTGGATAGGCAAGGCTGCAGTGTTTCGCGGCTTGTTCGACGAGTTCACGTCGATGGACGATGATCATGGTCTTGGTGGCTTTCGCATCGCGAGGAGGGATTCGGCTGATCAGCTGTGTGAATATGACCTGCAAAGATCAGTACCATTTTGGACAAAGACGCTTCTTCCATCTTACTGTCTTGCCAGCTCCTGTTGCAAGTGAGATTCCTAGGCGTCGATGGCCTTGGCCCAAATATTTCAGGACAGATTGAATGCTTTCCTCTTGGTAGTCACGGAGTACAATGCTTGGAGGAACTGGAGACTCAGTCGAATTGAAGCGCAAATGGCGAAACGATTTTTGCAACAGAGGACTCTGCACCAAGTACCTCCTTGGGAGTCTCAATCGTGAGACACGGCGTATGAACTCCATGCAGAGTGTAATCGCCATCTCACACACCCCGGCGAAGCTCAAAAGCAAGAGCAAACAGTGCAAATATGCTTATCGATAACCGTGCATCTCACAGTGGAGATCGTAGCTCAACTTTTTTTCTGTTGTTTCTATAGCTCTTTGATGAAACTGACGTGGCAGATTTCATCAAGGGCGCAGCTGTGATGTTTTGCCATCGATCGTCCCGTGTGCGCTGCAAATCTGCGAGCCTGAACGATGAGCGATTCCGCCTCCGCCTATGAGCCCGACGACGACCCCGAGTCTGGGTCCGACTTCGAACAACCCGAATCTGAATCTGACTTCGGGCAACCCCGCTCGCCCAGTGGACGCTCTACAACCCCGAATCAAAATCTCAATGAATATGATTACAATCGCGACCCGTCGTTCGATGGGGTCGGACGACAAATAGGCGATGCGCTTATGCAACGCGTCCCGCAAATGCGTGGATCGCTCACATTTCTTCGAGCCTACGCCCACATGATCGTGCAAAACGAGGAGATTATTGATTTTGCCTCGCTCAGAGAACTTGATAATCCATACCAAGTAAGTCAACATGGCTCGATGGTTTGGACCCCCACGGAGAAAGAAGTGTTTTTCAATGCACTGGACCGAAAGGGAAAGGGTGGCATTAAAGAGATTGCTGTTGCGATCGGCACCAAGTCAGAACTCGAGGTTATGGAATACATTCAGTTTTTGCATAAGGCCTTGACGGCCCAGTATAGTTCCGACGTGCATCTGGAACGCATGCCTGTCTTGAGCGATGTCCTAGCGGCCACGGAGGTCAGCGAGGAATGCTGTGAACTACTCGAGGAATATGCGGATGTCCTCTCGTTGAAAGAGTCTCTTGTGGAAGCTCGAGCTGGAATACAGCAACATGGGGATAACTGGGTTATCACTCGTGATCGTGCACAGGATCTGGACGATCAGGAGGACAACAGTGCTCGAGGTGACCTCCGCCTCGCATCTGACTTGCTGAACCTTCCATATTGGGTTCGACTTTCTTATGTATTGTTCATGAACTTCGGTGGCACACAAGCTGAAAACAACTGGTGGAATCTTGCCAAGAGACAAGACCTTATTACAGCGTACGGACATACTCCATCGATGACTGCAGATACCGCTGTGGACTTCTATTCTCTCACTGTTAGCATTACGCGCCGCTTGGTCCAATCATCCCTCTTCTTTGCAATGTCAAGATTGCGCAGCTCGAACCGCAGTGGGAATGACAGAAAAGGACATATTCGAACGCAAGATGTGCGGGCCGCCATTGAGGTGCTCAACATGAAGCACTGCAGGCCTAACTTTGTGGATATCGCTCGTCGCAATGAAACAGTCCTGGAAGACATCAACAACCGGAAAGGCTGGACGCCTACGGTATTCACCTACGAAGAAGCCAAAGAGATCATCGAAAGACACGAGTGGACCCGCTACCGTAAAGATGGAACTATGTACAATGGTGACAACGATGAAGAGGACAGTGAAGGCGATGCCATCATTGGCGATGACATCGGGACATATGACGACATTGAAATGGAGGTCAACAACCGAGAGGCAGAATTGGAGCCAATGGCAGAACCGGTGCCGCCACTAGAGCTAGAACCAGAACGGGAACCCAGTCCAGAGTTCGGATCTGAATCAGATTCAGATTCAGAACTAGAAGACATCGATCACGATCCCATGCCCACCCGAGAGCCCCCCGAGATGTTAGCGCCAGTTGTATTGCCCGACGAACTGGAAATGGACCCAGAAGAAGAGGATGCAGACATCGCAGATCAGAACATCAGCCATCGCGAAGAGGCCAACTTCCTGAAGTTAATGGAACAACCCGTGCCGTCCGTCCTCGAGGAACCTCTGAAGGCAGAAGAACCCGAGGACGAGAACAAGCTACTGCCAGAGCGCAGAATCAGGGAAAATATCTTCAATTGGCGTGATCGGATCGTCTACCGCAGCGAGTGGGAGGAGTACGGATACGATTTCGCCGATCTGAAGGAAGACATAGAAATGCCTCCGCTGAAAAGGCCCAGATACAACGAACTGGCAGTTGCTCCCTCTGCTCCGGTTCCTCCGGGCGAGGAGGCAATAGTTGATAGTGAAGAGGACGAGCATGGATCTCAGCAAAGAGAACAACCACCAACCGTTGGAGAGTCCTAATTGCAATAAACATTACAAGATCAAGTTTAGTCAACCAGGCGACCCACAGTGGCCTAGATGAGAGGCACTACACTTTACTTTGATCAAGAATATAAGATTCCCATCATGGACATATGATTAAAGAGTAAACGCATGGATGAAATAAGAGCCCCAACCCCCTAGTTCAACCCCCTGAGAACAATCCACTTTCTGGAGAGAGGGTGACTCAATAGAAAAGAACTCCAGCAGATAACAGAAAAACAAAAAAAAAGTGCGCCTTTTTTCCGAGCCAGAAAGTTCAGAATATTCATAACTCAGCGAGACCAAAATCAGTCCCTTTGGGTTCCTCTCTCAGAAGATCCATGGGGGATTATCGTACATGTGTTGAAGAAACCTACAGGTCAAGGGTCTTGTAGTCGACACCAGCTTGGGCGCTCAGAGGCTGAGTTCCAGCCCGCAGATCTCCGCCAACAGGCTGGAAGCTGTAATGGTTCCCAATGCCTGTGGTAGCAGCATCAGCCAGCATTTGGTTTGTGTGCTCATTGGGGCCCTGCAGGCTGACAGTCTGAAGTGCATCCTGGGCCTCTTTAACACGCTTCTTGAACGTCATCCGGTCCAAGAAGAGTTGTTGGCGCGCCTGCTCCAATTCCCTACGCTCAGCCTCGATAATCTCTTCCATCTCGTTGAATTGCTGCAGCTTAATCTCGAACTTCTGCAAGGTGACGTTGACTGCTGCAGAGACCAGGCGGGTCATTTCGCGCTCCTCGTGCGAGGCAAGAGCTCCGGCACGTGCGGCAGATGCAGCCAGAGCGATGGTGCCAAGGGTCTCCTTGGGCTTCGCGGAAACTTGCTGTTCAGCCTCACGTGTGGGATCCACGTCCATAGAATCCTCGGACTTGATTGCATCCTTGCCTTTGCCTTGTCCCCTCTCCAGCTGGCTCCGGAGTTCCTTGCGGATCTCCTCGACAGACCGACCGGCGGCGGCAGCAGCCACTGCGGGCTCCGCCATCTGGGCCAGGAATGCCACTACAGAAAGAACGGGGTTTTCGGACTGGCTGATGGGGTCACGTCCGCTGCCAGACTGCAGCTCAGGGACATCTTCAACGTATTTGTCCTCAATCTCTAGCTGTAAGAACTTCATGACACACTCTTCCCGAGATCGTGTGCCAACGTGGCTCGCAATTTGTTCCCAGTTTTCATCGAAGTTCTCCAGGCCTTCCAACAACAAAATCAGTTCCGAGTCCGACCACGGAGTGTCTTTGTCAATCAAGTGAGAGTAGCTCTTCTCCTCTAGCTTAACGAAGTCCGAGGCACTGTGGCTAGAAGGCATACGCCCTTGAAGGAAGCAGTTGGGACACAGATCATACTTGGTGTCTGGTGTAGTAGCGTTGGCTGATGTTGAAGCCGATTTGGCGTAGTGAAATCGAAGTTTGGTGCAATCAATACCACAAGAGAAGCAGTGTGCCTTTTTCTTGGATTCTTGAGCCATATCCAAGCCGTTTGTTACTTCGCCATTGGTCTGTTTCTCTTTCTCTTCCGCGGAGGTGATATCCTTGCCTTTTTCGTCGTAAATGGTGCGGCGTAGTTCTAGGTTGAGGTCTTCTTTAGTTGCAGAGATGGAAGAGATGGCACGCTGCGTGGCTGGATGAATCTTGCCGGACGTAACGCTGTGATTTGGTCCAGGCTGGAATGGCTGCAGACCCCGTGGAGTATCTGCGATAACTCTGAAATGACCGGTGAATGGCGGTCCAATATTGGACGGCCGTGTCTGAGGGTCAACCTGCAGAGGGGTTAGCTAAGATACTTGAGTGGGGGAAAGTAAGCCATTCACCTGGTAGTTGATCAAACCCCACTGTTCAAGGAATGAGTGGACACGCATTATAGCACAGACATCACCCGCAAGATTGCGACGGCAAGCAGTAACGGTCAAATACTCGATGGGGTTCAATCGATAGGTATTGATCATGAAGTCTCGGTAGTCTTTGTATGTAGCAGGCGTCTTGCTGCGGTTGCGGCCATTGAAGAACTCGGCGAGAGCTTTCTTCTCGATTGGGTTAATGGTATTCATATCAAACCATGTTGCATAGCTGGGGAGGATGATGGCGTGTGTTTGGGTGACGAGCTGTTCGCGCGCGGCGGCTTCCAGAGATGACTTGGATGGCGCGGGTTGTTCTTCACCCACAGCGTCCTCAAGCCCATCCGCTCCCTCCACTTGCGTGTGCGACTCGCCCACAGCATCCTCCAGGCCCTCGGCGTCTGGCTTGGCATCAGTCTCAGTACCACCCATCTCTTCGTCTTCCGGTTCAACTCCGCCGTTCCGAGGTTTGGGGGATACGGGGGCGTCCATCGGGTTGTCAGATCCAGGTGTATTCTCAATATTCTTCACGGGCGAAGCTTGGTGCGATTGCGCTCCTGTCCATGAATTTAGCACTTGATGCAACACCAGAGCCATTTGAAGTAGGCCTACCTGAGGCTTCGCGAGTTGCATCAGCTGCACCATCTAGGCCAGTCACAGACTGGGCATTGTCGTGGGCTACAGCCGGGTTGATGGGAATGTCATCCATGATGGATCAAAGTAAGCAGCTATTGCGGTCGGCACAATGTCAACTCCTTTCCCGTGTGTCAATCTGTCTGCAGTGAAAGCGCAATTGTGATGTAGAATAAAACAATTCAAAGCCAGCAAGGGCATAAATCAAGAAGGCCGCGGAGATGGAAGAGGAGGCCTAAAGTGATGATTGGACGGGTTGCTGGTGGGCACTTGGGGAGGTTGGTCGCGACACGCAAAACTCACGGGTGAGTGCCAAGAACCAAATCGCCACTAACCGCTTTTGGACTTGGCTCAACTCCTCATGGTCAGGTGATTTAATCTACACCATCAATGTCTGAGAATTATGACAAGGATTTATATCTATATTTCTATGTTTCTATATTAATTTCGATCTGATTATGCTCATTCATTCGAATTTTTCTTAGTAAAGGACTACGAGATGTTCTATGTTGTAGTGTATAGCGGATTTCGAATAGAACCTAGATAGCGATTAAAGCTACAAAACTTGAAGTTAGGAAACCCGTAGTAGTGATACATAATACGAAGGAGCCTTTTAAGCTGATCCAAGTCAAGCATCCTGATAACGCGAGTAAGTACACTCTTAATTCTATTAAGATATGAATCACAGATTTCATATTTTGAGTTGGGATGTAGGGAGTGCAGGACTGTCGCACGCTATAGAAGACAGGTACAGGGCAGTCCAAAAATGAGATCGGAACCATCAATTTCTAGTTCTAAACTTAAGAAATCAAAGGTGCTTGTAGTAAAGTTTAGTGAAGGTGGAAAAGATACACATATGGACACTGATGAAAAGGATGATACGGTCTGAGTTACTTCGGACTCACCGCTTGCTTCTTCTTAGCAGGTTCCTCGGACTCATACTCAGGCTCATCTTCCCTACCTCGCTTGGTTCTAGGAGCAGGAGAGTCAACCGGGGTGGGGGCAGCAGCAGGGGTGGGCATAGGAGCATATGGAAGTGTGGCAGCAGCAGCAGCAAGTATGTCGAGGGAAGCAGTAGGAGAAACTAATGGACTAGGCTCAGCTGAGCTTGCAACTTCTGCAAGTATCTCTAGCGGAGTAGGATGGCGGGCAGCAGTAGCAGGATCAAGTACTTGGGTTGCGGCATCTGTAAGCACTTCTAGGTTAGCAGCAGCGATAACCACCCCTATGGCAATAGCAGCAGAAAGCACGTCCCCAGTTTCCCCTTCGGCAGGCATAGCGTCAGGAGCAGGGGCAGCAGGAGGAGGGGGAGGAGGGGGAGGGGAAGGCGGAGTGGTAGCAGCGCCTAGAGCAGGTACCCTCCAGGCGGCATCGGTGAGTCGGTAAAATCTAAGAATATCGTATAGAATTTCACCAAGAACTTTCTCGGACTCTATCGATTGAATACTTGATGGCAGCTCTCCCATCCTAGCGAGAATCTGTGTTTGGAATTGGTTGCCGGAAGACCTTCTTGAGAACTGGTTTACCCAGGTATGACTTGGATCAGCAAGCCAAGCAATCAGCAATGGATCATAGACACTTCGAATAAGATCGAGGACAGTCTGGCGATCAAGCACGTTCTGTGGATAGTCAAGGTTGTCAAGATGAAGCGGCATCCAGATTCTCCTAGTGTTCACTTCGGATGCCTTTAAATTGGCGTGCAATCTCAAGCTGGTTCGAGGCATATTGGATTTTAACTCAAAATTTTGGTTTGAATGCGATGGTTCGATTGTTGTGTTGTTTGAGTCACTGTTGATTGTCTGAATGGATGTTGTGTATGAATATCGAGGCTAGAAAATGGCTTCGTCGACAGTTAAATACTCGGAAGCTTCTTTGAAACTCGAATCAATGCTGGGATTTATCTATAGGTGCTTTCTTTATCTATTTCTAATACAAACAGATTTGCCAACAATAGAATACTTGACTTAAGCCTTTCACCAAAAATCAAGATCGACCCATTGTTTCTTTCAAATTGGAAACATCAGCATTTTTCATCCATAACAAGCCAACATAAAGAACAAAAAGCAGATGTGACAGACCTCTAATAGCATTGTTTTACGTCCGTCTGAATTCCAGAAATGAATGAACATGCTTTAGACCAACCGCAACACGCAATATAGTTAGAATCTCCCAACATCAAAAATTCGAAGTGATCAAGGCAGGAAACAAAGGATTAACGTCATTCAGAACTTTCCAAAATTTTCAAAAAGGGTTGCTGGCGGCCTTTGATAGTTTAGGTTTAGCATCACGCTGCAAGGTGATCACATAGATTTCTACTCTATCGATCGTGGCCATTTACCTACGTCTCCGTTCTATGATACTAAGGCAACGCTCACTCATTTCCCACTATTCCAGTCTTTTAGGACCATCACATCAAGCGGTAGAGATGATGATAGAGCTATTCATTCTGATTGCCAAGGTCATTGTGCTTGTATAGGCATATACTTCACTCTGCTGTTTACCTTTGTTAGCATCTTTTTTCCCTGGTGCTCTATAAGTAATTGGTCACTCATCATGGTCTCCGGCTTTTTCGGCTACGCTCTTGTCTGCATCGTCACTACAACCTAGATATGCACCATCTTTGTGTACCTGAAGTATGCAGCCTCAGCTCTGGACTTCTTGACCTTTTCACAATTCTTTATCTCTGGTGCTCTGAGCCCAGCATCATTCAAGATGTATGAGAATATCGGCCCCCACTGGTCATTGACAACTGTCCGCATTATCACAACCATCATAGCACCTGTCCCCTTTGTGCTGTATAAGTATAGGCACAGGGTCCGTGCGATTAGCATGAATGCCCAGATCAAATTTTTAAGTCTAATCGCGACAACCGTCTGAATTGCAAAGACATGGAGCATATTCTCTTTTTCTCGCGATGTTCCTCAGCAAACGACGTGCACATTTTGTCAACCCGTCAAGTTCTCAACCAATGTCTTCTAACGATTCGGTGTATACAAAGCATAATTTCTTATGTGAAGTTTTATTAATATTCTTGTTGGAAGCATGTGAATATTCACATGCTACCACATGCTCCTAGTACTTAGTTTCCCATCTTGTAGATAGTTTCTCTCTCCCTTCACGCACAACAGAGATTTTCCAGTTATTTCTACACTTCATAGTAGAAACTGTAATACATCTTTCAATTCTCTCAATGGCCGGGTGTTACTCAATTGGTGAAGTATGAACCTGGATCACCACCAAGCAAGCACTATCTGTGTCAATACAGTGGTACCTGATTCTCCAACATTGTTTTCCCATTGTGGTTCTAGCAGCCATTTATTACTATTTTACCAGGGTCATCTTGTAATCAGAGAGAACTGGATTGGAATAACGACCTGTCATCGACTGTGGGGCTGACATGGATCCACCGAACTTTTGTGCCGATGACGTCATGAAACCTCAAGAGTGGTTTCTGACCTGTCCGATCCGCCAAATGTCTTTCATTTAACACGCTGTGGATTTAAAGACACTCGTGTTCTGTTAATAGAAGGAATGTTTTTGAAGTCGACAATGTGATGCATAATTCGCACGCTCTGCTTAACAACGAGTGGGTTCAGACCACTTTTTCCTAAACTGCAATCAACGGAACTTTTAGTTCAATGTCCATTATCCATCGGGGTCTCAGGGAACTAGGTAAGGATTTCAACCCCTGAGAGCACTCTGCTGTGGAAGCATTGCAATTACGTATCTTCTTCGTGTTGATGTTGACAAAGCGGGAGAAAAAAAAATCCAAAACATTTGGACAGTGGGACCTTAAAACTTGAAGCCCTTGAAGACATATTTGCAGATGCACGGAACAGCACAGTTGGTCACCCCGGATGTACCATTGATGCACTAATAGTGCCCCAGCTTCTGCAGTGGGCTATCCTCTTGACCTCAACGTCTACTGGGGGTGTACCTCGTTATTAAATCTTCTTGACTATCCCTCCGTTATCTTGACAATTCCAAAATTCAAGGTTGACCCCGAGCTAGACCGTGTGAATGACGCCTATAAACTGTCGGAAAGAAATCCTGAGACAGGCTCAATTCTGAATTGTATAAGTCTGCCCAGTCCGATCTCTTCTACCGTCACCGTTTTTCAAGTATTTTCAATGCCAGATGATACAGATTTGTTTGCAAACCTACTGTCAACTATCCAGATCGTGGGGTGCCCTTTCAAGGACGAAGAAGTCGTTCAAGCATCCTTGATAATTAGATACAATGTTCAAGGGTCCCTAATGTAGATTATTCTGGTAATGACATCTCTCAAATCATACCATGAGTAGTAGCAACGCCCCTCTCGATACTTTGGCCTGTTCGCTCAGAGCCATATTAATGGGAAAGCTCAGTAACAGATGCGATGATTATGCTCCCTGGAAGCGCCCCGTCTGTCGTACCGTTCTTGTTTCTACTACATTGCAACCTATATGATGAATCAGTTTTCAAATGGTACAACACCTTGCTGGCATTTTGCCCCAGAGATGTCCTTTCAGTGTCACAGACTCCCCCACTCCATTCAATCGGATTTTACCATTTTACAAACACTGGCCCCCCCAATTGACCGTAACCGCTCTCAGTTACAATCAAACTCTGTATGTGAGATTCGAGCTGATGTCCGATGTGAGCCTTAACTCCGACATCTCCGTGAAGATCCAAATATTCCCGCGGAGTTAACGAAGGATAGAGGTCTATAGATACTTCAATTCGCACCCGCCTCAGCGTGAATTTTTTCGATTTCAACCTTACTTATAACAGTCTTCCAGCTTTCCTTTTAATTCTCACTTCCACAACTGATCTTACTCTCATCTCACCTATTGTGGCCATGACATCCCTCCCCTCCCTCCCCGCAATCCTGACCCCCGCGCTAAGCAGCCGCGACGCCATCGCCGACGCAATCTATCGTTGTGTCCTCGGGCTGGACACCAACGACTCGGCCCTCTTCGATTCTGCCTTCACCTCCACCGCTACATTATCCATCAACGACAAGATCTCCTCGGGCCTTCCCGCCATCCACACCGACTGCTTTGACGTGATTAGCAAGTTGGACACCACACACTATGTCACCAACATCCGTATCAATATCGCCGACAGTGGAGTCAAGGCCGTTGCGACTGCCTCAGTGATCGCGCAACACTACGGCAGTGGGAAGGGGCTTCAGCCTAACCAGCCGCGTCTGCTGGCTGGGGCGTTGTACTATGTCGATTTGGTGAAGGATGATAGTAGTGAACTGTGGAAGATTGAGACCTTTAAGATGACGAGGTCTTGGGCGGAGGGTGATTGGGGTGTGATGAGCGCAAATTGAAAGATCGAGGTGGAGGAAGCGGAGAAAGCTTTGTATTTAAGATGATTATTGCCGATAAAATTTTATCCCACCGGATGATTAGAAGTCGACCATCAGTGTTTTCAGGGCAAATGTGGAAGTAGCCCCGAAGAACAACTTGAGGAAAGGCAATTCGTCTACCTTATCAAGTCAGAATTCTGTCAAGATAGACACCGCCAATCCTCATAGAGCTAATACTTTTCAAGTCGAATTTCAACCAAATACTGTATATTTCCTACCAAACAAGTCACTAATTGGTGTAGATAGTATATGCAATATACCCTAGCCAAAGTTAGTGTGTTGTTGACCGATCAATGTTGACAGAATTCGGACTAAGTAGGGTACACGCTTCGGACGGGAAAATTTTTGCCCCAATGGTCAATTATCTCTCGACGTTGTCTTCTATAGTGTAAGGGCACCTTGCTGTGTTTTTTTCCCGCGTATTTGTTTTCCCGCGGGTTCGGCGAGATTGAACTCATAACCTAGTTTGGGTTGTATGTGTCGAGAGGCCTAGGCCAAGTCACTGGGGCTCCAAAAAAATTCCAGATATAAATCCTAGTTCGAGCCAGTTTTGCAGAAACGGCATTGGCCATTTTTAAGGCCACCAAACCTCCAGAATAATGCACACTATTCAAAGATGTTGTCTAGCTCTTCTGGATAGTAATCTCGGTCGTCTTCCAGATATGGCCTTCCTGCTCCCCGGCAGAGCCGTTTTCATGTGTTGGTCCGCTCCAATCTGAGGCTGACGGTGCACTGTCGTCAATTGACTCGGCTGATGTATATAGAGCCTTATTCCTTTCATCCATCTCAATTATAGCCTCTTCGCTTCCGCTGTGATGTTCCATGTCATACATTCTACTGAGTGCATGAGATGATGGAGTTTCGGTACCGGTCCGGGCCCGACTGGCAGATATTCCAGGCGCACTTGAATTATACCCGGGCGTGGATTTTGTGGGGCTGGAGGTTGACTTTAGGAAGGTGATGGTCGAGCGGGCCAAGGACCACACGGAGGGGGCATTGGTTACCCAGACGCCGATGGAAGCTTCACGCAGGTACCAGAATTGGTAGCTCGTGTTGAAAATGCTGCGGAAGGTGAAAATTTTGGAAATAATAGCGCAGAGAATCTGCTGTCAATTAGCACCGTCGGATGGGTCGTTGGTTGGGATGAGAATATATAAAACAACTTACTACCACAATGCCCATTGAAAAAACCACCACGATTGGAAGCTTAGTCCGCCATGGCATACGTGCTCGGAACAGAAGGGGTAGAACCACCAAGAGAATCGTGACATCCGAGCTGATGTTGAAGACTGCCTGTACAATCTCGAAGTTGAGGTAAGTAGCGCATTGGCGCTGAGGCGGCGGCAAGGTCCAGTATCCGGATACAGGGTGGCAGTTCAAAAACAAGGTCAACTCGGTGGCCAGCCATCCAAGGGCGGTATATACAGCGCATAACTTGACCCATTGATGTTGCTTGAGGTTAGATCTACCGTGAATCAGTTTTTGAGGGTCCGAATGGCTTGATTTTCACTCACGTAATTCGAAAATATACCAACAGCATGCAGGCCTTCAGACAATAGACGGTACACACTTGACACTGGGAAAAGCGAGTTAGAAGTCGTCATTTGTAGCCCGTCCAGGCCGACTCACATTTTCCGACGCAAATTCAATTTTCGAGCCCAAGACCCGTTGTTGGATGTCATAGGCAGTGAAAGTCTCGAATTGACCTGGTTCGTACAAGGTGCTCCCGTAATTGGTGATCTCGATATTCGTGACTACAAACGCAGTGTAGAAGATCTACATGAGACAGTTAGCCCTCATACGGTCAAAAGGGGTAAACTTGGAGACTGCCAGTCCGTACAATGGCCAAAAACATCATATAATCCTCAACCTGAAAGTGGAACTTCATACGCTTGTACCGAGCATAACTACGGTCGAGTCAGCGGTAAAAATAGCAGCAATTGAGCCCGAAAAAAGCACTGACAGTCGCAAAATGAAGAATAATATGCCCACGCCGTACATGATCCATGACTCGACGATCAAGTCATGTGTTGAACCACCACCTTGACTCGACATGTTGTGTGCGTATGAGGCGTGGTGATCCTCCGTGAATGAGCTACATGGGAGTCTTAAGGTGTACAGCAGGCCTTTTTAGGCCTGTAGAATCAGGGGGTAGCATGAAACTCATCTCTCATCGTGACTGTTAGGATTATGATATGTCAAACCAAGAAATTGCCCCTCCTGGCCAGAATTATGAATCTTGACTATTTGTGTGGGCTAGTGGTAAAACGGCTGTACTTTTGCTCACAATATATCTTGTCTGGTGATTGTGACCCACTGAGTAATAACGGGCAATGGCCGCATGTTGACCGGGGGCCGACACAATCAAATCCACCAATGAGGAGGATTGGGAGTAACGCTGTCGACGAACAAGTTGTGAGATCACGTTCCATTTCTGTTGTAAAATTACCGATGATTCTGAGTGGCAAGATTCCCGCCTGGGATTATCAGCTTTGGCCTTCCAACTTGAGTAGTGGGCGTCTTTGGAGTACGGTCTCTCGCCCTGTAGATTGATTTTGTGACTCTCCGATGAGGCCCGAGCGGGGGTGGGGAGAACAGTGGGGCTGGCGAATCAAATGTAAGGGCATTCCGGCTGGACCGCTGTCAAGAGACATCAAATTGGGCTTCATGGCTTGGACTTCAATGCGTAAATTAACTGTGGACAACGTCTGGCCATTTGTGAACTAGCACAAAGCCTAGTGGCGCTGCCAAGCTTGATCTTATGGTGGGGGCCAAGCCCCGGAACGGGCGGGACTAGCCGGAAAGTACCTGCCAATTTTTTTTTTTTTTGGCATTTTTTGCATTTTTTTTTGCAAGGTACCCTGGTTATACATCAGACCACTTCTTCACGGTAGAAATACCGAATTTCTACTAGTGCCCCTCCTACTAGTGCTCGCAGCCCACGTGTAGTGGCGGGAATAGTAGGGTAAATGTACCAATGATATGCCACTCTACAAGCGCAACATCAGTGACGGAGTACCCCCCCTCCACACCCCTCCACACCTTCTCCGGCTATCGTTACATCCGGCTCAGAAAATCACTTATTTATTTGCGTGGGCGTCAAAATGAATCAAGTATTAGTAGAACGCTCTGTCTGCGCTTCTAAAGGCCCCATTCGAGTTCTCCCAAGCTCTTGGTCTGCACACTGATATCCGCTTTTCTTCAAAGCATCATGGAGCGAACTATGGGAGATGAAGAGAAGAATTTTCGCCCTGATATGGTACTTGAATCACCATCATCGGGGCCAAGCTTTCCATTGCCTCCGCCGAAAAACACCTTTGAGCGGTTCAACGCCCGTCTGAGCCAGCTCGATTTCTTCGAGTCGCGCGGTATCGAGCGTGTTCCGCTCGATGAGCGCAAGCCCAGAGTAACCTCGGCAGACTATATGCAGATGGCGCTGATGTGGTTCAGTGTTAACATCACGGCAAACAACATTGCCGTGGGGATGCTGGGTCCGTCAAGCTATGCGCTGAGCTTTGTCGATTCGGCCCTTTGCGGCACCTTCGGCGCTCTACTGGGCGCCGCGGGTGTTGCCTACATGGGCACGTTTGGCCCAATCAGCGGGAACAGAACCATGGTATGATTATGATCTAATCGCGCACATGTCAACCGGCATACCGATGAACTGACGCAATCAGGTCGTGGCTCGGTATTTTATGGGATACTACCCTAGCAAGATATGCGCCCTATTGAACATTGTTATCATGCTGGGGTACGGCATGGTTGACAGCATCGTGGGTGGACAAGTCCTCTCCGCTGTAGCTGGAAACCACATGACCGTATCTGTAGGCGTGGTTATCGTCGTGATCATCACTTGGGTCGTGGTCCTGTTTGGCATGCGGCTATTCCATGCCTATGAGCGGTACGAATTTCCCCTTCATCAGTCCCTGATCTAGCCCGACCGAGATACTAATCGAACCGTGGATAGATGGGCCTGGGTCCCTCAGCTCGTGGCCGCCTTTGTCCTTGTTGGTAGCGCTGGCCCCAAGTTTGACACCTCAATCGTGTCTACGGGTTCGACGCAAACAATCGCCGGCAACCGCCTCTCCTTCTTCTCGCTCTGCCTATCCTCGTCTGTTGCCTGGGCTCCCGCCGGTGCGGACTTCTATGTCTACTTTCCCCCTAACACGGACAAGTCGAAAACCTTCATCATGACCTTCCTCGGTGTCGGTCTATCTTTGACTTTTGCCAACTTGCTCGGTGTCGGTCTCGGCTCAGGCGTAGCAACTAATCCCGACTGGGAGGCGGCCAATAACGTCTCCTCTGGTGCTTTGATCCTAGCCGGGTACAACGGACTCGGCGGCTTTGGCAAGTTCCTGGGCGTTCTAGTATCCCTGGGTCAGGTCGCCAACAATGTCGCGGGAACTTACTCCGCCTCCCTGGGCTTCCAGATGCTGGGCCGCTACCCAGCCAAGCTTCCCCGGTGGTTCTGGACCTGCGTCGGCGTCATCATCTACCTTGTCTGCGCGTTGGTGGGTCGGAACCACCTATCGGAAATTTTCCAGAATTGGCTCTCTCTGATGGGATACTGGGTTTGCATCTACCTTGTGATTGCTCTGGAAGAACATTTAATCTTCCGCCCATCGAGAGGCTTCAAATGGGGGGATTGGGCCGATCGCTCCAAATTACCTATTGGTCTCGCAGCATTGGCAGCCTTCTTGATCGGCTGGGCTGGGTCCATTGTTTCTATGAATGAGGTATACTACGCCGGGCCAATAGCCAAGATGGTTGGCGACAGTGGCTCGGATCTCGGTATCTGGGTTGGGTCATCGTGGGCTATGCTGACATATCCGGGACTGCGATGGTTGGAGCTAAAAAAGTTCAATCGTTAATCTCTTGAATTTGCTGGACTTTTTGGAAATTTATAATTTTAATAGAATCGAGTGCCCTAGATCACTACGACCATCACTAATATCTCAATTCAGCAATTACATTCAGCTTGAGAAGACCGCAGCGATGTATTTCCTTCCTCCGTAAAACCATGGAAAAAATTGTACAAGCTTGAGCAGAGAGGAATCCCTACTTGGTTTAGACTTCACTGCCGAAGTATACTGCTCTAGTTAGGCATGGCAAAGTTGTACATGCGTCCTTGTGCCGGTGCAGTCATGAACTAAACATTCTGTAGAGCTAGAGGATTGCATGGTTGGATCAGGAGTGATGTAGGGCCACAGGATTGGGAAGGGCCGCACCCCTCCCGACGTGCCATCTCACGTTTTCTTCCTTGACCAAAGTACGGGATTGGCGTGTGAAATATGCACGGAGTGCTCCTTCCGTGCTCCACGTCGCATTTGGCTTCATAGGGAGTGGGGTTCGCAAGTCTCCGGTACCCCATATAGTGATCGATCATCTGTTTTATGCATGGGTGGGGGATGATAGAAAGATGAAATGGAGCAGGAGTTAGAGTGCAATATCTATAGCGCTTGGTCCCTTTGGTGAAAAAGGGTTGGCTGATTCTGCTTGCAGTTGGTGTTTGTAGTCAAGTGTCCAGAGTTATTTTCGACGAAATCGAGATAGGTGGCGATTGAAGGAAAGACAAAAGACGAACTTTTTTGGATTCTCAGTACTCAAGATGTATATATAATTAAAGTTGTGTGGTCGATGCAACTAACCACAAAGTGCAGGAGACATGAAACATTAGGAAGGGTAGTATGGACACAAGCGAACGAACTTCCGGTTCGACAGACACAATTTATCGACCGAAGTACTTGAGTTCCAAGTATCTTGCGGGTAGATACGTCACAGCGGTCACAACGAATGTGAACTCGTTCGCAACATCTGCACCGGTATCTCCAATCTTCGCAGCAAGTGGACCGATATACCAGGTCTCATCCATGCCCATGCACCACGCCACAATCCCAAGAGCAAACGCCACACTTGCGCCAATTCCCAACGGAAGCCTGGCCGGGTCGTTCCACCCTTCGAGATCGTAGTTATCAAAGTTGCCTTTGCGGAAGACATAATGCTCCTGGAACACGATAACGGCATAACTTGTGCACCAGTATCCCAGCAGACTCAAGAAGTCTTGAAGGTATTCGTTCAGCTTTTGCCGGCCACCAATTGACAAGCCAAGGATACAGGTGAAGCAGAACAATGTCCAGAGAGACCGAGGAATTCGAGCGAAGGGCCGGGCAAGTTGCTGGAAGGAGATGGCGGAACTATAAATGCTAATGACATTGACGTTGATGCCGGACAAGACGAGGAGTGTAAGGAGGAACTTGGCGAATCCGCGAGGGTGAAGCATCTCTTGAATGAGATAGCCAATCCCTTTGTCGTAAGCGGCGGACCATTCGGGCTTAGTGTTTAACGCGGACGCGACCATGCAGCCAGCGACCAAGCCGATCGAAGTGGGAATCGAGATACCAAAGGTTGTCATGAGGAAAACCTTCAACCGACTCGTTTTGGCCGGATAGTGGACATAGTAGTCGCTAGCCATTGTGCACCACGAGGCACTGGATCCGTAAACAATGGCCATAAGACTGAGAACGGCCCCTGCCAAAGAGGAACCGGTCACGGTAGCCGGGGCCGAATTGTTTGCATATTGACCGGTCTCGCCGTAGATGATCAGGAAAATGACCAAAAAGACCATCCAGGCCCATCTCTCGTAAACCAAAATGGCTTTCAATCCGACACACGAAATCAACAGGGCCACGACAGCCAAGATCACAATCCCAAGAATCAAAGAGACGTGGCCATCGGAGACTGCCGTCAATGCAAGACCTCCAGTGATACATGCGACAGCAGCCCATCCCAATTGTTGGATACCGTTCAGCAAGGCAACCAGCTTATTAGGCCACCAACCAAAGCTGTACCGACTGACACTGATTTGACGTAAGCCAGTCACAGCGCCAAAGGTCGCACAGAAGCCACTCATCGATGCAGCCAACATGGAAGTGAAGATCGAAATGAGCATCGATTGTTTCATCGTCAGGCCAAATTCCCAGCCGAGGAAGCCAGTCGCAAAGCAGGACGTGTTCATCGTGCTACTCGCCCACAGGGCCGCCATTGATATCTCCTCCACCCAATGGACCTCTCTTTTATCTTCAGCACGCTTGCGCTCGATGGCGTCAGACTCTATCCCGAGTTTTTTATCAAGCCTGGCTTCTAGGGCGCGAATCCTAGCGAGGAAACCGGTCTCGTGAGTGGGCGCATCGTCCACTGAAATCACCTCCGGTGACCTGTGCTTTTCAGTGGGCTGCTGGCCAGTTGCAAGGCCTTTCTCCGGATCATAGGCCATGATGCCTAGTGGATTGAGTAGCAGCGATGTAAAAATAAGGTAGAAAATTTGGGAGAGCACTCGGGGAATCGTTGAATTTTTAAGGCTGTGGGAGTGGAGAAAAAGATAAGGCTTGTGTGAGAATCTTTCCCGGTTCCACCAATTTAGGAGTTATCGGAATCATTGCATTGGGCCCATGCAACTGCCTAGTTTGAATCATGGGTTCCTTTCAGCTAGTCTATCCTACCAACACACGCCACACGGGCCTCTTAGTGATGGGGTGGTCACCGGTTATCTACGGACTCCGCTTATCGAAAATGGAACGAGAATTAGGTGTACAATCCGCAAGGTGAATCTGGTTTACCATCCATCTGATTGGTTCTATCGAATAGATATATCTAGGGATTATCACTTCAAGCTAATTTAGATCCTTTTTGATTTTGGTTAGTCGGAAGTCCCCGACAGTTCATGTCCGTCTGATAGAGAGAGCTCCGTGGTCATGGAAGACTAGTGCGACACAGATTTTCGCCTGTCGATGTGTGTGCCCCCTCTGAACAGATAAGCCTTTACCCAGATCCTTGGCTCGGCTATGCTTATCTGTAAACCCACGTGATACGACACGTGCATTCATGTGCTCCTGAAAGCTTTTTGCAGGGTTTGCATACTCTTGCCGTCTGAGGCAGAAATGATCTGGTCCAGCCGCCAGCGATTGGTGCTCACTCCCTGGATGGGTACCGCTAGGGCTTCGTGAAGACACACAAAAGGAGAGTTCAAATTGAAGGAAGCAAAAGCTTGGCCATCAGATAAGAGATTGTCCATGAACGACGTTCAGCACGGTGACAGATAACCATGTTGTAGGTGGACAACAAGGTGTGGCATGATCAGTGAAAATCCACAACTCCTAATCGACTAAAATGGACTCGAACAGAGACTTCACTAGTCAATCTGACTAATCGCAACATGTTCCGTTGGTGGTCCGTAGATTTCCCGGGGGTTTCAACCATGTGTTGCTACATAACCAGTAGTCATTTGACGTATGATGCGAACCATCAGCCAGAAGTAGGACGGCAAATTTCAGAATGCGGTGAAACTTACGACCGGTCATCGAACAACAATGCATCAGCTCGTCAATGAACCCTTGAGGGCTCCACAAACCGAATTAGCGCAATTTGTCTATTTAGGAAGTCCACAAGCCAGGCTCTTAGAACAGGCTTTCGTCTACGATACTACTACTGCTTCTACTGCTGTATCTTCTGTAGAAATTCAAGATGGCTTCCCAGATGGCCAAGAAAAGCGTTGAGCACATCGCGACAAACGAGGATGTTTCGCCAACACATAAGAGATAAATCGATGTAGGCGTGTGTGCCACCCCCAGCCCTAAAAGCATATAATCATCACCTCACTCCTTTGACTCATACCCTCGCTATCCTTAATCGGGCTCCAGGATTTCAAGTTCAGGCGGCCGGACGTATCACTGGCAGCTTACGTCAAAGAAGAACTAATTTGATATGCCCACTTCCCGGCCAGATTGCGTTGGCATCGTACATCAATCCGGCCCCAAACCCGCCCGTCTAGGCCAGCTCAATAGATAAATATGGTGATGAGCTGCACATCATCAATGCCAATGTCGTGAATGGAAGGAAGTTGGTACGTAGATCACGAAGGATGTGCCTTAAATCATCCATTCGGTTCGTGCATTAACTTGTATCTGCATATTTCTATAACAACATAAAAGTGGCTGTCAAAATTGCTGCGACCAGTGCCATTAGGCCCTGTGCACCAGCCGAGTCCTTAGTTACAAGTCCGCTAGCAGCTCCGGTGTGGTTAGCTGACCCATTGACTGAAGTAGGAGTAGCCCCTAGTCCCAATGGCAGTCCCTGGTATCCGAAGGTCAGGTTCTGCGGAATCGACTGGTTGTAGCACTGTCCATTTGCGATGTCCAAGTTGGTCAGGTCAGCCGAGTTCAGGAAAAACATGTACTTTGACTGTTTTATGCCCTTGAATCCGGACGTGTCGTATGGTAATTTGTCACCTGGATCGGTTGCGGAGGTATTGCGGAGGAAGATGCACTGGACTTGATTGGGGAAGTCGGTGGCCAGTTTTGGGTAGTCGCGCATGACGTCGCTGTTGCTGGTGTCTGCCACCAGGACAAACTTCCGCTTTGGGAATGTTTCGAATATCTTTTGCAATAAGAACATGCGGATCGACAGAGTAGCAGAGACGTCGCTAAAGTTGAGAGGGCGGGTGTCGAAGGATCCGCCTGGGTAGTTCGTGTAGATGAACTCCATATAGTTTCTGGTAACTTGCTCGGGGGTGGTGGTCTGAAGGACCTGTTAGTCTGTTGCACAAGACATGAAGACTGGGGAGGGGGGGGAGGGGAGGAAAGGGTTCTTACAAGGTAGTGGAAATGCGTATCGGGTAGGCTAGTGGACCAGTTGCGGTAAATCTCTGGCATCTTCTCCCAAGCTGTAAATGGACGAGCGAAAGAATTGAGTAATCCTTGCTCTGGTTGGTAGATCTTGGTGACACGCAAAATGTCATCAATGTCAGAAATGATGGTGAGCCCTGTTGGGGGCACAAGATACGCCGTAGAATTTCCGATACTTGCGCCCTCGACATGAGTGTCTAGTCTCTGGATTGCGGAGGTTTCATTTCCCGCCGTAAGGCCATTACTTTCAATCAACACAAAGGTGTCAAAATCCCCTTCGACAGTTGTGTTGTATGGCAGAGTGATATCTTGCGTACCGCCTGTTGTGTTGGATGATCCACCGCCGCCTGGCTGTCCACTGGATCCTTGACTCGCTGCAGGCTTGAGGTGGATCTTATTCACGGCAACCTTTGGCTGCTGTACAACAAATATCTCGGCAGTGAGATTACGTGCCTGAGTTTGCTGGGATTTGGGAAGGTCCGAGATGCTAGTGTTGACGAGGAAGATATCGGCCAGATCGTTCAACTTTGAGACAGACGTGTTGGGTTGCTTGTAGACATTTCCATGAAAGCGAACGTTCCAGCCGGAGCTGGTCCAGTTGGCATATGGGTCGATGTTCAACACATTGGTTGGTAATGCTTTCAATTTGGAGCTGTCCAATCCGAGGGAGCTCACAACTGCGTCTCCAGTCGGGAAACCCTGGAAGAAGTTGGGCACTCCAGATGCGACCCACGAAGGAAGGCCAGACCCAAGGCCCGAAAGAACATTGCCCACATCCGATTCAACGTCGCTCAAGATGTTGCGGCCAACGATGGGAGAGGGATTATGCTCGACGGGGGAAGGTGTAATGAAAGGGTCGGGCGGGCTAACATTGCCGACGAAAGCAGTTGGAGCCGGGGAAGTAGAAGCAATTGCGACAAGTGAGGCCTGTACAAGGGCATATACAGGAATGTATCTCATAGTTTCCCAGTAGGTCCCAAATCATAGGACAGTTCTAGCTCTGAACAAAACGCTCGCAAAGTAACAATACCAGTTGGTAGGGAAATTTAGTACAACTGGGAGTTTATAAGATTTTAGTTGACAAGTTTTGACACTATGACGTTCGATCTATTTAAAAAAAAACTAAACAAGGTCCTGTAAGATCCCAAAGTGAAAAGGGAAATAAACAAGAAATATCGATCTACGTCATTGTAAGATTGACGATCGGGTGGGTCAGTCACCACGAAAATATTTGCGTGCCCGACCGTTGCAATTTGTGCGGAGTTTATGGGTTTGAGGTGTGGGGGGGGGGGGGGGGGGGGCTGGCGGCAAGGGGAAGGCGGTTTGTAGTTCAAGTGGAATGCCATCACCCCCTTCGAGACCTTCGACGACCAGTTCCTTCTCGGTTACGTCTTTGTTACAGCTGCTCACTCCCTGCACCTAGGTATTCGACCATGTCTGCTGATCTCGCTCCTGAACCGGGCTATATACCTGTGTCGCCAATCTATGTACTCGAAGCTGTTAGGGCAAAGGCGAAAGAGATCCTGACAGCCTTCTTTGATAACGTCAAACAGTGATGCATTCCGCAGATGAAGACACCAGGAGAGTGATTATGCAAGAGATTCAAAGCAGCAGCACGTCACACGCATCTTTGTGATATGTTTGCTCTTCCGGCAAAAGTTGACTACACATTGGAATGAGATGTTCGGCTATCAACAACGTTTTTGGTAGTTATGTCTCTCCACTCATCCTCTTCTTTCTTTGCCCTGTCTCTTCATTGCCTCCTACGATTGTGCGAGAGTTGGGCCGATGTTACATGGTTGGTGATCCAATTGCTAATGGATGCGCTTCTCGCCAAATGCCATCATGAACATGTCTACAGATTTTGAACACCTAAAAGACCTGTGCATAAATCGGAGAACAGACATACAGTTGGCTTCGTATAACTATAGCCAGTGAGATCCTCAAGCTCTTAGTCCTATTGTTTCTAGGCCTCTGTGCTCTCTGCCCATATCAAAGATGGTTAACGACCCCATATTCTTTCTTCGCCCTGTCTCTGCTGCAGGCATGAGTAAGATGTAGTCAAAAAAAGTCTCAGCCCTAAACATGCCCTTGCATTACGTTAGCACTGGACCACCACCAGTCTTTCGGCGATTGTCAGATTGGGTTCGAACGCACCGCTATTCAACACCGGTATAGAATTGACTCGATCGATCGGAGCCCTTTTTTGCATGACACTCGGCTCGCTAACCCTTAGTGCTCATTACGAAACTCATCCACCATCCGCCCGGCTTCTCGATGTCCACCGCTTTATTGCGATCATACTGACCCTAAGCAGCGTGGGTGAGTATATTAAGAGGGTCCTTCTGGCATGGAGAAACTGAATGTAGCCGATTTTCTTTTATCCTGGCCCCTCGCGCTAACCTAGCTGTAGGTCGTTCCTTAGGCCTTATTCAAAGCGGACTAGATTTGCTGAGCGAAGCGGAAGCAAATCATTACCCGTACGCGTATCCATCCCCCCGGTGGTCGCTCACGGGTGGCTGGAATAGAGATGGTCAACTCTTTCATCGTTATTATTAGATCTCCAATTCTGAACTTCGGGTTTGGGGATCACTTTAGCCATTAGGGGTTAAATTCTCCTAGGTATACCGAGAATAGGTATAGAAATAATCAAGTGGTAAACATTGATCCTTTACGAGTATACTTGTTGGAAGGTCACGTGACCACCACTGTTTGCTCCCAGTACTTAGTCTCAGTCATAGCATGTAGATAGTTTCTCTCTCTCTCAACGCATCAAGAGATTTCCAGTTACATCTACATTCATCGTAGATCTCTAGTATCTCTAACAGGTTATGAGCCTCGCGCTTTCGAGTCCTCTAGATACAACAGTCTACCCTATAAAGATTCACCACCTCCACAGTGGCGGTGTAGAGATCTGCAAAATTTAGTCCTAGTGAAATTTAGCACTCTGTATTCACCATGTATTGCTTTGCTCTTGAATTCTTCCTTCTTCAACTACCCTCTCTACCATACAATTCAATTCAATTCACTATGGAATACCCTGAGCTCCCTATTGAAGAGGTCCCTCGTACCCCAAGCCCCCCACCCGAACCACCGGATTCCGATACCGAGTCCTTTACCGCCGATACCACCAATTCCGCTGCTTCTGCCATGCCTTGTGAGCCCTTTCCGATGGGTAATCTTGACAGGAAATTACAACGTTGGAACTGGCTAGAGCGAGATACTGCTATCCAAGTGCTTACTTTGGATAGTATTGACTGGTCGAAACAAAGAATTGCAGATTATCTTGGTATCACCCGGAACCAAGTACGCTGGGCGATTGCACGAGGTACTCCTACGCCTCGTAAGCCCCCGGGTCGAGTCCCAAAATTGATAAGGAGTGAAGTGGATGATATTATTACTTTTATCACTACAAATGAGATCAATCGCCGGCTTTCGTACGAGAAGTTAATTAATATTCCATCTCTTAATATCTCTGTTGATACACTTCGACGAACCTTGGCTAGTAGGGGATATAACCGGCGTGTTGCGCTTGGTCGACCTGATATAAAGGAGAAGAATCTCCTTGAACGCCTCACTTGGGCACGAGCTCACGTTAACTGGACTCGTGATGATTGGTGTCGAATAATCTGGACTGATGAGACCTGGGTAACCCCTGGATACCACCGCAAGGTACGAGTGACTCGGCGAGCTGATGAAGAAAGGCACCCTGACTGCCTTCGACCTCGACGCCGGAAATGTGGAGGATGGATGTTTTGGGCTTCGTTTTTAGGCCTTGAAAAAGGCCCGTCCCTCTTTTGGGAGAAGGAATGGGGCTGGATTGATGCCGAAGGCTATGTCTCGCACATTGCTCCTTTAATGGAGGTGTTTTTTCGCCTTCGAAAGGATCGAAACCCAATTGTTATGCAAGATAATGCGCCTGGGCATTCTGCTAAAGAAACAATTGAATACTTTGAGGAGCTTGGTGTTTGTATAATGGCGTGGCCTGCATTTTCACCGGATTTGAACCCTATTGAATCTGTATGGAATTGGATGAAGGATTGGATAGAGGAGAAGTATGGAGATCAATATATGACGCCTACTACACTCCGAGGGGTTGTTCGTGATGCTGGGGATGCTGTACCGGAGGATTTCTTGAATGGACTGATTGAGAGTATGCCTGCTCGGTGCCAGGCGGTTATTGATGCTCAGGGGGGTGCTGCTAAGTACTAAGTGTTGTATGTAGTAGTGGCATTGTATATGAGAAATTGTTGTATGTTGTGTGTGAGAGAAATGGAGAGTTGAAAGGTTGAGAACTCTGTTTTTTAAAAGAATACTGTAGTATCAATTTGTAAAATACCATATTAAATACTATGCTAATTTATACGCTAGTACGCCACTGTGGAGGTGGTGAATCTTTATAGGGTAGACTGTTGTAACTGTACAGACTCGAAACCCTGGTTTTCCTCCCATTGGTGTACTGCGTCGCACCACCCCACTGTGGAACCTCTGTGGTCTCGTTTTGACCCCACAAACCAGAGTTTTCATCACCCTATTGGACGAGATTAACACCTCGCCTACCCCTTGGGATCTTCATCCATTGTAGGTGGATCCTACCTCGTCGCCGTCAAATCACGTCGCCGACAACCCTCGACAACCCGAAAATCGGACCGTCGAACCCCACATTCCACTCGCTACCCGCTGTAGCGAGCCAATCACATACCTCTCTTGACGAGCACATCGGTACGGAAGAAGACGTCATGCAGGCCTCATACAATATTGAGGACTTTACCATCAACAGCCATGAGATTGACATCTCATCTGCCGTCCCAAAATTGAAGGGACAATCCAACTTCAGAGACTGGGAAACCGCTCTCTACATAGCTCTTGCAGCTAACAACCGTTACTACACATACATGATTTCTAATGGGATCCCAATCCCAAAGATCCCGAGTATCAGGACTCCAGTCCTGAAGCTGTTCGCAATCTTCTTATTGAAGAAGCTCAGGATCTTGCAGGTGATCATACTACAACAGTTGTCATCTCTGTTGCTGAAATTCGTGATCGTGTGAAGCAAGTCATCGAGTCAAACATTGTACTCCGAAAAGAGTATAACTTGAAATGTACAACTGGGATCTGTGCAATTCGAGAGCGAATCTCTTACTAAGAGGCACTCTCTCTCCAGAGCCTTTTTCTCATATCGCTCAAAACACTGATGTACGGGACTCATTTAAGAAACTGCGTGCGACGTACGCTGTTACATCCCATCAACATTCATTCGCCCGCTATACCAAGTGGACTGATCTTCGCTTTAAGAATGGAACTGCTAGTGAGTTTGTACGCAAGTTCCAGGAAACTCTTCGTGATCTCACATCTATTGATGGCAAGATAAACTCGGTATATGTACTATGCCAGTTCAAGAAAGCCATTAATGAAAACCCCAAGTGTTATGCCTTTCTCCAGAACCTTAGGGTTGATGAGAAGGATGTCAATCTCATGGACCAAGTCTACGCCGAATTCCTCGAGGTAGACATCCATAACCGGTCTATGAATTCTTCCTACAATGCAAACTCGACTACTGTTCAAACCTCGTCATCGTCGCACAATGACAAGAAGAAAGACACGAAGAAAGGAGGCAATGACAAGCAATCCAATTCGAATAACTCATCGAATAATAATAACAACAAGGACAAACCCTCGAAGAAGAAGACCGACTTCGTCAAAGAAGAGAACGTCATCCTTTGCAGACATCATGGGACTCTTGGAAATCATTACTCCAACAAGTGTCCCTTGCTAAAGAATTCGGCAAACGCCACGACCATTCAACAACCTCAGCAGCAACCTCTTTTTCAACAGGTTGCAGTCCCTCAACCAGGCCAAATCATAGGCCAGGTTGACAACCAAGGTCGGATCCTTTCTCTACCGCAACAACAGCCTCGCCAGGGAGCGAATGCAATCTTTGCGCCAGCATCCTACCCCACCGTACCGCAAAAAGGCCCTCCATCGGGGGATCCCTTAGCGCGGTATAACAATCTCTTTACGAATGTGCTCTTTGCGGTATCCAGGCAAATGCAGTTCATGGTTCCCATATTGTGTCGAAGGAAGGCCTATTGGCTAACGACAACAATGATGTTACCCGCTGGATGATCGATTCCGGTACTAGCACACATATGACTCCCCACAGATCTGTCTTTGTCAACTTTAGACGGTGTGTATTGCCTGTTTCGACAGCCACTGGGGATGTCTTCTACACTGAGGGATATGGAGATGTAATCCTACACCTGCTGGATCAAGATTCATCAGGAAAAATGGCCCCTCTCACTCTCCAGAAAGTGTGGCTTGCGCCAGATCTTCGCTCCAGCTTGATCTCTATGTCTGCTCTCGACAAGGCAGACATTGGCACATGGACAAAGAATGGCATGATGACATTCAAACATCAAGATTTCTATGGCCCAGAGTCTACCATTGGTTTTGCTACCTGTGAAGGAGAACATTACTGGTTGAACTGCGCTGGCATTGACAAGATTGATCATATGATTGACTGTAATCTTGTTACTGGCTCTCCAAACTCTGTCTTTGCTACACAGAGAGAGATCATACCTATCTCCATCGATCTGGCACATCGTCGAGCTTGTCACGCCGGCGAGGAGCGTGTACGAAAGATGGAGATATTTGCTGACGGCGTCAAGCTAAAGAAAGGCGCCGGCGTCACCTTTCCTTGTGTCCTTGCATTAAGGGTAAGGGCCACGCATTACCTTTTGGCAAAGAACGATCTATTAGATCAAAGCCTGGCGAGTTCATTCATCTAGACGTCTGGGGACCGATCTCTATCGCGTCTCACGGAGGTGAGCATTATTTCGTGACGTTTACGGATGATGCAACCCGATTTACATGGCTGTTTCTACTAAAATCACGATCTCAAGTCACCGAGGTCTACATACAATTGGAGACCTATTTGAAGACTCAGTTTAACTACGTCATCAAGAAGGTCACGGCGATGATGCTCCAGAGCATAAACCACTTGCTGCTTACCTTGCTAGCAAGGGAACGGTATGGGATCCAACTCCTCCCTACACCAAGCAACTGAATGGTGTCGCCGAGATCAAAAATCGTCATCTTGTTGAGCCGTTAGTCGCTGTTATGGCCGAGTATCAGCTTCCAAAATATCTTTGGGGACTTCTTCTTGGTGGAATCAATTACACCATGAATCGCCTCTACGCGTCGAAGATTGGCATGTCCTTACGAAGCCTTGTTCGGCAAGAAGCCAAATCTCTCAAACCTTCGTGCTCTCGGTTGTCAATGCTGGTTTCTCATCCCAAAAGAGAAGCGAAATACAAAGCTAGATCCTCACATGGAGGAGGCAAGGCTGCTCGCGTACGACGAAGGAGACAACTATGTGGTCTACAACGTCCGTACCAAGAAGATTGAACGTTCACAGAACGTCATTTTCAATGAGAATCCTTCTCCGGCAAGTCTGCCTGACCCTGCCTATGATCTTAATATTACAGGCATGAACCAAGAACATGAACATGATTCGCAGGATCGTCATATCCCAATCGATTTCCTACGGCCTCACCTCGAGAATCCGTTTAACATACGATCTACCTCCCCACCCTCTCCTACGGTCGAAGATGATCCCGAGGATCAAACGAGGGCTCCGAATGCTCTCGACCCGTCGAATCCCGCGCTCTTTGAAGAAGATCTTGCATGGTCAAATGATGAAATGGCGGGCAGTTTTGGCAGGTGTGTGGTGGAACAAAGGGTGGATACTGGTGCCCACTTTGAAGCAGGTGGGCGAGGGGTTCTCGTCGAACCACAGCCTGTTTCCCGACAGGTTGTTAATATGGACATTCCCCTGGAAACAACCATTGATCTATCTCAGGAAGATCCTCTGCAAGATGACGAGGATCATGATCAATCACCATTACAGCATGATCAAGTAACTTTTGAACATAATTTCTCTCGCCTAGATCCGGTACCGGATGACAGGAGTCGAGATCAAAGCTATGTTCAACCCATTCAGCCCATTCAGCCAGAAACTGGCCAGTTACGACGATCAACACGGATCAAGAAACCTAGCAGAGCTTACATTGAAAGCCTGGCTAGCAAGTCATTCTTTGATTCCAATGTTCTTCGGTTGCTCGCTGAACAGCCAGAGATCCTAATCAGTCTTTTCGCAAATGCTACCTCGAATGAGCAGTACGCTGTATCCAAACTGACGCCTAAAGACATAGGCTTTGAACCTAACAGTTGGTAACAAGCTATGTCCTGTGTCGAGAAAGACAAATGGCTAGTCGCTGCTCACAAAGAACTACATCGTCATCTTGTTAACGGCACCTGGAGAGTGATGTCCAGGACTAAGAGCAAGAAGAAACCTCTTACCCTCCGATGGGTGTTCAAAGTTAAGCATGACGGTACCTACAAGGCACGGCTTTTTGCTCGTGGCTTTCGTCAAGATCCCGACTGCTGATATGGCAGCGGATGGACTGACAAAACCCCTTGGCAAAACGCTATTCAAGCGCTGGATCATCCAAATGGGCCTCACGGTCTATAAAAACGCGCTGAATGGATAATTTACGGTTTGCATACTACAAATGGGGGGTTAATGAAGGTCAAAAACTGGTTTTTTACATGGAGAATTGGGGTTGTTTAAACTATGCTGTCGACTAATAGTGCTAGTCGTGGGGGGTGTTGGAAGGTCACGTGACCACCACTGTTTACTCCCAGTACTTAGTCTCAGTCATAGCATGTAGATAGTTTCTCTCTCTCAAAACGCATCAAGAGATTTCCAGTTACATCTACATTCATCGTAGATCTCTAGTATCTCTAACAGTTCCAATTCGTGAGGGATGAATTTTTCCCCTTTTGCCCCATGGTAGAGTGGTCAGCCCCCCCCCCCAGTTGAGTAGGTGACAGTTCTCACCTAGGTGCGTTTGGTGTCCGGACTTGTCTGCCGATATTGCGTAAAAAGAAGCACTTCAAAGCTTCTCTTCGGAATCTATGTTGTACGGAGCATTTGATCGAAGATCCGACAGTTGGGGTCCACCTGTGGAGATTTTATGACGCAACAAAATCGAACAGGGAATCCAATGAAAGGGAATTTTCAACCTTCTAGTCTTCTCTCCTTCCCCATAATATTCTTGACTTTCCAGTTGCCCAAAACCCCTAGGATAAGAAGGTAGAACTAGTAGGGGTCGGAAAGGGGGTGTGCCATGGATTTATTGCCGGAGAGCCATGACAACGCTCGTCGCGCCCGAGAACTATTCAACTATTTCCAACCCGACAATCCAGCCCTCCTCCCCCATATTTCGAAATTCAGCCAACTGCCATATAAGGCGAGCCCTAACCTCGTTCTGACCTCTCTGGCTCAACTCGCAGCGCTGAAGTTGGGAGTCCAACGCGCAATCATCAGGTATCAGCCTTTCGGCCCCAAAAGAGATCAGCAGCTGATTTAATTTTAGCTTGATCGGTCGGGAAACACTGTATGTGGTCGCAGAAGCAACACGGTCTTTGCATTTGGCCGACAACAGCGTTTGCGACAATGACGGCGATAGCTTGTGGATGGGTTGTTCAAATGGTCCTCTCGCAGGCACTTTGTGTGAGGTAAAAAAATTTGTGCAGATCATGTAAAGAATCGCAATAATTAGTTGAACTGACCAAGTCCGGATAACACTAGGCAACTATTGCACTGCACCCGACTGCGGAAGAAAGACATCGTTACTTCATTGTCGAAGATTTGAAAGAACATCTAACCTTTTGCAACATACCCTGCGTCGCCGGTGCCCCGCACTTTCGATACTACGCCGGTACTCCTCTGACAACTACTAGTGGCATCAATATCGGTAGCCTCTATGTCATCGATCCGCGGCCAAATCTACACCTCAGCGAGCTTCACAAAGAGACACTTAGTGTCATTGGGGCTGCAGTCATGGAATATCTGGAGACATCTCGTCAATCACTAGAGAGCGGGCGGTTAGCAAACCTGCTAACTGGCCTAAATACGTTTGTCCAAGGAGGGGACGGTATTGATCCCATCAAAGAACCTCTTTCGAGACCCTCAAGCTCATCGGGGCTAGATCAATTACACACACCCAGTCCTCTCACAATCCCGACCGAAACACCCGAAAGCGGTAATACGCAAAGATTGAAGAAAGCTGAAAGAAATAAAGCACAAGCAGAAGGTAGCCCTATGGTTGCTTCGGATGCTACATTAACTAGCCACCGCGATCAGAATCCATCCTTTCAACCGGTCAATGCTTCAATAGATTATTCAACCATCGAGAACGGATTAACATTTCAACGCGCGGCACAAATCATGCGAAAGAGCCTGGACCTTGGAGAAGATGGCGGGGTCGTAATATTCGATAGCAATGCCACTCCCGGGTTAGATCTCGACGAAGACTCAAGAGATGCGCCGGCTGACTCTCGGCCCCTGGCCAAAATCTGCGCCTTATCGAGGAAACACAATGATATGATCGGTCCTCAAGATCAGCCGAATTCCTTGCCGATAACTCAAATGGATCGGGGATTCCTAAAGCGTCTGTTACGCAGGTTTAGCAAAGGCGCCATCTGGTATTTCCATGAAGATGGATCTGTCTTTTCATCGGATGATGATGATGCAAGCAACTCAGAAAGCGAAGGCGATGATCTAAACCCCTATTCCCAGAGTCCCAGCATGTCCCAGCCACAACTCCAGGGTGTATTACGGGAAAGCGATCTTCGAACTTTGAGGAAATACTTCCCTGATGCTACTCGTATCGTATTTACGCCTTTGTGGGATTCAGTCAAGTCACAGTGGTTTGGTGGCTGCTTTTGCTGGAGCTCGGCTGAAACTCGCATCTTCAGTGCTCACGTCGAGCTAGGTGGTGTTCTCGGATTTGGTTCTTCACTGATGGTGGAGCATAGTCGTATCCAAAGTCAAGAATCGGACAAGAAGAAGGCAGATTTTATCAGCAACATCTCGTGGGTTATTTCCAGGGACCTTTCTTCTCGATGCCCTGCCAAGGATGTTGCGTTGAAGTCAGTCGAAATTAAACACTAATCGCATCTTTCGGTAGACATGAGCTTCGAAGTCCGCTACACGGAATTCTAGCTGCGAGCGAATTCCTTGCTGAACAAGTCGGTTCCGAGCTCCCCAAGTCCCTCCTTGATACCATTCGTGCCTGCAGTCAAACACTTCTGGATACGTTCGAGCAGATTTTGGATTTCACGAAGATCAACTCGTTTCAAAAGAAGCGACGACACCACACTCTTCGCTTATATGAGGACCGGGGTGTGGCAAAATCATATGCATTGCCTGAGTCTCTACACATTCTAAAGAATACCAACATTGTGGCAGTCATTGAAGAGGTTATCGAAAGTATTGCTTTTGGGGCAACCCACTACAAAGGAGGACTTTTTGACGATTCAAACTCTGCTCCTATCAAGCACGTCGATGTCTCCATTGACGTGGCCCCTGGTGACTGGCTCTTTGTCTTAGACCGAGGGGCTTTGCGGCGTATAGTCATGAACATATTCAACAACGCGCTCAAGTACACCCAGGAGGGATCCGTTTCTGTCCGTCTTGAGATTCAAAAGGGCCCCGTGAACTCGAAAATTGACCACTCCAACGCGCTTCTTTTGACGGTCTCAGACACTGGAAGGGGCATTTCAAGCGAATACCTCCGCTCCGACCTCTTTACTCCTTTTTCGCAAGAGGACCCTTTAGCACCGGGCACTGGACTCGGGATGTCTATCGTTCAAAATATCCTCCGATACCTTGGTGGCAACATCAAAATCAAGAGCCAACTGGGCATAGGAACCACTGCCGAGATTTCAATACCGCTCACATGCCCCAGAAGTGAACGTGAAAAGGATTATAGTATTACTCAAGAGCCTTCTATTCAGTCCACGTTCGATGACCTTCAGTCTCTGAAACGTGAGATCAAAGGAAAGGCAGTATCCTTTCTTCCCTTTGAGGACACTTCATCGAAAGTTCTTCCTTCCACCCGCGCCATCACAAACTACTTGACAGAATGGTATGGTGTAGAACTTCAACCTTGGACCCCGAACGTCCACGTAGATCTCATTGTCATGGATGAAACCCAAATTCCGCGCATGCATTCAGCACCATTACCTAAAGTTCTAGTTCTATGTCGGAATGCGCATCCATCGCAGGCTATCATCCAGAACTTGGAACTACTATGCGAGCGTGTCGAATTGCTGCATCTTCCGTGTGGACCCCATAAACTAGCACGGGCAATCCAACATTGTCTACAAGGAACACCAGTCAAATCATCTTCACAAGTCTTTGATGAAAAGCCCCAAAATGATTGCCCAGAATTTGGTGATCAACAAACCAGCCCAGTCCTACCTCTGGCGACTGCTACACTGCCACTCGCGACCCAAATCCAACCGAACACGAACACCGAAACACTCTCCTCTCTCTCCACCTCTCTCGGGACGAATCTTACGCAGCCACAAAGCCAACCACTTCCAGAAACCAAAGACCTTTTGGTTGACAGGACGGTTCAAACTATCGACGGATCTGAAGGGCTTCGCATTCTTCTAGTTGAAGACAACCCCATCAACATGGCGCTACTTCAGAAGCTAGTCGCTCGGCGTCATCCAAGTATCTTTGATACCGCTGTAGACGGTCAAAAAGCCGTTGAAGCAGTCAAGAAAATGCCCGAGGGGTACCACCTCATATTCATGGGTAAGTCGCTCGCATATTGCACATTGTATCTACGTGCACCAACCCGTTCCTAATAGCTTGGCTGACTTTCACACTTAGACATGTCAATGCCCGTGATGGATGGCTTCGAAGCCACAGAGGCGATTCGGGCCCTCGAGTTGGAACGACAATCCGTATCACCAGCCAGGATCATTGCCTTGACAGGTCTGGGCTCGGATGAACATGTGATGAAGGCATATGCTGCAGGCGTTGACATGTTCGTCACAAAGCCTGTTTCGTTTAAAGAAATTGCTCGACTGATCGATGATGTGAAGAATCACGTTCCTTGGACAGACCAACAGTCACTGTGATTAGGTCGACAATGTTTACTTGTTTCCCAATCACTAGCTCATTCTTTGCTTGTTCTTGTGTACATATTTGAATGAACTGACAACCTGACGCATCTACTGATTGCTCTACACCGAAGATCTTAAAAGTCCGAGTATCTAGGAACAGCGATCTTGATATGATCTGCGCGGATAGGTGACCTATGAAATAAAACAGGGCCGACTCTGAGAAATTATGATGCGTGTATGGGCAGAATAAGAATGGCTTGCATCGAAATTGCAAGGGCAAAACGAATTCAACAACTTGCCGCGCCGACAAAGTTGGTGCAGCAATTTCTGCGCTCAACAACCAACACGCGGATAATATCTTTGTCCCGTCAATATGTCATATATAGACCAATAGCCCTCATCTTCTTCCTCATAACTGTTAATCGATACCCTACGTTGTGTTCTCGCAGGCCGCCAGGGTGGAGTTTACCTTTCCTAATCGGGACTAAAACTGACTTGAAACACAAGATGCGCGAGACCTTGCGGGGGACACGCCGGTGAGTCAGTAGTTATGTGGGTGATCACCGGCGAATCCTCGCTGTAAGATGGGGTTTTATTTTTTTCATAAATAGTGGCAGAGACGAAAAGGAAGTGGCGGTACACAAAACACCAGCCAGGAAGTCTATTAGAAGAAAGGGATAAAAATTGATATATGTCAAAATGAGTTTTGGACCATAACCGCTGGCTAGTCTCGGCGAGATCCATTACATGTACTTTGGCTTCAAATTCGATCAGATCAATGGCTATGATGGCGTCCTTCCTGAAATGCAGCAATTTCCTCCCATAGCAGCCCTAGCCAGGTTTGCACGCCGCATCTGACGAGGCTCGCGAAGAGACTCACGGACGAACTCGGGCTCAGGAGCTGCATCCCGGAGCTCTTTGTTGAATTTCCCCAGCCTCTGTTTCGCAGCAATCCTTTGCTCATAGATCAGATTGAGCCAGTTGGCTAGTCGGTAACCGCCTTTGGCAACCTGCAGCTCAATCGTGCCGATAGCGGAGTTGTAGTATGTCGGGTAGAGATCGCCGGTCTGTAAGGCAGCAGCTCCGTCCGGCATTACCACAGTACAGACCAAGGCATTGGCATCCGACGCCCATCTAGTGGCAGTGGTGACAGTATCACTGATAGTATCACCTTGGATCCAGTTCCGAGCTTGTTTTTTATAGGTGCCAGAAGTGATTTCATCGACCAGGCTCTCGGCCCATCCCTGTGCATCGGCGAGCGAATCACCACCAATCAGTTGTGCGGGCATGTATGTATCCCAATCCGCGTGAAGATTGTCACTGTAGTTATTGAACGTGACCTGAATACCATTTCCGCCAACCTCATAGTTCTCATCGTGCAATGGCTGCGTGAGATCACCAATAATGTGCACAAGGAATCTGAGTGCTTCGGCGGTATGGGCAGTGCTTAGTTTGCGATTGCCTGCACGCAGGGTGTAATTGGCAATTGCAGAGATCGAGCAGCCTTCGTCTCCACAGTCGCGCTCGTAGTCCACATTACAGCTTGTTGGGGGATCATCCATGGCATCAATGTAGTGCAACGGAGCTGACCATTTGCCGTCATCTGTGAGGCGATAACCGTCCGCCCACGACGCAATATTTGCCAAGTATGCGCTAGAAGTGTCATTGAGGATTTCTTGTGCCCTTGAGCTCCATTAGACTTGAAGACTGCCGTTATCTTCAGGTTCTTGGGTGACGTACCATGATGCGGCTTCAGACGAAAGGTAATGTTGTGCAACATAGGCCACAGTTGCATGGCCCAACGCACCCCACGCATTAGCCCCATAAATCACCCCGAAGGTGACGAAAGCAATGCTGGTTAGAGACGCCATTATTGGAAAGTCTTTGAGGGGGTCACCGTCTACAGCAGTTTGCGGAGTGTATGTTCATGAAGGTCAACGAAAATCTGATTGCAACGTATAGTTCCAGGTGCCGGTGGTTTCTACTTGATGCGAGTCGAGATTGCCATGAAGCCAGACGATGTTGCAACCAAAAACTAGACTGATGCAAGGGCTTGTCAGCAGATAAGAACTGGGTTCCGGGGGGGTCTGATTCGTGACCGAAATTGCGGGGCACCAAAGCATTCCAGGGCCACCGGAGACCACCGCTGAAGTGGCCCCCAAAATTTATCTCGATTGCTTCGAATTTCTTAGCAATTGTTTTAACACGAGAAAAAAGAGAAAACAAAAATTTCAAAAAAAAAAAAGAGTTCTTGTTATTCTGTGCTTGATGAGGGATGGATAAACAACGTAATACCTGGAAGTGTAAATTGGGGATAAAAATGTTCAAGTAGGCCGATATTGATTTTGTAAAAAAAAAAAAAACGCCAACATGCTCGCAAAGATAGGGCAGTATAGCAGAGATGGCGAGCAAGAAAAAGATGTTTTCTCGCAGAATCCTCATTTGGTTGCCTCCACCGCCCGTGTCAAACATAAATATAGTAGCGCCCATCGCTGAGAAGAGATTGAGTCCCCAATACATCCGCCGGATGAAAGGTCTGCAATAAAATGCATCATAGGTCATGGAGGTGCCAGCTTCGAGAGCGAGGAAACAGATGCCAAGAAGATCCATTTCGTCCCCCAAAGGTGATGGAGATTGGAAGAGTGGCTTCTTAAGGTATGAAATCCAAGTTTTTTTAGAAAGCGAGGGAATCATTCCGAACAAAGCCAATAGCATGGAAGGTTATTGATCCCAATAGTTGGCCAGCACGACTGATTGTCTGGCTTGGCAGTGACGAGCTCTCGGTCAACAATTTGGAGTCTTCGAGCGGGGATGTCGCGCATCCAGTCATCCTTGCAGTCTTCTAGGAGCCGCTGAAGGGTTCAAGCGCTGATAGATCCTATCGGTGCGTGGTTTTTCTCACGTCTCTTAGCGCCCTCTTGTCGCGCGACCCGCGACGGTGAAACCCAACCTACGGGGAACGAGGGACAAAATTGGGTCTTCCCACTTGACAGACGTTCTCTGTACCTGGACAGTGGTCTGTCAGAATCTCCGGAACTTTGAAGACGGTCAGTTTCATGTATTGTCTCGCCGGGCGAAGTGAACATTGAAGGCGATGATCTCTCCGGAATGGGTCCTTTTTGCTGCTATCGGACCATATGCCGCAGCAGAGCACTCTGTGAAGCGTTTCCAGAAGAAGACAACATAGACTCTACAAGACGGGTTCTATGCCAACAGGGACGGGGTGCTCCTTCAGCCTAAACACCAGCATGCCCTTTCTAGTAAACAGCCGTCATTTCGTGTACCCGGCCGAGAAGCAATACTGAGAGATTGTCCACAAATTACACCGCGCGAGATATGGCACAAGTTAAAAAAAAACCGATACACTTGCCAGCTACTCAGCTGGGGGCAGGCTCCTTGGGTGCTGATTCGAACTCTTTGGTCGCATCATTCGGAAGCTTCCGACCACTACGAACTATTCACGGGTGACCTGGTGCTTTGTAGCTTGGGGATTTTCGTTGGTAAGATACACAACCCTAGTCATGTGCACACTAGCATTGTACTTAACATGGAAGGTAGACCCACGCGCAAAGATTCTCATCTGAAATTCGATCAGTGCTGCGCGGAAGCCTCGGCCCGATCCTGAACCGATTTGGCAATAGCCGGACGTTCCTGCACCAGCTTCAACCAAGCAGCGACATTGGGGAACTCCTTCTCCAAATCAAGTCCAAATTGGCCAGTAAGCAGGTACCAAGGAACAAAAGCGGAATCAACATAGGAGAACTTGTCACCGACAAGATACTGCTTGCCCTCGAGGGCGCGGTTGAGCACGCCCGAAACACGGCGGATTTCATTGACGTAGCGGTCGATTGCGCTTTGTACCTTCTCCGAGTGGTAGTGGGTGAACCAGACAGCCTGGCCGAAGTATGGGCCTTGGCCAGACATCTGGAAGTGGAGCCATTGCTTGGCAAGGTAGTATTCCTTGGAGCCGGTGGCAAAGCTGATGGTGTTTTGCTTGTCGTACGTGTCAACCAGGTACTCGACGATTGCGCCGGATTCCCAGAGCGTGATGTCGGTGTTGGGGTCCTGGATTGCGGGGACGCGGCCATTGGGGTTGATGGACTCGTATGGCTCTTTCTTCATATCTGGGAAGTCGATAATCTTGTGGGTGTACGGAATGTTCAGCTCTTCTAGGACCATGATCACCTTCCAGGGATTAGGACCCGGGCCATGTCCATAGACGGTGATGGGCTTGAGAGACATTGTGTTGATTTTGGTTAGGTGAATTTGTGGGGGGGGTTGGATTGATAGTGAGTGGGAAGTTCGAGTGAAAATAACGAACTAGATCAGGAACTAGGCTCTCTTAAATCAAGCTTCCAACCCCTCATCCCCCCACACTTCCGGTCGATTATTCATCCTGGATAATCGAAGATTCCAACCTTGGAAGCAAGGAGTTTCCCAGGTGGAGCCTGAAGCTGACAAATGGCCCGTGGGGGACCCTGCGGAAATTTCTAGAGCAGGTTTGGATCCCTCCTTGTCGCCTTCGCCGACAAAGACCGGGCTGCCAAGCCGAACTGCCGGGTGTGTCTGCCATGAAAAGGATTACTAACCTGCTGATCTTTCACCAGGGCAACCTTGGAAGACTGAACGACCATGTCAAAGCTGATCGTGAAAGAGAGTGACGCTGCTCCGTACATCTTGCAAAACACTCCGGGGAAACCCAATAGGGAAGATCCAATAGGGGAGTTGACATGAAAAACCGAATATCAACCTAGTTGGAACTTGGGCTGCTTCACGACTCAGAAGGTTCGAATCTTCCCAAGGTCCCAATCACGGTTATCTGAGATCAGATGCTGGATGACAGCACAATCATAGGAGGTTGACTCTTTCTAGAGTTCCGAAGAGAGGCTGACACATCACTGACTTAATCCCCTTGCCGGGGGACGAGCCAATTGCAATGTCATTTATGATCGTGGGAAATCTGTGGATATAGACCGCCAAGGCCACAGGGCGTGTTGGTCAGAATGTCAAAAGAGATAACGTGGATTGTGGAGAGAACACGGGAGTCATCTGGAAAAGGTCGGAGTTGAAAAAAAAAAAAAAAAAACAAAGCTAACAAGCCTCGAACGGTTTCTCTCGGACTAACGTCCCTGCTCATAAAAAGTACTCCGATGCATGTAGATATATCCCTGCAGAATTCAACACAAGGAGATCTGAGAAGTCGATCGAATCTCAAATAGTAGCTCCCCTTTTTCTTATGGACGACAAATCTATCGCTGTCAACAATCGGAGAACTATACATCGGAATAAAAATCTCCGTGCTCGGACTAAGATCGGACTACCAAAAACCAGAACGGCATGCTCGATTACACCGTACTGACCCAAGACTAAAATGGCGATCCAGTGAAGCATTTGCGAGTCACCTCATCTTGAATCCTTGTGTTTTGGTTTCAAATCCGCAACGACCTCATCCTGTAAGCTTTGAAACTACCAACCCCGCTCTTTTGAGTCATCCTAAGCCACTCTGTAAATGGGCAACGTCTAGGGTTCTAGCCATTTTATCCGCAAAATGTAGGAAGTATCCATGAATTCCTTCGTACTCCATAGAAAGGGGTTTGCTATGGAGTACGTATCCTCATCACACAAGCCGTTGCTAACCGACACGAAAGGCAAAACCCCCATCCATGGAGTATACCTGGACCTATAGCCTTCCCTTGGGCGGCCCAGATCACCATTTTACATAGAAAGAATTCATCTCACAATCCTTTGGACAAGATCCAGACCTTCCGAGATTGCAGTTGTCTCAGCCCGAACATGTGTATAGTAGTAAAAATGCAAAGCCACACCAGCACTAAAAGTTAATGGCGCCCTTTCGCAAGATCCTTGTGAACGGGGAAGTCTTGACAAATTATCAAAGGGCGTGCGAATAAATGGCCGAGATAGGAGCCCGCACTGTTCGGTGTCATCGTTTTAGGTCTAGAGGATGGATACACGTGCCCGAAGGAGCAAGTAGCACGTTTTCCCGTATGAGTTTGACTTTTCACGGTCAACTGGTTCGATTGGATAATTCAAGAGCAACTTGAGGATCGGGATTTTGGGGAGGATTTTCCACTCCAACCTCTAGTAGTCCAATAAAACTTGAACTCCGACCCTTACTCCGATCTTTTTAGCGGCCCCACACGCAAGGCAGCTGTGACACTACTGACGTCTTTTTTTGGTCTGTTCCGCGCGTGGTTAACAGTGTATAAAACTTCTAAACTTGGCGCATAACTATGACTGACGTGGTGGGGCTTTGGTATTTGAAATTTTCTTTCTCGGAGTGACAATCTAGTACGGAGTCAATGATGTGGTGATTTACATCTCTATATATAAAGACCCGATGAGATCCCTGTAGATAGGAACATTCCAATCTACTTCATTGCACAGCATAAGATCTAAAACAGTGCCATCCTTCTCTCGCACCTTGTTCACAAACTATCAACGCCAGACCAACTCCCGTCATACTTCATTCACCTTCCGGTTCCATCTACACCTCAACGAACCCTCCATTATTCCAAAATCTCCCCAGTCACACGCACAAAGCGTTATTTACACTACTCAAAATGTTCGGCTACTCCTCCAACGCGTCTTCCAAGACCTCATCGAGCGCAGCCTCAACACACTCCACCGTCTCCACAGCGACAACTCTCAATTCAGCCAACGCCTCTACCAAGAACCACAAGTGGTACTCACTCGGTTCAACATCCTTGAACTCCGGTTTCCAGAATACGACCACGGATATTGAGAAGAAGAAGCTACACAACGAGGCTCTTGCTAGCTACTTTAGCCTGCGCTAAGTGGCTTCGAAGCAGTGGATGGAGGAGGCATCTACTTTGATGCGAATTACCACTATACCCGCTCGATCCACTAGCGATGCTCACGTCTTCTCCCTTGTCCATTTTTTTTGTGCTTGGGGTACTGCAATTGTTTCGATGCTATGTGCTGCTGCGTCTCCGGGTGCTTGTGTTCACCCTTTCGCCGCAACGATTGAATGATTTGGATACCATATACTTTGTTTTGATGGTTTGCGATTTGAATTTACGGTTCAAATGCGTTTTTCAACGCTGATAGTCTGGGCTGTTTGGCTGTTTTTTTATTTAGTTTCTTTTGGTTGGTGTTCCAAAATGTCCTGTGGAAATAGAGGGATATCTCCCATCTCCAAGTTCTTTCTCTCTTAAAATTAATTCTCTCTCAAGTGAAGTTCTCATCTCCATTCCACATAATGACCAAGTTATGTAGCAGTATCTAGTATGCAATAGCTCGTGAAAGAAAATGATCATCAAGATATGTAACAAGGGCTTAAAAAAACAAACAAAACTGCAGCAGACCATGATAAACGCTTACAAGAAGCAACTTGGAACTTCATTATTATACTACAACCCAGCCATCAACTCTCCCATAGATATGGGCTTCCGGACCGCATTCGAGAAGCCTTCGTGGAAAGTAACCCAGACTTTCCGTCCAGCCTTGGACGACTCCTCAGCCCAGCCATCTGCATTGTTTGGATCATTGGGTTGCGCTGTAGGCTGCTCAACCAGCCTACCAAAGAAGTCACGTTTGACAGTCGCTTCCTTCATTGCTTTGGCTGCGGCCATCTCATCGGAATTCTTGGGACCCTTGGTGCCTAGTGTAGCTGCACTCATGGAATCAGACTGCTTTCGCATCGTCGCCTTGCGATACTCTTGGTCTAATACCTGGCGAACGGCATACCGCACCGGCACTGTACCACCCGAAGCCTCGATGGAGCTACCTTTGATCTTCGAGAAGACCACAAGTGAATCGATTGGCCTGTGTGAGAATGTGTGAGCTGTTTGCATTTCAGGGAAGAGGGAAAATCCCACTCACGGTTCCATTCTGTATGCCCATCCACCGTGGCTTCCTTCATGTTCCACGCGGACTTTTTCGAAAGTCACACCCATCCCGGTCATAACACGCACGGCAGACTGGACAAGTGCACGTTCGGACTCTTTCCGGACGGTGGCGGTGCTTCTCTGTTCTCCATTTCCACGGATAACAACCGGCTTGATGTCGGGCGACAGCATGCGGATCAAGTAAGGGACTAGATCTGTGATTATACTTTCATTCGACCGGAAGATACGAGCCATAGGTGCCGAAAAGGAGGCGTTGAATGCAATCATGGCCGCGCGGTTCTGCTTTTGTGCTTCGAAGGCAGCAAAGTCGGCTTTCGGTCCGGAGAAAGGGTGAGGCTCTTCGGCTTCTTCGTCATCATCGTTTTTGTCATCATCGGTGGTTCTGCCAGTGGCCGTAGCAAAGAGATGATGGAATGCAACAACTGACTGGCTGAGGTATGGAATCAGTTCCCACTCTTGGGATGAATGAACTTTCGAACTGATTGAGTCGTGGAAATGAAGCCAGTCGTGGGCGGCGTTGGGTTTGGAGAAATAATTATCATCCTGGTATTGCTGGATGGGATATGAAGCGAAACAATCCGATACACAGCGGTCATGATCACCGCTAGAATCGATCATTTCCCGCAATCGGTTGATTGCGTGTCGCTTGCGCAGATCCGCCACGCCGACAGGAATACGGCTGTTGGGGGTATCGAAGCGATCTTGGAAACTCATGCCAACGGGAGCGTCTGAGAAGCCAGCTCCCTCTGTGAACACGCGGTTCACAATCTCACGGACACCCCCACGACTTAACTCTTTGAAGAACGCGCTACCCTCAGCCGAGGCATTGAGGACCCGATTCTCCAGCCAGTTCCTCGTCAGTCTGAGCGAGGATGGCAACGACTCGTTTCGAAGCTTGTGCGCCACAAACTCTGCGGCAACGAGCACGCTACGAATATCGCCCTCGGCAGACCCTTGGGTCTTGCCACTGCGCTGTTTTCTGCTCGGCATACCCCAGGCTGCTTCACAGAGCCTTCGAGCCCCATCACTGTCGCAGGGGATGCCTTCGCGGCTGAATATAACCTTAACTCGTTGAACAATATTCTCCAACGGTGCTTGGCGGACACTGATCATCTCTGCAATGGATGATGCCCTGAGAGGCCGGAGACTACTGTGATAGAGGTCATTGCAAACCAAAATCAACGGCCGCATGAATCGAAAGTTGTCACCCTTGCGCTTCTTGCCATTGTTGCCCTCTGAAGACAATTTCGCGTTCCGTTGGTCAAGCAAAACAAGCTCAATGAGGGCCTTCATAAAACCACCCTCACCACCACTTCCAGAACCACCAGTGACACCGTCGACTTCGTCCACCACGACACAGACGGGTTTACCGGCACGGCGGACCTTCTTATCACCGACCTCGACGTTCATACCTTTGACGTTCTCAGTTCCCAGCGCATCACGAATGCGGCCTTTGACCACATCCCTGCTGCGGTCATCGCTTGCATTGATTTCAAGCACTTCGAAGCCAGCTTGTCTGGCACATACATGCGCTAGCGTCGTTTTTCCAAGTCCGGGAGGGCCGCTCAATAAGAGAACTTTTCGGTGGATGTACTCTTCTTCATTCTCCTGGGCAAGCTTCTTCGGTCGAGACTTGGCTAGACCAGGGAATACAATTGACTCCCACCCCTTAAGCCAGCGTAAAACTGATCGATGGGTGCGTTCATCTCCAATAAGATCGGTGAATTTACGAGCACGGTATTTCTCTGTCCACATTGCGGAATCCATCTTCTTCTGCTTTGAGCTCATGTTGTTTGCTTCAATGGTGTGCTGGACTTGGGGTGGAGGAATTGTATTCGCGGGCTTTTTGTCCTTGGCGGCATCGTCCAGCAATTGGTGAATGTCGATACCGTAATAGCTCTTCGTCGCCTTTCCAGGTTCTGTCTCAGACCGACTAGCGATAATTTGCTTGTAGGAAATGGGAGCCTGGACCTTCCTTTGTGAGACATCGTGGGTCTTGCCAGCACAGGTCTTGATCTGGAACCTCCTTGGGGCCTTTGGCGCAGGCCGCGGTGTCAATTGTAATAGTGTTCTGGAAGAGCTAGGTGTGGGATTCGTTATCTCGTTCAATTTCGTAGATACCGGCGGCGGTACCAGTATGCTAGGGAGCTGCGCCGGAGGCTCCTGGAAGAAGTGCTCAGGCAGGTCATATTGATTTTTCAGCTGCTCGTCCCTGAAAGCAGCGAGGTCCTCTTCTTCTTCGTCGTCATCAACGAAGCCTCCAACCATGCGCTGGCGCTTCGGCTCTGTCGACTGCGAGCCTCCCTCGACATTTGTGACTTTCCTCTTCTGCGAATCGTTGGTCGCATTGTTAGATGTGGGCGCAAGCGCGCCCGGAGACGCCAAAAACGGCATTTTAGAAACAGGTGGCGAGGATGGGATAAAAGAGAGGTTCTGAGTAGGAGTGCGAATAATTGGTCTCGGAGTCGCTACGTTCTTTGTTGGCGTATCTACCATGTGGTTGTCAGTGCCACCATTTCCAGGCAATGAGGGCTTGGGATCGCGAACCAGGTCGTATGTCGTCTTCGCTACGAAACACATCAGACAAATCCCACGCTCGGTGTTGAATCACAACTCGATTGCGGGTTTGTTCGCAGCGGTGCAGGTGGATTGCCTCGAGGTCGTCGGAGAATGATTCGGACGGTGGGATTGCGTTGTCAGGACCTTCGGAGTGGAGGTGAAGGGCAGGATCAAACGAGGACAAGAATGATGGCGAGGAAGGAAGCATTCAAGCGTTCAGACATCTCATGTCATTGAGTGATCTCCGATGTAATTCCCATCTGATAGACGCGCGACGCGTGAACAGCGCGCTAGTCCCGTTTTGGCTGCAAAGTCCTTTTTAACAAAGCTCTTCTCCAAAGCTGTGTCTACCAGTGCACTCAAGCAGTGTGAAATTTGTAGTCTGAAGAATTTTCAAAGTAAAGCTTGAAGTTTCTAGTCTTAGATAACGTTTCAATCAAATCAAAATCGGATCAAAAATGAGGGACTTTTGATTTGGTATTTAGACCAAACTAATCTTGGTTCCAGTCCTCCAGGCAATGGTATACTGTACGGTTCATTTAACATACAAAAAAGGTATCAACCGGCTCAATAGGTCATGATACAAAAGAGCAAAAATTCATGCAACCCCCAATCAGGCGTTCTTGACCTTCTCGGTCAGCTCGGGCACCTTGTCGAACAGGTCACCGACGAGACCAACATCAGCAATCTGGAAGATGGGGGCCTCGGGATCCTTGTTGATAGCAGCAATGACCTTGCTGTCCTTCATACCAGCCAAGTGCTGTATAGCACCAGAGATACCGGCACAGAGGTAAAGCTGAGGAGCAACGTTCTTACCAGTCTGGCCAACCTGCAGGCTGTTATCAGCGAAGCCACTGTCAACAGCAGCTCGTGAAGCACCAATAGCAGCGCCGAGGGAGTCTGCCAAGGGAAGCATGATGCGATCAAAATCCTCCTTTGACTTCAAGCCACGACCTCCAGACACGACGCGGGTGGCTGTAGCGAGTTCTGGGCGCTCCGACTTGGCCAATTCCTCGGACACCCACTCAGTCATCACGGGAACGTTGGGGTCCGCTCCATCGACGACCTCGGCAGAGCCACCCTCAGCCTCAACGTCCTGGAAGGCGGTGCCTCGTACTGTGATCACCTTGACGTTGTCAGTGGACTGGACGGTCAGAATCGCGTTGCCGGCGTATATGGGGCGAACAAAAGCTGGATTGTGGTCAGCGACCGGATCACATGTCAATTTCCTTCCTCGGGTTTTCACCTACTGTCCTCGCTCTCGATGCCAGTGATGTCCGAAATTTGCTGCACATCCAAGAGAGCAGCCACGCGGGGCAGCAGACTCTTTCCGAAGGCAGAGTGACCTGCAACAACGTGGGTGAATTCGCCCTTCTTGATGTTCTCGACGAGAAGAGGGGCATAGTTTTCGGGGAGACCCTGTTGTGCAAGAAATCCAACTGTCAGTTTGAGCTCATTTCTACAGATACTGATTTGGAGGATACTGGGGTGTATACCTTTTCGTATGCGTCATTATCCACGGCCAGCACTTTCTCAATACCCTTAATCTTAGCAGCCTCGGCAGCGGATGTGCCCTTGACACCGGAGCCAGCGATGAAACCCGTTACTGAGCCACCGAGCTTCTGTGCAGCTGCAATTGCCGAAAAAGATGAAGATTCCAGCTTGCCATTGCGCTGCTCGAGAACGGCAAGGGTCGAGAGGAGGCGGGCAAGCGCCGAAGAAGCGGGCTGGCTCAGCTTCCGGGTGGGTTGGAGCTGAGAGCGGGCAGCCCGCAGGACAGAGTGCCGAGCGATCGGAATCATGGTGACAACTTGGTGGAATTATTTGGCGCTGTTCTTCCAGGCGTGGGAGAAGAGCAAGGTTGAAGCTCGGCGATTCACGGTGATGTGACTTTCGGTGGCTATCGTCGGGATGCCAAGACTGGCTCCCGAGGTCGGACTCGGTTAATGCGGTAAATGTATATTCCCAAGTACGCATGCGATGGTGATGGAAGGGACTCAATCTACTCTATTGCCCTGTGATATTATAAAGTGATGGTTTAATTGTCTATTGTTAGATTAAGTTACTGGCACAATACAAATAATCGGAATAATAGACACTTGACATTTTGTACGCCAGAAATACCTTTACATGCAGAAAACATTAAGAGCTATAACCTTCATGAAGTCGACTTTCTCTTCTTCTTGCCACCAGTCTTCGTGGCGATGGGCTTGGTTGTGTTACCGTCCTCAAGAGCCTGGGCCTTGAGCTGCTGGAGCTTCTCTTTCCGTGCGGCCACGGATGCAGCATCCTCCTCATCTTCTGCGGGCTTAGTCTTCTTGGTCTTCTTCTCCTCGAGCAGCTTGCCATCTCCAGTGGACTTGCGCTTCTTGGAGTCATTGATAGCTTCGGTCTCAGGGGCAGCTTCCAGCACATTGGCATCCTCTACCCACAACTCATCAGCGAGCCAAATAGGCAGGGCCATGGTGTTGGCACCCTTGATGTGAAGAGCCTTGATATTTCTCCAGCCCTTTGCGACGAACCTGTCGGTCAAACCGTTGACAACCGCGGCAATATTTTCAGACAGCTGCTCGGCTGTGAACTTGGACGAACCGACACGGACGGCAGCGGTGGTGGATGGTGCGAGCTGCACGGCGGCACAGTTCAATGTACGCTCGATCTCCTTAGCGACAACAAGAGGAGAGGCGAAAGAGGCGTTCTTTTCTTCCTTGGCGGACGAGTTGTTCTTCTTGGTGTCCTTCTTGACCCGCTTGCCATCCACCTTTTCGATATCGGCAATACGGATGGGAATTGGGCGCTTGCTAGACTTGTAGAAGATCTTTCCGAGTGTCTGCACCAGGCGCATAGCGATACGGTCGTCGGCAAGGAATACATCGTGCTCGGCGAACAATTGGCGACGGCTCTCGAAGCTCTTGTAGCGGGCCTTAAGTTTAGAGAAACCAATGACCTTCTCGATGCGAGAGGAAAGTCCCTGGGGGAAAGATGGGTCGGCAATGATATCCTTAACGCCACGCTGAGGGTCGGCAGTAATCAAACAGATACTAAGCGAGGGAGATGTGTTGAGAGAGTGAGGGATGCTGATCTTGCCGGGCTTCAGGCGGTTCTTGTCCACCACATGCTGTTTGGTGGTTAGAACGAGCCAGATGGCTTCGTTCTTGGTCGCACTTTCCTCGCCATCGGAGTCATCGTCGCCAATAAGAGTCTTCTTGGTGTTAGTCTTCTCCTGTTCCTGCAGAGTAGACTTGATGTGCTTCAGCAGCGCGGTGGAAGCTTTGAGGGCCTTGTTGAATTAAGATAAGCACTTTGCGAATTTTGATCCCAGGAATCATTGGAACTGACCTGTGGCTTGTCAAGCTGGTAGGGGGAGCCTGAAGTCACCTTCGAGGTGAGTTGAGTAGTAGAGGTGCCCATTTTAGCAAGTTGTACACTCGAAGGATATCTCCAATTTTTTTTGCAATCATATCGGGACTCAAAAAAATTTCGGAAGGCGGTGGCAGTTCACCTATGCTTGGCAGCCCAGACCCCAGTTAGTGCCTGAGGCCTATATCGCGCCACGGTTTTGTCGGAGTTTGAGGGGCTCGAAAACCAAATCTCGGAAAAACTATCTTAAACATGGTTAAAAAGAGACACGTTGGGCAAAATATGATGCTAGAAAAATGAACTTTTATCCATGCTGCATCACCGAGGTCCGAATATCGATCGGCATGCAAACCGAGGACAAGTTGACCTTGTTATCTTATTTAGGGTGCACAAATATCAGATCTATGGGCAAACTACTATCCTATATCTAAAACGGCTCGTCGAAAGAGTATCTCTTAAATGCTTGAAAGAAAAGCGAAATCACGATGGAAAGTTACCGTGACCACCGGCAAGATAATCTACTCAAGCAAAAATGAGCTCTAGTTCTTCAATATGCTATCCATCCGACTCGGGCTCAGTGCCCAAATATAAATTTCGTTCGAATGATATTTCCACGACATGCAAGTTTGCAACATCTACCACGCCCAAGTACTCTGACAACTCACGTTGTGATTTCCACTTCCGACTTACTGTGATGACACCAAAACTCCGTGAAGGGGTGGATTGAATTCTGAGACGAAAGGCGAGGGAGCAGTAGCGAAATGTGAAATCAAATAGCGCAGTTTTTTTTTCGCATATTTGCAGTGAAGTTCCAGTGAAGGTGATTGTGTTGGTTCCCTTTTGGTAGTAGCTTCTACTGTATGCAAGGGAACGAAGTAATTCTAGAGTGGCTGATGAACGTGTTTCAAGTAACCAAATGCGTCAATGGAAATAATGCGGCTACAATAAGCTCGACAGTAACCCTAATCTTAGGCTGTTTCGGACTATCTAAAATTGCAATACTCGCTCTCGTCTCCCAGAAAAGGGAATCTCGCGAAAAAAGTGATCGTCACCTAAAGGGCGCCAAGGCTATCACGGGTTGGGTAACTATTTATAGACAACAGGTTGGATTTCCATGTGCGGAGTAGATCAGGCCATTGTTTTAATGTGTACTTGTAGATGTCTTGAAGCATTGTCATAGAAAATGACCAATTTAACTAGTGAAGTATATTGGATTTAATATTACAGTGAGAGTGAGAAATTGCATGTCGCACGCACAGCGTAGACCCACATCTACTATAAATGTGTCATATACTGCAAGACTAGGCATGGGTTTCATCGTAGGATGCCAGATTACCGAGGCTCGTACTTGTGCTGTACATTGTATGACCATCCCTGGCCACAACTAACTATGCCGAAAAGTCCGCTGTGTGGTCTATACACACATCTAAAAGGACATAATTACACACCGGAGCGTTCTTACAAATAGTGATCTCTAACAGTTATCATTCTAGGCCAAACAGATCCTCTTACTAAAGTCTAGGACACCGGCGCAGAATTCTTGTTCAACTTACATTGACCTTAACTATCCATTGCAGGTGTCCACATTTGGTGAAATCGAGAATGGAAACCTTGTGAAAATTGAATTACAACATAGTTCATATGATACGGATGGTGGCCACCGGTAAACCGAACTGTGTAAAGTCTCCGGTTTTAATATTTAGGATGCCGGAAAGCGAGCAGGACGAAGCATGATGTATATCGACATGGTTACAACATTGCCCGCATGTCGCATATAACCCCGGAAGCCGGGTGAGCTTCTTCCCATGATATACATCATAAGTGCACTGTAGCGATACGCGAATTTCGTTTCAAAGCATCTAGTAGAAAAAAAGGAGTTGGGTTGATAGATTGAAGCAGGCGTCTGCTAAAAATCCAAAAGAATCGGTCCGGGGACTGTGGAGCTTAGTATCGTACCCGAGAAGGTAGGTTTGATGCTTCGGTGTCGGCTTTGAATTCCTACTTGGATGTGCCTGTACCAACTATGGTGTGAGTAGAATTGCACGTCAAGACAAAAGCGTGCCTTGATCAGAAGCCCGCTTTGGCCGAACTTGGTTATTGCATGAAGAATGAGGAGCACGTGGGCAATACTGTTGGATGTTAGGTTTTGCCGCACAGTTATTGATTACGTGCATTAATCATAAGTTTAGTGTAATTCTGAAGGTCTGCTAGAGCGTGCTTTAACGCGGAATAGGCCGCGCTATCTTGAACAGTAGGATCAAGACTGCTGTAGATCGACAGGTCCGTCGGCTTATAGCTCGCTTGTCATTGTTCCACTGGTCTGGTTGGCTGGTTGTCCACAAAGTGGATGGGCGGAGAAACTTTCGGCTAGAGTATGGAGAAGTGTGTGAAAGAAATTTATAGCGCGGAGTCGTCGTCATTGCGGGCTGAGATTATAGCCCAACATCTACGTGAGGAATACGGAGTACAAATGATGATGTACAATGAAGGTACGGAGTACTCCGTATTCCACAAGGTACTTCGTCACCGACTGGTCCAATGCAAATCCACATGTAATGCGATAATTACAACTTGACACTTGACATCTCAATCACTATGGTTTGTAGGAACTTCTTCTTATAGCCTCTTACATTCTGGGTGATTTTGAATATCTTTAGAGTGTGTTAGAAAGGGTTATAACTTGACGATTCCGATGTACATACCTATAATTTTCAGCAACGCAATATTTGGTAATCTTTGAAATGAGAATAACAAAGCCTTCTACTCTTTTCGAAGCCGAGATATGGTGCTAGAGAATATCATCTATGGCTTTCGGCCAAAAAGGAGCTAAATCAAAATCACGATTGTTGAAAAATCAATTACATTTACTGTGTGTTTTGCGCTGCAACACCCGGTAGCGAAACACGCTACCTCCTGGTTCTCTGGGGACACTTATCTACCCCGTACCTAGTACTTGCATCATGGGCTGACATTTAATTTTTTTTGCTAAGCCAGAAGTGGGCCAGATCTGGTACGGAGCATTTTTTAGAATTTGGTTCGGGTGGGCTATCGTTTTAGCCCAGTGAAAGTGGGATACAAGATAGACTAGGGAGCAAGCGCTAACACCGTCAGGGGAAATCCCCTTGCTGGCTGCGCACATCGCACTTGTAAGTTTTGAAATAGCTGGGCGGGAGGAAATAGATTGGTCAGTTTATCGGATTAGCCTAAGGCTGTCAGGGGGTGAAGGTCTTGTACTTAAACCCTGCCGTTATTACCCCTGGGGCGGGATTGTTAGGGACTGTCTACAACAGTCAGTTAACAACGTGAGGTTACAAGAGTTGTAACATTGTTAGGGGGAAGTAACTTCAATAGTGTGCTCTATTAGATTACTGGTATCAAGCAAGAATTGAACAAAGCACTACGATATTAAAATGGAACAATAAGCTACTCCGTACTGGTACCCATGGATACGCAAGGAATTTCGGTAGGCCAAGTGGATACTGATTGGTGTACCTGAATTCTGGGGCCCAAAGAGGTGAAATATCTGCTTCTGATTGGCTCCCCCTGGCAGTTTCTAATCTCGTTTCAACGCCAAGCCGCAGGGACTAAAGGTAAACAAAAGAAAAAAGGGAACTACCTCGCCCATCACGTTGTTGTAGAACTACCCCAACTGGAGAGGAAAGAGAGAAAGAGATGGACTTTGTGCATAAAGTACATAGGAATGAACTCACGAGATGATTATACTGTACGGAAGATATGCCAAGCAAGTAGCATCTTCTGTCTAGGGTCCACTACCAAGGCAGGGTAAGACAGCTTGTACCTCGAAGCACAGCTTCGTATCCCGTACCTGCCCCTTTTCCCGTGACAGTCACGCTAACGCTATTGGGGCACAGACTGAATCGCCCCCCCTCCTTTTTGTCTACTCTCTCTGACCTCTTCTTCCCCGGTCTTTCCACCCACAGCTCTCCTTTTCGAAGTTTTCCGCACCAGAGGGATTCGACCTCTCCACATTCATTTGAAAACCGCTGTCCTTTACTCGATCGTGTAAAACAAACGCGCGACAACATTTAAATGTAGGTGCTATCTCCCATTTGTCTTTTTTACATGTTGCAGTGGCAAGTCGCAATGTTGTGTGGTGTGGATTGGTATGTGTCCGGGCGCAGCTTAGTATATTGTGTTACGCACCAACACAATACACCGGGACTCAATCGCGCCCCAGCTATCCAATTCGACGAGAACTTATTGGACGAGACGAGGTGTGCATGGATGTGACGCAACTAACGCATTAAGATCAACAGTTTCTCACGCCCAGTACGATGAAGTTCCAAAATACCGTTGCCGCACTCGCGACGGTTGGCCTCGCAGCCGCTCACGGTCATGGCCACGCTCACGCCCACAAGCGCGCTGCTGAAACCGAGACCGTTTCGGTCCCCGGCCCAGTTGTGTATGATTTTGTCGTATTGGACCCGTCTAAGTCCGGCCGTCCCCAGCCCATCAGCAGCGATGAAGCTTGTAAGGGTCTCGCAGACCATGAGCTTGAATGGCTTTCCTCTGCTGTTGCTGCTGCTTGTCCATCTAGCAGCTCCAGCACGGCCGCAGCCACGTCGGCTTCCACATCGACTCCCACGTCCGCCCCAACAACGACTGCTACCGTTGCTCCTGCGATCCTCCAGGAGGCCTCGGCTGTTATCACCCCCGCCAGCTCGTCGAGCACAGTTGGACTCACCTCTAGCTTTACCAGCACAGTTGAGCACACCTCTAGCTCCACAAGCACAGTTGAGCATGCCTCTAGCTCCACGAGCACAGTTGAGCATGCCTCTAGCTCCACCACAACAACTGCCGCCGCTACCAAGAGCTCTTCCAGCTCAAGCAACTCCGGTGCCACCGGCCTCACTGCCGACTTCCCCGATGGAGAGATTGACTGCGGTGACTTCCCTTCGGAGTACGGTGCTCTTGCCCTTGACTACCTTGGTCTTGGTGGTTTCTCGGGCATTCAGTACGTCACTGTCCTCGATGACATTATTAGCGATATTGTGACCGCCGTTACTGGCGATGAGTGCCACCACGGTGCTTACTGCTCCTACGCTTGCCCCCCGGGATACCAAAAGTCTCAGTGGCCTACCATCCAGGGTAGCACCGGCCAGTCCGTTGGTGGCCTCCAATGTAAGACCGATAACAAGCTCTACCTCACCAACAAGAACTACAAGCAACTTTGCATTCCTGGTGTTGGGGGTGTCCACGTGCAGAATAAGATGTCTGATAACGTTGCCGTTTGCCGTACTGATTACCCCGGTACTGAGTCTGAGACCGTTCCTCTCTCTGCCACCCCTGGTGTTGTCCACGACCTGACTTGCCCCGATGGTGATGACTACTTCCTCTGGGAGGGTAAGGTCACCTCCGCCCAATACTACGTCAACCCCAAGGGTGTGACCACTGAGAAGGGTTGCCAGTGGGGTGACGGCACCGAGTCCATCGGCAACTGGGCTCCCATCAACCTTGGTGTCGGTTACACCACGTCTGGAAAGTTCCTGTCAATCTTCCCTAACACCCCAACCACAACTAAGGCTCTTGACTTCAACGTTAAGCTCGAGGGAGACAACCTTAGCGACGAGTGCCGTTACGAGGGTGGCAAGTTCTACGACTCCAAAGGTCTTATCAGTGGAAATGGCGGATGTACAGTAAGTTTTCTATCCCCCGAACCTCTTGATTTGCAAAACTTCATGCTAACGGTATTTCTCACCAGGTCAGTGTCAACTCTGGCAAGGCCTACTACGTCTTCTACGATTAAATATCGCAACCGCTTTTTGGTCGGCAGCAGCCCTTACACTGCCACGCGAAACTCGATGAGCTACCCACGCTTGAATTCCACTAAGGCGATCAGAGTTTACGCTCTCATCTCACTTCCCTGTGTGCATCTGTCTATATTCCCGGTTTCTTAATCGAAGGGTCATTCTTCTTTTCTGTGTATCTTAAGTTCTATTTTGTTTTCTGTGTGACTGGGCTCGCAATCCAATCCTCGTTGCATTTTTTCAGTTTTATTTTCTTATGACCACATTTACCCCCTGGTCAGGCACATTGATGGGAGCGATATCTTTTTTTTTTATTTGACGGTTAGATTTACCTTCTTTATTTTCAAGTAACAATCAGTTCTTGATTTCAAATCTATCTCCGTTCCCTTCGCTTTAATCTTTGTTCTGGTGGCTGAATCTTGGATTTCCCTGCCCAAAAATTCCTTTCGGTCACTAGCTTTTCTCTGTGTCTCGCTCGAGGTGGAAGACCTGAGTGTATAGGTTGTTTCAATAGGGAGTCGTAGCACAGCCGGTTCTGTAATAGTCGGTCATCAGCTGGCCACTTTTCTGTGATCTAGTCCAGCAGATATGCACTATATGCCTTGAAACTACCTTCTTCGTCCTTTGAATGATAATCCACAGCTGTCTTTCATTGTTTCTCTCTCATGATCAAGTAGGCGCAAGAGCTAGCTGCCTACTCCAGCGGCCGTCAACGCTGGGATTCTTCGTTCAGACACACGTTGCATAAGCTTCTCGTCAGCACTTCATTTTATTTGATGTATTTTATTTGAGCTGCCTACAGTTCCCCACAATGTGAGGGACCAGATGGTTATTAGTGTGGCGGCAAGCACTGGAGCATATGACATGTCGCGTGCATGATGTAACGATAAATACACAACCCCGCCCGGTCCTGCATGGTCGCGTCACTCCTTCTGTGTCTGTGGTGGAAATGAAATGTCCACCTACAAATTAATGATGCACATTAAATCCTGCTGGAACGAATCTTGCCCAAGTGTCACAAAAATCAGCTATTCTCGCTAGTCACGTGCCTCTACATAGAGAAGCGAAGCCCTAATTAATCGTGACAACTGAGGCGCGGGGCGTTCTATACCTAGTAGGTTTACAGCCATACACAATAGCCGCTGGCGTAAAATTCCTTATTTGATGCTCTCTGGAGAATTAGTATACCTGGCTGGAAACTTATCTGATCACATGCGTGGAATGCAATTGTTGCCCGCCATGCAAACGAGCCTTACTCCGTGCCACACAGACGCAGCAACCGACGACACACGCTGCGCCCAACTGCATCAACTTCTCTCTCTCTTGATTTGTGACCGTAAGATCTTAAGTGTCAGGAACTCGTCTGTTTCCATTCTCACCTACCTTTCAGGTTTCAAACCATAGCCCTCACCGGGGGTATGCGCCCATCTAATTGGATTGCGTGTGCTTGATGATGAGTGATACGGCATGCCCAAGTCGCGATGCATTGATCGAGATTTTCCAAGATAGTCTCAGAATGTATTCTTCCTATCTGGATATCGCAAGTTGGCAAGCCATAGACCTGAGACACCTCGTCAGCTAGGCACTGTTTATCCTCGGTGGTGGCATTGCTTCCAACAAGACAACTTTATTTGCTTGCGACAAATTGGAGCTAGCGCCGCAGAAGAACAATTTTCGAGCCAATTGCTCATCGTGGAGAACCTCAAAAGGTATCTGTGAAGTGCCGCTTGAGTACCCAACCAATTGGAAGTAGGAGTTCGCAGTCGATTGACTGTGATATTGTCGCAAAACTCCCTTTCTGATGAGTAGCCTTGATCGATGGACTCTCGGGTTATGGGTGAAAGATCTGCCTGCTGGGTGTTGCTTCATTCTATCGGCCACCTATGTCATATAGATTATACTGCAGAGGAGGGTGCTCAGTCCGACGGCCAACATATGGTGATCAGTTAACATCGGTGATGACGCTTGTAAAGAAGATGATTGCTGGTGTCGTGCCATGACGTGTTCTGGCGATAGCTGAACTGCAATCACCAATAATAAAATACATATTTTTCGCTGTGACCGGTGCGGGCAAAGGAGAGAGGAACTGCATATTGCTAAATAACCTTCTGGGGGCCAAGTTGAAACCGCCGTCAACGGTGACTGCCGTCAAAATGGAACAGAACACTCTGCCCCCTCCCTGCCCACTGCCCAAATAAGCGTCACAGCTCGAGCTAAAAGAGAAGTTACAGCAAGGACATTTGCACGTTTGAGATCGATGGGGCATCCTCCGAGCGAAACCCCTATACATCAGCATTCAGTGGTTGATTTTGGAGACTCTGAAGAATGAAAGCCTGAAGAAGCAGAGTCGAACGTGTAATGGCAATGGAGTCCAAAGAAACGGCATGTTGAAAGTTGGCTTCCGGTTATCGAGTTGTGGGTTTGCGGTCACTAGCAAGGCAAAGATGAGAATACGTTGGGTCAAAAAAGCCAATCCAACTATGTTGTATATGGCAGGCCCAAATAAACAACCCCCCCCCCCCAAATTGTATGTAATCATTCACCATTCCTGCAGCCCAGAAGGGGAAGGGTGCCGAAAATTCAATCCAAGAGCAAAAATGCACTACACAGGACTTGACTATGAAAGAACTTTTATCTTTAATTCAATTGCATCGGTTTTTTTGGTATTATTCAACTGTGCCGCTTTATATAACCATGCATTGGGCCACATGCGTTAGACCCATAAACTAGGCAAGGGGATCGAGTTTTGCGAGAGGCAGAACTCCACAGCTGATGTGGAGTCATTTCGACACGTATATGATCCAAGAAGATTCTTTGCTAATGCTGGTTTCCCAGAAGACCGGTGAGATGAGCTATACCAAAAAACATTCCAAAAAAATCTAACTAGCCGAAGCCCCACCAGCACTTGTCAACAAAAAGCCCAGTGCAAAAACTAGGGCGTTTTGTGATTTTTCTCATAATTGGTCAGGCTGGAATTTAGCTCAAATGCCCTTGCAGAAAAAGGGTTTTGGTTTGGCTAAAGCTCGAGCCAAGATGATATCCATGTGGTCGGGCAAATGGCTGGGAGACGCGACGAGATGGCCGGTGATCAATTTCGTAACAGTAAGTGGGGGGCTAGGTGGCTTCCATTGTCTTCTAAGAATTGTTTGAAGTGTACTCTGTACACCCTAGTATCTTCGTACTTCGTACACTACAACCTAGTGTTTGTTGGCTATGTACGAGTTTGGAGAACCTGTCCAAATTTCACTAATAGCTCCTTTTTAATATAAACATATAATAATAAAATATATATATATACTACACACAGACAATTTAGAAGGGCAGATATGTTGCACTCTTTTTTCTAGAAACATCCTAGGGGCCAAATGATCATCAAGGACAATTTCAAAGTCATGAATACCGTTCTTGACATCCTCAAACCCAGTTTACTGTCTCGCGTGTGATCACGTGCTTTGAGACGCGGACGCGCCGCAGTGGGCAGGGTTGGGAGAACGAAATAAGAGGAAACAAACCTCTGATTCGCGTCTTTCAATGGTTTTGTCTCTTAATTTACAAGTAATCATTTGTACAATACCTTAAGGAAGCAGTTCAAATCGCGAACCTGTACTGGGCCGTGGTTGGCGCCTATCGAACGCGTCTCGGACTGTAAGCGTGCATTTCCGCGCAGGGCGGACGAGACCCTCCGCCCCAGGGCATTCCACCACCACACACCCTTTCGACCTTTTTCTTCAATGCTTCTCCTCCTTATTCCTTGACCAAATTCTTTCCTCCCACCACATCTTTTTCTCTAGGGGAGGCCGTGACGTTTTTCTCTTCTTCGAAACTCTCTAGGTTGTTCTCTGTGTTTGTATAACACGCGGAGACGCGGGTCTTCGACCTCGACTCAGGTTTTTCGTTTCGTGAGTAAGAGTGCTCGTTCGACTTCGTCCCACAATTTTACTATGGAGTCCTCTCCGTTGAAGAGCCGAGTTGGCTCGATCCTGGGCGTAAAACGGCCTGCAGCCCTACTGCCTGCCTTTGAGCCGAGCTCGTCGCCCTCCCTTCCTCGGCCTCAAAAGCGTGTAGCACGCGAACCAGATGTCTCGACGTATCCTACGCCGGTCCCGACCTCGTCGACCCACATCATGTCCTCTTCGCCTCCTCCTGGCGTCGCTGCCTCCCGACCTTCCCTCCCACGGTCCTTCTCTGCTGCCCTCGAACGCACGCCGTTGTCTGCCGTGCCTGCGATAATGTTGTCGGAGAATGGGGAGCCCACTCTGATGGGCAGATCCAGTGTCTCATGCCATCATCAGCTCGCTGCTAGTCGAATGATCTCTCGTGTTCATGTTAAGGCTACATTCAAGCCGGCTCCAAATCCATTCGATCGGGATAGGGTTGAAATCGTTTGTATGGGATGGAATGGGATAAAGATTCACTGCCAAGGGAGGAAATATGACTTGGCCAAAGGCAAGACCTTTACCTCGGACATCAAGGATGCAGATATCATGATAGATGTCCATGAGGCTCGTGTTTTAGTACAATGGCCCCGCAGTGAACGAAGAGACTGCCCTTCGACAGACTCAGAACAGACCAGTGACGAAGCAACACCAACTCAGCGACGCCAATCCCGTCGAGAGCTGCAGGAAAGTCCGCTCCTGGATCGTCAGCGTCTGGCATCGCCTGTCTCCCCTTCTCCTGCTGTTCAGAATGCCATTCCCCCATCCTCGCCGATTTTCACACCTTCTCGTTCTCGTGCCGCAGTAGTGGTGTTCGAGGATGAGCCCTCCCCATTGAAGCGTCACAACACCGTCGCTGGGGTTATTTCTCAGAGTGCCCGTCGTGCTACTGCTCTGCTCCACACTTCGCGGGCAAGCGAATTAAGTGATCTGAGTAGATCTGAAGAGTTCTCTGATAATGACGAAGAGAATGATCCCATCATCCACTCCTTCGGGCCATTTGGAGAGAACCTTCTTCCGCGTATGGCTTCTTTCCGGGCGGGTGATTCCCCCATTCAGACTGCTCGTTCTCCCCGCAGCCGGCTGCCCGTCCCGCCTCTCCAGCCTACCCGATCCCCTATACAGCCAGCCACCACCCACGAGAACAGGGAATCCGAGACCCCTGAGGCCAAGCCCCAGTACACTGATGAACGATCTGAGAGAGTCCGCAATCACGCTGCCAATCAACTCGCTTTTTCCCGACTGTCCTCCACGCCCTTCTCCACCATCTTGAATAATCTCCCACCCGCTCACTGGAAGTCTGGTCCCGAGTACCCCACCAGCCTGTCTAGGTCTGATATCCGCAAAATTCTCGAATCGACCAAGTTTATTGGCAGAGTTGCCCGCGAAGGCAAGGATGCTGCTGGCAAGCCACTAGAGAGTGAATATTACTACATTCCCGATGAGGATGATGATGTTATGCGGCGGTCTGCCGTGGTGGATGATCTTCGGAAGCCTGGCCTGCGTAACTGTCGGAAGCAACACAAGGTTAGTACCGTCCCCACGTCATCTAAACATCCATTGACATACCCGAACCCCTACTAACTTCCTTCTAGCAATACTTCTGGCGCAAGCCCAAATGAATCATTGACCGACAAAGTTCCGACTTCTTTCCGCCGTCGGATGGGCTTTCTCAGTACATATTTCCAGATTCGCATAGCGTGGCGTGAGGCATACCCTGATATTAATTCATTATTATCAACATCCTTGTTTTTTTTTGTTGTTTCTGCTTGTTTCTTATTTGCTTGTTATAGCATCGACGTGTACGATTTTCTGGTCTCCAAAAAGCGTGTGTGTATCGTTTTGGTCGGGCCTTGGATATCCCGAAGTTGGTTTCCAATGCGTCACGTTGGCTTTGGTCATTTTTGGCCCTTCATGTTTGCCCTAGAGATCAGATATTCTGATCCCGGCTTTCATGTGTTCTAGTTGTCTCTTTGGAGAGATATCTTGCCAGCTTGATTCTCAGTGTCTCCTGACACCAATCAAGTCATGTTCCCTTCGCGGACTAGATGTATCCTATTTCTGCTTTTGCCTCGTTGGTTTACCAATTTTGTCGGTTTGCTTTCCCATGGTTGAACGCACTCATGAGTTGTATGTTAGCTAGTCAATTTCAAGATATATATATATGTTCGGGCAATGTGTTACCTCCCTACCGCATCGGATGCAAGTCTTGTACACAGAATGAAACCTGATTGACAATGTAGCGTTGTATTTAGTCATGCTATAAGCATAGTGGGCTCACTTAATTAAAGGGCATTCGATTCGCCTGGATCCAAGGTGATACAGCAGATGCTCGCTGCAGAGTTTTGCCACTGTTGTCTTAATATCATGCTCATGTACAAAGATAGCCAATGAAAACCCCCACAACACTGGGCACGTTGTCGATTGATAATGTTCCTTTGTACCTTTCCATATCGCCTGTTCTACTCATAGCCTGACGTTTTCGCCACCTGCACGTCATATCCACCTCCTCCGCCCGAATGCAGATAAAAATTTCCATATACCCCATGAGATGTTCGCGTCATATGCATCATCTCTGCAAAATTTACTACAATAAAAATCAGTCAATGCCACGCCACGCATTCGGATTTTCAAACCCCCGCATCGAAGATATATATAAGGACATGCAATTGAGCTGTGAACACATTTTGGAAGATTCACAATATCATTCGGTCCTTTGCTATACCATCAGAAGTTAGCTCCAAACTAGTAGCTGACAAGCATCTTGCGCCTCTATCTCGATTTTACACCATCTATCTAAATCACTCAAAATGGCGTCAAACAGCCACAATGATAGCCACAGCCAAATCCCAAATATGGCCAATGAACACACCATCATTCTCCCCTTCAGTCATAACCGTACTCCTTCAAACGATACCGCCGATTCAGCATGTCCCAGCCGAGAGAGCAAATCTCCGCAGAAGTCATGGAAGCCGACTTTTGATCGTCAACATAGCTGGAGTAATGAAGACCGCAAGCACCAACTACAAGAACGACTGCATGGGTCGGAAAAGGGAAAGGAGATGGGGTTCTCAGAGGCGCATAGTGGGGATTAGAATGGTTTGAGACAGCATCTAGTGCTACGATGATCGTCCTTCAATGCAGGATTATATGACACTGGTGGGACCTTGGGAAGTGGGGAGGGGGGGGGGGGGGGTTGAGGGCAATGAATAATGAACTCTTAAATTGAGAATCATGAGATATGGAAATTGAGATTGAATTGGAAATTGAATAAACTATTATGAGAAAGGAGTTCCCAATAGATTAAAGTAAGATAAAAGTAACTGCGTGAAGTACAAAAAGTTATCGCACAAGTGTCGGATGGATAAATGGATAAGCAATAAAAGTCCGCTTTCCCCTCCGCTCCGCCTAGGACCTTTGGACCTTCAGGCTTTCAACCTGCTCTCCTAGCTTCTCTTCACTTCAAAGCCTTGAGCTTTGCCCTGTTCTCCTATCTTTTATTTCCCCCCAATGTGGCATTCACGTCGCTTATGCGCTTTCCTCTCGGACATTCAGAAAGGACCCCACGATTGAGCCTGTGATACACAGCCATGGATCGCCAACGTAAAAGTACAGTCAACCGCACCTCACCTTGGAGATATTGACTGACGTTTGAGTTTTTTTTGTTCTAGGGGAGCTTCGCGACCTGAATGAGCGAGCTTGGGCAGGCGAATCTGGTAAAATCCCATCAGCCTCCCTTTATGACGAAATGCCAATACAGCCCACCTTCCGGGTGATTCTAACGACGTGCAACCAGATGTATTCCCCACTAGCAAGTCCCTTGACTCGGCGCTCAAAAAGAATACTGCCTTCATCAAACGTCTACGCACCGGCATTAGTGCCTCCGCTCTTTCCACTTTCCTCGCTGACATCCGCACGCTCTCGCTCCACAAGTACCTTTCCGAGATCATTTCTGCCTGCTACGAAGGTCTGTGCAAGCTCAAAACCCCTGGAGAAATCGCCGCTGGAGTGGAGGTCGTGAGTGCGCTACACCAGCGTTTTGGACCCTGGGAATTTACACGGCAGATCGGCTGGCTGCTCGGCCGGGGACTAAGCACACCGGATAAAGCGCAGCTCAAGGCACTCAGCCAGGAGATACGGGAACGCGAAGAGAAAGACCGCCTGTCTCGGCACCGTGTTCTCCTCCGCGTCGTTACAGAGCTTTGGCTGGTCAATGTGTTGAAGACTCTCGATGATGTCGAGCGACCTGAGGAACTGGGCGCGAAGGGCAAAGAAGGTGCAGTTGGCATTGGGAACAAGCCGTCCGATGCGCCGCTGAAAGCCAAGACTCCCGTGACGGGTGCGAAGGACCAAGACAAACAGGCTGACCCGTTCCCATTGGAGGTTTTGAAGGAATTGCTCGGTCACGACCGTGATCATACAAACCTGCCCCTTGCAGTCTTGTTTGTGAAGAGTTTTAGCTGGGACATCGTCGGCTCAAAGCTTGCTGAAGATGGTAGAAAACCCGGTGAGGTGGATGGCGCTACCACGATTTCTGCCGCGGACGCACAGACTACAGAGACCAATGAGGATGCCCACTTGGAGACCGATTTGCCCCTAACTCCAGAGAAAACTCAGCAGCGGTTTAGAAGCATCTTAAGCCGGTATCTCGAAGATGTTAAGGCTCATGTGGTGAGAGATCAGAGAGCGCTGGCACAGCAAAACCGTCGCAATGCTGAAGCATACGTGAAGAGTGGTGAGATCTTTGAGGACCGCCAAGCCAATTTCGAGAAGCAATCGAAGGTCCTAGAGAAGCTTGTGGCAAATACTCAGGTGCTGTGCGAGGCTTTGGGAACCGACATGCCCGACCTAGCCGAGAAGGAACCCACCGATGCCTCTGCCAGTGGTGGTATTGGCCTTGTGAAGACCACTGATTATCTAAGAGGCCAAGGCGAGGGTGCTGGGATTTGGGAAGACGAGGAGGAGCGACGCTTCTATGAGAATCTGGTCGATCTGAAGGGCAAGGTGCCTGCGGTTTTGCTTGAGGATGGCAAAAAGAAGAAGAGCGAAGCCGAGGAGTCGGGGAAAAGGAAGCCAGATGGCGAAACCGCCGACTCTGCCGAGCCTTCAGACGAGAAGTCTGCTGCGGATGCTGATGACCAGTCAACTGCCATTGCCAGCAAGACCGTGGGTGCCCAGGTGGACTCCCTTCTTGCCAAACTTCCCGAGCTGCAAACCAAAGATCAAGTCGACCAGTTTGCCCTGGATTTCTGCTGGGTCAATTCTAAAGCGTCACGGAACAGGCTAGTCAAAGCTGTGTCGGATATCCCCAAGGGTCGCATTGATCTCTTGCCCCTGTATTCTCGCTTAGTGGCAACCCTTGGACAGTACCTGCCAGACATTCCACAAGGACTGACTACTTATCTTGATGAAGAGTTTCGAAGTCTGCAGCGGCGCAAGTCCAAGGAGTTCCTCGGTCAAGTACGCATGAGCAATGTTCGCTACCTAGCTGAATTAACCAAATTTGGTGTCGTTCCAGAACATATTATCTTCCATTGCTTCAAGGTTTCCCTTGACGAATTTTCACGCATGAACATTGAAATTATCGGCCATTTGCTGGAGAATTGTGGTCGTTACCTTCTACGCAACCCCGACTCATCACCCCGGATGGCTTCTTTCCTTGAGACCCTGAGTCGTAAGAAGACCGTGCAACATCTGGCCCAGCAGGAGAGGATGGTGATCGAAAATGCCATCTACTATGTTGACCCACCACCACGTCCAGCGATCCAGCAGAAGGAACGCACGCCTATGGAGCAGTACATCCGCCGGTTGATCTATCTTGATATGAACAAGCGGAATTACACCAAGATCTTGAAATCTATCCGCAAACTTCACTGGGAGGAGCAAGAAGTCGTCGAGATCCTGGAACGTGTGTTCAGCAAGCCCGTCAAAGTGAAGTATGGCAGCATCCACCTTTTGGCAATTCTTGTCAGTGCTTTATACCGGTACCACCAGGGTTTCGTGATTGGAATTGTCGACAACGTCCTGGAGCAGGTAACGCTTGGCCTCGAGCAGAACGATTTCAAGTTTAACCAGAAGCGTATTGCGGAAATCAAATATTTAGGTGAGCTCTACAACTACAAGATGATTGATTCCCCCGTGATCTTCGATACGTTGTACCGCCTTATCACCTTTGGCCATGAAGGTGGTACCCCGGCCCCCGGAAAGATTTGTATGCTGGACTTGCCAGACGACTACTTCCGCTTGCGCTTGGCATGCACTCTTCTCGATACATGTGGCCACTGCTTCGACCGTGGTTCTGCCAAGAAGAAATTGGATTTCTTCCTTGCTTTCTTCCAGTACTACTTATTTACCAAGGACCCGTTGCCCATGGATGTCGACTTCCTTGTCCAGGATACGTACCACTTTATCCGCCCGCAGTGGAAGATTGCCACCGATGGCGAAGAAGCAACCCGGATTTTTAGCGAGGCTGTGGCCCTGAACTACAATGTTCAGGATTCCGAGAGACCGGTTGAACCCGACGAAGAAGATGCAGATAGCAGCTCTTCTGACGAGGATCTCGAGGAGGATGCTATTCCCGAAATAGACGAAGACCAGGAATCCAGCGATGAGGCCGAAGTAGGTCCCCCATCTTTTCTCCATGAAGTACGTCCCATTAACCCGTTTTACCCGTTGAAGGCGTCTGGACCCAACCTGGAGGCAAATGACGACAGCAATAGTGAGTCCGAGGACGAACAAATTGTTGTTACCAGACAGGAAGAGGAGCGAGACCCAGTTACCGAGGCTGAATTTGATCGAGAATTCGAGAAGATGATGGCTGAGAGCATGGACTCGAGACGTTTCGAACGAAAGACTGTCTTTGATATCCCTCTTCCCATGAAGCGCCCCCGCGAGAACATGCCCAGCCCTGAGCCAATCCCGGCAGAACCAGTTGCGCCCAAAACAATGGCCTTTTCCCTGATGACGAAGAAGGGAAACAAGCAACAGGTAGGACTTTCCATTCACATCCACATTGTTCTTTCCGCAAATTGTTAATCATTTCTAGACTCGCACCATCGATCTCCCGTCGGACTCAACCTTTGCTATTGCCATGCGGAGCCAGCAACAAGCCGATCGAGAAGAACAGCAACGCATTAAGAACCTGGTCCTGAACTACGAGGCGTCGACTGAACCCGAACCCACCGAGAGTGAGCAATATCCCCTGGCTAAACGGAAGAACTTCCAACTGAGATACCCCAAAGCAGCAACCCAAGAGAAGCGCACCCCCGCTGGCCAACGAATGGACAAAGCCGGTGCGAACCGGTCCGCTTTCCGTTCCCGTAAACTCCAGCTCAGCGACGTCAATTGGTAATGAATGCTGCCACTACCTGGACCGAGGTCCACATCCCACATCTTCACTAGATACAGCAGTCACACCTTTTCCGTGAAGGTTGCCATCCCGATATGGAACAACTCTCGTCTCTGCACTGCCTAGTGTGAAAATCCCATTGGTTCAACCCAATGAGCTTATCTATGGTATACGTCGCGCACAACGCGAGTATGCAATGCCGTATGAGTATGACCTCTAGAATCCGTTCTTGCTAATGAAATCTACTCCGTCGTGGGTTCCATCGAAATGGATGCACTCCTGTTGCTGCCCGGGATCCTTCTTTCATCGCTTCGCATCTTGACCGGTGCTTGAGCTGGCCGGAGAGCTTGATGTCGCATACAGATTCCCGAATCCCGATATGGTTGCCAATCGTCAATTAACACGGCGAACGCCATCACTTTGCTACCCTCTTGTGAAGATCGTTTAACCATTCGATCAAGGGGTGAGGGGGATTAAATGGCTTGGAAAATTAAAAGAATCAGTTAGACTGGATGGATACACAAATATGAATTTCATGCCGTCTATGTATCTATTAGCCATGATCTTGCTCAGCTCAGCGAAGCAAATAACAGAATTTTGAATTTCCTTACTATGCTAAAACTCCTAGATCCTAGATCTTAGATTTGATATCCAGCCTCTAATTAATTAGTCGAGAAATTCGGTGGTAATATACATAATGCGAAGGGGCAGAACGTGACTACACCCCAGGAGCGCAAATGATTTTGACACGTTCTCACCCAGACAGGAGCAATGAACAGTGATATTGGACGTCATGCACTTTCAGCTTTTCCAAATGTAAGAAATTGATCAGCTTGTTGTTTTCAACCACGAATATCTGGCCTCGGTTCGCCACTACTGCGGTTACAATCAACGACCACTACCCTTCCGTTTCGCGTCGTTCGCACGGTCACGAGTCTCTCTGAGCAAATGATAACACCAAATCCCGATCACGAGCACTTCGTCCGTTGTATGAGTGGACGATGGCTCTGGGATAAAGAAAAACAGCTCAGGGATAGGTTTAAGGCCTTTGACGTTGCTGAGCTCCAAAGCCTCGCGGCCAAAGCCGTTCGATCAGACATCTGTATCTCTATAACAAAGCTGGCTGAGGGAGGATATAGCAAGGTCTTCCGTTTGATCGAATGATAGAAAAAGAGTGCTTACTCGTATACCAAACCTAAATGCTGGTCCAGCGTTCTATTCGACCGTATCTAAAGTCGCTACCACGGAGCTTATAAGTTTACCTTAAATCAGTCAATCGCAAGGGCAGCTATCTTATGCTCAACCTAGGCTCGAGATTTCCTTCAAATTCCCGTGCCTCGAGTCTTTGATTAGAGTGCTACATTAAATAATACCGTTAGCTCGGAACATATCATTACATTATTATAGAAGAGTATCTAGTACATAGCTTGGACTCATCTGGAACTAGCTGAGTCCGGATAAAAAAACTTTCCAATATAAGGGAGGCAGTGACTATCGAGTCAAAGATGCTTGCAGTGTCGTATTCTCAGTATGTCTAACTTGTCATTCACAAACGCGTGCGAAATCTGACCATCTCGTCAGCTTTGGCAGTTTGTATTTCGCGAGTGATGCAGTGGAAAGCGTAGTTCCAGCCCTGCTCACCTCCGGAGCTTCCTCCGAACTCAAGGAGCGAGTATACTCTATGCGGATAAAGCTAAGTAAATACATCATGTGATTCATATAGATTTAAACCACCGTCGTGAATTTTCGGGTATTCTTAACCAGGTATGATACCATTGGTTTCGACAGAGCAATCTGATATGATTTTAGTTGTTCTTTGAAGGTGCCTTCGAGATGGCCTGTTTGGGTGTATGGAAAAAGCATATACCCCGTAGAGGTCTTTTCTATGTAAAAATTAGAGACCAGGCGCTCTTGTAAAACACGAGATACAATCTCTCTGCCTGGCCCTTGATGCAAAAGCTCTAATACTGGGTACCAGTCATGATGCAACAAGTCTATTCGATTCCCCCTCCTTTTTTTTGTCCGAGGAAACAAGAGCGTGAAGCATATCAGAAAAGTAAGTTACACATTGGGAGAGAGAAAGTTTTCGGAAGAATATAGAGGAGCGCAAACCGGGGGAATGGATGTGCTGAAAGTTCGCGGAGGGGAAAATGCATCGATGGCAAGATGAAAGATGGAGAGATGGCAGAAAGGTCTATATAATACACAACTCCAATCCTAGTTCCTGATGTGTGCATTACAAGAAAGAAATCAAGCAGTAGGCTTGTCTCTAGGGGAGGGTGGCGTCAAACAGGATGCAGGGATTTGAGAATTCATGTCTAGGCCTTTGTGGCCGGGTTCTTCTCATCGGCATCATGCGCAGCCTTGGGGATGAGGAAATCACCCTCACTGTTCTCGCCTGCAGCAGCGGCGTCGGCCTTCACCTCGGCGTGGACGTCCTTGGCGCGGGCCTGCTTCTCAGTGGGGTTCGACAACGCATCCAGCTCGGCGGCAGTGGTGGAAATCTCGGGAGTAGCGGAAGCTTCGGAGGAGGCGGGAGCATCGGACTGCGGTTGGGGCTCATCGTCGTCTTCCAGCTCGGCGCCATAAACTTCGGGGTATTGCCGGAAGCAATCTTGCATTGCCCTACAAAAATCGTTAGCACAGGACCATCGCCCTCAAAACGAACAGTAAAACGTACTTAAATTTATCAATGCAGTCGATGCCCTTGGGCTCTTCCTCAGAGAAGACGAAACAGCTGAATGCAGCCTTGAAATTCTCTCCGCAAGGCCCGTGGGCCATGCCTCCAAGGCAAGGACAGTCCCAGTTGATCTCGCCGGTCTCCGGGTTGAAAGCAGCCTCCTGGCTCGCCTCCTCCTGGAGCTCCTGGGCGTTCAGATCACCTTCCAAAGCAGTAGGCTCACTCTTCTGGGACTGCGCGGCAGCTCGTTCTTGTCGAATCTTAGGAGTAATGGAATCGAGTGTCTGGGGACTGGCATCATCGCTATTTTGTTTCCGGATCGAAGAAAGGATAGAGACTAAAGCAAAACAGGAGCAGTATTAGCGATTTGCGGTTCCAGAACTCATTATTCTTGACTGCGACGGGATTGTCGCAGCTTGCAGCTTCGGAATCGAGGAACAAGGGCAACCCCAGTTTCAATCGGCGAGACGTACACTTCGGCTCTTCAGAGAAAACACTGCTCGTGTTGTAGTAGTAGACAGCACCACCAGCCAAGCCCAATCGCAAGAAAGTGTTCTTCCAGCTTCTCGACTTGGTTGGACCGGTGCTTATCAATCGCCTGTGCGCTGGTGTACGGGCTGCGACAGTAGGCGCGCGGGCGAGCGCTCGAGCAGCGGGACGAAACATAATATGCGAGAAGCGTGGGAATCAATCGAATTGACCGAGAGTTCCTCCAAGAAGGGATTGAGAGGAGGGGAGTCAGGCACCGCGGGATGGAGAAGTTGGAAAGCGATGTGGATTTTGGCCTGAGGTTGTTCTGCCCGCGTCAGCCAGTCACGTTGCAGCTCAAGTCAAGATAATCACATCGTCACCACGCAACCCTTGTGGGCTTTGATTTTCTGGTTTTGTTTACAAATTTTGGACAAGTACAGTTTGATTTGTGTTCACCTCTTGCAATGGAGTGGGACCCCAGTCGATTCTTCCGTTCTGAGGGAAGTCCTTCGCCTTACGCTCTTCTCATCCTCAATCAGCCAATCAATGAGAAAGCTTTTGGGGTGTTGGGCAAATATGGTAAGTTTCCACTTGAAAAATGTACAAGCACATAATGTTGAATAAGAAAAACTGATCCCAATACAGCATCCTACATCATTTGCGCCGACGGAGGTGCCAATCGGCTTTTTGATATGCCAGAAGGTCATGAAAAAGAACCTAACGAAGTTAGCGATACCTGTGGTTACTTCTGTAATCCCCCCGGGCAGCAACTAAAGCGCTAAGTGCTGCACAACTAAGATCAAGCTGACCAGAGATATAGCTTCCTGACTGCATTGTCGGCGACCTTGATTCTATCCGCCCCGCAGTGCGAGAACACTATGAGAGACTCGGAGTGCATGTCCTCCAAGATCCAGATCAATACTCAACAGACTTCACAAAGTGTCTGACATATCTCAACGCACATGCTGCAGAGATTATAGCTTCTCCCCGAAAAGGAGCAAAAACTGCCAAATCAGACACGAATGGCGCAGGTGGAAGCACATCAACCTCACCATCCGATCAATCGCCTCTGGAAATTGTAATCCTCGGCGGTCTAGGCGGCCGCGTGGATCAAGCCTTTTCCCAAGTCCACCATTTGTATATGATGACACAGACGCAGCGCTCAATCCGTGAGAATGAAACTAACACCTCAACTCCCGATGCCAAGCCAGCTGCAGGTGGGAACCTTTATCTCGTCTCCGAGGAAAGCATTACCTTCATCATACAAACGGGGAAGAATACAATCCACACGCCAGCAACAAAACGAGCAGACATTGCGACAACGTCGGCATCTGATGTAAGCAAGTCACCGAGAAAACGGAAGCGTGAGCAAGAGCAGGAGCAAGAACAAGAACCGGAATACTTCTTTGAAGAAAATATCGGGATCATTCCCCTCTCGGCACCCGCCAATATTACAACTCATGGGTTTGAATGGGACGTGGAGAACTGGCATACCGAGATTGGAGGGCAAATATCCACGAGTAACCATATTCGTGCCGATAAGGTGGAGGTTGAGACCTCTGTGCCGGTTTTGTTCACAGTGGAGTTGGCGGAGAGGTTGAAGAGGTGATCCTGGGCGTGAAGTATGACTCTGGGCACGGGGGTTAATAGGGACCTCTGTGCGGGAGCCCTCACGCCTCACGGAGCCTGAGCTATCAGAGTGACATATCGCTCTCGCAAATTTGCGCTTCAGCCCCTTCATAGCAACCCTTATGATAAATTGGCTTTGACCAACCGCTGCGTACCACTCCTTTTGATCATTACAAGAAGATTGCCATGGGCTTCTGTTTTGACCTCTGGGGCTCTTCAAAAACTGCATGACTCCAAGAACCTGCTCGGGATCCTTTCTTTGTCATCGGTCTCTCTGATGCTGGAGGAGCCTCCACCATATACTATATTAAGGCCGAAGCCAACATTAGACAGTCGTCCGCAGCATGGGTAAACTCGACTATACTTATACTACTACACTCAGATACCTCTGTTCCGGACTAGAAAATCATGGGTCGGCCATTAGAGAAAAATGGGGAGATTCTTCTCCCAAAAAGATTGTCAGAACAAGAACCAGAACCCCAAGGCGCCTTTTGTGGCTAGAACAAGAGACCAATAAAGACAAAGGAAAGCGAAGGTAAGAAAGCAACCCAAAATCGCATATCGCATAATCCACATGCCAGTGACTAAAAAGTTGAACCCACAAACAAACCCAAAAACAACCCTGGAGACGAACAGGATCACAATCATCTAAACCCACCGACTAACCACTCCTCGCCAGATCATCTGTACAGCCTCAAAACACTCATGTCCAGTCTCCTATGGGCGGTGCAGAATAGCCTCATACAGAGCACTAACACCGCCGACAGCGGATCCAGTCAAGAGACCAATGCTTCCACCAGGGACGGAGTCAACAACCTTTCCAACAGCATACCGGCTATAAATACCAAAGAAGTTGAAATCATTTCCAAACACAACGTGCACTAGCAACGCCTTAACGATGTTGAAAGTCAATGGATCAAACTGGGCAAGATTAGACGCAGACCGAATGCGGCGTGCACTGCTAGAAGCTTTCCAGCTCAAGTTGACAAAGTAGGCAGAAACCAAAGGCAAAACCAGACAAGTGAGGAACCACAGTGAAAATGGCGCCCAGAACGCACCTTCCAGCAGAACAAACAGATCAGGAACACGGATAGGAATAGCTGGAATCTGCGCAACTTGCACCGGTGGTGTAGTAGTAAGGTAGCGTATCGGAATCAACTCTTTTGCAAGACTGCCACTCTCAAATAGCAGCACAATGATCTCAATGGCCTTCACGCTGCTCAGCATTGCGCGTAGAGAGTGCGCCCGATCTACCAAGCCTGTAGCAGTCCATACATCCTCTATGCTCTCGCGCAGCTTGAGCGTCTGCGCATCGATGGCTTCGGTGATGGCAGCTGGGGACGCTGGCAGTGATGGCTCGGGGTCCACGACGGTTGCGAGAACTGCTGGTTGACGGGGGCTTTGGCGGGGTGTCTGGCGCGAAGACTGACGTACGGTTGTGCGCGCCACAGCCGGAGTCGGGCTGACTACAGCTGGGCTAGGCACTTCTTCTTCCACAACCTCGCTAATGCGTGGGTTAGCATGCGTGCGATGACCATCGCTGGAGTGGCGCATTGGCGGCGCTCTTACGAAATTTCTTCTTCCTTCACTTCTTTCTTCACTGAGCGGCGTGCTGGAGTTCGCGCTTGGGTTCGCGCGGTTTCGCGCTTGACGGGCGATCCTCTGCGGGGTGGAGAGGCCAGGCGCGAGTAGTATTCGGAGAGGCTCTTGAGTCCAGAGAAGATAGACTGGTTTTCACGGAGGTGTCTGTCCAGCACTACTACAAGATCATTTTTGTTATATTTATCGTAGCTGTTGATTTGATTAGCTCAGTCTGTGCGTGCGACAATCGCATTCGAACTTACTGTGGAAGGTCCGTCTGATCAGCCAACTCGGTCAATTCGGGCTTTTTCAGCGACTTGAGATAAGGAAGAGACATATCGTATCCGATATCAACGCAGGAAATTGGACCAATGTCAAACAGAAAAGTAAATACTGGGGAGGGGGAAGAAGATGCAAGGGAGGGGAGTGGCTAGTAATTGTTTACATCCGCAGATCGCCACAACAAAACACGGTTTAGCGCGTTCACTCCCTTTGTTCAACGTCACTCCTCTGTGATGAACTTTTATCTCGTTCGTTTTTAGCATTTTTTTTTAAAATTAGGCAATCTAAGTCATAATAGATAGGTTTCATTTTGATCTATATCTTATACAATTTGCCCTTTTCCCTTGGATGTTAGCAAAAAACCACACAAACGGAAATAACAACCCTGGAGCATGTGCCGAAAAGTGACGAAATATGTATAATATGGAGTTGAAAAAAGGTTTATGGTACAGGAGGCCGCAGCCAGTCTAGTGATCTATCACAGAGTAGGGTACACAGTATACAAAGTGCTCAAAGCACCTAGGGTCATAACATCCCAGATCGGGAAAAAGAATCCAACGCCCCCCATTTCCCAATGATCAAACAATGTGAAAAAAAGAACCGCAACCTTGGAAACGCAGGCAGTTAAAATGAAAGGCCTTACAAAGAATCTTCGAGCATCTGGTAAGCCTCGAGTTGTTTCAGCAGGTACTGATACATAACCAGCATAGTCCCGCTTTGGATGCTAGTCCATACACCGCGTGGACCCACGCCACGAAACCATCCAGCAATACCTTCAGTTCGGTAGATCATTTTCAACCCCGTGAACACGGAGGAAGTGTCAAGTCGAGGCGCACCAGGCGGTGGGATTGATGTGTTTGCTCCTGATGTGGAGATTGGTCGCGAGTGTGCCCGGGAAGGGTGAGAATGTGATGATGCCGGTGCGTGCGGCCGGGAACTTTCTTTCGGTGCGTGTTCCACACCATTTTTAGCACCCGAGGAACCGGATGGGGGTTCTAGGGGGTTTTGCTGGGTTTGGATGCGCGTTTTGACCACATCCATCGGACAGGTGATTACACCGGCCATACCACCGGCGGTAGCGGCTGTCAAGATCTCCAATCCCAGACCGATGTCCCGTTTCCCAGCCCATTGTTTAGCCATAGATTGCTCTTTCTCGTAGAATGCGAATTGAAGCGCCGAAAATGGGAGGTCGCGGAAGATAGTGGCCTTGTAGCCGTGGAATAATGCCGAAAATCCTTCCAGGCGGACGATTTGGCGGAACCCATCTCGCATATTCCGGTAGTTGTAGCCCGAGTTGAAATGTGGGTTGTTGTATCGGCCCTGCAACTGGAGTCGCGTTTTCAGCACCTCGGATGGCACATAGATAACGGACGCAGCCAAGTCGGCAAAGAAACCACCTGATAGATAAGCGATGCTGGGGTTGATCCCCGAGTCGATCATCAAGCGCTTGGTATATTCATAGACTCCGAAGAAGATCACGGTTCCAGGAAACGAGCCGAGGAGTGCCGGCGTTACTCCTCCATATAATCCACGACAGAACCCTTCTTGGCGGTAGATAGTTGAATAAGACTGGCCCATCGATGTGTATTTGGGCGGAAAGGTCGGATCGCCTTGTTGCCGGGTCTTAACTGTGTCTAACGAGTGCATCAACATGTCACCGCATGTTCCTCCGGTCCCACCAGCTAGCATCGCCTATAATTTCAAATCAGGTCAGTCCTAACAATGGTGTGATGCCACTAGGGACAATTGTACATGTAGGTATGGCGGCCGAGGCTCCTCATCCTCCAACAGCGCGAGGTCATCAGTTCGAACAGTGTGACTTGGATCATCGATTCTACCCTTTGAAGTGGGTTGTGTCCATACTGAGGTAGGCGAGTCCCCCGCAGGCGATGCTGTTGAGTCTGAGGTCGCTGTCGAGAACAGGCCGAACACCCGCGAGGTCAGGCTCATGGCAATATTGTGCCAAACTGCAATCCCGATCGATAGTGGTCGGGACCAGGTTGGGGATTAGGGGGTGCTGAGAGGTTGAATGGGAGAGGAGCACCCCTGGGAGGTAAGGATAAGAAGAAAGAGTGACAAGAGATCGATAAAGGATTGATTAGTATTGCTTGCGAGATGATTATTCCACCAGCCAAAATTCTGATCGGCCTCTTTTCGCCGCCAAGCCCGATCTGCCGCCTCAGGCATGAATCACGGGATTTCGTCATTGAAGGATTGTGGTCCCTAGGTGGTCGTCAGCGAATCTGGCGACTTGATGCCCCTACGATTGTTAGGGCCTGATCTGTGCTGCAATGATAAATAGACATTCTGTTCGTCCTTGTGATTCTTTGGTCTTAGTGGTTAAATGGTATTATGGAACATATCAGGAGTAGCGGCCTAATTTGCCAACAGGATTACAATTATGGAAATAGCTTATAGCATGGATAGCCATGTATTTTTGGTTCGAGGTGCTCTCATCCATTGGTGTGATGAGATAAGATGATTCGTTCCTATAAATCTGTAAATTAGCGTGTTAGTTGTCCTCCCACAAAACTATACATGTACACATCTATATATTCCTGCATGCTTGCTTTACAAAACGGTGAATTATGCCAGGAATATCAAGTATAAACTGGGATGTATCTTTATGTGTGGGCAATAACTGTACCTAGTCGTATCACCATTTGAAAAAGTGACCAACTTCACACCCCAGTAATCACCTTTATTTCTCGTTAGAATTTACTGAGATTCAAATTGGAGTTAAAGAAACTCTGGATTCAATTCATATGAAAATTTGGGCTCTCTACGAGCCGAAAATATAAATCCACCGGACTCGAGAGATAAAATTTCAGGGGCCGGTTAACTCTTTCCCTCCTCAAAACAAAGAAAATCGCCCTATTTCCACCGGATACCAGTGAAATTATCGCGATGGGTTGGGTTATAAAAGCGATTCAAATTTGAGGAGGGTACCAGTCAACACATTTTTGCTCTGCATGTGGCCCAATGGTTGAGTTTATTTTCAAGCCAGTCCAGGGTCTTGTTCAAATTTAGTGGCCCCCTGTCATGTCAAAGTTGACTTCTTTGAAAATGCTGCATCGACCACAATTTTTGCCAAAGCCTTCATGCTCATGCGCGTTTCCAGCAAATCCAGCATGCTGATATCCGCCATGAAGCTCGTATTGAGCCAATTCCGGAGTTCGGCCGCGATCAAACTATCGACACCATACTCAGAAACCGTCCTTGTCGGATCCACCCCCGAGGCGTCGATAAACAACATCTCCGCGACGGTGTTTTGGATTGCTCCGGTAACCATCTCCTCCACCTTGCTGCGGCCAACAGAACCGTTGATGGCAGCTTCAAAGTCATCCCGTAGAATTCCACCTGCATTGTTGTTGGCATTGTTGGCACTTTTGTCATTGTGGTGGCGCTCCGCATCTTCGAATGCACGCATAACCAAGGAGACGCGCGCGTCAGTGTACCATTTTGGACGAATATTACCCGGCCCGCCAGCGGAGCTAGCCAATTCATCTATCTTCTTGGCTGCCAGAAGAGCGGGATCGAGACAGGTGACCGTGCTGCCAGCGGAGAGAGGGTCATCAGATGCCCCGATCCAGGAATCTCGGCCTCCTTTGCTTTTCTGAACTGGAAAAGGGTTATTGTTGAGAAAGGCTGGCTCCAACAGGCGCAGAAACTGATACTCTGTGATTCCGAGCACCTTGTTACGAGCCATCAGATTGATAGTAGTGATATTAGTGCTGAGATGGCCGACATCTGTGATCAAACCGAACGATGCAGTGGAAGCGGGCAGTCCCTGACTGCGGCGGTATCGTGCAAACACTTCCTGGAAGTTGTTGGCCGCCGTGTAGGCGCTTTGAGTTGCAAGGGCGAGGACGGATTCAAGAGAAGTCGTCATAACGAAGAAGTCCAAGGGCAGAGATTTAGTCGCTTCATGAAGATTTTGGGTGCCTAATACCTTGGCAGAAAGACCCAAATTCCATTTGCATGGGGTCAATTTGTCGAAAGATAGATCCTATTATGATTTAGAATGTCAGCATTGTAGTAACCTTAAACGAAAGATTATCGTGAAATTAGGGGTTAATGAAGAAAAAAAAAAACCTCGTAAGAGACAGCCGTGTGAACAATTCCCCTGACGGGTCTTTTTGCAGATGCCTCTTCTATGGCCCGGTCCACATCTTCAGAGACACTGACATCGCAGCGAACTGACCGGACTGTGGCACCAAGAGAGGCCATTCTGCTGACCAACAATCCTGCTTCAGGGGAACTATTTCCACTTCGCGATAAGATCGTAAAGTGTCTAGCTCCGCAGGTAGACATCCAAGCGATGATGCTACGCCCCATGCCACTAAAGCCACCGCTAACAACATATTCTGCATCCGGATCGAACTGGGCTCAGGGTACCGGAGGAACCATCTTGACCAATGAATCAGGTGTTTGGAAGTTGACGACCAGCTTTCCGATGTGAGTGCCCTTGGAAAAGCCCAGCAGTGTTTGATCCAGCTCCGACACATTCGAGGCCAAGATGGCCGGAATAGGCGCAATGTTCCCAGCACGGAAATGTTCATCGACTGACTGCATCAGGATTTGGCTCATTTCAGGCTGAGCCTCCACGATGACTCCGAGGTCAAACGAGGAGAAGGTGGCGCTCTTTTGAAACAGGGCCAGATTGAGGGTCATGGAATTTTGTACATCGACTCGTCCAACATCTATGATTCGGCCGAGCGGAGCAAGAGCCTTGATGGACTCATGTAACATGTCACCTTGGGATGTGCTGAGAATAACATTAAATCCACGACCCCCAGTTGCGTCTGTCATCTTGGGAAAATCGGCGGTGGCTCGAGATGAAAAGATCCTAGAAGCGGGAATTCTGAACACTTCTGCGAGATACTTCGCTTTGTCTGCAGTGCCTACTGTGGCGAAAACCTCAGCACCTATCGACTGTGCTAATTGAATAGCCGCCATTCCCAGACCACCAGTGGCGGACTGGATGAGAAGTTTCTCCCCCCTTTTTAGCTTCGTAGCGTAAGAGAATCCGTAGACCACTGTCATGTATACCAGTGGCATGGTGGCCATTTTCAACAAGTCGTCTTCAGGGTGCAGGTGCTGGGCTGTAGCGGCGTGGACGCGCACGTAATTACCAAAATGGCCCTTTCCAAGACCATACACTCGATCGCCGACAGAGATATTGGTGACTGCGGATCCTACACGATAGACTATGCCAGAATACTCAGACGATAGGGTGTTCATATCAAATCGACCGGCGGAGATGGCGAGGTCTTTCCAATTCAAACCCACGGCAGCCACCTTAATTTCCACCCAGTCATCTGGGAGAGGCTTCCACATATCCTCACAAGGCTTGAAGTAAAGCGAAGTCAAGAGACCGGGGGTCTCAAAGTCCGCACGTACAGGACCGTGATTATCAAAGCAAAGTGGTTTTGCGCGTGCCGGTGGCAACTCAGCTAATTCAAGCTGATCCTTCAGTCCCGGGTCGGGCACCAGGCGACTGACCCATAGACATTCATCCTGCCACACAAATTCGTTGTCATCCCCATAATACAGAGAGCTGGGGGTTTGTAAAGATGATTCAAGTTTGAGAATGGTACCAGCCAGAGTCCCTGTAGGACTATCGGGATTAACATCGATGGAAAGGAACCGAGAAGTGGGATTCTCTGTCCCAATAGTGCGCAATAAACCGATTGAAATAGCAGCACTGGGATTTTTTCCTTGGATGATGCCCCCGTATGTGACAAGAATCATGCTTGATGCATTGCGGAAGAGGCTTTGGAATTTTTCCATTCGATGCTGGTCAATCTGGATTAAATGGTTGTCACTATCGAGGAAAGCGATGACTCGACTGTGAGGGGGGACGGTGACAACATCAAACGAGCACGATTTCACAACAAAGCCTTTTTCCTTGAAGTGCGCGAAAGTTTGTACTGCGAGTGAAGAGGGGTCTCTCTGTTCATGAAGGAAGTATACCTCCTCGCTGTTCAAATCTGTCAGCTGCCTTGGGACCGTTGATATGGTACCTTCAACTACAGTAGACAAAAAAGTACAAGCAGTAGTATACGGTTGAGGGTAATCATCCAACACCAGATCTGTCCCACTAAAACCGTTTGCCAGAAGAGATGCATTCCATCCGCTTGAGTCCAAAAATGGACTGTCAACACGACCATCCGATCTGCCACTCCAGTAACCTGTTAAGGTTCCCAGAATAAGGCCGTGGCCAATGACAGTGCGTGTGTTCTCCACTATAATCAACCTACCACCAGGCTTGAGCAGCTTGCGACAGTTCGAGAGAGTCTGGGAAATGTTGGTCGTTGCATGCAGGCAATCTGAGGCTACCACAACATCATAGAAAGGCTGACAGCCATTCTCTAGTGGATCCTGCTCCACGTTCAGAACCGAGAAGTGCACATCATTGTATTCCTCTCCAAGCATCTCTTTGGCGGCTCCCACAAGCCCACTGGAGATATTAGTAAAGGTGTAACTCTTGTACCGCTTAATCCCATCTCTCTCGGAGAGAGTATCGAGAATGATTCGTGTGGCACCACCTGTACCTGCTCCTATTTCAATGATATCAAGACTAGGGGTGGCATGGCCAATAGCGTCAAAACACCTCCGAACCTGAGGATAGGCTCCCGCCAAGATGATCCCCTCCTCGTACATTGCCGTCAACAAACCGTCCTGCGCAAGAACGTCCATTCCAGTCTTGCGCTCGTATAACACATCCTCGATATTCTGGAACATATGGCGAGCTACCCTGGCATCGGCACAGTGATCGATTTGCTCGTATATCTGGTCAATACACAGAAGCCTTTCGGCGCTTGTTAAACCCTTGGCTTCGACAACCCATTCATTGTAATTGTTCGTCTGACGTTGTGCCCAGAAAAGGAAATTTCGGATATGCTCAGAGCGATGGGACAGATCTGACCGACTACCGTAGCGGTCAGCAATATCGACTACCATAAGTGTCCCAGTCTGTCAAACAGGTCAAAGAGGTACGTCTTTGCAATGCTGTCCGATGGAGGATAAAATAGCACCTTGGCCTGAGCATTACTCATAGACCTGATGTCTGGCTTCCAAGTCAGCCGGAAAATAGGTGCAGAAAATGCAGCACTGCTGTTCGCAGCAGTGTTCAGAGGAACATCAGCGACAGAGCGGATGCTAAAGCTGATCCACGAAGGTTTCTTTGCCGTAGTTGATTCCAAAAGTTGCAGACTCAGCAAAACCTCAACACCATAATCGTCTTCTGGAATGCGCATGGCAGATTTGATTGACACATTCTGCAAAGAGAAACCTGTAATGCTAAGAGGTTCTGAAAAATCCTGAATATAGGCCTGGGAGGCAGCTTCGACGGCCATCATCAGGTATCCAGCCCCCGGGAAAACCGGATGAGGGAGAAGACGGTGATCGCCCATCCACGGCAAGTCCTTGAGTCGAAGAAAATTCCGCCACTGAGGATTTAGTTTGGCGTTTCCGGGCAGTTTCGATCCCAAGAGATCGTGACGCAGAGTCGTCCGTGATCTGATTTCCTTACTGATACGACTCTCGTAGTATTGGATAGGGCCGTATGTGTACTGGTAAGGGGGGAGATCAATTGCCATGCACCCATGCACATAGGAGAGCGACCTATTTGCCTGGACACGGTCGGTGGAATTTACTGCTGCGAGATCAATCCCAGCGTTGAGGCCAAACAAGGTCCCAACCAACTGCAGCAGACAAAGCTGGCCATCTTCACCTCGCCGTAGCGCGGATATATACGGCGTATCAACGCCAATGCTCTTCATAATCTGGCCAATAGGTCCCTTGAGAGCGGCATGAGGCCCAATTTCGATGATAGCATCAACTTTCTGAGCCAGTTGAGAAGTAGCCTCCCAAAAGCAAACAGGTGACTCGACATTAGATCGCCAGTATGAGGCATTGATTTTGACCATGTCCATTCTCTCGTGCGGGACCACCGAAGAGAACCAAGAAACGGCGGGTGATTGGGATTGTGGCTCAATGATACCCAGGCGCCGGGTGTGCTCAAGACCCTCGGTCAGCATACGCTCACATTCTTCACCCAGTGCTAGCATGTGATGAGAATGGTAGGCAACTCCCCGGTCTGGAGCATTCGATTGAATACACCGTCTTCGTTCATCCTTTCAGAGACGACTTTTATAGCGTCTTTGTCCCCGGAAAGAGTCAGGCTGATGGGTGAGTTGAAAGCTGCAACCCTCACTTTCATCTCGAATTTAGACAAGTACTTCTCAACCGCATCCAACTCAAGACCAACAGCTAGCATTAGTCCTTCCTTTGGGTTGTGAGAGATGCCCTGATATCGACAGTATGCTGTGATAATGGCATCTACGGCGGTGATGCGTCTAGCTGCGTAGGCTGCGGCAATCTCACCCGACGAGTGGCCAGCCACGGCGACAGGCTCAACCTTCCACGAGCGAAGCAGGTCCACTAACCCCACTTGAAGAGCGATGCAGACCGTCTGAGATACCAAAGGCACGTTAATAAGATCTGATGCACAGTTACCTGTGAGAACATCCTGCAGCTTCCAATCACCCGAGAAGTTGGGCAGTTGTGCAAGGGCTTGGTCCAGGTACAGGATAGTGTTCTTGAAAACCGCATATTGGAATAGGCCCTCTCCCATGGCATGCCATTGGGCACCTTGGCCCGTGAAGATGAAGCCAAGTCTGGTCTTTTGCGAGTTGCTGGCGAACACTTTGTATTTGTCCGTGAGCAGACTTTCTCTAACGTTGTCCGTATCGACGATCCTGTACGTTCGTTGGATAAATTTGCTTCGTTTTGCCGACAGGGTTTAAGCTACATCTGCCAACGAGTAGTTCGTGATTACCTTTGAAAGAGCTTCGATGTTCAACTTCAAAGATGCTTCATTGTGGGCGGAAAAGGCAGTAGCACACGGTTCCGCGTGTTTGCATAAGCCTTTTTGACCATATTTAAAGAGGGCTGCATATCAGAAGGTAGCAGTGGTTTAAGAGTACCCTTATTCAAGGCCCCTGGAGAAAGGCCAAGCTTTGAGCCCCCCTTCACGTCGCTATCACTTTGCTGCCCCAAAGGACAATTGTCACTGAAAGTCGGACTGATATCAAGTAGGATTGAAAGCTCGGAGATCAACCCAGGCTTGGTATATCCCGGCAGGACGTCTTGCACGTGGTCAATGATACAGTGACCATTTGCACCTCCGTACCCGAACGAATTGATACTTGCGCGTCGAAGCTTTCCTGCGGGCCCTGATCGGGACGAAGTCGTTGCCGTCGGTGCTCGCAAAGTAGGTTGTAGAGATGAAATTCACCACCTGGGAGCTAATTTGGTGTGCGATGGGTCTCTTGTCGTCTTTGCAAGAGGCGACGAAGGTGTCAACCGTCTTGGCGAAGGTCTCAAAGACCTCCCTCAGGAGTTTGGCCTCTCGGGCCTTTGCGTCCAACCGCTCGGTGATGGCAGCAGAGGCGGACACGGTTGTGGTTGTGGCGCTGGCACCTTTTGGGAGAGGACCGGGGGGCAGCTGGCCCTTTGGTGCTTTCATCCGTTTTCCAGCGCGCGTGTTGAGGTTGGTAGGGGAGGGGGTGGATGGACCAACTTTACAACCATCTGCGAAATAGGGGCACCTTTGAGAAAAGGCTCCCAGACTCCCAGACTGTCTCTATTCTAATCGCTTAACCCTTCCGGTGACCCTCCCATCATGGCTGGTCCATCCACCCCCGACCGTCCCATGGACGCGCGAAATGCCGAATACACTCGGCCCCCCGACCCTCCCTCCCCTACCAACCTCAACACGCGCGCTGGAAAACGGATGAAAGCACCAAAGGGCCAGCTGCCCCCCGGTCCTCTCCCAAAAGGTGCCAGCGCCACAACCACAACCGTGTCCGCCTCTGCTGCCATCACCGAGCGGTTGGACGCAAAGGCCCGAGAGGCCAAACTCCTGAGGGAGGTCTTTGAGACCTTCGCCAAGACGGTTGACACCTTCGTCGCCTCTTGCAAAGACGACAAGAGACCCATCGCACACCAAATTAGCTCCCAGGTGGTGAATTTCATCTCTACAACCTACTTTGCGAGTACCGACGGCAACGACTTCGTCCCGATCAGGGCCCGAAGCGACCCGGCGACAACATCCAAAAAACCCACAACCTGGGCGGGGATCGCCCAGACCCCGAAAAACCCTGACATCGAATCTCAGGCAAAGGGTACCCACCGGGTAGCCATATCCAGTAAGGCCGCCCCGACGTCGGCCCGGAGTGGGTCAACCCTCACCTCCCAACAAAGAGACGACCCTCGCATCCTGGTAGTCCTAAAGCAGGAAGACCGCCTTGCTCTCAAGGAACCATATGCGATACGAAAACAGCTCGAGAGTGCCCTCAAAGGAGTCACACCTCACACCGACATTCCTAAGATCACCCGCACTGCCACAGGGTGGGCGATCACGCCCGGCCCCCTAGCCCGCCCTAGCCTCATCACTGAACAGGGGCTCAATGCCATCAAGGACGCACTAAACGCCCACAGCGTTAAAGTCCCCCAGAAATGGTACAACTATGCGGTCCCCGGAGTACCCCCCTCGATACAAGCCTGGGACGGCACCCTTATCCAGACCGGCTCTGTGATTGAAGATGAGGTCTTCGCGCAGACGAAGCTTAAGCCAGTCAGCTGCCGTACCTCGAGGCATGGAGCCAGCCCCACCAACCACAACATCACCTGGGTGATCTCTTTCCTCAGCCCAGTTGCCCCATTCACGCTCTTCAGCTGCAGCAGCGTCGCCAGGGCCTGTCACGGTGTGAACCGTGATGCTTAGTAAAAGGAAGATCACGGCACGTGATCTCCGACCTGTTTATCTTGAACTTCAGTTCTAGATCCTGTTGTAGCTCTTCGAGCTACGTCTTGTATATTAGCCTGCCCCTGCCTGTGCCTGTACCTGTCAATGGGAATCTGATCTGTTACGACCTGTCCCTGCCAGTCATCTCCTATCATACCGTCCTGCCAGCCCGCACCCTGACATGAGGCCTGGTATGGCGGCCGGAATAGGCCCGCAAAACAGGCTAGCAAGGGCACCGTCAGCGCCCGTGTTGGCTGGCATATCAATGTCATCGAGTCGACCCTGGCACTCGCCATCCGCGGCGTCCTCCCTGTATGGCGCACCACACCAACTCCCTCGCTCTTTCGGGACGCGGGAATCCCGTCTGGATACACCACACTTGAAGAGGCGAAACTACGGTTCGCTCTAAGGCTTAACACCATCCACAAAGGTCACACCCTTGTCCGTCGCATTCGACCCCCGATGATCACCCGAGGCCGCGGCACCGGCACCCGCCAACCGGCAAAGACAATTATCCAGAGACTTGGGAGCATCCTCCCGGAAGTCCCAAGACCGACCCTCTCCCCCCCGCACTACTCACCGGGCTGCAGAATAGATCCTACAGGGGGTATAGATAAGGCGACCGCGTCTAAAGCTTTCCAAGTCTGGCAGGAATCACTCCCACCCACAGATATCTGCGTCTTCTCAGATGACTCCGAGCAGTGGCAGGAGGGCATCAAGTACGTAGGCTATGGCTTCGTACTTATGGTAAACGGCACCCAATGTCACGGTGCGAACCGTGATGCTTAGTAAGAGGAAGATCACGGCACGTGATCTCCGACCTGTTTATCTTGAACTTCAGTTCTAGATCCTGTTGTAGCTCTTCGAGCTACGTCTTGTATATTAGCCTGCCCCTGCCTGTGCCTGTACCTGTCAATGGGAATCTGATCTGTTACGACCTGTCCCTGCCAGTCATCTCCTATCATACCGTCCTGCCAGCCCGCACCCTGACACCCAAATCGACACTGGCGCTGGCGCTATCAACTCACGCTCTCATGTTTTCGACGCCGAAGCAATCGGAGCCTGGCGAGGGCTCGAACGGGCAATCGCGGTAGCTCCGCCTAGGTCGAAAATCTGGCTCTGTATTGATAGCACATCCGTTATCTGGTGTATTAGGGGGAATGCCTCTAACTCCTCGCAATGGGCATTTTTAGCCTGCCACCAGGCTATGGAACAGCACAATATCAGTCTCCGATGGGCCCCTGGGCACACTGGGATCGAAGGGAACGAAGCTGCTGACACCTTAGCCGGTGAATGCGCGCTACGCGGTAGTGCTATAGGGATGGAAGCCGAACCCACGATTAGCGGGATCCGATCCATCTTCCGGGAACTCCGGAACGAGGCTCGCTTACGCTGGTGGGACACGGTCTCTCAAAAACTCTCCCAGTGGTACCGACGCTGGTCAGACACCTACGAGATTGATTCACTGCCGGAACTCGAACTCCGACGACCAGCGCTCCACCGCTGGCTTGCCCTCCGCTCGTCGCATGGCGACTTCGACTGGTACCACCGCAAGTTCAACCACGAAGACGCCAAACTCGACTGCTCATGCGGCCGCCGAAAGTCACCAGAGCACCTCGCTCTCTGCCACAAACCCCAGAGGTCTTTCCGACACTGGCCAAAACGCCCCCCGACACCTCCAACCGACAGGATAGAGGCAGTCGCCTACCTTCGCAGCCTGGACCCCAAGCAGTTTGTTGAACTACTGGAGCTCACAAGCTTCTACTCGCGGGTCTGCACGAGGTAACTCACTCATTTGTTTCCTCAACAAAGTCTTTTGGCACCCGCCAATCACACACCTGGACCCCCCGGGACCCTCACCCCCATGATGGCCGGCTCACACGTCGGAGACAGCCGTCACCAACTGGCTACTCAGCCCTCGCATTTACGAATGCATGAACTGCAATCTGTGGAAAAAGATCTTTGTATTATAGAAACCATAGCATTGCACGTCCCAATACCCCATGGGAGGTCGCGGGAGCAAGCGAAAGCTTGCTCCCTGCCGGACGTTAATCAAATCTACCTACCTACTACCTACCTGCGGGCCATGGGGTGACTTCCCTTTAAACTTCCACATTCGCGCCTGGGAAGTCGATTTTAGGGTTCAAATTCCTTACCCCTATGCTTGGGGGAATAAATCCTGACTCTAGTGCCACTACCACCTTCATGATTCCAGCGATAGCACTGGCGGCTTCGGTGTGTCCGACATTGGTTTTGATAGATCCAATCAAAGGTGCATCATCGATGCCTCTCACAGACGAGAAAACGTTTCCAATAGCAGATATCTCGATTGGACCTCCGACCTGTACTATTATATGTAAGTTTTCAGTCTTCTGACATCAATGACGGCGAATGGGAAAAATGAACATGACCAGCTTACCGGAGTTCCCGTGCCATGACACTCAAAATAAGTGGTATCATACAAAGGCAACTTAGCATTTTGATACGCCTGTCGAATGACCGTCTCCTGTCCCTCTCTGCTTGGGTGTGTAATCCCACCAGTTCTTCCATTTGCATTGATGGCTGTGCCTCGGACAAAGGCCCGGATTGGAGACTCTCCTTCCACCGCATCCGACATTTTCTTGAGATACAAAGCTGAAAAATGGTATTGCGACATGAATGTGATGGGAATATGACAAAGTCATGGTCGAGTCTTTGCGATGCCATCAAAGCCGCACAGCTGACAGGTCTGTATCAATTACCAGCAAGATCTTCATCTGTTCAGATGAATGAGCTAGAGAGAGAAATGCGGAGACGAACTCTATGCAATCTTTATATCTGGGACAGGTATTGCAGTTTTCTTCCACGTGAAGGAAGACACCACTTACTAAACTTAATGAAGCTATTAACATAACTGAATATGTTAAAGGTAAGAACTCTGTTGTGTCCACTAACCTAACTTTGTATCAAATTATAGACGTCTCGCAAGATCTCTAGATCGAGTTCCTTTTTTGAGTTCAGGATTTTGCATAATCGAATTTCCCAACGTGCGATTGGGCGTCGTGGGAACTTCAGAAGGCTCAGGTGCACCAGAGCCTTTCCATGAAAGGCTCACTCAGGCTCGGCTGGTCCGATACTGGGAAGAGGTGTATAACGCAACATCTGAAACATCGACATACGATCTAGCAGCCGCAGAAGAGTGATATGAGAAATTCTGCACCCAATTCATGCCCAGCATCCCAGCCCCACTGGCTCTAAGTCCGGATACTCGATGGGATGACCGTCTCCCATTACTCCGTCACCAAAGACTATTGTTTTCAATCGCGCTCTTCGACTCGATTTCTCATAATTTTCGCCCTCTACTTTTTCTAGACCCAGGCGAAATCCAATCCCTACCGCGTTATAAGCGAGCACTTCTGTGCAGCCATCGACAAATTCTTGCGAGATCTGCTCTCGGAATTTTGGACAGCATTTCAAAGCTGCATAACCTCCTGGGGAAAAGCCACACGCGGCTGTCATTGATCTCTTTCCTTACTTTTGAGGCTTGCGTTGTTTTAGGAAGTCTTATTCTTGTCGACATCCAGGATGGACGCAGTATATCATCAAAACCTGGCGATGGAAGTGGACGGGGAGCTGAACACGAATTGTCACTGGAAGCAGGAGCTAGACAACATTTATGTCCACATCCATGTTGCAAAGATTCCTTGCTAGCTATCATCGCCGATATCAGCCTGGAACGATGCATCCAGGCCTTGAATGATGCCCTGCTTAGTATGAAGATCCTGGCCGAGGGCAGTGTTCTCGCCGAGGTGGGAGCCAAATCATTAACTCGCTTGGTCGAACAAGTACATGCCTCTTTATTCCTATCTAAATTGGACAAGGCTTTGAATTCCCAATCCCCTCAGGACTGCGGGCAACGTGTTGAGCAGAAACAATCTTGCAAAACATCCAACGCTTCCCCTCTTCTCTCGTCTAATTTGGACTCTGTCCCACAGACTACTGCGATGGATGATTTGCGGTCGTCTTTTGGCTTGGATATGGAACTGAGGAGAGCCGACCACCTCTGGGAGGACATGGCCTTTTCCGTAGATTTAGATTTAAACCTTCCTGTGCATTTTTGCCAAGGGGTTGACCTTCAGTGATTCGGCCTGAAGGCAACAGTTTGAATCGAGTGTGAGACGTAAATAGCTATCAGACAACTAGGCACGAAATAGACATCTTCTAGGGCAGTTATCGCTACATGTGAGGTTTCAGAGCTAACACGCGCGTGCGGCTACACTAGTCTCCCTTCACCCTTCATTCCCAGAATTTACATTTGGGTATTTATGGCACTCGGCCACCAAGGGACAATGGGGCCAACAAATTTTGTTTTGGCACGAACACTTGAACAGTTATTATCGAACTACACAAATCGATCGGTCGGACCTTGAATTCGTCACTTTTTATTGTAGTGGAGTAAGTCCACTACATATAACTCTATGCCCAGTGATGAATTCCGATAAAAAGTTAGGTTGGCTATTAAGTGCTGCGGGTGACCAAGAGTGCGATGTATCATCCTGATTTCCTGCACTTGTGTGATAATATTTTGAGGTATTCTCATCAACCTGTTGGTGTGCTGTTGTAACGGCTGCCATAGACGTTTCTAGATCCACGATGCCATCGTCGACAGCCCAATCTAGTCTTGCCTTGCTGCTATCTACCATAGTCTTGAATCAATCTGTTTTGCACCACACCTTCTTCCCAGCGCCTTTTCCATGAATCTCCCGTAACCAGCATGCCACCCATGCTCCGCTAGGAAACATGACGCTAAGCGACGCTATGCGACGCTATGCAACCAAAACTGGGGAGGCGGTCGCTTGGCTTCGTAACCAAACAAAGGCACTATAGGCCCCGCTCGTGCAGGTGCTCTTGCGTCCCTCGGGGGTCAGGTCTTTCTTTTATCCTAGCCAACTTCTGCAAATCACATGGCATCCTCCTGGATTTGGCCGAAATTGTTGAGGGATCTGCAGCAGTCGCCATTCCCCGGTCTCACATGCTGGTGGTGAGCCGGTGTAACGGACACAAGACTGCTCAGCTTGTGAAAATGGTAAAAGCACGAAGGTACTTGCGGCCACGGTGAGGATTCTGATGCAAAATGATAATGATAGGGTTCTTTCCGCGGTCGAGAATATTGTCTCCCCAAGAGCGAAATTATTCCGAGAAGGATGGAAGAGAGCCGCGGGTTGATTCAAAACAGTATGATTGATGAAGTAAGATCACTTCTTTAGCACAAGAGAATGAGGGACAATGCCAGCTTGACTGACTGATCTGTCAACTTGGTCTTCCGCTTCATCATCGCCGACCATGACACCGCTAGCACCAGCCTTCTATGGGGCCTGAAATGCTCTGACATCCCAGAAAGACAAAGAAAATAATCAACACCTGTATTTCCTACCTGGATGCCAGTGTTCTACTCATTTCGAATTCTTTTTTGTGTCACAATGACCCCTTTGACGCTGCCCATCTGAATTCTTAGCTGGGCACAGCCTTGGCTTCCCCGTCTCCTCTCCTCTGCTTTTTTCGCTACGAATTTTCTACTTGATCACTTTGGTCCAAACGCCGATTTACAAAATTAATTCAATAGATAATTATGGATATTAAACAGAAAATCTAGCCTCCTATCTAGGCATAGTTCATTTACACTGACATAGTTCATCACAGGCGAGTAGCGATGAGGCAGACTTCTAGGATTACTATGCAACTAGTGTACGCTAGAAAATTCATAGGGTAGAAAGGATGTTATCTACAGACACTAGAGACTAAATTGCTACAAGTAAATATGGAATTTTATACTAAATGACAGGAACTGGTTTAAAATTATACCAAAAGCTTGCTAGTACTAAGAAAGTGGTAATCTGAGTGTGCATTTCACAAGACGTAGTTACTTTATAAAACCAATCTAAACACAATTAAAGTATCATCAAGTGGATCCTATAGCTAGAAAGTAAATCTAGGAAATGACTAGTTAGAGGAAGTAGATTTCCGGCTAATCCACCCCGCTAGGAGCTTCTCATGGCCTTAGCGCTGAAGAGCCTCTGTGCCATAGTGCGTAGGGCCCAGGAGGCTTGGGTTGTAGTTTAATAACCTACACATCTTTCTATTGCCTTTCCAGGCTACATTTTCGAAGCAGCTAACAGTTCTTTACTATTATAGTATACCTTGTTCCCAGCCATTCCGGCGTGCCCTTTGCCTTGGTAGTTGCTAGATCCAACGGATCACTAAGAAATTAAATTGAAACAATGGAATAAATCCGAAAAAAGGAGGGTTGGAAACAATGAAATGAATCCGAAACAAGGTATGTTGACAAGAGGAAAGCAAATACAAAAACTATGCATCGCAACACTCTAGAAATATTAAACACAAGTCGTTGCGTGTAGCATCATCATGGAGGAATTCCTCCGCGTCCGCCTCGTTCTACAGTCAAGACCTGGGCGTCCCATACTCCGAGATCCTCCATGTTCTTCGCCCAGGCGGGAACATGCCAATAAGGAAAGATAAAGCTGGAAGATTACGTCTTTCGCTAGCCATCTTCGCTCAGCAATCTTGCAAGCCGAAAGCTCACGTCCTTTCCTGACATCATGAGCTCCAGCTTGCAAAGCAAGGTGTCTGGCACATCACCATAAAGAAATTTACTGCGGCTTCTTGGCAGCGGTAGGGCCAGAGATGTAGCGGCCAATGTCGGTGGCCTCGTAACCCTTGCGCACAACACCCTTGATAGTCTCCCAGCCCTGGCGAACCTGAGGAGGGGTGCTCTGGTGGGAGATGGTGGCGTCAGCACGGGCGGTGAGCTGGCGGACAGCCTGCTGGACGAAGGAGCTCTGGGCGTAGCGGGCGCGGAAGAAAGACAGGTAGATAGCCAGGAGCACCCAGCTGCCATTTGAGAAGGTTATAGCGGACAGAAGAAGGCGGAACAGCAGAGCAATCTCGAGAGTCGCAACAACACCCATGCTGGCATCGTAGTATTGCTTGATGAAACGTCCAATGGTCTCGGCCAGGGGAGACTGCTTGGCAGCGGATTTGAAGTTGGGGGAGGTGGGAGAGGCAGGGGTGGCCGGAGCAGCGGGCTGCAGCGTGGGGATCAAGTACATGCGGCTGTAGGTTGCGACGTGGAAGATCGAGTAGACGCTGAAAGGCAGAAGAGCCAGGATGAGCTGGCGCGAGTACAGCCAGACCAGAGCCATTCCTAGAATTCGAGTCAGCTCAGATTTTGGACCGTCGCATCGCGGATTACTCACCAAAGTATTGCACATTCTCGTCGGAAATAAGCTTCATCGCAATTGCCAGAGGGGTACCCTGGACACCCCGGGCGAAGTGGCCCTTGTACACGACGATTCCATACGTCACGGCTGCCGAGATGAATGTCAAACGGTAGGCGATCTGCGCCGAGGAGGAGTAGTAGTTGAAGAATATGCAAGACAGGGAGTAGCGGAAGACGGAGAGCAAAAGTGTCACATGTCTAGCATTTGTTAGTGGCCCTGAAATTCAGGTCTTTTTCAGTGTGCGCTTTAGTAGATTGACCTACCCAACGAACCAGGCAAACCTGAAACGTGGCATTTCGTTAGTATTGATAAAAAGGCATGGAAGCGTCGCTTCAGCATCGGAGTAGAAAAACGCACTGTAGGGTTTGCGCTAAGGCCTTGAGTCTCTCGGCCAGAGGCAAGGTTGCGGGAGGAAGAGGAGCCATGTCTTTTGCCACCGGATGCCAGATGGAGATGTTGAATGCTAAAATTGAATCGAAATGAAGGGAAAGGTAAAAGCTGAAAATGTGGAAAGCGACAGATAAGACGGTGGCTGGGGAGAGCGGGGAGACCGAGTTGGCACACTGAGCTTCCCTTTTTCTCTCTCCGCCTTCTATGGTGACGTCGAGTATTCGGGATGATGCAATTCCTTATCTGCATCTATATAGAGCTTCTTTAGCTTCAATTTCACATTTTACTTTACTTCTGTTTTTGGTCTACTATTTGAACTTATTTTCTGTTTGTGTTAACCTCCAGTCGAGTCGGTGTGACCGACCCGCTTGAGGAGATCCAGTTTCAGCACTAACGTACGGCCATTTGCACACACTTGCAGGATTTTCCAATAGTTCAGGTGTCAGTAATGAAGAAGATCTTGACAGATCAATTGATTTTTTTCTAAAACAAATGTCAACTAAAACGTGCTTGGCGACAATCAGCATGGTTTTCCAGCTTGAGCCAGCTCGTTCGGGTATATTTATCCAGATCCCGGTGGAAGACCTAAACTCGGACCACGCAGCCTTGGGAATGTATTTCGTGGGGTTTATCCCTATTTAGCATGGCTAATCCGCTCACTAGCGACGTAGTACTCCATGTACGGGTTGGCATTGCCAAATACTCAGTTAAGAGTTCCAATAGCCGACGCTTAACATGCACCAAAGCCTCGTCGCCAAACGCAGATACTCTTCTACTGTCGAGCCCTAACCACGCTCAGAACTTGTTGCTAAACGTTGCTCAAAATGTGAAGCGAGCTATCTTCGGCATCCATAACTAAATAATTCTTATGGACACTTCCCAAACTTTGGTTTTCCGGCGTAGCAATCACCGAGTCTAGAAGGCACATAGCAATTGAATCAGAAAAATTACCCAATCTGAGTAAGGGCAATCTACATCCATAAAAGCTAACCTCCAGATGGCCCGGCTCTTTTTTAGGCGTGCATGCCTGACAGGCAAATCTTGAAAACAAGTGCCAAGCTTGATCGATGTTGGGATGACGGAATTCCAGGGGACAACAAGAGGTAGCCTTTTCAAACCCAGATTCGTTGCTCCCACTCGATGCAATCTGCGTACCATGTACGACCTCCATGAAAAAAAAAAAAAATTCTACGAATGTGAATCGAAGATCTCCTCACATTCCACTTCTATGCAAGCTTCGTGGGGTCCAAACCGAGCAAGAATGATAAAGATTTATTCATTGGAGAAACAAAGAAAGAAAACCAGGGTCTTTAGGGCTGTCTTGCTGGAATAACAACCGGGATTGTTGACGTCGGTATTGACTTACACATTCAATTCCTACACAACTACTCAGGACTACTGACACTATCTCAGGTCCGATGTGTTAATTTACGCCCATATGAAAGTCCCCACGTCCCTGAAGTGTTTCCATGATGCTGTGGGCACGGACTAAAACGGCGTGGGCATCTTCTGACAACGCGCTGTGTACAACGTATTCCGTGTTTCTTTCAGCTGTATGCCCCCGGATTAAATCGGTCTAGAAGATAACCTTTCAACCCCCATTAAACAACCCAAGGCACAGTTTTTCCGGAACTTGAAAATCATATGGCAGACCTCCGACCATCTGCTTGCTAGCGGCAACCTTGGAATCCAGCTAGGCCCTCTTCCACATCATTTTCCACCTGTAAATACATCTCCAACATCCATTCTGAACTCTTTCTGCCATGAAATATGCAAAATTTGCAACCGTGTGTAATGTACCAAGCTGGCTGTGCGCCACTAAAAACACCAACCCCACCCCAAGTGCGATAAATGCCGAAGTAATCGTTCTCCTGGCTTTTGAACAGCCTTAGATACCAGGAAGTATAGATTAAGTAGAGTCGGCGTTTATCAGCTCCGTAAGTTGACTTCTTTAAATCCCGTTGTCGAGTCCCGGGGAGCATACAACATACTACCTCGATCGATCAACCTCGCAACGGGGACTTCTCGTGAGATTACTGCACACAATGTACCTGGTAAGATTTTCGGATCAACCTAACTAGAGCAATTACAATGAAGGACATGGAATTTCCATGATTGGATCGCTGGATAGATTTACCGAAGTTAGGATGCCGAGGGTTCACAATCCATGGATCCTTGCATTTTGTCACTCCCGAGGCCAAAATTCATAGATCATAGTGATGCACGGAGAATCTTGAAAAAGGAGTTCAATTGGAAATTAAGTTGATAGCGTGTCTCGGTACGTGCCATCTGGTATCTTAGACCAACGGGGAAACTTGGACAAATGTATAACGCTAGTCACTACGTAGCTACTCCAACCACTATCCAACGTATACCATTTAATAAACTTCCCGATCCAAGAACCTATCTATACATCTCTACGGAGTACACAGGGCCTCCAATGTGGTCGCCTATAAGGACTCCAGAAGACTGAAAATTCTCCATTCAACCACGCAAGTTAAAGAATGCTCTAATGTAGGGACAACCCTCCAAGCTTGGACTGAACAAATCTCGCCTAATGACTAAATCTGGGGGTTACAGCTGCACAGTCGGGGAGTTTCCACCGGATGCATCCGGTCGCAATATAGAAGGGTTCTCTGAAAGTCTCACGAGGATGTCAATATGTATTATGCACAGGAAGGTTTCGGTAGTAAATTAAACCCTCACACTCACATCCAACTGGTTAATAAAATATAATTAGATGTTTCTTGTTGATACGCGCACTGGAGGCTAAAACTATGTCGAAACACTAGCCCTAACGAGGCAAAACCGCCGTTCCTGCAGGTCGGAAAGCTAGTGGGGTCCGTCGTATTCCCGACGTGCGCTAGGCAGGGGAATTAGTGCCGCCCCGGGTATTGGTGTCCGTACGGAGTACACAGTAGGCACTGAGGCCGCCTATTGTGGGACCCGTTTACTGGGTGAGCATGCGGAGTTTTGACGTTTGTGGTGTTCTATGTGTACGACCGGGCAGGTCCATAATTGAAGTTCTAGTCATGGAAGTATATCGTTGCGATCGTAGTCACACTCACGGGCATACCGATGCGGGGACCCGAGTGAACTGCCGAAGCTGGAAGTTAGATTGAGATTGAGACGGGTGCAATGTGAATCGCTATATCGAGATTACAATGGGGCGATTGTGATGGTAATAGACTAGACTCGATGATCGGTATTTGGTGTTGGAACTTGTAGGAACTGTGGATCGAGGAAAGATTCCAGAATAATCTTGTATTAAAGGGGAATCAAGTACAATCATAAAATAGACTGACATCATACATCACTAACACGCACACGTGGGAATTGCAAAAATCACAAACGCCCAACCAGGAAACAGTGAAACATCTCCTGCAACACCGTGTCTAAAACCCTAGAATATCCCCTCAACAATTCCTTATTGGGCCTCTCATGTTTCAGAAACGGGAGTTGAGTTTAGGTCAAAGTTGCGACAGATAAATGGAACCCCGCTAGAGATTTTAGAACATCCAGGGAAAAAAAAAGGGGGGATCAAACATAAAAACCGTATTTCAGTAACATTACACTCGTTCTCGCCCATATACTGACGCAAACGTGGATTGAGGATCCCACTCGCGTACACCCTGTAACGAGCTAGGCGGCCTAGGCCCGGAAAAGCTCAAAGAGGGACGCACAAAGCGAGCCTCACGGGCGACATGAGCATTGCACTCGGAGCTTGGACTTGGACTGGCCATCGGACTCGGGCCACATCCAGTCATCTGCATAGGGCTCGTCGAGGGCATAGAAGCGTTACGGTCAGGCCCGACCATTTGTGTGGGGCTTGGTGAGCGCATAAAATCAACACGGCCATGCCCGCCTATTCGGGGAGGACTTGGCGAGCACATGCATGCATCGGGTGATTTCACAGATGTAGTCAGCATTTCGAAGCCTTTGTTGTCGACGAATCGGGTAGTCGCATCTGCAGAGACGAACTCGTTGCGGTTTCTCATTTTGCGGTGGAATAGATCCAGCCAGCCGGCGAACATGGATGGATGCGCGAAGAGGATAAAATTCCAAAAGCCGACGAGTGAGAGCAGAAACACGAGTGCCAGTAGGGTTGCTTCGTTGGGGCCGATGGCTGCGGTGTGTTCGCGACAGAGATCCTTGTCGTCGGTTTCGGCGAGGCAAACTAGCCAGGGGCCTGCGGTTTTGATGTTTTCGACTGTTGGTGCAACGGCGTTGTCGAGTTTTATAAAGACGACTGCAAAGAAGATCACGTTGCCGAGAATGATTGATGTGAGGGCGATACCGCGCCATTGGAGTTCAAGGACGCGACGTACGCGCCGGTAGGCCTGTCGGGCTGTCATGGTGCCGATGCTGGCTGTGTAGGAGGCGAGGTTGGGACCGGAGCTGCCTGACATTGAGGCGGATTTGTCGAAGAGGGAGCGGAGGTAGATGTGGGTGCAGTAAATCATCGTTGATAGCTGGAGGAAGAGGGCTGCGACGGCGAAGACCATGACTGGGATCCAGTAGTCGTATAGTCCATTCGTCACGTTGATGTGGCAGATATCGCCAAATCGGAATGATACTCCAGTCAGTATCAGCATAACTGTCAATCCGATTGCTGGGATTCCCAATCCGCAAGCAAAGGCAGTCCACATGAATTTCGGTCCTAGAACCATTTCCCAGCATACTTGTAGGTGGAAGGCCAATGTACGGATAAAACTCCATATGACCACAAGCCAGCCACCGAATAACAATAAGGATCCGGAGAAGGCACAGGAAAGATTGGTGCGCATGTCATTGGGGGTAATTGCATTGTGGCATTGGTCTGGCCTGGCACCGAGGGGTATGATAAAGGCGAGCTAGATCGGAGTTAGCCATAAAAGCTCGTAACGCACACCAGCATCCAACTTGCCTCCATGCAACAAATGCCCAGCGTAAAGCAGACACTCAGATAATGACGATGAGTCCATTTGGCAGGTAGGACGGCGTAGGAAATCAACAAGAAGAAACATAGAGGGAGAATGGCGACGCCGATCCAACTCGTGATCCTGAGTTTTTCGGGCAAGTCTGAGCACGTTAGGCATTGGAACGGGCCTGGAAATCATAGAACTCACCAGAGTCATATCTCCACTCAGCGAGGGGACATGGCAAGCAACAGGAATACGTGCTATTGTCGAAAGTGATCGTCTTGCAATAGCGACCATCGATAAATCCCCCGACAGCAGGGAATAGCGTCTCCTGTAAGAATGGAGCTGGGCAATGTCCATTTAGGGCGTGCACCATGATGACGAGATATGCATATGCGCGAATTCCTAACGCACCAGCGCGATATCACAGAGGAACAATAGATATATGCAAGAGAGGGAGAGAGGAACAGATAACTCAAGGGCAAAATTGGGGTATACATACTGTGTACGATGTACGTTCCGTACTCCGTACTACTCGTAAGTTGAGACTGGATCGTCAGGCAAGGCCCGTTCTCTGCCCCACCAGCACACGAGGTACTAAATCTCTATCCACGGTCCTCCAGAACTCAATTCGGTCTTGGTAAAGTTATTTAGCGGGGATTAATTACAGTACAGAGTACGGGGTACAAAATCTTTTGTAAATGACTGACCGAGGAACGCCTGTAGAAAGCCATAAAGTCATACCAACCTGAGCTGATCATCCGAGATAGTGCAACTCTCTTCAAATTACTAAATATCTACTTCATATGAAGCACGGAGTAGATCTCATTGTATTGGTTTGGTATTACTGGCATATCAGGCTGTATTAAATTGTACATTAAACAATTTATACAATCACTCAGCCTCCTCCACACTATGCCCTTTCCGTGGTTAATGAATTTTGTTTACCATTTTGCAGCCCACAATAAATACAGTGCTAATGTGAATCCAGTTAAATGTGATTGAATAGAGCTATGTTCATCTTTCCACAGGATTCAGTTAAAATACTGACGGTTACACTCCGACTGAGTGTCTAGCCCCAAGCTGACAGCAGCCCAGGCACTCGCCTCTTCAACTCTTTGCTATCCTGATACCTGATTCGATTGCGGTTTTACCCCTGGAAATCAAATTGGGTCTGTCGTAGCAAGGAGGGGCAAGAGTGGCCAGTGTCACCAACAATCCAATTTCTTTCCGAGAGCCTACGTGTTAATCCACCCAATCATTGCGAACAATCTGTCTCTCGCTGTGATCACTACTGGCATTCGTCACTGATGAGTCCAATCGGATGGCTAACACCGTTCTATATGATACACACATGTGCTCTATATGCTGCCAGACGATCCATCACAGCGAAGAAGTCAACCAGATAATTCGAATGTATCTTAATTTTCCTAGACTCCTCATCCACACCAATCCCTGTATCGACCAGATCCTGATCGTCAGATTAGGTCTCATTAATGGGTAGATCAGCTGACCCATTCACGGCAAAAAGTACGTGATCAGATCACTCTGACGTCATCGAGTGATCATCACACCTGGCGCCAATCACGAACCTGCAACCAGTTCAACACTGACTCGTCGCATCCTCACTTTAGTCATATGCAACATCTAACACAAGCACAGCCAAACATTCGCGTCAAATTACAGAACCTCTTTAGCAATTCTGGTTTTGCCTTGAAAATGCGCTTACAATCGGATCTCAGCGCGCTCTTGCGACGCTTGGAATTCTAAATTCTGTAGATGCTCTCCGAGCTCATCGCAAACCCAATTCCAAGCTTAAGCCCTGGCTAAAGCAATAAGGTACTGTTCACGATCTAAACTAAAGCTAAAGCTAAAGCTAAATCTCTAGTTCCCCCTCCCCCCCCCCCCAGCGACCCTTAAATTCGAGTGCGATGAACCCATCTTTCCACCACACGCTGCACCTCCGCCAAACTTTCCATTTTCTATTCTCCATTCCGAAACACCCCCCAGAATCTTACCCAATGTATGTAAGATTACGGAATGACCAAAATTAGTAACCCAAGATTTCCTTGTGACCGCGTAGATCCAGAAAGATGTCGGATCTGGAACGTTGCGATTCGGACAAGTTGCCCCCGGAACCCCAGACGCTTGAATCAGTGGGGGCAGGTGGGTTCCGTGGCACCATGGTCCACGAAAAACCAGAAAAAGTTGAGTGCCGGGGTTCAATTTTAAGGGCCGGAGCTGTGGGTTAGTGGTTAATGGTTAATGTTACCTAGGTAGAGATTGAGAAGAGGTTGGTGATTTTTGGTGTGTTAATAGTGTCCTGGTACCATTTGGCATCTTTCGGGGACTTTTTTTCATCACTAAAATGGTAAATAAGAACAACCAACAGAGGAGTGTTTAGTAGATATCAGATCAGCTTTAATTTGCTCATATAAATCAAGAAACATGCCTGAATCCGAAGTACAGGGTTCAGTGTCTCGTGGGCAGAACCCAGAGGCAACTAAACCGAAGCTGCAGAATCAAATGAGGAAAGGTTTTCGACACTAAATTTACCAACTTTTTCTTTGATTTTCGTCTTTAAGGATCCGTATGCCCACTCTGTTGTGAGAACTACCTATAGTGCACTTTGTACGGAGCACACCTGCACTTTTCTATGATTAATATAAGAGCTCCACGGGTGTTGTGGACTATTGTTACTCAAGCTCTCGCATTCATCACACCAAATGAGGACCACATCCCCCGCACAAATTATGAGATTATTCTGTCGCTTGTCGCTTTGGCAAGCCATTCCTCAACACGACATGGCGTGTTGGTGGTGACAGGACTCGAGTGCATAGTCAAAAACCAACACAAGCCAGCGCATTACCCTACAAATACGCAGTTCACTTCAGTACCCTCAAATCATTCCATCGGGCCAGATACAGGACCGACCAAGAGGGATCAGGTTCTGTACAATGAGGGTGGGTGCTGGGCCTCTGCAACAACCCCTCAACTCGCGACGCCATAGTTCCTGGGCCGCGGACCGTATCTTGTGGACAGCCTTCAAGCCTCAAGAACCAGAAGAACCAGAAGAACCAGGCGATCTGGTCGAACTCTCGTCCCACCCCCACTCCTTCAGCAGCTGCTGCACACGGTACTCGGTCGCCCAGCCCAGATCCGACTCAATACTCCTCAACAGGCGCAAGGTAGTGCGGCGCTCGCGCGGGTCTGTCAGACACTGCCCGCTAACAAAGAGTGGCTGCAACGAGTTGATCCTGACGCTTCCGGCCGGGCGGGAGAGACCTATACCCACGATCTCGCGGCTATGGAATGCGATATCGGACTCGATAGAGCGATACGACTGGAGGCGAAGCGTGATGGTGCTCCGGCGGCTGGTGGACTCGTGCGGCTTGTTGATGAGCAACAGGATGCGCGCCATGTGGTAGTGCTGCATGGCGGAGGCGCACATGGGCAGACTGTACCAGATTTCCTGTAGGGTAGAGATGTCATCGTTTTCGTTGGGCGGGCGATGGTGTCTGAGATTGGATGGGTTCATTCGTGCACAGGGCTGAAATGTCTCTGGGATTCCGTTGTACCATGTGTCGAGCTCGGATTCGAGTCGGTACCACCGCTCCAGGAGGGCTTGTTGCGACACGCCCAAGGGACCCGGCATGGTACGGTGGTCGGTTAAGTGCACATTGTCACTGGAGCTTATGAAATTGACTATCTTGGAAATTATCCAGACTAGTCCGTTGCTGATCAGGTCTTCTTTCATTACGTCTTCGCCTTCCGGATATCCTGCTGCGCTTGTGTTGCTGGCACGGAGAAAGCCTGCGTTGTCAATAAGTAGACCTGCTTCGGTCCAGAGGACCGTGTCGTCCGTGTTCAGCCTTGTCTGGGATTCATTGATGACTTCATTTTGTCAGTAGAGGTTTGGATGAACCATTCGTCGGATAAAGTACTCACAGGCAGCTAAGTAATCCTGTCGCGCGAAATTCCAAAACGTCGCCCTCCGAGCTTTGGAAAGGCCTGACTTCTTGGGCGTTTGCGTTTGATACAGGTTTTCTCCCGGAGACGAACGCTGCTCAAGAGGCATCATACCCACTTCAGCGACATCTAGCAGCGACTTCACGCCACTCAGATGACGATTCCACGCAGGGCCTGCAGCATCGAGAAATTCATACACAGAAAGAATGGCCGTCGCCGCGAGCACCTCATCGGAATGAACTCCATGCGAGAGCCGACTACCAGAGACCCGTCTGCGGCGCTTACGTGGGTTATCCGAATCTACAGAAAGCTCGGCAGCCTGCCATTGACCAAAAGCCTCAGGGGTACTCAATGGAGGTGGACCCTCTGCGTCAGGTTGAAGCTCCTTCATTAAAAGCTGGATGGCCTTTTCATAATATTTGGCTCCATACCAAGCGAAGTCGGGGTCTTTGTCTGGCCACACTTCCATGGCAGCTTGCTGGGTGCAGACTCCACCCACTGATGCCTTAGTACCTTTGATTCGACCCAGCTGTTTGGCAGAATATGCGCAGGCGGCGAATTTCAAGAGCGGATTGGTTCTTGCTCGCACTGGGACGTATGAAGCAAAATATGTCCCTAGGTCGAAGAGATCCATCCTGCAGATATCATCGTTACTCTAAATTCTACGTTGGCAGGTGGTAGAAAACATACCACAGTCCCGGTCCTTCTGAGTAATGTCGCAGAAGGAAAGCGGTCTCGAAATCGGTCTCTGAATTGTCGTCTGGTACGTGATTCAGGAGGCTCATTTGACTCATGTGGCTCAAGCTACTCCGTGAAGCTGCCGATATTGATGAAAGCGCATTGTTTCGGTCAGAGAGATGCATGATTGGGTCGATGGAGGGGGACATCGAATGCGAGGGGTTGAGGAGGAAATTAATATTGGTATTGTTGCTGGTGGACGACAGCGACATGGAGGGCGAAGCTGGGAGTATAGCGGTACTTCGCCGTGGGTTCGGAGAAGTATAGGAGGTACTATCAGAGACTGAATGGTCTAAGGAAGAATAAGGGAAGCGATCATGCGTTGCGACCGCCGACAAGGCTTCCAACCCCTGTGTCTCAGCATCGCTCGTTCGAGAGCTTCCACTGCCCCATCTGTAATTTGGGGAGTCTGTTTGCGCTGCACTTCTTAGATCTACCAGTGAGGCTTCGAGGTCATCTGCGTATGGATCGGAGTTGTCGACGAAGATTACTGCAGAGGAAATGAGCTACCGTCCAACGAAGATCCAGATCCAAGCAAAATGTCCCAGCGATGCCGTACCATGTTTAGGAACATCCAGCCACACGCTATCCTTGTCAAAGGTGTTCTTATACGAATAGAACCCGTTGAGACTACCACGGCCATCTGGGGAGTTCCGGTTCATCGACGCGTTCTGCTGATGGCGGAAAACTACTCCTTCACTCGGACGACATTCTCGGCCACCTTTGCGACACTGTGAACATTCGGGCTTTTCTTCATCACCTAACAACAAATCAGTTGGGCAAAAAGCGGTCGAGAGAACAGATTCATACATTTGAGCTTTCGTGTTCGACACGTTAAGCTGAGTCACGTTAGCAGTGAGCCACACCAGTTGGGCGCATAAACTTACCAGCCGGTTCGTGATCGCATACCGAAATGGCATGAACGCAGGGCAGTAACAACATCCGAGGTAGAGGAAGTGGTCGGAGTTGAGGTTGGGGAAACGAAAACCTGGAGATCGACTTGCGGGGAGAGAACAGGTGACCTGGGGCCCCACACAAATAACCTGAAGGGTTGTGTTCCCGAGGTCAGGTGTTCACGTGATGCATCTTTGAATGAAAATTCACCAGTACACTTTTTCTTAATAAAGTCAGATATTGCTAGCATCGTAGTAATACACTTTTTTTTGAGAACTTTTCTATCAGCAAAAGGGTATTGTATTAATTGTTGTGTCCACAATTGAAGCGTGGCTATCTACATATCTCCAACCTCCCAAGCAACACCAACCCACTCGAGTAGGGAAATAATTCGCTGAAAAGCGTATGGTACATCAACACAGAGGCGTATTCACAATAGAGATTTCAAAGACTGTATTGGCCACATGTGCCAGAAGCCAGGGGGGAAAGTTGAAGATATATCGCGGTATGGCCGGCGCGAAAACAAACACAGGCGAATAGAACAAAGGACATTAAAGACGGCTGGGTATAGCAACGTTGCTTCCGATAAGAGCAAAACAAAAACGCCAGCCTCGAAGCAAACCAGAGGGGTTAGGTGTTTTTGGAGCGAAAGGGGGGCATTAAAGGGCCGGGACACCGGGGTTAGGCTGGTGCAGCGAATTGAAGAGGTACTCAGGCGGCAAACGCTGCATATCGGATGGTCGATCGGTGCCGAAGGTTTGAGGAGCAGCTGCATAGCCCTGGCGGCGGCGCTGTACCTTGTTAAGGATAACACCAGCTAGGACTATGAGGAAGACGCAGCCGAGAGCACAGCAGAAAGCTACCAAGACTGCGATGCCGTTGGAGTGATGTTTTGCTAGGTTAAAAAGTCAGTATTGAGTCCTACAAGAATGAAAGGTCGGTACAACTCACATTTGGTAGTGTACGGGTTTTTCTTTTCGGAGAAGAACTTCGACATGCTGCCCGGTTGGCCATTTGCTTGCTGGGAAAGGATAAATGGAGTGATATCGGTTCCGTTGTAGAGCGCCGCTGATGCATGTCCGAAGCCCGGGATTACAAGCGAACCCATGATCAACAACGTCTGCTCGATACTCAACAGAGCAGCCCCGGAATGGCCATGGCGGACAGGAAGAAGCTCTATATCATGAATGACCGTGCCCTTGGAGAAAAGATTCCCGGGAGATTGGAACTTGGAACCGTCGTAGCTCAAGAAGAACACGGACCCGTTGGTCGCAGTACCGGCAAGCCAGAACTTTGACAAATCTGCACTAGAAGCAGTAAACGTGGTGACATTTCCGGGGAAATCTGACGGGGACGCTCCAGAGAAAGCAGCCCATTTTTCAGCTTTCGCGTCGTAGATGGCAATTGAGGTATTGTTTCCCCCCACATCAAGGTTACCCACAGCCATCAGCTTCTTTTCACTTGCCCAATGAAGGTCAATCACGGTGCCACTTAGGGACGATCCAGGTTGATCCCATTCACCGGTAGCAGCATCCACATAGCAGACAGAATTACATGGGAACTGCCCGACACCTTCGAAGTTTCCTCCAAAGTAGATCTCTGACGAACCCGGTCGATTGACGACGGCATTTACTGAGACATCAGAGCCAGTGAAAAACGGCTGCGTCTGTGAGAACTCGTTCTTGTTCAGGTCGTAAACGACAAGACCTTGCAAAGTAGTACGACCGATGCTTCCGGTGACATTTCCACCCGCATAAAGGGTGTTGTTGTACACAAGCATTGAAACAAATGTTGAGTTACTGTCAACTCCTTGCGGGAGACCTGAAATCTTCTCATCGGCACCGTTAAAAATGGCAATATTTTCAATGGTAGATCCATTGCTGCCAGCGGCAGCAAAATGCCCACCGTAGATGGTGAGATTGCGGCTCGAACTGGTATCATAGGCACCGGTGATCAGACCAGTGCTGGACTTTTGGTGATTAACCTTCATTGATAGAGGAATCAGTTGCAAATCATCGGAATCTAGCAGTGACACCGCACCACCAGCAATGATACCATTGGTGGCAAGGTTGCCTGCCAGAATGAGCGTATTGCTGTGCGAAACAACACTTGACAGTTGACCACCAAATTGCATCTGTGTAACATTAAGGTTCTGGAGCCAGTCCTTGTGGGAAGGAACCCAGATGGCAAACCCAGCAACAGAGACCGCGGGGTTCCCATTGGAAGCAATGATCTGGTCGAAGTCGCCGCTTACAGCAATGATGGTTTCATTGATAGCAACTGATGCATTCAATTCAACAGGCCAGATCGAATTGACAGGACCGTTCAGCCCTGCTCCCAGAGCCGACCACTCTTTGGAAGAGTATGAGTATGCCGCAACGTATTTGAGGTCCTTTGAGCCTGTGTCCGAGGTATCTGTGAAGCGACCACCAACGTACAAGACATTGTCAAGGGTGGCCATTGCTAGTACTGGAGAATTCAACCCAGAGCCTGGCATTGCTGTGACATTGCCGTTGTTAATAGACATGATGTGGTGAATCTTACTGTCCGAGAAGTTACCGGCGACATAAATCACATCATCATGCTGCTTGATGATTGAGACTGTTGCGTTGTGGCCAAGTGAAGTGCCCGCCTTGTTGATGTCCGACTTGGTAAAATCCGAGGTTTCAGTCTTGGAGGTCGGATCATAATCATAGAGTCCATTGAGACCGCCAGTGCTGGACAGTAGTTCAAATCGGACACGAGACGCAACAATGGTGGTATCTCCTTGGCCATCCTTGGCCCGCAATGTAACTTTTGGTCGGAAGGAGTCACTGTTGGCGTCAACGTACCCAGTATATATTGTGTCGTACTTGTCGTGGCGGTTGGTCTGGTAGAAATATGATAGATCAAGCTGGTTGGAGTCAGATCCACTCGAAAGGGTAGCCGTGACATTAACGATGCCCCGTGAGCTGCAAGAGTTGTCCTGGGTGCAGCCGGGGGTATATAGCTTGATGGTATAGTTGCCAGATTTCTTCACGTCAGGCTCGAAGGTGACGGATGTAATCAAGGCATCAGAATCAGTCACCTTTGCAGACAAAAACCCAGACTCGATAGTCCATGAGCCGGTGCGCGTTGACTTGGCAGGGTATTCAATGCCTGAGCATGTCGGCTCGTTGTATTGGTCGACAGCGTAGGTTATGATTTGATCTTGAAAGACTTCGATGCCGTTCAGACCAGCTCCTTGTCCGTACCAACTAAGAACCTCAATCTGGAGTCCTTGCATACCAACGGTATTAACCATGGTAAATTCACGGTACTTTTCACTCGTGCCGCTAGAGAGCGGGCACAATGAGTCACAACTAGCCTTATTTCCTGACTCGTCGATGTAAGTCAGATTCATAATACCGTTGTCGGGGATCGCTCGAAGTAAAAACTCCTTGGTACCGCGTCCATCCAAGTGAGTGTTGTAAAGGCGGATTTTAGTCGGGAAAAATTCGAAACCGAGGTCTGCTCTCCAATATCCCGGCGCGTAGTCGTGTAGAAGGTAGGTCTTGCCTTTGGCAGCCTCTCCACTTGTCGAGCAAATGATGTTACGAGGATCGGAGTAGCCGTCCAAAAAAGAGTCTGCATCGGATGTGATGGTCGCATTTTGAAGGTTGAGAATTTGTCTTTCGTTTGAGGAGCTGGTGCTGTTCCCAAGGGCGTCAAAAGATCCCCCAAAGATGATATGGCCATTGTCAGCTTTCAAAATCGAGCTGACCGGACCATTCAGGCCATTGAACGGGAGATTAGTCCAGCCATTGTCAGGCGTCCACGCAACAGCGTTAGTCGTGTTGTCGTGAGTGAATTTTCCCCCAACGTAGACGCAGTTGGTGTCCTGGTCGCAAGCCACGGCTGCTACCGAGCCCGAAAGGCCCGGCAAGGCAGTAACTTTGCTAGTATTCGGGTTGAAGAGAGCAGCACCGGGCGAATCGACTCCGCCCAGGCTAGTGAAGTTACCACCGACAAATATCCCGGCGAATTTTCCATCTTTTTGAGTGAATGGGCACATTGCCATGATCTGCCCATTGGCGGACGAAAGGTTTGTGAGAATGTCGTTCGGTAGTGGGGTCAGAAGGGCTTGGGTGCCATCGGGAATTGATTCGGTTTGTTCTTTATATTGATAGAGAGAGACGCCGTCGAAATCACCAGTGATTGATACCCGTCCCAGCGAGGTCAGGTCCAGTTCTGGAACGGAGACTGACTCGAATGACAAGGCGTTGAGAGTCGGTAAAAGCGCGAGAAGCGAGGGCCAGCCGGCCGCCGCAGGCCCAAACAATGAAGAGATCCTCATTGTCATGGGAGCGACGACGGGCAAGAGAAGTGTAGATGGCCAGTTGGAATGGCTGAAGCGAGTGTGGGAAGACTAGACAGGGCTGTGCTGTCCAATGAATTAATTCAGGGAGGCCAGGCCGTCAGGCCGCAACGTGTGGAGAAAAGAACGTGATAAAGAATGTAGCATGAAAACTAACTTGAAAGTAAAGGAATGTAAATGAATGAATATTGCTCGAGACCGAAGCCTCACTGCATTTTAGTATTAACGAATGACTAGATATGAAGGTGAAGGGAACCCAGGGGAAGACCCAGTATGCTTGTTTTTCGAAATTGAAACGGCAATACTTGAAATTACATCTCCCAAATTAAAAATACGACAATCTCCACGCTAATGCACTTCACAACCCACAGGCAGCCAATGAGAATGGCTATGTCCAGCCTCCCGTTTAAAATAGTGGGGAGCTATGGGCCATGGGTGTGACATCCAAGGTCTTAAATAGTAACATGTACCACGATTGAAAAAGGAAACGGCATCTGCATTCGATAGCTCTGTTGTTTGTCAACCGAACTCTCAAAAGGATCCCATTTACTAGTCTTTCCACAAGTGCTGGGACAAGGGGGACTCGGTAGAATGATGATTTAACGTCGTACGACTGATTTGCCGGTAATGACGACGATATACTCTGTTTTTTGTACAAAAGAGTTGGCACTGTCATCATCTCCCGCGAGGTCACTTCCCCTTTTATTCCCCTTTTAATCTTGAAAAGTGTTAATGTCATTAATTTGGATGCCTACCTACAACGTGCCTACATTTGTACTTGCCAATATAGATGTCAGTGTAGCTCGATGTGCATTAAAATAGTCTTGGAATACTATTGTACAGAAAAGTTGAGCTAAATCATAGGTGGATCCCGATGTTTTGTCGCAGAGATGATCCAGAGCCCCGCGTTGTTTCGCTTATATATAGAATTGGTTTCCACGATTTGGTTCGGTCTATGTAGAACATGCAATCCTCTGGGGCGAATGCTGTGGGTAGATTGTTGGTTATTTCATAATCCACACAGTCCACATCTTTAGCAAACCGGGTGATATGTCGACCTATAAAATACTTAACAGGTTCATAGACGTGTCTGTCCTTAATGTTTGGGTTATAAGAGAGTTAGAACATCCCTTAAACATGATATGAAAGGGGAAAACATTGCGCTTGCTTCATCAGACCTGACAACTGAGGTCTAGACAATCTCCTGTTTGATTTATACCAACAATCTTTTGGGGGAGGGAGAATTCAACAAGTCAACACTTAGATGAACAACCTTGCGAGAGTCGGTTAGGGCCTAACAACTGATCTGGGTTGCAGTTATTTAAAATACGACCTAGTCATCTAGCCGTTGCCAGTGCAATGGTAAGTCGAGTGATGATTTGACCCGAAAAATCCCCTTTGTATATCTATGTCGCAATGAATGAGTTCCTACACAGCTCAAGCCTTTCTTTCTCTTCGATGACCAGTTGCACCTCAAAATACCTGACCAGCTGAACTAGTTTACATTCAAATCGTAGCTACCGAATCTGCATGAGAAACTTCAAAACAAATGTCCAAGATCTGAAAATTGAATGACCCCTTCAGACTACCATCCCAAAAAGCAAGAAGAGAGTACATGGATGCTGAACATGCACTTTGTCGCCTCAGGCACAAACGCTAAACGCTTTCTGGCTGAAGTGGCCTCCCTACGGCGCGCCGCAACGCGAACTCCAGAAATCGAAATCTTAAAGCTTTCAACCCAACTCACCCTCATCTCTCACCTACCTCTTTCATCTGTTTACTCGCCGTTTAAAACATTCTTTTATTCTGAATCATAACCACAACTGCCGCAATCTTACATCTACAAGCTCCATCATGTAAGATTTTCTGCAGTGGTTCTAACGTCTGGCGCTGATCATCTTATAGGGAGAGCTTCGACAACATCTACCTGGACCTCTCAAAGCAGCCTGGAAAATGCAAGCTTGCTGAAAGTGGTCTGGGCTGGCGCCCGTCTGGTGGTGGCGATACTTTCACGCTCGACAGCAGTAACATCGGCGCAGCCCACTGGAGTCGCGCTGCGAAAGGCTTTGAGCTGAAGATCCTATCGCGATCATCTGGAGTAATCCAACTGGATGGATTTGATCAAGAGGTATACTCCACCGGGCATTTTGCGACCATTGACCCACGGACTGACAAGTCAAAAGGACCTTGAGCGACTCAGCAAAGCATTCAAGATTTGGTACGGCATCAACGTGGAGACCCGCGAGCACGCTCTGCGAGGATGGAATTGGGGCAAGGCAAAATTTACAAAAGCAGAGTTGGCCTTTAACGTCCAAAATCGACCCGCCTTCGAGGTCCCTTATTCGGAAATCTCAAACACCAACCTGGCTGGAAGAAATGAGGTAGCCGTTGAATTTTCCCTCCCCGCCGGCGATGGAAACGATGTCGTGACAAAGCCCGGAAGCACAAAGAACCGAGGCCGTAAGGCTGCTGCAGGCCCCGACGAGCTGGTCGAAATGCGATTCTACATTCCCGGAACGGCCATGAAGAAAGAGAAGGTGGAAGGCGCTGAGGACGAGGAGGAAGACAACGAGGAAGAGGTTGAGGAGCAGAATGCTGCAAATCTCTTTTACGAGACACTTATGGACAAGGCCGAGATTGGAGATGTCGCCGGCGATACCTTTGCTACTTTCCTGGATGTCCTTCACCTTACGCCCAGAGGTCGCTTCGATATTGACATGTACGAATCGTCCTTCCGGTTGCGCGGAAAGACATATGACTACAAGATCCAATATTCCGCCATTAAGAAATTCTTCCTTCTTCCCAAGAATGACGATACCCACACTCTGATTGTGCTTGGTCTTGATCCCCCTCTGCGACAAGGCCAGACCCGTTATCCTTTCCTGGTTATGCAGCTGAAGCTGGACGAAGAGATCAGCCTGGAGATGAACATGACAGAGTCGGTCCCCCTGCGCCTATGTTTACTTTACTAACTAACAACCCTTAAGGGATATCTTGAACAGTCAGTACAAGGACAGGTTGCAGGCGCACTACGAAGAGCCAATCCATCAAGTCGTCACCAAGGTCTTCCGTGGCCTATCCGGAAAGAAGGTTATCATGCCTTCCAGGGATTTCTCGAGGTTAGTTACTGCCAGCCTATATTTGCAAGACCATCGGAGCCCATTGCTAACATTCCCATAGCCACCATGGTCACCAGGGTGTCAAGTGCTCAATCAAGGCCAACGAGGGTCTTCTTTACTTCTTGGATAAGAGCCTCATGTTCGTTCCCAAGCCCGCGACCTACATTCAAATGGAGAACATCGCGATTGTCACAATGTCACGTGTTGGAGGCGCTGTTTCTGCCAGCCGAACCTTTGACATCACTGTGAGCTTGAAGGGTGGCTTGGGTGAGCACCAATTTAGTAACATCAACCGGTAAGTGTACCCCAGCGTTTTCTTGTTTCCAGGGATCTTCTAACAAAACAGCGAGGAGCAAAAATCCCTCGAGGACTTCTTCAAGGCTAAGGGTATCCGCATTAAGAACGAGATGGCCGAAGAGGTATGTGAACTTGTTTCCCTGGTAGGTCATTGCCAATATTAACCATCTCCTAGGCTGCTGGACTTATTGCTGCTGCTCTTGACAACGATGCCATGGGCTCCAGTGACGACGAAGTACGACCTGACCGTGGATCAGCAGATGAGGATGAGTCGTCAATTGATGAAGACTTTGCTGGTTCTTCGGACTCTGATGTGGCCGAGGAGTTTGACTCAGATCACGAGAGCAGTGGTGATAGCGACGAGGACATGGACGATGCTTCCGATGGAGGTGGCGACAACCAGGAGGCGGAGCGTCCCAAGAAGAAGCCTAAGACGACTAATTAGATGCACAGCCAGAGTTGTTTTTCCAAAATATCCAAGTCTCTTCTAGTAACGACGTTTTTATAGTCCACTGTTATGTTCCTGATAGTGGAGCTCACGTGAGCTGGTGATTGGCGGGACCAATTCTGGGACTTCTTAACCCCTGATCTCAGGAGAAGAGATATCTGGTAAGTAAATATACATAAGTACATATTCAGGAATAATGTATACGAGAGTAGCTTCCGAGCAATCCCCATCACCAGTGGGAAATCTCACATTCCTTGCTGAAAATAGAACTGCAGTCTTGTTGTGTAGAGCCAATGCGAGCTGCAGTTACGTGTAATTTACAGTGTTCGACGGTGTTCTATGGTGTACAGAGTAAATAGAGTGAAAAAGACCCGAGATCTCGATACAATAGAAGCAATTCAAGCAAACAAAAGACAATAAAGAAGAAGAAAGAAACGTTCATCAGATATAACAGAGGTACGAGTCCAAATTCCCAGGTTTATAGTTGCAACACATCAGGCGTTTTTCCAATGCGGGTCGATCCAAACCAACTCCAGAATAGCTGGGACCCGACAACCTTCCCCCTTTCTTTCCCAGACTGGCAGATTCAACCTCCTTCTCTCCATCATCTTCTTTCATTTCATTTCTTCATTCTGATCTTCTTTTCTTTTCCTCGTCCCTCGCTTCTGGCTAATTTTACTCAAGCCTCCCCCCTTTTTTTTTTTTAAAGGAAAGAACGATTCTAGGTACGGAGTACATCCCTCCTGTTCCCCGAATTTTTTCCCCTATCGCGACAATTCGACCCCACTGGAGATTATGAAAGACTACTGACGACATTCATCATCTAGGGGATCTTAATTCACTTTCACACATCCTAAATCCAAGGCTTTCGCAATGTGTAAGCTAACCCACCTGTGATCAGGAGACAAACAATCTCGAGGCTCTTCCCCAGACAAGATGCTGATAAGTTTTCAAAGCTTCAACACCTGCAAGTAGCTCCCCCGTCGCGTCTCCTGCTGCGTCCCGGGACTCTCCCGCACTCAACAACGGCAAGGAGTCGCCTTTCGTCGAGCGCAGCAACCCCATGGGCTCCGGTATCGCCCAAACCGTCACCTCCCGCGACCCCAAGGCCGCTGCTCAGGCCGCCACCGACATGAAGAATGTCGTCCGCCGCAAGCTGACTGGCTATGTTGGCTTCGCCAACCTGCCCAACCAGTGGCACCGCAAGAGTGTCCGCAAGGGCTTTAACTTCAATGTTATGGTTGTCGGTAAGTTAGACAGGTTATAATTTTCCAGGGACCAAACTTACATTCACCAGGTGAATCTGGCCTCGGAAAGTCCACTCTAGTGAACACTCTGTTCAACACCTCCCTCTACCCCCCGAAGGAGCGCACCGGTCCCAATGCCGATATCATCCCCAAGACCGTGTCTATCCAGTCGACCAGCGCCGACATTGAAGAGAACGGCGTGCGTCTCCGCCTGAGCGTGATTGATACCCCCGGCTTCGGTGATTTTGTCAACAACGATGACTCCTGGCGCCCGATCGTCGAGAACATCGAGCAACGTTACGACACCTACCTGGAGGCCGAAAACAAGGTCAACCGCAGCAACATTATCGACAACCGCATCCACGCCTGTGTTTACTTCATCCAGCCTACTGGCCACTCCCTGAAGCCCCTGGATATTGAGGTGATGCGCCGCCTGCACACCAAGGTCAACCTGATCCCCGTCATTGCCAAGGCTGATACTTTGACCGACGAGGAGGTTGCCCTTTTCAAGCAGCGTGTATGTTCTTGGAATCCCTTTCCAGTTCGTTTGAAACTGTAAACCCTGACTCATCTAGATCCTTGCCGATATCGAACAACACTCCCTCCAGATCTTCGAAGGCCCCCGCTACGAGCTTGACGATGAGGAAACCATTGCTGAGAACCAGGAGATTATGTCTAAGGTTCCCTTTGCCGTTGTTGGTGCGAACTCCGAGGTGACTACTGCTGATGGTCGTCGCGTTCGTGGCCGTAGCTACCCCTGGGGTATCATCGAGGTCGACAACGAGGAGCACTGCGACTTTGTCAAGCTGCGCCAGATGTTGATCCGTACCCACATGGAGGAGCTCAAGGAGCACACCAACAACTTCCTGTACGAGAACTACCGGTCCGAAAAGCTCACCCTGATGGGTGTTGCTCAGGACCCCAGCGTCTTCAAGGAGGTTAACCCTGCCGTCAAGCAGGAGGAGGAGCGCGCCCTGCACGAACAGAAGCTGGCTAAGATGGAAGCCGAGATGAAGATGGTGTTCCAACAGAAGGTCGCCGAAAAAGAAAGCAAGCTCAAGCAGAGTGAAGATGAACTCTATGCCCGGCATCGCGAGATGAAGGATCAGCTAGATCGCCAGCGTGGAGAACTCGAGGAGAAGAAGGGTCGACTCGAGACCGGACGTCCTGTCGAAGAGAAGGGCAAGCGAAAGGGCTTCTCGCTTCGCTGATGTCCATGTCTCTCCCATTGCTTTGGCCTCTTCCTATACTTCTGGCAACTAACCGATCCCACTCTCGTTTCCCCCTTTTTTTTTTTACTTACACTTGTCACCCATCACACTCCCTTACCATCCCATTACGCAGCTGCTTTCTCACTGGATGGGCCCACGCACCGAAAAAAGAATTAGGCTTTTTTTTCTTATCGATTGATTGATAATGCGATCCTGCGAGGGTCAGCCTGGGACCTTTCACTTCTTGCGATGTACTTTTTGCTACGCCATATCTTGTCTTGCCGCTTTTCTGTGTGCCCTATTACCCGCTCGTTTCGTTATTTTCTTAGTGTTTGGGACACTTGGTTGTTCACCGTCTGTCCGTTTGTTAGTCAATTCAGCGCTTCAACTTTAGAATTTGCATTTCACGTAAATGGTAGCTTGCGTATATAGATGGCAGAAATTATCGGCGTTCAAGTATACAAGTACTGGAGTAGTCTCTTTTACTGAGTGTTTACCCAAATTGATTGAATTAGCAGCGATTTTCCAAAAGCCAACCAGTTGAAAAAGGGGAGAGGCAAGAGAGAAAGTGAGACTAGAGGCAAACATGTTAGCCTACTCCGTACTATAGTTCGACTTCCCCTGACTTCGAACAAGAATTTTAGTGAGTTGTTCTGCCCACGGGCCTCATTTGCCCTACCCTTCTACATAGATACTACCTTTCGCCTAAGATCAAAAAAGCGATGGCACCCGAAATCGCATTGAATATCCACACAAACTAGCTATTGTACTGTCCCTAGTCGTTTTTCCTCCGTGGTACCAAACATTCCTTCGGGCTTATATGAACCTGGCGCTGCCAGAGGAAGGCGACTGTCGACAGAGTAAAATTAAACATCTTCAACCTAAAACCCAAAGACATGATCCTGCACAGACCAATGATATCTACTACTTGCTTGACAAATATAACATTGACTACATTGATAGAACAAGGCGAGGTACGTATCCCAACTCGCAGTTTTTTAAAGGCGGCTTATAAGTTAACGGGACTAGGGCTAGACTTTCCACAAACTCGGCCCATTACGAACAAATTAAGCAACAAATCTTCTTCGCCACTGTCCGACGATGCCACTATAGTGTTTGGGGGGTGATGAAAGAGGGCACATTCACGTTTATCGGGGAACAACCTTCTCTGAGTAGGCCCCTGGTATGTCGTTTGCGCTTGTTTGACCGAATGCCTTCTAAACTATTCAAGTGGTATCTTAAATTGTTGAGAGGGATGGTGAGAGACCTTCTCTTGCAAATTACAATCTAAGCTAGTCGAAATTTTCTTCAGCTGTGTCTCTCTGCGGTCAGAAAATCATGGCTTCTGTGGAACTTTTTTCCGTGCTACTTTGACTGTCAGAAATTGTCTCTATTCCACGATAGTAAATTATCCAAAGTGGGTCATAGCCCTTAGATCCACATCAGTACCATGTAAAGAATCGATATATGTGGTTACATCGTTATTTGACAGCTACTTTCCATGGATCCTCCATTAGAGAGCGGACAAGGATGATGACATAGTTGGAAAGGATTTTGCACAATTGGAAACACCTCGCTCGAGTGTAACAGCTTGTAATACATATAGAGTTGAGACGACTACGTGTGGGAAAGCGTGGGTAATATATTTACTATAGGTCATCGAGTTGGTCAAGTACTGGCAGTTGGATCCTGTAGAGGGTTACGGAAATCACGTGGTCATATATGACGTTGCTGTACTATATCCCATCTAGCAGAGTGGTAAACACTAAAGCGACTCATCTGGGCGCGGGATTCCTCTAAAGCTCCTCATTATCTAGGGGGTGCGCAGAGTCCCTTTAAATCTTACGGTTCATATAGCGCATAAACCAAATTAGGGCGCAGAACCCCTTTTTCCTTGTGCTTTCCTAAAAGCGGGCAGTGAGAACTCAATCTCTGTCCGGAATCATCTTTTTTTGTAATTATCTTACATTTTATATGCCTTTTCCTTGTGGGGCTACATGTTTCGATAACACAGGGCCGGCTAAAGGGGCAGCGAGGCTAATCCACCCTAGAACAGATCAACTAGGACAGCCTGTCCCGACATTCGTCTCGCCCCTTTTCATTCAACCCTAATCCAACCCTCTGGGAACCACAGCTATACCGCAAAGGAACGAAAGCTTCAATGAGGGTTTCAATTGACCGATGATGGTGTAAGCATTTTTGTTATGGTACACATTTGGGACCTACCTACTCCGAAAGCGACTGGTCCCGAGAAAGAAAGAAAGAAAAACACGCCTGCATCAAGGGAAATAAGGAATGGAAAATAAACAGTTTCAACCCCGCTTTACCAGGCCTCGGTGTCGAAGTTTTCGACCCCGAAGTAGGAAGCAACGACTGTACGGTCAGAGAACTTGCGACCTGCCAGCGCCTTGAGAGCGTTGGTGGCCGACTCAGCAGCATCGTACTTAATGAAGATTTTGCCAGCGCCGTGTCCACGCCGGGGGATCTTAATTCCAAGAATCGTTCCGAACTTTGAGCATTCATCGCTCACATCCTCCATGATTTCTTCGTAATCTTCGTCATTGAGAAGTTCGTCGAGCGTGACCATGTTGAGAAGCTGTAGGACCTGGGTGGTCTCGAGATCCTGGGAGGTGGTCTTGGCGAACATCTGCATGGCATTTACACCCATGTCGAGACCAGAGGCCTGTGTAGTTCCAATACTGGCGCGAACAAACTTAAGGTGGCGATCGACAAGTTCCATGCCGTTCAACCCCTCAACGGCCAGAGCAGTGTTGTTTGGGTCGACGTATTCATAAAAGGCAATACCCTGAACGCATTAGTCGCGAAAATCCGGACGATAGAACGATATTTAAACTTACCCGAGACTCCTCTGTAGCAGCATCCTTAACCAAGACAAAGGACTTGAGGTCACCGAATGACTTTAAGAGCATGATGATGGCTTCCTCATTGATGTAGGTGGGAATATTGGAGATGCAGATCTTGTTGGGTGAGTCAGGGACCTCATTCAGAACAACGCCAGCTTGGACAGGTTGCGATGCGCTGCCATCGGGAACAATATAGTCCTTTGGTCGCCGCACTTCAAGGCCCTTGTCTCCACTCTCCGCCATGGTAATTCCATCAAAAGCCAATGCGACTGTGGCGTCATTTGGATCCTTGAACTCCAGAAGAGCGAAAGTTTTATCTTCAGAAACTTGGGCCGAGATGCAGGGGTCGACACTGTGAACAACATTGAGACCATTCAACTGAAGATTGAAGAAAGCAATAACGGCATCGCCCGAGACACCGGACGGGATGTTGTAAACGAAAAGGCGCTTTGATTGGCGAGAGTTGGAAGGCTTGAGGGCAGCGTTGTCGCTATCGCCAGTAGGGGGATTCAGGAAGTCCTTCATGCGGCTGGGGTCCATCGGCTGCTGACGAGGAGCTCCGGGAAGAGGGAACATCCCTAACAATGTTAGACAATTCCACTAGCCCATAAGCTTCAAATACATACCTGAGATCTTTGCCTGTTCAGCCGTAACATTCTCGTAACCAGGAGGCTTCATGTCCCATTGAGTCAAACGACGTTTGCGGGTCAACACGGAGGACACATCTGTCAGATCGGGAGTAGGCTCCTTGCGGCGCGGGGGCGTGGCGCTTCGCTTGCGCTCTCTTCTCTCACGGTCTCCACGGTCTCCGCGATCACCACGGTCTCCGCCGCCACGTCCGCCGCGTCGGTCGTCAAACAGGTCACGGCGAGGTCTGTCGTCAAAGTCACGCCGGCGTCGGTCGCCCCGGTCACCACCACTGCGTTCACCGCCCCCACGCTCAGCGCGGTCACCTCGCTCGGCACGGTCGCCACGGTCCCACTCTCGATCATCACGACGGCCAGAGTAGCGATCTTCGCGCTCACGAGCACGGTAGTCACGGCTGCTTGAGTATGAGTTCACTTCGCGCTCCCGACGGGAGTCAACTCGGGATCCATGGTGAGGCGAACGCGATCGGCGTCGTTCACCGCGATCACTCCGATCGCCTCGTTCAGCTCCACGCTCGGTTCCTCGCTCGGAAACACGTTCAGCAGCTCGGTCAGCAGCTAGGTCAGCTCCGCGTTCAGTTCTTTCACCTCGGTCTCGATCACGTCGCTCGTCGCGCTAGAGATGGGGTCAATCGCCGCGGTTGCGATCAAAGATTGGCTAGGACTTACAAAGTAATCGCGTGAACGACCAGTATCTTAGAGATATTAGCAGCTATATCAGAGGTCACTGTAAAGATACTTACCCCTGGATGAGTAGGTGTCGCCGTTCATACTGAAGTTGGTTGAGGAAATGAAGCTTTGTCGCCAGCGAAGGGGAAAACTCATGGCCCGGAGCTGCAGGCGGTGATATCCCCACCGCCCGAGTATGAGTTGTGATAGCGGCAGAAAAGACAAACATGGAGACAACGACTCCGCGGTCTCGAACTACTATTCTTTGGGGTCTCAAAGATGTCTACCGGTGCTTTTTCAGAATGGCGAAAGCTGCCTTTGAGCTTGAGTGAGCTTTGCATCAACACTACTCTCAAATGTGGCCAGTCTTTTAGGTTTGTCACTCGAGTTTTCGGGTCTGCGGACTGTAGATCCAACGACTGACCTTTTAAAGATGGCAGAACTTCTCAGAGAGTCAGGAATGGCGATGCGTTCTCTATGGCAATCTTCTTTCACTAAAGCAAGACTCAAATTTCTTGTACTATAGATCCGTGCAACCTACTCCTCATACATCCACACCGACAACCTCCGATGACGACCACCTTGTCCGCATTATCAAGCATTACTTCAACCTGACGCCTAATTTGACCGAGCTTTACTCCCTATGGTCATCACAAGATCCCAATTTCAAGAAAAAGGCTGCTCAATTCACTGGGATTAGGATCCTTCGACAAGATGCGTGGGAAGCACTGGTATCATTTATCTGCAGCAGCAACAACAACATTGCACGGATCTCGCAAATGGTGGAGAAACTGTGCATACACTACGGAAATCCTGTGACCACCATTGGAGCCCGTGCCTATCATGACTTTCCTCCCCCAGGTGCATTGACTGGCAACGACGTGGAAAGCAATCTGCGCAAATTAGGGTTTGGATACCGGGCTAAATACATACACCAAACTGCGGTTATGGTGTCAAACCGAGACAAGGGCTGGCTAGAGAGTTTGAGCAACCCCGAGTGTCCAGCATTTGGTGTGGTACCCAAACCCAGCGGTGAAATGAAGCCAGAAGGGAGAGAGGGATATCGTGAAGCACATGAAAAGCTTCTTGAACTACAGGGAGTTGGGCCCAAAGTGTCGGACTGTGTCTGTCTAATGGGATTAGGGTGGGGAGAGTCTGTGCCAGTTGATACTCATGGTGGGTTCTCTTGATAATGCATCTGATCTTTCTCTAACTCTTTACGACAGTGTGGCAAATCGCACAGCGAGACTACCGATTTGGAAAAAGCTCTAATAAGAACTTGAACAAAACTACGTATGATGCTGTTGCCAATCACTTCCGCAAGCTTTGGGGCAAGGAAGCTGGATGGGCTCATAGTGTGCTTTTCACTGCAGACCTGCGTACCTTTGCAGACAAGCTTGCTGCAACCAAGAAGATTGACGTGAAAGTAAAAGACGAAGAGCCTTTTGTCAAGGTTGAGACAAAAGTGACAACTGCTCTCTCTTTGGAAGTTTCCGAGGAAGATATCAATATGAGAGTCAAGGTCGAGAACATAGATGATGCCAAGAAGCCCAGCGGCGGGAAGCGAAAGGCAGCTGATAACATTGTTCTTGCTGCTCAAACAACAAAGACACGGAGAGTGTCTGAGCGACTAAAGCGCTGAGATCACAAGGAACCAAATGCTATTCCAACCACCACTTTTGCCGTAGAAAAATATGTCTGTACAACTAACTATTGATTAAACAATGCCAAGTAGTGAACTCATGTGCCAAAGGCAAGATTTGTATAATGGAGATTTAAGATTCGTGCATTGTGGATGTGCATCTATTCAGCAATTCTAGCTATGACTGTTGATACCTAAAACCGTAGTTAGCACAACGGTCCGGTAGTTCAGAGCAAAATTCTTGAAGTTGATTTTAAGGTTGATCAGAAGTCCAGATAGATCATCGAGCTAGCATCCGAAAACACTAGCTCTGACATAAGAGGTACCAGAAAATAAAGTATAACAAATGTGTTGTATCATCATGTGGGAAATTCGGAAATGAGCTGAAAGAGCTGGGACTGACCTGATGTTCACGGTTGATGGGATGAAAGGCGTGTTGAGTGTAAATACAATACAACCTGCACCGAAGTTGGACAAGAAAACATAATTCCAGTCAACTCAAGTGCAAGATGAAGATTGTTGGTTGTTGAAATTGAAATAAAATCTGGAGGGAAACGAAGTGAAGTTTTGCTTAAGAGAAGAAATAAGCGAAGTCCATCACGTGACCCCACACAGGCCCCATCTTTCTCCATCCACACCTATACCCTCTCACTTCTCGATTTTCGATCTTTCATCCACGCCGACAACCGACCAGATTTCCTCCGCCGGACACATCACCAATCCAAAATGGGTCGTCTTCACAGCAAGGGCAAGGGCATTGCCTCTTCCGCCATCCCCTACTCCCGCGCCGCTCCCGCGTGGCTCAAGACCACCCCCGAGCAGGTTGTCGACCACATCTGCAAGCTGGCCAAGAAGGGTGCCACTCCTTCCCAGATCGGTGTTGTCCTCCGTGACTCCCACGGTGTTGCCCAGGTCAAGATTGTTACTGGTATGGAAATCCGGAGAACCTCGACCCAATGGAATCTGAAGCATAGAAATTTTCTAACATTTTCTCACAGGTAACAAGATCCTCCGTATCTTGAAGTCCAGCGGTACGACTCCCTCTGCCCGCATAATCACATCCGTCGGGTGAATAGAACGAGAAACTTGTGAGGACAAGCTTGTCTGGTTCGGTAAAAGAACTATCGGCTTCGAAGCGCAAAATTCTCGTCTCTTTCCCCGACACTGGTTCGCAGAAATGCACCAGCAATTAAGCCTCTGCTTGGTCAAGAACATCTAGACTGACAGAGAGATTTTGGAATACAGGCCTCGCTCCCGAACTCCCCGAGGACCTTTACTTCCTGATCAAGAAGGTAAACCCCACTTCAATTTCCTTTTTCCTTTTTTCCATCCGTGCAGATTATGCTAATCTGGAATCAATCAGGCTGTCGCTGTCCGCAAGCACCTTGAGCGTAACCGCAAGGACAAGGACTCCAAGTTCCGCCTGATTCTGATCGAGTCCCGCATCCACCGTCTGTCCCGTTACTACAAGACCGTCGGTGTCCTGCCCCCTACCTGGCGCTACGAGAGCGCCACTGCCTCCACCCTTGTCGCATAAGCGCATTTTGGGAGGATGAGTGGTTGACGGAGGGAACCCATCGGATCGTCGTGATCGCCGCATCTGGAGGGTCTTTTCTTCTGCTAGATGCAACAAAAAAAGATTACGATTATTTGATACCCTGTTCATCAATGCTTTAGACTTCTTTAATAGTTGTAGGCTAGTCTCGTAGATGGCCATGTGGTAAGTTTATAGCGCAACCGATAGCAACCAGGTCGCTATGAAGTGGGGACTTGAGTTATTTGACCCGTGTGGTTAGTTAGAGCGCTAGCAAACAAGGCTATGTATATTGTGACTTGAATAGACACTTTTAAAAAGATTACATCTATAGCCGTTGCTCACAGATCACACTCAGCTCTAACTTCTCTCGCCACGGCATTGCAAAGCTCAACCTTAACACCAGCCCCCAGTAAAGTATGGATCCAAAGGCGCTGGGTATCACTCAGCCGATCGTTCTCCGACTTGACCTCAGCGAACATCACCGTCCTCGTCTCGTGATTCCAAAGGAACAAATCCGGGATCCCTCCACCACGCTGCTGGTACTCCTGCGCCATAACCTTGCAGATGGTAGCAAGTGCCTCTCCCTGGAAACACTGCACGATCTCAACTAAATCATCTAGATCGAAAGACCAGTCAAGCCCAACAGCGCAGGGTTGCGCCTCCGACTCACGAGCATAAATCTCACGGATGATCCGCTCTGCATCCCCATTCGTGATCTCAACCAACCGGTGATTGATCTCCGACGCACGAGACGGGTAGAAGACATCAGTGTGGAGATCGAGCGGGCACGTCTGAAACGCAGTCTGGAAGACATTGGGTACGTAGATAAACAGGATATCGTAGAAGAGGTAGCCGAACTGTGTTCAAGATGAGAGTCAGCTCAATTTTTCGGGATTTTGTCATGCTGCTCTGTATGGGATAAGACTTACCAGTGTTCGCACAATCCCTCCCTCTGAGTGATACCCCTTCCATCCATGATCGCGGTACCAGCTCAGGCACATACTCTCCACCCTACACTCGCCACCCTCCCTCTCATCAACCCAAATAGTCGCTTTCCCCTTCCGCGGAGAATCACCCGTGTTAACACGGATACCCTCAATTGTCCGCTCAGCCGGCTTGCCTAGCATCACGTGTCCGAAATCATGTTGCTCACGCTTCACCACCCGCAGCGCTTTTTCCAGCTTCGTGATCCGCTTCTGTAAGTCATAGTGAAAGATCAGATGGCACAGGGGGTCTTCCAGTCCGGCCTCGCAGGTCCGCAGTGCAAGTCTCTTCCAATGTTTGCGCTGGGCTTCTTCGCTGCGCCCATCTGCAGACGTAAGCGCCCACATGTAGTGTTCTTCTAGTAGCGCCTTGCGCTGATACCATGCACCACGCCGCGCAGCGTGGAAGAGACGTTGGGCGAGAAGTTCCTCTAGCACCTCGTGCTCGCGTTTATGCTCTTTGAACCGACCAAGCGAGTGGAGACTCTTGTGGATGATTCTTGTGAGCACCCATGCCGGCGAGAACCGGCGTAGATATGCGCCTTCGCCGTTTTCGTAGATGCTGTCTTCTTTCTTTTGTTCCTGCTCGACTAGTTCTTTCCATCGAGGATGGGATTTGTTGGCAAGATCAATGATCTGTTGGAGGGAATCGGTCGTGACTGGGCTTTTTGATTCAAGGATGTTGTCGACTGTAAATTGGGTTTGTATTGCGGATTCAAATTCCAGTAGCGCTTCTCTAGATGAGAAAATGGAATTTGAGCGGCAGACGATATATTCGGGGAAGTTTCGTTTGGTCATCTTGGCTAATATTATTGCTGTGAGAGACTTTTCGGTCCACTCGGTGGAACGATAGAATACCAGGTGCACTCGCTCAAAGAGAGCGCGAGGCACTGGCGAGATCCTGATACATCCACCGGTGTAGTCCAATATCTTCCGAGTGAAATAGCTGTCTCTGTTGTTCGTATCTTTCAGTCCTGTCTGGGTCTGGCTTGTTTCGCGAAGAGCCCCCAGCAGCTCTTTCTTGCTCTTGCCCTGAACCTTGGCCTCCTTTGCAAACACCTTGAGTTCCTCTAGCAGCAGAAGTGACGAAGCCTCTTCCAGCGTTGTGATCACTTCTATGCCCTCCGCAAATCTGAAGCTATTCCCGAGTTCGGAATCAGGCAGCCTCCGGTCCCGCTGTAGGTCCTCGGCCACAGAGAATACATCCAAGACATCGGAGTAGTAGTTCAACCGATTGATACGGTGCCAGGCAGACGTCTTGCGGAGGAACAGTCGGACATACCTGGCCAAAAATTAATTTTAACCATATCCCATGCCGGTCTACTGGAAGACATACAGATACTGTGATTCGTAGGATAGCCTTTGCCACTGCGTGAAGATTTCCTGTTCAGCCTCGTTAAAGAGATGCGATTCCTCATCCAGCACAGTCTCCAGTGCCAGGTTGAATGCATCCACATATATGGAGCTTTTGCCTTTCTGCCAGACACCGTCTCGTAGCCTCACATGCAATCCCACTTTAGTGTCATTCTGTAACGCTTCATACTCCTCGATTGCGTCCTCGTCGGTCTTAATCGCAGGGAGGGAATTCTCGAGTTCTGTTTGACTGTTGGTGATAATCCCTAAATCAACCACTACGGGGGTCTCCCCCAGTGTGACTGAAGGACTCGGACTCGGTGGTGGTGTAATCTCTGTTTCTGTACTAGAATTCACCTTTTCAAAGGTCCGCCGACGTTTCGAGGGACGTTGAGTCTCCCAAAAGTTCAGCAAGGACATGATCTCTCGTATCCATGGATTCAATCAGTCCTAACGACAGGAGTCTCCGAGTAGAGGCAGACACAAACGACGTGTCTCGCGAACAAGTTTCAAACGCGAGATCACGTGCTAGACACTACTCTATTAAATTGTTTGTCCGGTTTGCATATGACATGGATAAAGAGGCATGGGCAAACATATAGAAAGGGAACTGAACCAAAGACGGTGTGAAGAGGAAGGAGAAAGAAATGCCATCTGGACAGCATTCGAAAAGTGCCCAAGTGCAATCTCTAGATGTAAAAATGTTCTTGCCAGTAAGCTCGAGCTCTCCCTCACAACGGATCGACATCTCCGAGCTCCACAGCTTTCGCTCCGCAAACATTCGCCGATTCCACTGTTACGACTCCCACCTCTTCCTAAAAGCTACACCTCACTGGCTCTCAATTAACCTGTGCAGCCTCCTACCCTCGCGATCTCAGACCCACTCGCCTTTCAGCTCCTACCCCCACTACAGCGCCCCAACCAAACCCTACATCTACAATGGGCGAAACAAACGGCTCTGGCTCCAACCCGCCGCTTGGCGATTTGGGCAATATCTCAGCTGGCCAGGTTCGTCCCGGTGGCGCACCAGCGCGCGTCTATCTCAATGAGAAGGTCGTGCCGTATCTGCTTGACGGGATGAAGTCAGTTGCGCGTGAACAGTGAGTTGGGCACTATGGGCAGCTAGCTTTTCTATACTGGGCTGCTGGATGGCTTTGCTGATATCTTTGTCTTACTCTTTTTGTCCTAGGCCTGCCAATCCTCTCCGTGTGCTTGGCGAATTCCTGCTTCAGAAGAGTAAAGAAGTGGAGGGTGAAGCTAATAAGGAGTCGGAGTAAAAAGAAAATTGAACCTTGTAAAGGAGATGGGATTTCTTGGGCGTTTCATGGTGCCTGATCGGCTATTCTAGGATTGATTTTTTAATTTTTTTTTTACCTTGACTTTTTGTGAAGGCATTGATGACTTTCGGGTTGAAAGCTTGTGGGTGGACTTTGATGTGCACCAAGACGTTCACCATATGATACCCCGGTCAATGTCTACAGCTGTTTTGCTAGTGGGCATAGAAGATCAACAGCAGAAAGGAAAGACAATGAGAATGGAATGATGTCTAAAAAACCGAGGTGGTGATTATCTATCAACCGACTGAAGAACATCTATTCATGTATCGAGTACTCTGTTGTGATATCCCTCATGCCAAATCAGATAGGCCAAATTGTTCAAGTCCCACGTCCTCAAAGATAGAAACTAATTAAGCGGTCAGCTATAGTTGCGAGGTGTATAGACACAGAGTGGGCTTATTGAAGGCCAGACAACAGAAATGTCCCAGTATTCGGGTGTGAATTATTCTTTGTTAAAGACCTGGGTTTCAGTGATCAAAGAAAATCCACACAATCCAGGATTTAAAGACGGTGGGCGGAGGGACTTGGACAAGAGACGACTCATGGGGGAAACTTGGGATGCCCACATTCTTCGAAGTCGTATGAAAATCATGTGGGGGCTCCAGACCAAGCCAAGCTCTTGCAGAAAGCGCACGGTACCATCCAAATATGGAAACCGATATAGACATTCAAGTTTGGAAACTTCACAGAGATTCCTAGATAGGATAAGTGCGTATGTCTTACCCGACCAAATATTCGGGCTTGAACAAGAAATCCAAAAAAGAAGCTAGATGGGTCAGCTTGCGAAACACATCTCACCTTCAATGGCATTGTCAACAATCCAAATCGATAAATGCCAGAAGTCTTAAAGGGTTGAAACTACAAGCGCAAAGTCGACGGCTTTGAATTGGGCGAATGGTTGATCATTCAGTTGTTTAGAGAAGTCGAATACAATCGAGCCGTTACTGGAGATGGTGTGGAGGTGAAGGTGTAGCTGTAGCTGTGACGAATTTGCTGACCCTGAGATAACCGAATTACAGCGCATAATTTTCTGACCCTTTGCTGCTAGAAGTTTTTTTCCCCGAAGTTGCGTCGCGAACAGACATAAAGAGACACATCATCAAGCGACCGAAGTCTGCACCGATGAAGTTGCCGGGTCGTAGCGCTCCAGTTTTTCTTTTTTTTTAAAAAAAAATCGTCGAGCCGAGAGCAATTGAAAAACAAAGACAGCGACGCCCCGTGGCCCGTCGCCCAAATCCCGCATTAAAACAATCCCAGAGACAAAGAAAAGGGGAAAGGGAGTGGGCAAGTTGATGAAACATGGGAACCAGGAACCAGGAGACATCAAAGGCCAGTCTCTGTTCTGGTTAGAAAGCAAGGGGAGACACTTTACCTGCCAGCGTACCGATCCTCGCCACCGCCGCCGCCACCAGGAGCACCGCCAGTGCTGCTGCGTGCTTGACCTTCGTAGGAACGTCCACCGCCACCAGCGTAGGGGTCACGAGCCTCACGGGGAGGGCCGGCAGCATCGAAGCTAGGAGGGTTGGCATCACGATCATAGTAGCCACCGCCACCGCCGCGAGATTCCTCACCACCTCCACGACGTTCATCGCGACTGTAACGGTCATCACGGCCACCGCCGTAGCGGTCACCACCACCGCGGTATCCGTAGTCGTCACGCGATTCACGGCGACCACCATACTCACGGCCGCCACCGCCGCCACCACCGTAGTCACGACGGCCATAATCACGTCCGTAATCACGGCCATAGTCACGGCGATCGTTGTAAGAGTCGTAGCGACCGTAGCGGGAGTAGTCATCGTCGCGACGACGCCAGCCGCCACCGGAGGGGCCACGGCGGTCATCGTAACGGTCACGACGGGGGCCACCTCCACGACCACCAGGTCCACCTGGGGGTCCACCTGGGCCATCTAGAAGAAAGAAAAAAAGAGTCAGCTGATGTGAAGTGCAAGGGGAAGAAATGATGTAACCTACCACGCTTGGGAGGACCGAAGTACTTTCCGGGAGTAGGGGTACGAGGACGGGCACGACGAGCCTTCTCGATGCTCAGGGTGCGTCCTTCAATGACCTCGCCTTGGAGACCCTCCTTGGCGGCATCAGCCTGCTCGGCGGTGACCATGTTCACGAAACCGAATCCACGGGACTCCTTGGTGTGAGGGTCAAGCATGATAGAGCAGTTGTCGACGTCTCCGTACTTCTCGAACAGACGCGAGATGTCGGACTCGGTCAGGCGCGGGTGAATACCAGTGACAAAGAGGTTGGAGCCAGAGTTAATGGCACCTTCATCTTCTTCCTCGAGAGGCTTACGAGCCAGAGGAGCTCTGTGGGTTGATTAGCATTGAATTTTTATCCCAGATTAGACAAATACGTACCTGTCATCAGAGCGGCCATTGGGGGAGCGGCTGCGAGCACGGTCGCGGTCGGCTCTAGGCTCATCGCGAGGAGAGGCGCTGCGCTCGCGCTCATATCGAGGCTCGTCTATTGAAAAAAAGGTCAATATTTTCGAGCGCATCGAGATTATTCCAGAAAAAACCTACCCGCGTAGCGGCTGGAATCGTTGTCGTAGTCCGCCATGATGAAGGGACCGAAGGTGTAGGTTGGAAGAAGGAAGAAAGAGAAGTCGGAAAGCTGATAAGAACGGACGCTAAGCACCGGGAAGTTCACACCCGAGGAATCAGGCAGCAGTGCAACCCGCGTGGAATTTTGGTGAATTGGGTGAATTTGGAGGGATATGGAGAAGAAAATTCTGGGATTTCAATTTCTTTTGAAAATACAACTTCATGCAGGGGGTACCTTGACTATGACAAACAGTTGTGCCAAGACCGAAGCAATCGCCATAACAAAGCTTTATGAGCTCTAGAACTACTACAGATATTCATACAAAAATTAACTCCTAAAATTCAAATGCGCTAAAATCAAATTCGTGAATTCCATACGAATCATGTCCAGAAAGTGATCATCGTGAGCCTCGCAAACGTCGAGTCCGACGGGGGTGATGTTGTGAAGCAGCTGGGGTGCTGGTGGTCTGGCCTTGCAGGTCTCCATCATCAACCAAGTCCTTCAACCCTTCGAGTTCATCCTCATCTAGTTCGCTGAGTTCTTCACTCATTCCACGCATGACATCCCGTCCAGTCCACCGTTCCTCGTGAACAGTTGTACCGACAGGGTCGAATGGCTGCATGTACCATTGAATGCCACCCAAAGCCAAAGGTAACTGCTGGTCTTGCTCGGTCAAGACAGGCGTTGGATGTCGATAGTAGGTCGGAACACTCCTCATGGTGTCTTCAGCGGGAGGCAGCTCTTCTACTTCAGGGTGTTCTTCATATCTAGGCTGGGCTTCCAATGGAAGCTCCGTCATAGGAAGAATTTCTTCAACTCCTTCCATAGCATCAGGGTGACCAGACAGTTCAGTGTCACCTTCCGGCTCGACAGAGTCACCATTGCGCGACATCACACTGTGATCAAGAATCACATCCAGCTCCTTTAACTCCTTCTCGAATGGTTTTCGGTTGAGCTCGCTTTCTTTCCTGATTGCATCTTCCAGGAAAGGCTGTATGACTTTGATTATCCGTTTTGCCAACTTTCTCTTTTCCCGTTGCTCCAGGCTGAGCTCCGGGGCGCGACCACTGATCTGAGCTTGGAGTTCCGCGGTATCGCCAGCGGGCTCCACGCCGATTTCTGAGGTGAAAAGACTGGCCAAATCGGCAGAGAAGGCAGCAACAGACGGATAGAAGCGTTCGTTGAGCCTTTGTCGGATTGAGATCAAGCCTGCTGCAAACACACCCTTTCCATCGAGCCTGGAATAAATTCAGCATAAGTGTTGAAAGAATAGGATGGGCATATCTTACAGTTGAGCTTTCTCAAATATTGGCCACAGCAGTGGGAACGTAGGGAAGTATACAAGGTCGACGATATTACGGAGCATCTCTGCATCCTTCAACTTCTCCCTCTCTCGTTTCTTCACTTCGTCGCATAGCACCTTCAATCGATCGAGGTCCTTGTAAAGTCGCTCACCAAACTCAATGCGACGCTCCAGGCGCTTGTGTCCGGGAACACCCATTGCAACATAGTCTCTTCGTGTCATTTCCATAGATGAGAAGGTCTCCAACTGCAACTGGAGTCGCTTGAGCAATGCTGCTCCACGTCTCGCCTCTCGTTTCAATGTCCAATACTTGGATGCATCCTCGGCATATTGCTTCCTTTGGCGAACCGTAAATCGCCCAAGAGAGGCAATCACTGAATTTAACACAACCTGTGGAATGACTGGGGCACCGGAGGGTAGCTTCCAGATTGTTCTGGGAACACGTTTCCGTTTATTGCCGCCTACCGTTAAGGTCAGGCGAGGGGTGAGGGTACGATCCTCTTCTCCTCCATCACTTGGGTGTGCCGGGCCCATTGAGAGCGCTGCAGCTTGGCTGTCTCCCCATCGTCTACCTTGCATAGTATTGCGGTAGTATTCGATAGCGTCAGCAGTTGCAGCATCGGTGCCATGCTCCAATCGCCAGTCAGGAGGAACGTGCTTGTCGCAGAAAGCCTTGAGAAGGTGGGAGTCCATAAGACCATGGCCAATCTTCATCTTAAGATAGAGTTGAGCTCTGCGTGCACATGAGACATGGAAGGCTACAAAGCAGTTTTTGTTGCTGCATTGAATGGATGCACCCATCCGCTGTTTGCAGATGTAGCAATTCAACTTCCAACGGCTGCGTGGAACCTTTTCGACATCGGTCACCGGCTCCATTAGAGATGGATTACCAATAGAAACTTCAGGGATCCAGAAAGAGCAGAGCAGATGAGCCCATTTAGATGAGGTTGTTTGTTTGAATGCACCCTCGGTGTTTGGACAGAAAATACAATTGGTGGAACCTCTTCCCAGCAACTGGCACTTGCGGCAAAGCCACTGACCTTCTGGGATGAAAGGAACACCATAACACTCCTGATGCACTGCGAGGTCGCAACCATCGCAGAAAACAATTGCATTGGAGTTTTCACAGTCGCCATCATCACAGATAGCACACTTACTGTCTTGTTCTTCACCTGGTCCAGCAGTCTCGCCATTGACCGCAGCTGCAGAGCTAGAGCGAAAACGTCCGGTCTGTGGGGGTTTGGGATTCGGCTTGGGGATACGCTTCTCAAGGGCATGCCACTCCCTTTCGATTTTGGTCATGGTAATCTCAAACACGGCGGGCTTGATGGGTTCAAGCTGATCTTCACGACGCTTGGCATTGTATTCTTCCAACCACTTTTCATCCTGCTCATCCATGTCATATTCGACACGTCCAATTGTGGTGCTAACGTCTCCATCTGTCGTGGTGGGTTGAATGACATCGAGGTCATCTTCTTGGGTGCCTTCAGTCATTCGAATAAACCGCCGGTCATGGCGGAGGAAGAGATCGCTCTCCTGGTATCCCACATTTGCCATGGTCCGATCGACATAGTTTTGGTGACCGACACCCTTCTTCTCATAGAATGTGAAAGGGTCACGTAGTCTGAACGACGGCTTGGGTAATGTTAGTTTCTCACGGGGGTTAGGGCCTGGGGGAGGTATGATCTTTTTTCCCTGCTGGGCAAGAAGGGCGTTAAGAATGGCCTCGGGGCGACGAGGGGGGCGGCCTGGCCTGCGTTTGATTGGGATTGGAGAAGCCATTTCGCCAGATATGATGACTGGTGATCCTGAAAGGTCCGAGACAGTCGCACCAGCCAGTGACTCCAGAGTCAGGATAGGAGCAGAGGTATCTGGGGCATCGACCTCTTCAGACGTGAAGACAGCAATTTTGCCATCGATGTCCAAGTCGGGATGAAACTCTTCCCACCCGCGTTCTTCGCGTGGCTTGTACCCATCGCCTTGTTGAAGAGCAAGGGCGGCGGCCGTGGAAGAGGTGAACCGACCGCGGGTTTGGTTCTTGTCGCGCCTTGGACGCGACATAGAGGGTGGTGTTGTTGGTATGATGGGAGGTGGCGGTGGAGGGGCTAAGAATGGTTGGTCCATCTCACGTGGTAGACGGCTTCGAGCACTTGCGGAGTGGCGTCGGGGATTACTTTTCTTGGGGGGTTCTTGAGCAGCGGCGGCGGCAGCTGCAGCTGCAACGTCGAAATCGATGAATCTTCCTCCTCCTCCAGGACCACCCGGAACGTACTTTCGTTTCTTTGAAGGAGGGCCGTCAGGGGAATCGAAGGGGCCGCTGTTGGATGTTTTGAGAGATGACCTAGGTTTACTGCGTGATGGACGACCAGAGATTGAATTTCGGACACTCGGTGCCATAATTTAAGAGCGAGCTTTCGGGTGTTTATGTTGCTCGTTGGGGATGGTAGTTGTTAATCGGACTGCAGGTCGCGTTCAGAGGCCGACTCAAGCAGCGCCTCCGAAAAGACCAAAGTGGCAGTCTCAAGTCATGCGACAGCAAACTAGAAACGAATGGACGCAATGGACGCAAAGGACGCAAAGGACGCCAGAGCCCGTGGAAGCTGCGAGGCGCGGGTGTTTGGCTATCTGGTCAAGGCGGAGACGCCCCGGCTGTCTGGGCCTGTTGGCCTGAGGCGCCAATCTGGACTTGAAGGGACATAACATCCAAAGCTGTCTCGTGCGAGCTATTTACGACTTTATTCTTTCGATCGAACTTTGGAATTTTCTTTTCTTTTCACATATACTCACAGCATGAGCGGTTCCAGCGACAACAGGTACGCGTTATCCACTCCAAAACACCTCGCTCTTCAGCTTCCCTGATTGTTATTGCCTTCCTAAGATGGCGGGGTGGACCCAGTCGCCAGGCATCGCAGCGCAACTCGAACAGCCGTGATAAATCAGGAGGACAGGGAAGCGCACGTGATAACAATGGTGCTTGGGGTGCATCTAACCCACCGCAGGAACAGCATGTCCCTGTACGGGGCTTCAACAACGCAGAGGTTAAGAACGTTCTGAAAGGTATGAATGTGCACCTAAGCCGCAAGTACAAGGGCTAACCAGGCTTCTACAATACAGCAGGGCCTCACGGTACGTCTTATCGCTACCTCCATATCTATTCAAGCCTAACCCATGCGCCATCAATACAGAAACCAAGCTGTCGATGCCCTACAAATCTCAGTCTAAAGACGGTCCTGCCCAACGATCTACTGCCTGGGGCTCCAAGGGTACAGTCTTTCTTCGATCACCGCATGCCCTTGAACACATAATAACCATATTTACAGCCCAAAATATGGCAAATGGGAAAGACTTCTTCCTGGAGCTTCGAAAACAGGTTGCTTCGCTGCAGCGAAGCGGTCCCCCTGTCGGCGGCTAACCGTCACGATTATGATTTCATTATCTCAAAGTACTTGCATTGCACAGTCGGCCGGTCGCGAGTTTGGTTCGTTTTCATGGGTTGCAACGGCGCATCTTCGATACCCTACTGTGGAGCATGCATGGGTGATGAGTGGACTCGGGAGGCTACATGGCATCGGCGTCTCTGATGATTCTGGGTCTTACATGTCCATAATGCACTATGACTCCTTTTTTTCAAAAGTTAATTCATTGCGATTCATCCGCTGTATCGAGAAATTTGTTGGGATGAGATTGCACTATTTTACAAACGCTATAATGTAGAGAGGGTATGTCACTGATATAAAAGCAGGTAGCCATCCTAATGCAATAATCACTCTTGGATCCAGCCCCTCGGGCCAAGGATACCTCCATCATCGGCCCGTGGGTCAAGGGTCCATTTCCGTACAGGACGACAGCTGAGGTGAGATCGGAAGCCAGCCTCGAACATCTCAATGCCCGCCCATCCAATCATGGCCGCATTGTCGGTACACAAATATGGAGGCGGAGCAACTACCTTGATATTGCCAAAGCCGCGCACTTCCAAGAATGAAGTGAGCACCTTCATGAGGAACTGGTTGGCGGCAACACCACCACTGACAACAAGGGTTTTGATCTCGTTTTTGCCATTATTATGCGGCCGCAGAGTCTCTAGAGCGATAACAGTGCGCGAGGCAAGATGTTCAAAACATACGCGCATGGCTTCCCGGCCTAGATCGACACGCTCTGCATCTGACATATTAAAGTTCGTATCGTTGCTTTCAACGATCTTCCCGACCATGCTCGAAATCGAAGAGAAGCTGAACTGCATGATCCGCGTATTCGCAAATGGAGTCGTAAGAGACCAGCCCCAATCGCTTATGCGCTTGATTATTTCTTTGCCCCGAGATTCTGGAGCCGAGTAATCTTCAAAATCGGCCTTGCCATTAGGGAAAACGAATTGCTCCAGACTCTTGCCGTACATGGTGCTTTGAGCTTCCTGAAGCAAAGACTCAGGTAGGATGTCTCGTGCGGATTTATCGAGTGCCTCCCCAATGGCTATATCCTCGCTTGTAGCAAGAATCCTATGGTCTGTGAGACCATAGGAATGAACTAGAGTTGTATGGCCTCCAGAGACGAGGATGGACAGAAAAGGAAATTCGGGTGTCGTTGCGGTTGTTTCCACATTGGCTTCATTTTCCAGACATGATACGAGTCCAGGTGTCAAAAGATGCGCCTGCATGTGGTGCACTCCGATCATAGGGATCTGCCATGCAACCGACAGCGCTTTTCCAGTGTCGAGGCCAACGGACAGATTTGACCGCATTCCGGGGCCTCGTGTGGCGGAAATGAAATCGGGGAGGCGGCGACGAGTCCCATCCGCCAATTTGATTCCATCGCCTGTTTTTGACTCCGGTAGATAATTAAGAGCTTTCTGTACAAGGGTTGCGAGATTGTCTTGGTGGGATTCGAGGGCGATAATGGGGTGAATTCCGCGATGCGCGCGCGTGTCGGCAGTTATATTTTCAAGAAAATGTATTCTGGCTGCGCTTCCGGGGTCTTTCCTTATTTTCTCGACGATAGCTACCGAGGTATCGTCACTGTTGTTGGCAACCAGTTAGTTGGATAGCTTTTTTTCGGACGGACGTTTACCTCCGCTTACCATGACGTTTCGATTGCCAACGTGAGCAAGCCACGGCGGGAAGTCAAGCACTTCCTCACATTTAGCACCGATCTGCGAAAATTCGCTGCAGGAACTACTAGGAATAACATTGATAACCTGCTTGTCATTCGACCGGCGGCAGGGGCGAAAAAGACCGGACGTGCACGGGCCGGAGAAGCCCTCAAATGGAGCCCTAAAACAGATACCAAAACAGCAATCTATAGTGACTTAGGAGAGCTCCGGACTCATCGCAAAGACTACTACTGGTATTTACTTGGTATTGGAATCGAGGTTGTCAATATACGGCTCATAGCACCGTTGTATTTGCAGTAATGAATGGCTAGGTTAAAACGTTTATAATCAAAAAATCAAAATCATCAATACAGATCCCATCATAACGTCATTAATATATTGTATCTCCAAGGCACTGATATCGTTCTCCCTTGAACAGAGTGTACAGTATGCACCAAAGGCCAAGTCAGCCCAGATCAATGATACTGACGAATTTGGGGCTAGCAAAAAGCGCGAGTGGCAGGCATGACCATCTAGAAACCCATCTTGAGATTTGCTGGATGAGCACTCTCATTCAGCGTTCCGTCATTTCTAGGACTTCATCTGGCAGTTTGAGAGTGTCAATTGCCGGGCATGCGAGGAGCTGTGTGGATCGAGTTGTTCAACAAGAGATCCGAGTGTAGGGCGTGATATCATTGCAAAAGCAAGATATAAACCCCGAGCGATTCAGAAGTACCTGATCACTCTCCATTACTCCAGCTGTGGACAGTCATTAGCGATACAAATCTCGAGCTTGATATCACTGTCGAACTGTCCACCGGCGCTCTTCTCGTGACATCTTCATGTGCTTGCCGTAATATTCGTCTGGGTTCTCAATGGGGGTCACACAGTGAACAGTCGGTGTCGCTTTGAATTTAATACGCTTATCAACAGTGGTAGCGCGCGAGGACGACTGCTTCTTAAGGATGCTCTTCGATGAGCAAGAGTTCGTGTATGCATAGCTTGGAACTTGCAGTAGGGAGAATATCTTGCTGGTCGGGCTCGCCGCCAAGATTGGCGAGACAGGCGTGCGAGGAAGAGCACTTGGTGACTTGAGCGACAGTGTTGGCCGTGGAGCATTCTGCACAGCAGAGATGCTCAAGGACAGCTTTGGCTTAACGACACGGGCAGTAGTGGTGTACATTGTGACGGATGAAGAATCCACGAAAGTTGAAGATGTTATCTGAGTAGGCAAGGAGAGAAACAAATTATTGATGTAGATGTAGAAAAGAGTTGAAGAACTTGGGCCAGCCAAGACGCAAACCAAAAATAGAAGATGCGAAAATAGAAAACAAAAACAAAAACACTATGCAAAACAGAGTCTTCACGGGACAGATGAGGGCGGCTATATACACTTGAGGGGGGGAACCAACGGAGGACTTCTGGCCACCTTCTGCCTAAGCGCCCACTCCATGCACGACGGTGCACAAATCATCACCATCACACTAAAGTTTCGAATTTTACAAAGCTGCCGTCCCATCTAGCCAATGGAAATCCTTACGGAATGGAATTCCCGCCTAGTATGATGTGACGGATGTTAGGATTCGGTGGGGGGTCCAACATGCCATGCAGCCAACTGCGCCTGGAACCACACTCTGGTCTTCCTGTCCATTTGATTCGAAACTCTCGGCCAACCATCATTCAATAGGGAAGGAGGATTGTACTCGCATCGAGTGGATGGCTGCATTTTTGAGTGATATCCCCGCATCATCACAGTAATTAGAAAGCTGATTGGGTTGAAATGGGCATGATCGTACTATTATTAGATATCACATGGGTTTGATGCAGCTCTCAACTATTTTTTCTCTTCACGTTTAAGTCATGAAGACATCTATCCTTAGATTTACTTTTACCGAGCTCAGATACACAGTAAATGCAGTTGTAGCACTTTTGGTCACATTTTGTAGGGAACTTGGGGGGTGTCCCAATATACCCCAGTCCTTACATCACCATGTTCATCTACGTTACATTTTTTTGGTGTGATCGTCCTGGTGACTGTGTTTCCTGGTTTCTCGGATTGAGCACGCACGCTGCAGGAGCAATACTTGAACATGTGTTCTATTTATAAAAAATGCCTCCAAAATCGACATCGCAGACGGATTAGCTGGCATGCATATTAACATCATTTGCTTGATTAGGATGACGCCAGGGGAGAACCTTTTTGATCCTTGGGAGACGAGCGACTAACTAATTCTAAATATATAGACTGGTGACTGGTCTCAGGGCTGAACGGTAAGAACAACTTCAAAAACAAGTATGCAGGACAAGAACGTGTGACAAATATGCTAAGAAGACACGGAAAACTTGGAATAACATACTGAGGTTTGGTTTGCTTCTGAGGCATTTTTAGCATCGGAAGAGATAAATGCTTAAAATTTTTTTTAGGCCCAAGTAGTTTTTTTGGCGGGGATATAACATTCATTTCGGTAGTTTGTTTAGTTTCCTTCATACAACATAGAAGTGATCGTCTTGCAACATGGCACATCGTATGGACTTGCCTTGCCCATACTGATTACCGCAATGTCGGCCGGCTTGGCTCCCGGTGAATCATTTCTGGAGCTTCCAAGGTCCAAGGCTTAAGCTCAAGAAAAATACCTCCAGGGCTGGGAGTTTTAGGTATACCTTTACCCGCAACCCATGACTCCTTCAACGATCCCGTTTTACAATATATATGGAGTTGTAGCCGTCAGATTTCAGGAATTTCTCCAACTCTGATGCAATTGAGCTTTGCTTACGCCCCGAGAACAGTTCACCTGAGAAGAAAGAAAATCTAGATAAATATATACATGAAGATAGCCATCCTAGTCGGTTAAATGCCATTTTCTGCATATCTGATTGCAATACGGAGCAGAGTGCGGAGAAAAAGGGGACATAACGGTACCGGAGGGCTCCGTACATTAAATCCGGAGTTGAACCGAGTCTGGAAGGCCGAGGAGAGGGGAAGATCTGAAGTTGACCAATCGATATAGAATTCTCCAAATTGTTGTTCCCACTGAACTCCGCACCAAGCTCGGAATTGGTTTTCGTATTTTCGTCTTTTCATAAGGACTCACCGGGTCCCTAAGAGCCATGTGACATGTTGAACTCCGGTTTCTTCCTCAGTTTCTTATTTGCTTTCAAAGTCGCCTGCTGACTGTGTAATTTTGGGTCTCTGTGCCTGGATTATATAGTTGGTTCAGGCCCCTAGATACCGTGGCTCATGGTGTCAAATACATGCCATCCCAAGGAAAAGACGGGATGAAAAGTGGCTCTCGAATTATAAGAAATACCATAATGAGGCCAATATAGGGATTTTATATGGGATTCTAAAGGTATCCAATAATGCGGAGATCGGTGAAAGGGAGACTCTGATTCAGTCCGATCTGCCCGGGTAAATAACGCCATGGAAAACAAGGGATAGCTTTAAAAAAAAAAATTCAACGTGGCCAAGACAAGGCATGAAATAAATTAAAATGTTTAACACCAAGTCTATTTGATAATCCATAATTATCTATTGCAATACGAAGTACTGTGAGGAGAAGGCCGAAAACTTTGTCAAGTGGGCTCATTTCATTATATTATCATAACTTCATAACTTTTCTATTGACTCAAATCTCCCCTTCTCCACATCCCTCGATCCCTTCCTTCCCCCGGGTTTTCTCTTTTGTGCTGTGGATTTTTGTCGTTTAATACTCAAAAGTTAACTTGGACATACACAATGGCCAGCGTAACGGAAGTTGTGAAGGAATCACTCCTGGGCAGCACAGAGGCACCTCACTTGTCCCACCAATCGCGGGCGAACTTTGTCCGCCATGCGCAAAAGGACGAGAACGGTGACCTCTTCATGGACGAAGAGAACTTTATTAATGCCGTGGCACCCAAACAGGAAGACTATGTAAGTGTCACCAGGGACCGCAAAGGTACTGAAATCTTCGCAATTGCTGACCTGGTTTCTTCCAAACAGCACAAGATTAAGCGCGAACAATATGGCATTCTTTTCAGCGTTGCAGACCGACGGAGAGCGGGCAAGCTGAATATTTCCGACTGGGCCTCCTTCGAATATCTCCTCGCGAAGCCCGACGCCGAGTACGAGATCGCCTTTCGTCTCTTCGACTACGATGGAACTGGCAGCGTCAAATTCGATGCCGTGCAGGGATTGTACAATATGAACAAGAGTGCTGACAGCATTCCCTTTGATTGGAACTCAGAATGGGCATCGCTCTACGGAGGCCGCTCCAAGTCTCGCCATGACATGACCTACCCCCAATTCGCCCAGATGCTGCGCGGTTTGCAGGGTGAGCGCATCCGCCAAGCTTTCCACATCTTCGACAAGGATGGTGATGGCTTTATCCAGCCCGAGGAATTCCAACGCATTATCCTCGAGACCTCAAAACACAAACTGTCCGACCATGTCCTGGAAAACCTCCCCACTCTGTGCAACATCTCGACCAGCAACCGCATCTCATATGCCAATGTCCGTGCTTTCCAGAACATCATGCGCGAGATGGATATCATTGATTTGGTTGTCCGCGAAGCAACAAAGAAGAGCACCGATGGTAAGATCACTCGTGCCGACTTCCTTAACGAGGCCGCTCGAGTCACCCGTTTTTCCCAGTTCACACCCATGGAGGCTGATATTCTGTTCCACTTCGCTGGACTGGATGCGCCTTCGGGACGTCTCTCTCAGAAAGACTTCGCCAAGGTCATTGATGCTTCATGGCGTATCCCCGTGATCGCTGTAAACCAGGCCTTGTCTACTGGACATGAAGTTGCCGAGAAGACTAAGAGTGTGCTTCACAGCGTTCTTGAGTCTGTACACCACTTTGCTTTGGGTAGTGTTGCTGGTGCCTTTGGTGCTTTCATGGTCTACCCCATTGATTTGGTCAAGACCCGCCTGCAGAACCAGCGTTCATCTCGCCCTGGCGAGAGACTGTACAACAACTCCCTCGATTGCGCTAGGAAGGTTATCCGCAACGAGGGTTTCACTGGCTTGTACTCTGGTGTCATTCCTCAGCTGATTGGCGTGGCACCCGAAAAGGCTATCAAGCTGACTGTGAACGATCTCGTTCGTGGCTACTTCACAGACAAGGATACCAACCGGATCAAGTACAGCCGAGAGGTTCTGGCCGGTGGAGCTGCTGGTGCCTGTCAAGTCGTCTTCACAAATCCCCTTGAGATTGTGAAGATCCGTCTTCAGGTCCAAGGTGAAATCGCAAAGAACGTTGAGGGTGCCCCTCGCCGCTCAGCCCTCTGGATTGTCAAGAATCTGGGCTTGGTAGGCCTGTACAAGGGAGCCACCGCCTGTCTCCTTCGTGATGTCCCCTTCTCGGCCATCTACTTCCCCACATATGCGCACTTGAAGTCCGACTTCTTCGGCGAAACCGCTACAAACAAGCTCGGCGTTGTCCAGCTTCTCACCGCCGGTGCCATCGCCGGAATGCCCGCCGCCTACCTCACCACACCATGCGACGTCATCAAAACCCGTCTGCAGGTCGAAGCCCGCAAGGGTGAAACCAAGTACAACGGTCTCCGCCACTGCGCTGCCACCGTCTGGAAAGAAGAGGGTCTGGCTGCCTTCTTCAAGGGTGGGCCCGCTCGTATCATGCGTTCTTCACCTCAGTTTGGTTTCACCCTGGCCGCCTACGAGGTCCTGCAGAAAACCTTCCCCATGCCTGGTGAGGGCGAGGCCATCACACCCACCGGCCACGTCGAGCCTAGTGTTGGCGGACAGGGTGCTAAGGCACCTCTGCCTTACCTCCGGTCAAGGAACGCGCTCAAGCTTATCCTTGACCTTGACCAGAACATTGGCCGGGTACAGGTCCCACGGTCTGAGAACTGGCCCAAGTTCCTGCAAAGCACGAAGTAGAGAGGCTTGCTGTTATCTAGTGAACCAGGCATTTCCGGTTTGTATTTCTTCGGTTCTTTTTTACTAGCGATATGTTTCTCATTTTTCATTTGGTTAAGGTCTATCTTTCCTTCGGTTTAGCATGAGATCTTTCTCACACTTCTTTCGGATTCTTGTCATATCCCGCCCTCTTTGTTGTTTAGTTAGGCTTGACTTGGGATGTGCATTCCCCCCCCCTTTTGCATCGAGACCACCTTTGTTTGCATTGTATCAACAGCAAATAGATTTGGAAAGAAGGTGTGTGGGTTGTCTTAGAGGGCTCTGATTATGGTGTATGTATCAATCTAGATCTGGATTGGGTTGATATTCTACTGTTTTGTCATGTGAGGTCTAAGCCTGGACATGTGTAGTTTGTGGTTGATCCAAGTCATGCCTTGAGAGCAGATCAAATCCGCTCAGGCCAGGGAATAATTTTGGTGCATTTGATCTTGTGATCTGCACTTAACTACAATGTATATTCTGGCTTTTGAGTTGGTCAATCCAGGTTGGGAAAAGTTTGTATATGAAGCAAGGGTTACAAGCTCACAAAAGGGTATCGGAATCTACTCCCAAGGAAGGATTCCCTGTACAGGTAATGTTACATTTATACCTTTGAGGATATATCGGTCATGGACTGGGCCCATGCGTGGTAAAACCCCAGTTATCGCGGATCGAAAGAAATCCCATGGTGATCCAGAAGATCAATCCGACATCATTGAGGTCGTCCTTGATGAAGACCATCTTTTGACCCCATTCAATAGAACCTAAGCTTTCGCATAGACTCTGTCTTAACAGGCTCCTCGGTGACTTGGTCTTCCGAAGGCTGTGCGGGCTGCTTTTGTTCTTTCTCGGGCTCCTGGACCTTCTCTGTTTTTGACTGGGCCGTCTTCTTCTCATGCCATAGGGAATCTTCGGCTTCAATATCGCGCAATACTAGAGAGAAATAGTCAGACACCAATCATAGAATAGAACAGCCGGATATAGGTTAATATACCTTCATCCCACTCTCGTTCCTTTGCCTCATCGCCGGTTCCCAGCAACTTCTCCACATCCACCTTTTCTCCACTCTTGACTCGTGCAATAATCTCTGCTAGAAGCTCGATCTTCGCATCCGTCGTCCGAGTATACGCCGCATAACCGTTCTTCAAAGTAAGCATGCGAATGGCCTGCGAGCCGATCAATGTGAACATGATGATGTAGAACGTCGCCGGGTTCCATTCTTTAGATATTTCTTTCGCAGAGTCCTTGCGCGCTCTGCCACGCCGAAGAAATCGGGGAATCATTGCTGTCCATACTGATGTGTTTGCGATCTTCGGAAGATGATCGGAGGTCGAATATGAGCGCCCAGACGGAGCGCGGCATTGTTTGGTAGCATTTAGAGTAAAATATGCGGAAGATATCCGTCTGCTAAGCACAAAGGATCTGAATCCGAAAGCCATAGCCTCTGTTTGCGTCTAGGAGCAACAGTCGATCTTCAGAAGCGGGAAAAGTTGAGGTCGTGAATGCCTGAGGCGATGAGGCTGTGAACGCCCAATAAGGCATAGCGTTGTTGTTGCTGCGACAACCTCCGTTTAAAGTGTCCGGCCGATAGCGATTGCACATCAAAGGCTCGACGCGAGCGATAACCTCAGTCCTGCAGCTTCAACAAATCGACAAAGAAAATGGCGGTCACCGTCCTGCCGGCCAGCTCTCTAACAGAGTCCATGAAACAGGCCCTCCGCTCAACGACAACATGCTCCGACGCTACCGTGTTGTCCCTCCAAACACTCCTCCGCGGGTCGCCAAAGATGCCCGAGAAATCCACGAAACGCACAAAATCTACAAGAGAACCAGCTCCGGCGCAGAGTCGAACGAGAACTTCCCGCGCAACAAAGACAAAATCTGCGAATGATACGACGCTGCAATCACTGGGCGATTACGACGCGGCAGCGTTGTCATGTCAGGAGAAGCTGGTCTTTGCTACGGAAGTATTCAATACCACATTAAAGACCCTCACGGATGCCGCAAAGATCAATGCAGCCAAGCGCCAGAACGCTACCCCCGATACTGCCAATGGCCCCGACGCGGGCATCATCTCGGCTGCGGAGTGCGCCAGGCTTTCTTTGTCCACACTGCGCACTCTCAAGAATGACGTAGGGAACGAACAGTTCCCGAACATGCAGCTTGAGCAGGGCTTGTGTGTTCTTGCGGGAAAACTGATCTCCCTGGGGCTGAATGACATGGCATACAAAGAGCTTCGACTTCTGAAGCGGAGAATCCAACAACATCTGGATGGCGGGGAGGCCAGGAAGAAGACTACAGAAGCGAAGGACGTGGTGGATGAAGAAGCCTTAAAAGAGCGGATGTCGGATCTTTTGACGTTCTCTCACATCTCGAACGCGAAATCGCTGTACGGCCTGCTTGTCCCGTTTCATTCGAATGTGATGCGTTTATTTGCTGCGGAAAGAAGAGCCTCCACAATCCAGAAGGTCTGTTCTTCTTTGCAACTTTCTAATTCGAGCAGCCCTGCGCAAGTAATTTTGGCTGCCCTGAAGTCGGGTCAACTCTCGAACGACAAAGCCGCCCTTCAGCTCCAGTTACTATCAAACACAGTTCTTGCGCTTTGCTCGGGGCCATCTTTCTCCAAGGATGAAGTCTCGAATAGCCTCAAGCCAACAACATCACTGGCCTTGCAACTGCTCTCCCTCGAGATTCGATGCTTGGGCTGGAAGCTGTCTGGTCATGTCTGCGATGAGAGCAAAGAAGTGTTAGATCCTTTGATTCGCTATTTTGGTGGCTTTTCTCGCCGGAGTAAGGGTATTGAGAAAGTCGAGTTTGCTTCCATCTACCAAACGGTTACCCTGCTGCAAAGATCTATTGCAGAGGTCAGGAAGAAGCCCTCAGAAACCCAAAATGCCAACCAGGCTGCCAAGCTCATGACTATTCTCGGGCAGCTCGCTTTCGACGCGGGGTGTTTTGATGAATCCATGAAGCTGTTAACACAAGCCATAAATCCCCTCTCAAAGACCCAGTCTCTTTCGCTGGCAACCGTTCGTTGTAAACTTGCCTCTGTTCATTTCCAAGCTTCGAAGATATCGAAAAAGTTCCTGGACAGAGCTTTGGATTCTGTGTCAGAGGCGACTCATTCCCTGGGGTTGCAATTAAGAGGCAGTGCAAACGACCTAGACGAACTGCTGGTAGAAGCTGCAAGACTGAAGAAGTTGGCTTTTGCGTGGTTCGGAGAGGTCATCACAAAAAGCAACGAGACAGAAAGCGAGAAAAACGAAATTTCTAGGCAGATCAGGGAATATCTACAAGCGTTCATCAGGTTCCTTAGACGATATGTTGGACGCCAACCAGCAGATGATGGTGACGAAATAGAGATTGAGATGTTCAACAAACGCATTTCACTTTCTAGAAGCATTATTCTAGCTGCCATTGATTCGACTGTCGCAATTGGAAAACTTTCTATCATGTCCCAGAGGCCACCTTGGGAAGAAATGCTTCCAATCCTGGCTGATTGCCATCGCCTGCTTTCGACTATCGAATCCCCCGATGAGAAGAATACTGAAGCAACAGAAAACATAGGGTTTGCACTTGTTAAACTTTCAAACTTGTTCTGGTCTCGATACATCAAAGAAAAAGAAGCCGGACAGGGTTATCGGGAACTCATACCCCTTCTCAAACAATCCACCCAGCTACTTTCAAGCTGCTCACCCTCTCAACGCAACACGGCATTTGCAGCCCTCAAGTTCGAGAGAATGGCTCATTTGTACATCGAAGGCAACATGTACATTGAATCAGAGCAGATGTTTCGACAATCAATTGAAGAGTACATTCTCTCAGGCACTCTAGACCAGATTGTGAAGAGCAACGGAGGACACAATCCAAATTCGGTCAACCAGGATCCCAAGAGTCCCGGTTTCATGCTTGGCCGTGTATTTTCCGCCCTACTGAAGATGAAGTTACGCAGGAAGGGATCTCATCCCTCTGTTGTCTATGATGATGTTGAACTAGAATTTGAACAGAGATGTCTTCTAATCGAATGGCAAATGAGCTTGCTTGTTGAAATGAATGGCTATCTCTCAAACGAAGAAGAGTTTCGCTTGATTCTCGGCTCGGCTGTTTCCTCTCTCCTCGACCTCTACCCCCCTGACGTCTACCCTATTCGCCGTTCTCGTGTGATTCTCTCTGCCTTGCGGCTTCTGCTGGAGCAGCCCACTGCGTTGGATTCATCTTTGGTTGAAACTCTGCTCGATGCAGGAACAAAGGCTTTGGCCAGCGGTTTACAAGTCCGAGATGACATTGATCTCGCTTCATTTGCAATCCATTTTAGCAACTCATTGCGCATTATCATCGGCTTTCACCGCGGCAAGATTGACGCAAGCGAACTAGATGATACGCTTGCATCGTGGACTTCATTAGTGAGCCAGTCCCATGACTGGAAAACACTGCTGCTCTGCATCAATGACATGGAGTACTGGGTCTTGCAGTTAAAGGCCCTGGTTGATTATACCGAAATCCATGGGCTTTGGAAGGCTCAACTATGCACTCTGGAACTGATATTGCGTGCCGCCGAGCTTCAGCAATCAGGGGATTTGTCAGATCCCATCGTCATTCTATCGCGCTTGGTACTTCAGAATTGCCGCCTGGGTTATTGCCAAAAGGCAGGTGAACTCCTATCGCGCGGTGAGCAGTATCTTGCTCAAACCAAGGTTTCTTCTCTCGCCACCATTTCCTACAAAGTTGCACGGGTGGAATATCTTCTGGAGACCGGCGAGCCCGAGAAAGCCGCCGCTGTTCTTTCAGCAGCCCGCTCACTCTATGAAAAGTGCCAGAAGTCAGAAGAACTAGGCAATTTGACTGTTTTGTCAAAGATCTCTTGGGAAAGACTGGTAGCAGATGCCGCTTTTGTTCAGTCCAGATTGTTCTCTGCACAGGGCTCAGCAACCCAGGCTCTGTACTTTGCAAAGTTGTCTGTAAGGCTCAACTGCCGCATCTGGGCCAAGGTTGAGAGGCTCGCCCAAAGAAAGCAAGACAAGTTGTTGCCTGCTGCAGGAAGATCTGATATTGAGTTTGTTGCTGATGGTATCGCGAAGCTTGATTTGTCACGGAAAGGGTCTTCATCGGATGTGTCTGCTAGCTACATCCAAGGTGCGCCTTTCTGGCCGCATCTGGGATCCCATCATACCTGCCTGTTGAACCTCGCCACATTATCTGCCCATCATGGCTTGTTCCAGGATGCTATCTACTACGGCGAACAAGCGCTGAAGATTGATAAAACCCTCGATGCCAATGCACGGCTACTTGCAGCGCAGACCCAACTCGGTTGCCATTGGATTCTTAGCGGCCACATGAGTGAGGGACAAGGTCTTCTTTTCGCAGCAGCCGAGTCGTCTAAACAAACTCAGAAAAGTATTGAAACCGTGTACTTGCAAATGGGACTTGCGTCTCTGTACAAGATGCAGGGCGCACATGACAAGGCATTGCGTGTTCTTCTTGAAGCAGACAAAATCACCACAGCGGTCATCTCTGCTGATGTGCCTGCCAACTTGGAGGCAGAAGGCATGGCGGAAATTGAAGAAAAAATGGACAAGTTACGGGTTAGAGCAAGCAGCCGGCGAACCCCGACACCTACTACAACTACCACGACTAGGCGGACCCGTGCAACCAGTTCCGCTACTGTCAAACCCACAAAGAAAGTCCCAGCTCCAAACCCAACTCTGCCCGAAATCCAATCTAAATCCATATTACAACTGAAGGGCAACATCCTCAGACAGCAGGCGGATTGCCTGCGAGAATTGCATGACTTTGAGGGATCTGCGCAAATACTTGCAGAGGCTAGACAATTTGCCGTGGCTCGAGAAAGCAAGATCAGTCTGGAAATTGGCGAAAGTGAGCACCTGTTGGCTGATGCAATTCGCCGTTTCGCTAGCCATGCCGTGTATTGCGTCTTACCTGAATCTACAATCTCGCTGCCGTCACTTAAAACACCAAGCAAGATGGCAGATGAGCCTAGCTTGGTCCCGGCAAAGCCTTCGGCAAGGAGAACGAGGGCTCCAGCCAAATCAACGCGCACCAAGGCCCAACGAGCCAGTGATGACTTTTCGGTCATGCTGTCCAAGGCAAGCGATTGTCTTGCCAGTGTCTTCTCTGATGCCACAATTCTAGGCTCAACCCTTGATAGCCATGCGGCATCTCGCTTGATGAGTCGGATCTCTATGCTATCACATGCGACTTCTCCCGGGATCCCAGCGACTCTGGCTCAGTCGCCGGCAAATATGAATGGTAAGGTTTGCGAGGTCCTTTCTGTTTGACATACATCTGACTTTTTGAAATAGAGATCGGACGTGTTGGCGCATTTGCCCGGGAGCGTATGGCGATTGATATCGATCGACAGCTGGCTGATTTTGCCGACCCTCTTCTATGGCCAGCTTCGTTCCCCTCCGCTATCGAGCTGGACAATGACCTTTGCTCCAACTTCACACAGGACTACGTTGACATTCTGCCCGAAACTTGGAATGTTCTCTCTTTGTCATTGAGTGCAGACCATACCGAATTTGTGGTTTCACGACTTCAGAAAGGCCACTCACCGTTCCTTCTCCGTCTCCCCCTCCACCGAGGAAACTCAGAAGATGACGATGAAGAACAGTTCACTTTTGAGGATGGAAAAGAGGAAATGCAAGAACTCATCAAGCTCGCCAACGAAAGTGCACATGCAGCCAAGGCCCAGACGGACAAGTTGTCGAAGAAGGAATGGTGGAATACCCGCGAAGCGCTCGATCGTCGGATGGAAAGTGTGCTCCAAAACATTGAGAACATATGGTTTGGAGGGTTTCGAGGTGTGTTCTCGCCGCTGTCGAGAGAGACCACTGCGCTAGCCCGGTTCGCGAGTACCTTCCAAAGCATCCTTGACAAGCATCTTCCTTCTCGGCAGAAGGGTGGCAAGGCCGCTGGACCCCGGCTCACGTTACATCAGAATGTAGTGGACTTGTTCATTGGGCTTCGTGATCTTGAAGAGCATGAAGAGCCTGAAGACACGCTGATGGACCTTCTTTACTTTGTCGTGGATATTCTGCAGTTTCAGGGCGAGCGCAATGCCTACGACGAGATTGACTTCGACATGATGGTCGTAGATACTCTTGATGCCTTGCGAGGCTACCACGAAGCTGCGCGGGATGAGCTTGTGGCACGGCCGCCGAAACACACAATCCTAGTGCTCGATAAAGCTCTCCACCTGTTTCCGTGGGAGTCACTTCCATGCCTTCAAGGATACCCTGTCTGTCGCGTCCCATCCCTCGAATGCCTTCGGGACCGAGTCCTCCAATTCCGTAAGGCATCCTCCGGGGCCATGGTGGACCGCAGCTCCGGTGCATTTGTCCTGAACCCGACAGGTGACCTGCGCACAACGCAAACAACTTTCGAACAAGACCTCTCCCAATTCAAATCCTGGACTGCAGTCGTGCAGCGCGAACCAACCGAAGACGAATTCCGCAACGCTCTGGAAAAGAAGGGTCTATTCCTCTACTTCGGCCACGGCAGCGGCGCACAGTACATCCGCGGCCGCACGGTCAAGCGGCTCACACAATGCGCTGTCACTTTCCTCATGGGATGTAGCAGCGGCACTTTGACCGAAGCAGGTGAGTATGAGCCCTACGGCACGCCGATGAATTATCTCCATGCCGGTAGCCCCGCGCTCGTGGCTACGCTGTGGGATGTCACGGATCGGGACATTGATCGGTTTACCACGACTGCCTTTGACGTATGGGGTTTGGTCGAGAAGAAGGATAAGACGGAACGGAGCCGAGGGGAGCATGTTGGGCTTGACACGGCAATTGCGCGTTCGAGGGGTGCCTGTGTGTTGAGGTATCTCAACGGCGCAGCGCCTGTGATTTACGGAGTTCCGGTGTTTTTAGAGTGAATCTGAGCTCATCTTTCTTGCTTTCATCATTTTGTATATATCCCTTGGCGTTGTCCCCACTGTGGGCAGTAACCTGATTTGACTCTTCCATAGTCAGCCTTTTCAAGAGGTGCTGTTAGTACTCCGTAGACTAAAAAAGGTCCACCTATTGTGTTATATCTCAAGTTGCAGATACTAGATTATAAAGTATTGACTCAACAACTCCAAGTCTACCCAATATCACCACCAAGGTACATGGAGTATCTATATAATTCTACCAAATCCGAAATAGGAAGAATAATCCCACCGAAGTGGACCTGTTCCCCTCATGCGGGACAAATCTTCCCCCCCCCCACCTTATAAACGTCAACGTCTCCCGATTCTTGGCCTTCTTTTTTCTTTTCTCCCTAAGATAAATCAATTCCTCAAAATGTCCGTCACCACAAATGCAACCATCGCCTCCTTCGGTGGCAAGCTCCTAAAGTTAAGCCATGCCGCCACAACCACAAAATGCGAGATGAAATTCAATCTCTTCTTGCCCCCACAGGCCCAAACACAGAAAGTCCCTGTACTCATCTACCTCTCCGGTCTGACATGCACCGCCGAGAACTGCTCCGAGAAGGGCTTTTTCCAGCACAGCGCCAGCAAGAAAGGAATTGCCGTGCTGTACCCTGATACTAGCCCACGTATGTGTCGACCTTTCTTTTATGGCATCAATTGCCGATCTTTCCATCAATTCAAGTTCTCTTGTTGAAAAGGAGGGGGGAAATGACTAATTAACCAATCTCCTAGGCGGCCTCAACATCCAAGGTGAGGACGACGCATACGATTTCGGATCTGGTGCCGGCTTTTACGTCGACGCTACCAAGCCCCCCTACAACACCGGCTATAACATGTATAGCTATGTCACCGACGAGCTGCCCAAGACCGTCTTTGATGCATTCCCGCAGTTGGATGCCAGTCGTGTTAGTATCACCGGCCACAGTATGGGTGGGCACGGTGCTCTTACTTTGGTAAGTTGTAAACGACCTGTCATGTCCAGATTTTCGCTACATGGCGCAAGAGCTAGAAAGAACATCGCTTGTTGGGGTATCATTTATCTAACCGACCAATCAGTTCCTCCGCAACCCGGGCAAGTACAAGTCCGTCTCTGCGTTCGCGCCGATCACGAACCCGACGAACTGCCCCTGGGGCCAGAAAGCGTTCAAGGGCTACTTTGGCGAAGATCAGCAGGACAAGTGGAAGGAGCACGATGCTACCGAGTTGATTAAAAAATGGACTGGGGGTCCGTTGGATATTCTGATTGATGTGGTGAGTTTGCTTTTTATCCTGTTTATATTTTTTTGGGGGGGGGGGGGGGTTTCCATCCAGATTTTGTCTCGTACAACGTCTAATCCACATCCAGGGCACTGGCGACAACTTCTACAAACAAGGCCAACTTCTACCGGAGAACTTCGAAGTTGCAGCCCGTGACGCAGGAATCTCCGGCTTGAACATTCGCTACCAGCCTGATTATGACCACTCCTATTATACCATGGCTACCTTTGCGGATGACCATGTTGAGCATGCGGCCAAGTATCTCTTTGCATAGTGTGTGCTCTCCTCTTAACTCCTGATCTAAACTATGACGTTTTACTTCTTGTCTTGCGTATTTCTATTGTCACCTGGATCTGATTGGTTCTTTTTTTTTGGCTCAAGTGAGCACCAGGTTGTTAGATCGATGATTTAAATGAGCGAGGAATTTTTTTTAATGGCAAGGCATGCCCTAGTTCTGGTTGATTTTAACCGGCGTGCAAATTCCACCAGTCTAGAATAAGAGGAACGGCGTTTGTTCTTGACTCCATCTGTAATTTAAATTTCATAGGGAGATCTTTTGTGTGCACTGGTTTATCTTCATTGCTTTCGACAAATCTCAATATAGTAAAGGAGTTGAAGCATTTCTGAGATTGAAGTCATTCGGCTTTTAGTTGACGTACGTTCAGGTCTTGAGCAGTGATCAGCCTGAGAATTCTTAGATAAAGTACATTTTAACAAACAAACAGAGGAACTAATCAAAAATCTACCAATACGATAGTGAACACTCGCTGATGATAATTCACCCACTAACGAAGAGTAAACTCATGCAAATTCCAGTTCTTTCTCACTATAGTCACTGCAAAACGAGGCCTCATGATCTTCGGCATCGACATATTTAGTCGCTTGCCAGGATCAAAACATGTCATCTCCGAATCGACAACCAATCGTGGCATTCTTAGATAACGAGCAACCTTGAAGACTTCTTGTGCCTGGGGGTTCTATTTATGCCATGGATCGACCAATCATCTTACAACACTAACCCAAGGTTATCTTGTGCCAAAAAATTCAGCTAGGGCAGGAGCGACTTACATCGATCTTTCCCGAGATAGCTTTGATGTCTTATTCAAGGACTAGATCCGTCAATTTGCAGATTTCTTTGCCCTCCGTTAGGCCTATCCAGCTCCTGGTGTTCTCGTTGAAGAGAGGGCGTATAGCGTGGACTCCAGCTTCACCCGCCACAACCGTAAATCTTATCAGTTGCTCACCGTAGAGATTGATTGTCACAGATTCCCCTGGGAGCCGATACTCAGGAATGAGGGTTGGCCTTCGGGGATCTACATTCAGCAGGTTCAACCCAGTAATGTAGGTATCTGTTCCCTCGTGAACGACTGACACGCCTAAATCGATGATGGAGCCTTCTAACAGAACCACTTGAAAAATGGGGGTATGCCATCTCTATCGCATCGGAGTCCAGCAGAAACCTCCTTCCAGGATAATTCGCCAAGCAATCCCTAGTTGGAGTTGGAGATGATCTGCTCGTTCGAAGCTCTTGTCATCGAATGTCTTTCTCTTGGCCATCCGTTGTTATTCTATCTTCGACGTGCCGCCTAGAGGTGCTGATGAGATTGATCATTTTTTGCTGTACAGCGGTATATGAGTCGCTAGTCTTTGCTTTCATTGTTTCTGGGGGTCTGATGCCAGGCAGTTCAGAAACACCCGATCTCCATTCACTGAAAATCTTGATTTCCAGAATGACTGAAGTTCAAAGACAACCACCATTGCTCGGGATGACTATCGTGGACTTAGGAAGTCGACAGTAGAACCGTAAATTGCGATTTCAATTCGCATCTCGATCGGAAGGGTGCCAAAGCAGTCCGGGTGAAGCACTACGCTGCTTTTAGAAGCAGAGCAGTTTGCAGCTTTCGGCATCTTCAGAAATTGTTTCGCGGCGTCCCGAAGCCTACAAAGGGTATAACCGTTGCTGCGTACGCAGTTGACGGATGTCTGACACTAGGTCGGTCAAAGAAGCTGAAAGCAATGTCATCATTCTCACTTCCAATGATACTCGGCTCTACCCGAAGGAGGAATGTCCCTATAAACACTTCAAGAAGCCTGTCTAAATCGATATTCCTCTCCTTCAAATTGCGGGACCAAAAGAAACCAGCAGATCTCATGGGGTAAGAAAGTTTGGGGGGAGCTTTTTCACGTGCATGGTATACCAACGGCCAAGCATTTTAGGGTCCCCGTCTTCTTCTTTCGTCTTCTAGTCAAACTCGGTTTTATAAACATCTGACAACTGGGTCTCGCTTGAGGTCGAATATGCTATGGCGGATGAGTTCGGTGCAAGAAGAGTTGTAACATGATTACACTCACATACTCGGTATCTTGCCATCTAAGGAGGCTTGGCCCAAAGGAGTGATCCACAAGATACGCAGTGACAAGAATATTCAGTCATATCCATAACGAACCTTCTCTAGCCAGATTCTTACTTGAAAACGAGAGGCGAATCATCTCATTGGAATATCTGGGGGCGAAGATCTACAAATATTCCAATGCCTAAGAAGGATCATCACGACCCTTGACACATGGGGACTCGTTACTAGTATGATGACTGATGTATTTAAATCCTGAGGAGTTTTAGTTTGAGACACTGCCAGTGATCCTAATGGCTCTATAGGGCAGAGGTCGATTACAAAGTTGAGTCTGAAGATTGCTGCAAATCTCCAAGGGGTGCAGCGGAAGGCAGAAGTCATTGCGAAGAGTAATGGCAACAGTAGAGATGTGTTACAGGACAGAGACCGCCCAACTATTTCAAGATTCCTGTAAGTCATAAGTTAATAATTTGACTACTAGTACACTGGTGTAGTTATAAAATAGTCTGTCAAACTTTGGGCAACTCCACTTCATGGGCTACCTACTCCAGTCCGAACCCACTTAAGCTCAAGGAAACTCAACAAAAGACCCGAGAATTATAGTAAACACCATTTTCGTCTCAATTTTTGGAGCCAGCAAGAGAGAAGAGGGGAGGGGGGAGGATACGTCGTTGAGTAGTGGGCGGTGGATACAAATGAAATCACCATGGGCACCAGGGATCAAGAAGTAAGCTATATACTCGGAACTTTTTGAAAATCAGGTGAATTAATTTTTTTTTTCCTTTCAGAGTTGCCCCCCGAGAGTTTGATCCAGCACTATTCTTGGGGTTCAAGTTGGGCAGGTATGGTATTGGGATCGGGATACTGGGATGATATGAAGTAGATGGTATAGAAGATGGCGAAGTCACAGGGCGATATGAGGAGAGACGTCACCTCGGTCGCATCAAAACGTAAATAAGGAAAATGGATGGGGGAATCTAGAAAGCAGATAGAGAGGAGAAAAGGAAACTTCATGCGCTCAATCGTTGGATGAATGACTAAAAGTTACATGTTAGTTGGATGCCATGTAGATCAAAAGGTAGATATTAGGGAAGTAGCACATACCGGGAAGAATTGCCGGAACCCCTTCACGTCCAGCTGGCTCAATGCGGTTAGGAACTCTTCGATGAGATCGGCTCCCATGCCCATGCCGGGCAGTTCCTGGTTGCGCAAGTATTCCGCATATTCCATGCCCGTCTTAGAGTAGATAGTGCGTTGCAAAGCGCCGGCCTCCGCAAGGACCTGCTTAGCTTGTGCATCTTTGGAGTTGAAGGATGGGGTCGTGGGGAGCGCCCAGCACAGAGGTGAGAACCGGGTGATCATAAATCCACCAAAGCCGGGGAGGACAGCTTGGGCAGGTGCGGCGCCATTAGCAGGGGCAGGGGCAATGTCAGGTCCGCCCCAGCAGCTTGCCATACGGCCCAAGACGGAGAACGCCATCTTGGCGGTTGTGAAGTCGTCGATATCTTTCGCGAAGTGTTCGATGGTGGTAATGACAGTTTCAAAGATGGGCTGGTTCCTCTCACTAATGATGACGGTCCCCAAATCATTGTTCAGCACAGCCAGCAAGAAATTCAGGTATTCTCGTTTCAACTCGGCAAGCTGAATCTCGTCATCAGTGCCGGTTGTTGGATCGGCAATGCCAGAGAAGACTCGCTGCAAGAAAGGAGTCAGGAGCGTGTCGAGAATGCTATAGATCTCACCCTTGAACCCAAAGATGACCTGATCTAGAAGGCGAAGGAACAGTGCCATCTCGTCGCGGGAAGAAGTCTGAGTCAAGAGCCCATCGATCCATCGGGGCAGTTGCGGGAGAATCTGCGCGCCCAGAACACCAATGAGCCGCGAGAACGCAAAGCGAGCAGCAGTCCGGATATTGAATGAGGAGCTGAGGGATTCAAGCGCAACCAGGGTCGCTTCAGCTACCTGTGCGAAAGCCGCCGAGACCTCTGGCGCCGGGAGAGCAGAGGGTGAGCTGGTACCCGGCTGCCAATCCGAGTAACCACGAGCGAGGGTTCCTAGAGCCATGATGTCGTGGTGGATCTGCAGCAATGCACGTTCGTCATTGGCCTTGGCGGCTTCGAGATTACGTTCCATATCGCCGAAGACAGGGTTCATCACCGACTGGGCGTAGAGAACCTGCTTCTCTGCAACGACACTTGGGGTCGACGAAATGATTCCAACGGACTCGAAAAGGTACAGCTGACTGTTGAACACAGCGTCCGCAGAGCCCTCATGATCCTCGGAAGACATCTCATCGCCGTCATCGCCTTCCGAAGGCACCTCAGCCTGAATAACCAACAAGTCACTCAATGCCTCCACAACAGTCTGTGCCACGTTGCCAATTTGACTGCGCAGCTGTCTAGCTAGCCGCTGGAACAGATACCACGAACGAGTCTTGACTTTTTTAACAGGGTGGTGCACAAGCTGGAGGAAGCTCTCCAGAACTCCAGGGATGAGATGAGTATTGTGGGTAAAGAATGAGCTATAACGAACACATATTTCCATGTACTGAAGTTGGGTTGCAGGGTGGGTGAATGATCGGATATCGGACTCTACCATCGCAAGCATCATCTCAATGAGACGATTCGCAGCCATGCCAGTAGGGGCACCCTTCAAGTAGAGACTGCCGCCCCTGACGGCCAGATCTCCAAACAAGAACATCTCATGCAAAGCGAGATCTAGGTCACGCCAGTCAAGCTGCCCACCGGATGCCCGCAGTTTTTGGAAAGTTGTTCCCACCACCTCTGAGATTGCATCGATGTAAAGCTGTTCATCGGCAGAGGCGATGATTTGCTGCAAAACACCGAGTCTCTTGCGCAGGTCTTGGAACTCTGCCTCGTCCGTTTGCTCGTCCTCCTCGCCCCAGTTTGAGGTCTCGTCGTACCGCATTTTCGCAATGATTGCCTTCAAAATCGGAAGCAAGATGGACTTGTTCCGCTCCGCAAAGGATGGATTTGCCTTGGCGAGTTTCCGAATGTACGTGAGCATATCGCTGACGCAAGGAATGACAGTCGAACAAACTTCGTCGTACTCGTCTGAAAAGAATCGAAGGATGTGCGGCAGGAAGACCTGCAAAAGGTTTTCTGCCTGCTCCTTGACGGGACCAGCGTCATTATCCAACACCCGGACAATGTCCACAACTGTGTTGTTGACAAGCTTGGCAACTGTCTCTGCCAAGTCAGTATCGTACTTGAATGTGAATCGGCTCTCCCGTAACGGAGGGCTGTTAGACAGCTGCGTGATGATGGAGTCGAGGTTCAAGAAAGCGATCATCTCAATTTTGTCTGAAGGCTTCATCTTCTTGCCAATGATCTCCGTGAAAACGTCCACAGCCGCATCGCGCACCCGCTGTTCTCCCTCCCGAAGCTCCTGTTTCTCGGCCCGCCCAAGCTGCTGGAAGAGCAGATCCAACATAGTCTGGTTCACTACAAGACCAATATCAATCCAGCTGACCCAGCTACCAACCGCCTTCAAGCACATCTCAACAATAGTATCGTCACTTTCCCGCCACACCGCCAAAATCTCCTGCCAGGAGTTGGCAATTTTCTGCATGTCCCTCTCCCGGATTAGGTCCTTCAGCGCATTCGCCCTGTCCTGTTCTCCGCGAGACCTTGAGACCAGCACATCGCCAATCTCCTCATGAATCGAGCTCAGCACACGCAGGTAGAACACAACCCCGATTTGGCTATCCCAGCCTGCGGATTTGCAGGTCAGGTTCAGTAGATCGTCGATGCAAGTCTCCCAGCCGTTCGCGTAGAGGGAAGAGAAGAGAAAAGTAACTGTCTGTGCGATTTTATTTTGAATATAAGGGGCGTCGGGGGTGGCAGTGGCCTCCGGGCCGTAGGCCTGGCGAACGTAGGCTAACACACTATCTCGAACAACACCGAGCGAGGCTGGATTGATCAAGCCGACCTGGGCTGCACTATTGACAATTTCGAGACTGACATGCCGTACGACTTCGGGCTGTTGTGGGGTTTTAGTGAAGAGGGAGAGGCAAACCTGCCATCCGGAGGGGTCAGAGCGGAGTTGGTTGAGGTATTCGTAGGCTTGGGATTTTAGGGTTGGGTCGGAGGATGGATTCCAGGCAATCTCAATTGCATTTGCTACCTGCTATGTGTCAATCATCTTCTGTCTTGAGTTGAGAAATGGAGCGGGCTGTTTGAAACGGCGGGGGAGGGGCGGTGTTGGGGTATTGGAATTTTTTTATCTCGAGGGTGCTGAACAGAATTGGAAGACTCACCTGTTCTTCCATCTTCCAGTCTCCCTTCGAGGTGTGGGAAGGAGAGAGGGAAATGAAAACGTAGGGGAGGTGTGTGTTGTTTTAAAATTGTTTTCGGTGGAGGAGATATTACCTGCGGGCATTCAACCTGGATATCGTAATCGGTCCCGTGCTCCGCCCTCGCTTGCCAAGAGAGTGCCGAATCTGCAAATCAAACGACCAAGGTATGTCGAGTACAGGTGTGGAGGACATTTTGATTGAAATGTGAAGTTCTTTGTGTTTTCCTGAATAGGACAAGGGGCAGTTGTTTATGGGCAGGAGCTTGATTTGATGGAACATCATACAATGTGTACTTGATTTGACCTACTCATTGCTATACAAGGCTTTAGAATGTCTAAAAGTGAGACGAAAATAAATCTAGCCCGATGGTTTTTTATATCTATGTTATTTTCAGGTTCCATCTCAATTGGCCTTGTCAGCCTGTTGCTGCAAAACCTGCAGTTCCATCTTCTCAAAGCCCTCGACTGCCTGACCATACTGTTCAAACACCCCCTCTTGATAACCGTCCGCAATTTTCTCAATGAACTCCTCCTCATTCCACCGCTGCCCAATCAAGTCCTCAAATGTTTGACCGGGCTGTCTCTCGATGCCCCAAACGGCCTTGTATGCGGCACCCAGAGCGCAGGCATTGTCGCCAACGTCGAGCGAATATACACCCTCGACACCGCCGAGGATCTCGCCAGCAATTTTGGCGATTGCTTTGTTCTTGGATCCTCCACCAACGAGATAAACTCGGCGTGGCTGGGAAGGGAGTCCATTGCCAGGGCTCTGGGTAAGGTCTCGAGACCGCAAGCGCAGTGAAAGCAACTGGCTCTCAATGATTGCGCGGGCTTCGTCCTGCGGCGAGTCCCATCCATCCATCGTCTCTTTCAAACTTCCCGTATGGGCATCGTATGTAAAGCGCCATTGGCCCTTACTAATGTTTGGTACGATCTCATGCTGCGGGAAGAACAGGCCCATCTTCATCGGACCCGAGGCATTCTGTTGACCCAACGGGGCAGTCTGCAGAGCGACCTTGTCAAAGTTGGCCCAGGGCTGAGCAGGGGTATCCTTCAGGCTCTCATTGATCGCATCTCGGACGTGCTCACGGGCCAGGCCGCCATTCTTATAGCACAGCATGAACATGTACAAGCCAGGGGTAGTAGGGTGGTTGAAAAAGTGTGTGGAGGGATTGGGTTTGTAGCTGGGAGTAGACATGAGGAAGGTAGTAGAGGTGCCGAGCGAGACCATTGCATCTGATGGCAGTAAGGGCAGCGCAAGAATGGTTGCTGGATTATCACCAGTTGCTGGAATAATTATACAATCAGGACTGAAGCCGAAACGCTCCACGAAATACGAATGAACGGATCCTAGGTGCAGGCCTCCATCTTCCGGTACCTCGCCGAGCTTCTGCTTGAGATCCTCAACTCCAAAGACACCCGAGCAGAGCTGAATCAGACGCTCGTCATACGCCCCTTTCTTGATGTTCCACAAGTTCATTCCGCACACATCGGAGATGTCGAATGGGGCTATATGGCCGAGAAAAAGTGACGCCAGGAAAGATGACACCAACGAAATTCTCCAGGTTTTCTCATAAATTTCAGGGTGTTTCCTTGTGAATCGGAGGATTTGAGGACCTGTGAATCTCTAATGACAGTGTCAGCACGCTTGCCCCGCATATACTTTGACTTCAGGGGCTTCTTACGTGGTGTGCTTTACTTCCAGTAGCCTGCGCTAAATCCTCGGGCTTGCCGAGAGCTGCGTCAAACTCGTCACATTCTATCTGGGTGCTTGAATCTTGCCAATTGGGACTGTATGGGTGGGAGAAAGCGCCTTCCAGCTGTGCCTCGAGGGACTTGCTGGAATCCAGATTGCGGAGAAGCGACTCCGCATTCTGACCCCAGTATACACTTCCATGCTGCTGTCCCGCACCACTAATTGCTTTCACACGGCTGAAATCGAGACCCTGCTTGCGCAGGCTTTCTAGCACACCATCCAATGCCTGCAGCCATAGGGCGACCGGTGCAAACACTTCATGTTCGGCTTCATTGTTCAGAACACCTTTTTTAATCGGGAAACTCTGCGAGTCGGCATCGAAATCAAATTTGGCAACATAGACCACTTTAAGATCGGAGTTGACAACTAGTCCCTTCAATTGTTGGGTGGAGAGATCGAATCCAATGTAGAGAGGGGTATCGGATGCCATGATGGAAGATAGACAATTCCATGCAATAGAACAGCAGGAAAGAGAAAGAGAGAGAAATGCTTTTCAAGTAATTCCTGGAATTCTTCCAAATTTAGGCCAAAAAAATCGAATGATCATGGGATGAACTCGGGAAAAGAAGCGTAGAAGTGCAAGCGGCAATATTGCCAGGTGGGTTGAGCTGATGATGTAAAGCGATTATAACCGGTTCCTATAACTAGTGGACTTCACATCTTAATTTTTTTTTTAATGCGAAGTACATATAGGAAAAGTGGAAAGTGAATACCGAGAACCAATTAAATCAAGCTTATGATTCCTCCAGTGATGTCAAAACAAGCCCGAGGTGGTTTTGCCGGGTAAATAGCTCTTTTAGCTGTTGTTCTGCTAAATTCTCGGTAGAATAGAACAGCCCCACTATATACTCTGCACTCTATTACCTGTCGTTTAAATCTGTTTGTTTTTTTTAGACTTGTTTTATTTACCAATCTATACATATAGACCGCAATCCAAAGGTATCATGGACTCTATCCCTATTGCTGCTTCCGAATATCTTGAGGTGTCTCCGGGTCACCACCAATATCCTGCGCAACGAACTCATCCGAGAACGTGAGATCCTGATTTTCCGCCGGAATGAAGCGGACCTTGATCCGCTTCACGCCGCGAACTCCGGATCCAACAGCTTGACGAACGGCTTCTTCGATGTGTCGTGACCGACTAATAGCCCAGGCACCCGGCACAGCCAACTCAATGTCCATTAGGTAGTTTTGGCCAGACTTCATGCCTTGTACATCACGAACGATGACTTGGTGTCCATCTTCAAGATCCTGCAATGCCTTGGAGGCAGCAGCCTCCACAGAGTGTCGCACTTCCTCATCAACCGTAGTATCCGCCAACTCCAAAAGGGAGGTACATGTGTTGCCCCAACCGGCTTTGATGACCATCAGGGAGATCAGGACTCCGCCAACTGGATCCAGCCAGGTGGCATCTTGGAAGACATAGCTTCCTCCGATTGTGAAAAGGGCGACAATACTGGTCAGGGAGTCAATGCGGTGGTGAACAGCGTTGGATGCAAGCACGGACGATTTGCGCTCTTCAGCAACCTTCATGGCTAGAATCTCAAGTTAGTGATCTAATTAATATAGATATATATATACACCCAGATCTCTGCATCTCTTCACTTACTGGCATGGTAAAGCCACTCCTTGACCACAATCGAGCCTGCTGCGATCCATGCCGCGTGAATGCTTGGACCGATTGGCCCATGACTGTGCGAATGACCATGTCCCAAAATTCCAGAATGAGCTACTGTTTCAGCCACATCAGGGTAGAAGTGAGCCAGCAGGACCTGACCCGCGTTGAGACCCATGAACACTCCTCCGCAGAGCAGAAGCCCACTAACCCCTAACGCACCGATGCTCTCGATTTTTCCATACCCGTTTGGGAATCGTTCACTCGGGGGCTTCAGGGACCAGGCGACAGTCCCCAAAGTCAAAAAGTCGGAGACAAGATCGGTGAGCGCGTGGTAGGCGTCGGCGATCAGGGATTGAGAGTGAAAGATATAACCGCCAATGAATTTTCCAATCGCCATACACAAATTTGCAACGAGACCAATACGTGTAATGCGAACACCAGCGTCGCGTTTGTTTGTGGAGGTTAGGTAGGTATTATCATGATGGTGGTGGTGGTGGTGACCGTGGCCGTGGCTATGGCCATGATCATTCCTAGTTTGTGTCATAGTTATAGATGTTGCCAGACGTGGAATGGAACGAGGTCTGGAGCGAAAGATGAAGGAAGAAGGGGTTTTCAAAAAAGGTGTGGAAGTAAGTATGCGCCGCTGGGCAGCAAGAGATCCGAGACTAGAAATCCTGAAGTGGAGAGGGCGAAGTCTGCATAGGGGCTGCGTCAGCGGCATCGCGTCGAGGGCACGCGAGCACAATAAAAGGATTGGACAGAGTGGTCTTTTTTCAGGGGCCTTTGTGTTGTCAAAACCGAGATTATAGTTTCAGTTACGGAGTACGTCTATTCCACCAGAAAGGTGAGAGGTCTACGGAGTAGATGGTGGGATGTTCATGTCATCCGGCATTTCCCTTGATTTTCCGTTTCCAATCTACACGCATATCTCCCCACGAACATCTCCATGTGTCCTATTGGAACTCATTAACTCGGACTACCTCTCGAGGCCTATCGGAATTCTTTTTTCTCAATCTTTCATTTTATTTTAGTATACTCTTGGATGAATGTTGAATCTCCGATATCTTCTAACGCAGTATCCAAGCATCCAACTGCGCAATCGTCGGAGAGCATCCACTCTCGTTTCGCCAAGACACACACCCGTGAACGTATAATGGTGCGTCTTCAATGACGACGCCTGCCATTCGGATCCCCTTCACGGGACCATTGCCCCCAGCCATCATAGTCCCTAGGGCTGCAACAACAATCGCAGGAGCAATTGAGGCTATCAGCACTTTCCTCACTGCACCGCCGTCTTCAACTCTCCGCGGTGTCGATGTGGGGAGACATTCCCAGACGGTACTCCTGACTGGCGCAGGTATCTCCGTCGCGTCTGGTCTGTCAGATTATCGAGGCGACCAAGGTACTTATCGGCTAAACAAATCATATCGTCCAATTTACTATCATGAGTTCATCTCCCACCATGAGTCGCGCAAGCGGTATTGGGCGCGCAGCTTCGTCGGATGGCCCGGGCTCTTGAAAGCAAAGCCGAACTCGACTCATAGCGCAATTAAAGGTCTCGGTGAAAAAGGGTACATCAGTTCCGTTGTGACACAGAATGTCGACTCGTTCCATTCCCTTGCGCATCCGGAACTATCTACCCTCGAACTACACGGATACTTGCGATCGGTCGTTTGCACGAGCTGTCAAAACCAACTTCCCCGCACTGACTTTCAAGCGTCGCTGGAGAGACTCAATCCAGCTTGGGCCAAATTTTTAGCTCGCATGGTTGCAGAGGGTGCGTTCGATGTCGATAATCCGGAGGAGCAACGGCGTAAAGGCTTGAAGCTCAACCCGGATGGGGACGTTGATCTCGCTGAAGCGCCATATTCTACTTTCCGGTATCCTTCATGTCCGACCTGCTTGGAGAACCCTCCCACGTTGAGCGATGGCAAGAAGGCGACTATAGAGGTAGATAGCGACGGTGCATTATCGGTAACTTCAAATGCCGGTATTTTAAAGCCGGCAGTGATCATGTTTGGTGAAAATATCGACCCCTTGGTGAAGACAGCGGCTGAAGAAGCGATTGATGATGCTGGGCGGCTACTCATTTTGGGCACCAGCCTAGCGACTTTTTCGGCGTGGCGCCTCGTGGAACGAGCACACAAACGAGGCATGCCTATTGGTATTGTCAATGTTGGTGGCGTGAGGAATGAGGCCCTTCTTTTTGGGAATATTGGACATGATTCCACTGCTCATGTTCGGTGTAGCCATCCATCCCAGTTAGTCCTCCCGACCGTTGTATCCCAACTCCCAATCAATCTATAGATATAGGAAATTAGACACAAAAAACTGAAAACTGAAATCAAGTTCACCGTGAAAGAATGCACCAACTGTAGCAAAAATCGAAATAAAAGTAAATGTAGAAATAATAAGCGCCTGCCAACTCAGGCCAAAAAAAATGCCAAGTCTGTTAAGTCCCGGGCCGCTCAGCGCGGGGCTCATCCCTCACGTCTCAGCATGGAGTATTTTAGGGATCCTGCAGCCCACCCTTTGAAGATCACCTCAAATCTGGTCTCTCCTGGTCACTTTCTCTTTCATTCTAAACCCAAACCATCGCGGCCACCGGCTTCCAAAGTTCCACAGAAAATGGACAAATCTCAGCAGCCCAGTTCCTTCCAGCAGCTGGAAAAGGTATGCCTTTCTACTTATCTGGTCTTGGACCTTGGATCTTTGCTAATCTGGTATCGGTCTTATTTCTAGCTCGGTGAAGGCACTTATGCTACCGTACGTCTTGATCGCTCGATCTCCCTCGATTTCTCCGCTTGGCTCCCCCGCTTCTATCCTGATCGCCACTTTGCCCCCGTCCACCGCTGATGCAGAATGCTACAGGTCTTTAAAGGGCGCAATCGCCAAACCGGTGAAATGGTGGCGCTGAAAGAGATTCACTTGGATTCAGAGGAGGGAACACCGTCAACCGCAATTCGTGAGATCTCGCTCATGAAGGAGCTGAAGCATGAAAGCATTGTCTCGCTCTACGATGTCATCCACACGGAAAACAAACTCATGCTTGTTTTTGAGTTCATGGACAGGGATTTGAAGAGATATATGGATACTCGCGGCGATCGGGGACAGCTGGATCCTGCTACGGTCAAATCTTTCATGCACCAGCTACTCAAGGGTATCGCCTTCTGCCATGACAACCGAGTCCTCCACCGCGATCTGAAGCCACAGAACCTTCTGATCAATAAGAAGGGTCAGCTTAAGCTGGGTGACTTTGGACTGGCTCGCGCATTTGGCATCCCGGTTAATACATTCTCTAACGAAGTCGTTACTCTGTGGTACCGCGCACCGGATGTCCTCCTCGGAAGTCGCACCTATAACACTAGCATTGACATTTGGTCCGCTGGCTGCATCATGGCAGAGATGTACACGGGTCGTCCGCTTTTCCCCGGCACAACCAACGAGGATCAGTTGATCAAGATATTCCGTTTAATGGGCACACCATCTGAACGTACATGGCCCGGCATTTCGCAGTTACCAGAATACAAGTCCGACTTCCAGATCTATGCCACGCAGGATCTGTCGCTGATCATCCCTCAAATGGATGCTATCGGGATGGATCTATTGAACCGTATGCTCCAACTCCGTCCGGAGATGCGTATCAGCGCCACCGAGGCCCTGCAGCACCCGTGGTTCCATGATCTGCCTCAGATCCAGGCTAAATTACAGCACCAGCACCAGCACCAGCAGATGGCTGGATATGGAGGCATGATCCCTACGCAGCCCGCTTATTAGCGGCCTAGACTGCGCACGACGAGATGACGAGCTCGATTAGACAATTGGACACGGGAGAATTCGGCGTTATACCCGATGATGGATCTTTTTGCTTCCCTTTTTTTTCTTTTTTTTTCAACTTGATTTTGCGAATATCGGGCCAGTTTTGTCAAAGATAGGGAATATCTGGCCTGCTTGGAGATGGGTCGACTTCGGAACACTGTTCAGTTGTCTTGATGATGCTAGAGCAGCGCTCCAGATGTTATCAACCTTCTGCTTGTTTTCTAAGTAGTTCTTCCTTTAGGAATGAATTCCGCCATACACCTCAAGCTGTATTTATCAACACACAGAGCAAGACATGTGCAACAAACGCTTGGGCCAAGTTCAAAATGGCCCCGTTGGAACTGCAATCCTCGGGACTATCTTGGATTACTACTGTTACTAGTCTTTTCTCCACCGACCAAGAATTTTCGGGACGAATCAGCTCATCGCGGCTGTACTGCTCTTCATTATGAAGTACCCGGCCGTAGGTATCTGGAGTAACCCTTTCGAGCAGGCATCATGTCGGCAATTGAATGTCTTTTGCTTGTTCGGAATAATCTTTCAAACATGCAGTTACCTGAATTTCAATCTGGTCTCCTGGAACAACTAGTGAGCTTTGAAAACATCGGGGGGAAAGAGTTGTGCTAGTGTCACACACCGGCGAACTGACCTGAGGATTTCACAAAGCCCCTTAAATATTGCCACAGTTGTACCCTTGGCGTATTCAGGTTAATTCACCCTCGAGAACTGTAAACACCCAAACAGCTGCTGAGGACAAAGTCCGTACGCCTAAACAATGGTTCTAATCAATGGTACGACCCAAGGGCTATGCCTCCAAAGCTTGTCTATACAGGAAAGTACTGTTCCCTTATCCAATCCACACTACCTATATTGCAAATCCCAGGAGATTGCGCGTGGTGATACTACTACTACCCAAACTGAAATCGTTTGCATGTCTTTCCCTGCGAGCACCTATTTGAACGGTGGCCCATGCATTGTTTGAGAAGAGGAAACCATTTAAAAGCTACCCTGCTCGGTTCTCACTCCTTTTCTTGGCGATAATTTGAGCCTAATTCTGTTGAAGCCACGCCCTTTGTTACAGGGCCCGAAATCAAGCTGGCATCTTCCCAGCTATAAGCCGACGGCAGTAACAGCAATATGCTGATTGGGCTGGTCCTAACTTGTTTGGTTTTTAGCTTTTTTTTTTTGTTGCCCATTGCGGGTAATAAGCAGGTAGTATTGTGCTTTGGCCATATCTACTTGAACCATTTGCCTAGGGCGTTCCATAACCCAAAAATAAGTCCCTGCCAATAGATCTACGATCATCTGGATCCTCGGTCTGTCACAAGCCAACTTGGCTTGATTAAAACACGAGGATCATCTCGGTTCATATCCGCTGGATATAACCTTCAGGCGCTGGAAGTCCTCCCTCTCGCGGCAACTAGGCCATAGATCATGATACCATGACACTTTCAGAGCAACAAATATTGGCTATCTCGGCCACAGAACGTGTTTGCTCGACGGTTTCCCTTGCTGGAACTTTTGTTATAGTCGCTACTTTTATCTGGTCCCCCACGTTTCGTAAACCCATCAACCGCTTGGTATTTTATGCATCATGGGGTAACATCATGGCTAATATAGCCACCATCATATCGGCAGACGGGATTCATTATGGGGTTGATAGTTCCCTATGCCAGTTCCAGGGGTTTTTGATTCAATGGTTAGTATCAAATTGGTAACCAAACACCCTTAGTAGACGACCACTAACAAGAGGATAGGTTTATGCCTGCCGATGCACTATGGACATTCGCAATGGCATGCAATGTCTACCTAACATTCTTCCACAAATACGACTCCGAGCAACTACGCCGGCTGGAATGGAAATATGTGCTCTGCTGTTACGGTGTCCCATTCGTCCCAGCTTTCGCATACTTCTTCATCCAGACCCAAGCCCAAGGCCGGATATATGGCTCCGCCATCGTAAGTAGAACCCCAAAGCCCTCACTTCCACCTGACTGTACTAATCCAATGACCCCCCCCCCCGGTAGCTCTGGTGCTGGATCTCTGTACAGTGGTCCTTTCTCCGTATCGCCATTTTCTATGGACCAGTCTGGCTCATTATCTCATTGACTTTCGCCATCTACCTACGAGCAGGGACGGTGATATACCAGAAACGGCGCCAACTTCGGAACCTCGGTGGCATCGAGTCAGATATGGTCCCAGAGTCTCCCTTCGCCATGTTAACTGGTATCCACGTTACTAGAGAGATTGCCTGTTCCACCCCAGAACGCCAGTCTTTGTCGGAAGGCGCCGCGCGCGGATTACCCTCGAATGCGTTCAGAGCATACTCAGTCACGATCGAGGGCGGGAATACCACCAGCACACTTCAAGGTTCCAGCACAAATATCGGCCCCGGTTCTCTTCAGCAGGGGAGTTCTAGCAAGGCCGTACGGCCGGATGCGGTGGACTCACAGCGGAGGTCGACGTCCACAGAAGCTAGTTCGGCTACGTGGGCGTATACGAAATACGCCATGCTGTTCTTCATTGCATTGCTTGTTACATGGGTATGTTTAGTTGATATCTACTACAGTCTTAAGGCCGTTATCGGTTCTTTTCGTGTGCTGATTGTTCGACATTGCAGGTCCCCTCGACGATAAACAGAGTCTATTCCCTTGCTCGCCCTACTGACTTTAATTTCAGTCTCAATTATGCATCTAGCTTTGTTCTTCCTCTCCAGGGCTTTTGGAACAGCCTTATATACGTCTCTATCTCGTGGCCCGCATTCAAATTACTTTGGTCTGGCGTTCATAGCCACGTCTCCTCATGGCGCATACTCCGTCCGGTGACAAATGTACAATCCTTTCATCTACAAAATAGTTCTCAGAGCTCGAGCCCTGCTCTTTTGGTGAAAACTGAGAACGAGGAGAACAGAGGTCGGAGTTGGCTGGGCTTAGATCCATCAATTTAGGGTATGAAATTGGTTAGTAGCTGAATGCCTCATTTCCATTGCAACATGCCATCTGCAATACATCATGTAATCTCTATACTCCATTTTAATACCCTAAAGCACTTAGCGGAGTATGAAAATCAAAAATTCAAATCTCGATGTCATGTACGACCCTCATCAATTCAATGTATGGAAGCACGTGACCGGCGCGTCGCGTTGAATAGAGGTTCTATCCAACACCCATGATCCCAAATTCCCAAAGAACAACAAACTGCCTCCTTCACACCACTCTTGCAATACTTGCATGCTCGTCGTTGTTTACCGCTCTCCAATTCTATCCCGACAGCAGAAACATCCACTATGGCCGAATCAAGTTCCCACAAACCACCCGCCGCGTCGCCGTCCCCTCCCCCGCCAGCTCCAATTCCCCAATCCCCGGGCCCGCGCGCCTCACGTCTAAACCAAGTTTTCGAGCAGGCTCTGGCGCGCACGCTCCGTGCAAACTCATATGCGAACTTTGCAGGCTGTTTCCCGACACCTGCCCGCCATGTTCCTGCCAGCTTGGAGGGTGTCTGGCGGCAATTGAACGCGAAGCTGGAAGCAAATGCCAAGGCTGAGTTTGATGATATTGTCGAGGAAAGGAATGCGGTGGCACATTTAAATGAGCTTGATCGGCTGGTTGGGGATGCAAGGGCTAGGAGGGAGCAGGAGGGGGAGAATGCCGAGGGACAAGTGAGAACAGTGTATGTTAAATGGACATGGTTCATTCGGACTATGTTTGTTTTATCATTTTGAGTTTGACTTCTAACCTATTTTACTATATAGCGCGCATACCCTCGGCGCCGAAGATCTGTACAAAGCGCACCTTACGCCCTATCTGCAGGAAGTGCAGTCGACCCTCAACGCCAGACTGGAGGCTACTCATGCGGAAAATGCGGAGCTTGCACAGACTGTCCAGGCGCAGAGGCTGGAAATTGAGCGGCTATTGTCGCATCTTGGATTGGTCGTTTCGGATATTGAGGGTGCTGCTATGGCAGCCACGCAATTCAGCAGACAACATCACATTCGCCAGGATGCGATCCAGATGGATGAAGAGGCAAAAGCCCGTCCGGGTCTGTAAGCATTTTACGGAAACTGTTTCTGTATCCGTTTCATGATGAAATCAGGGCACTCAACTCCCTGCCGTCAACCATTCCGTCTTCCACCATATCCTGCGCCACGACTATCACATGTTGGAGGTTCGTTGACTTGAGCTGCTCGAGCTTCGTATTCTGGCCTTCGATTGCTGCAGCAATCGCTTCCTTGTATGTTCCGTCGCGTTCTTCCTCGGCAGCTCCGTCGCGGCGGGCCAGAGCTGATGCTCCGCGGTAGTATGTCTGAGCGTTGCGCAGGAGCATAGCTCCGTTCTGTTTCGCCATGGCGTGGTTCCATGGTGCTCGTCCCAGACGCCATCTGTGCATCTCAGCGTCTCCGCGACCAATGTGGATCTTGGGCAGGTTGTCGACGTCTGGGAGCTTGGTAGCAGCCGTCAATGCATCTAGGGCGGTGGAAAGTGACTTCCAACGCAATGCTACTGCGTTCTCAAACGCCTCGTCATCCTCCGATGGGGGAATATCTGAAAGCGCCTGGTTTAACGATATGAGTGCATCTGCTTTTCCACATAGTCCTTCCGGGTCCGCGGATACATCCAACTCTGCACCAAAAACCTGTCCAACCTCCTGCTGGTAGGTTTGGATATCGGTGTGTCCGCCTCGGTAGAGCAAATCGTTCAGGGCACAGATGAACTTGGCACGCGCCAAGGCCGCCTCATACTGTCTGTCCGAACCCTCGGCATAAGCAGGCAGCCGCGACTGCACAAGCTCCGAAGAGTACTCTTGCACCCAACCAACACCTCCTCCGCCGGGGTTAGAAGTTAACAAGTTGCACAGAGTAGTCAAAGTCTCCAGTTGTGCTACTGCCGTGTCTACGAGTGTATTCTTCGTGACGGGCTCCACAATCATCGCCCACTGTTCCTGCTCCACGCCTGTGGACTCGGCTTGGGGCTGCCCTGCGGCCTGTGGTACAACCTCCGGCTCCGGTGGCACATCCCCGGATTCCATCAGTTCGATCTCCTCTTGCATTTGCGTGTACTTCATCTCCTGTACCATCAAACACCGCTGGAATAACTCAATCGCCTCTTGCAGATAGGTGCCTGCCTGCATCTGCTGCTCCTCGTTTGGGTGCTTTAGGTTGGACATCAATTCCGCTATGCTGGTCAGCACCTGGCCCGAATTAAACAACACGTCAGCATTATCCTGATCCAGAGCCAGCGCATCCCGATGTGACTGCAGCGCAACCTGCAAGAGATCTCCCTGTGGCGCTGGCAGCTGGGCCGCTAGTTTGTGGTGCTGGGTGATTTCATATTGGACTCGTGCTCTAGGTGGATGTGTCAATTAAGGTAAACCCAAACCAGTACCTCTCAATCATGGATGAAATTGTAAATTTCAAAACCGTGGCTTGTTTTGATATCGGTGTGAATTTTACCTACTTGTTGTACGCTAGATCAAATGTGCCAGGATGTTTTTGTAGACCTTCGTCATAGTTGGTGATGGCCCGCATAAAAAAGCGCATGGACTTGGCCGCATCTCCGGCCCGCCATTTCTCGCCGGCTTCTTCAAGCTCGACGCCGGCTGGAGAGATAGTTAATTTAATTTTGTGACTGTCGGTATCACTGGCTTATAGGGTTCAAATACACACCTGCCAGAAAATCATCCGCAGTGACAGGTACCTAGATCAAAATTTATGAGATCATGACCAAGCTATTCTGTGCGGGGGTACATTGCTACCACATACCTGTTTCGAGGCAGCCTTCTTCTTCGACTTTGTTTCCCTGAGGAAGGATTTCGGTTTCGCCATACCTGTAGGAACGCTGTTGATTGTATTGAACGAATATCGACCGAGATGGCTGTGCACCTTGAAATTGAAGTAAATCCGGCAGAATCTGCGCGGTGTGTGGCGGAGTATACCGTTCCCCTCGACTACACGCAACATTGGTAATGACAGTCATTGTTTTATAGCTTTGGGGCCTAATAATTGGTGATTCAGCGGGTGGTATACAGGATTTTAGACCTAAGAAATGAGTGACCAAAAAATCTCAAAGCTGCTTGGTCCTTCGGATCTGCATGGATGCCAAGACCGGGACTAGATACGGAGTAGATGACTGTGTAAGCTGTTTTGTTTCATATTGTTTTGCTGTTTCAGATGTAGTGACACTGGTACCTTGTATTGCACAAGGGGGTCTGTGTTGCTAGCTCCGTATCTTTGTAAAAATGATACAAATTTGTATAGGCCCGAGGTACTGTCCCTTGCTGCCATCATAGTACCCAGAATTTAGATTACAATTAATCTAAACGAGATTCACTCTCCTCTCATTGCTACAGTATTCAACATGACTAGCATAGAGCCACTAAAATAAAGCATCTCATAGTAATATAGTCGTACCTAATCCCCCTACCCTGAAGTACCCAAGTACCCGAGATGATCGGCTCGCGTGGCAGCACGTGGCAAAAATATTCCCGGCAAAGCTTTCTTGATATCAAAGAAGGGAGTTTGAATGATTCCAATGGTATCATTGATTACTGTGCAGTTTTTTATGATCTTTATGATCTTTGAATTGTGTATAATCATATTTAACCTTGGAGTTTCATCGCAGAACTCTCTTCAATGCGCATCTTACGATTACGTCGATCTTTCCATAAAAAACCCTTCCACCCCTTTCCCGGCACACATTGTCTTTCCCCACCAATCCGACCCACCCCGTTTTGTCTTCTCCTTTCTGTGACTCTATTCCTACTCCTGCACTGAATTGGTACTTTGGCGCCTGATTCCAATAGACCCCCTTCTACCTATACTGAGTATGCATCCCTTGGAAATTCAAGTTTGCCAGCCATTAGGCAATAATACCCACTAACAGGTCAATTCTGCAGGCTGCATTTTATTCAAGGGCCTTCCTATACCTACGATTTGAAACCCGCCCCTCCTTCGGCGCAAATTCTCCTCTTTATAACCATATCACGTCCCGGAAATGACTCGCCACACCTCTATCGACTCTGAGTGTCCCATGATGGCTCAATCGGTGGGAATTCCTCTCCCTTCCTCTTGCTCTACCCTGTCACCGAACTTTTCCAATCGTTATTCAGAACCGCGCAAGTCTAACCTGCTACAGAACCGAAACTCAAAGAGATTCTCCACTGTCAGTGGAAGCCCCTCACTGGCTGCTTCCGATCGCACAAACGGCACTCTGCCCAGCGGCGACCCCAGAATCGCTGACATCGTCTACCTCCACGATGGCTTTGGGCGCCTTGAGAACGAGATTCTCAACAAGCAGCGATTTGTGCCCACAGAGGAGAAGTCGAACAACCTGAACAAACTTGCTCTTGGGGCCAAGGTCGAGCGTGCTCTAGACCGGAGGATGACTGGCCAAGACGCTGTCATGCGCAAGCCTCTCTCTGAAAAGACTGTGGTGCAAACTGACTAGTCCTGATGGTAACGATACATTCAAGGGACAAATGACTTGCCAGGTGCTTTGCTCGCTACATGGTCAGCGATCTCTGATCGTTCGCTTGTTTCTTGTTCCTCATTTCTACTTTTTTTTCGTCTCAACATCGGAGCCTCTATCGATACAACTCATTTGAATGCTGTCTCTTCTTGCAGCCACCCTTTCATGTCCCTTCATACCCCTCTATTCTTTTTCTGGATCAGTTTGTGGCGTTTTGACTTGATGAGATGCGCACTATTTCCTTGAGTATGAACACCCGGGTCTGGTATTCTCTTTTCTCTTATTTTTCTTCTCTGACTGTCACGTATCTTGAATCATTATGAAAGCTTTCATCAACTTTATTAATATTGATAGAATTTTTAGTCAATAATATGTTCTTGTATACAACATACTAAACCAAGTAACCAAGTACTTTGAATTCTGCCGGGCGGTGGCCACCCGCCAAGACCACGCGAAACCCGCACGGAGTCAAGAGAAGGAAGTTCTTTTCTTCGAAGGCGAATTCCCACAGCTTCATTCCATCTCCTTTTTGTTTCCCATTCTCTACCTGAATCCTCCCCCCACGCATCTGTCCATCTTCCAAACCCACATTTTCTCGAACTCTCTCACAATTCTTTTAAACTCTCCAAATAACTCTCTCCGCGCCCATCAGAACCGAGAACTCATTCTCACTTCAGCTATACTTCCCGCTTTATCGCAATATCAAAGCGTCTCGCCTCTTTCTATTCTTTTCGTGCTTTCCTTCGATTCTTTTCAATTGATTGCATTGGTAATTGGTCCATTACGCATCGTGAGTTCCGATCTACCATGTCCACTTCGATCGCATGGTAAAGATCTCAAAACTAATCAGTACCCTGTGAAGCGAGGGAAACACGAAAATTTTTCACTTCTAGACCGTTCATCGCTTGCTTTTTCTTAAAAAAAGCCTCTCGGCCGTTATAGTCTCGACCACCACTTTCGCCGCGCTTGGTTACTTTTAAACTCAATTTCCACCCGAAACCAAAGATAAAAACCCCTCAATCCTACGCCATGGCCGATATGACTCAGGTTCCCATCAATGGCAACTACCCTGCTCAGCACGGTTTCCCCGAATCCTACAACCATGCATCTGTTACCATGAACACTGCTGCCAGCTTCCAGCCTGCGCAGTCCTCCACCCCGACTACCGTCACTCCCACCGACCAGCAGAAGAATGAGATCTCCAAGGATGAGGTGGGCTGGTATTTCGTCGAGCAGTACTACACCACCATGAGCCGCAACCCCGACAAGCTTCACCTGTTCTACTCTCGCCGCTCTCAGCTGGTATTCGGCACTGAGGCTGAGTCGGTTCCTGTCAGCGTTGGTTCCAAGGTAAGTTTAATTGGATCCCTCTGTGTGAATGTTGTCTAATCAAATTTCCTCACTTTCATAGGCCATCAATGAGAAGCTCAACTCCTTGAAGTTCCAGGAGTGCAAGGTGCGCGTCCTGAATGTCGATTCTCAGGCCTCTTTCGACAACATCCTGGTCTCAGTCATTGGTGAGATCTCCAACAACTCCGAGCCATCCCGCAAATTCGTGCAGACTTTCGTCCTCGCCGAGCAGCCCAACGGCTACTATGTTCTTAACGACATCTTCCGATACATGGCCGAAGAGCCAGAAGAAGAACCCGAGCTACCTACCGCTGCTGCGCCTGTTGCCGAAGCCCCTGAGGCCGTTGCTGAGGTTCCTGCTGAGGTTCCTGCTGAGGAGCCCCAGGTGACTGGTGAAGTCGCTGTTTCCAATGTCGATGAGAAGCTCGAGGAGGTCGAGGCCAACGGTCAGGTTGAGGAGCCTGAGGAGGCCGCTCCTCAGACCAACAGTGCCCCTGTTGAGGAGGAGACCCCCGCTCCTGTTCCTGCCGTTGAGGCTGAAATTGTGAAGGATGAGGAGCCTGCCACCCCTGAACCCTCTCTCGTTCCGGAAAAGGAGGAGATTCCTGAGAAGGAGACGTCAGCCACTCCCGCTGCCCCTAAGACCTGGGCTAGCATTGCGACTACCTCTTTCGCAGCTAAGGCCGCTGCTGCCGCCAAGGCTTCGGCCGCCCAGGCTGCTCCTGCTGCTCAGGCTGCCCCTGCTGCCCCTACTGCTCCTAAGGCTGCTGCTCCAGCTGCTTCTGCTGCTCAACCCGCTACTGCCGGCCCCACGGAGGCTACCCGCTCCCAGGAGGCCCCTTCTACCGAAGCCGGATGGCAGACCGCCGGCGACGGCCACAAGAAGTCGCAACCACGTGTTGAGGAGACCGTCCTCGCTTATATCAAGAACGTCAACGACAAGGTCGACGCCAGCTTGCTCAAGCAGACCTTGGCTCGTTTCGGCAAGCTGAAGTACTTCGATGTCAGCCGCCCCAAGAACTGTGCCTTTGTTGAATTCAACGAGCCCGCCGGTTATACCGCTGCCGTTGCCGCCAATCCCCACCAGATTGGCAGTGAGCAGATTCTTGTTGAGGAGCGCCGCCCCCGTGGCAATGCCTACGGCAGCAACGGCTTCCCCGCCGGCCGTGGTGGTGGTGCCGGTCGTGGTCGTGGTGACCGCGCCGGCAGCCAGGGCCGTGGTGGCTTCCAGCGTGAGGGCCGTGGCAGCTTCACTCCCCGTGGCCGCGGTGGCAACGTTGCCGCCAAGGGTCGCCCCAGCCAGCCCCAAGCTGCTTAATCACCATACGTGAATTTGATGATCCTCTACGTTCTTCTTCCCCGTCGGTATCACGTCTCGCAATTCCCGTGGGCATCTTCCGGCGGATGATCTTCTCAGGATCTGTATTACATCGATTTTGATTCTCTTTTTTCTTTTGCCCCGTCTCTTCCTAATGACATGTGTTACGTGACTATTGCCTCCCCCTTTTTTTCCGTCACAGTGCATATTAGCGGTTGGTCCGGGTTGGCTGGAAAAGTTGCGTCTCTTTCCTTCTCTCTGGGCACTTGTGTTTTAACCTGACCTTTTTTGATCTTGATCTTTTTTTTTGCTGGGACCGGGTCTCGTCTCTGATAGTCACGATTCTTTTTATTTTGCACCATATTGCTTTCTTTCAGTGTCTTCTGCCATGATCTGTCACTTGCTCCTTTCTTGCAAGACGTTATATCGCATCTGTTCTTAACCAGCATAGCAAACTCCAGGGTTTTACGGTGGTGCGCCATCCCGGTCTTTCTTGTATTTTGCTTCTTTTTTTGGATTTTCTTGGCTGTGAGAATTCTATAGGGATTCGCTCTCTTTTTGATGTGTAAATGGGATATTCTTGGCCGAAACTGCAACTACCTCATGGGATGATGAGCCTACCAAATATGGATTAGAGAATAGTGAATGTCTAAGTTGCTATATCTGTACAATGTCCAGGACTGCCAAGGTTGATACTCAGCCCCGGGGACCTTGATGGCTTACCTAATCGGGAGTCGACGAGTCATCTAACCTGGGGAAGATTCTAGAGTTTAAGATGCCTGAGGCATGAACAGCTTGCCACTGCCAAAGTAGAGAAAAAGGCGAGGTAGGGGCTACAAACTGGGGGGAAAAGATTGAATAGTTAAAAAAAGAAATCGAATCGAATAAGAGCAGAAGAGTCTAGAATAATATCGAGTGAGCTGCAGGGTTGCCTGAACGACATGGAAGTTGCTGGATAACCGTAGAAACACTCCACCAGAAATTTTTGGAAACACAAAAGGAACTGGCCCGCCTCTTCGACTCTTTCACTTCATATCTTCCTCTTGCTTTGGCTTCTCCCCCCCCCCCAGAGCTTTCTTAATAATTTTACCTTCTTGTAAGATATAAAACACCCCTTTGCTTGTCCTACTCGTCACCGCTTTCAACTTCTCCCACCTTCTATCGATTGATCAGACTCTGCATCTGCATCTGCATCCCTCTGCAAATTCCTCAAGTGATATAAATCATCCTTTTCTAACCTGGGTTTCCCTCCAGAATCACAATCCGCCATCATGTCTGAGACCTTCGAGTTCCAGGCTGAGATCTCTCAGCTGCTCTCGCTGATCATTAACACCGTCTACTCTAACAAGGAAATTTTCCTTCGTGAGTTGATCTCCAACGCCTCTGATGCTCTTGACAAGATCCGCTACGAGGCTCTCTCCGACCCCTCTAAGCTCGACTCCAACAAGGATCTGCGCATCGATATCATCCCCGACTTGGAGAACAAGACCCTCACCATCCGCGATACCGGTATCGGTATGACCAAGGCTGTAAGTACAAACCCTAAGAGTCATCTCTCATCTTCTCCTTGTTTCCATTTGGACACTTAAACTAATATTCACCTTACATAGGATTTGATCAACAACCTTGGAACAATTGCCCGCTCCGGCACCAAGCAGTTCATGGAGGCTCTGTCCGCCGGTGCTGACATCTCCATGATCGGCCAGTTCGGTGTCGGTTTCTACTCCGCCTACCTGGTCGCTGATCGTGTCACCTTTGTGTCCAAGCACAATGATGACGAGCAGTACATCTGGGAGTCCGCCGCCGGTGGCACTTTCACCCTCAAGGAGGATACCGAGGGCGAACAGCTCGGCCGTGGCTCCAAGATTATCCTTCACTTGAAGGATGAGCAGATGGACTACCTCAACGAGGCCCGCATCAAGGAGGTTGTTCGCAAGCACTCCGAGTTCATCTCCTACCCCATCTACCTTCACGTCCTGAAGGAGACCGAGACTGAGGTCCCTGATGAGGAGGCTGAGGAGATCAAGGAGGATGATGAGAAGAAGCCCAAGGTCGAGGAGGTTGATGATGAGGAGGAGGAGAAGAAGGAGAAGAAGACCAAGACCGTCAAGGAGTCCAAGATCGAGGAGGAGGAGCTCAACAAGACCAAGCCCATCTGGACTCGCAACCCCGCCGACATCACCACTGAGGAGTACGCCTCCTTCTACAAGTCCCTCTCTAACGACTGGGAGGACCACCTCGGTGTCAAGCACTTCTCCGTTGAGGGTCAGCTTGAGTTCCGCGCCATTCTCTTCGTTCCCAAGCGCGCTCCCTTCGACCTGTTCGAGACCAAGAAGACCAAGAACAACATCAAGCTCTACGTTCGCCGTGTCTTCATCACCGATGATGCCACTGACCTCATCCCCGAGTGGCTTAGCTTCGTCAAGGGTGTTGTCGATTCTGAGGACCTTCCCCTCAACCTGTCCCGTGAGACTCTCCAGCAGAACAAGATCATGAAGGTCATCAAGAAGAACATCGTCAAGAAGATCCTTGAGCTCTTCGTTGAGATCTCCGAGGACCGTGAGCAGTTCGACAAGTTCTACCAGGCCTTCAGCAAGAACATTAAGCTCGGCATCCACGAAGACGCCCAGAACCGCCCCACTCTGGCCAAGCTTCTCCGCTACCAGTCCACCAAGTCCGGTGACGAGCAGACCTCGCTCGCTGACTACATCACTCGCATGCCCGAGCACCAGAAGAACATGTACTACATCACTGGCGAGTCCATCAAGGCTGTTGCTAACTCCCCCTTCCTGGACACTCTCAAGCAGAAGAACTTCGAGGTTCTGTTCCTTGTTGACCCCATTGATGAGTACGCCTTCACCCAGCTGAAGGAGTACGATGGCAAGAAGCTCGTCGACATTACCAAGGACTTCGAGCTCGAGGAGACCGAGGAGGAGAAGACCCAGCGTGAGACCGAGGAGAAGGAGTTCGAGGACCTCGCCAAGGCCCTCAAGAACGTTCTCGGCGACAAGGTCGAGAAGGTTGTTGTCTCTTCCAAGCTGGTTGGCTCTCCCTGTGCCATCCGTACCGGCCAGTTCGGCTGGTCCGCCAACATGGAGCGTATCATGAAGGCCCAGGCCCTCCGTGACACCTCTATGTCCTCTTACATGTCTTCCAAGAAGACTTTCGAGATCTCCCCCAAGTCTCCCATCATCAAGGAGCTTAAGAAGAAGGTTGAGGCCGATGGCGAGAACGACCGCACCGTCAAGTCCATCACCCAGCTGCTCTTCGAGACTTCCCTGTTGGTCTCTGGCTTCACCATTGAGGAGCCCGCCAGCTTCTCCGAGCGCATCCACAAGCTCGTCTCTCTCGGCCTGAACATTGACGAGGACGAGGCCGCTCCCGCCACTGAGGCTGCTGCTCCCGCCGAGGCTACCGGCGAGAGCACCATGGAGGAGGTTGATTAGATGCATTCAGTCAACTTTCGTTTTTGCTAATTTAAAGTCTTACGGGAAATGGGAAACGGGATACGACCCTCTGTGATGTTTTTTTTTTATCTCTTCTTTTTTTATGTGTTCTACAATAAGAACTGGCATCTTTTATTATTTTCAGGACGTCAACGGAGTAGACTGTAGCGAACTGTCTTGCTGTAGTTGTGATCATCGTAGACTTTTTTTTTACACCTCTTGAAATGCACATGGCATAAATATATGCAATCTAGATGACATTTCAACTTGAGTTTCCTGTTTACAAGCTTCCATTCAACCGTCTCTCTGATGCCTCTCATGTCACACTGCCTACGTTACATGGCAGACCACACCTTTACCTCGTGCAATACTTTCTGTTTACCTTTTGGCAGGTTGAGTGGGAACACATTCTCGGCCCTAATTTTCCAGAATTCACATGGTGCTGATTCTATTTGCTCAAATCCGGCTTTCTTCATGTTACAATATATTCTTACAAAGACAATACAATTATGTCAAATGGGCGCGTAACTCAGTTGGTAGAGTGTTCGCTTTGCATGCGAAAAGTCCAGCGTTCGAATCGCTGCCCGTCCACTTCTATTTTTTTCATTGCTGATATTTTCATCCAAGCGCCCAACACCAGATTAGCTTTTCGTATGGAAACTGTTCTGTGGACTTTTTTGAATCACGAAAATAGTTTGATGGTCTTTGTTTACTTCCTAGTGGTTTGCGAGCGTAGTGCAAATGATTTTGATTGTTATTGGAAATTCGGCATTTCGGATTGATATCCTAGTTGATACACAATCCATCCCGCATAACCATTGTGTATTGAAAAAGTAGAAAATAGCCGTGTCCGAGTGGCTGGTCTGGTGATAGAGTGTCGGGGAATACTTGGTCATCTGCATAGGATAAGGAAGGTCTCTACTATATACAGTTTCACTGCCCTTTTAAAAGAGTTCCGAGTATTTACCCTACGAAGGCGAGTAGAGATCTTCCGGGTCCTGGTAAAACCCCTCTGTTACTTCCTACTGGGTTTCATCACCCAATACCACTTGGTGTATGTTCACTATAGCGAACCAAAGAATACTTTCAAAATGCTCCTCATTCCAGTCGCATTTCTCATTATGCTAGTTGGTATTACTGTGAGTTATCTGCAACCCTAGAGAACTACCACTCTTGTGTGTGGCACTACCTTGCTTCAAATGCTAGGTTTCTTTGAACTTTGACTGCGATACACGCGTCATAGCCAAACTCAACCGCGTGGAATCTGAAGGGCTTGAAAATTTGATCTGTTCAGAGACATTCAATGGATTGCCAGACGTAGCTCGTCGATTTCTTTGTCACTTAAGAGGTCAATCTGGGCGTGTTCCTTCCTCTACACAGATAAAGCGAAGGAGAAGGGGGAAAAAAACATACAACAGCGAGGATTCGCTGGTGGTCACCCACCCAACTACTAACTCACCGGTGGGTGGCTTATATACGGTCAATAGCTCGGCGGGTGTCGCCTGGGTGAGAAACAGGTGAGCGCTGCTAGGCCTTGACAAGTCCCGCAGCACCAAGGCAATTTTGGTGCTTTAATATGGTGCTACAGCACTAGTTTTAGTGCTGCGCTAGCACAATTCTGCCAAGGATTGCCCAAAATGGATGGATAAAAATGCTGACTTGTTTTAATTAATTACTATTTTTTACTTATTTATTGGCATTAGGAGGCAGTTATAGTCACCTCACTGCTAAGATTCGTATTAACTGACGTTCAAAAAATAGATTAAAAGCTTTAAGTACTATTAAAATGTCGATTTATAGTAAAATTAGCCTAATGATCCCGTAGACATTGTTTAGAGCGGCGGCTTAGCATTCACTGTTGTCTATAACACTAGAAACAGGGAACACATCACAGTGGCCGGGCGCCAGGTCCGCCGAGGTCACCTCACACCAACGCACATGGAGAACAACGTACGCTGCCGACGAAGACGAAGAGGCATGGCGCCATGACCCGAACCTATTCGTGTTCGACCTGCCGGAGTGATGCAGCAAGTAGACCTGGCAGTCCTGGTGATACAGGGACTCGGTGACCCGGGGAGCTGGATGAAGAAGTGGAGGTAGAGAAGTGAAGAAGTGGAAGGTGCATTGCAGAGATAGAAGGGGACACTCTGCGCCCGCGGGGACTACGGGAAACCATCTACACCAGGCAGATGGATTGACTTTCTTTGCATTTCTTTTGTCTTGTTTGCATTACGCCGGCCGGTTTGTGGCCTTACTTTTCAGGTGGCAGGACCTCGAGAAATCGAGTCCTGCTCACAGGGTGGATCTGCATACTGGGAATGCACCACCATTTATCGTCGGGAGCGGGCTCTGGGACGCAACCCCCGCATGGCAGCATGTATGTAAAGCGAGCTAAATCGGGTCAATGAATTCATCATCATCATCATTGTCTATAACACTAAGAGAGAGAAGCTATATAAAACTGTTTATAAGTATATAGGCGAGAGTAGTGTGTCTAATGAGCGGTGCTTTTAAAATAACTGCTAGGGAGTTATTAGATATTGAACTTCATTTGCTGCCTATGTAGTAGTAGCTTGACCGGCTAGTCCGGTTATGTCACGGTGCGAACCGTGATGCTTAGTAAGAGGAAGATCACGGCACGTGATCTCCGACCTGTTTATCTGAACTTCAGTTCTAGATCCCGTTGTAGCTCTGGGAGCTACGTCTTGTATAATAGCCTGCCCCTGCCTGTACCTGTCAATGGGAATCTGATCTGTTACGACCTGTTCCTATCAGTCATCTCCTATCATACCGTCCTGCCAGCCCGCACCCTGACAATCGGCTTTTAACACTCGATGGTCACGGAAGTCATTTAACACCTAAATTCGACGAAATTTGTGAGCAAAATAAGGTGATACCAATCTGTATGCCAGCGCATTCATCTCATCTTTTACAACCTCTAGATATTGGTAGTTTTGCGGTGTTAAAACGTGCCTACGGTCGGATGGTTGAAATCAAGATACGGAACGGGATCAATCATATTGATAAACTTCATATCCGTTCAGAATCTAGACAATTGAATTAACCCTATACATCTCAGACTACCTGCTAGGTATTGTTTTCGATTCGGTCCTTTTTGCCAAAAGTATTCACCAAACTCTCTAGGTCCAAATCGCCATTATACAGGGCACTGTTATTCGTCACTGACCCACCACTGATCATGTGGCTCTTGGTTCTATCGATATGCTTGCCTCTGACGTCGCCGTTGATTACAAGTGAATCTTTATCTATTTCCATTCCAGATAATCCATGGGTGGTCCGTCCGGAAGAGGCACCTATAAAGGGGGGGGGGGGGGGGAATCATATTAGATTTTTCCTAAGTGAGGGCAGCAATTGTAAGACAAGATCGCAATACCTGGTCCACTTCTTTGATCCTTGCCCAGAGGAATGGAATCTGAGGAATAGCTCTATAACCAAAGTCAAATGATTAGCTATAAGCCGGTATTTTCCTTATCATAACTCACCTTTTCTTGCAAAGATAGGGCCATATTATCGGTATGGTGATGTGAAATGACGGGAGGGCTACCGCTGGAGTGTTCTTCCTTCTTACTTTGATCCATACCAAGCAGTGAGAATCAAACGGCCGAAGAAAATGGAAAATGATTGTCGAATGAATACATTGCAGAGAATGGATGATGTTGTATTTATATCCTAGGGTCCTCGCTATGAGATTAATGAAAGATTAATCTAACAAGTAGATTGGTCACACCGTGTTTTCGCATCTGCTGCTCGTAGTACGCGTGCCTTGATCCCTCGGGGTTTTACTCCTCAAATACTTCGAAATTAACTTACATCTCCACCGCACGATAATGCCCTGGTTTGGGGTTGTCCACGAAGACCATGAGCGTATGGAAACCGTAGAAGCCGGGGCATGGGGTGAAATTGCAGATACCCACCGAGGTATATCTATTGGCACGCGGAAACCATCCGTAGAATCGATTCGAAAACGCTCGGTGAGCCTATATACCTTCCCGGGGGTATCCCACCTTATAGGCCTCGGAGATCTGTCCGACGCACTACTAGAGAGAAATAGGTGGTCGGAGTGGTCTATTATGGCAGAACTAGATATTCTCTTTGGGGAGGATAAAGAAGAAGCTTATTCCTAGATCTTGAATTGGCGCCGTCGGGCTACGCGCCAATTTATAGAGGCCTTTATACGGATTATTTCTGCCGCAAAGCTCGCCTACGGCAAACGTTCCTACTTTTATCTTTTGAAAGAAGGGCTTCTGATCCCCGAAGTCCACCTGCAGTACCAGAAAGACCTCGGTAAAGGCGATGAGACAGACGATGAGACGGACATGGAAACACGGGATCCTTTCATGGACGATGGGCCATAGAGCTGGGGCTCTTGCCTTCTTGCCAGGTCTTCCGTTCCTTGAGGAGACAGACAGGAAAACCCTCGATATGTGCAGATAGGTAGATAGCATAAAAAGTAATTACTTAGCTATAATAAAAACAAGACAGACAGGCAACCCATTGTAGTTTTGTACATAGATATATGGCCAGGATATATTATCTAGTCTGTGAGATTTTAGTTGGTTTCCAAGATAGACTCCCTTGAGAGACACAACTCTATGGCTAATTAGAGTAACAATAATTCATATGAGTTACGTGAATCAACGGATAGAAGCTGCTTTAGTTCGTAAGGGATCACCCGACTGGCCTCCACCAGACCCGATAGAGCCTCTCACGAACCGCCTATTCTTCTGTGGGTAAGGGGGAAACAAACGGTAACGAGAGATACAATTTTATAAACTAATGTGAAATATCAAAGAAAATGGAGCGGTGGTAAAAGGGCGTCCTTCAACATAAAGCATTCAAAAGTTCCTGTGGGGTTCCCTTCGGTTGCTGCCAATAGTGAGAACCCAACATCTCGCACTTGGCATTCCAACGGTCTCCATTCCGTAAAAGTTGAGTCATACGATATTCGCCTTCAACAACTCGCCCTTTCACAAGATTAGCAATGCCCTGGGTTTTGACAGGCCGCCCTAATTTGTAAGACAAGCCTAGTCAACACCCCCTCCTCGGTAATAGAAAACTCTTGATTTTGAAGCCAGCCCCTCATGATGACAGTCATTCCTAGGAGTATAGACCTCCCAAGAATCGATAGACCCGCGTATATCTCAGCGAGTATAAGTTGTTGTCCGTCTCGGTCAAGCGCAAAGAGGCGTTGACAATCGCTGTGTAATTCTTTCGAAATAAGTTTGTAAGAATAACCTCCTCTAGGAGCCTGTCTGTTCGTACGCATTATCATCAAGTCTATCGCATGTCAGCCTCTATCTCTAACTTAACAAAGTCATAACATGCTTCTTACCGTTAGGGACTGAATAGACACCAGGCTTCTCCGAGCATTTTTCTTCTATCTTCGACTTGCGGGAAATCGAAAAAAAACCGAGTTTTCGAAAAGATCTCAAATATGGTTGCAGCTCTTAGATTCCAGAAGGACTTCGTATATCCGATCAAGTGTGAAATGTATAGTAGTACTGCTTCCGGCGCACAGGATCCATAATTTTTCGTCGACAGGCTCATACATAGGGCAATTGGTTGCATCGAGTTTTATGATAAAGTCTGCATGTCATTAGCTAGTATAGCCTCACCTAGCAGGTATACTCTTTCTGACCATCTGGAACGTCATAGATATGTGGCCCTATTCGTCTAAATATTCGTAAGGGTATATCAGGATCTGGGGGTCCTTGGGTGTTAGCTATATAATGATGCCATGGTGGTTTGAAGAGCGTACCACAAAAAGGGAATTCCATTTTTTTTGATCTGACGATTGCTTTTCTTTCGGCGATTTCTGGGAGAGGTCTTTTTCTTTATATACTTGAATGGGTATTTACCCCATTCGCATCCTAGAAATGTTTAACATTCCATAATGGCCTTGACGAGCTGGAACGTCACAGAAATCGTTTTAATTCCACAAGCTGATGTATGTGGCTTCCTAGGATACTGTGTAAAGCTCAAAAGCCCCTGCGAAATAGTATATTTCGTAGGGGCTAGGAACAGAGTAAAATGCAAGGCCATTATTTGATGGCCTCACTAATCGCCTACCGGCACCGATCTTGCCAAAATAGATAATCTCTAAACCAAAATTACTGATAGGAATGTTAATTTACGATGATTTGATTATTTTTTTTATATAACTAGTGTTCAGCTAGTAACTTAAGGGCTTTGTGCTTTAGGTTAAATGTTGAACGATATACAGCGTACTTTTCCACTAGACCATAACAAAAACCAAGGTTCCTGTTTATGGCCTAGGGAGGCCGTATTTGAGGTTTGACATTAAAGAGTAACGTTGAGCCAATTATATTCCTATACTGAGCCCTTATATCATTGGCCAGCTGCTACTCCTTTCCCCACCTTGGAATAGCAATAACTACTGTCGTTGGAAGGGGATCAGGGACTGTCGAAGGGTCGATGATCTGGCAACTTATATTTGGGAAGATCACTTTACTGAAGTCCCTCATAAGGGTAGAGGAATTTGCAGAAACGCCAGTGCTAAGGCTATAGGTTTCCATTATATCCTACATCCGCTCAAATTCGAAGAATAGGCATCCAATTTAGAGGGTAATTTGTAGAATATCGTGATATTTCTATTTATGAAATTTGTATCGGGACTTATGAACCTGGCCACAAACGTTAGCCATATGACGACACCGCGAAAGCGCCGGGAATATTTCCACACTAGCCGATCAGCCGATCAGTCACTAGAGGTCCGGCTATCGAAAATTAGATTACTTCAACAAGCCTGAGAATGAAGAAGAGTACTTACTGAAGACTCGGTTCTTGACTAATGTTTGACAACATGATCACAGCCAGTTTGTTGGTTTTTAAACACATAGTTGACCAATCAGGCGATGGGTGTTCCTCTCCCATGTAAGTAATCTTGCCTTTGACAAATTTAACGCCTGGAGGGATGTCAGGAAGCACAATAGTCCCACAATCTGTGTTGTCATCAAATCTCATGGAAATAGCTCGGGGTTGAGTTGCTAGCAATTGAGATGTGAGAAGGTAATATAAAAGGCTTGCAGTTTGTAGGAAAACTCACAAATATAATTTTCGAGTGGTTTAGTGTGTGTCCATGGTAGTCTCTCTTTTTGGTTTGAAATGCAAACTGGTAGAGGCTTTGTGACTTTATATGCAACTTCCGAAATTTGAGGCCTATATACCGCTGGTTCAGTTCGCGTATACGAGCTGGGAACAGTGGGGACAGTATGATCCAGGCGTTCTCTAATTTGCTCTCCTGGTGGGAACCAGAGAGATTGTATCCACTTCGGAAGAAGAGACCGCAGCGACGCAGAAGAAAGGCAGTGCATAAGGCTAGTTAGACAGGCAGATTTGAGTAGTGTAGAGTAATATGTGGTAAAACCATCAATGGAGATGGAGGGCTTTAAGTATCAGCTGTGTTTTTTCGTTCAAGCCTAACAGGTTGTCAAGGCGCCATTTGTCGTACCTTATTATCGAAACAAAGATCTAGCCATAGTGGGTAACCTCGCTTCTCGCTTGTAGCGATGATATGCTCACCTTAGAAGCCTTCCCCTATTCCCGTCTAATTCCTATGTAGAATTGAATCTCTGTCAGGGAATTGACGACCTCGGAAAAACCCAGCCTAGATACTAGGATACTGCTAGATATCTGCACGGCCTTGAGAAGCAGAACATCCCAGGAACCACATCTCGATGAAGGCTTTTCTCTCGAGAAAGACTTGCGCGTCTACGTGAGGGACATTTTACAACGTCTTAGTTATGGTGCTGTTTTGACGCTTCATCTTCTGAAGCACCAGAGGACTTGATTATTTTCTTAAGACTACCCCATGATAGTCAAGTGTGGGGAATACTTCAAGATCGATACCGAAGCATTATGTGTGAAACGGTCCCTTCGAATTTTAACTTTTTTATTTGTTCTAGATTGAGGCTTTTGCGGTGATCAGTGCAAGAGCAAACCATTAATTGAGTTATATTTGCTTTGATCAACAGTAACCGAGCTTTCTGAGGTGGTTACCAATTTCTCTAAGACAGTCGTCATACCAGTCCGACCAAATTTTGTTCATCTCAACGCCCAAAGAATTTGTCAAGCGCTATCTTTTGACATACTCATGTGAGTATTTTGAATGTAGGCGTTGGTAGCAAAGAGCTTTCTTCGATTCGAGATCTTCTGCTGGTTGTTGCAAAATAATCGGATCATCGCTGCGCAGAGGAGCAAATTTTAGAATCCCATACTTCCCCACGACCCGTGTAATACCAGCCTCAAGTACCGCAAGATCCACTGGAAATGATTCCTTCGTGGTTCCATGGTCACTGCAGGCTTGATACTGACCACCAATCTCCTGAAGAGCGATGACATCAAAAACAACATCTTCGAGGCCTTTTCTTTTGATGTCTTCCATAAGTTGGACTCCATTGTGAGGAAATCAAATTCGCACGGTCTTGTTTGGTTAGAGCTCGGTATTAATGCGGAGAAAAGGGTAACTTACATGTAAGCGAATAGGTGCTGAGTCTTTGGCAAAACCACTAGAGTCCGAAGGGGCAGAAAAGGTAGGCTGTTCATTCACTATTAAAGGCTTGGTGCCTTTCGCAGTTCATGCATACTACTTCCATTGGGCTCTGGGCCCTCGAATAAGACTGTCGCGCCCCAGCTGCCTTGTGGGGAGAAGAGGCAGGACATGTAGTTTGAAAGCAAACAGCGACATTTTGAATAGGTCATATTCTCTGATTGGAGTCTTGGTTATAGGTAAATCTAGAAATTTGGGCAAGGGTGAAGCAATTTTCTCTTTTTATATGTGCCCCAAAATGTAGGTATGGTCATTTGGGTCACATACCTTTAGTTAAAATTGATTTTAGGGGATGAAATACTAGAACCATCGTGATAAGCGCGAAGCGGTTTTGTTCTTGACATGCTGCCTTCTTTATTTTAAGCCACATATCAAGAGCAGTGTATACCAAGTACCATGTAAGTGATTCAAAATGCCTAGATGTACCTATAGCGATTGTTGGAGGACGACGGCAGGCTGGTGATGAAAAGAGACGATGTGAGTGGTGACTTGACCCGATTTTGAATAGGTTTTCTGCGCAGAAGACCTATTCAGAATCGGGTAAAGCTTGTACAGTCGCACCGCAAAAGTCTCCGTACGGCCGGACCCACACCCGCGTTTTTTCGCGAATAATGTCAAATCTGAACCGCGTTTTATTCAACCCACTGTTTTCAAAAATCTACCATGGTTCCAAGAACACCTCTACGTCCTATTTATTCTAATAGGACGTACGGAAGTGAGCTATCTCCCTACCTTAGGGGTCAGATTTATGGCCAGGCTAGGCTAGGCGCTTCAATTGCAAAGATTGGTCAGCACTTCAATGTATCAAAATCTACAATTCAGTATACCATCGATCAAGAAGCTCTCCGTACCGAAGGCAAGAGTCGAATTCGTATTGGCCGTCCCTCAATCCTATCTGAAAATGACCGCGCTACAATTATCCAATTGATTCGAAACGATCCCTTTATTCTTTACAAAGAAATCCGCGAACAAAGTGGTTTAACTGCATCCGATGATACCCTTCTTCGAATGATTAAATCCTCGGGATACGGCCAGTGGGAAGCGAAAAAAAGACCCTATTTAAAGCCAGAGCATGCCGCTTTACGTCTTACTTGGGCTTTAGAGCGACGAAATTGGACGTGGGATGATTGGAAGAAGATTATCTGGTCAGACGAATGTTCAGTTGAAATCGGTAAAGGGAAGCGCCACCAATGGGTCTTTTTCGTCAACCACCGTGACGAAAAATGGAAAAAAGATCATATTGTGACATACTCGAAATCCAAGAATATCTCTATAATGATCTGGGGAGCAACATTTAGTGGTGGTTGTACCGATTTATTTCAAATGAATCGGGACTCGGAGTCTGCACGAAACTGTTGTACTCGCGCTTCTCATATCGCGAGGTTCTAGAAGAGAATCTACCATCAATTTGTATCGATTCGACGCGTATCTTTATGCATGATAATGCTCCGATTCATACAGCTCATATTATTCGGGATTGGTTGTGGGAGAACGGAATTGAGACTATGATCTGGCCGCCGTATTTCACCTGATTTAAACCCTATTGAGCATGCATGGGCTAAGCTCAAAGAGATGATCGATCGCCTAGATCCGCACCTTGACAAATTCGAAGGTGCTAAAGAGGATCTAATTCATCATTTCGAAGAGCTAATTCATGCTGCATGGGCGATGCTAGGCCAGGATTACTTTGATGGGTTGATTTCTAGCATGGGGCGCAGGGTGGAGGCTGTAATTGCAGCAAATGGGTGGCATACCAAGTATTAAATAATTGAATTAAATACTGCCATCAATTGCCTGCATAACGCATATTTTTATATATTTTTACGATGTAAATTGGTGGTGTAATAATTATTTAAAATTAGTAGGTTGAATTTACTAAATTGCTTGAGAGAGATATATATTTGATGGGGTGCGGGCCGCACGGAGACTTTTGCGGTAGAACTGTACATGTAGTGCCCCACCGCTGATGTAAGATCAGCATCGCACTGGCAAAAGTACGATCACAAGATCGGTCGATCGGCTGCTAGCAATTTCCTTCTCCCACCACTCCACATGTACCCACTAATTCCTACGTCGTCCCGACTATCTACTTCAATTTTTAGCAACTACCATGGGTATCGTGGAAAGCAGAATATTAGCAAATAGTCTTCTTTCTGCTTGTAATAAAGCTGCAGAAGAGGGAAGGCATCGACTAGATGAGTCTGAGTTCTGGAAAGATACTGTGAGCCTCCTTCGACGATTTATCTGAAGCTTCAATCCTCATCTAAGCAGGAAAATATCAAAGCATCAAAAAGCATATACAAGCACATTCCCCAGCGCATCCGACAAACTTCTCGTCAGTCCGCTATTAAGAAGGCCATCGTGCGTTCCTCACAACAACTCCAAGCTCCACAAATCGTCCAAGACCTACAGGACAAGCGTGAATCACTTTTCCCCTTGTACTTAACAGCAAGCAGCGAGGGGAGTAGCGGAGGTTCTTCAAGCATTGGTCAAATCGAGCCTTTCCTTGGCCATGTCCCAAATTCGCTGCAAGCATGTCCGCTCACCGATTTCTACAATCTACTCGTCTCATGCGAAAGTCAACAGCAGCTAGGAAAAATCCGCCTCCGGATTTGTTATGTGGTGTTCTTCCGCTTGAAGAATTCCGTACAACCAGGTACCCAGTACCAATACGATGATGCTTCGATGTTCATAGCCCGTCTTATAGGAGATTCGGGCTGTAGAGACTCAATTTCTGACATTGAACGCCGCGTACGACTCTGGGTTGGCCTAGGAGAGCGATACAGTCTACTAGCCAATGACCTTGGAGGGCTTGGGGTATTGTATCTCCTTCCAGAAGATGGTGGTGAGTCGATGTAAGTGGCGACCCAAGGGAGAGAGAAGCACCTTTACTGACAACACTGTAGATGGACGAAAGAGCTGCCTAAATCAGCGAAAAGGCCTAAACGAGTTGCCATGTTGAACCATCTGAGGCAGAAAGGACTACCAGAAGAAGCTCAGACACGTGGTCTTCATGTCTTGGCAGAGGACGAGACTGCAAAGGTTCTGGGGCCGATCAAAGCCTCACTAGATCGAGTGATGGAAAGTCAACTATCAGAGGCAAATACCCATATGGTGGATGAAAACCGACGGTCTAATATGGCTGGATCCAATTGGCCACAGCCGGATATTCCTCAATCTCACCGGCCTAGCACCGGTATGTCCGGTACAAGGGTGGAGGCTTTTTCTCATATCAATTCAGCGACCCCGTCTTTTCAATCTGGAGCCCCCATTGCTATGCAAGTTGCTCCTACCGTGGAATCACCATGTGACGCCATTTATAGTGATCAACCTACTTCGGACACAGTGCAAGATGTGAGGGAGTTACATTTCGAGCCTTCGCTCACACAAATGTCATAGCAAAATCGGCCGGACCTCGTGATGTCACAACTTCCCACCCATGGGCTTGAACTCGTGTTCATGCCGACGGAATCGGGATCATGTGAAACACGCGTACCCCATTTTGGAAATACAGCAGTCGAAAACAGTGCCCAATTCAATGTGGCGCAAAATGATCAAGTTGTAAGTCACCATTCCCAGCCCTTGGGTTAGGGATAACCTCTTATTTTCAACAAGCAATATTCCGACCCATTGAGCGCTACGAGCAGCCAAATAGCAATGATTACACCGGCAGAATTTCCTCAGGCTTTCACAGCAACATCCACCTCAATACCTGCAGATAACCCTCAGCTATTTCCTTACCAACAAGGAACCGTCACTCCCGCGAATTACCCTCTAATGTTTCCCTGCAACCCATCTCAATATCTTTAGTTTACCGGACCCTCGGCCAAGAGTGCAAAATTTATAATTCCGCACATTGTATTATGTAGAAGTCGGTGGAAGAGCGAGAATAAGATACAAGGCTGGTAAGAGGACAGGTTCGCGTTGAAAAACTGCCGGGGTATTGGGAACAAGCAAAGGCTGGGAAGGCTCAGAGAGCAACCGAGGGTGGCCTGAGATAATCGTCACTGGTATAATATATCCTTGCTTTCCAATTCCCTCCTTCTCCACAAACTTAGTTTCCTCCAACACCTTCCACACTTGAAACCCGTGCCGTTGAAGATAATCAGGCAACTCGCTGGAAGCCTTCACTAACAACGGCTCTAGGCCATCATCATCACAAAAATAGACATTTAGGTTGTCTTTGTCCTTTTTCCAGCTAGCACTTTCGAGAAAGGTTGCCAACTCATCCACGTTTGATTGAGTCATACCGAACAGGAGGCTGATCAGGTCTCGCGGGATGCGTAAGGATGGGGTGGATGACCTGATGTAGATAATGAAAAATCATCCAGTAGAAATAAGCCAGATGAGCACACGAGCAAACAAATTCTACTACCAAACTCACCTTTAGCATCAAAGGTTCACTTTCGTAGGGAAAATCGGATCTTGGTAAAAAGTTACCGCGGGGCACGGAATATGACGTTGGATTTTTTAAGCCTGACAAAGTGGGGTTTTTGCCTAATTCGCACCTCTTGGGCGATAAGTACAGGGCATTTTATCTCCGAGAATGATGGTGCAAAGGGGTCAATTGATCTGACCAGTTTTCTATCATTAGAAAGTAACTTCTGAGTAGGGATTAGCTTAACAAAACCATGCATTTTATAATCCAAACAGATATCATGACCGCCGGAAAGCGGTAGAATCAAGAAGAAACAGAGCAGATATTCACGTGATGAAAGGTGGTCTTACTTAAACCTGGTCCCAAGAGGCCTTCTTTTTACATGTGTATAATTGACAGGATCGTCAGCCACTATATTATCGGCGCTTTCTAGTAGGATAAATTTGACCCAGCATCCTATTTCAGCTGAAATTCTTTCACTCAAAAGCCAACTGAACGAAAATATCGATCGTTGTATTCCTCTTGGCGGTTGTGGCTCCTATGGTGCCCCATTCAAACTTACTCGCACGAAGGCACCACCTCAGGCCTATAAAAAGAAGTTTCCCGCGAGGCACAGGTATATAGAATTTTACGGAAGGCTCAAGGACCCGCCGTGCCTATTTAAGGAAGGGCGTTACTGTGACTATTTTTGTACTTCTATGGACAGAGCTCGATCAATCTATTTTTGCAACAGATTTTTTTTTTCCACCAGTAGAATATACCTTTTGACGAGACGATTTCAATCCATCTAAAAGAGCTCAACATCGCAGACCTTCACTTGCCGATGTGCTAACACACGCATCAGCCTGCTTTCTCATTTCCCTTTTTCTTTTCAAGCATTGGGCAATAGCTTGATCTGTATATACCCTTATTTTAGCTACGCAGGACGATTCGGATATGAGTTTAGGAAAGCGGCCATGATGTAATTGGCATATTGCTTTGCAGCGTTCAGAGTGCCACTAGTCCAAATTAGGTTGATGAAGCAAATTGATCAGTGGTGGAACAATCTGGACAATGCTCCAAGCTTTGATGCGGCCTAGTAACGGCGAAAGTTTGGCGGGATATACTAGGATGATTTTTAGCTCAACTTTTCGTGGGAGAGGAACCCTCATCCCTTTGACCCCCTGTCGAGTATACCCTCAGCTTTCCACATGTGACCAGCATTTTCTCCCGGATAGAACAGCGTACCAGTTTTTAACCCAGAAGGAAGCTTCCAGGTCTGTTTTCGCCTTTTCTGCATCCACATCATCCGCGTTAATAACAAATTTGGTATTAGACCACCAAATTGAGCGTCTTTAATCATTGGAGACACTTTACTTTTGGGACTCCAGGTCCGTGCAATCTGAAGGTATAGGTTATAAGAAGTGTATGTACATGATGCGCAATAAAGATTCAAGTGATGACAGCGTTTTGGCTGTGAACTCAATAGGTATCCAGCGTGTTTCTCATGTGCACGACTCATCCTCGCGCTAACGCATGAATTTTCACATCGTTATCTTGGCTGGCGGTTACGTTGGTTGGCGAGTCACTCCAAGCTGCAGCTAGCCAGCCACATCAGCCTTTGTCCCCTGATGCAACTGAGATCCAGTAGCTTAGCAGCACATAACTGCAGAAGTCCCAATTTGTCAGTCGTTCAGGTAATTAGCTGACTCCTCCCCAGCGTTTCTTTGGTGACTAGTCTCTGAGTTGTGACGCAAAATGCCTGCATAAAGAGGGGTGAAAAAGGGGAAGGTTTAATATCTGCTAAACAAATGCGCGTGCGCTTCTATTCACGATTCGCGGGGCATTAGAGTAATAGAGTCTATTTAATGTAGGTTGCTTCGCGTAAAACCAAACCTATTTGATTTCCTTCAAGCCTGCAGCACTGAGAAATCACGCATTCTCAATTACAAACTTATTGAATCTTTTGCTCCAAAGAGCTGCCCGTTTCCAAATGTGTCATTACCGAGTCAGGGTTCACAACTGTGGTCACTACAACAAAACGGTGAAACGGCATGCGGCCCCGCAAAGCGAGTAAAGAAAACTTGTACGCCTGGGAGCCACGAAGATGGTGTGGAATGGGATTATGTTTGAATGTGGTAACAAGATTTGTCAATTTGTGGTTAGGCTCAGGCTTCCCTTCAGCTCAAAAGTCCCTGTCTTCACAGTACGACATTAATTCAAGGTCAGGAGTCGTAAAAAGAGGAGGAGGGGCTGCGGCTGGCATTTTGACTTCTAAGGTATGATTGGTGGACAAGGTAGTTTTTCTTTTTCAGATTGAGGATATGCGGGAAAGGCGTTTAAGGAGAAATGTTTAGTCGAGGGGTAGGTCTTTTATTTCCTCCCTGGTAAATATTTACCACGTGACTTCAAATATTGTATGGTATGAGATCGCCAAGAAAGGGCCCAATGTCACTTACTCAGTCCCTAATTCGTCGTTGTATTATGTATGTGTACACCCAAAGTATGATAAGATGTATAGCCAGTGCTCAGTCCAATTTTCTGCCAAAGAATCATGTATTTAGACGATTGCATCTAAGACGGACAATAAATACACTGCCTTTCGAGAATAGTGGCAGGGATTCCGCGTCGTTACTGTATAGAACCTGACTCGGAAAGCACGGCGGGCGACTCTGATTAGAGTAAAGATAAGCGCTAACCGCTTTGGGCTAGTACGTACACCCGAATGTGAGGCCTCAGTAATTTTCCGGAAGAAATATTTTCAGAAAGCTGATCGGACCAGATCGTCAGCCAGGCTCTGACGCACTTGCGTTAAGGCATGACTTACCCTTTCCAACAAATCGATGGACGAGAATAGCTCCCCAAATTATAAAGATCTTTACCTTAGGGCAGAAGAAGGACGGAAGTAGGTGGAAGAAGGCGATAAGCAGGAAGCAGAAGGGAGGAGAGGCAGAACAGCAACTGTAATCCAACATAAAATCGCTTCGAGTCGCTGCTCCAGCAAATTGGATTGACAACATCATTGGCCCAGGTCGATTCACCTCAGTCGCCTTTGTGGAAGGTGTTGCAGGAAAGTCGCACTTGAGAACCATCTTGAATAAGGACAGATTACATAACAATTGGCTGTGGGATAATAACTCTTCGAGGAAGAGGGTACCTTCAGCGCTCGGTGCACATCGTGGTGTCGACATATAACATGTACTCCTCATTCCCCTCGACGGCCGACCACAGTTCTCCAGACTATAACTTGCGTCTGAAACAATTACAGGAAAGGTACGGGTAAGAAAAAAGTCAGCGGAAGCGGATAAAAGAGCGGCGGAAACAGGAATAGAGATGGAAGCAGGCTGAAGACGAAGGCAGGAGAAAGAGAGACGGGAGCAAGCTGAAGAGCGCACCCGATCTACCACTTTCATGGAGATTTTGTGCCATCCCCACAACCTATGCGGCACGGTTATCCCGTCGGGGCGCGGAAAAGCAGAAAAAATCTCCTGTCTAGCTCAACTGCTGTCTGCCTATGACGGTCCCTAGGCTCTTTTACGTCTGTACCTTCGTATCACACCATCTGCCCATGATCTCACAGGAAGAAAGTATAGTGTCGATGGAGCTGGCGCCTTGGCTTCGATTGGAAATTCATAGATGGCGAGCAAAGAGACAACTGCTGCGAACGGAGTTAGAAGATGTAAGCCGTTTGCCTGTTTTATGAGAGGATGTTCTATGAGGGAAGTGATTACATACAGTGTGTTTTTTGATAGCGATTGCATATTTCATGATAATGAAGCGTTTCTACCACAAGCACCGCGCACTCTCAACCATTCGACAGAACAGACACGTCTTTCACAATTTCATCCCCCTAGCCTACTTCTGCTCATTTTCCCTCCATTTTGTTTGCTCGCTCTTTCTTATGTTTAACATCCGGTTTCTTGTATCTCTCTTCTGTTGGCTTCCCCGGATAACACTATCGGTAGTTGAGTTCTACCGTCCGAAATAAGACATAACAGTAACTTGTCAGCCCTAGATATACATGCTCTCAACACAACTCTCTTCACTGAATTCCTAAGAGAATTCTTCCTTCGATTCCGCAGCTATTTCCAGGTATTTGTCCCAGCTAGACCCGTGTCAGCTATCTGAAAAGTGGAAAGGGTGGTTGGCTGGTGGCTCATACGTTTCCACAACTGTTTTCTATTGGGATTTTGATGCCCATTTCTCAAAAGATTTGAAATCATCCGGTGTAGTGTAGATCGGAGTTTCGAGATCAATCTCATCCGCCGCCTGAGCGTTCTCTGCCTGCTCATTCCTGGAAAAGCAAGACTGAGCAGGCTCAGAAGGCTCATTTGCTACGGGAGGCTCAGCTGAATAATGTCTTTTGCGGATGACCTTCTCCAACAGTTGCTTCAGTTGGACTATATCGGGGCCTGGTTGGGAATGGTCCTGGAAGACAGGAGTATTTGGAGGGTTTCGGTTGGTAAGATCGAACAGCACCTTTTTAAGCACGCCAAAGAGATGCTTCGGATCCTTCGCGGTAGCTTGAGGCGTGGCTGACCCTTCCATTGGGCTATCTGGAGGCATCAGGCTTTGGTGACTGGGAGAGGAAGGTTCCAATGCCATGTTGTGCTCGAAGGGTCGATGAGATGGATCAGCTGATTTTGCTATAAATACAAAAGGTTTATGTAGTAAGGTTGGGGAGAGTCTGAATCTCAACGAGGGAGCATGCTACATTATAAGTTTGCCTCACGAGATGATCTTCAGTCTGCGTGATATCCTATAATAGGATGCATGAGACAGCGTTTTAAAAGATTAACTCGTTCCATCTAGTGCAATCCCTCCTTTGATTTCCTTCCGCCTTAAGATGGTGCGGTGGGATGGGCGACGAGAACTACTTTTTTGGTCATAAATTCCTCAAAGCTTTGGCAAATTCCCCATGTGACTGCATGTGTCACATATTCCTAGCCCATTGTCCCATTTGCCTACAGCAGTCTACCCTATAAAGATTCACCACCTCCACAGTGGCGGTGTAGAGATCTGCATAATTTAGTCCTAATGAAATTTAGCACTCTGTATTCACCATGTGTTGCTTTGCTCTTGAATTCTTCCTTCTTCAACTACCCTCTCTACCATTCAATTCAATTCACTATGGAATACCCTGAGCCCCCTATTGAAGAGGTCCCTCTTACCCCAAGCCCCCCCCCGAACCATCGGATTCCGATACCGAGTCCTTTACCGCCGATACCATCAATTCCGCTACTTCTGCTATGCCTTGTGAGCCCTTTCCGATGGGTAAACTTGACCGGAAATTATAACGTTGGAACTGGCTAGAGCGAGATACTGCTATCCAAGTGCTTACTTTGGATAGTATTGACTGGTCGAAACAAAGAATTGCGGATTATCTTGGTATTACCTGGAACCAAGTACGCTGGGCTATTGCACGAGGTACTCCTACGCCTCATAAGCCCCCGGGTCGAGTCCCAAAATTGATAAGTAGTGAAGTGGATGATATTATTACTTTTATCACTGCAAATGAGATCAATCGCCGGCTTTCGTATGAGAAGTTAATTTTCTATCTCTTAATATCTCTTTTGATACACTTTGACGAACCTTAGCTATTAGGGGATATAACCGGCGTGTCGCGCTTGGTCGACCTGATATAAAGGAGAAGAATTGTTGGAAGTCACATGACTTCTTTGTTTGCTCCTAGTACTTAGTCTAGCTAAACCTGTAGATAGCTTCTCTCTTCTACAACGCATCCAGAGATCTCCAGTTTCATCTACAGCTTCATTTGTAGACTGAACATCATCTCTCTCAGGTTATGAGCGCCGTTGCTTTCGAAGCTATTGTGTAATGCAACCTTCGAACCCCTGGTTTAACCACTTTTTTGGTGTACTGCGTCGCACCACGGTGTGGATACTCAGTGTGGTTCTTGATCACACAAATCAGAGTCCCTCACCAAAAGAAGACAAGATTAACACCTTGTCTAACCCCTTTTGAACCATCTAATATTAGGTGGATCATCATCGTCAACCAACCATAGTTGCCGATAACCCCTTTCGACATTCCAAAAATCGGATCGTCGAACCCCACTTCTGACTTGCTACCCGCCGTAGCAAGCCAATCATACCCCTTAATTTCCTGACTACTTGCTACCAAGCAGTATATCTGATACACCGGAAGGCTCGCCGCTAGCCTCTCGCCGTCGGTCGTCTTCTCGCGCACATCAGACAACATTCGACTTCAATTTCGACCGTCGAAATGAATCTGACATTGATAAAATCGTCCCAAAGCTCAAAGGAGAAGTCAACTGGGCTAACTGGGAACATCGTTTTTACATGGCTTTGAAGGAGAACAATAAGGCACACATTCGTGTCATTCAAGAGGAACATACTCGTCCTTCCCGGCCTGACTTCCTTGATATCACAGAAGAAGCTATACGACAGCTTGCTATCATCAAGGTTGGTGGGAATGCTGATCTTGTCACCGATTTAGTCATTCGTGAACTAGCAAAGGAACGTCAGCATGAAAACACTCGGCTACGCGCCGACTGGCAAAAGGAGATGGACAAGTGGGATACATGCAATACCCGTGCATTTAATCTATTGTTTAGTACTCTTGACCCTATCCCTGCCTCTCTTGTCGACAAAGTGGAGAATGCTAGAGAAGCATACAAGATCCTCCAAGCTGAATACGGTACTCCATCCTGGCAAACCAATTTCAAACGATTTGAAATCCTTTGTACCCTCCAATACAAAGGTAACAATCCCCAGGACTACGTACGCCGCTTCAAAGAAGCACTGTTCGAGATCTATCAACGTGGTTCAAACCTTGATGCCAATACCACACTCAATTTCTTCATTCGTTCAATTCAGAACAACCCCCGTTGTCAGATCTTCATTCAAGCTTTGAAACCCAACCTCAAAGATCCAAACTTCATGGTAGAAATATACCGTGAATTCATTCTTACAGAAGGATCATCAAAGATTGCTATTGGGTATAACTCGATTCCTTCGGTTCGATTCCTTCGGTTCACACCACATCGTCTAATTCCAGCAAGGACACCAACTCTTCTAGCTCTAACTTAGACAAGAAGAGAGATGCTAAGAAAGGCAACAACAAGCAGTCGAACAATTCCAACAAGGACAAATCCTCGAAGAAAAAGACCGACTTTGTTAGAGAGGATAATGTCATTCTTTGCAAGCATCATGGCACTCTCGGTAATCACTACTCGAACAGATGTCCCTTGCTAAAGAATTCATCAAATACCATCACCATTCAACCTACAACTCAGCAGGTTACGGTACCACAACCAGGCCAGATCATTGGTCAGGTTGACAATCAAGGACGAATTCATTCGCTACAACAACAGCCTCGGCAGGGAGCTAATGCAATCTATGCACCAGCATCTTATACCTCGACTCCACAGCAAGGTCCTTCTCCAGGAGACCCACTCGCTCGGCACAATACTCTCTTTACCAATGCCCTATTCCAGTCATATGCTATTAATAGCACTCACATTGTATCGCAAGAAGGACAAAAAGCCAATGACAACAACGATATCACACGCTGGATGATTGACTCTGGCACCAGTACACATATGACACCCCACAGATCTGTCTTTGTCAATTTTAGACAGTGTGTATTGCCAGTATCTACTGCCACAGGAGATGTCTTTTACACCGAGGGTTATGGAGATGTGATCCTTCATCTCCTAAATCAGGACTCGACTGAGCAACTCTTTGATTCACCACTGGTTCTTCGCAAGGTATGGCTTGCACCAGAACTACGATCAAGCCTGATCTCAATGTCTGCTCTCGATAAGGAAGACATTGGCACATGGACCAAGAATGGCATGATGACATTCAAACATCAAGATAACCATGGCCCAGAGTCAACCATTGGCTTTGCTACCTGTGAAGGTGAACATTACTGGCTAAACTGTGCCGGCATTGACAAGATTAATCATATGCTTGATTGCAACCTTGTCACTGGATCTCCCAACTCGATTTTCGCTATCAATTCCACCCCAATTTCAATTGATCTTGCTCATCCTCGTGCGTGCCACGCCGGCGAGGATCGTGTGCGAAAGATGGAGACATTTGCTGATGGCGTTAAGCTAAAGAAAGGAGCTGGCGTCACCTTTCCTTGTGCTCCATGCATTAAGGGTAAAGGTCATGCATTGCCTTTTGGTAAGGAACGATCTATTAGATCAAAGCCTGGTGAATTAATTCATCTTGATGTCTGGGGACCAATCTCTATTGCTTCCCATGGTGGTGAACATGACTTTATCACATTCACAGATGATGCCACGCGATTCACTTGGCTGTTTCTTCTAAAAACACGCTCTCAAGTCACCGAGGTTTACATCCAATTGGAAACCTACTTGAAAACACAGTTTGGATATACTGTGAAGAGAGTTCATGGCGACGATGCCACAGAGCATAAGCCACTAGCTATTTACCTTGCTAGCAAGGGAACGGTTTGGGATCCAACACCACCGTACACCAAGCAGCTAAATGGTGTCGCTGAAATCAAAAACCGTCATCTTGTGGAGCCATTGGCAGCTGTTATGACTGAGTACCAGTTACCAAAGTACCTCTGGGGATTACTCCTTGGTGGTATTAACTACACAATGAATCGGCTTTATGCTTCAAAAATAGGGATGTCACCCTATGAAGCATTGTTTGGTAAGAAACCTAACCTTTCTAACCTACGAGCTCTCGGTTGTCAATGTTGGTTCTTGATACCTAAAGAGAAGCGAAACACCAAGCTTGATCCTCACATGGAAGAAGCAAGGTTGATCGCTTACGACGAAGGGGACAACTATGTACTATACAATGTACGAACCAAGAAATTGAGCGCTCTAGGAATGTCATTTTCAACGAGAATCCTACACCAGCAACACTTCCTGATCCAGCCTATGATCTCAATATCACAGGCCAAGCACTCAAGCACAGGATCAAGGTTCTTCAATCATAACTGATCGTCACATTCCAGTCGATTTTCTTAATGAATATGACTACTGCACGGTGCCTATACAGTACTATGACAATACAGGTTTCGGTAACAAGAAAAAGATTCAACCCCGTCCTTCCTCTCCCTACCGATACCGTTTCAGTACTCCGCCGCCGCCGACGGTTGAAGATGATCTTGAAGAACATCTTGACATGCCTACGAACCTTCCTCTCGATCACATCCATCCTTTCATTCTCGAAGAACAAGCTCCGGTGATCCTTCTAGATCCTGATACATTTGTGTTACCATACGATGATGAAATGGGGTAGTTTTGGAAGGTTTATGGAGGCACAACGGGAGGACACTGGTGCCCAATTTGAAGTAGGTGGGCGAGGGACTCTCGTCGAGTCACAACCTGCTTCCCGGCAGGTTGTTAATATGGATATTCCCACAGATATGAATCTTCATCAAGCACCATTTCAACATGATCAACTTCCATCACAACTCGATCAGGCATCGTTTAAGTACGATTTCTCTCATTTAAATCCTATGCCTGACGACAGAATTCAAGATAGGAACTACGTCTCAACTCAATCAATTCAGCCCGAAAGCGGGCAGTTACGACGTTCAACAAGAATCAAGAAGCCCAGCAAGGCTTATATTGAAAGCTTGGCTAGCAAGTCATTCTTTGATTCCAACTTCCTACAACTCTTAGCAGATCAACCAGACATCTTGGTTAGTCTTGTCACCAATGTCACTGCTACAGAGTTTGCTACCTCGAAATTGACATCTAATGACGTGGGCTTTGAACCCAATGGCTGGGCACAAGCTATGTCCTGTGTTGAAAAGGACAAATGGCTAGTTGCTGCTCACAAAGAGCTACATCGTCACTTGATAAATGGTACCTGGAAGGTTATGCCTCGTTCAAAAAGCAAAATGAAGCCCCTTACACTTCGCTGGGTGTTCAAAATTAAGCATGATGGCACCTACAAAGCACGACTTGTGGCTCGAGGTTTTCGACAGATCAAAGATCTAGATTTCTACGAAGTCTATGCTGTCGTTGCTAAGCCTATGTCATTCAAAATCTTTACTGCAATTGCTGCAACAAAGGGCTGGCATCTACATCATGTAGATATTGTCACTGCTTTTCTTTATGCTGAATTGAAGGAGCCAATTGAAATTGAACTTCCAGAAGGTCAACGAGATGAGTATCCTAATCACATTGGATTACTTATGAAGACGATCTATGGACTGAAACAAAGCCCTCGGGAGTGGTATTCACTACTCCATGATGTCTTGATATCATTGGGCTTCACACGAACTCAGTCAGATCACTCCATCTTTGTCAAAAGAGAGCATGAAATTCCACCTCTCTATGTTATGGTATACGTTGATGACTTGCTAGTCCTATCTCCGTCAGAGACCATGCATGATTCAGCAGTTTAAAGATGCTATTTGCAAGCACTTTGACACCTCTGATAAGGGCTATCTTCAAAGATATCTTTCAATTAATGTCCACTATGCTGATGGCATAATACATTTGTCACAAGCGGACTATGTTGAAAAAATTCTCGCCCGTTTCGGACTTGAGAATTGCAAACCTGTCGCTACACCAATGGATGAGAAGCAGGCCTTACTTCCCTTTCAAGGCACTGCCACAAAAGGACAGATACTGGAATTTCAAACCAAGATTGGCACTTTGATATGGTTGATGGTATCAACTAGACCAGATATCTCATTTGCTGTCATTAAGCTTGCAAAGTATGCCAAGAATCCAAGCGATAATCACTTTCAAGCACTGAAAAGGGTGTTTCGCTATCTTGCTGGCACAAAGTTTCTTACGATCTCTTTCTTACCAGAAATAGATCTGAATTCATGCTCAATGGCAGTATCTGGCTACTGCGATGCTGACTGGGCAGGACCATATAGTGAGAAAGGACTTTCCACATCTGGTTTCCTGTTCAAGATGGCTGGTGGAGCAATTTCTTGGACCTCTAAGAAACAACCATGTGTTGCTCTCTCCACCACTGAGAGTGAATACATTGCTGAAGCTCTAGCAGTACAAGAAGCAATTTAGTTAACTCAATTGCTTACAGAACTTGGGATTGAAGGTTTTCTTAGGAAGCCTATTCCTATTTTTGCAGACAATAATGGAGCAATTGCTTTGGCATCAAATCCGGAGTTCCATGCGGCAACTAAACACATTGCCATTCGTTATCATCGACTTCGTGAAGAAGTCGCAGCTGGTAATGTGGAATTCATCAAAATCCCGACAGCCGAAATGGCTGCCGATGGTCTTACAAAACCCCTCGGCAAAACAATGTTCAAGCGGTGGGTTGCACAAGTAGGCCTAACAGCCTATAAAAGCAACCTGTAGTTTTGAATTCTGGTTTACACACAGAAAAATGGGGGGTTGTTTCAATTAATAAATTTTTTTTTTTTTTTTTGGAGAAGAAGGGTCTTTTGGCAGGACGACTACATACTAGTCGTGGGGGGTGTTAGAAGTCACATGACTTCTTTGTTTGCTCCTAGTACTTAGTCTAGCTAAACCTGTAGATAGCTTCTCTCTTCTACAACGCATCCAGAGATCTCCAGTTTCATCTACAGCTTCATTTGTAGACTGAACATCATCTCTCTCACAATCATTTATCATCATTGATGTCACGGTGTGAACCGTGATGCTTAGTAAGAGGAAGATCACGGTACGTGATCTCCGACCTGTTTATCTGAACTTCAGTTCTAGATCCTGTTGTAGCTCTGTGTTACGGACCTACCCGTCACCAATCAGTGGTGACCCACCGGGTACACAGATGGGCCACCGAGAGCCAATCAAGCAACCACGTGATCACAGGAGGAGTATATCCCTGCACGGGGTAGGATATACTCAGAGGGGTCGATCTACCCCGGGGTGTAGGATATACCCCAGGAAGCGAAGGATATATAAGGACACTCTCTCATGTACTTAGTTTAGTTCTTCGTCTTCAATCCTACTGTCACGGTGCGAACCGTGATGCTTAGTTAGAGGAAGATCACGGCACGTGATCTTCGACCTGTTTATCTTGAACTTCAGTTCTAGATCCTGTTGTAGCTCTTCGAGCTACGTCTTGTATATTAGCCTGCCCCTGCCTGTGCCTGTACCTGTCAATGAGAATCTGATCTGTTACGACTGTTGGAAGGTCACGTGACCACCACTGTTTGCTCCCAGTACTTAGTCTCAGTCATAGCATGTAGATAGTTTCTCTCTCTCTCAACGCATCAAGAGATTTCCAGTTAAATCTACATTCATCGTAGATCTCTAGTATCTCTAACAGGTTATGAGCCTCGCGCTTTCGAGTCCTCTACATAACTGTACAGACTCGAAACCCTGGTTTTCCTCCCATTGGTGTACTGCGTCGCACCACCCCACTGTGGAACCTCTGTGGTCTCGTTTTGACCCCACAAACCAGAGTTTTCATCACCCTATTGGACGAGATTAACACCTCGCCTACCCCTTGGGATCTTCATCCATTGTAGGTGGATCCTATCTCGTCGCCGTCAAATCACGTCGCCGAAAACCCTCGACAACCCGAAAATCGGACCGTCGAACCCCACATTCCACTCGCTACCCGCTGTAGCGAGCCAATCACATACCTCTCTTGACGAGCACATCGGTGCGGAAGAAGACGTCATGCAGGCCTCGTACAATATTGAGGACTTTACCATCAACAGCCATGAGATTGACATCTCATCTGCCGTCCCAAAATTGAAGGGACAATCCAACTTCAGAGACTGGGAAACCGCTCTCTACATAGCTCTTGCAGCTAACAACCGTTACTACACATACATGATTTCTAATGGGATCCCAATCCCAAAGATCCCCGAGTATCAGGACTCCAGTCCTGAAGCTGTTCGCAATCTTCTTATTGAAGAAGCTCAGGATCTTGCAGGTGATCATACTACAACAGTTGTCATCTCTGTTGCTGAAATTCGTGATCGTGTGAAGCAAGTCATCGAGTCAAACATTGTACTCCGAAAAGAGTATAACTTGAAATGTACAAACTGGGATCTGTGCAATTCGAGAGCGAATCTCTTACTAAGAGGCACTCTCTCTCCAGAGCCTTTTTCTCATATCGCTCAAAACACTGATGTACGGGACTCATTTAAGAAACTGCGTGCGACGTACGCTGTTACATCCCATCAACATTCATTCGCCCGCTATACCAAGTGGACTGATCTTCGCTTTAAGAATGGAACTGCTAGCGAGTTTGTACGCAAGTTCCAGGAAACTCTTCGTGATCTCACATCTATTGATGGCAAGATAAACTCGGTATATGTACTATGCCAGTTCAAGAAAGCCATTAATGAAAACCCCAAGTGTTATGCCTTTCTCCAGAACCTTAGGGTTGATGAGAAGGATGTCAATCTCATGGACCAAGTCTACGCCGAATTCCTCGAGGTAGACATCCATAACCGGTCTATGAACCCTTCCTACAACGCAAACTCGACTACTGTTCAAACCTCGTCGTCGTCGCACAATGACAAGAAGAAAGACACAAAGAAAGGAGGCAATGACAAGCAATCCAATTCGAATAACTCATCGAGTAATAATAACAACAAGGACAAACCCTCGAAGAAGAAGACCGACTTCGTCAGAGAAGAGAACGTCATCCTTTGCAGACATCATGGGACTCTTGGAAATCATTACTCCAACAAGTGTCCCTTGCTAAAGAATTCGGCAAACGCCACTACCATTCAACAACCTCAGCAGCAACCTCTTTTTCAACAGGTTGCAGTCCCTCAACCAGGCCAAATCATAGGCCAGGTTGACAACCAAGGTCGGATCCTTTCTCTACCGCAACAACAGCCTCGCCAGGGAGCGAATGCAATCTTTGCGCCAGCATCCTACCCCACCGTACCGCAAAAAGGCCCTCCATCGGGGGATCCCCTAGCGCGGTATAACAATCTCTTTACGAATGTGCTCTTTGCCGGTATCCAGGCAAATGCAGTTCATGGTTCCCATATTGTGTCGAAGGAAGGCCTATTGGCTAACGACAACAATGATGTTACCCGCTGGATGATCGATTCCGGTACTAGCACACATATGACTCCCCACAGATCTGTCTTTGTCAACTTTAGACGGTGTGTATTGCCTGTTTCAACAGCCACTGGGGATGTCTTCTACACTGAGGGATATGGAGATGTAATCCTACACCTGCTGGATCAAGATTCATCAGGAAAAATGGCCCCTCTCACTCTCCAGAAAGTGTGGCTTGCGCCAGATCTTCGGTCCAGCTTGATCTCTATGTCTGCTCTCGACAAGGCAGACATTGGCACATGGACAAAGAATGGCATGATGACATTCAAACATCAAGATTTCTATGGCCCAGAGTCTACCATTGGTTTTGCTACCTGTGAAGGAGAACATTACTGGTTGAACTGCGCTGGCATTGACAAGATTGATCATATGATTGACTGTAATCTTGTTACTGGCTCTCCAAACTCTGTCTTTGCTACACAGAGAGAGATCATACCTATCTCCATCGATCTGGCACATCGTCGAGCTTGTCACGCCGGCGAGGAGCGTGTACGAAAGATGGAGATATTTGCTGACGGCGTCAAGCTAAAGAAAGGCGCCGGCGTCACCTTTCCTTGTGCTCCTTGCATTAAGGGTAAGGGCCACGCATTACCTTTTGGCAAAGAACGATCTATTAGATCAAAGCCTGGCGAGTTCATTCATCTAGACGTCTGGGGACCGATCTCTATCGCGTCTCACGGAGGTGAGCATTATTTCGTGACGTTTACGGATGATGCGACCCGATTTACATGGCTGTTTCTACTAAAATCACGATCTCAAGTCACCGAGGTCTACATACAATTGGAGACCTATTTGAAGACTCAGTTTAACTACGTCATCAAGAAGGTCCACGGCGATGATGCTCCAGAGCATAAACCACTTGCTGCTTACCTTGCTAGCAAGGGAACGGTATGGGATCCAACTCCTCCCTACACCAAGCAACTGAATGGTGTCGCCGAGATCAAAAATCGTCATCTTGTTGAGCCGTTAGTCGCTGTTATGGCCGAGTATCAGCTTCCAAAATATCTTTGGGGACTTCTTCTTGGTGGAATCAATTACACCATGAATCGCCTCTACGCGTCGAAGATTGGCATGTCTCCTTACGAAGCCTTTTTCGGCAAGAAGCCAAATCTCTCAAACCTTCGTGCTCTCGGTTGTCAATGCTGGTTTCTCATCCCAAAAGAGAAGCGAAATACAAAGCTAGATCCTCACATGGAGGAGGCAAGGCTGCTCGCGTACGACGAAGGAGACAACTATGTGGTCTACAACGTCCGTACCAAGAAGATTGAACGTTCACGGAACGTCATTTTCAATGAGAATCCTTCTCCGGCAAGTCTGCCTGACCCTGCCTATGATCTTAATATTACAGGCATGAACCAAGAACATGAACATGATTCGCAGGATCGTCATATCCCAATCGATTTCCTACGGCCTCACCTCGAGAATCCGTTTAACATACGATCTACCTCCCCACCCTCTCCTACGGTCGAAGATGATCCCGAGGATCAAACGAGGGCTCCGAATGCTCTCGACCCGTCGAATCCCGCGCTCTTTGAAGAAGATCTTGCGTGGTCAAATGATGAAATGGCGGGCAGTTTTGGCAGGTGTGTGGTGGAACAAAGGGTGGATACTGGTGCCCACTTTGAAGCAGGTGGGCGAGGGGTTCTCGTCGAACCACAGCCTGTTTCCCGACAGGTTGTTAATATGGACATTCCCCTGGAAACAACCATTGATCTATCTCAGGAAGATCCTCTGCAAGATGACGAGTATCATGATCAATCACCATTACAGCATGATCAAGTAACTTTTGAACATAATTTCTCTCGCCTAGATCCGGTACCGGATGACAGGAGTCGAGATCAAAGCTATGTTCAACCCATTCAGCCCATTCAGCCAGAAACTGGCCAGTTACGACGATCAACACGGATCAAGAATCCTAGCAGAGCTTACATTGAAAGCCTGGCTAGCAAGTCATTCTTTGATTCCAATGTTCTTCGGTTGCTCGCTGAACAGCCAGAGATCCTAATCAGTCTTTTCGCAAATGCTACCTCGAATGAGCAGTACGCTGTATCCAAACTGACGCCTAAAGACATAGGCTTTGAACCTAACAGTTGGGAACAAGCTATGTCCTGTGTCGAGAAAGACAAATGGCTAGTCGCTGCTCACAAAGAACTACATCGTCATCTTGTTAACGGCACCTGGAGAGTGATGTCCAGGACTAAGAGCAAGAAGAAACCTCTTACCCTCCGATGGGTGTTCAAAGTTAAGCATGACGGTACCTACAAGGCACGGCTTGTTGCTCGTGGCTTTCGTCAAGTCAAAGATCTAGATTTCTACGAAGTCTATGCCGTTGTCGCTAAGCCGATGTCTTTCAAGGTTTTTGCTGCAGTCGCTGCGGCAAAAGGATGGTATCTACACCATGTAGATATTGTCACTGCCTTCCTCTACGCTGAATTGAAGGAACCAATTGAGATTGAACTGCCTGAGATTCAAAGAGAAGAGTATCCTGATCATATTGGGCTGCTTATGAAGACGATCTACGGATTGAAACAGAGCCCCCGGGAGTGGTATTCACTACTCCATGATGTCCTAGTATCTATGGGTTTTGACCGTACCCAGTCAGATCATTCTATCTTCGTCAAAAGACAACATGGTGGTTCACCACTCTATGTCATGGTGTATGTGGATGACTTGCTAGTCCTCTCTCCATCGGAAGACGCTATCCAACAGTTCAAAAGCGCTATTTCAAAGCATTTTGACACTTCCGACAAGGGCAAGCTTCAACGATATCTCGCAATCAACGTTCACTATGCCAATGGCATCATACATTTGTCGCAAGCCGACTATGTTGAGAAGATTCTCGTCCGCTTTGGTCTTGAAAACTGTAAGCCAGTTGTTACGCCTATGGATGAGAAGCAAGCTTTGATCCCTTTCGAAGGCACTGCAACGAAGGGACAGATACATGAATACCAGACGAAAATCGGCACCCTGATCTGGTTAATGGTCTCTACCAGGCCAGATATCTCATTTGCTGTTATTAAGCTGGCTAAACATGCCAAGAATCCTAGCGACGTACGTTTTCAAGCCCTGAAACGTGTTTTTCGCTACCTCACCGGCACCAAGTTACTCACGATCTCTTTTCACCCCAGCATGCAAGATGCAGCTGTATGTGGATACTGTTACGCCGATTGGGCTGGCCCACACAGTGAGAAAGGACTTTCCACATCCGGCTTCTTGTTCAAAATGGCTGGTGGAGCTATATCTTGGACGTCAAAAAAGCAACCCTGTGTCGCTCTCTCTACAACAGAGTCAGAGTACATTGCCGAATCCCTCGCAGTACAAGAGGCGATCTGGTTAACACAGCTGCTTACGGAACTTGGAATTGAAGGGTTTCTTAGGAAGCCAATCCCGATTTATGCGGATAATTACGGAGCTATTGCTCTCGCTTCCAACCCGGAATTTCATGCTGCGACGAAACACATCGCGATCCGCTTTCACAGGCTACGCGAAGAGGTTGCCGCCGGCAACGTTAAATTCGTCAAGATCCCGACTGCTGATATGGCAGCGGATGGACTGACAAAACCCCTTGGCAAAACGCTATTCAAGCGCTGGATCATCCAAATGGGCCTCACGGTCTATAAAACGCGCTGAATGGATAATTTACGGTTTGCATACTACAAATGGGGGGTTAATGAAGGTCAAAAACTGGTTTTTTACATGGAGAATTGGGGTTGTTTAAACTATGCTGTCGACTGATAGTGCTAGTCGTGGGGGGTGTTGGAAGGTCACGTGACCACCACTGTTTGCTCCCAGTACTTAGTCTCAGTCATAGCATGTAGATAGTTTCTCTCTCTCTCTCAACGCATCAAGAGATTTCCAGTTAAATCTACATTCATCGTAGATCTCTAGTATCTCTAACATGTTCCCATGTGCACTTCTTATTACATACAGTATACCTGTGGGTGCGAGAAAGAGATGGAGTTCGTCCAGTGTCCCGACCGTCAAGGAACAAATATGAAATGCAAGCCTGTCAGAAAGGAGCCAGGAAAAGATTCTGCGAACTATTGCAGAGGCCATCTTGTCAACCCTGACTTTTTCGGACGAGGAGTTCCAGGATTGAAGAACCTAAGATGTAAATCGACAAAATCTCCTCTTGGGGCAGGTACATGCGCAACGCGCTCCATGGTATGAATGAGCTCCTCCAAGGAATAATATTAAATAATTACTGATGTCTGTAAGCTCAGGGGCTTCAACTTGGGACATCAATGTATTACGGATATGGCTGGCTGTCAATTCCTTCTTGGGCGTGAGATTTGTGTTGAATAAGCACATGAAGAGGACATACAGTTGAAGAAGTTAATACCGCTTGATTTACTATCTTAGAAGAATGCTTAGTAGCCTATGCATTCGTACATTGGAGGGAATGTATGTAAAAAGACATTTCATGTGCTATTTGCTGTTGAAAGACATAACAACATCCCTTTTTTTGAAGCAGCCTCCACGCCTGACAAATTCTGAGATGTGAGCAACATCAACCCCTTGATGGCTGAGTTTCAATAGGTTTTGAGCCTCGCGGCATTCCAGAAAGTGCTCCATAAATTCGTCATAGGAATACACTTTGTCTCGTAGAACACAAGCATTAGACTGAATCCTTGATGACCCCAAAGCCTTCTCCAAAGCAATTTGACAACCACTGCAGCATATTCCATTCTGAATGCCACCACTTTCAATATCGAGATAGGGTAAGGACGTTGTCACCATATAACGTAGTAGCACTGTTTCCTTTGACTGCGTCACTCGCGTCCTCTCGTGTTCTTCGCGCAGGGTAACATATTCCGCCGGTATGATTTGAATTCTTTTCTTTCGCACAATCTCGTCCATTGAATATGTGCCAGGCAATGACATCAGAGTAGGCACTGAGCTAGATAGGCTGCCCGGGCTCGATTTGACGCTTCTTTTCAGAACAGGTAAGATTGAGGGAAGCGAATCTTCCCGAATACAAGAAAAACAACACTTCATAAATGAGGGAAGGAAAATAAAGCCACCAAAGGAGCCGCAGAGATGACAGTCCCTCGTACAGAGTGCTTTAAATAAGTCAAATACTGTGAACCATGACGCGATGTTGGTTTTCAAGGTGACGCACAAGGCCTCAAGAGCATGGGTAATTGTCGCTTCGTAACCACGAGTTACTCTGACAATTTGTTGGGCACGGCGATTGGCATGACGAAAATTGAGCAAAGACCGAATATCAAGTAGGAAGCATATCTCATAGACAATTTCAAGCGGTAAAGATTGAAGATTTCCAAGTGTTGAGGAAGTAGTAGAGATGGTTCGAAGCAGCGAGCTGCGTACCTTTTCATGGTCACGGCGGTTTGTTCTGGCCACCGCTAGATCGAAGTCACGCCGGTGATATGAAGCGATGCTGATAATATCGATTTCATGCACTTTTTCGCACTCATAAGGAGAAGCTGCTGCTTTGCCGGATTCCATAGCCGGGTGTCGGCGTTTAGTTTCTGGCGCTGAAGTATAGTGTAGAGTAGAGTTTGTCGAGATGTGTGGTGCCACCCTGAGACATGAACAAATGCCTCAATGGCGTCATGCCGAGACAGATAAACTATATGTGATGTTTAGTCAGCATTGTCCGCACAGATTGCTTAAAAGGCGCGGACCTTGTCATTATTTAGAAGAAATTCAGAGTATTTTTTCATACCATTTTCAAGTGTTCTACAATCTCTTTCAGTTATGAGCCCGGCTTTGTTCCATTAAAAAGAAAAGATCATTTTTCCTCCTCGCCCTCGGTACACATAAGAGAATTCATCTCAAATCACCGAGGCAACCCCTGAAACCGAAGTAAAGAAACGGAGATAAATCAACAACAACGACGAAGACATGGATGATCATCTCTCCGCGGGAGTATCCACCCGCGTCATCCTAAAGGATACAACGACGTGGGATTCATGGCTACCCTACATAAAGTCAATTGCAACCATATACAATGTGTGGGAGTTGTGTGATCCATCCCAAGAAACGGCACCATTGCCGTTGACACCACCTGCCGAAGTGCTCTCCATTGACGAAGCAAGAGCAAAGTACAAAGATGACTGGGTCGACGTGAAGAGACTTCTTCAAGACGAATGGGTCGCAAAGAATGCGATCTATACCCAAAAGAAAAAAGGGTTAGGATTGGTAGTCGCAGCGATTAGGAGCACAGTTCACCCAACATATCAACCCATGATTGTCGAGTATGAAACTCCATGGGATTTGCTTCACAATTTGTCTCAAAGATTCGCTCCAGAAAACGATCCGACGTACGTCGCTGGGCTTCGTCAGCAATGGCGCCAACTAGACCGAGGACTAGATCGAAACACCGATATCGACAAGTGGCTTACCAGTTGGGAGACAATGCAAAAGTGGTGCAAGCGAGCCAAAATGCCAGAAGCAAACGATGTTAAGAACCAATTTCTTGATGCAATCTCCGTCATGTCACCTAACTTTCATGAGACATGGGTCTTGAGATTGCAAGACAAGGGTGACATCGAATTCACTGAGCTTCTTAATCGGTATAAAGCTCATTGGAAGATCACATACGGCAAGCAAGCTAGCCAAAGGGGGATCTCAAAAGCAGTCTTTGCAACATGGCAAGGTCATGAAGAAGTGAAGCCCAATGAAACAAAGCAAGAAGAGACACCCCTAGGAGACAGAGCATGCCCTTGCGGAAGGGGTTTCAAAAAACACCAACCATGGAAATGCTGGGAAATCTTTGAAGACATACGACCAAAGAACTACAAACCAGTAGCGTCAGCAAGACAGAAATGGGAGAAAGCTATGAAAGCGAACCCTACCTGGAAAGCTCTTGTTGAAAAGGAGAGAACAGAAATGAGCCAGAGCAAGAAACCCACCGAACAAGCAAATGTTACGCTTGGAGGAGAAGCTTTTGGTTTTTTCACCACCCCGGCCATACCCACCAAAATCAGTGAGATACCAACCGAAAAAAGGTGGGTAGTCGACACCGGCGCACAGGTTCATGTGTGCAATGACCGAAGGTTATTTGTGACTTTCGAGGACGCCCAGAGCGTAGTGAAGGTAGGTGACACAGAAACAAGTGTCAAAGGAATCGGCACTATAGTCATCTATGGTGTTAGCCCGGTCACAAAGAACCCAGTGAGGATGGAGTTGTATAACACAAGATACTCTCCGAACTTCCACAGTAATCTGATATCCCATGGATTGATGATGAAAGCCAGCTTGCTCGTTAATTTCAGGAGCAACTGCATTGAAACCACTGAAGGGAGACAGGTATACCAAGTGTACCAGGACCAGAAGTTGACTTGGCTAACACAGCCAAAGGGTTTTCAATACCCTAAGTTGTCACCTGAAAACTTGATCCTCGCCACGAAGAAATCAGCTCAAGAACCAAGATCCGAAGGATCTATTCATACCTGGCATAGACGCCTTGGTCACGTTGGGACCGAGCGTATCGAAAAGCTTGCAGAGATGACTGAGGGCATCACCATTGAAAGCAACCCTGGCAAGAAGAAGCAGGTATGTGAAGCTTGTCAATTGGCAGATGCGCCAAAGCAGATCTCTCGCAGGAAGATAGGCCAAGCATATGGTGTGTTCGGAAGGGTACACTTCGACTTGGTACAAAACCAAACAGCACACAATGGTCATATTTGGTTAACGCACTTCTATCTTGATGGTATTAGATGCCACTTTGTGTTCACACACACAAAGAAGAACGAGTGTCAAATGGCCGTCAGAAAATTCATAGCACTAGTGAAAAACTGGTTAAAGATTGAAATCAGGGTCTTTCACTATGACAATGAAAGAAGTGCTGGCAACGAAGTGGAATCCATGATAGAGGCCGAAGGGTGTACCATTGAACACTCACCACCAGGCCTACCAGAGATGAATGGTCCCGCCGAAAGATCTGGGGGAGTGGTTGTACGAACTGCAAGAGCCCTCATCAATGACACCGATCTTCCCCGACACCTTTGGCCTGAAGCAGTGTACGCAGCAGCGTATATACTGAACAGAGTACCCACAAAAATGAACAACAAGTGGATGATTCCATGGAATGAATTGCTAAAGCATGCCGCACCAGATGGTGTTAAGGATCAAGTGATTAACCTCTCGAATGTGAGGTTATATGGCTGCTTGGTGTACTCGAGAATCCTAAAGCGAGTGCAGTCAGAAAAAATGGCGCCAAGAGCGGAGATAGGATATCTTGTCGGGTATGTCTCGAAAAATCTATACAAGATCTGGTTTCCACACAAAGGAAAAACCGGTATTGGAAAGGTTGAAATTGTCAGAGATGCTGTGTTTGACGAAACAAGACGGTATTCAAAATCGAGGCCACTACCTGACTCAGAAGACGCTATTAGTACCATGTCACAGGGACTAGGCGTGCAGCCAACCGTGCTTACCATGGAAGAAGCACAAGTTGAAATGAGCATCCAATCGAGGATGCCAAAGTCAATAGCAAGGATAGCTCTTCATGATGAAACCGAGCATACCAATCAAGGAGAAGACACAGAGGTGGTGGAGAGAGAAAGAACCCCAGTGCTAGCAAGTTCAAAAGCAGCATCCGATCTCCCATTGACCCCGCAGTCCACTATGAGACCAAGGGAGCAAACAAGAAGTGAGGATACACCAAGAGATGCCTCACCACATCTCTCACCACTACAACCATCACCGCCATCATCACCAATAGTTTCAACCTCTCCAATTTTGTCAACCCAAATCCCAGCATCAGTGCCAGATCCGATCTCTGTTCCACAATCAACCGGATCTGGGGGGGTGGAGACAGTCGATGAAGAAGAGGAGATCGAGAGACAACTCCAGAGAGAGATGATATACTCACCAACACCAGAGTTGTCATCTCAACAACGAGCACCGAGAGACATCTCAGCGAGCATTGAAACATCGAATATCGTCACTGGCACAAGAAGCAGGAAGCCGAGGATCGATCCAGACTATGCAACATACCTCTCACTTGCTCAAGAAGAGCCACCAAGCCTACTTTATGCATTCACAACAAGCATGAATCAAAGGTTTAAAACGAAACCACACAGAGAGGATCTTCCACCACCACCTGAGAACTGGATCCAAATGAAGAACCATCGATTTGCCAAGGAATTCATGGCAGCAGCAAGCTTCGAGGTACAGACATTGAAAAAAAAAGAGACATACACAGAAGTTCAGACACCGAACCGAAAAAACACACAGGTCCTACCCTTGAAGTGGGTGTTCACATATAAATTTGACGCCAATGGTGTGCTCGAGAAGTTCAAAGCACGAATCTGTGTTCGAGGTGACTTACAATGGTTGTCTACCGACGAAAAGAGAGCTGCCACACTAGCAGTTAAAACTGCGAGAGCTGTATTTGCACTGGTCGCTGCCTTCGACCTCGACATGAGACAGCGAGATGTGGTGACGGCATTCTTAAACTCGTCCCTACAAAGTGAAACCTACACCAAGTGCCCCCCAGGATTCGAACGGGAAGGGCACTGCTGGATGCTTCACCGAGCACTGTATGGTCTTCGGATGTCCCCAAGACTATGGCAACAGGAAGCAACACGGGTACTAGTCAACCTAAGGCTTACCCCAGTACCAGAAGACCCCTGCATTTTTACAACAAATGGCATCATTGTCTTCTTTTATGTTGACGACATCATCATTGTTAACCATCCCAACTTCGCCAAGCAAGCTACGAAGTTGGATCAAGATCTAAAGAAGGAATGGGAAATGCGAGAATTGGATGCCACCTGGTTTCTGAATATCCGCATTCTCAGAGACAGAGATCAGAAGAAGCTATGGCTCTGCCAAGATAGCTACATTGAGAGCATGACGAACAAGTACAACCTCGTCACCACAAGAAAGGTTGGCTCCCCACTAGGAGTTGAACCTCTTGTCCCATATGATGGAGTGGCTACACCGAGCCAGATACATGGATACCAAGCCAAAGTTGGATCTGCTCAGTATGCCACTACCATTTCAAGACCAGATGCCGCAAAAGCAACATCCAAAGTGGCAGAATTCCTGACGAATCCCGGCCCCAAGCATATGGATGCTATCGATCGGATCATCCAGTACCTCTATGAGACCAGGTATTGGGCTATTGAGTACGGTACTCGACCACGTGATGCTTATCCAACACAGTCCGAAAACAATCCTGGCCTATCCCTTGCTGCGAAGTCAATTGAATTCGCAAGTGATGCTTCTTTTGGTGACAACCGAGACCGGAAGAGCTCGGAAGGTTACCTTTGTAAGCTGTACGGGGGCCCCATTGACTGGAAAGCGTCTAAACAAAAGACTGTTACGACATCGACCACAGAAGCAGAACTTCTTGCCCTCGCAGAAGCAGGAAAAACCATCCAATGGTGGCGCCGAGTCCTCCATTCATTAGGATTCGAACCAGATCACCCACTCTCCATCATGTGCGACAACCAGCAAACCGTCGATCTATTGACAAAGGAGGGGGCAGCAATGCATACGAAGCTTCGACATGTGGACATTAACCGATGCTGGATGAAACAAGAAGTTAGTGAAGGCCGAGTCAATGTGGACTGGGTTCCCACTGCAGCTATGCCAGCAGATGGGCTCACCAAGGTGCTACCAAAGCAGAAGCAACACGTGTTTCGGGAGCTGCTTGGTATGCGTGAAATTCGCGACAGAATCATCCCAGAAAGTGATGGAAGAAGCAGTTCTTGAAGCTCTGAATAGCTTCAAAAACTGGGGGGTGTGTCGAGATGTGTGGTGCCACCCTGAGACATGAACAAATGCCTCAATGGCGTCATGCCGAGACAGATAAACTATATGTGATGTTTAGTCAGCATTGTCCGCACAGATTGCTTAAAAGGCGCGGACCTTGTCATTATTTAGAAGAAATTCAGAGTATTTTTTCATACCATTTTCAAGTGTTCTACAATCTCTTTCAGAGTTGAAAAGTTGATTGGGAAGTCTTGATCATCAAGCGATGAGGTGTCTCGAAAAAAGAGGCTTGCATTGGTGATTAGAGGTGTCGCGGTCTTGTGACTGATGTTGAATTATTTCGTATGCGGGCCGTGACGACGGGTTTAGCCCTTCCGTTCCTCGTAGACACTCAGGCACCTAGTCAGGATGGCTGGGTATTACTTCTAGATCAGCAAAGCCTCTAGTAAGAATTTCCAGAAATTGAACCGAGGAAGACAGAAGTATGAAGGGCCGTAAGTCCCACAAAAATGATATGTAAGACTAGGTAAAGAAACCCTCGACGCAATATTGGATGAGAAGGAGTAGTAACAGTTTTCGGTCCCCTTGCCGTATTTAATTGGTTGTGTTTGTATTGTTTGCATTTCAGCTTGAGTCGTGGGCTCATGGCCATCGGCTGAAACATTTTCCGGCACTCATCGCTCACCGATATGCCATCCTAACGACAGAGATTGAAGAGTATACCCCATTGTTTAGAATCAACTCGGCGTTGGATTAGAAGTGAACAAAATAGGCAATAATAAGAACGAATTTCCTATTATATGTCAGGGTGCGGGCTGGCAGGACGGTATGATAGGAGATGACTGGCAGGGACAGGTCGTAACAGATCAGATTCTCATTGACAGGCAGGTACAGGCAGGGGCAGGCTAATATACAAGACGTAGCTCGAAGAGCTACAACAGGATCTAGAACTGAAGTTCAAGATAAACAGGTCGGAGATCACGTGCCGTGATCTTCCTCTTACTAAGCATCACGGTTCGCACCGTGACAAAATCATCGATTTAGCAGATCAGAATAGGGTCACTGATTCCACCGATAAAGATAGTACAGTATCCAAGCTTTTCCACTCCTTCGATTTTCACTTGGCAAGGTATAGACAGGACAAACGTTGCACCTCACACATGTACCGTCGTCTAGGTGATTTACTCGTACGATACATCATCCAAAACGAGACAGCCTCCCGGTCCTGGGAGACAATCTGGCCGTACTTTTTCATATATGATGTACGCTGCGACGGAGAATGGAGTACACCTTTCCTTCGGTGCCAAGGGTATGAAATCAAAAGAATTTTCCGGGATCGGCCCCAGGGTAGATCATCTCCTTATCTGTGCCAGCATTCAGAGTTACGCTAGTCCCAAACTACAAACTAGTAATACACGGAAAGAATAGAAACTCAGGAGCACATAGGATACTGTACGCATCAAAAAGACATATTTTGTTAATACGATAAAAAGCGAAAAGGGCAGTAGTACTTATAAGCTTGATCTCGTCTAACATTAGTAGATTTACCAAGAAAGCCACAACTGGGGTAGTAGTGTTTAACACAGCGCACTTCTTTGCGCTTCCAGTTCAAGTAATATGCAGATGCCAAGACACCGAGAGTTTCAAAGAGAACTAGACAGTCCAATGATTTACATCATAGCTCAGCCAAGAAGAGGGTCAGTGCGGCGGTCGCGCGACTCGGATGATTCTCACCCCGATTCTCACCCTGTCTATAGCGCACTCACCCTTATCACCCCCGGTCGCGCGACCGTAAAGCGGCACTCACCCATTTCTCACCCGGGCGACACCCACCGAACTACTGACTGCACTTAAGCCACACGCCGGTGAGTTAGTAGTTGGGTGGGTGACCACCAGCGAATCCTGACTGTTGTATGTTTTTTAATTTTTGGTTGTTTACCACCTTTCAAAAACTTCGCAATCGTCTAGCTCATTCAGATTTCAATGTATAGGAAGTGAATGAGGATTCAATCACGAGAAATGATGCCAGGGCTAAGATCGTGGAGCATTAGAAGAAGAAAATTAGGTTCCATCTAAGGAGATCAAGTAGAAACAAGACCAAGCATATGGAGACTACGATCAGATGTGAAATTCAAGTGCTGGAGGAATGCTGAGAACAGTAGCTAGATAGATGTTTGATGAGATCGATTCAACTAACAATAATACATACCTGTCTCTACATTTTGTAACCAAGTTTGATCGTGATACGTGTAGTTTCATAAAACCGAGATACATAGCAAAAAAGAAGAAATTTGTTGAGGTGAGCTCATGGTGTTTCGATGCTCACAAATCCCAGCGATGCCATGTTGGCGGAACTGTTCCGCACCTTATCAATCAAAGACCTCTGAATACCTGGACTACACGTAGACAACACTTCCCAAATCCTTTGTGACATTTGAACCCTATTGCTCAGTTACATCGAACAGTTACATCGAATTTTCATCGACCATGACAGTCCAACCCTCAATCCACGAGCCCGCAACTGCTGACGGCTGGCATGGCGTCATCCCGAGTGATGAATTCCCTGCCGAGAAAGGCCGTTACCACCTTTATATCGGCCTTTTTTGTCCCTTCGCCCATCGCGTAAATTTTGTCCGCCACCTAAAGGGCTTGACCGAATTTATTGACATCAGTATCGTCAAGCCATACCCCAAGGGTGACGCAAAAGGTTGGCCGGGATGGCAGTTCCCGGCCCCTGGTGATGAGTATCCTGGAGCGACAGTTGATCACCTGTTTGGTGAAGACTATCTGCACAAAGTCTATTTCCGAGTCGATCCAGACTACAAGGGACGGTACTCGGTACCGTTGCTGTGGGATAAGAAGACGGGAACAGCAGTTTGCAATGTATAACACCTAGCGAGCCTGGGAAAGTAAAAGTGCTGACCGAATTTCGTCGTTAGGAAAGCGCTGAAATTCTTCGATGGCTCCCCACGGCGTTCAATGAGCTACTCCCACCATCGCTCGCCACAATTGACCTCTATCCGATACATCTGCGAGATAAAATCGACGCAGTCACCCCATGGATGCAATCTGATGTCAATGCTGGAGTATATAAAGCAGGCTTTGCCTCCTCGCAGGAGGATTATGACAAAAACGTCATTCCTGTATTTGGGGCCTTGAACAAACTCGAGAAGATGATTGCAAGTAATGGAGGCCCATTTGTTCTCGGTCGGGATTTAACCGAGCTGGATATCCGGTTGTATGCAACATTGATTCGTTTTGACACGGTGTATGTGCAACATTTCAAGTGCAACCTAGGCACCATCCGACATGATTATCCAGTTTTGAATAACTGGCTCAAGGGCATGTATTGGAATGTTAACGCAGCGAGGGAGTCAACAGATTTTCTACATATCAAAGAAAACGTACGTTGACATGCCTTTTTGATGGCAACTGACACCAACTAACTTGACACAGTATACCAAAAGTCATTGGGATATCAATCCGAAAGCAATCACACCTATGGGTCCTTTCCCTGATGTCGAGGAGGGGTTTGAAGAGGATTGGAGTAAGTTGACTGTCGGCGGGATCAAGCATCCCGCTGTGTTGGACCATGAAATTACCATTCCTGATCTCTAAGTGATCAAAATTGGCTGTCAAAATTTTTGATGTTAATTCATCTATTGTCGTGTGTGTGTTGCGCCTTTGGGTCATTTCTATTCGTCTTTGTGTATTTTTGTTTCACCTGATATAAAGCTACCAAGTTTTAACATGCTTAGCCCCTTGCGGGGGAGGGACTTTAGGGTTGTTGTTATAGCAAGTCTGCCAGAGGCCAAAAGGCGTGTAGATGGTCGTAAGTTGCACAAGATAGATTCTTCAAAGTCATTGACAACTGCCGTGCAGGGAGTATATTTAGAGGATGAAAATAACAAGACAATAAATTCTTAAAAGCACATCTAAGGTCGTGACTGCTGAAGTAGAATGCATTGGAAACTTGAAACGGGCTAGGACTGTCGTGCTAGAGACGGCATCTTAGATCATTAAAATATAATATATGTAAATCAGATGCACATTCTAAATGGACTACCTATGTCAGGATTTATTTCCTATTTGTGGTAGTGTGGTTAAAAGTCTCTTAACATTCGCAATTCTTCAACCGAAAACTCCGCCCACCCGGTCCTGTACTGGAGAATCCGTTGGGACTGGGCATCGTACAAAATCCTTAGAACTGAAGTTTTTTTTTTGACTGGAGTTACAAATCTAATTTTCAAGAATCTCTGAAACAGAGCTTTCTGGCCCTCAGTCCCGCATTTTTTGGTCAAACTTGACAGATATGTGCTGCTTTCACACTCCAAGTTCGCCAACCTCAGAATACTATTTGTATGCAGCCTGGTATATTGGATAGAATTGACTGAAAGACCACACTTCAGAAATTGGTCCACTTGACCGTTGTCTTGTGCCTCAAATGATTTGTAATAACAATTCACTGGAATGGCTCTTTTGCAATATGAACTAGGTAAGTGTGTTTATGGAAACCTCGATCATCAGCCATGACCATTGAATAATGTATTGACTGTCCAGTAACGTAAGTTACAAAGCAACATATCAGATAAGATAGTTGAACCCGGTAAAGTCGCTCAATAAAGAATCCCACTGGGTGTCATCGATAGGGAACATATCTCCCAGATCGCCGTAGGTTGACCCATCTGGCCAGACTTGGGGTGTCATAGCAACCTCATTGGCGGGAACTGCCATCACAGACGCATCCTGCCTTAAGTTTTGGGATGGGATACTTCCAACGATTGCCCTGATTTGATATGGATAGCAACGTGCTAATAACCGCATTTTAGAGCAAAGGCTCCCAACAATGTCCGTCTCTTTGTCTGCAGCAGACATTCCCTCACATTTCGTCTCCAGCGCTTTGGCAAGCTCTATGACAAGATTGGGATACTCTGCTAGGTCAACAACAGCCTGCACCTGGGCTTCCATGGCAGACTCGGTAGAGCCAGTAGTGAGATTGAGAAGGGTCAATACTGCAGCGGGCATACAGCCCACTGCAGCACAAATACGAGCACTTGTAATTATTGTAATTTGAGCAATCTCCGACACCGGTAGGTTTCTGGTCGTCTGAATGAGTTCCTTGCTTCGCTGGATTATACCTATCAGCATGGTTGTCCGAACTGCACTGGCAGGCTCTGTAATCCACAGGTCCTCTCGGAGAGATAATTCCTCAAGCCGTATTTCCGTATATTTGATCTCAATGCGGATTGCATTCTCTGCAACAGTTGGTCAATCTTCATCGACCACTTTGGATTCAAGACATACCTATTGATGAAGGGCAATTTGAGATGTCTTTTTCAACACATGCCCTCACGCTCTCAAATTGCCGCTGCAGAGAGCCGCGGGTAACTTGAAATAGTGCCCTTCCATCGCTGGCTTGCATCGAAGCGTAGACTTCATCCACTGTTGCCAAGAAAGACTGTATGTGGATAAGTGGCGCAATCCACCGATCCGACAGATCCTCGGTAGATACTACACTCTCAATGCACTCCTCGATTCGACTATCATGCTTCATAAAAGTCGGCCGGCCAAGTGTGCCACACAAACTAAATAAAAATTTAGCCATAGCCACATCTATCGGCCCAGACAACCTCACCTAACCGATAGCCAATACGTTCCAAGCAGCGCCCGCTGCTCATCCAAATTTGGACTACACTTTCTGTGAAGTCCCAAATCATACAAAATAGAAACACAGAGCTGAATCAACAGCAAAAGTTGAGGGTGATGTCTCTCTGCAGGATATGAGTACCATGCAATGTGAACCAGCAAGCCACGGAGTAACTCGAGATTTCTCTCGGACCGTGCCACAACTCTCAACGTAACGTGCTTCATAATCTCCTCGGTGACAGTTTTGCGCAGAGGGTGCACACTGCCCATAGTCGCGGCTACAACACACAAAAAGAGAAAGGGCTCTTGTTCCCTAAGGCGAGCGGCTGTCTCGTCATGTGTAATCAACACAAAGGGAAATTTGGGCACCAAGTCAAGCTGGAAGGTCGCAACCAAACGTTCAGCCTCGGTTTCACTCAAAAGCCCTTGGTCTACGATAGACGGCTGGCCCGCTAGAATGGAAGTGGTCGGCGGATCAAGGCCGTGGGACGGGTCTTGAGCAACATCTAGCAGCGCGGCAATGTTTGTCGAGTCCAGCTCGGGATCACAGGATGAGCCCAAGTCGTTGGTGAGCGGATTACAAGTCTCGGGCGGTGCCTGCCCGCTCTGCTGGGTTAAGGCAGCCAGCTGCGACGTCAGCTGGTCGACCTTCTTCTCTAGCACCTCCACACGGCTACTTTCATAATTAATACCATAGGTGCCATGGTTTTTGGGAAGGATTACCTCGGCGTAGCTCTACGCTTCCGCTTCGTCTGCGGGAGGTCAAGGTATGTGCATGACTTTCCCAAACGAGCACACCGCTGGCATATGTTGACAGCCTGTGGCGTGCATTTCGCCTTGGCAGTCGTGCATGCTACGCATGCTCTTCTCTTGACTGAGTATATTGTGGCGTTCATGATGTCGCATAAGGAGCCCGGTAGGAAACGGAGCGACCGGTTGACTCCCAGCTTATGTTGCTGAGCAGTTGGAGCGGGAAAACCGGACCATCCGATCGGAACGGTTTGTAATCCGCCCGATTGTATATATAAAAGGGAAGTACATCGAACAAAATCGCGATGGTATCAATACATTCACCACTGTAAAATCTATTCTATTTCTCTTTGAAAAAAAAATTATGGCTTCATATGCCATCACCGGAGCCTCCAAGGGCATTGGCCGCGAGTTTGTGCGCCAACTCGCTGCCGATACAACCAACACGGTCCTGGCTATTGTGCGAGACCCCGAATCGCCCGACATATCTGAGCTCGCCTCCAGTCATCATCCAAACGTGCACTTTATCAAAGGTGATGTTACGGACCCAAAGTCCATTCTTAAGGCTGCCTCGGCCGCAGCCGCTGTCACAGGTGGTAAACTAGACGTGTTTATCCACAACTCCAACGCCGTTGATATGGCGACCATGTCCTTCAACCCAACTCAGATCCCCTTTGATGCTCAAGCCACTCGGGCAATGTTCGATCTGCCATTTAGTACGGGTATCTATGGCGGTATGTGGGCGACAAACGCCTTCCTGCCCTTGATCGAGAAGGGCACACAGAAGAAGATTGTGCACATCTCCAGCGCCATGGCATATTTAGATCTTATCAATAAGACTGGTATCAGCTATGCTATCGCGTACTCCGTCGCAAAAGCTGGGATGAATGTTCAAGTCGCCAAGTACGCAGCAGAACTTGCGCCTAGAGGCATCAAGGTGTTGGCTCTAAGCCCTGGATGGGTTGATACGTGGGATGGTAAGTGGCCTTTTTCCACAGCAAGGCAATGGTGGAAACTGATATTATCGCAGGAGAGAAACCGTCCCAGGCAGTACAAGCGCTCGAGGTCATGCTGAAGCAGTTTCAGGCAGCCGAGCCTGAACTCAAGGGGCAAATTCAGCCCGAAGAGAGTGTTAGAAAGAGTCTCCAGGTGATTGAGCGTCTGAATTCCGAGAATAGTGGCTTGCTCCTAAGCCATAATGGAGATAGGGTAAGATGGTTTTAAGTGCTCTGCATACCAATGAGTTGCATCGGGATTTGTATTAAACATCCATATACGGAAATTGAATGGACGCTTAATAAAAAGTAGTGCGGAACATCCAGCATAGGAATAGGATCACAGACAGACCTCCGAAATAATAAAAGAGCAATCTTCTATAAATTGAAAATATTTTGGACAGGTGATTTCTTCCTCGCCTCTATACTTGATGTAGCCGACGAGCATATCACTGTCGGCCTCTTGTTGCTCCTACCTTTCATTTACGGAGACTCCTATGCCGAAGAAGCATTAGATAATAAAACCCTGGGCATATTTAGCTTCCTTAAGATAGATTTTGTAGAATCCATCATTATCATCCCCCAGTAGCCAGTGGCTTAGGAGAGGATTATACTACCTTAGGGTGGCACTCAGTATCCCAATACCGGATCACTTATTTGATAGTTTTATATTGCAACTAACATTATACATACGACCATAGGGTGTGGAAAACAGGGCTTCCCGTCCGCTCAGCCGTACTTAAGCCACATGTTCTGCATAGTCAATACTCAATGCGCCCTTAGCACCCAAGCGGCACTCTAGGGTGAGTGCAGGTGATATGGGTGAGAAGCCCTGAGACTAGGGTGAGAGAGGTGAGACCGGGTGACAATTCTAACCCTAGGGTAGACTGCGGCACGATCCGCAATATCCGCGGATATCCGCAATCCATATCCGCAAAGTGCGGATTTGGATATTTTTTGATATCCAATATCCGCAGCCTTGAGGATTTGGATATGGACCTCATATCCATTGGATATCTGCGGATATCCAATGGATATCAAACAATACAAACATGCCTAGACTCGTGACCTCAAGGGGTATGCATTATTATTATACATTCCTATGTATTTTTCGTGTAATACTTGGTACTCGAGGTTGTTGAATATCACCAGGTAAGTATAATTTCTGACCTCGGTCAGAAATTATGGGTGGAAGGTCAAGCACTGCTCTACTTATAGTAGTATACAATTGGAAATTCTGACCGAGGTCAGAAATTATGGGTAGACGGTTAAGCACTGCTCTACTTATAGTAGTATACAATTGGAATCTCTGACCACGGTCGCAAATCTAGTCTTTGACCACGGTCAGAAATTCAGTCTATTTTGTGGATATTTTGTGGATATCCACAAGACATCCGCAAGACATCGAAACTCGCAAAGTCCGCATTTTGAGAACTTTTATCTCGGGTTTCTCAAGTTCTAGTAGTCAAAACGGATTAAGAAAATAATCAGTAGACAGCTGGGACTCTTAGCTTTTATTTGAGCCTAAAATCGAACGAACTTATCCAATAATAAAGGTTTTGATTTTCCATGTTCTATCTCCTACGAAGTTTATCATAGTTAACAGTAGTTAAATATATATTTCTACATGTAATTTACCACAAAATCGTTAATCTACGGCCACCTTTACATGAAAACGTTGGACTAAGAAAACTACGACACCACCTACAAATACTGTATAAGGAGACCTTCGATACATGTCTATTTCCTAAAATTTCAAAGGGCCGACTGTCGATTGAAGGGGTTGGTTCTGTCAGGACCAAACATGCGTTTATTTCAGTGGTAAGGAAATATTGGTAAGCTGCATTAAGATCATGTGACAGGCTATAAGGGGGAAAGTAAGCGAGAGTTATGCTAGTGCGGATATCCAAGGATATCCGCAGTGCGGATGTGGATATCAACTCATATCCAATATCCGCAAATTGCGGATATAAGGATCGATCTGATATCCATTGGAGCGGATATGCCGCAGTCTACCCTAGGGTGAGAGGGGCCAACTCCTAACCAATGTTAGTCCTAGAAAAATATTTAAGTCTAAACCCAAGGCCATTTTTTTACTCTGCCACAATTTTCTTTAGATTTCTTTACCACCGAAAATATGTTCACCGAAAAGAATATGTCAAACCTCAAATTCCTCTTTAGTTTTGGTTAATTTATGGTTATTAGCGCGTGTTTTGTCAGGGTGCGGGCTGGCAGGACGGTATGATAGGATATGACTAGTAGGAACAGGTCATAACAGATCAGATTCCCATTGACAGGTACAGGCAGGGGCAGGCTATTATACAAGACGTAGCTCGAAGAGCTACAACAGGATCTAGAACTGAAGTTCAAATAAACAGGTCGGAGATCACGTGCCATGATCTTCCTCTTACTAAGCATCACGGTTCGCACCGTGACATGTTTCAGCGCGAAAGGTAGTCCCACGAAGGCGCGTTCGAAGGTTTGATTCGGGTATGTCAAAACGGCGCGCTGCTTCGCGAATAGCGCTAATTTCTTGCCTCTTAATAGCCTGGATAGCTAGTAAGATCCTACCCTGCCTCTATGAAATTTTGAGAAGATTGAGTACGAATTGGTGGTATAGTGGGTGGTTGAAGAAGAAGGGGGTAAATTAGTTGACGCGTTTTGGTGGGGTGCGCAGCTCGATGGTGTGCGTAGCTCACTGGTGAAATACGTTATAATGAATGCCTAAGTTATTATATAAAGACTTCTAAAGCTTATTTCTAACACCGGTTTAAAAAGTGATAGTGTGTTAAGTCTTTATAAATGTAATCAAATTACTTAAAGATAAAGAGAAAAAATACATAAACAATGTAGGTCACAAGGTTAAGAAATTCTACTTACTAAAAAGGGCCACGGGCGCCCACGACGCCTAAGGCCCGTGGGCCCTAAGGGTAGGGCCCGTCCATAGGCGTATCCATAACCGTGCCCATTTCCCGCTTACACAAGGCCCATGGGCAATGCCCACCCGACCTTCCATGGGCGATGTCGCAGTCTATATCCAACCATATGCCCCGAAGGTGCTTTACCGAGAATGCCATCGAAAATTGAGATAGCCTCCAGCGCTGCTACCTGGGATAAATAAATACTACTAGTTGGAGACTTATCTCCTCAGACTAATGATGGATCACATGGGTCTCCCTACTATATTCCGAGGCAAAAAAGTCAACAGTTAGCCCCTACCACACCTGAAATGTAGATAGGTGTTCCCGAAGTACGAAGTCAAAAGTGCACTCCCGTCTTGTTCCATGTTTGCATAATAGATTTGAGCTGTCACCTACTTTCATCCAAATGGTAAGATGGCCGAGTTGGTCTAAGGCGCACGGTTCAGGTTCACCTGATCCCGATGGTACACAACTGTCTCCGTGTCTCGAAAGGGGCGTGGGTTCAAATCCCACTCTTATCAGTCTTTTTGTTTTTGCTGCCAGGTTTCCCTTTGCTGCCAGGTTTCCCTTGTCGGATGAGTAGTGGGGTTGGTGGAAGTGGTGGATGACTTATTTTGTTGAACGTTTGTATTGTCTGGCGTAACTCATGCCAGCCAACACAAGTTGGAATTTGGATACCAAAGGTATGAAAATTGTGCCCAAAGCCTTGACTTTAAACAGCAAGCAAAGAAGACGAAAGCGAGAAAGCAGAAATTAGCTCGAGGTGCATATGCATATCTATAGTCTAGCTCCTCGAAGAACACAAGGAAAAAAAAATCAACAAGCAACCACCAGGCCAAGTCGGAGAGCCTACAACTAGAGAGAGCACCTCCCCTAAAGCAGCGAGTAGCCCAAGGTAGTAAGTAGCGCACCGAAAACAACCAGAATGTTCAATATGCTACAATGTCGAGACTGGTTCTATGTACAGTTCCTGAACCGAACCCGAAAAAAATCGCCAAATGCCAGGACGAGAACACGATGGAAAACAAGCACGAAGAGGAACATGTGCTTGAGCCACTACAGCTTAGCTTTGGGAGCAGACTGCTCTTCGACGGCCTGCTCGTACAGCCGGTCCAACAGAGAACGGTATAGCTTGACAGTAGGGGGACGCTTGAGCTTGAGACTGTGGAAGGGAGAAAATCATGTTAGTAATGCTGGGATGACAACGGCGAAATCCAAAACTTACGTCGGTGTCAGCAGGTTGTTCTCAACAGTGAACGGCTCCACCTTGAGAGAGACGTTGCGGACTCTCTCATAGCCAGCAAACTTGTGCTTCTTAGCCACGCGTTCGAGGTCACGGAGGACAGTACGGCGGATCTTGTCATCGTTCAAGGATTCTTTGACCGCTTCCAAGTCCGTCGGGGCAATGGTCTTGCCCAGAACGTTACTGGCAAACGGTGCGAAGAGGTCAGGCGCGACACCAAAGATGCCAACCAAGAACGTCTGCATACTATCGCCATGGACATAAGCCTGGGCGATGTAGCCGAGCTCGGAAAGGATGACGCCTTCCAGACGCTCGGGGGAGATGTACTCGCCTTGAGCGAGCTTGAGCACGTTCTTACGGCGGTCGATGATGATGAAACGACCCTTTTCATCAATGGTGCAGACATCGCCAGTGCGGAACCAGCCGTCCTCGGTGATGGCATTGCGGGTATCTTCCTCGTTCTTGTAGTACTCGCGGAACATATTGTTGCCGCGCAGCAAGAGTTCCCCACGGGGGAACGGCTTGTCGTCCACGGAGTACTCCATATCTGGCAGAGAGACCAAGCACGCCTCGATGCAGGCTGCGAGGCTACCGCAATTACCGGAGGTCAGATCGTAGGTCGGCTGGGCGGTGGCTAAGGCGTAGGACTCGGTTAAGCCATAACCCTGACTAGTGTCTGTGCCGATGGCGACACGCAGGAAGTCGTGCAGGGTCGGGTCCAAGGGCGCGGAGCCAGACACCATAAATTTGGCTCGCTCCAGGCCAAGAGCTGCAGCCACCTTTTTAGCCCAGATGCGATCATACACAGCGTGCCTGACAGTCGCCTTGGAGGGATCGGGATTCTTCAGGTTCGCGATTTTGGCCGCGATTATGTGTCGCGAAAGAGCGCCCTTGAAACCGGGTTGCTCAACTGTGGCAGAACGGATTGCGCTACCAAATCGACTGTAAAGACGAGGGACAGACATGAAACCAGTGGGCCTCAGCAACTTCAAATCGTCGACCAACTCTACGATGTTTCCATGGAAATAACCAATCCGTGCACCACTCCAGAAAGAGGTGTGCTCCGCCAGACGGGCAAAAATATGGGCTAGCGGCAGATAAGAGGCTATCGTATCACCTCGGGCTTGAGTGCTAGTGACCAGACCGCAGGATGTGGCGGCAACGGCATTACCGTGCGTCAGAACGACACCCTTGGGGGGACCGGTTGTGCCGGAGGTGTAGTTGATAGTGACAATGTCCGAAGCAGAAGGAGCATTGTATCCGCGCTTCGAGGCCAAGCCCAGCTCCTCAACTTCATCGATAGTGTAGATCGCCAGGCCCTGACCGGCGGCCAAGGACTCGAGAAGGGCACGCTTGGAGTGGCCGTCCTGTTCCCCCCCATCCAACGGGTCCAAACTGACGATAATTTTTAGGTTTGGGAGAGAAGGCTTGAGCTTGAGCAGAGTCGGAATATGGGGTAGGGAGGTGACAACGCAGCTCAGCTCAGCGTGGTTGATGATATATTCGGTGGCATCCGGGGACAGGACGTCGTAGATCGAGACGGAGTAAAGAGATTGGGAAACGCAAGCCAGATCTGTGGAATGTCTCGAATTAGCATGTTAATCTTGAATTCTTCGCCCTCAAGATCTAACTCACCAGTGATCTGCCATTCTGGCCGGTTCTGGGACCAGAGACCGACACCATACTGACCGGAGCGATGGCACTCGTGCTTGTGGTGCAGCTCTACTAGACCAGCACCGAATGCAGCACGTCTATTCTTCACTGTTTCATAAGTAAGCCATTGGTATGGACCAAAGGACTTGGTCGTGGGGTTATACGGACGCCAGCCAAGGCAGTGGTTCTTGGGCTGGCGATTGGCGGTCGACTCGAACATGTCATGGACGGTAGTGACCTTAGATCGGTTAGTATTAAGGGATTCCGGCACCCGCGGGTGAGCCTCTCTGTACCTGGGGGTCCAAAGTCTTTAAAAGTTCCTTCTGCGCATTCCATGCTCGGTATATCCGACTTCGGCCGGGCTGCTCAGTGCCGGGAATGGCTACAGAGTAAGCTACGCCTTTTGGAGGTGCTGGCTTAAGCTCATCGGCCTTGGCCAAATGAGGAGGTTGTGAGAAGAACATGTCTGTCGGGATAGCGATGGTTAGTGAGGGAATGAGAATGAACAGACCGCGGACGAACCAAAATTAACCAAAATTTGTGTGAATAAGGAAAAGAGATGACCCCAAAAAATTACCGACTAACCCAGATATCATAGGGGGGGGGGGGAAAGTGTGGGGGAGAAAACTAGAGTTGCATCAAAACCGGCGCGACCGACTCTTTTCGGACGAAAGACATGCGCTGGCCAACCTCGGCTCTTTGGGGGGTACTTGCCACAGAGTGGTACCGCCAATACTATCCCAGGTATCTAAACATGTGGGGCCTGCTTACACGTCATAAGCTAGATAGGCCACATGCACTGATTTTCACATGGACCGATATTATATGCAGAGTATTCTAAAGAGGGGATTTAAAAAGATATGTGAATTGTGTGGCAGTATATATGCGTAAAAGAAATAACGCCTATGGAGTATGCAAAGATGTATGTACAGTGAGATCAGCCGTCTCTCTAATTACCCGCAAATCCACTTCCATGCCTTGCCATACCATGTAGTTGGCTCAATGGTCTCCCATGTCTCGTTATCAGCAGTCGTACGGCCGGTATCCAGGTCAGCCTCAATGGGCTTGACAAAGGCGGGGCGATAAACGATTTTGTGTCCCGCATATAACACCACGAACAAAATCAAGCTTAGGTAGTTGATAAAGAACTCCTTGACTTGGAAGTTTGGGATAAAGGCAGTGAATCCCTGAGTGATGATGATCAGACAGTTGAAGAATAGACCATACCACGAAAACCAGGGCTGCCAGAGGGCCTTATAGGGCAGGATATCCCGAGAGATGTTGCGAGCCTTGAGCGCTCGCTGGAAGGCAAGGTGGCAAGCGTTCAGTGAACACCAGGTGATGAAACCAGCCACACCCGAAATCTGAAGCAACCATGTGAACACCGTGCTGCCTGAATCAGAGACGTTCAAGAATCCAAGCAGACCAAAAGCTGCCGTGAAGAGCACACTGTAGTAAGGGACACCATGCTTGCTGGTTTTCTTGAACCAATGAGGGGCGAAACCTTCCTGGGCTAGACCCACCAGGATACGGCTCCCACTGTAGACGTTGGAATTGGCTGCCGATAGCACCACGGTCAGAAGAACGGCGTTGATGATACTGGGGAGAGCCGTGACACCGGCACGGCGGGCGGCAATGACGAACGGCGAGGCGTTGGCGTTTTGAGCAGAAGCACCATCTCCCTCGCTAGCCAACAGACCGGGGTCATCGGACGGAACGACAATTCCGAGGAAAAATATCGTCAGGATGAAGAAGAAAACGATACGGAAAAAGGTTTTGCGAATTGCAGATGGAACAGTCTTGCGAGGGTTCTCTGTCTCACCGGCCGCAATGCCAACTAGTTCGGTTCCCTGGTAGGAAAATCCGGCCTGAATAAGGGTCGACCAGAATCCAACAAATTTAGCAACCGAATCGTGGCCTTGAATCAAATAGGGAAAGAATGGACCAGGGTGCACCCAGTACCGGAAGCCAATATACCCCTCTTTACCGACGCCGGCATTCATGCAGATCGAGAAGATCATGAAGCCAACCACGGTAATAACCTTGATACTCGCAAACCAAAACTCGATTTCACCATAGAAGGCCACGGGCATCATATTCAAAATGATAATCACGACCCAGAAAACGGCAATGAAGATGGAGATCGAAATACTGCTGTCCCAAAACTGGATGATTAAACCGGTTGCGGTCAACTCTAGCGCAAATGTCGATGCCCATGAGAACCAATAGATCCAACCCATAGCAAAGCCCAGACTAGGGTCAATCAGGCGAGCAGCGTATGATGTGAAGGCACCGGGAATCGGAATATATGTTGCGATCTCTCCAAGAGCGGTCATGACCGAGTAGACAATTGTTCCGACGAAGATGTAGGCGATGAGAGCACCCACAGGGCCACCATGAGCAATGGCAGTGCCGCTACCAATGAATAAACCGGTACCTATTGTGCCGCCTTCGAAGACAATCAGTCTGAAAATTCTGATTTTGATGGACAACATGGACAACATCACCAAACTCACCAATGGCAATCATCTGCAGATGTCTGCTCTTCAGCTTCCGCTTGAGATCCGGCAGCGGATTCGCTTCGCGCTGGGCGCCATGCTTCTCGTAGTCGATATCATAGTTCGTGCTCTGTGCTTGGATTTGCACAGGCATTTCAGCGCTCAGCTTTCCCTCTGACTTATACGGGGCCATGTCTGCTGGGGGCAAGGCAGATTGGAGAGCTTCAAGGTGTGATCAAGATGAAAAAGAAAAGATCCGACGAGACTGTAACGAGTATCCACTCAACAAAGCCAACGGGATCGTCCGAAGACAGGCTTTTCCTCGGTGGAGCAACACAAGACTACGCCGGTAACAACTTGAGGGGAAATAAATTTTATGTAAAAGAAAGAGGAATTCGAGGAGAAACAAATGGGGTTCATTCTATTATATTCCATTATTCTACATCTCTTCTCGGAAAAACAAACAATTTTTCTCTCTCCCGCACCACCGGGTGTGGGCCAATTTGCGGGAAGAGTTTTCTTTGGTGGCGACTCACTTTGCCCCCCCTTAGTAAACAATTTTGAAACCATTTTTGTGCAAATTTTTATTGATACTAGATATTTTGTTTTCAATCTCTGATCTATTACAATATTTATTATCTAATGTGCTTGTTATACCCCGTACATTGGTGTAGATACGACAAACGCCTATGTTCATAGATGAGTTAACAGAGTAGATAGACTCGATTTCTGTATAAAGTTTATTTTTTAGAAGACACTTCTGATCCTCGTTTCTATTATACTTTTGTCTTTACAAGACTTTAAACATCTGGCTGAACTAAGGATCTAATAATTAATTATGTTGTGGCCACACGCTTGGCAGCGGGCTTGGCGGAGTCGGGATGCCGTTTGCGGAGATAACCGTAGGGCTAGTCATAGGAATGACAATGAATCTTTCAATTTAAGAGTAGAGAAACATACAGCCTGTGCTTTTTAGTTTCTCTTTTTCTTCGTGCATGAAGTGTTTTTTTCTAGTGACATTCCATCTGCGTAGCATTTATGTAACAGGTATGCTATCACTCACGAAATTTGATTTTTGATCAACGGGATTGTTGGATGGTCGGGGTTTAGCTTTGAAAATCCCGGAGTCCCACATCTTCGGGGGCCGCCCCGGAGGCGACTATGCCTTATAATTGTGGAGAGCAGACTGAGACTGCTAGTAGGGTTATTTTCCCTTTAGTTCACTCTTATCTTGCTTGTGTCATTTTCTTTGGACCCGATTTCTGATAACTTGGGTGCATTGCTTGCATGTTTGGCTTCTTTTGCGTATCTGTAACAAGAAACTTTTGATCTATGTATAAGTACAGATGCATTGAAACGAGACGATGGAGCAATCGAGTCCAAATAGCAGTTAGAGAACCAACATAGAGGCATGCAATTTCTTATCCAACGAGGGAAATAGGGATGAATAATCTTTGCCGACAATGATAGTCAATAGGACCAAAGGCCACGATAGCATGCTTTGTCACCCGTCTTCTTGCATATCCCGAAACAAGTTTAGGCACCGGGGGGAGAGATTAGGAAGAGATAAGAAGATGTCTATGCAACGTGACGCGGTATTGCAGTAAAAGTGGCAATCGCTAATGCCACAATATCGACAATTGACAAGATTTTTCCTATAGACACGGACATTAGGGTAGGCCAGTTTTGTATCTGGGGTAGTACCAAATGAGTAGTCCGCAGTGTAAAGTAGAGTTGTATACAGGCTCGTGCATGGCAATTTACTAGGAAGCAAAGAATCAAACACTTTTTAAACAGTGCTCTAGTAGTGGCATTTGATTAAAGGCAGGGATATCCTTTTCCTGTATTTGTTGATCTAAGGAATCGGGGGCGCTTACCGCGTCCACAGTGAATCCTAGAAGACTCTGTAGATTAGACAAGGTTTGGGAAGAATGTTGCGAGAAACGAGGATGTGACTAAGTGTTGGAGGATTAAACGGATCCTAGGGTCACCCCTACGCCTATCTTTAAGGTTAGTAGCAAAAGATTTCCAATTTCTGGGTTTAGTGGGTTAACCGTTCCAACCGCCCAACATCACACCACACCTGTGAGGGTTTGCTCAAAGAAGGCCATCACCACGCCCAGGGATAACAACAAACATCACCACGTCATGTGCTAGTTGAAAAGCAGGCCAGCTACGGATGTTATGCTCTCTTCTGAAATCATAAAGCCTAGATAGAGAGACATGGTTCTATGCAATTGATGTGTTTTGTTGGTTCAATTGCTGGTTCAAAGATAATACAGTCTTTTAGCTAGTCCCGAAGATACAACTCTCGGGAGATATTTTAGAGACCCTGTGACTTGTCTACATAGTCGCTACAGATTCGGTTCACGACCGAAAAAAAAGACTCAAAGAGAGGAGAAAATATTAAAGGTTGTAAATCAAATGGAAATCTTGAATGTAGATTGCATGATGCTAAAAGAACGCTGTAGAAACCGGCTGATTAGTGCAAAACATTAATCACAACAATCATAGCTGATTTCCACCCCTTTTTACACATTTGATTATCTTTAAAAAGATCTGAAGAAGATAAAGAATTAAACAAATTCAGTGCAGTGCTCACCACCACTCCATACCTACATTAGGGATTTCATGCGTAAGGATAGGATTGTGTCAGACTGGACTTTGCAGTACGACTCGCTTTTGGTTTAAAGGTCCAAACAGCCTCTTAAGTCCCATCCAAGGTGTGTTGATCGGACTATCCGCCCCAGTATACAAGAAAAGATCATAGATCCATCCCCCGAAGGTGCAGCCTAGTATTGGTGAAACCACAGGCACCTAAGACGATGGCTGTAAGCTGATAAAATCTACAAAACCTGATGCATATAATGCCCAGATAAAACTTACCCAGAAGTAATAGTCCCCTGCAGTCCACACTTCATGTCCATATCCAATCATGTAAGACATCAGCCGAGGCCCAAAGTCCCGTGCCAGGTTGATGGCATATCCGGTCTCCCATCCAAAGCAAGCGCCAATTCCAAAGATAACGAAGAACAGCGCCAGAGGCATCAGCGGCCCGGCGCCAAGATTGCCGTCGTCTTTCAGAGCGAATATCATGAACATCAAGACCGCGCTGGCAATGAACTCGGAGAAGAACTGCCCTGTCTTTGTCATGAATTCTGCGGGGTAGGTGCAGAAGATGCCGCCCGTTGCTGTTGTCGAGTAGCCGGGGACTGTGCGGATATTTGGCCCACCCTCGTAGGTGTTGATGGCTGACTTGTAGTTACCATACACAATCGCAGAACCGCACATTGCGCCAAAAATCTGCGCTAGTACGTACACGGGGAGTTTGTGCCAGGAGAAGCCGCGGAGGACGCAATTTGCAAATGTCACGGCGGGATTAATGTGACCTCCTGATGCCCCGCTGGCGTATACCCCGAGCATGACGCCGAGCCTGATGAGTTTGGTTGGTTAAAAGGGAGCATGGAGAGATGATTTAGGAAGAAGAAGAGCCTTACCCCCACCCCCAAGAGATAGATTGGTAGTCACCCTTCTGGCCATGACTAAGTAGCACCTGGGCAACAACTCCATCCCCAAATAAAATCAAGATCATCGTCCCAAAGAACTCCGAGAAAGCATCGCGGCAGTACTCCCTCACTTTGAACCAGAGTAGGGGGCGAGTATAAGGGCTTTCGATTTCCGGGTTGATGTGATGGATGACCGTTTTGTCCTTATCAGTCAGACACAGTGAGCCACAGCCACTGTCACGAATAGCCGAGGAGAGAGTTTCACGGTGGACTTTTGACATTGGATCTTGCTCAAGCTCCTTCCAGGTAGCCATTGAAAGAGACCAAGCCCCGGGGGCCAGGGTTGGGGCTTCGAGTTGATATAGCACGACCAACTGAGGTAATCTCGCCAACCACACAAAGTGATAAGGAAGTTCTTCTGTTATATCAACGGCACAGAAGTAGGAACGACTGTGTAACCAACCCTTTGCACTCAATCTGTGCTCTCCTTAGTACAAGCGGGTCGGTCGATTGGCTGATGCAGGGTCTTATCCTGGAAGAGAGAGTGTGTGTCTGTGTGTCTTGTCCTCCCGGTTCCAAGCTCCAGAGCTTTAGAGGGCGTGCAAGCTTGCAGGGAAGATATTAGCAGAAATCAGATCCGAATTGACTCGGAAAAATCAAGTACACAAGTTCCTTATATTGCATTGGCTGGGCCAGCCACGGTCCCTTTTGTCGCCGTGTTTTTTTTTTTTGTCTTCCGCACAAAGCAAACTTTTCTGACAGCGCATCTCTTCTCATAGTTTATTGCAAAGGCCGTTTGTAGAAAAACCGTTTGGCCTGGGTGGCCGGAGGTAACTGTCCGATCCCGGTTGGGTTGTTTCCTCTCCTTTGGGTACTTCTTGGACACCGCAATGTTGTGAATAGCTCCCGCTTACCGGTATTTGCCATAACTATCATGACTGTAGGAAGAAGCGGGTATGTCTTCTGTTACTCATCTTCAACTTTTCGGGTACCAAACTTTACGTAGGCCCAATTGCAATTTTCGAGAAAGTCCAAACTGTGTCACCTTAACATAGCGGTAGGCTTCTGTAAATGGAGGCACGAGGAGCGAAAAAGAGATTGGTCTTCCCCCACGATGATGATAAGGGTAGTATTTTATCGCTTTTCGTTTCTTGTTGGCAGTGACACAATTGACCGCTGACCGTGTGACTATCTGCTAAGAGGTAGGATCACCAAGACCGGGGTTATCGGATTTGACTCTGCGGATGTGGTAGAAGTGATGTCTTGTGCTCCAGCGGTTAACACCGCAGTGTTCATTAAAGAAATTTATAAGCTGAATTAGGCTTGCAGATAAAATTTTCAATTCCCAACCGTTGAATAGTTGTGATCTGGACCGTTTAGTCGGCAAATGTCTGGCTGGCCTGCCGGTGCTGCTTATATGACATTGGAATAAGACCGAGTCAATGCGTAATTCCCCACCCAATTTGGATCTGACACTTTGTCAAATAAACCGAGTCGTTCATCGTCTGCTGATTTCCCCCCATAAGATGGAGGAAGGTCATGCTGACAGGATTGGAAGGAAATTTGGGATGAAAGGGTTGGTTTCACGAGGATGTCTTTTCCTAAATTAGGTCAAAGTGCACTCCTAGATAATCTGACAATTCAATTCCAAGAACGGATCGACACGAAGAACCAATACAATACGTCGCACAGTCCGTTCTCACTTCTCCATCTCATATCTGACCAGGGAAACATCCCCAATCTCTTCTCTCGGCGTCTTCCCCTCATTCTTCAAATTAGCATCCCGCTGTGTGACGGTAAAACTGTTATGTGTAGAGGCTTCTTATATATGTGATTAGGATCTCCCGCTGTAGATCGATTTCTTCTGCGCTTTGGTTTGATCGTTGAATCACAGGTTTGACATCTTGTGTATGTGCCAGTAGACGAATCATATGCTTTCCTTCCTCACAGATTTCTCCATAACACCTAATAGCCATGCAGCCACCAGAGACTTTTGTGGGATCAATTGATCAAGGCACTACGAGCACCAGATTTCTAATCTTCAACCGCGCGGGTGAGCCAGTAGCATCACATCAAGTTGAATTCAGCCAAATATACCCGATCCCGGGGTAAGTTATAGTCCGATCCACAGGCCAGACCTAAAGCCCAGCTTGTGTGCAATTTTAACCATTCCTAGCTGGCACGAACATGACCCCCTCGAGATTATGATCTCAGTAGAGACCTGTATCGAAGAAGCCGTTCAGAATTTCGAAGCGCAAGGTTACAATCGAAGCAGCATCCAAAGCATCGGGATAACCAACCAACGTGAAACGACCATAGTCTGGGACCACAAGACCGGCGAGCCCCTGTACAATGCTATTGTATGGACAGACACACGCTCCCAGTCGATTGTCGTAGAACTGAAACAGAAACCAGGGGCAGCACAGATCCAGACCCTCTGCGGTCTGCCGCTGTCAACTTACTCGTCGGCTACAAAATTGCTCTGGATGTTGGCGCATGTCCCGAGAGTGAAGGATGCATTTATCCGCGGCACACTGGCGTTTGGTACCGTCGATTCTTGGCTGGTATATTGTTTGAACGGTGGCGTGGCTGCCAACGTGTTTGTCTCAGATTCGACAAACGCGTCACGGACCATGTTTATGAACTTGGAGACGTTACGTTATGATGAGACGCTTCTGGAATTTTTTGGGATCAGATGGAACGTTCATTTACCTAGGATTGTGCCTTCGTCTGATCCGACGGCATACGGGGTTGTTGCTTCTGGGGCTTTGGCGCAGGTTCCGATTATGGGATGCCTGGGGGATCAGTCTGCCGCATTGGTTGGACAGAAAGGGTTCTCGCCTGGAATGGCCAAGAACACTTATGGCACTGGATGTTTTCTTTTGTACAATGTTGGTGACAAGCCAGTGTTTTCGACACATGGATTGCTGGCTACGGTAGCCTACCACTTTGGTGGAAAGCCCATCTATGCACTAGAGGGGAGCATTGCTGTTGCTGGGTCTGGCATCAAATTCCTGCAGAATAATTTGAATTTTTTCCAGGAATCTAAGGAGGTCGATGACCTTGCCTACTCGGTGGACGACAATGGTGGATGTGTGTTTGTCACTGCCTTCAGTGGACTTTTTGCACCTTATTGGATTGATGATGCGAAAGGGACAATCTGTGAGTTTATGACTACCAGACTGTTAAATTTATTCTGACAGTGTGTACAGTTGGTATCACCCAACACACCCAGAAGGGCCACATCGCACGCGCTACCCTAGAGGCAACCTGCTTCCAGACTAAAGCAATTCTAGACGCAATGGAAAAAGACAGCGGCCATACACTCTCCGAACTGGCTGTAGATGGGGGTATGAGTAACTCGGACTTGGCAATGCAGGTAGGAAATTATATCTTCTTATCCATCAATGAGTATTTGAACAAGAATTGACCCCAGATCAAATATAGACCCAAGCAGATCTGATATCCATCCCTGTCTACCGTCCTGAGATGCGTGAGACTACAGCTCTCGGTGCAGCAATCGCAGCTGGCCTTGCCATTGGACTTTGGCACAACTTTGCCGAGCTGCGAGATCTCAATCGTTCTGGTGGTGTGGTCTTCGATCCCCAGGTCCCGCTACAAGAGAGCGCTGCCAAATTCGGACAGTGGGAAAAGGCCGTAGAAATGAGCAGAGGCTGGATGCTCAAGGTGACAGAAAGCAGGAATTTCATCGTTTCTGGATCAAATAATTGAGTGGAGCGCTGTTCGTAATTTATGGCGCAACACTAGCAAGGCCACAGACATAGAACATAGCCTGCTTCATAGACATGCAAGAGGTTGCTGAGGCGGGGGTGGGGGTGGGTCGTTAGGGTCCGTTGGTTCATATCCATTTGATGAACCCATAACTTGAGAATGCGCAACCTCCCATGAACTCCAGCCGTTAGTGAGTTGCTCCAAGAATGTAAATTATGACCGGGCTCCGAGGTGAACAATAAAATAAGATATAGCGGGCATTAGGCACTTTAAACAGTGACTACTAGTCTACTATTTGGCACTTGCAGCTTACAAGTTGGAATAACCTGACAACCTGACAGCTTTAAATAGTATAATTAGTATTTCTAAACGACAAAACGTCTTATCCCTCACTCCTAGCTATTACTACAAGCAGCCAGAAAGATACTAGAAACCACTCGTAAAATCTCATCTGACTCCATGACTCCCTGACTCCTACTCCGCCTGTCAGAGTACTTAGACATAAGGTCAGCCTCTGGATTTTTTTTTCAGTTCTGCCTGAAATACAAGTACAAGTAGAAAAAAAATGGCGCTATACATTCTACTCAAAACAGCATAATTCGCTTGCAACACCAGAAATACTACCATTGAACTCTCCTCAAGAGCTTTTGGAAACGCCATGTCTAACATGACTTGTTTCCAGAATGGCCTTTATTGGCGGCGTGTTGGGCGATTCGCCGGTCAACATAGTACACAGCACATAAAATAAACTGGTTGGTGATGGTGGGTTTAAGGTCGCTTCGGAAAACACTTGTATATTTCCAATAGCGCTTTCAGCATCGAGGCGCTAACCGAAACCCCGGGTGTAGCACGTTGTGGTTGTGAGGCTGCAACACCCCCTGAGATGATTTGTGTCACGGTGCGAACCGTGATGCTTAGTAAGAGGAAGATCACGGCACGTGATCTCCGACCTGGTTATCTGAACTTCAGTTCTAGATCCTGTTGTAGCTCTTCGAGCTACGTCTTGTATAATAGCCTGCTCCTGCCTGTACCTGTCAATTGGAATCTGATCTGTTATGACCTGTTTCTACCAGTCATCTCCTATCATACCGTCCTGCCAGCCCGCACCCTGACACTAGATTATAGCTAGGACAAACCTCTTCATCAACAAGTTCCTTCTGAGGAATTGGAGGACCTAAGTTTATTGGTAACTACCAGGGAGACTTTTTGGCGAAGGAAAACATAGAGCGCCTCGATATCAAGGTCAGCCGCTGAATATGTGACATTAGCCTATCCAAACGTTATTAGAATGCTATGGAGATGATTTAGCACAAGGGGAAAAGTGTAGGAAGTTGAGCTAGACGTTCCCTACATAGCCGTCGGGAGGCTAGTGAATTTTAACTAAGCACGACCCCCTACCTACCTAACTTAATCTGATTCCAAGGCATTTTGATCACCGCCTCGTTTCTTCCACATATAAACAGAAAAATATTATTAAACAATAGAGACCCACGTTAACTAATACATACTGGTATACGGTAAATTAGTAAAATGAGTATACAATTCAAGATAAGCGGTTACTTGGCTATAAAACCTACCTAGATACTTACAAGGTATTGTAAGGAGATACTATGGCTAGAAAGTGAATTTAGGAAATTACAAGACGGAGGAAGAATATTTCTAGCTAATAGGAGAGTACGTATTACTAAAAAGTATGTTCGTTATAAAGGACGAAAAATCAGGGAAAATCCAATAAGCAAGTTGTTATTGTCAATTTATTTTAATACGAAGAACGAGCCAACGATAAGTTCTAGGAACTAATATACTTGTAAAACTCATGGAATTTCTCACAAACTAAATCGCGGTATTTTCGGTCTCGGCCCCAAATTTCCTTGTCATAAATCTATTCTCTAGGTTTAAATACCCAGACAATATAGTTAATGTAACCGCCGGGTAAACAGTCTTCATTATCTTAGTTACTCTCCAGTAGGCGAGGAGCTTAAGGACTACCTTACACCCCTTATCTCCAAGACTCTGCAAGAATTCCCCTTCAAGACGTAACTAAAGCAGCATTGCTGCCTTCTAGGCCTACTACGCCGCCTAAACTACATGTTGTTCTTTTAAAAATGGCAGCTCACACTTAAGAGGCAAATGGCTCGATTTTGTTACGCAAAATTTGACGCAGATATAGGCCATACATTGTTTGCTCACCTATAGAATCTTTTGTTTGTAGGATATAGTTAGAAAGAAAATAAATTGTTTGGGAAATAAAGGTAACTAGTGGCACATGGCTGTCTATGCTGGATTCACAACAACTTCTTATTGAAGGCACTCTTCTTCTGTATCGTTATGCTAGGGTTGGCAATCAGAAGCGGTGCCTTGTATAGTCCTTAGTTTTGGGACATTTGCTTGGAGGGCGCCTTTCCCACGAAACCTTACTATCGATTACTTAAAAAAAAAGTTCATTTTGACCATGATCCAAAAGCCAAAGGCAGGGTATATATTCATGTCTGAAAAATTTCGCACTGCAAGTCGAAGTAATCGTGCCAAGCGCCCAACACACCTTCGTGTATTGGTGCGCCCCACTCAACGATAATTTTCGAGGTAATAAATGCATTCAACTCCATATTTACATATAAGCACCATAACTATCTACAACCCAATTTCCACCATTGCTATCTCTTGCCGCCATTAAAGCTTCGTGTTCAGTATCAGCTAGATCCCTAGTCTTTTGGGCCTGTTGTGTAGCTTCTAAATCCTTGGCATGTTTTGCATGCATGCGCTTCAACTTTTTAGAATCAGCCTCTCGCCTAGCCACCATCTTCCTATTTGCGTATATAGGTGATAGTACCGAGGCCCTAGACCCAAGAATAGATCTACCATTTCTCGGGGCATTTACAGTAGAAATGGCTATACGAGCCTTCTTTAATTTGGCCCTTAGCAATGCATTTTCTTGGGACAAAAGAGTATTTGCATCCATCAATACCAGTAGTTGATTCCTTTTGACCACCATTTGGGTTGGTATAGTTAGCAAAAGGTGCTAGCACCTTTTGCCGTTTACCTTGGCCAATTTGGTAGCCAGTTTTATCCCAATTAAAGATCTTATAGGGTCGGAATTGATGCTTTTCAAATAGCATACGGAGGCTATTAAACCAAAGTAACATTGGGGCGTATTACTCACTATCAACCCTCACTTCTTCGGCCATTTTTAGGTTGATATAGGGTATCTCAGGTGGTAATCTTTGTATATAGCGGTATACCCACATTGGGCCTACCACCTGATCGTTGCCGGCGCGTTATAGAATTACATTTGCAGTCTTTTCAATGAGGGATGGTGGGTATCCCTATTTTAGATATATAGGGCATCGATCCAGGTTTTCAATGCCCTTTCCTAGATAGGATTTAGGGTCTTTTTGGCGCTTGTAGCATTGGTTTTACTACCGCGCCCGTGGATACGGGCGCCTAGTAGCTGGTACGGAACCCTGATATCAAACCTAAGGTTTAATATCTATTCCCGCGCCAACGGGGCGATTTTAGGATTTTTGGCTTGACGAAATGCATTGATACCCTTTGAAATTCGATCCTCGAGAGTTTCAATTTGATCGGCCATCGTGGTAGAGTGTGAAACGCTAAGAAAGTTGATGTGAACTTGAAAAATTATCGTTGAGTGAGAATTATCGTTGAGTGGGGTGCACCAATACACGAAGGTGTGTTGGGCGCTTGGCACGATTATCAACCACAGCTCAAGCAACACCCGTCGTGGCAGCACTGTGCGCAGCCTCTTCGCCCTCCTTCAGGAAAACGCAATTCAGCTCAGAGCCAGGACTGAGGGTAACTTCAAAGTGAAGCACTGGATCTTCAACTTTGCCTTTCCCACCAACTGGCAGCGCACTAATGCGCTCATAAACTTGCAGGATCCGAAGAACAGTGTACCTCATCTCGATTATAGCAAATTGCTGCACAATGCAAATTCGCGGTCCACCTTTAAATGGAATGAAATGCCATGGCCTGGGCTGCCAGCCGGAAACCCACCGGTCAGGAACCTACTCCCCAGGTTCGAAATAGTTCTCCGATCCCGGGCCATCATACAAGTCAGGATCCCGCTGCATCAACATCGTCGAGTAGAAAATGCGCGAGTTTGCGCGAACTCCCACAGGCGCTAGCCCGTCCACTCCACCACCACGTGGAAGCGTCGTATCGCGTAGAGAGTAGCGCACTTTGAATGGCACAACTGGATATAAACGCATCGTCTCATGCAGCATTGCGTTGAGGTACTTCATTTCTTTGAGATCGGTGTAGCTGGGTTTCTGGGCCTTGGCACCGACGCCGAGTCTGTTGTGGATCTCGTCGCGCAACTTCGCTACGACTTTTGGGTTGCGAGAGAGCTCGAAGATGCAAAAGAATAGCGTTGCGGCTGTTGTGTCGCGACCTGCGAGGAGGACAGCGATGAGTTGGTCACGGAGGACGCGGGGATCACGGGTGAAGCTGGCTAGGGCATCGAGAAAGGTCTCGCTCCTTGAGATCTTCTCTTTGAGTTCGCCAGCTGAGTGGGAAAGGACGGTTTCAAAATATGGCTGGATGAACTCGTCTATAATCTAAGGTTCTTTCGGAATTCAACGCGTGACATCACGTTGCTAGAGACACTGTTTTAGGGTAAGGTTGTAGATTAGCTTTTGCAAGGCTCCAATAAAAGGCTGTACTTGCGTCGTACAGGATCGAGCATCACTCACCCGAAATGGAAGTACTCTGCTTGGCGCTGTTGCACATATCTGAACGCTTCAGCAAATCGCGTTGCTGGGTTTTCTAAGCTGTTTGTACCCTTGCCGAGCAGGTAATCTGTTGTTGCATCGAGAGTATACCGGAAGAATAGAGATCAGACGTCCACTATCTTGCTGCTGCTGAGTGAGGAACTGCCGCCGAGAAGCGGGATGAGTTTCTGAACATGCTTCTCGAAGATCTCAGTGTCGATGATGCGGTCACGTACGAACATTGGACGGATCAGCTGACGGGAGCGAGACCATAATTCCCCGTCTGTGACAAAACTGCTGTCGCCTAGGAACTCCTTCCACTCTTGGTGGAAGGACTCGCCCTTACCATTGTCGGCGAACTGGCCGGTGAGAAGTGCCTTGATATTCTCTGGGTCTTTGGTGATGATCATGCCGGCGTCGAGTTCGGCTGTCTTCACATTTGTTAGGCCACCTGCATGCCCAACTTTTGAATCCCAGAATTCCATGTCGCGGTTTACTTGATTGGCTTGGTAGCCTTGGAAGATGAAGTCAAGAGCGTACGGAAGATGGAACTCAATTTTAGGAGCCCTTACACCTAGACGGGCAATTTGCGCTGAAGCCTGAAACTTGTGGAATACGCAGAATGCACTGAATAGTCCCAGAAGCAATAGTGAGGTCTTGCTGAGCATCATCCCTGTGAGAAAGTCTTCGATCATGGCGTCGTTGCACTGGGCCAAATTGGGTTTAGTCTGCCTTCTGGCTTCGAGGAGGCACGTTTAAAGTAAGAACATTACAAGTAAAATGTTAGAAAACGTATTGGAGGAAACCCTAATTTATGAAGATGGATTTGTCAAACAGTGCGCGCCATATGGGTTTCAGCATTCATCAATCCCAGGGCACAAACACCCCAATTTTCCAGATCATGTCGTATAATCTTGTGGTATCCAATGATATGTATTCCCCAAATCCTAAACAGGTGTAAAAGGATAGCCTAAAGGAGTTGGGCTTGCGAATCCCGCTTTATGTGACTTAATACTTTGTTCTTAAATCTCTCTTCCAAGGTTTGCTTTGATATCTCAGTTCAGGGCTTGGCTCGGCACAAATCCTCACTGGGATCTCCCATTGGGATCTAGGTGTGATCTCGGTTTCATACTGTATATGTAATTCTTTTGGGGACACTGAAGATCTAGAGAAGATGGCTGCATGGCAAAGGCATGATACCTCGGTGGGCAGGGATTGATGGCATATGATTCCGAGAGGAAAGATCACCAGTGCTTTGTGCACTCTCCTATAGCCAAACGAATGTCTCTGTGCCACGCGCCCAACACACACATACCCTGTGTTGGTGCACCCCAGTCAACGATAATTGTCACAACGATGAAATAAATTAGGCACATTTTAAAAGGTGTGCCCATATGAAAGGTACACAGGAAAGAAAGTTTAAATTATTCTTTCTCATCAGCCCTCGAACTTGCTCAAAGAGAAATTAGAGCATTAAAATATGATAGTTCTAAAACAAACTAACTAGTTAACATAAAAGAGTGAGAATCATTTCAAACACACAACTAGATGTAACATAGTCCTTCAATATTCTATTGCATTAAGAATATCTTGCTGCTATGAAAACCAAATTAAAGTCTTTTCAAATGAGGTGTGTAGACATATACTCCCTTTCACTATATAGCGGGTTTAAAAAATAGATATAATCAATTTAGTATCACACAGTGTTGGGCGATTGGCACTGTTATGTGCACTCTCTTCATCAAGGCCAGAGGCAGTGAAAGAGGCTTAATCTTTCAGGCGCAACATATTCATGCTTTAGGCCACTTTCTTAAGAAGAGCACTCCTTTCTCAGGATCAGTGGACCAGTAAGTTCAATGTTCTTTGTCTGGATGCTTCTCTTTTGTGTGCTGAAACCAGTTAACCCCATTCATCGCAACACAGCTCAATACTTTAGTGGGAGAATGAATAATAGCCATTGTGCATATATAACCCAGTCTTGGTAGACTCAAACTCCACTCCTGCTTCTGCCTTTCAACTACACAATTTTTTTTCCCTATTTGTCTGATTATCAACACATGATTTTTTAATGCCTGTAGGGAAAAGCAAGAGCTCTTTTTGTTTGGTAGCAAGATCGACCTTGACAGCAGATGTGGTGGTTGTTTGCATTGTATGTACTGCCTCACCACACCGCCGGCGGCCAAGCACAGCCACGTGATCAAACTCCGTTCTGGTCATCGGGTCTTTAGCTTCACTTCAATCTGCTTGCTTAAAGCCTTACTTTCCCTACCCGAACTTGATACTGGTCTACTAACCCCATTTCTTACCTCGACAACTACTACAAACCGTTTTCATCGCATCTTCATTGTTAGTTGCGCTGATAAGATCCGAAACACCTTTATCGGGTGGCGCAAGTTCTTTAATCAGCACTGCTCTCTTTTTGTGAATTTCTCACCAACCTGTCACTTTTCCCTGAATTCACAATCGCCTTCACCATGCTGCCTCAAATCACTTTGGATACGCCTCTTGCGCAAGCAGTCGCAAACGTCATCCAGCCTAAATTAGTGGAGATGGGTTGGAGTGATGGTCAAGAGTCACCACTGATCGAATACATCGTTCTCATGCTGGTCAACGGCAAGACCGAAGAGCAAATCGCCACTGAACTTTCAAACGATTTTCTTGGCCTCCAGGAAGGCGACACTGCGGCGCTCGAGTTTTCACAATGGCTTTTCAATCAAGTCGAGATGCTCAACCAACAAATCAACGGGGTTGTTCCAGCCTCGGCTAACGCGACCATGTTGAATCCTTCGGCAATGGAATTTGACAACTCAGGCCAAGCGATGCCTAATCCATTTGGAGAGACCAACGGGCAAGATGCTGAGATGGGCGAGGCCGGAAATGAGTCGATGTAAGTTTTTACCATGCCTTTCAGCCGCTGTCTACATCATGCTGACAGTGCTATTCAATAGCCCCACCGGACCGAAAGCGATGCGCAACGGCAGAGGTGGCAAGGGGAGAATGTTGAACCAAATCAATCGAAACCTAGACCGTGGCTCGGATGCGGCTCTGCATCGTGTGCGCGGACAAGGAAACGGGCGCATTGGTCACAACGCTCGGGGTCAAATGAGAGGCGCCGGACAGCAAAGTGGTCGCGGTGGCCGTGGCATGGGAATTCCAGGCAATCCCATGATGCAAATGACCCCCGAAAACCAGATGCAGCTTATGTCGATGTTAGAAGAACAGGCCCGACTGATGTCTCAGTTCATGCCCGGCTTCATGCCACCCGCTGTTAACCCTGCTTTCCAAACTGGTGCCCAGAATGGCTCTCATGGTCGTTCGCTCTTCAATCGGGTGGAGCGAGGTGGCCAGCGTGGAGGCAAGCGTGGCTACAACAAGTCGAGAGTGGCAGAAGGCGCTGATGTGGACATGGACAGCATGACGGGTGGTGAACAAGATGAAATTAACCCCGACAGTGTTTGTCGCTTCAACCAACGATGCGCGCGCCAGGATTGCCCATTCGCTCATCAATCACCTGCCGCACCCGAAGGCACTTCGATCGATCCTTCTGACACTTGTTCATTCGGTGCAGCTTGCAAGAACAAGAAATGTACCGGGCGCCACCCTTCACCAGCAGTACGATCTGCCCACCAGGCCGAGGCTATGTGTCGGTTCTTCCCTCACTGCACTAACCCCACCTGTCACTTCAAGCACCCGAGCATGCCAGTCTGCCGCAATGGAGCCGACTGCAAGACTGAAGGATGCAAGTTTACACATGTTGAGACCCCCTGCAAATTCAACCCCTGCTTGAACCCCAAGTGCACCTACAAGCACGCCGAGGGTCAGCGCGGTGCTTACGCCGACAAAGTGTGGACTCCACGCTCTGGAGAACATGTCAGCGAGCGCAAGTTTGTTGCGGATGTGGATGGACCTCAAGAGTTGATCAAGCCGGAGACCGAGGAGAACACCCAGCGCCACGAACTGACTGCGTGACTCCGTCTTACATGACACGATGAAGAAAAAACACTGTTCAAAAATCAAGAATCAGAAAAACAAAGATCCCACAACCTTCTGTTTCCGAAGCGAAGAATACCATGTACAATCCGATCTTGACCAATGAACGAGGAATGGCTGGAGGGAAGGGCGTTGATACTCTTTATGCATTTGCTTTTGTTTCAGATATTACTATCTGTCCTGTTCATAGATTCCCCCGTTGATCTTAAAAAGAATAATACCGAAGCGAAGATAAATTCGCGAATGTCTCACGAATCATGATGCGAACTTGTATGTTGTAAGACATCACGGGGACCCGGGTGGGCTCCAGGCCCGCCTCCCCGCAGGGCTTATGTAAGACCGGAAGGCTCCGAGGACCTTCGGGTTTAGCTTGAATACTCCAACCAACTGCGGACCAGACATTGCCCCGATTAGCAGAGATGCGACTACCATGTGTCTCTAGGGCACTAAGACCGAGACAAAGGCAATTGATAATTCTCCTCAATGGTCAAAAACGTACATACACCGCTGCCGTGCTTGGCGGTGGCATCACAGGCCTCACAACCGCCTGGCAACTCGCGCAAGACCCCACATGCCGAACAATCAACCTGTTCGAGAAAACGGACCGGCTCGGTGGTTGGATCAACTCCGAAACGGTCCCTGTCGATGGTGGTAATGTCGTGTTCGAGTATGGGCCGCGGACGTTAAGGAGCTCGCTGCCAGGATCACTCCCTCTGCTTTACCTAGTGAGTATTGCTGCCATGTACGCACTTGCAATTGAAACAGCTTGATATGCTGACCTCTTTCAAAGGCTATAAATCTAGGCTTGTACAATGACCTCATTGTTACCCCGAGCACGAGCCCCGCAGCCCAGAATCGCTACATCTACTACCCAGACCGTCTCGTTCGCATGCCGACACCGAAACCTAAACTTTCTTTTGGGCAGAACTTCGACAGCTTTGTGAATACTATGAAGGAGCCAGTTTTCAACAAATTTATTCCGGGAATGGTGAAAGACGTCTTCACTCCCCCTCGGCACCCAACTGAATGGGCGGAGGATGAGTCAGTTGCGGATTTCATCGGACGTCGTTTTGGCCCCAACATTGCAAACAACATAGTCTCCGCTGTGTTTCATGGAATTTATGCTGGTGATATAGATCGATTGAGTGCCCAGACATTGTTGGGTAGCGTCCGCAACCTTGAGGGAGGCATTGGGGGCATTGGCGGGTTGGTCTCTGGTGGAGTTACGGCATCTCTTATCTCCAGGTCGATCTCCAAAACAAACTCTCGAAATTTGGATGATTTTATGGCTATCGATGTCATGCCTGCAGGCCCTGAATTAGTGCGCCGTCAGCAAGATTTAGAAGTCCTCGCGGCTGGAGCTACTACTTTCACATTTAAGAGGGGAGTTGCCCAGCTTATTGAAGCACTGATCGCTTCTTTGGAAGCATCCGGCAAAGTCCACTTCCGAATGAACACGGACGTCAAAGCTTTGAGTGCATGGGAAGGTTCAAGCAGGATTGCGGTATGTGAATCACTCTGCTTTGCCATGCTACCTAGCTCCCTGGGCCCTGAGATTGACGCTGACTGTCAATAGATGGAATATTGGTCAGCCAGGCACGGTCAAAACAAGACGTTTGACTATGAATATGTCATTTCTACTATCCCCCCAGTTGCACTTGCGAACGTCTTGCGCAAACCCGAGCAGTCACAGGCCAAGCTGAGCCCTGTCGGCTTGACCCCATCTCTACTACGCAAACAGGACTACGCCGTGACGGTAATGGTCGTTAATCTCTATTACCCAAACCCCAACCTTCTACCCGTGGAAGATGGCTTTGGGTACCTCATACCGCGATCGATACCCTATGAGCAAAACCCAGAATGTGCACTTGGTGTCATCTTCGCCTCGTCCTCTAGTGTAGGGAACGGAACGGATCCTTCGTCATCTGAACTCAGCCAAGATTCCGCACCTGGAACCAAACTTACCATCATGCTAGGTGGACATTACTGGGATGGCTTTGAAGAGTATCCAGACCATGATACCGCAGTGAAAATGGCCCGCGACATACTCAAGAGACACATGAATATCACTGATGCCCCAACTGTTGCGCGGAGTCGTCTCCAGAAGGATGCTATTCCTCAGTACACAGTCGGCCATCTGGACCGCATGTATACGCTCTCGAACACAGTTCGCAAGGAGTACCACAACAGGCTTATTCTCGCGGGAAACTGGTATAATGGCGTGAGTGTGGGTGACTGTGTCAAGCAGGGCATCCTATCTGCCACTTACGGCATTGGAAGGAATAAGCTCAATGATGAGCCCAGTCCGTGGCGCCCGTGGACTTCCTTTGATTATAGACGCTGGAGACTCGAGGGTGGCATTGTGACGTCTCCTGTTCGTCTGGTTGACTCCAAAATCTGATGCACAGTGACGGGCTCATGCGGTTTTGTTACTTTTACTTGGGAATGTACACAAGAGAAGGACCAAGCCATGTATAGTAGATGCATCTTTGTAACAATAGCTTTTCGTTGTTTTCAAATCACCGGCATTGGCCGTATATCCTATAGTCAATTTCTAATGTCTAATTCACCACCAGCCCATGGTCGGTTCACAAAAGGTTAGATTTTTCCATTTGTGAAGTCTGTTGCCTTCTTCAGCCCTGATCCCACCAGGGTGAGAGTACCCAGAAGACTGATTGAAGAAAAGCGGATAGATGTGGCAGCATCCGTACACCCTCACAGACGAAGCGATGCGTGGCCGGAGGGCTGGAACCGATTGGTTGCAATGTGTCCTACCACACATGTATATAGGCAGTGTTTCCCACACCAAACTTCCAATCACTTGTAACAATGATATAGAATAGTCCAATGGTCCCCGATAGATGTCGCAGGGTGTGCTTGCAGGAAGCCCTGTTGACAAAGATATGCACACTGGCATATACTCGACGCATGGGTGTGGGATATTGAATCTAATCTGAACCCGGGTTTGAAGTCTTAAAAAGGATTCTCATTGCTGTCACCATTCTTTTTGTCGCCATTGGAATCAAATCCCAAAATATCCAGCTGCCGGACAAGTTCCTGAATTTTAATGACCTTCTCCAACTGCTCCGGCAGCAGCGCCTCTCCCTGTAGCTTCTTATCGCGAAGATCCCGCGCCTGGCGGAGTTTCTTCTTCAGACCGCGGGCCTTTTTCTCATTTTCGGCTTCGAGATCAACTGGCTCTTCAGTGAGCTTCTCTTCCTTCTTAGGTGTAGGTGCCGGGACACGCCAGTTGTTTGAGTACGCGCCCCTGCCCTCGGCGGTGGGACCGGCTTCGTCCGTTTCCTTTGCGTTTCGCTTGGCTTCGCGGCGTTTGGCGTTCTTGTTGCTGGTGGCAGTGGTGGCGGTGGTTGTGGGCTTAACTGTAGTCTTGGTCTTGTCGTCTTCGCTGCTCAATGCTTCCGCACCCGGCACCCCGGCTTTTCCTCGGGTTTTCCATGATGCCGCTGCCCGGTGCTTGTATAGCTCGACATCCTCGGGGGGCTTGTAACCGGGGCGCACGCGGATCTCCTTGCGCCTAGAACCGTCAGCACGGACCGAGGAGGGAATATATCGTTCGCCGGTTTGGGCATCGGTGGTAATTCCGGACCTCGCGACATTGGAGGCCATGACGTGGTGTGTGGTGTCAAATTTGTGTTAAAAGTGGCAACGTAAAAAGAAAGATGAGAGCAATTTGACAAAGTCAAGCTCCAAGGCAAAGATCAATGTCTTTAAAGATCAAAATGAGAAAAACAACGCAAGCATTGAAAGTTGAGTGCGGAAGGCCGGAGGCTCGGCCAATCAGCGGACCGGCAATTCCCGCAGATTCAACCTTCGCAACTTCACCCTCACAACTTCAACTTTCGTTGCCCCATCCTCTTGTCGATTCTCTAATTTAGGTCGTGTGAAAACACCCCAATCTCTCACAATGGCTGGCGTATGTTTACACTCACTCTTCCAGTGCTCCTAATTGTACTGCTATGTCCAACACTTACTGATCTCTCCTATGACAGCTCGCAAACGCTATCTACTCGCATGTCTCCCCTTTCTAGACCCTACGACCGCGGAATTTTCCAATTGAGATCTAACTGAGGTACTCTTCGTTGTGTTTAGGACCTTCATTCGCAAGAATACTGTTCTCCTGACCACTGCTTTTGCTGGCGCCTTCGCTTTTGAGCTGTGCGTTTACAACCAGTCTCCGAGCGTGTTGAGACATGCTGTACAACTTATACAGAACACTGACCATCCACTGTCAAATAGCGCCTTCGACATCACCTCCAACAAGGTCTGGGATAGCTGGAACCAGGGCGTATGTGAACCTCTTTCCCGATGGACTACAATACCCGAGGCTAGGACCAACGCTGACTATTTATCTCAATTAATAGCGTCAATGGAAGGACATCAAGCACCGCTACATGGTTAAGGAGGAGGAAGACGAGTGAATGCACTTACCGAAGGTGATATTGGGTTTATCTTACCGCGGGTAAAGGGGCATGAAAAAGCCACCAAAACTCGTGCCTGTTGTTTCTCATCCTATATGTGGGCTTATATGTGATAGATGGAAATTCGGATTTTGGCTTTCATTCTCCCTGATTCTCTGTACGGTTTATGCCTTTTGACTGGCTTTGTATACATCTAAAGCGAACGTTGGGGAAACATAGCAGAGTGTTTTCACAGAAAACGTCCCTAACAGATCAGAGTACTAGTCTTACATCGTCAAATACAGAGGCCGTTAATACGGCAGACTTTTGTCTTTAATAACTTCAATTGTCGAAACGGTGGCGTGTTTTCTGTAGGTCAGGCCGTAGTGTGGCTGTGGCGTTTACTGGGAGACCGGTTCCATCGATGTCATAGCGAAAAATGTTACCTTCCAGTCTCTACGGACACTCTTAATTTGATTTCTCTTAATTTTTGTTGACCTTTTGGACCTTGAGCTCCATATTCAAAATTAAATCGCGTATGACTTCACCGGTAAATGTGCTGATCTGCTCGCCTGCATTGGTCAACCCTCACCCGTTGCTCTCACTTCCCCCCCCCACCACAAAGCATCACTGTGTGAGCAACTTGAACTACATCTGAGAACTCCATCGACTCGATCCAGACCGACCTCTTCAATTCTCACTTGAAATTTGTTTTCCGCCTGCATACCCGCGAAGAAACCACCTGCGTCGGACCATTACTACCTTGAGCGCATTGTCGCAACAACGGAGCTCCGTCCCATCACTCATTTGTGATAGCCCGAGCGGCTACTACGATAAACCGGCCACATAAAATCATGTTCACGCTCGGGGATTGTGAGAAGCTGCTCGGTGATGGTCTTCTCCGGTTACCCAAGAAACACAACTTCCGCTATGGCCCCGCTGCTGAGAAGGAACTGCTAGAGCTTCTCTTCCGATCGCTTGTCGGACACAACACAGATCTAGTACAGCAGCTGTTCCCAGAAGGAACTCCGGCCGGACCATGGAAACTGGCAGAGGCTCAAGGTGCCCGGGAAGGAGCAGAGTACAGCGAGGCGGCGCGGGGCAAGCGCTGCGGTCATATCTTCCGTGCTGGGGAAGCCACATACCGATGCGTGACCTGTGCTGCAGATGATACATGCGTGTTGTGTAGTCGATGCTTCGATTCCTCGGATCACACTGGACATCAATATCAGATTTCGCTTTCATCTGGAAATTGTGGCTGTTGTGACTGTGGTGATGACGAAGCATGGCGCCTTCCGCTATTTTGCGCAATTCATACCGATAGTGGTAATACAAAGGGCAAGGAAAGAGCGCAGCGGGTACTGCCTTCTGAGCTTGTGGCCTCGATTCGCTTGACTATATCCCGTGTGCTCGACTACTTCTGCGATGTTATTTCTTGCTCCCCTGAGCAACTGCGGCTACCGAAGACTGTCGAGAGTATCAGGCAAGATGAGGAGGCCTCTCGGTTGCGTCCGGACTGGTATGGCGCTGGCGATGAAGAGGAAGAAGAACCGGAATTTGTGGTCATGCTGTGGAATGATGAAAAGCATACAATTCGCGATGTCTCTCATCAGGTCACGCGTGCTTGCCGTGAAAGAGATAGCTTTGGCATTGCGCGGGCCCAAGAAACAAACGATATGGGCCGCAGTGCGATCAAGTATTCGAAGGACCTGAACAGACTCTTGGGTGTTTCTAAGATAATTGAGGAGATTAAGGTTACCGTCACGGTGCGCTCCTCGCGAGATACTTTCCGCGAGCAAATGTGCACAACGATAGTGGAGTGGTTGGCTGACATTGCCGGCTGTGAAATCCTCGAGGATAATGAAATTTTCAGACAAATCATCTGCGAAGAAATGCTCACGTCCTGGAAAAAAGGCAGCGCGGGTTATAACGAAGATATCGGCATGAAGGGAATTGACGATCATCAGCAAACTGAAATCCTTCCAGGTCGTACGCTGCTGATCAATTTGCCTAACCACGGTCAGGTCATCTTGACCACCGACGATGACGAAGACGATATGCTTGAGGACGATGTTATAGACGAAGACGAAGATGAAGACTATGTCGAAGCCCACGATGCTGATGATGAAGATGACGATGAAATGGACATTGAACTCTCTCGTGATCAAGAAGACGACGAAGATATGATTTTGGCGGGTGCAGATGAAGAACTTGCTTTAGCTGAACGTATTTTCGCCGGACTTACTGGCACACAGCCCCCACCTCCTCGACCGGCACCCGCTCAAACTGCAGCTCGGTCCTCTGTCGAACGAGGTCCGTCTGAACCTCAAAGTCCCGGCCCTGAATCCGGCCCTGCTGGTTATATTCCCATTCCCAAGACTCCTGGTTCGTACCGACAAAGGCCTTCGAACACAGACAGTCACTGGCAAGTCCGGCCGCCCATTCCCGGCCCAGGCGAAAAAGTACCTTTGTATGAAGACCTGTGGCAGCGAACTCGCCTAGACTGGTTGGTGCTCTATGACTTGAGGTTGTGGAAGAAGACACGAACCGACTTGCGCGATCTCTACATCAGCACTGTTGTCAATGTTCCACAGTTTAAGCGCATTATGGCTCTTCGTTTGTCTGCATTGTACACAGCTCTGGCTCAACTGTACCTCATCGCGGATCGAGAGCCGGATCACTCGATTGTCAACCTTTCATTGCAGCTTCTCACGACCCCTTCAATCACAGAAGAGATTGTTGTGCGAGGCAACTTCCTCACGAAGGTGATGTCTATCCTCTACACATTCTTAACCACCAGACAAGTCGGTGATCCGCAATCAGTCGACCCCAACGCCACGCTGGCATTTGATGCTGGCTCAGTTACAAACAGGCGTCTCTACCACTTCTTCCTTGACCTCCGATACCTTCTCCAATCTGAATATGTCCAACACCGTGTGCGGACTGAGGAACAATATCTTCCTCAGTTCCTCGATCTCGTGAAGCTGTCACAGGGCATCTGCCCCAATGTCCGCGCCGTTGGTGAACATGTTGAATACGAAACAGACGCTTGGATCAGTGCGTCCATTCTCATGCGAGAGATCAACCGACTTTGCCGCCAATTTTGCGAGTCTTTCCGCGACCCTGAAACTGACAATGGCGACAACCTTTTGAGGGCAATTGAGACCACCACTACTACAGCAATCCTCAATTCAGCTGGTATAGAACGCAAGCGGTTCGACCAGGCAGAAATAAAGGATGAAGTACGATTCAAGCTACTGCCACCTTTCGACTTCGAGGTTGGCGCTTCTGGCCAAGTCCCTTGTCACCGGGTGGTGGAATTTGTGGTTGAACGTGGGTCTATCAGTTTCCACCACGCCCTTCACTACACCTTATCATGGCTCGTTGAATGTGGACGAGACATAGACAGCGCTACCATGCGCGACGTTCTCTTTGACGCTGCTAATGCAGCGAGAAGGAAGATCCATGCCGCCAAGACTACCAACCCTAGTAGCGTTGATGATGTTTTGCTTACTCTTGGACCGGAGGACTTGGTTCTGGCTATGTTTGATTATCCACTCCGAGTTTGCGCTTGGCTGGCGCAAATGAAGGCTGGTATGTGGGTTCGTAATGGCCTCAGTCTTCGGCATCAAATGTCACAGTACCGTGGAGTCTCTTCTCGTGACTTTGCCTACTACAGAGATATCTTCCTTCTCCAGACCGCCCTAGTTACTTGTGATCCTAGCAGAGTTCTTGCTTCCATTGCACACCGCTTTGGCATGGTCGAGTGGATGGCTCGGAACTACATGCCCCGTTCGGGATATGAAGATGCCCAAATTGTGGATGTGGCAGAGGAATTTGTTCATCTACTGGTAATTCTCCTGACAGACCGAACATCTTTGACTGCCATCGATGACAGCACTCACCTCACCCATGAAAACATCAAACGTGACATTGCTCATGTCTTGTGCTTCAAGCCGCTATCTTTCTCCGACCTTTCAACCCGCCTTAGCGACAAGCTTCTAGACTCGGACATGTTCCAAGATGTGTTGGAAGATGTCGCCAACTTCCGCCCACCCGAAGGCCTGAGTGACTCTGGTACTTTCGAATTAAAGCCCGAACACCTTGATCTTATTGATCCATATAGCGCACACTATACCAAAAACCAAAGAGACGAAGCAGAGAATATATGCAAGGAATGGATGGCGAAGAATACAGGCAAGAATGCCTCTGACATTGTTTTTGAGCCAAAACTTCGACCCATCAGCTCCGGCGTGTTCTCAGATCTTCCCCGATTTGCTGGAACGATGCTGTTTGCACAGATTGTTCACCAATGTTTGGAATACGTCATCTCATCGAAAGAGTGTACACCAACTATCCCACCGACACGTGTTGAGACTTTCCTTCAAGTGATTCTGCATCTTATCCTTGCAGCAGTGTTAGAAGATGATTCTGAGGAAACTGATATGGCAGAAGACCATTCTAATTCATTCAACTGGAATGCTTTGTCAAAGACCCGAGAGATCAAGGCTGGGCAGTTGACCATTGTCGGTTTACTGGAGAGAATTTCGGTCACGACTGAATTTACGGCATCTGGCCCTAAAATACGACACATTCTCAAACGTCTGTGGCAAAAGCGCCCTCGCACGTATTCATCTGCAACTGCGTCTCTTAAATTCCCCTTCGACCGAATTGACACAAACTCTCCTGCAATTGATGCAGACAACGACAAGGAGGCCAAGAAGAAGCAGGCCCTAGAGAGGCAAGCCAAGGTTATGGCGCAGTTCCAGCAGCAGCAGCAACAATTCTTGAACACTCAGGGTAATATCGATTGGGGTGAAGAAGATTTCAGTGATCTCGAGTCCGACACAGACACTACGCCAGAAAAGAAGCTATGGAAGTACCCTAGCGGAACATGTATATTGTGCCAGGAAGAGACCAGCGATTCGAGGCTCTACGGCACCTTTGCCTTAGTTCAAGACAGCATAATTATGCGACAGACAGATATCAGGGACTCCGATAGAATTCGTGAGGTGCTCAGAACACCCACAAGTCTGGACAGGTCCGCTGAAGAAGTGCGACCATTTGGTGTATCCGGAGATAACCGTACTACCATTAAACGTCTTGACTCTTCTGGTGGTGAAGTCATCAGCGAAAAGATTGGGCTCAGTAAAGGGTTCAACGCAAAGAGCACTCTCCGTGGGCCTGTGACTACTGGCTGTGGGCACATCATGCATTACTCCTGTTTTGAGCAGTACTTTACGGCGACGCAGCGGCGACATACCCAGCAGATTGCGCGTCACCATCCAGAGAACACTAACCTCAAGGAGTTTGTTTGTCCTCTCTGCAAAGCTCTTGGAAATTCATTCCTCCCCATCACCTGGAAGGGCAAGGAAGAGTCTCCCCTTTTCCCACTCAGTCCTTCTGAATCATTCGACCAATGGATTCAAGTAGGCCTAAAGCACGCTTTGCATCAACAACAAAACTTCCCAGTCCTCATGGAGAAGGAGAAGGCCTATCCTCAACCATATACTGACATCTTTGTCGACTACTTGTCTAAGTCATTGGTCTCACCGCTTTCTAACAATATTGATCAACTGAGGGTCTCGTCTTTCCCAGCAACGTCACCTGCACATTACATCACGCCAGCGCGCATGCCAATGCCAGGCGTCTTCCCTCCCACCGAAGACCTCTCGCCTTCTAGTCCAATTCAGCACGTGTCAAGTCACTCGGAAAGCCCTATTTCGGAACTGCTTCAGAGCTACAGGCGGCTCACAAAGACATTCAAGGCAAATCACGTCTATTCGATGTTCAACAACATTTCTGAGGCAAATGGCAATGAAGATCTTGTGCAGACTGACTCTCTAATTCGCAGCTTTGGTTTCAGCATTACTGCAGTGGAAATCGCGCAGCGTGGTGTCGAGTCAGAGCCTGGCTCGACCCTGCTCGACACAATTCCTTCGTTGACGCTTACCCATCTGCGTGTTCTGTCAGAGACGGCGTTGACATACGCTGCTGTTGGGTGTCTTCACTCGACGGGACCATCAAAAGGCCGTTCAACAAGTGAGTTCCAGGAGATGCACCGTCAAAAGGTCTGCCAGTTACTTGTCGGTCACCCTTGTTTGAGTGGCACAGCTTTGCTCAATGATGTCCGTAACATCGAGCCTCTACTTGCCGTGGATACCTTTGTGTTCCTCGCAGAATCATCTTTGTCTCTGCTTCCGGTTCTTAATATCGACATCAGGCACCTCGTGCGGATGTGCTTTGTGGCTGAGATTGTCAAGGTCGCTGTCACTTTCATTCTTTGGCCACTGGGTTTGAAGGAGGAACTCGCCACCCACCCCGAGGACCACAATATGGCTGCTGATTTATCTGAGGAGCAATTCGGAGTTACCAAGCAGTTCTTCGACTCGATCGTTGCTGAACTGAAGGCAAACTCCGTCGGCCGTGCCGAGGGCTCCTCATTCCCCGCCGAGAGTGGCTACGTCAAAGATGGAGAGGAAACTGCCACCCCAAGCATAATTACTGCCGTACGGCGACTTTTTACGAGCTATGGACTAGCATTCCTTCGTAAAGCAGTTATTCTTCTTCATGTTCAGCACGGCGTCGAGTTCCCCAATACAGGATTCGCTGATGTGGAGTCCTCTGAGCTTGAGCGCCTGACCAAAGCACTTCAACTGCCTTCCATCGATGAGATTCTCATGTCCGTCAAGCCCGCACGCAACACGAATAGCCCCTTCGACGCTGTCATTTCAGGATGGATCTTCCATTGGAACGCCTCGCGCTCAGGCATCCGCTTTGAAGATCATCGTCTCTGGCCCAGTTTGTCGCACCCTACTATCTTCGAGCTTGTCGGTCTACCCAAATACTTTGATAGCTTGATCGAAGAGGCAAACCGTCGCCGTTGCCCCAATTCCAAGAAGGAGCTCACTGATCCCAGTATTTGTTTATTCTGCGGAGAAATATTCTGCTCACAGGCAGTCTGCTGTATGTCAAACAAGCTTGGCGGCTGCAACCAGCATCTTAAAAAGTCTGTATACCCTCCCATTTTGTTTGCAAGCACTCTCCAGCTAAACAGTCTTGTCATAGATGCGGCAAAAACGTCGGCCTTTTCATCAATATTCGTAAATGCACCGTTCTCTACCTACACAACACGAACGGGTCATGGCATTACGCGCCATACCTCGACCGTCACGGCGAAGTTGACCCCGGCCTCCGCCGTAATCGCCAACTCATCCTCAACCAGAAGCGGTACGACCGGCTCCTACGCGACGTGTGGCTGTCACATTCGATCCCTGCGACTATCAGCCGCAAGCTGGAGGCAGAGATTAACAGCGGTGGCTGGGAGACTATCTAATGAACACCAAAAAAGGGGTTCTTTTTGCGATTCTTCTGTATATGCTCTTAGATTCTTTACTTTGTGAATTTTCGATGTCGAATTGGGAACAATTGCGATTGGGTGTTTAGCCGCTTAATTCGTTTCTTTTCTGTTGCTCTCCATCTCTACTATGCTTATATCTCTTTTGAACTGTATATCGAACATGCTTTTCAATAATACGTTCATTCTGTAGTTACGATTCAAATACAAATTTACGTTCAACCCAAAATTAGGTTGGATTTGTGAATGCATTATTAGGCCTCCTAAAGCTGTTGTCAAGAATCTGTTTTGCTATATGTATTTCTCCTTTCTATCTCTTCTAATGAGGGATCGACGCGCGTTTTCTTCTCTCGTTCTTTTCCTTTGATTCTGTTATAGGGGTAATTGGTGACTCCTGCGAGATGCGGGCCTTCTCTGTGTGCATCGCATCTTCTTGTCCTTCTTGTGCTTGAATTTGTGTAGGCATGATATATATACCGCACGCTTACCGTTAATCCCACTCACATACAGTATGTAGTTTGTCAAACTGTCGAAAGCTGGATTCACCTATGGAGTATCATCGCCACGCTCATGGAACCCCAACTGGCAGCATCCCGCAGCGCCAGCATGTTTCCTCGGATGAGCCATGGCCCTTTGGGTTGAGAGGATCCTTCTGTGATTGTGAAGACCATGCCGGACTTGATGAAATTTTCAGTGCTAACTCACTATTGCGAAGCATGGCCTGCGGGAACTCAACAGAAACGTCAGACTGCGGGTAGAACTTGCCAAGTCGCGTGGTTATCACTAGAAAAGAAGAAATGAAAACTTGAAATAAAATGGCATAGGCAATCCGGCAGCTTGAGATCAACACACTCAGGCTGAGGATGGACGGGGATCCAAAGTGGCAGTGCGCCAATGCCACCAACGACAACCGCTAGGCCAAACGCCTATCCCTCGATTCAGGTATGCTAGACAGTGCTATTTATCAGGAATATGCGAAGCAAAACAGAAACTAAAGAAGCGACTTTCCCAAATTGCCCATCTTTCTTAGGGCACTGTGGTCACCTGCACCACTCATGGACATTTCTTATCAGTGCCAAGCCGGATCTTCAGTTCTTGACATGACTAGGCCTTTCTTAACCTGAATCCCAAGCGACTTGAGCTCGCGAATAATGAATAACGAGCAGTTTCGCCGGCTAATTGCCGATCAGTCGTCATCAAAACCAAAAAACCAGAGCCCAGCGCCTGGTCGTGATGCATCGCATGGCGGCGCAACCACGGGCGGGTCACTAGGGTCACGAATGCGGTCCAGTATTCCCATGACCCCGTACGTCGGAAGATTTACAGATTACTATTAGTTCAGAGGAAGCTAACTTCGTGGCTTTACTATAGACGTTCAGTCACTGGCGTGGACTTCGCCCGCCAGCTCTTCGAACAACGCCGCGAGGGCGATCGACCTTCCAAGCGATTCAAGTCTTCAGCCGCGCCGAAGGGTACCTCGCTACCGACCGGCTACCAGGATCGTGCAAAATTACGCATTGCAGAGGGTGAAAATGAGAATAGCATGGGCCTAGAGGCACGCATCAAGGCACTAGAGGATATGGTTAAGTTGGGACAAATCGACCAAGCTACGTTCGACAAACTCCGCCGAGATCTCGGAGTCGGGGGTGACATCGCAAGCACACATATGGTCAAAGGACTGGACATGGAATTGCTGAAAAGGATTAGAGCTGGTGAGGACGTGTCTCAAGCGGCCGAAAAACCTGCGCCGCCCCCTGAAAAAGAAGACGTCGACGAGGAATTCGAGCGTCTGATCGAAGAGAAGGGACTTGAGGAGCTTGCTGCTGCACCAAAGCAACAAAAGGAAAAAAAGAAGGGGACTATGGTACCGCCGCCTGCTAGGCCCAAGACTCGCGATGAAATCTTACGGCAATTGAGGGCAAGCCGTGCCGCTGCCGCTGCGCCTGCTCCGCCGCCAGAGTCTATACTCGGGTCAAAATTCAAGAAGTTGAGCGACGGGAAGCCAGAGAAGAAGCGGTTTGTTGAACATGATGAGACTGGCCGCCGACGCGAAGTACTCCTCATCACCGATGCGCAAGGAAATACGAAGAGGAAGACTAGGTGGCTTGATAAGCCGATTGAAACGCCTGCGCCTTCTGCCGGAGACCTTATGATGCCCGATAAAACTCTCAAGCCCCTCGGCATGGAAATTCCAGCTGAGATTGCTGCCCGTGCTGCTGCAAAAGAGGCACCCGAGGATGACGACGACATCTTTGCCGGTGTCGGTGATGATTACAACCCTCTCGCTGGAATCGAAGACGACTCATCATCTGATGAAGATGGCGAAGTGGCAGATTTGGCTACTCGCAAACCTGAAAAGGCTCCTGTGGGTGAAGAGGAGAAGAAGCCTGCTGCCTTTGAAACAGCACCTACAAAACACAAGAACTACTTTGGGACCGGGACGTCGACAACAGTGGAAGAGGAACCTGTCAACCGGTCCAACCCCTTCACCAAAGATCCAACCATTCTTGCTGCCCTCAAACGAGCTGCAGCCCTCCGACAGACCTCTCCCTCAGCAGAGGGTGAAGGAGACCAGCCTTCTGATACAGCAGCCCTTCGTCACAAGCGATTTATTGAAGAGGCACGTCACCGAGACGCTATGGATGCTGCAGATATGGATATGGGATTCGGAGGAAGCCGCAACGAAGACGCAGAGGAGGAAGATGGTCCCCTGCTCGATTTTGACGACGAGCGAGGCGGGAAAAAGAGAAAGCGTGGCCCGAAGAAGAAGAAGGGTGACAAAGATAGCGTTGCGGATGTTATGCGTGTTGTCGAGGGTCGCAAGAAGGAGATTTCCTGAGTCTCGTCTCCACGGACGCCAGGTCTTGCGCTCTCCGTTGTCACCATAAATGCACTTTCAACTGTGAAATTATGAAATAATGAAAACTACAAATCCTCTACTTATTAACCTTCAAGTAACCGGCCACTCGTCCGGTATTTGCCTTCGACGACGTAGAACTTTGATCATCTGACCACCGAGCTCACTTGACAGAGATGACGTTGGGTAGAGAAATCATACAAAACAAAGTGCTTCGATGTCTTTTCTAGTATCTCTTTTGAGGGGTTTCTCTATTGAGTAGTCCTGTGGACACCTGCGTCACCATTTACTCAGTATTCCTTGGATGGCTCAATGTGTTCCGTCAACATCTACGGCGTCGGGGTTATGAGACGAATGTTGGACTGAAGTCAACCTGGCTAACACGTCTACGAGATTTCAGATTTGAGCCGAGTCCTTCTCTCTAGATGTGTTCTATCTCGCCTCTTCAGATGGGCATAGATTCATGACCATCTTCTTTCCAGTTTGACCTAATATCCTATTGGTAGCCTCCCAGCTGGTAACGTCGCCTGGACCAGGTTGACTGGTAAGTACCTTCCATCATTTGTTCCTTCCACTTCGATGCCTTGTCATATTTCGGTGTTTCATGTCTTGTCTTGCTGTCTCCCCTCTCCCTCCCCTTCTTGCACCAACTCCATCTCCATGGGTTGGTCTCATTACCCCGTGGTATCATGGCGTCACGCCTGCCTCCTGATACTTCATCGTGCATACATGCTTATCATTCCCCCATGGTCCCCCAGCAATGATGAACGTTAGAATCTGTTGTCTTGTATCTTGGCTAATAAGACCAGGTACCAGTCCATGTTGGTCATGTATGTCGACTCTGCTTGATGAATCCTTTCTACGCATGGGATGAGCAACCTATGATCACCCATCGTGCTTTAGGTGAGAACTCCAGCGTTATCAACCCCACGGTTCTTTTGGCTCGCACCGATTGGAAGACCTCACCAGTCCATTGGCTGACACAGGAAAACCTTTTCTCCTCTGCTTTTGATGACTTAGTCATTTCTTTTGTCTCTTTGTCACATCGAATGAGGCCTTGGCTGATGAAAGATGACCATGGCCTGCAAAACGGGCTACGAAGGCCACTTCATGACACCACCAAAACCTTCATTATCAACGTCAAAATAAACGCCTGACACCAATCCCGAAGCTTCCTTCCGCAGAAAACACACCCAGGTGAGGTCACATAGCGGACACTATTGGACAGGAGGTTTAATGCAGGAACGCCAACCTCCACAGATAGTTAGATAGATTTCTGCGACGGGATCTCACCAGCTTTGCTGACGCTTTTTGGTTTTAGCCAGGAATTTCTATATCCGCGCCGTCTAATCTAACTTTCTTGGGATTCAGCTATCTAAACTGGTCTCTCCAGCATACAACTCCGCACACTCTCACTTCTTCGGGTAAGGTTCCTGAGCGGACAACATTTGGAAAGGAGGTTGAATACAACCCAATCGGACAACCTCCACACGCCAACCTCCTTAGATAGTTAGATAGAGTTCTGCGATGATAGGCCTTACCAGCTTTTGCTGACGCTTGTTGGGTTTCTAGGTCCATGCCAGTCTCCAACCCGATGAATCATGCTCATCAGCTCAACTTTGCTTGCCACTCGGCCCTGCGTATTGTTCAAAGGTGTCTGATTGATTTTGACCAAGTGAGATTCCTCCTTGCACTCGCAAAGTTATTTGGCCTAACCGTGATCAGGGCCTCTTCCTCTGAGCATGACTGACTCTCTTCCGATACAATCAAAGCCACACTGGTGCCCTGGCTTCGGTTAGAAATTGACATTAGGTCTTTCTCGCTCTGTCCATGCCGGTTCGGTGTTATGTCATATTGGTCTGGTGGTGAATTTTCTATGTTGTCTCCACTTGAGCCACAGAACAGAGACCACGGCAAAGTTTCGGAGATAGTGCCCATTTCGCTGAGCCTACTAATACCAAGGATAGTCTGTCAGCGCAATGAAGTGAGTTTCCAAGGTTGGCTAGATGTGTGTAACTTATCTCGTTTGCTTGTAAGACTGTCCTTGGGATGGGCTGGGTGATCAGCATGGGGATATGTGAACTGCAGAGGTTTGTTCCTTGATAATAATTTCTCGGCTTCGGCAAATATTTCAAAGTACATGACTTGGCCAACGGGCTTCGAGACACGAAAGCCAGCGTTGAGATCAGCTTGAGCCGAGGGCAAATAGTGGCGATTCTTTGAATCCCTCTGAAATTTGGGAGTGTCTGCTGGGACACGGCTGAGGTCGTCGCCATTCAAGAGTTTGATGGGCAGCACCATGTGGAATTCAAGAGAAAAGCAGCAATTGGTTGTGTTTGATTTGGTATTCCAAGGGTTCCTCACTTGCCGAATCAAATATACACTCGGGTCATCTTAAAGATGCTCTTAATTGTAAGCATAGTTCCACCTGGAATACATTGAAGCGGGCCTGAGAGTAGTTGATTAACTTGACGCGTAGACCTATTTCCACCCGCGAACATTCTGGGACAAACAACATTGCATCGCAGCGTATGACGAAGAAGAACACTCTAGACCATTGGAGTAAAGGCATTCGGGCAACTTTGAATTCCGTCAAATATTAGGCACCGTCCAACCGACTAGTTCACGAACAGGACGGCTTTTTCTTCTGTATCCCCATCTTTAAAGAAAGGCTCTCCATCTAGAGAATGGGTGGAATTTATAACACCACCAGCAGTATTGCCAACAGTCATTCTGAAGTTGATGATCTAAACGCAACTCCGAAACAGGTTCACGCCATAGGAGCTCAGTAACGCCCGTTTTCCGTATCCGAAGGCTTCGTCACAGAGTTTGTATTCACCGGCTGAGAGGTTGCCGTTCTCGTGATGGTACATGGGGGTCGAAGCCCGCTTCCCAGTTGACGAGAGAGTTTAGGCGGAAAGACCTTATACGGCTAGTGGATTGATGAGATATCTAAAAACTTATATGGATATACATGTGATTTACTAAAAATTACAAAGTCTACCCCAGCCTGGGTTTCTGCTGGGTCGAGATTCGTATCCGGTTGGGTTCTGCGGAAGCCCAAGTCAGATACAAATACTAGGGTGGAAAGTTTGCGTAATAGGGAAACGACAATGTCGAGGTCAGCTTAAGGCGGAGGTCACGAGGATGAGATAATAGGAGGTGCGAGGACATCGAAAAGGAAAGGAGGCAAAGCGTGGATTGGGTTAAAAGGGAGGGAATTTGAAGCTAGCTGACGGGGAGCCATTTTGGGTGTCGTTTTTGGTCGCCAGTAGAAACGAAGGGAACAACTAAGTCGAGCGTCAACATCAGGACCGGAGGATGACTGAAAGTGCTGGAGTGCAGAAAAGTGGTGTTATAGGACAGTGGGCGGCTAAGGAGTGACTAGAGATCCAAAGTTACGGGTAGAAAGGCAGCCATTTCTGGCCCCCCAAAGCGGAGATTTTTGGCGCAAATCCCACAGTTCCTCATACTCTAGTTGTAATCAATCAATCAATCAAAGTTCAGTTACCCTGTTGCAGTCTAACTAGTTGCGTATGACTATGCAGGCGCTTCTCCAACCGAAGCAAGAACTCGAGACCCAACGCCGAGCGGGGTCGCTCCCAAAGTAGACAGATGATGCCGAAGTAAAGAGTGCGGAATCAGCCTATTCCCGTAACCTATTTAACCCTATAAACGCAAAACTATACCTAAACCTATATTATAAAAGAAATTATTTAATAAACGTAGTGGAGTGTACTTGTCAGGGTGCGGGCTGGCAGGACGGTATGATAGGAGATGACTGGTAGGAACAGGTCATAACAGATCAGATTCCCATTGACAGGTACAGACAGGGGCAGGCTATTATACAAGACGTAGCTCGAAGAGCTACAACAGGATCTAGAACTGAAGTTCAGATAAACAGGTCGGAGATCACGTGCCGTGATCTTCCTCTTACTAAGCATCACGGTTCGCACCGTGACACCGGTAGGGTTCTTGATAAGGTTAGTAGTAAGCTCTTAAATACCTTTTAAGTAGTCTAAACCCTACCTTGGGACTTTAATAGAGTTATTACCGCTAATTTAATTTAGTAGCTAGCGCACGTCGTAGTTTATATCTAATATACGCTCGTTAGTATTTCGTGTAGAGTTTTCGCGGCCCCCTAAAAGGGGCGGCTACGCGCTCCCCGGCTGCACTATACTTGGACCAATATAGGATTGGTATCAAGAGATGTAGCCGGAAGTTACAATTAACTTGCAGTTAAAATGGAGGCTGTAGCCCAAGGCGTTGTGGTGCAGTTTCAAAAATTAAATTCGCGCAAAGATATGTGTTTTTCCCCATTCTAGTTGTAAGAGTGAAGGCTAATTCCACGTTTCAGCCGTAACTACCCAAGGCCCCTCAGGCACAGTCTCATCCCATACACCTTTTGGAGGTCTCCAAAGCAGCAGAATCCCCGGTGGTCGACACTCACGCACTAGTCTTTCCCATTCTTCACTGGGATTCTTCCGCTCACAGTCAATATGCAACCCCATCACCTTCACATACCCATATCCTTCAAACAACCACCTCCCTAAAGGTCCCGACTCAATGAAAGTCTCATAACCCCAAGCATCAACTCTCTTATGGCCCCACTGCAGCAAAAGCTGCCCAATTCCACGACGACGAAAGTCTGGATGAACACCCAATCGATTCACACCTAACAAACACCGTCAGTTCTCTGTCAAGCCCTAGTTCACCTCAACTAAGCATGACACACCCGCATGAGGTCGCTGGAACCAGCACTGTCGTGGAAACAGGAGTTGGGTCGCGACGTGGGAGGCGTACTCGGCGCGCTCAGATCCGGCGGGATACCAGGTGCAAGGTACTGGATGCGGACCGTTGGGGAAGGGATTCTCGTGGTAGAATATCCATTGACAGCCACCTACGACTCGGCCCGTTGACTTTTCAATGGCATAGATGTAGTGAGAACCACATGTCTGCTCGTGTTTGGTCCATTGAAGATCTGTATCTGTGGCTTTGTCTCTGGCGCGGTCTTCTGCCGTATGGCCGCTGACAGCGTGGAAGATTATGAACGCAGGTCTGGAGGAGCGATGTGGTTAATTTGTGGATTGTTGTATAAATTGTCAAGTGGAATACTCAACTCGTATGGATGGAAGTTAGCTGTCCAAAGCACATCGTTCAAGCGTGCAAATTGATCTTTCGTGGTGATTTCTCGAACTCTAAAATCTATGCCTGCCATGGTTAAATCTTTCAGAGGGAGAAAGGATAGAGAGAGAGAGAGAAAAGATCAAGTTTTTTTTATCACCAAGTAAACTGGTACCGACCATCTCATCGTTTCACACACTGAAATTCCATCAAAGGCCCCATTAAACGTTTACGTGCCCACCCAAAGTAAAACACCATGGTATGTGTGTATTGTCACTCCCCCAAAGATGGCAATGTTAACCATGGTATGTGTGTATTGTCACTCCCCCAAAGATGGCAATGTTATAATTCATCTTCGAGGGTGTGTCCGATGGTTTTCGGTACGCCAGAGCCCAGTTATCAGCACTGTTACTACAGAAGCCGGTGCAAAGATTTTACTTAGCGTCCCAAAAGATTCTTCAACCCAGCAAGGACTTCAAGCGGGGCGAAATCAGAGCCAGAAGTATTCGCACCCGAGCAACCTCTTCCTCTGCTTCTAGCTGCCTGTCTCTTGATATGCCAGAGTGTTTTTCTTTTCAGACGGACTTTTCATTGCCGGATTCTGTTTGTGTCGCAGATCCTAGGGACCGCACTTGTGTGACGCGTTGGGATATCACCGGGATGAGAGATGGAGTCATGGTTTTTCACCCATAGCATTGTTAATTTGCCAACTATGGAGCACAGCTCAGTGCTAATAGAGTCTTGCAATATGCGGACCATGCTAAAAGCATTGGATAACCCCCTTTGTGTGGCCTGTAGCTCAGCCGTGGCCAAAGGAAATATGATTCCCACGAGGTTGACACAAGGTTTGTGGGTCCTGGTCCGTGCAAATTGAACCTAAGCTTACTACTTACTTCTGACTTCCGGCTTCTGGCTTCTTCCGGGCAGCAACTATCTCAAGACATTTTCGGCGACTGGCCCGTGCAATCAGTAGTTTTGTTTGATGCTGCCATCACATTCGTTGAGATACAGGTACATTATGACGGAGGCCGCTGGCATATCCAGGCATCAGTCCCACAAACCTCGTCCAGAAAAGCGGCAAAAGCGGCCGCAATTGACGCACTTCCTGTGTCTCCCTCTAGTAAACACTAAATCGCTGCCGCAGCTGGAATTGTCACTTGTTGCCTTTAAAACCGCCCATCTCGCTGAGCCCGGGTCACCTTTTCAATCGACCCCCAATGGCCAAGGGGCCACCTTCAGCCTGGGTCTTCCCAGCACAGCCTTTCGTCCTCTGGGCACGCTTCACCTTACTCTTGGGGTGATGAGCCTTACCAATAAAGAGCGTCTCGGTCAAGCTCTTGCTTTTTTCCAATCCATCGATCTGGCAGAGCTGATGAACGAAGCAGAGCGAGCCACCCACACACAGCAAAGAAGTGCCCTTCACCCATCATCGCCATTGACCATTTCTCTTGAGTCATTACATGCTCTGCCGCAAGTCAGGTCAGCATCAATACTATATGCATCCCCGATCGACCCTACAGGCCGCTTGCTACCGTTTTGCATCAAGCTCCGTGACAAATTCATCGAAGCTGGCTTCATCCAAAGCGAGTCTGATAGAAGACCAGCAGGAAGACAAAAGCCGACCATTCGCTTTGTCCAAGACTGCCACCAGGCCTTTGAGTCCGGTAGCAGTTCTATTGATGTGTCTTCACACTCACGAGAAAGCAAAACTCTCTCCGAACCCCCTGGCGCGTCGAGAAACCCGGACCCATCCATAACTGTAAGAACCCGAGACCCAAAACCGCAACCACAACCACTCCTCCTGCACGCGACTCTTGTCAATACCATTTACGTTCGTGGCCGACAGGGCCAGAACAAAGATTCAAAGAGCAGAACTCTACCCGAACGCCTTACATTTGATGCTCGCAACCTGATTTCTCAATATTGTAACTACTACTCCGATGATAATCAAACTATCCCACATCCAGCTCCTGCTGTATCTTACGAGAATAGCAAAAATCACCACAGCCGTGCGAAGTCTTCGCCAATCCCCAACAAAAACATTATTTCCTCCAACCATGAAAGCTATCCGGACACTCCTTTCCCACCGTTTCTCCCACCGTCACAGGGCTATCCTTTCATTTGGGCGAAGGAAATTCCTCTGGATACCATCTGCATTTGCGAAATGGGTGCCAGGAAACTGCATCCCGTTGTCAACGACAACGGTTTGAATGAACGCCTCGGCGAGAAATATACGGTCGTTGCAGAACGGAGTCTAAATCCATGACTGTCAATCTCAAAACGTCCCGCATCGAATACAAAGCCCTCTGTCAATCAACACTAACTGATTAATTGGGATGATCCATTTGAATATGGTACTTTTGTTGGAGATATTTATGAGAACACTAAATTGTTTAAAATATTTGCTTCCATTTCTGTGTTGCTAGTGATATTAATGAGTAGACTAGATCCCAAGCCTGCTTGGGTTGCGGATGGTACGTGTGGTTGGGGTTTCTCCTCATGAAGCGGGTTGCATAAGGGAGTGCATCTCGGTGTCGGCTAAGCAACGAAGAGAGGCCTGCGACTTTCGACGGAACAGTTAACGCCAGACAGCTAGTACACGGTGACAGTAGGATGAATAAGGATGAAACGGGAGTATCGGTGCGGTTTAGAAAAATGCCCCACGGTCAAGGACCACGAAATCATCTCAAGCGATTCATGATAGTCTCGTGTCCCCGTTCAACAGATAACTCCGCAGCCTTGGCCTTGATGGCGGTGAGCATGCTGCGCTCGAAATCATCACGGGTGCGCAGCACAGCCTCAACCCACGAAAGGTGCAGATCCCAATACTCAAGCTTGAATGCTTGGTAGACCTCTATAAGCGCGGGGCCCTTATCAGTAGCAAGTAGGCGAACAAGCCAATCAACCAGCCGCCACTTTTGCTTGATAGTGCCCTCAAATGAGTCGGGATAGTTTTCAAAGAACGCAAAGACGGTGAGGACGTCGTCCTTGAACTTGTCCGTGAAGGGGTCGACGTGGCGGCGGAATTTGACACCCTTGTTGCGCACCGCAGACAAATACCGCACCAGCAGCTCGTCGGAGAGTTCCTCAACCAGAATTTCGGCCAGAGATGGGTGCAGCACGGAGGCGTAGTCCGCCATGTAGTCTTCAAAGGTGGAGGTAATGCGCTTCATGGTGAATTCGCCGTACCAGCGGGACGTGTAGAAGTCTGGTAGAACGGTCTCCAGATCGACCCAGAAGACAAGGCTCACGAACTGCGCCAGGCAGTGCGTGCTCAGATCCACATAGCCATCGCGCAGTGTATCGAGCTCCATGTTCGCAGTGGTACCCATGTACTTAGGTGTGACCATAGGCTCAAAATCGGACTTGAACCGCGTCAGATAACCGAACTGGTTGTCCTCCTCGTTGTCGTCGATGCAAGAGATCTGGTCGTTGGCTATGCCAATTAGCCAGTCTTGCAGCAGCTGCACACCTTCTTGGTCTGCGCCTTCTAGTTGGTGCTTCGAACACTCTTCGTCCACGAGTGTCTGCCATGCAGCCTGTCGGGCCTTCAAGGCGCGGAAGATTGCGTCGATAATGCCCTCTACTAGGTCTGCGCGATCTGATGCCCCTGATGCCACTACTTGTTCGTGGAGCATGCGCCACAGGTCGGCCAGTGTCTTGGTGCGGAAGTGGCCCTCTGCGTTGTTGTCTAGAGCGTCTGCGGCACGTTCCACAAGAGACTTTTTGTCCGCATTGAATATGCGGTCCATCCATTCTTCGACGGCGCTGATAATGACGTCCTGCCACTTTCGAATTAGTTCTGGCTCACGGTCGTCGAGAATGTTGGGTTGCAGATCTGTTGATGCCCAGCCAAGCTTCTTCATTTTCTTGTAGTACTTGTCGCTCCAGTGGATGATACTGAGTAGATTATCGGCTGGGAGTTCGGCGTCGTCGATCATACGAAGCAAGAAGTCATGCATCATCTGATGATAGATATCGGTGTATGTTTTGAAAATCTTCCATTTCTTCGGTACAAGGCTCTGCATGCCTTGCTTGACCGTGAATAGATCATTGAAGTACCACCGGAATTTCTTCTCCAGATTGTCTGGATCTGCGAGAAAGATTTCGAGGGTCTCTTCAAATTGGCCCTGTGCGTAAAGCTCAATAGCCTGGATGAGTTTGTCCTTGTAGCCACGCACAGTCTTCGGACCAATGTTCATAGATTTGAAACGACTTGCGAGGTCCTTGTGGTCTTTCTGGGCCTCTTGCAGCGCTTGGACGGTGTCATCATTCTTCTCCTCGTTCAAAACAACAACAGCAAGTCGCACAACCATGCTCTTGTTGTCTGCCTGCACCAAGGGGATGAGGTTCATGCAAGCTGTGCCAAGGTGATCATCAAACCACTCAATAACAGAATCCAACCCCTCAAAATACTCTATCAGAGTCTCTTCAGAGCTCGGATCCTCTGCCTTGCGAATCTGATCCATAGCCTCATCGCGGAAATCTCTTAACCGCGAAATTTGCATATGAGCCCGCAGAATATTAGGCTGATTCTCCAAATCGTCATCGTCCTCTTTAAGCAACTCCTCCACTTCCTGGATATCCGCGCCAAAATTCTCCAGCCCCCTTTTCATCATAAGTGTAGCATCGAAATGTCGTTGGATCCGCGCAAGTTGGTCGATCTTCGCGAAGTCCTCCACGCTATGCTGCGACTCAGCGCACAGCTTGTCAATGCCCTGAAGCTCGTCTTTTGCTTTCGAGACTTGTCGCTGGCCTTCAGTGAGAGCACTAATACTGCTTTGCACAGCCTCTAGCTGGTCTCGCAGACCTTCACGCAGCCGTGAATCAACTGCCGTCTTCTTTCGTAGGTATTCCGCTTTGAGACCGCTGATCTTATCTAGATCTTCCGGGTGCCGTAGGAGGTCTTCGAGCCGCGGCAGCGCGACCGTAGTGTCAATGTTATTGGCTTGCGCCATGGTCGCGGTACGCTATCAAATATCTTGCAGTGTCGATATTCCAGATCAATCGCTCGAAGCTAGGTCGAGGGGTGAGGTGTCAACAATGCGGGCATGGGGTATAGCTTGTGGGAAGGTAGTGCACAGCAGCGAGCTATGATAAAAATCCAGGTACTGTCACAGCGGAAAGAGCGCAGCCCATAGTCTCCGCTCTCAGAATGTGAAATACTTCATCAGCTGTCACAGGCCGATAGATTGTTGTCGTTGCCATCGCCTGGCGTCCGGCAGAACACACACGTGATATACCGCCTTCCAATTGAATTTGCGGATCGCGACCATCTCCAAGTCCGCGACGTTTCTCCGCCAGATCAAAGGATCCATTGCGCTGCAGATATCGGCTGCAAAGTCCCCCACAGAAATTCTGGAATTCTCCTTCATTCACCGCATTCCGTTTCACCCATTCCGAGTCCAATCCCACGACTCCGGGCAACCTTCAAACCAAACCGTCAAGAACAAACACCCGAACATCAGATCCTCACGATCTTCACAATTCAACATGTCCTACTTCCGTATCACCCTCGTCCGCTCCGCAATTGGACTCCCGCGCCGTTCAACAGATGTCCTCAAGGCGCTTGGCTTGAAGAAGCGTATGGCAACAGTCTTCCACAGTGTCTCGCCCTCCGTTGCGGGTCAAATCATGAAAGTCAAGGAACTTGTGCAAGTCGAAGAATGCCAGTACCGACTCACGAAGCAGGAGGTTCACCTTGAGCGCAAGCCTGATCCTGGATATTACACCGAAAAGAGCTGCAGTGAGCAGCGGGGGGAACTCAGTGGCCAGTGATTATTTTCATTGAGCTTCGCGTGGAATGGCATGCTTTGTCCCCACTGGGATTTTCGCCAGTCTTGAAGACTGGGATGAGACCTGAGACCTTTGAAATGCCTTTCACCCGGACGACCGATAAATTGATTGATTGATTGATCGCGTCCTCTTTTTTTCTGTCTTGGCTTTGCTTGCATGGAGCGGGTTGCTTTTTCTCTTCTCTTTTCGTCACGTACTCTACGTCCACATCGCTCGGGCGAATGTCTTTCCAGCAAACTACTGTATTATATGCATTATTACCGTCTAGTGGAATCCAACACTTGAAACGAATTCCAAACACTTCAAACAAATATGTGCAATTTGAAAGGACCTGGATAATGATAACGCCGCTGCACCAGAAGTTAGGGCAAAGACAGCCAGAAGACACTAGGACTATGTCTTGGGAGCAGTCCGGACAGGCCGAGCAAAGAAGATACAAACAGGAAAAACTCATGTGTTCATTCCAAGACTCATGCTTTGTACAAAGTGTCCAAGAATCCCTCTGCCAGACGGCTGACGATACTCTTATCGGGAATGCTGCCGGCCACGCCGTACAGAGCAGAGGTATCGCCACGGTTGAGGATATACGATTTGCCCTCGCGCTTGCGCTGCTCCGCCTTCTCAAGCTCTTTGCCGATGACTTCAGTCAAATCAGCAATGAGCTGGTCGACAGCCTTGGCGGTGGGAATAGTAAAAGCACAGTGGATAGCTGGGGGGGATTGAAGAGCGTTGAGGTGCCAGCCTTTAGCGGACAAGTCGTCGGCGATATCATAGGTGTCAATGGCACCATTCTTGCTGCGGAACGCAACCACACTGACGATGGGGTTACCAATGACTTCCATGTGCAGGGAGATGGTCGCATCGGTCCGAACGGCCGTCTCGAACTTCTGCGCCGCGGTGATAATATCAATGCAGCTGTTGATGTATCCAGTTTCGCCGACGCTCATCAGACTGGCCCAGCAACCGGCGATCAGAGCCCCAGGGCGGGAGCCCGCCACGGAGGGAGAGGCATAAACACCACCGGACCAATCAGGGTAGATAAAGTACTGGTTATTTCGGTATGATTTGTTGCGGTAGATCAAGACGGAATTGCCCTTAGGGGCGAATCCGTACTTGTGGGTGTCAACGCTGATGCTAGTAACACCGGGTTGGCGGAAGTCAAAGCCACCTTCCTCCTCATAGGGCGATGGGAAGCCGGCTTTCTTGAGATGTGCAATGACGAACGATCCCAAACAACAGTCAACGTGGAGGGGAATCTTGTATTTCATGGCCAGGCGCGATAGAGCGGGGATGTCATCAACAATGCCGTGGGGGAAATTAGGTGCTGATCCGACAAGAAGGACGGTATTGGGGTTAATTAAACGGCGAACAGCGTACACATCGACCTTGAACTCGGGCTCTGGGCAAGGCACTCGGTGCAGCTTGATCTTGAAGTAGTTGCAAGCCTTGATGAATGCTGCATGGGCCGTATCGGGAATTATCCTGCGACGGTTGATCAGTCATGCTTCTCAATACTACTGTATCTCCATGTTAACTTACATCTCGGGCTCAGTGACTCCACGCTCCAAGAAAGCCTTTTGTCGGGCAGCTAAGCAAGCCATCAGAATTGACTCCGTGCCACCGCTGGTGGTTACACCGGCACCATCCGAGGGGCCATTGAAAAGTGAGAGAACCTATAGCAGACATAAGCCGAAGAGTTCCTTCAAAGACTGTACTCCAAAGGTAGGAATCATCATGCATACCATAGCAACAATCTCGGCCTCCATCTTCCGAACACCAGGAAAAACATCCGGGTGAATCGGGTTGGCGACACCAAACTGCCCAAAGGCCTCAGCCTGTAGTTTCAAAAGGTCCTCGCCTCCATGATAAACAGCGCCGCTAACGCGACCATCTTCCCAGCGGGTATGTTCAAGTCCAGCCAACTTATCAAGCTCAGCGCGGACCTGCTCCGGCGACCAACCCTCCTTGGGCAGCGTAAGATAACGTGTAACGTCTGGCCCAGAGTTGACCAGCTTCGACTCGAGTTTCGTGATAGCAGTGCTCACTTGCTTGTCAACCTGGCCGCGAACACCAGGGACGCGCAGGAAGATGCTGTAGCAGAACAGGCGGAGCGAAATGTAGACGTTGCGGATGCTGCCGAGGATGCCATAGCCGCGGATAGAGTAGAAGGTCCTACGTGTGTACCGAAGAATGAACAGGATAAATACGATGTTCCGAAAGCTAGGTTGAAAGCAAGATGCGTCAGTGGTGATTGCCTTTTATGTCTTTCGCTCGTTGATTCTGCGGGGAACGGGGGATTACGCAACGCAACATACAGGTCCAGGTTCGAGGCGTATAGGTGTGCACTGGAAGTCCGGCCATAGCCGAGTAGCTTGTTCTGCAGGGCAACTGGCAATATTGAATAACTCATTGTTCCCCTTAGAAATAGTTCTGCAAAAAGTGATGGGTGGGAGTGGCGATGGGAAGGTTTCACTAAAGTAGTACACTTTGACTGGTTGAGTCTAGCGGGCCTCGGCTTCCACAGCAGTCAACGTTTCACATCCAATGACGGGAGATATCTGGGTATTATCGAAATTGGGTATTGATAGCCTTGAGATAGTCTTGATTCGATACTCTGAACATGACTTTATAAGTTTCTAGGTTGACCCTTCACAGACGCGTCTTTGTCCACTGACGTAATTGGATCAGACTAACTAGTAAATTATGTGGGGGACAACTACAACTACACAAGCACAACAGTCCATTCAGAAAAAGGTACTGCCTCTTCTGCGCCATATGTACAAATAAAGGAGAACTCTCTTCCCCTGACAAAACTGTGTTTTTGGCTCTCCCAAAAGAAAAAAAAACAAAAACAAAAAAGGAAGACTTTTCAAACCCCTTATATGGAAAAAAAATGTCAAAACAAATGAAAAAGCATCATATCATCAGGCATCCGCCACGTTTTTGCACAAGCCACTCTGAGATAGCATCATACAATATATGTGTTGGTGAAAGGAAATCGCCTATACCACAAGACCGGCAGCCTGAGCCTGAAGGAGCTCCTTCTCCTTGGCGGCGAATGCAGCCTGCTCCTCGGCGGTCAGGTCAAGAAGGGGCTTGTTCTCGCCGGACTTCAGGTTACGGTGGTATGCACGGATAATGCTGTCAGCGTCATCAACGGCAATGGGACGAATATCAGCCATGGCCTTGATCTTGGCAGTGCACTCCTTGTATTGAGCGTCGGTCATCTCAAGCTTGAGCTGCTGGGCACGCGACTTGATGGCGTTCCAGCCAGTCAACCGGGAGGCGAAGTGGACGTAGCGGGTCATGCCGAAGTCGGCGGGGTTGATAATCTCGTAGGTGCTGGGGTTGTTGAGGATAGCTTTGGCATGGATACCAGCCTTGTGGGTGAAAGCACAGAATCCGGTGATGTAGTTGTTGAAAGGAATGTTGACCTCAACGGCCTCGGCGACGAGGTCCTCAATCTCCTTGAGCTTCTCAAGCTTGTACTTACTCTTGACATAGTCACGATCGGCGACCATCATGCGGGCCATCAGGCCGCCGAGAGGGGTGATACCGTTACGCTCGCCGATACCGAGAACGGAGGTATCGATGTGAGTAGCACCGGCCTCGAGGGCACAGAAGGCGTTGGCAATGGCACAGCCAGTGTCGTTGTGGAAGTGAGTCTCAATGTCACAGCCAACAACACCGCGCAGAACACGGACAAGCTCGTAGACCTGGCGGGGAGAAGCACAGCCAACGGTATCGGCAATGCCAACACGGTTCACGCCAACCTTGTCCACGGCGGAGTAGATGGACAGGAGGTCAACCAGGTCAGAACGGAAAGAGTCCTCACTGGAGAAACGGATCTCAATTCCCTTGGACTTGACGAACTCGATAACTTCAATGGCAGCGTTCTTGATGTAGGTCATATCCTTGCCGTGAGAGTGCTCACGGAGGTAGGAGGAGGTACCGATAACAACATCACTATTGAAAGTCAGTTGTGGGTCAACAAAATGGGGACAAGATGCACAACTCACACTCCATCAACACCGGTCTCAACAGCAATACGGGCATCATCCATGTGGCAGCGAATATGAGTGAGAATCTAAATTCGTTATTAGATACCAATAGTCACGAGACCCGAACAAAACCCTAACGTACCTTGGCCTTCAGGCCAAGCTTGCAAATGGCCTCGCAATCAGCACGGGACTGCTCAGAAGCGCAGGGGCTGGTGAGCTCGATCTATAGCATGATTAGCATTAAGATCTGCTTGTGAGTATAGATTCTTCGTCTGTCCGACCACTCACGTAGTCCACACCGAAGTCATCAAGAGCCTTGGCAATCTCGATCTTCTTGGCGGTATCAAAGAAAGCGTTGGCGAACTGCTCTCCCTCACGCAACGTAGACTCAATAATCTTGAAGCGAGAGACATTGCTAAGGAAATCGGTGACGCCAGCGTCGTGGCCGTAGGGGTTGCGGGATGCGGAGGGGTGGGGGTTCTGGCGAGTTTCAATACCAACAAAACCATCGTGATTGCCGCCTGAATAGATGTCAGTAACTAATAATGCTGTAATAGCTTTCAATTGATATAACGAGGGTAACAGTACCAGTAGCGCCATTAGCTTGCCCATTGGGCTCGGGGTCGGCACCGGTACACATGGTGCAGATGGTAGGGGTTGAGTGTGTAGAGTTGAGATTGGAAAATGTGAAGTCGGGAAGTTAGGAATAGTTCCAATTAGAAATTGAAGAAGAAAATTGAGCGGTACTTGAAGATGTAATAAGAATCATTTGAAAAAAAGAGAAGGAAGAGTCATAAATTCATAGCGCCGAAGTAGTGGGCGGTGAATCTGAGTTATGGGCGCCGCTCCCCTCGCCGGGCGGCAAAAAAGAAAAATTTGACTGTGGAGAGGTGGGGGAAGTACATTTTAGAGGAGCATGATAGGATCAAAGATCCTGCTACGGAGTATATCCTACAAATATGCAGTGTACTTTTGCATATACAGCATTTACACTATGACTCAAATGCCTATCACTTCCAGTTTCTCTTTTCCCCGAAATTTTTGATTAAGAAACAACATGCTTTTTTGGCAGTTTACTTCATGCCCTGGAACCGACATCGGACCTTACCTGTGGGGTCTGACTCATTAGTCCACCTCAACCTCAGCAGATAAAATGATGTTTTCTACTGACATTTGTAGTTGTAATAAACAGCTACGGTATCTCTGTCTTCAAAAATGAAGGGTCTAAACATTTGGTTCTCACTATCCACACGAAGTCTTGTATGAACGCGGAAGTGACGTCATCGTCACTTCCGGTCTTCTAGTTGGCTCGATGTCTCAAGGGCTGGGAAAAATGATCTGCCTGTTCATGCTAGACTCTCGCAAAAGTTCATATGCTATGGAACGCCGCGTGTAATATAAGAATCACTGGAATTTTTGCATTTTAAAATATCCGTGTCTATGTTGTAACAGGTCATCACTACCCCGGGATCGGCCTATTATTAAGCTTGCCACTTCCCGAGGTCTACTCCGTACCCTCCGTAGGACTTCTGTCAATGTGGCTCCGCCAAGCCTAAGCTAATTTTCAATTATGCTCTGTATTGCATTTGCCACGAAAAACTTGATCCCACATGAATCTACACACTGTCCACAGTTAAATTGATGGGAGGCTTTGAATACCAGGAAATGTTAATTCACAAAAAATGCTCGAATTTTACTCTCTGCTAAACATTATGGCCTTTGTAACTAAATTGATTGTACTGGGTTGTTTTAATAAGAGGTTAATTATTAGCACAAACTGATCGGCGGGGTTTACATGGACAGAATTCTTACAACATACAACATACGGAGGGGGTATAGAAGCACGCTCACTAAGCATTATGTGGAGTCCTACAGCAAATCTAAATAGACTCTCTATACACACACATGTGTGTTGATGCTTCGTCTGTCAGTGGACATGTAGTCATAATTTATTTACTAAATCGGTAGTACAAACACAGAGTAGGTAGCACAAAACTTGGATATCAAATCACTAGCCTGTCAACCCCCTAAGCAATTGACTGTGAGTGCATTTTGTTCCAAATTGATTTCGATTCATACAGGGCTTTATGGCTTTATACAATCTAGCCACGACTCAGCGCTGTAAAGAATCACGATTTTTTCTTCTTAATCCTAGAATTGATCTTGTTTCAACAGTAGCACCAAAAAGTTCTTTTCCGGCTCGACAAGAATCTTGACACCCTATAGGTGCACATATGAGTGTTTCAACATTAGATATCAAACAAACAGTTCAATAAGCACAATTCTGTCGGATGTTACTTTGTAGCTTTGCATTTCAATGCGAGACGCATTCAATTAACTCCAACCGAATCCGAAACTGTTAAAATTTTTGTCAAGTTTCCATACAGACAGGGGATTTATCTACAAGGGTAAGAAACGAGTCCATGGACAGGGGATTCATAATCCAGGAATGAAGACATCCGTTGCTTTCGCAATTTTAATTTCATACTTCTGAAATTTTCCTCCAAGAATGCCAATCCGATACATGCATTATTGATCTTCCGCCTTTGCTATTCAATAACGCTGGGAGATATGCAATAGCAAGCATCAGTATGCTCTGGTCATGGTAACTGTCTAGCCTCCACGAGACCCGATATGAACAAAACTTGATGAGTTAATATATATGATACATGATAGCAACTGTTGACATCCGGCACGTAAGTTGTGGGGGCGGGAGCATTATGCAAGTCAGAATCCACATGGACCGATATGCTTTGCCCTGATAAAGACCTAATCGATTGCAAAATAGAAAAATCACTATGAAAAGCCATCTGAAATCAATCTAGAACATTCTCTGAACAAATTGCATAGGGATGGCGCCATTGGTGCAGAGAAAGGAGGCGCGGGAGTAAATTCAAGCGTTGTGGTTGGCCAGCGCTCAGGCCAGCTGTCGTCCACCGGTCACAAGTATCTCCCTCTGAACACCATTCTTGTCCCTGACTGTGTCAATTCGTATCCGCCTCCGGTCATTGGTAAGTGTTTTGATAGAGTTTCATCTTGCAATAACTTGATTCATCACTCCCGAAACCTGTCTCACTAACTTGTTCCGCGCCTCAGCCCTCAAGATGCATTTCACGTCGCTCGTTACCCTCCTCCCTGCCCTGGCCATGGCCCAGGAGCAGATTCCCCTCGTCGACCGCGTGCAGGGATGGTTCAATCAGGTCAAGTCCTATGTGCCAACAGCAGCCCCCACTGTTGCCCCGATCGAGAAGCTGGCCGTGAAAATTATTGAGAAGAGCGTCACCAACGTGTCTCTGGACAACTGGCAGTCCATCCTTGCCCCGGGACCCCAGGCCGAGGACTGGTTGATCTACACCACTGGTGGCAACAAGACCTGCTTTGGTCGCTGCGGACCTGCCGACAAGGCATTCAAGGTGAGTTGTTGATTTTCCCTCGACGCGTATTTTTTGCGTCAAGTCCCAACCCCCTAACCTTGTGCTCGCAATTCCCAGGAATCCGTCCTGTTGTTCTCAGCCGACCCTGTCTCACCTCAACTCGGATACTTGGACTGCGAGGCAAACCAGGTCCTGTGTGCAGCCTGGTCCGCCAGCGCTCCCTCCGTCCAGTACTACCAGGTTCCCAAGGAGCCCTCTGCTGGCGAGGAGCGTGCCCCGACTCCTCTGCGCAACATCTACCTGAACGCTACTACCGTCACTCCCGAAACCATTTACGAGATCCACTCCAAAAAGACCTACGAGAAGGTCCCCGTCTATGAGGGCGCTCTCCACCCCGTTGACGGCTGGGTCGCCAAGTACCAGCTCAACATCCCCATGGGCTACGCTATCTGGGCTCTTGGTGCTGTCCCCAGTTGGCTATTTATGATTGGTATCAGTTTCTTTAGCCGAACCATGATGTAAGTTCATATTTATTCTGTACCTCTCGTTTGATCTCAGTCTAATACCAAGATTAGGAGCCGTCGCGCGGGTCCTATTGGAAATGCCCCTCGTGCTCCCGCAAACTAGACAGCCTCTTTTGGCCTCTTTTGGTGTTTTGGGTTGTATATATTGAAGTGGTAGTGTATCGTGACGCGTCCAATATATTACCTAAATTGGTTTATGTTCTTTGTTAGACAGATATCTGTCGGGTATGGAGTCTCTTCAATCTTGGGCTTTTTTTCCAGCTACCTTTTTAATCAACGTATCATAGCTATCTAGTGGGATTTTGTAACAGATCCACCGAATGAATTAGTAACTCTTTGATGTCACCCTTGCTTTGCCCTGTGTCCAGAACTTCAATGATCATTGATCCCTTTCCAAGATTGTGGCCCCTTTACTACTCGATTTATACCCCAATTTGCATGATGCACTTACTTACTACCCTTTCGCGGTCACAACAATTGCCTTAACCGGAGCACAGTGTTGATGTGAGACCCCCTCCCAAAAAAATGCTATCCAACCGATCCAACTCAGTCATCACAAAATCTAAGGTAAACATGTTGTACACACGATTTACTTCGGATACTTCTTTTAAAAGACCGCTCACAATAACGATTTGCTAACTAGTATCCCAAAAAAAAACTTAGATTAACTATATGACTTCTCTTCCCACTCAATATCTTGAGCCAAAATAGGCTCAACACCTTCAGACTCAAGTTACAAGGCCAACTCACTGATTCTTTTCAGCCTGCTTCTTGTCTTCATGAAAGTAGCAAATTCTTCTCACGACACCTTGATCTTTGCACCTATCCCTGGCTAGATAAATTTTCTAACCTGGTCCTGTGCATGTGAAATCACTGATCCGTCAGAAGAGGTGGCCTGGTGTTCAATTATCAAGACGCTTCCATCTTGGGAGATATCCATTACATAGAGAATCAATCCATGCGGTGTTCATGACTGGCTGAGATTCAGCGCAACTTCATTGTTTGCAGATCTATTGGCAGCATATCCTTTATCTGTGAAGAGTGCACCTGCATAGGTGGTTTGTTATCCAACAGACATAGAGTCAACATCAAGTATCAAGTTATCATTAATAAAAGAGCGATAGTCCACCCAAAGTCGGCATCTCTTATTTGAGATGACTGTTTCTGGTGAAATAAACGAGTCAGTGATCAGTAGAGTCGACCACACCCTTATGTTCGAGTTAGGAAGAGCGAATCAACTGCAGATGCTGATGCCTGTGCATGGAATTTGAGATTTCTACAGAATTGTGTGTTCTCTCGTCTCTCACCGAGAGGCCCCCCCAGTCAATATTTGTTTGTTCGCCCCTACTTTCTCCTCATCTTCCATGGAACTTATGAGCTTAGTCCGTTTAGTCTGAGATCTACCTACCTCTTTTCGTCCAAGATCTCAATTGCAGAAATCCCAAGATAGTGATGGCAAAGGCTATTGGTTTCATTGGCCTTGGAAACATGGGTTTCGGGATGGCAACTAACTTGGCCGGCAAGCTACCGGTCAAGTCAAAGATCCACGTATTTGATATCATCCCAGCTCTCATGAATGATATCTGCGCGAAATATCCGGAAAGGGCCATGAGATGCTCTGATCCAAAGAATGTCGCTGACAAATCTGTATGCAACCTTCACTCGCTTTGCTGTCCCTTCTTTTCGAAGAGAAGACACTAACGTGGTCTGAATTCTACTAGGATGTCATCATCACCATGCTACCTGAGGGAAAGCATGTCAAGGCAGTGTACATGGGATCGGATGGAATCTGCTCCAGCGACGTTGGACAGAAGCTTCTAGTCGATTGCTCGACCATCGACACCGCGAGCTTCCTAGAGGTCAAAGACCACATTACCAAGAACTTCCCTTGTGCCTCATTCTACGATGCCCCGGTGAGTGGCGGTGTTATCGGGTCGGAGCGAGGAACAATCGCATTTTATCTCGGTTGTGCCGAGAACAACACTAAGGATATGCAAGAGCTCGGGGAATTGTTCAGCTTGATGGGTAACAAGATCATCCTATGCGGTGGTCCGTCTCTCGGTCTCGCAGCCAAACTTTCCAACAACTACCTCTCCGGCATCATCGCGATTGCCTGTTCAGAGGCTATGGATATGGGAATGAAGTCAGGATTAGACCCACGAGTCCTAGCCCAGGTTTATGCGGCTGGCAATGCTCAAAACACCATCTGCGATACGTTCAACCCAGTGCCCGGGGTTGATCCCGATGCACCGTCGTCTAACGGCTACCGGAAGGGTTTTAAGGTACAGCTTATGAAGAAGGATATTTCCTTGGCTTTAGAGATGGCCCGTCGCGTGGGATCGACTAATGTGCTGGGGAGTGTGGCATTGCAGACATACAAGGAGGCTAGTGAGGATGAGCGATGCAAGGACTTGGACTCACGGATCGTGTTCCGGTACTTGGGTGGGAATGAGAACTGGAAGGCTGACCACAAGAGCAAGAATTGAGCCTTCGATGTACGTAGCCCCGATTTAGAGGGTTGCCCCAATTTCCGAAACGGGGAAGCTGGGGAACATATGAACTGCAAAAAGGGATGGGAATGATCATTCTACCTGAATCAAAGGCAGTTTTTTTAGTACGCCGAATGGCTGTGAAATCCTGGTGACAAAAGGGTGCTATGAAGTCATTCTCAAAGGTGGTGGGTGCATATCATCTTTCAATAAATCTCGATCATGGGTGTGTTGGGTTGAGAGAAATACATTGCGGCGTCATATGTTAGATTTGCTAAATGAGTTATAACTTGGTCGCTCTATGTCGTCTTAGCGTTGGAACACTATAGCTGATCAACTCAGGTCTTTGCGGGAAAGATTGACATGCTGCAAACTGAGTGACAAAGCCAAAACTGGTCCAGATAAGTAATAAGGCTGTCAGTAGTCAAATGCATTAAATCTGAAGAAGCAGTTCTTTTTTCAGAATATGTCGTGTCTGACATTGATCAAGTTAGGAAAAAGCAAAAGGCGAGCGCAGAACAAAACGAGAAGACATCCCGGGCGGTCGAGTTTCCCTCAAAATTTTATTCCGCAAGGCTCAGATCTCCAACTACCAACCAACACAACCGAAAATGGCTGCTCCGGTACCATTAGACCGCATACCTCCCACAACGGCTGCCTACGTGATTGCAACAGCCATTATTGCAGGCGTGACCGGGTATTTTATCGGCCAAGGCTCCTCGATTAACCTCTTCAAAGAAAAAGAAGGGTGGCCGAACAGCTACGATGTGAAGGTCCATAGCCACTCCTCCTCCGAGGACGAATCAGACTCCGAAGAAGAAGAAGAGACCGACGAGGAAGATGAGGGCAATGGCGAAGAACTCTCGAGCTTCAAGGACAACAACGAGGAGGTGAAGCTGGTGCTGGTCGTCCGCATGGACCTGGGCATGACCAAAGGTATGAGCTTCATGCGCAACGTTTCAATCATTCCTCGCACTCGTGTTGCAAGCGCTAACAAGATTTTTCCTTTAGGAAAAATTGCCGCGCAATGCGGCCACGCTACCCTCGCCTGCTACAAATACTTCCTCGAATACGCGCCCAACTCGCCTATCCTCAAGAAATGGGAGCGCGGTGGCCAGGCCAAGATTGCATTGCAGGTCAAGTCCGAGGATGAGCTGCTGGTCATGCAGGCTCAGGCTATTAGCCTTGGGCTTTGCACGCGCGTTATCCAGGATGCTGGGCGCACTCAAATCGCAAGTGGCAGCAAGACCGTGTTGGGAGTCTTGGGACCCAAGAGCGTGGTTGACGGCGTGACGGGACATTTGAAGCTGTTGTAAATTATACACATTATGCATGTGCTTCTTGCGCATCTGGCTAGGCAATGATCATCACGACCTCGACGATTATGTTTCCAACTTTACGAAACCCGTCGCGCCAAGAATGTAACACGGCTGTAAACCAAAAAGCTCAGAGGCATGTAGCACGTCTCAGACATTCTAATCCTGCAGAACTGATGACTTTCCTCAATCTGGGGTTTACAAAATACGAGTTCTATTAGGAGATGTTGGCAAGTCATGGTTATTCCCTAACCTCAGCGGCCAACGGCCAATCGGCAAAGAGATATGAAATATGACGCCGTCCGGCACCAAGCTATCAAGCCGAGCTCACCAGTGGGAGCTCAAGACCCGCGTCACAAGGCGCGAACAATTAATCTGAGATCTGTCGACCGGAAACCGTAAAGGCCATCCACAAAAATGATGGCTCCAAGCTCGTCGAAATGCCCAGCTCTCAACCGTCACAAAGAAACCAGTCAGACTGGAGTCTATGGACAGGAAATCTGGACACAGATCCGGTTTTGGAGAAGAAGAAAAAGAGAAAGGAAGAAGAGGGAAGGCTCTTATTTATGTTCCAAGTGGGGCCGCTTAGAATTTATGACACTAGTCTTAAATAGGTAGAGTGCCAGTCGGTCACATCACGTGACTCGTTTGCGGTAATCAGCAAGCCAGACGGCGATGCGCTCAAGGCCATTTGCCTTTCCATCTCTTCCCCTTCTCCTCCATATACTGTTAAAATGGCGGACGCTCTCTCTATCGAGCAAAATAATAAGATCCGAGTGGCTCTTGGCCTCAAGCCACTCCCAGTTCCCGGCGCCGGCCCAGAGTTCAGAGAAGACGACGACAGCGAGTCCGGTGAAGAAGACGAACCAGCCAGCACCCTCGAGTCACGACAAGCGGAAAGCTACGAAAACTGGAAGAAGGTTCAGGAAACCGCGGAAGCGAAACGGAAACGTGACGAAAAGAATGCCGCCATCAAGCGGGCGCGTGACATCGCCCAAAGGAATATTCAACTACAGGGATCTACACTAGGCGAGGGGAATGGCGATGAGCTCGATACTAAGGGCTGGCTATCACAATCCAAAAAACGCCAAAAGAAGATTGAGAAGGAACGCGCCCGGAGACTGGCCGAGGAACTCGCAGAACGGGAGCGCCTTGCAGAAGCCGAATACACTGCAGCGGATCTTGCTGGCATCAAGGTCGGACATGCTGCAGGTGCTTTTGATAGCGGTGAAGATCACATTCTGACGTTAAAGGACGCCGCGGTGGATGACGAGGAAGAGGACGATGAGCTCCAAAATCTAGAGTTGGTCGAGAAGGAAAGAACTGAAGAGAAGCTGGAGCTCAAGAAGAAAAAGCCCGTCTACGATCCTACGGCAGAGAATCAGGGTATTCTTTCTCAATACGACGAGGAGATCGAGGGCAAAAAGCGGAAGAGATTTACACTCGATGCCCAAGGCTCGACCGAAGAACGCGAAGCAAAGCGACAGGAAGTATCAAACCAGCTGCGGAAGAACATTATCAGCCTCGACTTTGAGCCGGAAGTGCCGTCCTCTGATTACATGGACATCAGCGAGGTCAAAATTAAGAAGCCCAAGAAGAAGAAGGCCAAAGCTACAAGAAAGAGGACTTTCATGGACGACGACGAGATTGCTCCGGCTGCAGATTCGACCGATGCGCAAGCATCCTCGGCCATGGATATTGATTCAAATGGTGGAGTCCCAGTTCCTGCTCCCCGCAAGCCCATAAATGAAGATGTTTCTTTCGTGGATGATGACGACCTTCAAGCCTCTCTTGCATTGCAACGACGCGCAGCCTTCAAGAAGCGTAAGAAGATCAGCCCCGAAGAGCTTGCCAAGCAGCTTCGAGAAGAGGAGACTCAGACCCCAATGGACATTGAAAACTCTGACAACGAAGGCGAGGAACCTGGCCTTGTTATTGACGAGACATCGGAGTTTGTTTCAAATCTACACAAGCCTACACTCCTCGAGCAGGAAGAAAAACACGCCAGATCCGCGGCCAAGGAACCTGAAAGTCCCAGCGCAGAGCCTGAAGAGGAGGGCGTGGAAATTGACATGGACCGTTATGGCGATATTGAAGACGAAGAGGAGCTTGCCGCGCGCATCAAGCGCGATGAAGCATCTGCGGCCCAGCCACAACAACTCACTGGTACAGGTCTAGAAGAGGAATCTACTTTGGATCATGGTCTTGCTGCAACTCTATCAATGTTGAAATCGCGCGGTCTGGTTAAAGACAACAATAGCACGAGTCAAAACGCGCTCATGCGCGATCGCCAGCGTTTCTTGGCTGACAAGGCGAACCGCGAGTCCGAAATTGAGCGACGCGCCCGCCAGCAGCGTGAGCGAGACCGTGCCTCCGGCAAGCTTGAGCGCATGTCAGCCCGTGAGCGCGAGGAACACGCGCGCTGGGAGAACAAGCAGCGCGACCAGCAGGAAGCGCGTCATATGGCCGACGTGTTCAACCGCGAATACAAGCCCGACGTCCAGCTGCGGTATGTGGATGAATTCGGTCGCCACATGAACCAAAAAGAAGCCTTCAAGCAACTCAGTCATCAGTTCCACGGCAAAGGCAGTGGAAAGATGAAGACCGAGAAGCGTTTGAAAAAGATCGATGAAGAAAAGAAGCGCGAATCCATGAGCACACTAGACAGCAGCCAGAACACCGGCATGAACGCTGCTGTCGGCACTGCTGCGCGCAAGAATCGCCAAGCTGGTGTTCGCCTGGGCTGATCTTTTTTTCGCTAGCCAAATACCAATTTTACGATATCCAAAGTCTGTGCCAAAAGCCCTTCCGATGCTCCGTAGTTTTTCCCTTCGGCCTTGATCAGACAGCGTCTCTTCATCTCTCGTGGGGGACAAGACATGTATTTACTATTACAACATTAAGAGAAAAAAAATTTTGTGCATTTTCAAGGGATGGACATATTTAACCGAGTTGCTCCTGCGGGGGTGTAAGAATCCAAGGTGTCATCTCAGATACGGGGAAATGGGAGGATTACTCCAACTATGTGAGGGGAAACAATGTGGAGTTGGAGAGTTTGCCAGCCTCGATCAGTTCACCGGAGATTCGACTTGCGGAGACACATTTTGGAGATGGGCTGATGTTGGCAAGTTGAAAGTTGTATACATCGGATGTTGGCATTTTGGAATATTCTAGTGTTTCACTCGACATTCCTTGAAATTCAACGTATGAAGTAGCAGCCGAAATGTCGACCACAATTCACCAGATTCAAATAACTAAATACCCGTGAAGACAACCGTTGATCCCTGCAATTTATCCGGGGGATGCAGCCAATCCCATTCGTACATCTCGCCAGGGTTGGTTGTACTTGGTACATGGGTTCAGGCGGAGCTGCATACCAACTGGCAGGTACCCGGTACAAGTATCACATGAGTCAGGCATCGGAACTACTTGACCGATCCTTTATATTCTTTCTCTCCTGCTCCGGTTCTTCCCTCTTCTCTTCCAATCCCACATACAGAAGATCTCGGTCTTGTCCTTTTCATTTTTCTTCGTCTCTGTCATTATGCTTTCCACTCTCAGAGTTGCCAGCCGGTCGGCTGCCTCCCGCGAGGCTAACATGCGCACCATCTTGATCGGAGCTAGACACGCCTCGGCCTGGGCCAATGTTCCCCAGGGTCCTCCTGTAAGCATTGAGCTTGCAGTCACCGTAATGGTGGTTTGAAAGGCCAATTCTAACGTAGCTCGGTTAATAGGACGCCATTCTCGGCATTACCGAAGCTTTCAAGGCCGACTCCTTCAAAGAGAAGATCAACCTGGGCGTGGGTGCCTACCGTAAGCCTCGCCCCAAAAAATCACCTTGTTGCGCAATGAATAGAACTTCGGATTGCTGACGAGCCGTCGCGTGGTTTTAGGTGACGACACGGGTAAGCCTTATGTCCTGCCCTCTGTCCGCGCCGCCGAGGACAAGGTCGTCGCATCGCGCTTGGACAAGGAGTACGCTGGCATCACCGGTATTCCCGCCTTCACCACCGCCGCCGCTGAGCTCGCCTACGGCGCCGACTCCTCTGCCATCAAGGACAACCGCCTCGTCATCACCCAGACCATCTCCGGTACCGGTGCCCTGCGCATTGGCGGTGCTTTCCTCAAGCGGTTCTACCCTGGCGCGAAGAAGATCTACCTCCCCAACCCCAGCTGGGCTAACCACAAGGCTGTTTTCTCCGACTCCGGTCTCGAGGTCGCCCAGTACAGCTACTACAACAAGGACACCATTGGCCTGGACTTCGAGGGTTTGATCGCCGATATTAAGGCCGCCCCCGAGGGCAGCATCATTCTCCTCCACGCTTGCGCGCACAACCCCACCGGTGTCGACCCTACGCAGGCCCAGTGGCGCCAGATTAGCGATGTCATGAAGCAGAAGGGCCACTTCGCATTCTTCGACATGGCCTACCAGGGCTTTGCCAGTGGTAACGCCGACCGGGATGCCTTTGCTCCCCGCCACTTCGTCAAGGAGGGTCACAACATCGCTCTTTGCCAGAGTTTCGCCAAGAACATGGGTCTGTACGGCGAGCGTGTTGGTGCTTTCTCCCTCGTTTGCGAGAACGCAGAGGAGAAGAAGCGTGTCGATTCGCAGGTCAAGATTCTCATTCGCCCCTTCTACTCTAACCCTCCCGTTCACGGTGCTCGCATCGCCTCCACCATCATGAACGACCCTGTCCTTAACAAGCAGTGGCTCGGTGAGGTCGAGGGCATGGCTAGCCGCATCATCGAGATGCGCTCGCTTCTCCGCACCAACCTTGAGAAGCTCGGCAGCAAGCACGACTGGTCCCACATCACCAGCCAGGTGAGATCTCACATCTTAATTCTCTTTGATCCATGTGACTGACTTAAATATCCAGATCGGCATGTTCGCCTACACTGGCCTGAAGCCCGAGCAGATGGACTCCCTTGCCAAGGAGGTAAGATTTACATTCACACCTCTTCTCTAGTTTGACTCCTAACAACGTTTCTAGCACTCTGTCTACGCTACTAAGGACGGTCGTATCTCCGTCGCTGGTATCACCTCCAGCAACGTTGAGAGACTCGCCGAGTCCATCTTCAAGGTGACCGGCTAAATTTAAAATCGCCTCAAAAAGGAAATTTTGAAAGAAATACGATAAAACGAATGTTGGGGAGAGCAACCGGGCCTGCGTTCTCTTTGAAATCCCGGCCCTTATGTACTGATATCTAATGTCTCTGTTTCATATTTAGCATCGTTCGGCTCTGTCCGTCTTAACGGGGATTTTGGATTGATTTTCTACTTTTTTTTTTTTCCTTTTCTTATCCCAGCATCCAAGTGCACTGTGTAAACTTACGGTAGTCCATTCTGCTCTCGTCGACTCCCTAACCTTCCCCCATCCCATCCTTCCCAGTAATAACGAAACTTTGGTCTTCAAATGCGTCCGACAACGGTTAGTTTGTTCTCTCGGCCAACTTCACACCTCTCAGGGTCGATGGTCGGTACAGGGATTGCATTCATGATGTGCAACGGCTAAGTGCTAATTCTCTAGGTCATAATGTAGGATATTAAAGCCCCCTTTAGCTATCTAAGCTATAGCAATGTCTAGCCTTAGTAGACTTGGTATGTCAGTTTTCTATCGGTGGTCTCAATTTGGGTCTTCTCAATGTTCACCAACACCCCCTTTTCATTATTAATCTATAGGACATTAGAGTACGATAGAAATTAAGCGAGTGTCTCACGTCGTATAACTCTATCTTCACTACTTCTCTAGAAATAGGGCCTAGGAAAGTTGAAGCCAACCAGCTGGTCCTTTAGGAATCAGGAACCAGTTGCTAAGGGACTATCTCCGCATGTTCAGAGCCTCGCTCAATAATAGACGTGCAACCAAACCTTAGAGCGAGTAAATTGGTGTTCAACCGGTGATGAGGTAGCCTATACTATCATGTAGAGATGGTTTGTTTTGAAGAGGTTCAGATTCATTGGACCGTTCCAGCACTGCGAATACCTTTAACCCCCGCTTAATCTAGCTTAAGATGATATCAGGGACGTTGTATGTGAGATAATATTCCAGCGTTCTTTTTGAAAATTTCTCCTTAGATATCGTCTCAAAAGTTTTTCTTTTTCTCCGTCTTATGGCTAGTCGCCTATTCCGCGTCCACCCACCGAGGTTACGCCTGGGCAAGGGGTGACGTCGGCTTTGGTTGAAAGGAGGGGGTTTTTTTTTGAATTCCTGGGATTTTTCACCACGTCTGTGGCAAGTTCAATAGATAGGATTCAGGACCCAAAGCAAGCGCTGAAAGGGCATATAACACCACGTGCCTGGCATAAGGGAGCCATCGTCACCGACTACGTTTTTCGACAGTTGGAGGAGTGTTTTAAGAATAAGAACGGGGGTAGGCAGGAAGAGGACCAATTTTGAAGAGTTGACATGTTTAAAGAATCTGTTAGTTTTGAAGATGCAACCGAAGTGAAAATGTGTTCAGTGACCCCTGCCACAACACCAATTGCGCCATGGTATCCAGCTGTTAGAAACTCAAATGAATCAGTATCCCATCATTCCGCTGACGCCCATACCCGAGCCGGCGCCGGCAGGACCAAGAGAGGGACAGATGCAGCCCGGTGGCGCATCAGCGCCAGAGTATGGGTACCACTCGGGGGGTGGAGAAGGGGTAACAGATCGACCCATGACACGAGCTAAGATGCTGGCAGGTGTACCAGCGGAGCCCTGGCTTGCATGGAGAAGGCCGAAGCGGAGGAAAACTTCGGAGATTGTAACGATGATTGAAATGATGATGAGGACAATGATGATCCAGGTTTGGTCTAGAATGCGGTCAGTTAGGAGACCAGGGAGGGAAAAGAAGGTCAAGACCTACGGGAAGTGCGGCTGTCGGCAATCGAGTCGGATAAGATCTCTGCGAGATCGAGGAATACCCGACATCTCTCATTGAGAACCTGAATTCGTGGCTTGATCTCCAGATACTCGCGCACGGCGATGTAGAGCGGGTAAAGGGTTGGTTCGCTCTCCCAGAAGAAGTTCGGCACATCGAGCATGTTGGATGCTGGTGGAAAACATTAGCATGGAATTAAATCTCTTCTCCACAGTAAAACGTGGAAGAGGACATATAAAGGATTGGGAACTTACAGAGGTTGACCTCAACACGACTCTTAAACAATCTACCTAAAATCCGGAAGACCTCTTCACGTTTCATGCCCAGTTGACCCGTAACAGCAAGACGTCTGGGAACGTCTTTGGCGTCCGCCATCTGTCGGGCCATAACTTCCTCGAAGAAGCAAAGTTTAGTGCTCTGTGAAATACCATGGCTAATAGCGAGCTTGATCATGTGGTCGCCACTGCGAAGAGTGATCATGTCGTTATAGACTCGCGGGCGCGAGATCTCGGTCGAATACTCGAAATGGAACTCTTCTGTTTCAAAGTCTTCCTCGTCAAGAGGCATTGTCGCCAGAGGAGTAGGGATGCCAGTTGCAGATGATGTAGCAAATGCCAGATCTGCCAGAAGGTCTTTCTCCTGTCGCTCGGTAAAGTTCCAAAAGACGACGACACCGTAACTGAAAACGAACATTTCAGCGACATTGTATAACGTCCGAGCTGGGGCTTGCTGTGTTGAGGACGAGGAGGGTGTGGGGACCGGTGGGGAGGGACGGTCTCGAATCAAAGCGTGGCTGTCGTCCGTGCTGTGTCTTCGGCGACGGAGTGCAGGTTCAGGCGAAGATTGCCGAGTTCCCTCATTGCTGTCTGGTTGCGGGAGTGGCGGGATATGGTGCAACCCATCGACACTTTCGCCGGAGCTGGCGGCGTGCTCATGGCCATGGTCATCGGGGAGATGACCATGAACTTCCTCGGAAATTCGATTCAGGAATTCTTCGCGATTTTCCTCCTGGGGATCATGACCCTCAGGCTGTCGCGGCGAGCCTTCATAATGGTGCTCATCCTCTGGACGGTTGTGTCCACCAACGGAATGCTCCTCCGTCTCAAGCATATATTCATCATGATAATCACGAAGTTCATTCCGTTCAATCTCTTCATCCAACAGCGACTTGCCACCCGGGTATTTCAACACGGGGCTACTTCGCAGACGATACCCCTCATGGCCCGGCAAAAGAGGGAGATGATACGCGGTGTAGAGACAATCATCATAAAGCTTCGTCCGCCCACCATGCTGCTCCTTAACAAAGGTAGCAAGCGACCCCATCTTATACGCTTGAGCTGTACAGTACGCCGTAACACGCGCAAGCTTCTCCGTCCGCCGCGCCTTCGGCAACCGCTCCGCATAACTCTTCGCGCGTTCAGGTGCAACACGACGTTTCTTCGAGACTTCTTCTTCGGCCAGCAAGGGGGAAAGGTCATTATCGACGCCGAAATCGCCTCCAAGTCGCTTCGACACAAGTAACTGGTGTCTGATCCTTTCCGGGTCGACATTTTTTTCTTTGGCTAGACGTGCGACAAGCTCCTCGTCCACGAGGTCCGCACCATCGGAATCATCGTCATCTTCCTCGGTTTCGCCATCCTCCAGCTCGCCAGTGTCAGGCAGAAGAACCAGCTTCTCGCTGACTTTCGTTGTTCGTGGAGGGAGTCGCGGTTGTGCGGCAAGGCGGCTCATCGTGCCGCCCGATCCTGCTACTGCGCTTGAACTGCTACTGCCTGCACTTGTAATTAAGCCTCCTGCTGCGGAAGCAAGACGGCGCGACCGGGAGATTGGTGGTGGGCCGCGCTGCTGCATTGAAGGAACGTCGGACGCGTACTGGAGGACGTTGTCGACGGTGATGAATCTGGTTGCAGGAGAGCGGCGCCGACGCGGTATTTGAGGCTGTTGTTGATCTCTGGAATCTGTGACCTATAAAAACGATGTGTGTTAATTGGGCTTGGTTCCTACGCTTGATTTGTCAAGTCAATCCCACCAAGACGGTTGGGCTGCGTTGGCTAGTCCCCCGTCCTCGAGCCGGGGGAGTCATTGTCAAACGAGCTTAGAGGAGGCGCTTGATTCTGCTTTTTGATGATTCTTTGCTGGCACTCGACAGCATAGAAGAAAGAAGTGGCCGTCGGTGATAACAATTGCTATGTTCGATGCTCCGAGCCAGCAAGTTCGAATGGTCTCGGGGCTAAACCTAATTAAGAATAGTTCCTCGAGCGGCCAAATGACGTCTACAAGCACAGTCACGTGTGTGACTGACTCACGGATCATGTGACAGGGCCACGTGCTACACCGCTCAATGCCACCAGGTCCACCATACCCCAGTGGGACTAGCAGATTGATGATGGAGTTTTGGTCGATCTGGGGTAAAAGTGAAGATCATCCGGGAAATGGCTCCATGGCCTTTCGACTACAAAGGAAATGAGACTGAGTCATTGAAGATTCGTTGATTTGTGAGTTTTCCGTGGTCTCAGCGGTCAGCGTGGCTCTTGACTATTTGTTTGTGTTCATTGGTAGGCTGACTATCCGACTGCAAAGGGCCAGTCTGAAAACATGGAAGCCTTATAAAATTGGGGTCATAAGAATAAGAACATGGATTGCTATGGGAAAGATGAACAATATGACCAAAAAAAAGAAAAACATAAACTCCGGGGCTGTCGATTCGGTTAGCACTCTTTCGAGTGAGACATGGTCACCTTGCAGATGGGATTAAAGAGAATTAACGAAATTAAATTACGAATGAAGGCCATCACGAAGCTGCCGGTCTTCCTCCCAGATTTCTTTCTTCATGCGCTGCAGATGAAAGTGCTGCTTTTGCAGCTTTTCAAGGTCCACTTGGGGCGGGTTGGAGAGTGCTGCAAGGGAGTCATACAAGTTGCGGTACTTGGCGTAAAAGTTCTTGAATTTCTGAGACTTCTCCCGCAGCTGCTGTCTCAGAATCTCGTAGCTCATCGATGGAGATGCACTGCCGGTGCTGCCGCCGCTAGAGGAGCTGACCGCTCGGCGCCGCTTGGCTTCCAAGTTTCCAGTCGGACGTCCTGCCTGGGGCATGGACGATTGCTCGGATTCGGCTTTGCGCTTCAGTGGGTTGGCGGTAGTGGAGACATTCTTCGTGATACCGTTGGTCTGGGAAGTAGTTTTGGTAGCTCGGGCAGCCGCTGGGGCCGCACGCCCCACCTTGCTGGGTTTAGCCAGCTGGGAGATGAGAGGCGAAGACGAGGATGAGCCGGATGATTGGCTCTGAATGTCAGCTCGGCTACGGTTGCTGCTGGTGGCATCGAGAACATTGGCAGGGGGAGAGGAACCGAGTGGTGACGGCTTCTGTGGCGAAGTAGAGGGTCGTGAGGGAGGACGCTTCGAAGCTGTCACCTTCGCGAGTGCTTTGGAGGGTTCAAGCTTAGGCTTCAATGCCTCAGGTTTAGCCTTGGGAACAGGAGCAGATGGGACAGAAGTAGTCTCCGTGGTGCGAGGCTTAACTGGTGCCTTGATCTTCGGTGCTGGAGGCTTTGAATTGGATGGAGTCCGCTTGTGATCCTTCGGTTGCTGCTTGGGCGCGGGAGCGGCAGGGCCGGTCTCGAGCAGATTGGTATCATCGTCTTCATCCGAACTGTGGACGAATTCCGCGGACTTGATCTTGCCGTCCACTTTGACTGGGGCCTTCCCACCAGTCTTCTTCGTCACCCGTCCGGTAAGGGTACTGTTGGTGTTCTTGGGTTTGGCGGGTCGCTTGATCGGGTCCTTGTCACGAGCCTTTTGCGCGGTCGAAATGGTCTTGGTAGCAGACGCGGGCCCCTTGGCGCGGTCGGTCTCAATGTCCTTGCCCGAGTCCTCCCCGTTGGCTTTGGCGAGTGGGGCGGCAGATTTCTGGGGTGGGCCGGTACGAAGGTTCAAACGTGAAAGGCACTTTCCCTTGCCTCGTTCCGCTTTTGGAAGAAGAGTTTGCCAAAGTTTGTCGGATCGAGAGATGCGCATACGATCGAAGGCAGAAATTGAATTCTCAATGGCTTCTTTTCGGTCCTCCTCGGTGTAATTGAACCCAAACACATCAAGATCTTTGTAGACCTTGTCCTTGAGGTTGTATTTCTCGGGGTTGATTCGGTTCACGACGCCGAATTTCTCGCCGAGGGCGGTGCAATCTTCGACGGTGGTGCGGGTTTGGCGGGCCAGAAACTTGGCTGATACGGCACGAACGGCGAGAAGGTGAATGAAAGGAACCTTGAGGGCTTCAAGCCTCACACGGTCCTTGTTCTCCATCGTTGGGGCGGATGTTGGCGTCATTGCGAAAGAGGGAGACTTGGGAGCACCCAAGACCGGACTTGCAGTGAGGGAGCGATTGGCAGCAGTCTTGAGAAAGCGATCTTTCTCCAGTTCAACTTTAGTGGTTGGACGTTTGTAGCCTGACTTGCTGCCTCGTAGAGCCTTTAGCTCATCCGGGTGTGAGATTATGTGAGTCTTCTTCGACTCCTTCCCCCTCTCATGAGCATTGAGTTTTTCTTCTAAATCTGCCAGCGCCTGATCGGTGGCCGCAGTAGCATTTTGAGCCTTTTCAACTTCTAGACTATGACTCAAAACCCCGGTGAAATACAGTGTCTCTTTATCGGACGAGCTATGGTAGATCTCAGATCGGTGTGTTTCGGGATACGCATGGAACGTTTGAGATTTGCCCCCGTAGTGAAGCGAAGGGTGTTTTCCCAGCCGGACTCGAGCCGGTTGATCCTTTCGTAGGCTCTGAATCAGATCATCGAGGGTGCTTTGCACTAGATTCAACCTCATGATCTGATTTGGCTTGAACGAAAGATCACCGGACTGATCTCCGAGGTGGAGAGACAGCCCGGTTGGGGGAATATTGAGGTCGGTCGACATTATAGGAGTTGAGGAAAGGTCAAGGTCGGTAGGAAGCAAGAGGGATTCGAGGTGAGCAGGGTCGGATGGCAGCGTCAGAGCTGCAGGTCAAGCGGCCAACTGCACGAGAGAAATAAAACCATGAGCCATAAGATCGTTAAAAAAAAAAGGATGATAGAGAAAGCAATGCAGAATGTCAAATGCAACTGGTACAGGGTGAGAAGAAAGAGGAGAAAGGCAGAAGGGCAGAAGGGCAGAGAGGCAGAGAGAGCAAGGCGAAGCGTCGGAGAGTCGGAGAGTGGGGAGAGCTGACGGCGATTTCCTTGTAAAATTACAGGGGATTCCCGATGGGGGTTTTTTTTGGGGGGGGGGGGGGGGGGGGAGGAGGGATTTCATTAATTTTTTTTTGGGTAAAATAGTCACTTCATTGTATTGCCTCCTATCAGTATTTTCAACGTTATAAGATCGTTTCGAGAGGTTGAATAGATATTCCATGGATCGATTATGTATTTTCTTCGAAACACCTCTATCTCCTTTCGTGGAGGCTTTAATTCCTTCACATCCCCGAAAGTCATTTCAGGGCTTTGGTTCTAACCGCAAGTCCTATTTGTTAACTGACTTCCTTTTTCTTTTTTTTTTTGGTCATTTTTCAACTTCTGACCAGAATAATTGTAACGTTGTACAACCCCCAATGTACTCACACTATACAAAACCCATACTAAGCGCAGCCGACAACCGCTCAGAATCTAGGCTCGGATTCAAATACAATACAATTACCGTGAGGAGACAAAGGTGACTCCATCCACAACGGGGCTTCCCGAGTCCAGTCTTGTTTACCGAGGTGTGGCCGGGTTTCGTTTTCGATATATAGAGTAGAGGGTTCGGAACTGTTTGATGAAAGGATTACTACTCATGAATGATGTGTTTTTTTTAAAAAAAAAAAATTTAAAAGAAAATGTTTCTAAATCAAGCATCTGAAACGAAAGAGGGAATACATTCCAATTCATGTTCCTTCTCCAATTTCACCCGGGTACTCACCCGTGGCCTATTTTACCCTTGAGAGACCTAAGGAATGCTACAGCTGTACCCTTTGACATGCATCCAGGCACGGATATCCAACAAAAAGGTCCTTCAGGTGTGTGACCGTTCAAGGTTTCGCCCTCCTTCGGGCTAGTGGACTTGCTACGGTCTTACTCCTTTCGATAGGCTAGCAAGAAACGGGGCCAATTCCTCGTATGTTGTATCTTGTACCGCATGTTGTCGGGCTCCTATTTTGATTACAGAGCATTTTTAACCTTTCCAAGGTCATTGCAGGTTTTTCATGGGAAGAGAGATCCCAAGTATGATGTTATCTCAATAGGTTCCGTCTACATCTCCAGGGTATCACAGGGTAAAGTTCATCTGGCGCACTTCCTCTTGGATTTTGCAGTTTCACAACTGCATGGAAGGTCCATTCATGCATCCTAATGGAGCAATGGAGACCAAGCCATCAGGCTCCGGGGTGTGTACTTTGGATCTTTTATTATGCCCTTGTGTTTTGGGGGAGAGAGAGAGGGGGGGGGGGGGGGGGGGGGGGGTTTCATTTGTAACTCTTTCTGTGCCTTTGCAGTTTTGGCCCCCCCTTCTCCTCCTCTCATATTGGGTGCTGAACTGGTCACTTCCAGTCGATCCCGACATAAATTAGTTGTGGCAAACCTGAATGAGATGAAGTTCCCGAGTTCCCCGTAAGCAGAGGGGAAGGGTAAGAGGAATGACCCTAGTCTACTGAACCTGGACAATATTTCTTCATAAGCAGAGGGGAATACCGTGGATCCCTTGCGCCATTCGGCTTATTCTACACCTGTCTAGTCTGAGACAAGGGGAAAAATAATCACCAGATTATAAACTCCCAATGTCTTGCGATCTACGCAGATCTGGGCCTGCAGAACTGTCGGCTCCGAAAATCCTCTTTCGTCATTGGGGTTCTAACAGGGGACTTGGAACCATTTCCAATGTCGACTGTATGATGGAGTATTTAGAATGAATCTACAAAATCCCACACATGACACACATGATTCCATGAAGATCCAATCTGTAGGCTATATAGCTATATACATAATCACCCAACAGTGCCATCCCCAAAGCGACAGTGCCACTTCCGTTCCCTCCACCAACCCGGCCACCCCCTAATTCTAACGAACGTCGATGATGCCACAACAGCCACCATAATCGCCTCGCTAACAAAAACAGCACCCGTGATCGCAACGGGATCCGACGCGATTGCCGCAACGATCCAGGTCGATGCTCACACCTTGATTAAAGCCCAAAACCTGACCGCGAGAGCCGCAATCGCCGCCCTCCGCGCTATCCACCTCTTCCCATCCACTGACCGTCGATGTGCAAGATGGCCACAATGATACCCCTCCGAGTTGGCAGATACTATTAAACAAGTTATCGCGCTAGGCGCCGTGAGCTGTCATCTCGAAGATTTGGACGAGACTGGCGTGCTGCGGTCAGTGGATGAGGCCGTGGCGTGGGTTGCTGTTTAGGCGAGGGAAGCCGGGGTTCCGGATCTCGTGGTGATAGGACCGACGTGTTATTGACGGAGAGAGAAAAAGCGTTACTGGAGGCAGGTGCGACGGCAGTTTTTGTTTGGGGTGGGCCGAGTAGGGGTGGGGTGTTTTGAGGGCGGAGGGTAAGAAGTTGGTTGATGCCCTAGAGGGTATGGTTAATGGTAAGACGGATTTGAGAAAGGGATTCATAGGGGTGATGGAGATTCGGGCATTGGACGTTGCAAGGATCAGTGTTGGGCCGGAGCTGTGGCGAACTGCCAGGGAAGCATTTACTGAGCGGGCCGAGCAAAATGTTGGCGATGTGAGTACTTGTGTCATTCTAATTGTCTAGACAAATCCATGACTTTATTACTTGGTGAGTCATAGGTTAGGCATTCAAGCCCTCGTCTGGGTCCTGCATCCCGAAAAATAACTGTCTGGCCTTAATTCAGTACACGGTCATTGATTGATCCCGAAGATGTTGTACATTGGCTGGAGGCATTCTGATAGATCACGATCCTGTGTCATGATCACCTCCGGCTACACAGCCTACTGATGCAGGTATTCCTATAACAGCAGTGTCCATCAGCAACGCAAGGCTCATTATCCTCGCTACAGGGCGGCCAATAATCATCCGTCGATCAACGTTGGTTAGCATCCCAGTAGCCCGAGCAGCATTGGTTGTTCGGAGTGCCGAAACTCACCGGATCTTCGAAGTAGTGGTAAGTGACGTACGTTTGATGTTGGGTTGGGGGTGTAGTCTCCCAATACCTATAGTAGACTCCCGTGCAGGTGGGTGTTGGGACACAGGTTCTGATGGTTCTTCTCGCGGTGGAGGCAATGTCGACTGGTAGAGTCATTACATGGAATCGCGCATTCGATTTTCTCATCTCTGATCATCGAGAGACGATTAGCGTCTCAAGCCATGTGTCGGTGCAGATTAAGCAATATTGAGCCTAGAGATCGAGAATAAAATAAACAATGTACTTGCCGCTGTCAATCAAATCCAGATTCATCGTAGCTACTTGCAATCTAGCGAGGAGTTCCAAGTGATTGGATTCCCAGGAAATGTGTGGTGTCAGAGACATACTTCTGTCACTCACATCGTTCATGGCATTCCTGAGAAAGTGATTCGATCTTAACACGAGATGTCCAAGCAAATCCGCACGTACGCAATGAATTAGATCCAAGTCCAATCTGGATTCCCTTCCAGCCATTGCATCTGATACTTCTGACGCAGTCAAAAGAAGATTAACAGAGCTGGCGGCTAATGTTTGGATTTTTGGAATCATCGATCGGGAGCTCACACATGTGAGATATATCTGCACCACCAGGGTGGTAACTGTTGAGATAGCCACTGGGCTTAATGCCTTATTTGCTAAACCTCTCCTAATTTTAGAGGCAGCTTCCTGTTTGACAATAGAACAACAACCGATCTTCTCTTTCTTTGCTCCCTGTAGTCAGATCAGTTACTACTCGAACAGCCTCAATGCTAGCTAGGTGATAGCAACCCCTGCAGACCTTTCTTGAAGTTTCAAGAAAGCGAGAGGACGTTCTCATACGCTCTAGCTGACAACGGGCAACTTTCTGGGATGACGCGGCTCAGTGGCAAAAGGGTTGATTGTCGTTTCTTTGGACCGGTTGGGGAGTCAGGGGATGCCTGGGAATCGAAAATCACGCCGCTTGATGAAACAGAGAAATAGACCATGGAAGGTCTTGTACTGCAAGGAATGGAGGAAGGGCACTGGAATGGGACCATATCGAGCGACGGGGGGGTTATAAGTTTCTGCTGATTCTAGAACATTATGTTTCATCTCCGTGTTCCATTATAACCCTGACATGAGCCCGGAGAATGAGTACCATTTGGATGAGAGCATCACATGTATGGGCTATTCTCACCCCCCCATGGCCGCGGCCTCAAATCCTACCCCAGCTAGTATCCCTCATATCACCGTTAGTGCCATTTAAACAGGATCAACTTTTTGCCTTCGTTTTGTCCTTGGGGCTCGTTTAAAGACAGAGTGAGTCACCTCCCATGTAGGAATCTATGTACAACATCCATTGCAGGCATTATCGAGCATCAACAGACGAATACGACTACAACCCGAAGCTAACAAAGACCACCAGCTTCCCCGCATGTGTGCGCCTGCATTTTTGACATGGACGGGCTTTTCTCAACTTCGAGGACACAGTTGGTCTCTCGACAAGCCAATTACTGGAAAAGCAGGGGAGGCCCCCTTTAACTCGGTCGCTTCAAGCCCAGCTCAGGGGTGTCACGAACTCGATGTATGGAGACTTATTCCACGACTGGTCAAGTTTCCGATCTCCCGCGAGCAGTTGGCCCGCGAGTCTAGTGCAGGCATACAACTGCATTTTTCCAGACTGGAGGCCGCTTCCTAGTGAGGAGAAGGTTTTGTCAAGCCCAAGCCATACACGGAGTGCTTCTTCTGAGGACACGATTGAGGTAGCTTTGGCTTCCAGTACCAAGGCTTGTGGTTACAATTTGAAAACTTCGGGCCGACATTGTTATGGAATTAAGCTGGTTGTGGTAAAGATGATCTTATTACTGTAGAGTTGTTGCGTATGGATAAGTACGCTGCTTAATAATACGTATGTCATCATCCATCCCTCACAACTGCCCCCGTTGAAAGCGTGCTGCCGCCCTCGGTAGCATCGGATGTGTGTCTAAAAGTCCATTGCAAGCTGGTCGTGCGGGGAAAGGGGCGTCTGTGGTGGCGGCCGGACCAAGGTAGCAATTGCCCCCACTTCCGCCTTAATTGTCTCATCCTTCATAGTTTCAAAGCATCGGTCGACAAGCATGAGGCCCTCAGCAAAAGCAATGGCATCACGAACGGCGTTAAGGGAAGTTCCGAGCCCTTCCCGCATCGCGCGTACCACGCGCGGGTCCCCTTCAACGAAGCGGGCGCGGAAATCGATCAGTCCAGCGTGGTCAAGGGAAGTAATCCGCGTAAGATTTGTACTAGTACCAACGTATTGCCATAGTGCCTCGACAGCTAACAGCAGAGATATGACTGGGCCGACGAGGTCGGGGGCGCCATCGATTTGGCTAATTCGAAAACGGAGGTCCGTATTTTGTAGTGGTCCAGAGCGGGGTTTTGCGATAGCAACCCGTCCCCAAGAAGGGATGTGTGCATCAGACGTAATATTCTCCTCTCTCTCCTTTTCGCGGCGGGCGCGTCGTCGTTGACGAGCAGTAGGGTTGCCGAATGAGTCGAGGATCTCGTACATGTCTTCCCATGGGATAAGCTTGAGCTTGGCTGCGTGCTGTGCTGGGGGGTCTTGGTTTGGGAATGGTCTTCCGTAGGTGAAAGCCTGACCGTCGAAGCTTGGCTCCGGAACAGTTTGCCAGGTCTGGTCGTATGGTCTGTTATCGGGGAAGGCAGTAGAGGGGAAGTCGTTAGCTGTGTCACAGATACGTTCGCGGAAGCCGTCGAGGTCCTGCAGACGGGCGTATGCTAGGTCTTTCTTTGCCTTAGTCTGGTAGATTAAGGCGTACGCCGTCGGATTGTTGTTCATGATAAATCGGCACGCCACCTTATTTTGGCCGCGGCTGATAGTGGCCACATGGACTAGGTTAACCGGCCCGTTTGTACAGTCGGGCTTTGGGTAGGTAGTGGTAGGTGTGAGATCCTCTGTCACGGAGTAACATGGTTGGTCATGGTCGTCCTCGTTGTCCTCGTTGTCCTGAAAAGGAGGGGCCTGCCAGTACGCTTGAGGATCCTCCTCAGGGTACTCCGCATAGCTGTTGTGTTCCTCATCTACGTAATACGCGTCAGTGTGGGGGTCATAGAAGTGCTGGCCGTCGTAAAACGCTGGCAAGCTCTCGTCGGGAGGAGCAACTTCCTGTGGCTCCGCTTGGTATGCTGCGGCTGGCCGAGCGCGTGGCTGCCGCGCTACGTAGCCTGTGTTGGAGTAACCGGCTTGATTCCACGGCTTGTCAGAGAGCAAGAGCTGGCCGGCTTGGTTGGTCTGGCCCTGAGGCTGCTGCTGACGCGGCTGGTAGGCTCCTTGTGGTTGTTGCCGCTGAGGCGGTACGTAAGACGTACGCTGAGCCTGGGTTTGAGGAACATTTGACGGTGGCTGGTAAGCGTTCCTAGGGAACCGCTGCTGTGATTGACGTTGTACGTTGGGAATCGAATTCCACATAAGCTGGCGATTGTCAGTTTGTGTGTCCCGTGGCCGGAAGGGTAGCTGGTATGCTTGTTCTCCACGACCGTAGGCGTAACCTGCGTTACGAGGATTATACTGGGGCTGGCGTTGCTGACCTTGGTAACGAACTGATTGGGGCTGCGTCTGACGCTGCATCGGTCGGGCGCGTTGCGACATCTCATACCACTGTCCATAACGCAAATCTAAGTCTGCCATGAACTGCGAGATCGTGGTAGCTGGGCTGGGTTCCCGTATGTCACGCTGAAGTGCTGGTTCAAGACGTGTCCACACTAGGCGGAGCACTGTTGTAGTACCTGTTATCTCGGCTGCTTGGGTGTCTCGCAACATGTTTTGGGCCCATTCTGTAACACTGCGCCCTGCGCGTACGTCCCGCCAGGAGTAGACTGATGACGGTGCCATCACTTTGACGATCGCCTCTGTGGCGCGCGGCTTGAACCGTCTTTCAAGGGTAGCGAACCAGCCCAACTGCAGAGAGCGGACACTTAAATCCTGCCTCTCTTCGTCTGACAGCTCCGCGCTGTACCATCGAGCTGCTGCCTCCCGCAGGCACGATGGTAGGTTCGCTCGGACCACTTCCTCAGATTTCAACGGGATCAATGCCTTTAGCTGGTTGATGAAGGCATAAACATTCGTGTAGTACGTGGTTCCCCGAAGAGTGCGTACATGTACGTCTGACGTAGGGTCAGGTGTGAAGTAACCTTCGTCCGTCTTCCAGTGCGCGGTGCTATGTGGTGCATCCTGTCCGTCTCGACCCGGTGGCCCGCGGATATCGTCACGACGCGCCCTGATGACTTCGTCAACTATTGCTCGAACGTTGTCGACCTCGCGTGTACGAGCTCGAGTAAGCGCGTCATCAAGGATTTCATGCAGTTCAGCCCTCGACAGGGTGATGTTGGACGAAGGTCCCTGCGGGACGTCCTGCTGTGTGCCCTGCATTGGGGCTAGTGGGGTAGTGAGCTGAGGGAGGCGTAAGTTGTATGCGAAGCGTAGGTGATCTTGTAGGTGATCTGAACCCTTCCACCGCTGGTAACCCAGGGGCTTAGCGACCGGAAAATTCGGTGACCGTATGGTATGCCTAACCAGAGGACCTCTGGCTTAATCAGGACATGCTACCAATGTGTTATGGAATTAAGCTGGTTGTGGTAAAGATGATCTTATTACTATAGAGTTGTTGCGTAGGATAAGTACGCTGCTTAATAATACGTATGTCATCATCCATCCCTCACAGACATCGAAACGACTGCTGAACTTCTTCCGATCGGATAGAAAGGTTCTGGGTGATGATCTACGGGTGCGAGAGGGCCGAGGAAAGCCAGCACCTGACATTTATCTACTCGCGCTGCAGTCGTTGAGCTCTGGGATAAGCTCTGAAGAAAAGAACATGCTGCCCAGCAAATGCTTGGTCTTCGGAGATAGCAAAACTAGTGTAGAGGCTAGAAGTCCTAGGATGAGAGTTGTTGGGGTTTCGCATCCAGATGTGGCGGTTGAGTATCAGCCGATGCACAAGGATGTCCTGGCTGAGAAGGCCGGAAAGATTGAATCTCGGTGATGACTGGCAGCGATGAGAGGTTGAGGGTGACTGGGCTGAAGGTATACCGAGTTGAGAGGACTTTGATTAAGGGAGGTCCGGCCTCGATGTGACATCTCAAAAAGTTTTACGGAATAGCTTTTGACTCTATTTGGCATTCATGGAACGTTAGTGATCTACTTATTACTATGAAAATTGAGAAGAAGAAGAAGAAGAAGAAGAAGAAGAAGAAGAAGAAGAAGAAGAAGAAGCGGCCCATCAACGAGCCCAAAAAACAACCATCTCGTCAAAGTCCTCCATGGTTAGGCTCTTCAAATCTCGATTATCCTTGGTGATCTCCTCAAGTGACAAACATCTCTCCAGGCAATCGAACCCTTTTGCACCTTTCCCATCATCGCCAACAGCTTTCCCTTGAAGAAAGTAGTGCGAGCGATCCCGTTCTTATCTGCACTTGGATCAACCGACCAAATTTCCAGCGCGCGGTTGATCATTGCACTCAGAGAAGTCAGAAAAGTGTTCAGCAACTTCATGGGTGATTTTTGCAGTTCAAAAGTCCCTCTCCTCCATCTTGCGCACATGGCGCTACGCTGTGCGAGGGTATGGAGATTGCCAGTAGCATGTAGGTTGTAGGATTAGGCCAGTCCGGACATTTTCCCCACCATTCTTTCCCAAGGCCTTCTCTCTACTTCGTCCCCGCCAGGCTAACCGGCTTACCGGCTAACCAGAAGAAGCGGGTTGCACTCTTCAAGCTTACCCTAAAAAAGAAGGGCCCAGCGGTCTCCAACGGGCCAGTGCACCACAACTCCATAGTTAATCTTGACCGCCTGGCTCACCGCCGGTTTTGTTTAATTATCTACTCCGTACTTTTTTTTTTTTTTTATCAAATTGGTACAACCGCGGATAATTGGCTCTTGGAATCCAAGTCGTATCCTTCTTTTACACTTCTTTTGCGAGATAATCACTCTAGTTTAACTAGTCAGTTCTGTAAATTAAAAATAGAGAGAGTTAGATCCTCGAGAATTAGATTTTTTTTAAAAAAAAGTATAGATAACGGACCTGAAATGAAATGTTATATATAGAAAAGTCTCTCATGTGAAGTGTACTTTTTTTTTACCGCCTTTATCCTTAAAAAAAGACGGTTTTTTTAAAAAAAAAAAAAAACATTAAAAGACATTAAAAAGGACACTTAAGTGACCGACTATTCTGAAATAAGCATAGGTTGAATTTCAGTATTAGTTGACTACAACATAGGTCACCACCCAGGTAGATGATCGAGAAATCAAGCATCAAGAACCTGAGAACTGAACTTTAAGAAACAAGATCGGCGTGACATGGATGTCATTAGATCTAAATCGACAACCCAGTTGACTGTAGCCAAAATGAGTGATGGTGCGTTGGAGACTGCCGTAAACCGAGCCCTTATTGGTACACTTGGCACACCGAATGTACGGAAGAAGATAGGGAGTGTCGTGGCCGCAAGCTTTGAAACATTGTGAGACCCAATATACCAAATTCTAGGCTAAGGAACCACTTTCATTGCTACCCTGGCGTTTTCCGCCAGGATGTGGTCCTAACTCTCCACGTGGCACCTGGCGAAACTAATCCGATAGGTTTTTCTTTTTTTTGGGGGGGGGGGGGGGGGGGGGGGTTGGATTAACCTGGACAGGAGATGGGCAAAAGGAGATCTCCTAGTTCGGACTCCCTTGTTGAGCAGAGCATACAGAGTAGTTCTACCTGATTGGAGTTCTCCCACATCGTCATGTAGCTGCGTTGGAAACGTGGTCTCGAATTCCTACGTTCTGAGACGCAGAAAGGACCCAGTCGCGCAAAAAATCCCATGTAGAGTTCAGCCTTCATGTCAGCATGATAGTAACACTACAATCGGGGAGACTGCAACACTGGCGAAGTGTTGGTGCGATCTAAGAGGAGACAAGAGTTCCATGAATGTCGATCATACAGAGACACACAAGCGCTCGCGAAGGACGACCTCATGAGAAAGATGGTATTGGACAGAGAGCAGCCTAAACCCGCAAAGGACACTGTGAAGAGAGGAATCAAAAGAGCAAGGCAATAATTAAAATATCTGAAACAACAAGAGAAAAGCAGCAACATCGACTAAGCACGCAGAACTAAATGCCAACCGGACACCAGCATCAGGAGATTCCATAAAACAAACCCAAACCCGTCCCGAACCCATCCATACCCAAGACAATTGCTAGTCCGAACCTCTATCTATTCTCATGGATGCAGTTCCTCATCTGATCGTGTCTCGGTTAATGTCATCCGCAAGCATTTAACAAAAGAAAATGGAGGGGGGTGTTGCAAAGGCGAGATGACACATTGAAACAAAACAATAAATCGCAGATTTGGAAACACGATCAGACCGTCCGACTCCTTCCAGTGCGCTGGTTTCCCATCAATACAAGTACAAACGGATAAGAAAATGCATGCAAAACAAAGGAAATAAGAAATCAATCGAGAGGCATAGATGTGTTCTCTCGTGGGAATCAAGGGGCTTATGCAATGAAGTTATAAAACAAAGAAAATGGTGGAAAATTCGAAGCGGTTGCGACACACTTGGGTTGTGAATCGCGTCATACAGCAGTGGACCATGCGTGGTCACCTCGGGGCTTCATTTCGTAGTTCTCTGGCTCGGTGCTGGTAGGCCGACGAATGGTTGAGTTGGGGAAGTACATGTGGGGCGGCATCGATGTCGGATACGCGGGGCCAGTAGGCTCAGGGTAAGTGAAGTCGTTGGCCGATCCGGGCGATGGCATACTTCCGTGGGACGGCGAGGCCCACCCAAGACTAGTCATGTGTGGACTACCATTCACGCTATTGGGGCGGTGGTCACTGTTGGCCGGGGGCTCAAGAGGTTGAGGCGGAGCGTAGGGATGCGAGGTCATGGATGGCCGGGTGTGGGGCGCACTGCCGTAGCTGGACAGTGAAGGAGAGGTCGCTGTTGGGGAAGCTCGGGGGCTGCCTTGGGGGAAATCTCCACGCACATGAGGCGGGATAGGACCGGTACCCATGTAGTAATCGCCGGCAGAGCGGTGCATGTTTAGCGGCGGGAGCTCACCACCAGGTGACATGGACGAGTGCTGCGCAGGTGACGGCGTAGAATGAATAGAAGCGTGCTCGGAAAACATTCCTTCGCCAGGACGTCCCCGATCCTTATTTTGCCGCAACTGAGCCTCTGTTTCAGCGGCGGCTTCTTCAATGGTCCCGGTGTGGTGGTTTTGGTGGCGTGTCAACGTCGTACGGCGGGTGAAGGTCTTCTGACAGTTGGCGTACGGGCATTTATATGGTCGCTTGCCAGAGTGGATGCGGCGATGTCTGGCCAGCGAAGAAGAGTCGCTAAAGGGCTGAACCAAGATTAGATCTAACCAAAACAAAGAGAGGAAAGACACACACCTTGCCACATCTCTCACACATATGAGGCTTCTCTCCGGTGTGGACACGCGAGTGTACCGTCAAAGCTGAGCGTTGAATGAACTGCTTCCCACATCCTGGCCACTCGCAAGCGTGGGGTCTAACTCCGGTGTGAATACGCTCTAAAGAATTGTCAGTGGCCGCATCTCTGATGATTGTGGAGGATACATACCGTGTCGAGCAAGGTCGCTACGCCGGGCAAAGCCCTTGTTGCAGGTTGAGCAGTGGAAAGTCTTTGGTGGTGGTTCAATTCCTGCTCTACCCTGTGGAACAGGTTCCTGCTGCATCTGGGGATCGCCAGCGTATCCCGCAGGGGCGTAAGCCATGTTCCGAGGGGTTGAACCCGTGGGCTGTGCATAATAGAAAGAATCGGCCAGTCCGGCATCCATTTGCATGGGTGGGGGGCCGTGAGGAGGGTATGCGTTGACCGGGTGGTCGGAGCCACCTGATTCGCTCTTCATGGTGGGCGAAGCTCCGGTGTGTAACTGTGCACTCTGTTGAAAGTACTGTTGTTGTAACTGCGCTTCGGCGGCGGCGGCGGCTGCAGCGGAGTTTTTCCTGTTCAGGATGGTCGTGAAGTCCATGACCCGACCCAGCAAGTAGCCAAGGGACCGCGGTCAAGGACTGCTTTCGAAGACGTCCTTCGGCAGACCTTCCACGACTAGTATTCCGACGAAGTCTGATGGGTAATTGGATTCGAAGTCCTTTACGCGTAAGGACTGGCTGATGAAGGGGGGCAGGTCGTTGGGAGTGAGATTCGGATCACAAGTAGCAAGCTCTGCAAGTTGCGATAAAGTCAGAACCAGTTACCAGGAAAATCGATCGACCTCGATTGTGCCAAAACTCCGCGAGTGCACAGCTCGTGGGAAGGACATGGACCAGAAACTCACCGTGCGTGAACCTGTTTTACACTTTATGTCTTGGACAGTCGCTCAGCGAAGAATGGAACGGGGTTGATTCTCCACTTTTCTGCAGTGGAATGCAAGGTTGCGTAAGAGGTATCGAACGATGTGCTTTCTGGAAAAAAAAAAAGAGCTAAGCTCGCCTCAGAGAATAATGTTGTGGTCGGCTAGAGGCGGAACGCGCGATCGGTTGTTGGCGAAGATGGAAGAAAGATCGGTCTGCTATCCCAGTCAAGATTCCTATGCGGTACTTAAAAGGGCGACGGTCAGCATGAAACGAATATCAAGACGATGATTGCGATTCCGCCTTGTTTCCATCCCAGTATTGTAAGCTGGTAATCGTCTCGCCTGTGCGCTACGGACCTCGGTGAGGGAGACCAGTCATAACACGAAGTTCTAGGAAAACGAAAACGAAAATACTAGCACAATTGGGAAAATTGTCCGTGTCCACAAAACCCAAGATCACAGAGTAGCCAGAGAGGGTTGGGCAGCCAAGGCGAATAGGCGAGATGCGTCATCGGCAAATCGCGGTCAAGGGAAGTGAAGGAAACACCAAAACACACCTTTTGAGGGAAGCTCGAGGTTTCAAGATAGTCTGAAGAGTCGAGGGCGAAAGGAAGAGGTCCGAGGGAATTTGGCAGGAATTCGCGCAGACCAGGTAAGTGGGGAAGTAAGGGAAAATGTAGACAAAGAAAGATGAAGATTGAAGATGAAAAGAAGAAAGGAAGAGGGTTAAAAAGTAGATGAGAAAGGGGGGGGGGGGAGAAGAAGAAATAGGAAATATGATTATTGCACATTTAGGTGATTTAGGTGTGGTAGGTGCCACTGCCTCTTGCATCTTTGTACATCATTTTATTTACATCATTTTTTGGGGGGACTTTTTGGGAATTTTTTTTTTTGGTTTTGGATGTTTTTGATTAAGCATTTAGTGAGTCCTTAGTGAGTATTTAGTGAGTGTTTCCAGTATTCAAGTAATATAATCCCAATTTCATGTCTGACTTTTTTTACTATATTGCACTTCCCACATACAATATAGTTATTCCAAGTTTATACTCACATATAAGACATTCCCCAACACTCTCCTAAACTCAGCTCCCTTTCTAGAAGGGCTAGCTCTCCCTAGTCGGACCCAGCGAAGCCCGCTAGAAGGAAACCTGACCGCACCAGAAGGATCCACAACGTGCCCTGCTCCCCGTGCGAAAATGGATACCAAAGGCCGATCCCAACAATTTCCGAATTTTTTTTTTTTTCCCTCAATATGGCCTCCTGAAATTTCTCTCTGGATATACCCTGTAATGTGACGTTCATTCCCCAGACCATGACCCAAATTAAGGATAGAATCGGACTAACAGGGAACTAATGTACTCCGTATGTAGGTGTTAATCAAGTTCCACTCACAGTATGAAAGGGGGGCCGAACTACGACCCCTGAAGCTAAACAGAAAATGCATACATTTCCAATCTTCCGGACTTTGTGATTAAAAATCTAGAGAGAAAAAAAAAATTTGGAAAAAGCAAGGGCAAAAAAGCCAAAAACGAAGAAAATAATGAAAAAGAAAAGAAATGGAAGACTCCGGTGATCAACCATGACATGCAGGTTTCTCATGGTGCGACACAAGAAGTGATTATACTTATCTTTATGTTGGGAGATTACCTCGATAGTCTATCCCAGCTACTGTTAGCTGTTATGCAAAATCGAGATATACCTTCTAGAAGAGTTTCCGCAATCACGACAGTAACCTTGTACTCCGTACCTCACGCAGCATATATAGGTTACAATGTCAACACTGTTGGTAGGACGAACTCACCTCAACTTTCTATTCTCACCTTCCTACCTGAACTCTGACGATCCTGCAGTGGATCTAACCCGGTGTGCATAGGTAATGGAATCTCACCCGCCCCTTTTTCCCTTCCGGGGGCACTACAAGGCTCCGGCTGGCCTTCAGCCTCTAGGAACCCACTCCACTGCCACAAAAGACGGCACGGATAGCTCTGCCAAGCCTTCTCCTTACCTTCCAGAAGGCCGCCAGAAGGGTTTTGGAACATCCGTAGAAGCCGTAGAAGCCGTGGAAAGAAAAAAAAAAGAGAAGAAACGCGCGGCCCATCCTACGCACGGTTCGAAGCCTTACCAGGGGATTCTCCCTGAGCCTGTTCACTCTACCTTTCACATCGAGGAATTAATGTAGGAATAAAATAAACACAGCCTAACTTATGTTGTATATTCGTTTAGAAGGAAATTAGAATAGAATCCCAAAAAAAGGGGGGTCGGGGCACCAGGATGACAAGTCCAGTCATACTCTGACCAGGTGACTTTTCAGGGCAGTTCTTCATTGGCGTGATCTTCTATCCTCTCACGGTCTCTCTCTCTCGCACACACACCTACCGTTCTCAGCCCCTGGCGAAGCTAAAACACACCCCTGGTGACTGTGACGAAAGTGACGACACCGATCATCCTGTACACTGCACTTGCCAAGTTTGGTCTAACCCGGGTATCCTGCGGGGAGTTGTATATTACCTCCCTTCGATATTCTCAGGTAAGAATATCTAGCATGCAGATCCGTGCAAAGCCGAATAAATAAGGCGCTGGCGTCTTGGGGATTTGATAAACCAATGACTGACAAGCTGAACTTATTATAGTTCGCCGTTGTTTTCCTTGATTCTGCGCAATCGCCAGTAAACCCGAAAATCGAACTAAGGCGGGTCAGGCCGACGCACATTGGATGGCTCGACACGGGGCGGTTCCCACATGGTTGTGGCTGAGACGTGTCTTGGTGTATCACGTCCACGCTAGTCTCCATTTTTCTATTAGTAGAACATGTCCTTGAGCCTGTAAGCTGCCCCTAGAATGGGACATGTCCTGTACATGTCAGTTTTGGGTGTGTTTTATGGCTGCAAGGTTAGGTTCTGACAAATGAGGTGCGATTCCTCCCTTCCCCAGGCCCCTGGGGTGACTCTTGTGACTCTGTGCATATTGACCGTGGAAGATCAGACACGGCCCCATTTTGTTGCACAACATGCATAATCAGATATACAACAAATGCACTCCGTGCAAAGAGACAAAAAATCCACAAAATCCAGGAACAGCCGTTGACGCTATGACCAAAAGGCCCATTTTTCAGTCTCTCCTGTCGTAGATTCCACTCTGATGTCACACTCCTCCCTGGGGAAATTGAGCACTGGCCCACTGATGTGCCTAACTCATCACACCAAGGTAAATAGTCACCGATAAGTCAACACTAGCTCGTCTCAGCCTGCTGCGCGAGTTCCAACTGCAGAATGCTAATATGCCTGATAACACCCAAATATACTCCGTATAAAAAACACGTGGCGTAGAAGATGACCCTGAAGCAATGTGTTCCACTATACCCATCTCTAATTCTAGTTTCGACTGCCTTCCGAAGACTCAAAAACGCACATCTGTGTGATGGAACTTGATTCAGATTGTTGGTCACTGTCAGTGGGGAGTCTCCATCTCTCACTGGCCCCAAAAGATCAACTAGCCCTGGATTATTTACATTGGTCTTAAATGATTTTACTGCCTACGGAGTACTGCTTGCTCCACTTGGTCTCACATCCATTTTATTGTGCATGATATCTATGATCGACGTTCAACGCCGATCGATCTTCAGGGGTTCCATAGGATCTTCGCTAGGTCACGGTCTTCCCCTACAATATCCTCCGTGCGAAATGTTACTGGTTCAAGCCGTTATTGTCATCAATAGACGGTGGTCAGATAGAACCCCGTGTGTTCGCGGAGTTGCGCACATTCCTGAAAGAGGCTTGATTCTTTCTCGATCTCGAAGCCTCTGGCTGGTATATTAAATCCAAAATCTACGGTATTCTGGGTGTTTGATCTAGTCGAACATTGCAGCTGTGGCGTTTAATTAAGTAGGCCAGGTCTTGAACACATACCTCTGGATGATAGGGTGGAAAATACATCGAACGACAAACCACATGGTTGACACTGAATTACAACGCATGTTAAACACGCCACAAAAGATCAAATATAGGGCATATCCACATGGGCAGATGCAAGGGACCGGACTTTTTTTATCGGTTCCATGGTACGGGACAACGTCTATCGGTGAGCTATGGCCTTCAGGGGTTTGACAGCATTGCTTGCCATGGTAGACAGGCGGGTAAGACCCGCCTGTTCCTTTTTCTTTATTTGCATTTCAAAAGCCTAGCTTTGCAGGTTTGTGTTAGAATAGCCACGAGACCTACCAAGAGCAAGTAGCCTACGGAATACTCAAGAGGATCGTTTCTCAGAACTATCTGTCAAACCTCAAATACGGCCTCCCTAGGCCATAAACAGGAACCTTGGTTTTTGTTATGGTCTAGTGGAAAAGTACGCTGTATTTCGTTCAACAGTTATGAGCCCGGATTGTTCCCGCCATGTCCGAAACGGTCAAAAAATCAGAATTATCGAAGTTCACGGTTCGAACCATCGATCAACCCAAAAAAATGCCTTCACAAAAAGACGGAAGCGCTTATCCAACCCCACTCAGAGTCAAAGAGGAATTCGCTGCAGCGATAAGACAAAAAGGAGATGGGAGAAAAAAAATGGACGAAGAAGCATACAATACGACTGAAAAACCAATACCGAACATGTATACGACATGGCATCCCTCGAAGTTACAACATCGATGCATCCCCTGGGGGGTGTGTCAAACCTCAAATACGGCCTCCCTAGGCCATAAACAGGAACCTTGGTTTTTGTTATGGTCTAGTGGAAAAGTACGCTGTATTTCGTTCAACACTATCTCTTAACCAAGCTATGGTTTTGCAGCATGAGAGGTAATCCAAAACATCCATATCACATTATTAAACTCATTAGAGTGGACAGCAGGTGTGCCTATCATCAATAAACCATAAAACTCCACTCCATGCAAAGTGGCATTCCTTTCCCTATGCACCTGAAAGTGGGCTCATTGTCCCAGTAGACCGCCGGAGCCCACAGAGAAATTTAAACGACCCCGTGCATGTTCCATACAATTACAAGGCAAAACAGATTTATACTTACCTCTTGCGCCACGTCAACTCCAAAATTTGATCACCGTTCTTCTCATCGCGCATGATATACCACTGAGTGACACGGTCATTCTGCTCGTGGACGGCATCCTGTAACTGGAAGGTCTGTTTGTGCTCATCCTTGCGGCGGAGGGGGCCCAATTCGTGCAGGTAAGATTCCACGCTAGCGCCATTGTGGGGGTCCCAGGTCTGCTCCATGGCTAGATCGTCCTGATCCGGGTCGGCGTGATATTTGATGACTGAGAATCCGTTCGTCAGGATCCAACCGTCGCCAAAGTGCCATTTGCGGAGGAGGCAGCTGTCGCCGCATAGCTCGGCAACCACCGCTAGCTTTGGCATGTCGGCGTGGAACCAGGACTTCCAGTGGTGCACTGTGAGCGGGGGCTCGCGGCCAGACTCAAAGAAACCAGAGGCGTCGTGCATCAGGTCCAACTGCCGCAGACGGTGGTCCACTGTCAGCCGGGTCTGGGTGTAGCGGTAGACGCACATGGCGATGCGGCGATCGCCTGTAAAATCCATTGCAGCGCACCTGTCGTACACGTTGGTGATTTCTGCCAAGAGGGGTTTTGATAAGAAGACGCCCGCGCCTCCAAATCCAATTATTCCGAATGTCACAATCTGCGGCATAGACTCTGACAATCCGCCGATATACATGGAGGTGGTATGATCGTACTTGGCGAGCGCGTCCACTAATCTGGGCATCGACAAGAAGAATGTGTCGTCGTCGATGATACAGCCCCATTGAGTGGTTTCCCGAGCATTTTCCTTCAAAAGAGGGATAAGTGCGAAGTATCGGTTGAGGTAGTGATCGTCCGACTCTATGATGTAAAGGTTAATCCCCAGTGCGTCGGCCTTGGCCTTGGCATCCCGGATTCCGTTTCCCGAGCGATCCGGTTCAATCAGTGCGAAAATACGAGTGCGCGAGTACCCGGCCCAGTGAGCGAATGCATCCAAAGACTCATTCAATCTCTCAATATCAGTCGCGACTCCAAAATCGATATGTGCTGCATCCGCTAATTTCGGCGGCCGAGGAACCCGCAGGGATACTGATGTGGGAATTGAGCACCCGTCCGCCGCTCCCTCGGTTCCCCTCGGCTCTTCCAGGAATGGCTGTTCCAGCCACTGTGTGTAGGGGACTGGCTCATCCGTTATATCGAGCACAATCTCTCGACGGGTGTATTGGGCAACTTTAACAACGTTCATGGATGCTAATCTGTCGTAATCGAGAAGGCACGCGACAGAGGCGGCGAGGGTGATGTTGGCAGCTGTCTGCAGAGGCAGCTTCACTGGCTCGGCCGAGGGCCATAGTACGGCGGCAAACCCTATTACGAACACGAAGACAATTCCATACCGCAGCACCTTTTTCCAGGCCAATAATGCCCCTGGAACGGAGCCATCCTGGGCGCTGAATAGCATCTTTTGTGTTGTGAGATTGTTTTGTGAGATTTGGTCGGTGTCTACCGCATTGCGGAGACAACAATTTGGTCTAGAACACAAAAATGGGCCCACGGTGGGGATGAAAGTGTAGTATCAAAATACCTAATTGAATTGGAGAGGGTTGAAGAAGAGGGAGAGCGGAAGAGGATCAGGAGAGAAAATAGAAGAATTTGAAACTCCAGGCCAAGGGACGATCCATGGAAAATGGCCAGGGCCAATTCTCCAAGGGGCCAGACGATGACGTCTGAAGGGCTCCATTTGGCGGAAGTCACGTGCTACTTACAGGGGACCTGGAAATGATCTGTCCAAGTTGAAAAAAGGAAAATCTTGATAGAAGCATAGTTTGATAACAACTCCCCTCTTTCAACACTATCGACCGTTGTCGGTTTCCAATTCACAAAGCAATGTACAAAGTACTCAGTGCCGAGTCAACCCTGCAAATGCCAAGACCAACTCAGCACAAATTCCGTCTTCTTACTCGTCTTCTGATCCCTCCGGTCCCCACATCCGCGCGTCCTCTACCCGTGTCTAACTCCGACCAGTTGGCTTTGACAAGCCAAGACACTACTTTGTCCTTCATTAACACTGCAGTAGAGTCCAACGGAGTAAAATCCAGAAAACCGTTGGTGTGCAGGATGACAGTTGCTATATGGTATGATTTTTTGGAGCCTCCCCGGCACAGCTGGAGCTTGGTTGACCCACACCCTCGCTCGGCCCCACTGTCTTGATTGAAGATCCGTCGATGATTTCCCAAGCCTCTTACTCTTCTCTCACGAGAACCCGTGGATCTTTCTTTTCAAGCATGACCAATGTGTTATTCGCACTGTACATCGTATAAGGTCGAGTCGACCTTGCCAATGCCAATGGGGCTTACTGGAGTTCTACTCGCAGAAAGCCTATCTGTCTTGCGCATTGTTGATGTGGATTCTTTTTGTTCTTCTCCGGATTCCACCCGCATAATTTTCCTCAAGATGCGTAGGTGGCCAGCATAGAGGTACTACAACATAGACGGGCGAACGGCGGATCCCACGGGGTCTGGACCATTCATGCTCTTTGTAACCATCTTGGTGCTAAGGCCAATAGATCAGTGCGGAATCGAAATTCAATTAGGGATTATAGACTCACATTCATAGATGCTATAAGTACATTGATCAGCATCGATCGGGTAGCCTAGCCTATCCTTAATAGAAATCCTCCGCAGTTTGTGTTGTTAACATGTGCGTCAACCGATAGAGCATGTGATCCCATAGGCGGTCCCAGTTCCATAAGCTATCAGGTCCCCCATTGATTTTCAAAAGGTTCGTCTGAGTTCAGACTTCGTCCGATCTCCTTCGATGTCTATTTACTGTCCAGATAAAGAGACTGGAGCACGTGGCCAGCTTTGAGTCCATGCTAACTGAAAGGGGCGTCATTCCAGAAATCAGACCCATTTCTCGCTGGATCTCTATGATATGTACCTGGTGTAATAATTTCCTTGACACGCGCCCCATGGCTATAGAGAATTTTCGCCGTGGATTATCTTCTGGAAGTCCCTATAGCATATTTCTGGGTAGCCACTGTGTATCAGCAAGTTTCTATGTGCTCCTGGAAGATAGAAGTAGGCATTGCGCTCCTAAAGGAACCTCTGTGGCTTCTGTTTTACAAAATCAGCGGACTTTTCGAAAAAAATGGTAGGAATGACCGGTGAATCTGGCGTCTATTTTCGAATAGTCAGTAGTACTCAAAGTCCTGGAAAATTTGAGAAAACATTTGAGCGGGTTGCCAATACTGAAGTCTTGTGCTGCAGGATTGTCAGGAGACCTACCAAAATTCAATATCCGTAAAATTCGAAAGGGACTACACCTATGTTCCTCGACCCTGGGATACCATGACTCCAATGTCTTATCGTTGAAAAGTTTGGCCATGCCCCGGAACTTACATGGAGTAAACTGGGCCTCTATCTGCTTCAAACCCTCGAAATCATCTGCAAAGATAGGGATGCTCTCGCATTTGGCATTAACCAAGAAGACTTCATCCTCGCCACCGGAGTGTAATGACAGCTCCATGACAAGAGACTGGAGTTTCTATTTGAGATTTTCGGTCCGTTCCGTGTCATTCCATGCACTTAGGATAATGGCTGATCGAGGTTTGTACTGCAAGTCATGCGGCGAAGAGGATGGTTGTTGCGATGAGAGGGTGCGTGCATCAGAACGAGAGTGGATTGGCAGGGTGAGGTTTGACTGGGACTAAATAAGGGGGGAGGTGGGAGGTTGAAATGATTGACTTGGTAAAGATGTTTTGGGCTTCGATTGAGCTGAAAGTTACCTTTTTGGTTACCTAGTTAAATGGGCACCAAATCTTGGGTTCTGCCACGATAGAATTTCACCCCCCTATATATTGTGAGTTAGCAGTGTAATCAAGTTGTTCTCGCTCGATGTCACATTACACTTGTAGGCAAAATAGGAAGGACTCTCCATCTGTTTACCGGCTCTTGGGCGTACACTTTGTCGAGTCCTCCACTCATGTCTAGTCCATATGTACTAACATGATATGCAATTATAACAATCTTTTCTACAGATGTGTCATTCAAGGGCTGGTTAGGACTCAAACCAACGAATGTGGGCTATTTGCACGAGATGAGTATGTACATCTGCTGTTACCATGGACTGAGTTCTATATGACATGCAGAAGTACAAGTTATAGTTCGACATTAAACCCAGCACCTAGGTTGGGATCTCGGTCTCACATGGGGGTGACTCTTCCGGTATAATATTTTGACAATGCTTTTGAATCTCACACACGATTGGCAGAGTGTGGTCATGATTCTAATTGCAAGCCCTGCGCGGTAGGCTCTAGTCAGTCGATGGCTATGTCACTTGTAATCTAACAAGAACAAAACTCTTCCTAGGTCTCAATGTGTTCCACTAGCATTTCTCCTTCCTAGAATCATTCGTCATCATCCCTACTTGTGCTCGTGTAGAACTAATGGCCACCCATCCATCATAGGAATGTTGGCCCATGGCTTAAGCCCAAGCGGGATTATGCTTTCTTCTTAAGGGTATTGCCCTTGAGATCATCTCTTTAAGTCTCTTAACCACGGCTTTTGCCTCGGACGAACGCTATCTCCCATTGGAGAACAGGGCACGGATCTTCTGTGATGTCTGTGCTGGCAGGGGTGCCTCGCGATAATGCGCGGAAATTTCCATCTGCGTCAGCAACAAAATTGTTTGATCAGTGGAGCAGCTGTATCAGCTCTCATACAGGAGCAGTTTCGATAGTACCTGGAGGTGGAGCCGTTGCACATATATTTGTGGTTAGTTTGAAATCGATATGCCGCCTATTAGTCTATGCTGTCGTTTGATGGCACCGGCGAGGGCGCCAGCTACTGTTACAACTCCATGCTTATAGGTCCAAACGCTGCTAAGAAGGTGCGAGTAATAATTTTCACAGGTTGAATGGGTATCATAATCCCCGATGTCGGAATTGCATGCTAATTCAAGGAAGAATCCAACACTACGTACACTACGTCTTCTCTTGAGGCCACCGATACCGACACTTTGCTATCACGAAAAAGAAAATCAACAATATCAATGAAACAAAAGAGACATTAATCGGCGTAGCGGTTGTTGTCCCTCTTGCGGCTATTGCCCTTTTCTCTAGTTTAGAGGCTTTCTCGGAAACGAGAAGGAGAAAAACGGGCATGTGTTGAGCTGTTCAACCGATTCAGTCGTTTCAGCCATTCCAAAACGTGGGGGCTAATAACTGCAGCTTTGAACTTGGCGAATTGACCGCATCTTCACATAAGCCCGCGGAACTATACGATGGCTTAGTCCGTTGGTAGCCAAAGAGACAAAGAAAGGCAACCGCCTGGTCCTGCAAATTGGCAACAGTAGCAGTTGCCATACTTTGGACCTGGGCAAATTCCAGCTCCATTCAGTTCTCTGAGATTAGCAGAGGTAGCTCGTCGCCAGGACCCGCGGTTGTTCAAGGCAGTCCTCTCTCGCTGATCTGTTTTTCTGCACTCTGTCCCACCAGTCTAATGGATAACATGCGGTATTGGATATTGCTAGACAACATATAATTGACAAGGCTTCAAATAATACAGGTTAGCTCGGTGAATTATGATCGGCCATGCATGTAAATCGGGATGGACCCTAGCGTTGTCCTGTCTATTTCGATGTCTCTATTCCCTACGTTCCGCGTAGCTGTATTAACTGCCTCTGTAGGAGTATTGCGGCTGTAGCTATCTGAAGTCCCCAATTGTTTCCTCGCGTGGGCCTTGTAACTTCTCAATCGTCAAATTTTTTTTTACGATGGCAAATTTGGCGGAGTAAGTTTTGTTCTTTAGAAAATATGTTGGGACCCCTATACTGAGCTGTTGATTTTTAAATTTATGGCATTGACTAACATTGATATAGATTGGTGACGATGCAAGCAGCATTTGAGAAAGCACTCCATTTTTGATATGGTTGGCAGAAGTACTCAGCAGGCAGCAAATAGGATAGACTGGTAAAAGAGGGAACGGAAGATCAAGATTGGGCACGTGAGCTACGGTAGGGCACACGGCGTTGAGTGCAGAAACTCCCCATCGGGGAAAGACCAGTTCCGCACATTGATACAGTTGATCTGGGGAAATCGGCAACAGTGTTCTTTGAAGAAATCTTACGGCATTACCTTTATCTGACATTGAAGTTGACGTCTTCTTCACTACCATAATACCCCCTTGAAGTTCTCGACCAACCCCCGCCATGGTTGCGCAATCGCTGGCCTCGCTATTGCAGCGGGCATCGATTGATGACCACGAGGAAGTCCTCCAGTCGTGCAATGCAGTCCTCACAAAATCAAAGTCCGATTTGCAAGCGCAGCACATGAAAGTTGTTGCCCTATTGAAGCTTGACCGTTACGAAGAAGCTCTCAAGACATTCCAGGCCGGAGGCGATGCGCTGAAGCAGAGTGCAAGCTTGGAATACGCCTATGCATCATACAAGTGCGGGAAGCTTGAAGAAGCCACAAAGGCCTTGAATTGCACATCGTCTGGGCGTGGTGCTAGTCACCTCGAGGCACAAGTGGTATGGTGCCCCATCTGTCCTGTCGCTGCTTCAGGACCCATATTAACTGTATTGTCACAACAGCGCTATCGTGCCGAGAACTTCCGACGGGCAGCCGAGATTTACGAACAACTTTCGAAGGATACGACATCTTTCGGCCACGAGATTAACGACCTGAACATCAATTCGTGGGCTACCGATGCCCAGCTTCAATGGAAAGGGGAGACGGAATTCGTGCGCCACGACCGACTATCGAGGGAGGACTTGGAATCATTCGAAACAACCTACAACGCAGCTTGCCTGAACATTGCAAAGGGAGCATTCAAGCAGAGCGAGGTCTTGCTCAACCGAGCTCAAAGTTAGCATGGCGTAGTGTTGCCCTAGACTAGGATTTATACTGACGTTTTGCATAGATATCTGCCGGACATCGGAGGACCTTACACTCGAGGAAAAGGCCGCAGAGCTGCTGCCAATCGCAGTGCAGCAACTTTATGTCCTGATTCAACTTGAAAAGTTTGAAGAGGCCGAGGCGGTTCTCAAAGATATCTCCGTGGACAAGTACGTTGAATCATACCCACTCGAACCTTGTTACTTACAAAATTTCCTAGCATTACTGAGTTGTCAACCAAAAAAATTGCCCGCAACAATATTGTCCTCGCTCGTTCGACTGCTGTCAATCCCTACGTCCTATACAAGGCTCTCCATGACACTCCAGATGCCACAGACAACGATCGGTTGTTTGAATTCCAAGATCGTGATCTGGTGGGGAACTCTCACGCCGCAGATCTTCATGTCCAGAAATACGATGGCATAATCCGGTCCACAGCCAAGGCACAGTCAACACGTTCAAGCCCATCTACCAACACCATCACCAACCTTCTCTCTGTATACAATGCCGCAGCACACGCGGAAGGCGAAATCGGCTCTAAAGCGCTTAGACATATCGTCCCATTGCTGGAGCGACGGCCCACAGACATCGGGCTTCTTCTGACTGTGGTACAGCTCTATGTCAGTATCGGCAACACTACCTCTGCTATCACAGCCATGGAGCGAACCCTTCACAGCCTCGAGGGGTCAAACGAGTCCGTCCGCTTCAACCCAGGCCTTCTTAGCATCCTCGTCTCCCTGTATCAGCGCGAAGGTCGCATGATCCAGATCCGCACCACCCTCGCACAAGCCGCCTCCTATTGGCGCACGAAGCCCGAGCCCCCTGCGTCCCTCCTCCGCGCAGCAGCAGCTTCCCTCCTGCACTCTGAAGACCGTACCGACCTAGCCACAGCCGGTGATATATTCCGTGCACTGCGCCATCAAGACCCCAATGACCGCGTCGCCATTGCCGGCTATGTCGCTTCACAAGCAACCCTGGATTATGCGCAGGTCGAGTCCGAGCTGAACCGCCTGCCGGCAGTCAGCGACCTGATTGCTGACATTGACGTCTCAGCTCTAGAATCCGCCGGCATCTCTCCTTCCGCCTCCTCGGTTGCCGCGGCCGCTGCTGCCTTTGCTGGTGCCCGAAAGCGCACCGCAGCTAGCGACGATCGCGCCAACAAGCGTGTTCGCAAGTCCCGTCTGCCCAAGGACTTCGATCCCGCCAAGAAACCAGACCCGGAGCGCTGGCTGCCTGTGCGTGACCGCTCTTCTTACAGGCCCAAGGGCAAGAAGGGTAAGCAGCGTGCTGCGGCACTCACACAGGGTGGTCCTGTCAATGAGAAGGCGGAAGAGTCTCCCGCCCAGCAGCAGCAAAAGTCAGGCGGTGGCGGTGGCGGCTCTAATGCTAAGAAGAATAAGAAGAAGGGCAAGCGATAGTGTGATTTTAGATAGATAGATCATCGCTTGAATGCTACCTACGATACATCGCACTCAGGTATGTAGCTATCTTGTAATTTTTATGGAAGGGCGCCTCAGACCCGAGAGAGCCGTAAAAAAAATTCTTCACCAGCTGTTTTGATCTTTTTAGACTCCGATAATCCCTAGAGCGGGATTTAAAAACGCCCATGGAACCAACCCAAATGGCACTAGCAATCACTGGACAAATAGCCTCCTTTCTTCTACCGCCCGTTAGGAACTCAAAGCTCAACCCAACGGAGTTCGAATGGTACCACACTGGCGATTGTAGTGGTCAAAGATCATCAGTAACAGCCGTAGGTCCATGACAGCGTCGTCAGCTGTCGTTTTCGCCGCCGACCCTCCATCAACTAGATAAGAGTACAGAGCCATGAATTCACGCTCATACGCCTCGTCACAGGTACTAACGGTCTCCGTCCGCTTGACACGCGGGCGAGGAACAACATTCTCCGTCTCGTTAATTTGATTGCCATTGACATGATCCGTCTCCGCAGTCCCATCCGCTTCCTCAACAACAACCCGCACATACGTTCCGGTACTGATCTTCTCACCAGGACGGGGGAAGTCATACTCCACACTGAGAGTCTTGTGCGCACCGTAAACAGTCAGATGAGCATCGCAGCGAGGCACGGCATCAACACCAGCTTCATAGAGAAGCGTGAATGGATACCCGCCATTCTCTACGGAATTCGTATAGTGGAAAATGGCAGAGTAGAACGGGTCCGTGATAGCGACATTGGAAACAGCATTTGGGAATCCCAACGACTCGCGCATCACCGACAGATCATGACAACCCAGCATGCCGAGGTAACGACAAAAAGCGACTCTGTCCGAAGTTAGGTCCTCTTCGGATCCGAAGACGTCTTCCAGGAGCGCGCGGAACTGCTCCGGGTTATTGCTGCTTTTCAGTGGCGGTGTGATGTCTTTCGACGCCGGCGTGACAATGTTGTTCATTGGGCCGGCGATGTGTCGACAGCGCGCATAGTGCACGCGACCTAGGGTGGCGAGCTCTTTCTTGAAGACCTCTGTAAAGCAGGGCGCGTAGCGGCGCGCGCATCCGACGAAAACCTTTGGGCCGTCTGTTTCGTTAGTGCCGTTGACATATCGAGATGATTTTCCTTGGTTGATAGCTTCGCGAATCCGGCGCAGACTTGAGATGCTCATTGTGAGGGGAACTTCGACCATCACGTCTTTGCCGGCTTCGAGGGCGATCACGGTGTATTGTTCGTGGTACTCCATTGGGAGGAGGTTGAGGATGACATCTACTTCTTTATGAAGGAGGACATCTTCCACGACTGCCGTGCTGTAGGTTATGCCGAAGCGGGCTTGACACTGGTTTGCGATTTCGGGGTTGGAGTCGTAGATGGCTGTGAGGGTGTAGTGTGTTCCAAGGGAACGGAGGACCGGGAGATAAGTAGCTTGGACGGCGTTAGTCGCGCCTAGGATTCCTAGGCGGAGGACAGGGGTGGACATGTTGACAGACTAGGAAGCTGCAGATCCGATGAGTAAAGCTGGAAGGAAAAATTGCTGGGAGATGACCGGGCTTTTTGCAGATCGCCTGAGCTCAATGATTGGGAAGCTGAATTATATCTCAGGTAGCTCAAAGATTAAAAGGAGTTAGGAATGTGTGAAGGAGCAAATCACAGAAACTAGAGCAAGAGCAATGCTTCGACACGAACCTGGAATGATACAAAGAAAAGAGGGTAGTGCCCCTGTGAGCTGGGTGTCATCCTTTTTTTCAAGGGCACCCCCCTAGCAAACTTGTGACATCATTGTCCATGCACATTGGACAGTTCATATTTTTTTACCCCAGATTGGTCCTCCAGCCAGTAAGATCTAATACCCTTGATGTAGACAATCGATTATCTATCGATCCTACGTAGATATGGTTCAGGTCTGATGTACCACAGGCATTGGAATAAAAGGTATTATCACACCAAAGGGTCATACTCCTGACGTAGAATTATCTGCTTAGAATGCCAGCGCTTAAACTGCGATGTCTAGCTGTAGGCCGTTTTGAGCGATGTCCGTAAGAACTTCCATGGATGTAAGTATAGGAATGAGAATTCCCCACTAGCTTCTGAGTTGCTAGAAAAGTGGACATGTGAGTCGCAGTCAACAGCACAAGTACGTCGAGTGAAGAATTGAACCATTGGGTAGAAGCAAAGACCGAACTCGTAGCAGAATCAAGCCAGGGCGAGACACATCGTATATTAGCCAAGGGCCACCCTACAATTCAATCAAGCCGAATAACTCACAAATTCTAAGCGTGGGCTTCCAGCAGCGACATAGAACTAATCTGTAGGGACACGACTTAATAGCATGCTTTTGTTATCGAGTAGAGTCGACAATCCGAGCGCGGAAGAAACAGATTGCTAGTGACAACTGATCTCAGTGTTGGGATTGTTGATTCTTCACTAGCTTTACAAGGCACGGACTTAACACAAAGCCCTAGACCCAACATAACACACCAAACCCCTTTCGAGATTTGCTGGCTATAGCACGCGAGAACAACATCATCGGCGACCTCAGTAGCACTGGTGGCACGCACAGATAGGACCTTCTCTTTCAGTGCCAAATCTTGCTACGCCTGCAATAATCATCCAACCCATTTTGATTGCAATTAAGCCATCGGGGCATCGTCTCTTCAATTCCCTGGACTCAACAAGGCAGCATGCCATTGCAACCAAGCGGAATATGATCTTCTCCTTGTCTTTAATGAGCCAAGACTCACCTTGTTGGCACTCCTAATCGAGGACACTCTCTCTATCATCTGCCTCACAGAAATCACTGGCGTATATACGCGGTCCTATCCGAGATGCGGAACTCCCAAAATTTGAGGAACATTCATTTCGAGACGAGATGGTCTCACTTTGACTGTGGGATGATGCTGCCAAGTTGGACGGAATTGAAGCCATCACATCCCGTGCTGGATGATAACTTGGCGTGATGCTCGTGCAATTGCAGCGTAATACCTGAGAGAGTCATACGGTATTAGTGCGATTACAGCTTTTGAATACCTGGTTACATGTTCTATTTTAGAAAACGGAAGACATGTTGCGGTTTCTTCCCACTAGCACTGTTCACCGAGGAATCACCCTGTCTATCTAGGCAGCCTTGGAGTGAAACATTTAGTGGGGCCTAAGCGTCCTGATGAGGGAAAATGGCAAATTCGGGTTAAAATTCGGGTTAAAATTGGGTGTGAAGTTGGGTGTGAGGTGTATAGGGCTGAATACATCGACTTGCTTCCATTAAGGTACTTCAAGGTACTTTGATTGGATAAAGACAAGTGGGGGGGATGAAGTGTCCGTAGGTACCCAATGTACAACAATACAGCCTCACTTGGCTTAAGAGGGGCCACATCAGGCAGCATCATTGAACCTTTCCTCCTGTGATACTTCAACTTCTCTGTCTTTTCCTCTTTTCCTCCTTTCCTCTTGTCCTCTTGTCCTCATCCAGTTCGTCAATGGGTGTATGTCTTCCCGATTCCTCTCCCTACAACTCCGAGACAACCACTCAGTCTGATCCCTCCACCTTTTTAGTTTGCTCAGAAAATCGCCGCAGCGCAGAATAGCCAAAATAGCCAGAACATGGCTGATGGTGGCTCATATGAAGGTGCCCCTCCGTCAGGGTACCCTGGTGGTCCTCCTGCAGCCTTACAGGCTGGTGGATTGGTAAGTCATGTGTTCTATCGATGACTCGCAGTTCGACGTCATAGAAAAATAAAAACGGGAAAAGAAAAGCTGACATGCGCAGCAGAGTCAACAGCCCCAGTACTCGGCTTTTTCAGGATCCCCAGCCCCTCAGGGATCGGTAAGCCATCTTTTTCCTTGACAATTTTTGCTTTTCGTGTTCTCCCCCACTTCCACGATTTACCCCTCCACGGTCATCATCCTTCTGGAACCATGTCAGGACCTTACCAAGGCTATCCTTACGGCGGCTCATCTCAACATCAGAATCCATCATCTCCCTATTCCAGGCCGCCACCATCCACACCCTACCCCGCATCCCAGCAATCTCAGCAATCTCAAAGCTATGGCCGCCCTCCTCCACCCCCACCACAAGGACAGCCCTATGCTTCTTCTAGCTCGCCATACCCCGGACGACAGTCTATACAGTCGCCATACCCTGGTCAGCAGCAAGCTCTGCAGTCACCCTACCCTGGACAACAGTATCCAGGACAACAGCAATACCCTGGACAACAGCAATACCCTGGACAACAGCAATACCCTGGACAACAGCAATACCCCGGACAACAGCAATACCCCGGACAACAGCAATACCCCGGACATCAACCGTCATATGTACAAAATGCCCCTTGCCCTGCACATCTTCCTGTTTCTGTATTTTGTATCTGACCTTACCTCGGATCCTCGTTGAATGCTTGTTGGCTGGAGAAGAATGCTAACGGAAACCAGAACCAGGCACCACAATGCCCTAGTCAGGGAGCTCAATACTCCGGTGGCCAGGGCCGTCCTGAACCTTCACCTGGACCACCAAGTGGACCGCCGCTAGGCCAGTATGGCGCACCAGGCGGTGCCCCTCACGCTGCAGTCTCCCCGGCTACCCAGCAGCAGGTCGCAGCTTACCGATCGCTTTTGATTTCCACGATTCAAGAGAATAATCTCCAAAGCTTCTACCCCCCGGAGCGACTGGATCGGCTTGTTCAGACGCTTGCCATCGAAGCACCGTGCAAGCTCAATAAGCTGATTCAGGAATGGGCCGTGCCTATGGAGGTTGCATCAGATGTCATGAAGCTCGCGCTGTTCGACGTGATTCTTTACGTGGATGACAGTGGATCCATCGAATTCGAAGAGAAGGGACTCCGAAAGGATCAACTCAGACAGATCCTCGGCATCGTCGCTACTGCTGCATCTACCTTCGACCAGGACGGTATTTCTATCCGATTCATGAACTCTAGTGAGGTGGGCGATGGCATTCGGAATGCAGATGATGTCAACCGTCTAGTTTCCCGAGTCCGTTTCTCGGGTCTGACCCCCCTGGGCACCAACCTGAAGACCAAGGTCATCGACCCGATGGTCGTTCAACCCGCCCAGGCCAACCGTCTCGAGAAGCCCGTGCTGGTGATCACCATAACCGACGGACAGCCTGCCGGTGAGCCTCTCGGTGCCGTGAGTGATGTCATTCGTTACGCAGTGGAGGAGACCACGCGGACCCGTCATGGCCCCAGCTCCGTATCCTTCCAATTTTCGCAGGTGGGAACTGATCAGCGGGCTCGCGATTTCTTGGGCTCTCTGGACCAGGACCCTCATATTGGCCACCTGATTGACTGTACCTCCAGTAAGTTCTACGGGAGATTCATGGTGGATCTAGCTAACGTGGTGTTCTAGACTTCGAGGTTGAGCAGGATGAGATGTCCCGTGCTAACCCGCCCGTGCATCTCACTCGCGAGCTTTGGGTAAGTGACTCGTTCGGTTGATCATTTCTTAGTATCTAACTGACTATGTAGTGTGCCAAACTAATGCTCGGCGCTATCGATTCCTCCTACGACACCAAGGATGAGCGAGACAACCAACGTCGTGGTGGACCTCCACCTGCATCGGTAAGCCAGTACGGAGGAGGCTACGGTCAACCTTCGCCATCCCAGGGCCAAGCTCAGCCTCCTTATGGTCCGCCCCCTGATGCCCCGCCGACTTCGTACGGTTCCCAGTCCGGCTACCCACTCCAGGGTGGTCAATGCCAACAGCAACTTCCTCAGCAGCCCCCCTGCCCGGGATCGCGTGGATATGGCCAACAGCAACAGCAACAGCAACCATATGGGTATGGTTCACAGCCTGGATCTGGCTACCAGTATGGTGGACAGCCACGTTATTGATGGAATTTGACGTCGTCAGGTTCTGAGTTTTCGTTTTGGCCATGGGGCTTGGAGAGATGATGGTGGTTAGTCTCACTTAACGGCATGTTCCACGTAGTTTCCAAGAATTCCAAAGGATTTGTATCCAACTTTTACTTGACGGTCCTTAATTCCAAAATTTTTTTTTTCTTTTAAAACTGGAACTGCTGGGGCCTGCCAAGGTTGACAGGTGTGCGAAGTTCGGAGTCCGGAGCACCGCCATTACGATCGGGCCCGCCAAGGCTAAGACGAATCAGCCCAATTCACAAAAGCTGTTCAAGAGTTGTGAGACCTATACTTGCAGAACACTCGGATACACAGAAGGGTCGTACAGGATCTACATAGTAATCCGTGTGAGCAAAAGGGGGAAGTCAGTTTATCATTCCTCTAATTTTTTCCTTTCTGCGTTAGGGCAGGGTCTAAGGAATGTGAGGTTGGCCAATAGTAAAGCGGGTACTTCTGGATCCAGCGGGCCCTTCGCATGTCGAATGCAGCGAGGAACCATGCCCTTTGATTGGACAACTCTTAATTTAAACCTGGATGGGGGCGTAAGTGTGGAATAATTGTCCGTATGGTGTATGGTTGCATCTCAAGTTGTACGCGTTGCCCAGAACTCTGCCGAGAACGGGGTTTGCTATTTGGTCTTGGGACGTTTGAGCCGTTTGGGATTTTTCCAATGTCTGCTCGATTCTAGTTTTTTTTCCTCTAAACATTCGCCTATCAGATATCGTTGTACTCCGTGCTTCGTAGATCTTCCACGTTAAGATATTGCCAGTTGGAACACTAGGCCGTTTTGGGTTGACGATTTTCCTCCAACTTAGTCCTGGCTGCTCCTGGTCTCTGGGGTTTTAAGTCTTGGCCTCTTCTTTTCTCTTCTCTAGGACACAATCATTGCGCCCTTCCATTCTGTCCTTGCATCAGGGGTCTTTTCGCTTGCTCAACCCTCGCCACACTTTTGTCTTGCAGGGGAACTGATTCCCCCACCAAAAGAACTGCAGAAGAATGCCTGTCTGATGAGTGCGTCGAATCGAATACTACACCTTATTATTGAGGACAGCCGGCAAGGAAAGGGTTCAACAATCTCGGAGGGAAAAAAGAAGTACCGAGATCGTCGGGGTTTGTCCCGCGCACTCGTGCCAGGAATTCCACTGCCGTCATGTCCAACGACATACCAACAGAACCTACAGAGGGCACTCAACCCGAGCAGAACGATGTTCTCCGACGCCCATCACTCGTGCCACCACGAACGCTCTCCGACTCCGGGCGGCGCATCTCCTCCCAACATGTGCGCTTTTCAACCGATCTCGATCGCGAGTCGACCGAGGAACAACGACAGACAAACTGGGACCGACGTCCCAATTCCCAAGGACTAATTGTGGACACGGCGCTGGCGCCGCCATTGGTTCGACCCGCTTCATCTCCCACCTCTCCTCTCTCGCCTCCCAATGCCACCAAAAATGCGACCCTCTCCCCCATTTCCCCGTTGAGTCATGAATCCGTCGGTCGGTCTCGTTCGCGAAATCGTGGATACTCACTCCGTCGCAGCATTTTCAATAAGACCATTCACTCAACGGGCAAGGATGATCTCGCCCAGGTTGAGCTGGGTGAGGTCAAAGCACCCTCATCTGATGTGACTACCGCTATAACTCCGGCTGCTGAGACGCTTACTGCCGCCGATGAGAAGCACGCTCCGAGCATCGCACCGACTGCAAACATTGACTCAACCCATAGGGAGCATGCTTCTCCCTGTGTCTCCTCTGAGCTCCCGGAGAGGGGCCTTAAGGAGAAGTTTTCCGTGTCTGTAGCCCAGGAGAAGTGGCTTCAGAAGAAGGCGACTACCGCAGTGGCTGTCGCACGCTTCCAGGCTGTTATGACGTCTATCCAGAAGTTCGTTCTGCGCATCGAGGACATTCCACCTACTCAAGATGGGCGCCACATTGATTTGAATCCATCCATGGCAAGTTCCATGATTGATGAGCGCACGGGGAAGCCTTATATCGGAAACTTCATTCGTTCGAGCCGTTACAGTCTCTGGAGTTTCTTCCCTCGCCAACTCTTCGCCCAATTCACCAAAGTCGCCAATCTCTACTTCCTAATCGTCGCCATCCTGCAGATGATCCCTGGCCTAAGTACCACTGGAACATACACCACCATTGTCCCGCTTTTGATCTTCGTTGGTATCTCGATGGGCAAGGAGGGATTTGATGATTGGCGCCGTTATCGCTTGGACAGGGAAGAGAACAACCGGGATGCTTGGGTGCTCCGCCCAGGCCACTGGACGATTCACGATGGCGCCTCCGTGATCAGTAACGCTCAAGATTGGGAGCGGATCAAATGTGAGGAGATTCGTGTCGGAGACGTTATTAGACTTGAGCGCGACCAGCCAATTCCCGCTGATATTGCCCTACTTCACGCCAACGGACCCAACGGCGTCGCTTACATTGAGACCATGGCTCTTGACGGCGAGACAAATTTGAAGAATAAGCAGCCTTGCCAGCCTGTCAGCAAAGTCTGTTCGACTGTAGAAGACATCTTTAGCAACTCCTTGCACTTCGTAGTTGAGGACCCCAACTTGGATCTCTACAAGTTTGACGGTCATGTCACCGTCAACGGCCAGGAGAAACTTCCTTTGACCAACAATGAGATTGTTTACCGTGGCAGCATCCTTCGCAACACTGACCGCGCTCTGGGTATGGTCATTTACACCGGCGAGGAATGCAAGATCCGCATGAACGCTAATAAGAACCCGCGAATCAAGAGGCCCACTCTCCAGGATAAGGTCAACCGTGTGGTCATGTTGATCGTAGTTTTGGTCGTTATCCTAGCCGTTGTCTGCACCGTGGCCTACAAGTTCTGGTCTCGCGACGTGGAGCAACATTCTTGGTATCTTGATGATGCCAGTGTTTCTTACGGCCCAATTTTCACATCGTTCCTGATCATGTTCAACACCATGATTCCCATCTCCCTCTACGTGAGTATGGAAATCGTCAAAGTTGCCCAGATGGTGCTTCTGAACGATATCGACATGTACGACCCCGAAACCGACACCCCGCTCGAGGCGCGCACATCGACCATCAACGAGGAGCTCGGTCAAGTCAGCTACATCTTCTCTGACAAGACGGGTACTCTGACCAATAACTCCATGCGCTTCCGCAAAATGAGTGTGGCTGGAACTGCTTGGTTGCACGATGCCGACCTCCAAGAGGAGGCTGCTCGTGCAGGTGACCACACCAAGTTGATCCACAAGAAGCGGAGCGCAAAGGGCAAGAAGGCAATGGGCCGCAAGTCCAATGTTTCCGAGGCTCAGATGCCCCGTCCGTCGAATGTTTCTGGGCCTGCTGATGCTCTCCGTCAGTCTGGCCGCTCGGCTACTACATATCGTACGGAAGAGATGCTGGAATACATTCAACGCAAGCCTTACACCATCTTTGCCCGAAAGACGAAACTGTTCATTCTGTCCATGGCCTTGTGTCATACTTGCATTCCCGAAGAAGACGCGTACGGAAACACCACTTTCCAGGCTGCATCCCCAGATGAGTTGGCTCTTGTTCTTGCAGCGCAGGATCTAGGATATCTCGTCGTGGATCGCCAATCCAACACGCTGATCATTCGCACAAAACCGGACGGACTGGACGAAGCTACCAACGACGAAGTCTACGAGATCATGGACGTGATTGAGTTCTCGAGTGCACGAAAACGCATGTCCGTCGTTGTTCGCATGCCCGACCAGCGCATCTGCCTATTCTGCAAGGGTGCTGACACCACGTTGATGCGTCTCTTAAAGCAGGCGGACCTGGCACGTGAGAAGGCGACTGAGATCGAGCGCCGAGCAAGCAGGCGCAAAAATGCCGAGGCGAACCAGGTCATCCGACGTAACAGCGAGCACCAAAGCCGGAAGAACAGTGTCGCTCGAAGCAGCATGACGCGGCCAAGCTTCAGCCGTCGACGCTCATCGGTTACTGGCCAACAAGGTTCTGATCTTCGCGCCAGTATCGATGGTTGGCTACGCGACAGGGAAACGGATGGTGGTATGCGGAACAGAGAGGCTGATAGCGAGTACTACAGCCCTCGGCCTTCAGCGCAAATGGGCAGACCCTCGGCCGTCCTCTCAGACTCTGGAAGCTCTATGAATGGCGACGACGATGATGATCTTGTGGAGGAGGCACTGGTTGTCAACGAGGCGGCCATTTTCGAGCGCTGCTTCCAGCATTTAAACGACTTTGCCACTGACGGTTTGAGAACTTTGTTGTATGGCCACCGGTTTTTGGACGAAGCGACCTACACCAACTGGAAGACTGTGTACAATGAAGCTTGCACTAGCCTTGTTGATCGGCAGCAGAAAATCGAGGACGCTGGCGAGCAGATTGAGCAGCAGCTGGAGCTTACTGGCGCCACTGCTATCGAGGACAAGCTGCAAAAGGGCGTGCCGGAGGCTATTGACAAACTACGACGAGCCAATATCAAGATGTGGATGCTGACTGGTGATAAGCGGGAGACTGCTATCAACATCGGCCACTCGTGTCGTCTGGTTAAGGAGTACTCGACACTGACTATCCTGGATCAAGAGAATGGCGATGTTGAGCAGACGATCACGCATCTTATTGAGGAGATTACCTGTGGCCGTGTGGCGCATTCCGTGGTTGTGGTTGATGGCCATACACTTTCGTTGATCGAAGTGAATGAGGTGGTGCGTGAACAATTCTTCCAACTGGCTGTCAAGGCAGACTCGGTCATCTGTTGCCGAGCGAGCCCGAAGCAAAAAGCGTTCTTGGTGAGATCGATCCGAAAACAGCTCACCGACGCAATCACACTTGCCATTGGAGACGGCGCCAACGATATCGCCATGATCCAGGAGGCCCATGTGGGTATCGGAATCACTGGAAAGGAGGGATTGCAGGCAGCACGTATCTCGGACTACTCGATTGCGCAGTTCCGCTTCCTTCTTAAGCTGCTTCTGGTACACGGTCGGTGGAACTACATACGTGCCTGCAAGTATACACTCGGTACGTTCTGGAAGGAGATGCTGTTCTACCTGACCCAAGCGCTGTATCAGCGCTGGAATGGCTATACTGGCACCAGTTTGTACGAGCCGTGGAGTCTGAGTATGTTCAACACGCTGTTCACCTCGCTCGCTGTCATCTTCCTGGGTATCTTCACCAAAGATCTCTCAGCATCAACACTGCTAGCCGTGCCGGAGCTCTACACCAAGGGTCAACAACACGGAGGCTTCAATACACGGCTCTATCTGGGCTGGTCATTCATGGCGGCTTGCGAAGCAGTGATCATTTTCTTCACGATGCGGAGTCTTTTTGGCCTCGCAAACATCAACACCAGCGGCAACGACATCTTCTCCCTGGGCCTACTCACCTTCTCCGCGTGCATTATCGTCATCAACGTCAAACTCCAAGCCCTGGAAGTCCACAACAAAACGTACATGTCGCTAATTGTAATTATCATTTCCGTCGGCGGCTGGTTCGTGTGGGATCTCATCCTCGACCGTGAATACACCATGTCCTCCGGCAAAGGCATCTACTTCCTCCCCTCCAACTTCGTCCATCACTCCGGCCATAACCTCCTCTTCTGGACTGTCCTCCTGCTGTCTGTCTCAGCCGTTCTTCTCTTCGAGTTCACTGTCTCAACCCTCCGCGCCCTCTTCTTCCCAACAGACGTCGACATCTTCCAAGAATACGAACAAGATCTCGACATCCGCAAGCGCTTCGAAGAGGCCGCTGCCTCGGAACTCCAGCAGGGCTGGGACCATGGGACCAAGAGATCAAGTTTCGAGATCGCCCGTGAGAACGCCGAGAAGGCTGAGATGGATGCCCGTGAACGCCAGGTCCGCGAGCTGCTCGCCCGCCCCCGCGTGATGGACTCCAAGCTTGACCCCACGGAACTCGAGGTTGATGGCTTCACCAGTGCCAGCGCCAGCGCCACGGCTAGTCACAACAGCAGCACGCACAGCCACAATGCTGAACCGGACCGTGGTCGCCGGTCTGGCTTCCTCTGTCCCGAAGATGCCATTGGGCGCCGACGCTCCGTTGAGATCCAGGATCTCTTTTTCAAGGGATATGGTGCTGTGCGCAAGGGCCAGCTGAAATGATTGGATGGACTCTCCTTTTTTTTTTTTTTTTTCCCGTCTGCTCTTTTTTTTCGTCCTCCGTCTTTCTCTCATGGCGATTGCATCTGCGAGTCCTGTCTATTAGCTTATCATACGATGCCCTCTGGCATCGAAAGGCGTTGGTTCGATTCTTGATTTTGGGTTCCTGTCCACGCCTTCGTGGTCTCTTTCCTTTTTGTTCGCTGTTCGGTCTCTTGCACAGTCGACCGTCGGTTCCCAAGATACCCTGACTCTCATCGTTGACTGTTTGATTTTTCGCGTTACATATCGGGTTCTCGTTTCAGTCGTGTGATTCCCCCCCCCCCCCCCCCCTTTTCTTGCGGATGAGGTGCAGTACATAGTTTTTACCTCGTCAAATTATTTATAATTTAGAGATGTGACAGCGGTTTCTTTAATGGCAATGTACGGTTCTTTGTAGATATGGGTCATACCTGCACAGAGTATAGAGTTGAATTACCAGGGGGAGGTAAACTTCGTCTTGTATCTTGGCGTGTCTTAAGACACATTGAAGATCTTTTCTCTAGTGCTTGGCTCAATTCTTCACCATTCCCAGACACTGAGTGAGGTCCATGGTCCAATCCACATCTGGCAGCTTGAGCAATCTACATCTCGCATATGCATCTACCACTGGACTCAGCTACCCCTGTTGCTTTTTTTGCAGTTTCTTCAAACACTTTTTTGAACTCTTCTCAGATGCCTTCCTTTTCTGAATTTGGGTTTAAATTGTCTAATCAACTCGCTATATGCACCACACTATGATTGTCAACTACCATGCTCCGCCATCGTGGCCTCATATCCAAGCAACTGAAGTCCTTTCTGATCCTGCATCCTCAACAATATCTTCCGGATCATCTAGCATGGGCTGGAACGCAATTTCCCCATGATCTCATGATCCCTGGCCTTTCCTCCAAATCACAGGAACTCTACCAAGATCTTTACATGTCACCTGCTCAACATACTCCGCAACGCCCTTGCCACCCCCTAGATGCACCTAGAATCAATGCTCGACTATCCTGATAATCAACGGACGGAAGATCCTTCCACCACCGCATTCGAAGGCCCTCCCCGATTGCCAGAAGTACAATCAGTGCAGTGATCGCCGCACTAGCAATAATGTAAGCCCGCGATCTGACTCGCAGAGCAGAGACCTGGACCACTACAGGTGTGGATTTCTCAAAACCACTAACCATCAACTGAGCCAAGGCATACGCAACCAGCATATCGTCGACTAACGAAGTAACTGCGTTCTCCATTCCCTTCTTCACAATCCGCGTCTCGGATAAATTCCCACCGGCGACAGACGTGCGGTAATCACTAATGCTAGCATTGTAGGCGTCACCAAGGGTCGAGCGATAGTAACTAGTCAGATCGTTGGAAATAAGTTCAAGTTGTCGCATGACGATGTGGGTGACGTTGTGATGGGGGGTCGATATAGACCGGGCCCACGGATGACTCAGACGCATTGATTTTGCTCACGCTGATGTTCCGTCCTTGGATATCGACCGAGATAGTGAATTATCACCGCCAATCGTCGACTACCCTCGTCCACACCTAGAAGGGCAAGCCATGGAGTCGGACGATTTAACAATGCTAAATAAGACCGAGACGTTGTTACTACATTGTGTGATTCCTTTGTTTTCGGTGCTAAAAAAAAACTGGTGATGTGTTCACATCGAATCGCGCGTCTAGTTGCCAGCGCTGACTACCCACATCAACTTCATGTTGTGCCGCTAGCATACGAGAAATTAAGCCCATTATATGTCTAATGGGAATCAAAAGGTAATCTGTATATTATTGACAAACACTAGCCCTGAATACTGAGTTAAAGCTGTACGCTGTCTTGCAGAAACTCTCCGAAACAGAATTTCTAGCGAGCTGGATGAAAGTGAACGCAATAGGACTTTCGTTGCTAAGTAGATACTCCTACTCCAGGATGTGAGTTGATAATCTCGAATGTTAATATCCGATCTTGACACAAGAATAAATGGCTAAATCTGAATGAAGATTTCCGATTCGGGCATCTCTACCCGGGGAGTTCGTACTAAAATTGCACTATCGATTTGCAAGAACCACAATTTTCTTGGGTACTGTAGCCTTGCAAGTGGGCTCAGATCGGGTTCGAATTAGACCTCAGTTCTGACGCACACTGTAGATATCTCACTTATTGAATGTGGCCCAACCGGCTAAATTATCAATGATAGAAATTTGGTGATAACAATCTTGAACTCGTAATAATCCCTGGAGAGTGCCATACAATGGAGTCGATGGTCATGCCTCTTTATCTCAATCCACGTAACGAAGCATTGGGGCGAACTCATCGAAAATTTTGCGACGCGTATCGGCCAAATCCTGAAAGACCTCCGTAGGTCCAACACTTCCACCGAGCATTTCATCACTCCCCATCTCCAGTGCTCGATAGGCATCTTCAGCATATTGCTCAACAGGCATGCCCATACCTCGACCTTTCTCAAGGCCCATATAATCGTGTAGTTCGGCTGCAGGCGAGGTGATGATGAGCATAATACTCCGCATTCTCGCTTACACTTTCGGGGGATCTCTTTGAATCGAGGTATCCACTTACTTGACACTAGAGGTGGGGCCAAGTCGATCACTCTCACATTTGACTCCCTCAGCTGGTCTCGTAGGCAGTACACAAAAGCGTTCAATGCAGCTTTGGCGGCCGAGTAGGCCGGGATTCTCGGTGCGGGCACTAAAGCCAGAAGCGATGTAGTACTGTCCAGAGCATGTTAGAATGTCTATCAAAATCTGTCGTTCTAGGGATCGTGCACCTAACAATATAAAGCTTGTTGGGGTCGACTTGGACAGCAAGAATGAGAGGAATTCCTGAGTCAGAGCAACGTAGCTGATGAAATTGACGTCCATCTCTGCTCTGAAATCACTCAAGTCCCCGTCTTTGGGATCGGTCAACTTGTATTTTCGCTGAATACCTGGGTTGAGAAAGACACAGTCGATATCCGGATGCTGAGCGGATGCGCTATTTTTCAACTTTGTGTTAGAAACTCACATTTTCCCCGGATGTCGCATCTCAAAGTGTTCACCAACTGACTCTGCGGCGAATTGGGGAGCCCCGTCAATGTCGCTGACGTCATAACTCATCGCGGAGGCTTTTTCCTCGCCGTGCTTTGCAATGAACTCGTTAAGACGCTGTTTTCGCCGTCCTACCGCAGTCACTTTAACGCCAGCCTGGATCAGACGATCGGCCATCGCTCTACCGATTCCAGATGTAGCTCCAACGAGCAAAACGTGCTTGTATGGGAATGTCATCTTTATAGAGGACCTGGTCGACCTGAACAGACTCATTCAAAGAAGGCAGTCTGGAATTGGAGTTGGTCAGCGGTGGGAATAACTTAACTGGACGGTTGAACTCATCAAGCGGTGTGTCTATATGCAGGCCGAGAGAACCCCGCAGTATCTATCCAAGTACTTTCAGACCTCTAATTTGCCAGAGATCGTTACGGACTATATATGCTAGTAATTGGAAGATTGCAACTGATTTTATAGTAAGCTGCCGACCCGACCTTAAGCAATCAGTCCAAAAGGCAAGAGGGAAACGGCCAAGCTTCAGTTTGGTTTTTGGACTAGAAACTAATATCAGGGGTTTAAAATATCAATCTCAAGATTTCAAGCGCTTAGATATAAACCTGAATTACTCCAGGCCAACCGGTTTGACCCGAGAAGTACTAGCCACTTTGCCACCGTCCTCACTAGATCCCACCGATATACCTTCCTCTACGGACGATGCTTCGAGGGGATCAAGAGCTGAAAGGCCCGCCTCTGTCTTTGCTGCCTTTTTCTTATCGCGCCACAAAAGGAACTGAACAATTGCGGTGCCCAAGACTGGAAATATTTTTATCAGCGGGGAACAAGATTCGGACAGAGGAATAGTTTCTTACTGAGCAAAGCTTGAAGTACGATTGACCAAGTATATCCCTTGGGAGCTCGAGGGAATGCTGTGGTTTTCCACACGAAATTTGGCGCCTTTGTTCAAGCTGGTTAGTCTCGCCCTCGGGGCGGGGGGAAGAGGAGACTCACGATAGCTTGCACAACATAGGCAAAGTCATTAGCCATGGCAACAAGCAACGCCCGTTTTTCTGTGTCATCGGAACAGATCTCGTTGATCCAACTCAAAATCAAAGGACCAGCACCAGCCTAAGAGCCATGTTAAAATCTGACGATTGAGCACACGAAAATGCAGACTTACGCCGATATTACTGAGCCAATAAACCACCATACGGCCCTTGATGTTTGTGTAAAATGGCATCTTCATCATTAAGCAGGCAAAAATGAGCTGTGCAAAAGGGGTCATAATTAGCTACCATGTCATAATCGCCACTTGACCTATATAGCTTCTTTGACTCACAGTTACAACGGCACCGATGTAAATAAATGGCCAGCGAGCGCCACGACATGGCCCATCGGAAAGCCAGCCCCAAATCAATGCCATCACAATGAGAACACCGGTCGTAGGAAGAGGCACTTGTCCCTGAGTTAGTTATTGACGATCAGATGAAAAACGAGACTTTGAACCCACAGTTATTTATCTGTGAGATGGTGTAAGTTGTCCCGGGGAGAGGGGGCGGGTGGGCATTGAAGCTCTTCAGCCAATAACCCATAGCGGGTTGAGGATAGCCATTGTTCCAAATGATGTATAGCAATGCTGTGAGACATGATTAATATAGTTCCAAGAGGAGACAGATCCACCCGTACGACTCACGAAGAAGATAGGTATGCCAACTCAGCAGGATCGCTTTCGCCTTTGCCATAGTCCAAGGCTTCTTGCCAGCACGGCCAATGTTCTCCATTCTTTTAATAGACAGAAGATGCTCCTGTTCACTTGTCCACCATGTCTTCTTGCCGCTTTGCGGTAAGTTGGGGAAGAACACGTACCCAGCGAGCGCAAGCGGTAGCGTAATGATGCCATCGATAATGAAAAGCCAGCGCCCTATTTTCATCAGTCAGCTGTTGTTTCCTCCGCTTTCGATTGATACGCCGCGAATGGGCGTGCTCGAACCCAACCGCCGGAATGGGGAGATAACGGTCACTCACATCCAGCGTACCCATGTGTCCCATTCAGGTTTGTATATGCAGCGGCCTGGAGGAACCCGCTGAACAAAGTGCCGACTGAACCAGCGAGCCAAAAGATCATGGCCCGCTTTCCAATTTCTCGTGGTGTGTACCACGATCCTAGTAAGTAATGAATCCCGGGGTAAAATCCTGATCTATAGCGGTGTCAGCTGTTGGGCACAAATCGTTCTTCGCAACTTGAGATTTTTGCATACTCAAAAAATCCGACAAGGAAGCGCAAAGCATACAGAGCCTTGTACGACTTGACGCTTGATGTGCAAATAGTTGCGAGTCCCCATCCTAACTCCAGTGAGGGGATGACCCATCGAGGGGAGATTCTGGTTAACAACAAGTTGGACGGAATCTGGCCAATAACGTATCCCACAGTCCAGATCGATGTGCCTGTAACGGTCGTGAGCAGATGCTGGAAAGGGTTCTCGGCTTGTTTCACCGAGATAGGACAAAAAACGGGTTAGGGGAGATCCAATGCACATACTAGTCACTAGTTGATTGCCGAACATCTCGAGATCCTCTTCCATGCCACTGAGGAATGCGTTGTTGACATTCGATTGGTCGATATTTTTCAAAAAATAGCCAATCGATGCGAATGTGAGAACGAACGCATCTACTTTAAAAATTAACCAGCGTTGATCCGGTGGAAGGTCCCATGTATCCCACACATAACTTTTCCATGATCGGACAGGACTGACAAAATCGTTTCCCTGGGTGTTGTTGCTCTGGTTCTCCACATCTATGCAGTGCACCGAAGCCGTCACTCGCTGAGAATCACCCGCGGTTCCCATTGTGCTCTGGGAATTTGACCTGAAATGAACAGTGCGTGGGTTAATAAACGTATAATCTCCTTGTTTTGTACAGACGAAAACCCGGAGATTTCAATGATTTTATACAACTATCGAGATATGTCCTCAGCGGACCAAGTAATCGCGTCAGTGAGAGATCTAGCCATGATCCCCCTCTGTTGTACGGTAGTTGAGGAGATAGATAAGTGTTAAGCCCAACAGGAATGCTTGTTCCGTCCTATAGGTTTCTTGGGTCCTTAGCCTACATGCATGGCGATTCTTCGGTGTCATCTTGCGCAATGCTCACGCAATTTGCTTTAAATCGGCAACCGTCCACACAGATTGAAGCACCAGAATAGCTGGTGTTAAGCATATCTCCAAGGTCAAAAGAGTGGAATTCATTTGCTGTTCTTGATCTTTTGTTACCCGACGGTTACGTGCTAAGGCGCAATCCCTTAGCATCTTGCGTGCTACTTCAACTCGAATGATAGAACCCATTGAAAGATGGGAGTTCGGTTCTGGTAACTCTCAACATGAAAGATTCTGGCAAAAATAGGCGAACTAGTGGAAGTCGTCGTTGTGTCCGAGATTAAAAAAAAAATATGAGATTGACCTCCTTATGTGGGTTGATCTAGATTGCTTGACTTTTAGCATAGTGATCCCAGCCTATGACGAAAGGTCAAACTGTATCAACTTCCAAATAGCAAATTCGTGAGCATCCTCGCTCTCGGTCAACCCATATCTCATGGACTACCTCGAAAGGCTAAGGACTCTCGGGCCAGGGGCATCCGTGTGGAGATAAACCGCTCAATCTACCCGGGGGATTTCATCCTCACCTTAATTTTACTATTCAGAACCTCATTTGACTGCTAAATAGGATATAGTAGATCAGATGGCCCACTTGATCTTAACTCTTCCAAGTACCTATGGATATCAAGTGGACCCCAAGTGGAACCCTAGGATTAGCTGTGCTCCTGAATCCAAAAATATTCCAGGTCATGGTCGACAGAATGCATTGTAGTGATGAGTGGAGAACATATTGCATAGGAAGTGTCATCTAGAATGGTCACTTTGGATTGATTATAGATCTGCCATGCTTCCAAGGCGATTTTTGAAATGTCTGCCCTAGGGATTGGCTCACACAGGTATTTGGAGACAGCTTCCAGTGTTTTTTTTTTGCTACGGCCAAGCTAAATTCCTCAAATCCATGAACCTCCACGAGTTCTTCTATACAGCCACAGAAAAAGTCTTCATCCAGATTGGCTCTAGAATGCGCATTGGGAAAAATCAGTGCGAATCGGGAATAGCGTCATTTCCCCTCTAGTCCTTCTCTGCGAGTCATAACTGCGCGTCAAGGCTCGTGCGCCACGTCTCACGGCTCTGCAAAATTCTGCTTAATTCGACCTTTAAGCCGGCTAGAATGTAAGATCGAGATCAAAGGTCTCTTCTCAGGTGGTACGGATTCCATATGGCCTTGGATAATCAAGGTCGCCACACGGTCATTGCCGTGTTTAGCTTCATGGCATCAAAGATTGTGCCGTTCAACCGGACCAGGGTCATATCCAAGCTAAGAAAGAAATAAACATGAGCTCAACTAGCGCTTGCTGACGTATTGTGATGGCGATTATTGCCAGGGCCTTGCCATTTGAACCTTACGGCCGACGGTGCAGCTGAAGAGTGAAGGACTTGGATTGGAACATACGACAGTCAATTTCCGATGGTTTTTCTCGGCTTCTTTTGTGCCTTAGCATTTTCTCAATGGATGGTGTTACATCAGAGAATATCATTTTGCGGCTTGTGAATGTTGTAGGCTTGCCGCCAGCATTTCGCCTACATCTATTAAAACATTCTAATCATTCATTCTTACTCCGCCAAAAATCGAGAAATAATCCTGTACTCAGATGGAATGGGTAAAACACCAATTCTTATTGAACTACAGAACTCACTCGGACTTATCGCGTGGTAGGACATTCCTCCTAGATGTTCTTCTCTAAAAGGTTGTTTAATTCGATGATTATCACCGATGGTGCTTTGCACAGTCAACAGCAAATCTCTTCATCTCTCCATCGCCTTCGCCGCCCTTTCTCTCGCGCCATTTTCCCATTGATCCCATGCCAGACCAAGACTCAGTGTGTCTCTCCACAAATCCTCCGGATCACCTCCAGGCGGCAACTCCCTACCATGTCCGACTTTCCCATTAATCTTCCCCTTCACAAACCGCATATGCCACGGTATGATCCCGATCTTCTCAAATCCCATCCTCTGCGCAAGTCGAGCACTAGCAAGGTTCATCGTGCTAGCCGACCAGTGTACTCTGCGTAATCCAAGGCCTCCATTCTCCGGAAACTTAAAGGCAAGCTGTAGAGCGAGCCCAACAGCATTGGTCGCCACATGGGTTCGCTGGTACGGAGGCAGAATGACAATAAATCCAATCTCAGTGCACAGGTTCGTCGGTGATGTGCGGATAAAGCTCACAGTGCCAGCTAGTTCACCCTCCGGATCCTCAGCAGATGGCGGCCGTGTCTTGTCTATAATGGCAAAGGCGAACGACTCTGGATTAGAGAAGGATAGAATATCACTTGTTGAATTACTGTGGAATCGGGATTTGAGTTCGATTGCTGAAGCTGGCGGTAGTATGGGTAAGTGTTGGTAAATCTCGGGATCGAGCGAGGATATGCGGAAGAATGCTTCGCAGTGTTGGTCTGGATTGAAGGGGATAAGCTTGACACGTTTGTTGGAGATCTCTCCCACGCGGAACGGGAAGACGGAGACTGGAACCATTTCGGCGCGGAAATGCTGTGCTTGGAAAGAAGGCCAGGTAGCTTGATGACTTGATAGATGAGTGAGCTTGATTTTCTCTCCAGTTCTGCGCGATGGGTCAAGTCCAAGAAACCATTTACTCTGACAATGTTCTGTCTTCCGGGGCGAGTGAGTCACCTTCTTGGCAAAGATCTCTTTGGAGGACACTCCCCTTTTTTTGATCTGCTAAAAATCTACATTTATGCGCTACATTTGAAGCCATATCAATCACTAAGAAACACCTGTTTACATGTGTACTCACTTGATGCAGCCTTTTTCCTCAGTTCTTCCAAGACGTCCAAGCTGAGATATACAAGCGTCGTTCTTGACTGTTTATCTTCTGAGGCAACTCGTTATTTGCACTTGATGTTTTGACCATGTACCGTGGCGTTTTACACTTGTTTATCGTCTTTCTCGCTTCCCATCTCATTTAGTCCTTTTTCTATCTTACCCTTTAGTAACGCTGACCCTGATCCAGCACATTTCCCGAGTTATGCAAAGGCCAGAGTTCTCCAACGACATCCACAGTGTCACTTGAATCAAAATCAACCATACTCCTCTTCTTGGGGCCCGGGCAAATGCCGTCCCAAACAGCACACTGTCTGCGACCTTGTCTGTCGCTTTATCAATCACGATTAATATCTCATCTGAAGAAAATCCACCGGTGTTACCGGCACAAGATCAATAAAAAATCAAAACGGAAATCCCTGGGATCTCTTCTTTCTTATCAACCAGCTTGATCTCAGGATGATTCACCCCTATCAGGTCCATAGTGCCGTTAGCAAACGTGTGTCTAACAACTATCTATTTCCTCTTTGGGATGAGCTTATCGCGACCAAATTGGAACTTCAACTTGTGCGACATGGCGAGACGTACCAATCACGGCGTTATGTGTGGGCTATTTCTCAAGCATTTGTCCCCTCCTTTTTACTTTTAAATTCTAGGCTGTGGTGGGCTGAATTGACATACAATCCCCCATCCCCCGGCACCACTTGAGTCATCTGTTACTTTGATAAATGAACCCTTTAGTGCAATCCATACAATGGGGGACTATATACCAGAAGTGGCAGCAGATCCAGTACCTACCCCATCCGAGAAGCAGGTCAACATCACTAGCATCAAACCATCCAGTGGAGTTCTTTACCACCAGCTGCAAAATGAGCCCTTGAACATTGTCGGCGGTCGAGGAAGCTACCTGATAACCGAGGGTGGTCTGGAGATTCTGGATGCGACATGTGGAGCGGCTGTATCCTGTCTGGGTCACAGCGACGAACGTGTCCACGAAGCGATCTTGGACCAGCTGAAGAAAATTTCCTACTGTTATTCCATGTTTTTCACCAACAATGCTGCGGAAAGTTTGGCAAAACTTCTGGTGGACTCAACTGGAGGCAAGATGTCTCGGGCCTACATTGTGAGCTCGGGTAAGAAACCTGTCCACGCCGAACCAGGATGGGTCACTAAAATCTCAATAGGTACCGAAGCTATCGAAGCTGCTGTGAAAATGGCTATTCAGTATTTTACAGAGTTGCCCATTCCCGAGCCTCAGCGGGTGAACATCATTTCTCGAAAGTCATCCTACCACGGAAACACCCTCGGGTCGCTTGCTGTTGGACACCATGCCTCCCGGCGGAGGATCTATGAAAGTCTTCTTTCGAAGAATATTCACCACGTGCCCCAATGCTATCCCTACCGCCGGATGAATGCGAGTGAAAGCACCGAGGACTATGTCGCAAGACTCGCCCAAGAACTGGAGGACGAATTCCAAAGGCTTGGCCCCAGCACTGTCTGTGCATTTATAGCCGAGACACTGCCAGGTGCTGTGAGTTCAACCAGATCCCACAACGCCACACATGCTAATGGTTTAGTAGACACTTGGCTGTGTCCCCCCATTACCTGGCTACCTCAAGGCACTCAAAGCCGTCTGCGAGCGACACAGGGCGCTCTTCATTCTAGACGAAGTCATGTCCGGCATGGGCCGCACGGGAACTCTCCATGCCTGGGAGCAAGAAGACGTCGTCCCGGATCTTCAAACAATTGCCAAGGGACTCGGTGCCGGCTATGCCCCGATTGCTGGACTACTCATCAACAAGCACGTCGTTGATACTCTGAACAAGGGCACCGGCGCTTTTGTCCATAGTCAGACATACCAGGGCCACCCGGTCGCCTGTGCGGCTGCATTCAAAGTGCAGCAGATTATTCAAGAGGATAACCTGCTAACAAATGTGCGGGAAATGGGGGAACATCTGGGTCAGCGTCTTCATAAGCGTTTGGATAGCCACCCCCATGTTGGTGATATTCGAGGCAGGGGATTGTTCTGGGCTGTTAGTGATGTTGATTTTCATTTTTTTGGTCTTTACTAACATGGTTATAGATAGAATTTGTCCTAGATAAAGAGACGAAGGAGCCATATCCGCCTTCAAAAGCGCTTTCTCGGACACTGCACGCGACAGGCCTCAAGCCTGAACATGCGATTTCGTTGATGCCAGGAAATGGTGGTATCGATGGTGTTAATGGCGATCATATCATTCTGGCGCCGCCTTATAGTACTACTCGTGAGGAAATTGATTTGATAGTCGACCGAACTGCTCGGGTTATCCAGGAGCTTCTGGGATAGGGGTTTCTTTGCGATTTAGTGTTCATTTTTTTATCTTCTCTTGACAAATTCAGCTAAATGACCAGATTTTTTTTTTAATCTTAGAACGAACGTGTCCTTGTGCACGTTTGACGAGAATTTTTTCGCTCTTGTATATAGCAACTCAATGTTGTATATCTCCAGGCGGGCGGGCGCGCATTTTCACCAAGGAGTAACTTGTAGCCACAGTTGCTTCCCGTTTTCTCGCTATTGGCAAATCAAGTAGCCATCAGTAATCAGGTGACCGTAGTGTTGATATAGACAAGGCTGCGGGGAAATAGGACTCTTGTAATCCATGTCCCTACTATGTGATTTGTGGGTCTCTCACAAGCTAGAAAATGATCGTTTGTTTAACTGTCGAGATGTCTCAAGCGACAAATTTCTACGATCACGGACTGGTATGACGACTCGTCCCCAGGAGAACTGTAGATGCTGCAAAGATACCCCGTCGAGCAATGGAACGAAATATGTTAGGGTCAACCTTCGGCTCTTTTTGCACGGGCGCGTTTTGAATCTGCCTGGAAATGTTCTAGGTGACTTTATGCTATGTAATTGGAAGTAGAATGTCGAATCGAGGGTTCTTGCACAGACATAAGTCTCGTTTCATTCAATGTCCCCGCTGGAAATGGCCCGGACAACCCTTGCCGGCAGGTCTCCATCCCAGCCTTGTCATCACCGATTTTTCTTGAGACCATTATCTGCAGATCGACAGAGCATATGCTCAACTTCGCATTTGCCAGCATTGATCTCGTAGCCAAGCGGCAGCAAGGAATGCTTAGACCGCTCGGGCAGAACCTGCTAGGCATCGACGCCAAGGCGGCCTGCGATGCAGGTGCAATGGCAGCCAGCAACAAGTACGAACGAGAAGCGCTCCTTACGGCCGGTGTTCTTCAGGGGATCTTCGTCGCACAAACTTTGGATGGCGTTCTGGAGCCCCACGTCAAATCCGCTTCTTGGCTAATGCAAGCCCTAGGCTACTTCAAGATGATACCGTAGATCCCCATCCCACGCATGGTAATACAGCGGCATGGCATGGTCAACGAGATGCTAGCTGTGTCATGACAGCAAATGCCGTACACACCGCAAAGCTTCATACCCCATCAACCCGAGCAGGATCGCTGAGACACCACCGAGCCCTCATTCTATAAGATGACAGGATGCCCACAGCTACGGATGTGCTTCCTAGTACAAGTAGCGCATATAGCCTGCGACGTGAGCGACGGGCTCAGGACAACTACGGATCGAGGGTCCATTTTCAATAACTAAAAGCACTTTTAGTCAACACCGCGCTTTGCGATTGGCGATCCAGATTCAATGGAATTCCACCGGCGCGATATGAACGCACGCCTCTGGATACTCTCACCAAGAGCCTTTGCTGAATTGCACATTTATTGCTTGCTCGTCAGACTTTTTGAGACCAGACATGCTCGCCGCGCACACAGCATTTGGTTCTTGTGTGCTCTAGGCTGATAAATCATCTGCCAACGGGTTGTGGGCCCGATTCTTCGCTGCTCCGGTCGTTCTTCAATGCTGCGGGGGGAGGAGGCTACATTCTTTGAGGATCGCTTGTGGGTTCGGCAGAAGCATGAGTACATGACAGCTTATTGCCAGGAACAACAGCGGAACTCGATTATGGTGCTTATTGAGCAGATCTGAGAAACTACGGATAAGCTACGGGAATTGGGTAGTGGCTCCGGTTGGCCGAGGGGGATTGAATTGTCTATTGTGGGTAGTTATGTGCAAGCGCTTGATAGAGGGGCTTGTTTCTTTATCTTCTACCAAAGTTACTAGAGCCTTTTTTATATTTTGTGGGAGGGGGCTTTCCCCTCTTCCCCCCTCGGGTGATTAGGGATGAACCGGTTCGTGGTAACCTTGAAACAATGAATGGACCCAGGGGGATTTGCTTAGATGGGAGTTACGGGATCTGGCATGCTAACAGTGAAGAATACATACGTCGTGTCATTCAAGTAGAAGAATGCACGCAGTACGGAGTGCGGAGCAGCCGAAGGAAATGAGTGTAAAGGAGAAAACGCTACTCTGTAGACCGAGATAGCTTGGAAAATAGACTGAGTGCCCCAATTGGGAGATGAGACTCATTGTACTCGGACTTTTCAAGAGCATGAAAATGTACATAGTATAAAGAAGTTGTGCATCCTTTTATCCATGGATGCATACGGAGCACGGAATATCCTTGAAATGGAGCATCAGAAATTCGGATGTGACGGATGTAGGCAAAGGAGTGAGAGTAGTACCCTTCAAGACCGGTCAGGGTCGGGGGTCTAGAATGACCTGTCATGTCTCGAGGGCCAATGATGATCAATGCTGGGGCGGGTACCTGAATGTTTCTCCTTTGGTCCACGGAACTGCACGTGCAACTGCATGCTTATTGGCCGAGTCCACTGGATTAGCCCCTGGACCCGTGGTCCCCAATACCATCCAAGAGTCAGTGATTAATCAGGGGAAACAGGGGAAAGTCTTCTATCACATCCATGTCCATGTCCATGTCCTACTCCGTTGCTAATTCAAACATATTGTCAAACGCATTGACGCGTTTTGTTTTAGCCCCGATTTCACGATGCCGTTCGGCAATTAATGATGTATGTGTGTGGTTTATTTGACGCCACACAGGATTCTCTCTGAGACTTGCCCCTGAGAGATTCACCCCGAAGCAGTTGGACAAGACATAAACGCCGAGTAAGGGGAGTAGCACGCGTACCCCTCTACAAATCAATGGAGATTCAGTCTGCGCCCTTATTGCACCAGGGCTCCGTGATGCTGCTTGGACTCATGCAGGTCAACGCAGGGGCCCAAACCAGTTTCCCTCCATTTATCGCATGCTCCATACACTCGACCCAGATGGAAAAAAAAAACTCTCACTTCGAAACTTTTGATTCAAATTCATAGACAAAGATAAAAAAAGGTTAAAAGATAAAAAAAAAAAAACTGCAAAAGAACTAAAAACAAAAAGGCCAAATCGAGGTCCTGACCCAAAAAAAAAAAAACAATGGGGCCCCCCCACGAGGTGCCAATAGTCCAGAATCGCGCCGGTGCGTTGTCCATCCAAGTGAACTCGATGTGTAGTCAGCATCTCCCATCTCCTGATCCGCTTCTGCCTTTTGTGTCCCGAATTCCCTCCATTCCTTTTGTTTTTTTTTGCGTCCGTTTCATTCTTTCACGGCGACATTTTATCACTCATTTCTGCCCAATTCATTCGTTTCCTCGAGAACGGTTTGCCCACCCCCCCGTTCCCGCCCCGTTGATCGATTCAACCTGGGTATTTGAGCATTTACCGACACATCTTCATTGATTCTTCATTGATCCTTGTCGATATAGGGAGAATTATTTCCCTGCCACTCGTTACAAGCTGCTTAGGCCAGCCTTTTCATTTATTCCCTCTTTTTTTTTTGGACGCCTCTGCGACGCGCCCTTCTAACCCAACCCCCCAGTCTCTGACGTGGACACCCCCCGAACGCGATTTGATCCCTACGCTAGACTTTCGTTCACTTATATCTTCAAATTGACTCTCTCTCGCGCCCGTGGCTGCTTCGAGACCATTGAAATTAACAATCCGTCTTTGCACTACAATTTACACCCATACCATTATTTGTCGGCCGGATCGTCACACCCCGTACCTTTTCCTTCCAAAAAAAAACATTACATACGCAACCCGAAAGAAAGCATATCGAACACATTGAACACGATTCCGACTGCGTGCGATCGATTCTCCACCGTACCACGTTACACAATGTCTTCGTTGACAGAAATGCATTATCCGCCAACCGGCGCAATTGCGTCCACGGCATCGTCTTGCTCGCCTCCAGCTTCCACGCCCTCTCCGTCGACCTCGAGTGCTACCACGGCCCAGTCTTCTGCTACACGCCGACCTCCTCGCAAAAGCACTCTGACTCAACAACAGAAAAACAACAAACGTCAGCGCGCGACTCAGGATCAGCTTGTCCTTTTGGAGATCGAATTCAACAAGAACCCGACACCCACCGCAGCTACCAGGGAACGCATTGCTTCGGACATTAACATGACTGAACGATCTGTTCAGATCTGGTTCCAAAATCGGTAGGCGCTATTCGGGATTTTGTTTCTATTTCTTGTCTTTACTGACCCAAAAAAGTCGCGCTAAAATCAAGATGCTTGCGAAAAAGAGCATCGAGACTGGCGAGGGATGTGATTCTATTCCAGAATCCATGCGACACTATCTCGCGATGCAGTTTGACCCGAACAAACCTGGCGCAAGAGATCCCTTCGGCCGTGCTGGCGCATATGGCCCGCCTAGCATGTACGCAAACGAGACTAACCCTTCTGGCAAAGTTGGTATGTTGATAGCTCTCTCTGGTGCACTGTCCATTAGACTGATTCGTCTTTTTAGTGATCTCTCACTTCACTTGTCGTTCCTTGACTGTCGGCAGCTGGCGACGCATTGGACAAAATGCCATGGACTTGGTTGTTTTTTATTCCCCCGATAAGGCATGCATGACTTACTATATCAACAATGATGCTGCCGGCTATAAGATCGAGTATCCATTCGCCTATATCAAGAACATCACCTTGGAGACCGGTGATCCAAGCCCTGGGCCAAATGGGGAACCACCTCGGCCCGGAGGTCTCGTTGTGGAACTGAACCGGCCGCCGCACTTTTACATGGATTCATCCAACTCGGGGGGCTTCTATCAATGCGGTGATTTCACCGAGGAGCAGCAAGCTAGTCAAATCATGATACATCACCTAGGAGGCCATCCCAAAGTCTTGAGCGTTCAGCTTGCCAAGCTTGTCTCATTGGAGTCCTTCCAGAACCGCCTCGCTTATAACAATAGCAGCTTTTCTGTGCCAGCTGCGATGTCTCCGCCGTTTATACAGCGTCCTGCATCTCAGCCTAATCAATTTGTCACTCCCACCTACGTGAACCTGTACCCGGACAGTAACCATTTGGGCTTCAACATGCCAGCTGCTCGCGGCCACAAACGCCAACGAAGCCGTTCAGTACCAATTGCAGTTGACATCTCATCATTCCAGAGTCCCATGTCTTCCTTCCACGTGCCGCCCCCTCCACCTCCATTCAACCACACCGAGGCAGGTATCTACGCACCCGTTCCACAGTCAGTGCACCATCTCCCCACGGACCTCCGCATTGACACCCAAGGATATGGAATGGATTTCCGTACCAACCCCATGTCCGCGACGACCACCGGATCACCCTCCGACTTCGCCAGTCCCATGTACAGCAACACCGGTCAAGGCGAGTCCACGCCACTCGCCAGCATGGCGCCCCCGTTTAACGTGCCCTTTGTCTCGGGTGGTTCAGCCGATCCCTCGGGAATGGGCTCTCACGCAGCATCTCCTTTCTCCAGTATGAGCCCTGCAGACCCGCTGATAGCAAACCACTCGCCGCCACTTTCAAACATGTCACACGGCTCGTCTGATATTTATGGGTTCTCCAACGACCAGCAGGCTGGCTTCGATGACGGTCTTTCGATGAACGACATTTACTCGAAGCATCATGTCAACTATGGCGTTTCGCAAGAAAGCCCCAGCTTCGAACTGCCAATTCACGGCCTCTCTGCCCATCCTTCTCCTGGAATGGGTGATTTCTCCCACGGTATGGTTAACCTGGATGAGATCGACTCGCAGGGTATGCCAACTGGGTCATGAGTGGAAGCCTTTCGGGGGTGTTTGAGATTGTGTTTCTCCTTTGTCTCTTGATGTCTTACGGCCTTTTCTGTGCATGCGGCGCTTATGCTTGTCGATGGGGGTTTTTCTTAAACCTCGAGGGAATTTTCTCCATTGTCCAATATGGAGAACCGTGGCTAGATTTGGGGTTTTGGCGTTTAGCAAAATCCCCTTGGCGGCTCTTTATGGATGATTCTCGTCTCGCTGGCGATGGCTAGGGAAACGATTTTACCTTTTGATGTGTTTCTTGCGCGGCATACCCTTGTGTCTTGTTATATTGATTATACCCTTTCCATTCTGGGGCAGGTCCTGAAGCGATTTTTGTTCTTTTGGTTTCTGTTTTCCCAGTTTCCCCGGTCGAATCCAGGGTCTTCTTCTCCTTCTCTCACGGTCAATTTACCATTCTTCTTTTTTTTCAACTGATTTATGACCGGGATCATCTTCTCATTTTCTTTTCTCACTTCTTCCATTTCCATATTCCATTTTCTTTTACGTGGTTATGCCAAACAGACCGACTAGGGCTGCGACTCCATTCCCCTCAATTCTGTTTTTTTTTTGGTCCCTTTTTGTGACATTCTTCGGGAAGGGTGGTGCTTTTTGCCCTGCACTCCGGTGATTCCAACTGTCCAATCCCCTATCATGGGTTTGAAGTCGAAATTTTGCACATGAGCTTGTTCTGTACACACTTGTTTGGGTCTGACATCCAGCCGACGCTGATCCTCTGGGCTGCGCAGAGTTGTGACATCTTCTGCCCGCGACCATGCAAATAGGACAGCGCTGGGCTAGCGGTGAACAAGTGTGGGGGATTGACGCTAGGCTCCGAATCAATTCATTTTTATTGCATTCACCTCCGTGTATACTACTACATCTGTAACCCAATGTTAGTCTACTGTACAACGGTAGTTCCATATCCTGCTAGTACTTAATATGCAAGGGTATCTCAAACATCCTATAGTTATTCAGCATCGCATGCCTCAAAACAGCTTCTGCTTCTCCCACCCCATCGGCAAAGGCGCCGCATACCCTCCCTTCTCCCTGAGGAACCATTCAATCCAAACCTCCATCTTCTCCAAAATATTCCGCTCCGGCTTCCCTTTCATCCCAACCTCAAACACTCCCTCCTTACACCAAACACTCCATGACCCCATCATCCTTGCCATAAGCACATCTGTCCCAAGCCGATCCCCAACCACAGCAATCTCATGCGGAGACTTTACAACCCCCCTTTCTCGAAACCACTGCACAACCTCCTCGCCGCAAAAAGGCTTCTTTTCCGTGCCCGCAGGTAGCCGGAAAACAGGAATCCGTAGATGTGCAAGCTGGGTTTCCAGCTCAGAGACCTCGCCGTCGAAACGCGGGTGGCTGCCGGCGCGGTTCGAGACGATCAGAATTGAGTTCGGGTTTGTGATTTGGTTGAAGGGAGAGGTTGGCGAGGTGCGGAGGGAGGAGAGTTTGGCCAGGACTTGTGGGGGGAAGGATGTTGTTTTCGCTGCGCAGAGCGTGTTGTCTTTGTCAAGGACCAGGGCACGGATTATGGGTGTATGCGGGGATTTTTCGGGTGTTGGAATTTGTGCTGGTGGCTCTTTCTTCCCATTGATAAGGTGTGGGCCTAAGTTTTCGGGGAGGTAGGTGAAAGTTGGGATTGTGAGGTGTGGGAGGAATTGGGTTGGTTGTTTGAGAAGGGTTTGAACGGCGTGGTTGAAGCCGCGTAAATTGGAATTGGGTGAGCCGGCCATTATGGTGAAGTTTGGATTTTTGACGCAGAACTATCGGAGGTGTAGAGAGTGCTATTGGACGTGCATCTTGTGGGTGGTTTTGTGCCTTTTCACGGTTGGAGTTGTTGTTTAGTCGGGATGGAGAGAAAGCCCAAAGCGGAGAGGATGAGCTTAGCCGCAAAACTCGCCTTTCTCTTACCCTCAACTTAATCCGACCTCACCACTGTCCCACCATCTCCCCACGACCACTCATTGCCTAATTCGTGCCTTTTTTTTTGGCGCACGTGAAGCTCTTGGTGTTTCACTGTCGACTTCGTTCAACCGTTTTCTATCCTCGTTCGCCGTCACACAGTCAAAATGGGCAAGCTCACCTCCACGATCGGCATCCCGATCAAGCTCCTCAACGAAGCGCAGGTGCGTTCTACTCCCTGATCTTGCCATTTCTATTCTTGGTTAGATTGCAAGGATTGAAGGCAGACATCGCGAAAACGGAGACTACTGCGGATAGTGCGAGACAGAGGGGCTAATATCGGTTTCTAATAGGGTCACGTCGTGACAATTGAGATCACATCCGGAGTCGTCTACCGGGGGAAGCTTTTGGAAGGTACGTGATTCAATGTTGTTCGAACTTTTCTGGCACCCGCTCTCCTATCTAGAGAGGCGGACCATGAAGAAGCTGCGGAGAGACTCTCTTGCGCGAATCAATGCTAACATGTATTTCCTACAGCCGAGGACAACATGAATGTTCAGCTCAAGGACATCACCGTCACTGCTCGCGATGGTCGTGTCTCCCATCTCGACCAGGTCTACATTCGCGGCAGCCACGTGCGATTCTTCATTGTACCTGATATGCTCCGGTGAGTTGAACGCTGGTATCCACTTTTTGGATCGCAATTTCGCGAACTATGCATCATTACGTTCACTTTTACTGACAAGCTTCTCTGTTCCAGTAATGCTCCCATGTTCCGTACACGAGGCCAGCGCGGGCGCGGTGTCGGGTTGGCACGTGGTAAGGCTACAGTGCAGCGTGCGCGTGGTCAGCGCGGCCGGGGTTAAACCAGTTTTACGGGGATGAGATGAAATCGCAGTTTCAAGGCCTCACAAATTCAAGAGTGGTTGGCGTTTTTCTTTCTTTTCATGGTTCTTAAGGGATTTCTTTCGGGCTTTGATCTTGCGAATTCTTAAAATTTCGGCTGGCATTTCTTCTTGTAGATGCTTTGTCGGATCAACATTCAATATTTGAATCAATACCCGACATCAATCTTCTGGATCCCCAAGTCACTGGTGTCTCTGTGTATGTTCAGCTCGCGGAGCCCCATCGCGTATTAGTATCCATTCGATGCCTTTGATGGTGGCTCATGTTTAATGAGTATCTCAAGCGTGGAAGAGTTTCATAATTAATGAAAATCATGCAGCTACTCAATGTCAACAGGAAAAGCTGGATACAATTCTTGGATCTTGGTTATGCAATCCGGACCGGCTTGGGCAGTCCTACTCTACATTCATAAGCTCTGCCGCCGCTTTTGCCAGGGCGCTGAGGATGTGTATGCTCTTTCAGCCGAGCTGGCTTACATAGAAATGTCATCCGATTCTGCTCTAAATTATCCATCTTTCTTTTACTCGTATGTGGGCCTTCGAGCAGCACCTCTCCTTCTACTCCACTCGGTACAAGGATGTCCAGATCTTATGGACGAACCTCTCACGGAGTTGCAGAGAGTTGCCGGCAAAACTGGCGAATATCGCAGCTGGGATCATTACGACTGCTGCATTTGCAAACCTTGGAGTTTTTCGACATTCCATCCAGGGACAAGGGAGTTGCATTGCCGTACTGCCATTTGGCCAGCTCCGTCGCCACCATCGGCTCACCCACCATGGCCGACGTCTTCAGTCCAGAAACCTCTCCCGGGTTCCAGAAGGCCAAGAGCGGATGGTGTTAGGTTGAGTCAGTTCGCATCGTGGTGACGAACTGCCCTTAGAAAGTCATTATGTAGCTCGTGTTCGGAAGGTACGCAGAGATAGGCCCTTTTTAGTAAGAGGGGTGGATCAGTCCGCCAGACTGACGATGAAGGCACAAGAGGTATACTTCAATACACGTGACTGAGGAGACCAAAATAGTTTTCATCAGTCGTTTGCCAGGCCACTCGCGAAGGCTGTGCGATCTCTCCTAAACCCCAAGGCTCTCCCATCAAGCTACAGGTAACACTCATGATCGATTTCGCATGTTTGCTCGCTGGTAAATCACCCAGAAACCGCCTATATAGGGACTTCCAACTGCTCTACCAGAGTTTCATGCATGGCTGACGCCAGAACGAGTCGTAGTTGAGCCTTGTGACACATCAGAACGAGACGTCTATCAGGTTGCGAGCCGTCCCCCTTTTGCCATTGCCAATGTGTTGCTGGCTCTCTCGTAGCATCACTGTGATCGTCAATGACCAGGTCAATCTGATCTTTCGTTGAGCCTCAGTAGCCTTTAAACGACACAACAGGAAAGTTTGCAGCATGAATATCTGTCTATGGCTCATTTAATGCGGTATTTTTTTTCTATTTCTCGCTCTCAACGTGAGGCTCTGTAACTCTCTCGCAACTCGTTCGGACTTACAAGTTCAATTGTGGTCCTTCGTTCCTGAGGCCTACAATGGCAGAAAACTCACTTTGTATTTCTCTGTGCGATTTAGTGCGAGATGAATTGATATCCGTTGAATTCAAGTCCATATGGCGATGCGACTTAATGCACAATACCTCATCGATTTTGTGGAAAGGGCGCAAGATCCAAGCACCCCATTTATTATATTAGTACGGGAGCTGCGGACCACAGATACGGACATACATATCTAAGTTGTTCCACAGCTCACGTCTGTCTCTTCAGAAATCAGGTAAGCGGAGAAGACATATATTACTGTTCCGGAGACTGACTCTGTACTGTTGACGTTTGTTGGTTCCAGCAGTGCTCAGTAAATTAGGTCGATGCGTTGCCACATCGCGACATGATTGGGATTTAATGTTCACAATTAAGGTGATTGATCAAGCTTTCTGGTCAGATTCCACTAGCTTGTGCTCTGACTAGGCCCAAATAGCTATCCATCTTCGGAGATTGTGATAGGCATATTGTCACTTCGAATTAGTGGAGGACGAATAAGCTCTAACCGGTTGGAAGCTCGTGATGTGCTTCGCATATGTTTTGGACTGGAACAAACTGTGCACTGTGCGCTGTACTTGGTATCCATATATTGGTTTTGCTCATCTTCTTTTGCCCAAATCATAGTAACCCGCCTTTTCAGAGAGCTCATTCCTTACAAGTTCAGTAGATAGCCTAACAAACCAGGGACTGAGATATCTTTGAGAACAGGAACTGTCAACATATGCTAAACCATAAGACTTCTATAACAGAATTTTTACTTCTATAACTATCAACATATATGACCGGGCAAAGTCCGACAAGCTAAACCCGATCAACTCCGCAGCCCCGAAAGTTGATCACACAAACTCGGACAACTGTCGGCCGTTCCTCCGAGCTGCCTAAACTCCGGTTTTCGTCACAGTTCCCAACACCCTTGCTGATTTTTATTCTTACAATGATACCGGACTTGCAACTCCGTATACATGAGCTCTGCAATACGATGACTCAAAGTTCCACCGAAGATGGGCAGTGTCGAACGCAAGGCCATGAATCTCTTTATCGACGAAAGCGAAAAGTCCTTAGCTGCGAGCATTGTCGATGCTCCAAATTAAAATGTGACCGTCAACAGCCTTGTGGTGCTTGTAAGCGGCGAGGATACGAGCTGTCGTGCTCGTTCTTGGCCCCTACTGTTCCGATTACATCCACTAATCTTCATCGAACAACGTCCAAGCCCTCGTCCTCCAATGTGCGACCCAGAAAAAGGGCCGCCGCCTCCTTGGCCCCATTGAACCAACCGGTTACTGGCTCTTTGGGTCGTCGAGCTGAGCGGTCGGAACCTGATGTAACTGAAGATTCCCAAGATAGTCGCTGGGAAGCTGTTCTTCAACGGCCGTGTCCAGAAGATGATCCTATCGCAGCAACCGACTCTTTGTCTCCCTTTTCAATTGGCCCTAGTATCTTGCTTCAAGACATTATTAATCTTTTACCCCCCAGAACCAGCTGCGACTGCCTGGTTTCTCACTTTTTCAATCATATCTCTGCTCTGTTCCCCATTCTCCATGGCCCGACATTCCAGAAGCAATATGTTACCTTCATGCAAAATCCCTATGAGGTTGATCTTTCTTGGCTCGCTTTACTCTTTTCTATGTGCTCTCTGGCATTGAATACCATGGAGCCAAGTGATCCTAGACTCGTGGATCTATGGCCAAAAGGGTCTCATTCCCAGGAGCAAGAAGCTGTGATTTTGTCCCGCCGGCTTCAACAGACTGCAATGGTTTGTCTCGTACAAGATCAATTTTTTATCCGACATAAACTCAGTACATTCGAGGCTTTGCTGATGGTGATATATAACCTTTCTCACAACGAGTCTGTGGATCAAGGATGGGCCTTGTTGGGCATGGCCTTGAACGTCGGCATAGCCCTACGGTGCAATGTTGACTCCCTGGGACTTGATCACCTTGAGACTGAGAGACGCCGACGCTGCTGGGTTGGCATATTGACGCTACATACCTATCAAGCCATTCTCTTTCGGGATATCGACATGTCTTTCCTTCTTGATATAAAAACCACAATGCCGGCAGATGTCAATGACAACGACATTACCAAAGAGGGGATCTCGCAGCCATCAAGTAAGCCCACGCAGATGTCCGTGATGATGTTTAAAGTTCGGCTCTTCCGGATCTCCACTCAGATCTGTCACCACATATCTAGTCCCTCGCGACTTGAGGCAGAGTCATTGGATAAATTTGATGCGATAATCGCCGAGGAACAACAGAGATGGGACTCGACCTATTTGGTCGATGGTGCCCCAAACATATTGGATTCCAGTTATGCCTATTGGTGCATTCTACAAGCCTATGCACATCAACTCTACCTTCTTCTACATCGGCCCTTTCGCCATTCTCAGTCACCATGCTTCCTTGCAACATCGAGAGAGAGGTGTATAGCTTCCAGTGCCGCCTTGATTGGCATCCATCGTCAGATCTACGAAATCCCAATACTTCGACCTTATCTATGGTTGCTTAGAGGCGTAACAAGCTTGAAGGTGCTTCACGCTGCTGTGGCACTCAACTCATGCCTTTTGGATATGCGATCGCCTTTTGAGTCAGGCTCGTACCGGGAAGAGTTAACCAAACTCGTGCTTCGAATGAAAAGTCTTTCTCGTCGAAGTGCAATATGTTTGAAAGCATATCGCATACTTCTTCAATTACAGTAAGTCCTACTTCGTCGTGATGGTAGGTCCGGTTGAATAACTTTTTCCAGACCTCAGTTCAGTGCAGAAAACCAACCACTATCGAATTCCGGAACGCCATTCGAGAGCACAATTGAAGACTGGACTGATATGCGGGAATGGTTTGGGGCTGATCTGTTCAACTGGGTAAAACTATGGAATCTGTGATTGCGTAATTATATGCTGACTTATTCAGAACTTGGATAGCATTGGCAGTCTGTCCGCAGGTTAATGTCTCCTTTACATAGGACGGTATCTCTGGTGAGTTTTCAAATGGTGTAACGCTCACTAGCTGTGAAAAGAACAATAGTGTTTAATCTTATTTGAATTTGTTCTAATGGAAATATTAATTAAGTGTTGAAGTGAGACTGATCGCAAAATGCCCAGTCTCTATCTCCGTACCATCCGGCAATGCAAGACGATATTGACCTCAACATATCAGATGTGACGTATCGGTCTCCACTTTCAAGTACGCGCTGATCTCAGGTATCATGTTCAATCTAGAGCCTTGGTTGCATTCTTAGGCAAACCCGAAGAGGAACATTGTAACATCATGGGCGGCTTGAAGCTTGACCAGGCGACAAAACGGTGGCTTCTTTGTTCAGCAGAAACTGCCCCTTGCTTTAAAAAATGCAGCTCCAATTCAGAGGAACCATTTGCCAACCGGAGTTTAAGTGCATCGGAGAAAAGTGTGGCAAACATATCCGATGTGCCAATGTCCAAGCCCGGACCTGACTGGTGAATTATAGGTACCATCAAGGCGAGGTGGAGCAAAATCAGTCGGACAGCAGAGTCAGGCCCCGATCTACAGCCCATTGACAAAACAGGCATTCAAGTCCGGTAACCTTACTCCCTAGGGCTCACTGTGATGGCTAAAATTTCAGACGCTACATAATCACAACCTACCCGGTTTCTTTTCTTTTCACCAATTCACTTTCTACAGTAACTTGACCATGATGGAATCTTTCTTTCAATATCAGCGAATCAAACAAGCTGTTCGCGACCAACTGGCGGAACCCAAAGACAAATGTAACTGTGAGAGCTATACACTTGGGCCACCGCAGAGCTCGAGGTAAGTGGTAGCTCACACTATGCGAATATGCCATACTCATACTCAATCATCCAGCTGTCAGTTATGCAATGCTCTGTTTTGTGATCCCAACAAATCCTCGCTTCAAGCAACACTCCCCACCGATTCCATTATCATTGTGGACTGGGATAGTTCCAGTGATCCTTTGAACCCTGCAAACCAGAGCGTGTCGCGGAAGATGTTTATGACCCTTCTGGTCTCTTTGATAGCTTTTTCTGTAACCGCCGCATCTGCAATTGATGCTTGTGGCATCGTGCAATACAGTGAACACTTCAAAGTGTCCGAAGTAGTCGGATCTCTTGCGACAGGTGAGTGCAGGTTTTTGGAATGATGATTGCTTTTGCATAAGCTGACCGTGCCAACAGCTCTATTTCTGGTCGGTTTTGGGGTCGGCTCTCTCCTTTCAGGCCCATTCTCTGAGACTTTTGGTCGGAACGCCGTTTACCTGACAACTATGGTCCTTTTTCTGATTTTCATCATGGCCGCGGCACTGGCTCCCAACCTCCATAGTCACCTTATCTTTCGTTTTCTCGCTGGTTTCTTTGGGTCTCCTCCACTCACCTGCGCTGGTGGTACGGTAGCGGATTTGTGGGATCCATTGCAAAAGACATATGCTTTTCCAGCCTATGCTATTCCATCCTTTGTGGGACCAATGGCTGGGCAGATCATAGGCAGCTACATTCCAATTCATTTGGGATGGCGTTGGCTTGAGTGGATGATGCTCATTATGGGAGGCGCAACCCTTGTCATTATCCTTCTGTTCCAGCCAGAAACATATGGACCTCTCCTTCTATATTGGAAAGCAAAGATTCTCCGCGCAGAAACTGGGGACGAGAGATACAGAGCCCCGATGGAGATGAAACATGCAGCCTTGGGCCAACGATTGCTGCTTTCCGTCTATCGGCCATTTGTGCTGGTTCACTCTGAGTTGATCATCATTTTGATGTCGCTCTACCTTACCGTGATCTACATTGTCCTCTTCACCTTTCTGGAGGGTTATACATACATTTTTGGTCAAACATATGGGCTTTCGCAGGAGATGACTGGAATACTCTGGGCGGGGATGCTATGTGGCATTCTTCTTGTTGGCACCCTAGTTCCGGTGATATACTCTTGGACTGCCAAAGAATACAAGAGGACTTCTGCCATTGCTCCTGAAATACGACTCTGGTATGCAATGCTGGGTGGTGCTCCAGCGGTGCCAGTAAGTTTGTTCTGGATGGGTTGGACCAGCTATGTGAGTGCCCGTGATTTGTTCCTCATTGTCTCGTACGCTGATTTTCATGCTCTCTGGATATTTAGCCGTCCATCTCAATTTGGTCTCCCATCATTGCTTCCGCCTTATTCGGATTCGGAATCACCACTATTTTCATCGTCACCTACATGTATATCATAGATTCCTACGGGGGATACTCAGCATCTGCACTAGGGTTTCTTGTTTTTACCAGATATGTGGTGGCTGGCGGCATGACTGTTGCTGGTGGGCCTATTTACCGTTCTATCGGTGTTCAATACACACTGACAATCTTGGGGGCCATCAGTACAGTCATGGCCACAATTCCGTACCTGCTTTATGTCTATGGGCCGACACTTCGCAGGTATAGCAAATTTGCTGTCAGTATCGGTGCAGAGTAATGCTTAAAGCTCGGTAGATCTCATGTGGAGAGCTTCTCCGGCATCACATCTATATGCGTCTGGCGGAAGACTGTTGTGAGCTCAACACCACAACTTTGAAGGCATAGGTAGCGTCAGACGAAATTTACCATACGATGATGATATTGCATGTCGTATCTATTCTAATATTGTATGATCAGCAATGCTGCCTAGGATTCCAGCTAGAAACTAACCTTTACATCCACGCCACACTTCGATTATATCCGTGCGCCAAACAAGGGTGGCCTCACTAAGGGTTTGGTCTAGTGTCAAACCTCAAATACGGCCTCCCTAGGCCATAAACAGGAACCTTGGTTTTTGTCATGGTCTAGTGGAAAGTACGCTGTATTTCGTTCAACATCTAGCCCCAGAGGCTCCTAACTATGTTGTAGGTGCTGGTAGGTAGGTAGGTAGGTAGGTAGGTAGGTAGGTAGGTAGGTAGGTAGATATATTTAACGTCCGGCAGGGAGCAAGCGAAAGCTTGCTCCTGCGACCTCCCATGGGGTATTGGGACGTGCAGTGCTATGGTTTCTATAATACAAAGATCTTTCTCCACAGATTGCAGTTCATGCATTCGTAAATGCGAGGGCTGAGTAGCCAGTTGATGACAGCTGTCTCCGACATGTGAGCCGGCCATCATGGGGGTGAGGGTCCCGGGGGGTCCCGGGGGGTCCAGGTGTGTGGTGATTGGCGGGTGCCAAAAGACTTTGTTGAGGAAACAAATGAAGGAGTTACCTCGTGCAGACCCGCGAGTAGAAGCTTGTGAGCTCCAGTAGTTCAACAAACTGCTTGGGGTCCAGGCTGCGAAGGTAGGCGACTGCCTCTGTCCTGTCGGTTGGAGGTGTCGGGGGGCGTTTTGGCCAGTGTCGGAAAGACCTCTGGGTTTTGTGGCAGAGAGCGAGGTGCTCTGGTGACTTTCGGCGGCCGCATGAGCAGTCGAGTTTGGCGTCTTCGTGGTTGAACTTGCGGTGGTACCAGTCGAAGTCGCCATGCGACGAGCGGAGGGCAAGCCAGCGGTGGAGCGCTGGTCGTCGGAGTTCGAGTTCCGGCAGTGAATCAATCTCGTAGGTGTCTGACCAGCGTCGGTACCACTGGGAGAGTTTTTGAGAGACCGTGTCCCACCAGCGCAAGCGAGCCTCGTTCCGAAGTTCCCGGAAGATGGATCGGATCCCGCTAATCGTGGGTTCGGCTTCCATCCCTATAGCACTACCGCGTAGCGCGCCTTCACCGGCTAAGGTGTCAGCAGCTTCGTTCCCTTCGATCCCAGTGTGCCCAGGGGCCCATCGGAGACTGATATTGTGCTGTTCCATAGCCCGGTGGCAGGCTAAAAATGCCCATTGCGAGGAGTTCGAGGCATTCCCCCTAATACACCAGATAACGGATGTGCTATCAATACAGAGCCAGATTTTCGACCTAGGCGGAGCTACCGCGATTGCCCGTTCGAGCCCTCGCCAGGCTCCGATTGCTTCGGCGTCGAAAACATGAGAGCGTGAGTTGATAGCGCCAGCGCCAGTGTCGATTTGGGTGCCGTTTGCCATAAGTACGAAGCCATAGCCTACGTACTTGATGCCCTCCTGCCACTGCTCGGAGCCATCTGAGAAGACGCAGATATCTGTGGGTGGGAGTGATTCCTGCCAGACTTGGAAAGCTTTAGACGCGGTCGCCTTATCTATACCCCCTGTAGGATCTATTCTGCAGCCCGGTGAGTAGTGCGGGGGGGAGAGGGTCGGTCTTGGGACTTCCGGGAGGATGCTCCCAAGTCTCTGGATAATTGTCTTTGCCGGTTGGCGGGTGCCGGTGCCGCGGCCTCGGGTGATCATCGGGGGTCGAATGCGACGGACAAGGGTGTGACCTTTGTGGATGGTGTTAAGCCTTAGAGCGAACCGTAGTTTCGCCTCTTCAAGTGTGGCGTATCCAGACGGGATTCCCGCGTCCCTAAAGAGCGAGGGAGTTGGTGTGGTGCGCCATACAGGGAGGACGCCGCGGATGGCGAGTGCCAGGGTCGACTCGATGACATTGATATGCCAGCCAACACGGGCGCTGACGGTGCCCTTGCTAGCCTGTTTTGCGGGCCTATTCCGGCCGCCATACCAGGCCTCAGTTCCGAACGTTAGGGAGGGTATAACACAGGTGATGACTGCTTTGCGAAGTGAGCTCGCGGGCGGGCCGCAGGTCGTGCGGGCCAGATTGCGGATATGTTGTGCGACAGCGCGTGCCTTGCCCGCCCGGGCGAGAATGTGGCTTCTCCATGTGAGCTTTCTATCGAAAAAGACTCCCAGCCAGCGGAGAGTGGGTGTGTATCCTGGTTTCTTGGCCTGAACGGGGTCGATGGTGAGCCGGTCGTTGACTACAATTGAAGTGGACTCATCCCCTCGATGTCTAGTGATATGGATCATCTCTAGTTTCTCGGGGGCGAAGGCCACTTTATTATATTCTCCCCAGGCAAGAATGCTCTGAACGTCCTTAGCGAGGAGTCTGACATTCTGGGTGAGATCGTGGGAGGCTCGGTATAGAGCTAGGTCGTCGGCATACCCGAAACGGAGCGTTTGGTCCATATTGAGGAGTTCGGCTAGGTAGAGCATATATAGTACTGGTGATAATGGGGAGCCTTGGGGGGTTCCGCAGACCACATCGTACTCAGGGGTGGTTGAGCCTTCCAGCCGGACGCGGGCTTTGCGTCCGGTGAGAAAGCTGTCCACAAGAAGTAGCAGTTCTCGTGGCCAGCCCTGCTCGCCCATGCGCTTGAGAAGTCGTCTCCGGAGGAGGGCATCGAATGCACCCTGGACGTCCATCGTGACTAGGGTGACTTGCTTGTTCTGTGAGAGTGCCATTTCGGCATCGTGGGTGAAGGAGGCGACTAGGTCTGTGGCGGAAAGTTTGGGTAGAGCCCCCGCATGCTGGGGGCTGAGGACGCCGTGGGTGAGGGCAGTCCAGGCAATTCTTTTCGCGATGATTCGTTCTAGTCCCTTAGAGAGACAGGATAGGAGGGCGATCGGTCTCCAGGAGCGCACGGAGGACTTATCCTTCTTGCCGACCTTGGGTATCATAGCCACCTCCGCGACCTTCCAGGCCAGGGGGATGTGGCAGAGGGCGAGGCATCGGTTAAACAGAGAGAGGACTATGTCTTTGAGGTGTTCCCAGCAGGCTTTGAGTAGGCGCACAGTTATCCTATCTGAGCCAGGCGACGTGCTGGAGACGCCAATTGTGTTAGCCTCAACTTCTTCCATTGTGACAGATTGTAGCCATGGAAGGCTGGAGGTTGTGGTGATAGGGATAGGGTCCGTTGGTAGGTCGTCGTCTGGGCTAAAACGGCCAAGGACTGCGCGGCGTAGGGCCTCCGCCTTTTCCATGGTGTCCTCCACAGGGAGGCCATCGACGAGAAGGGGAGGGGCCTTAAGGTCGGTGCCCAATTTATGCCAGCTGATGATATTGTATAGGTCAGAGTCCGTTTTGATATTGTCAATGCGGTCCCTCCAGTAGGCCCTTTTCGAGGAGCGTACACAGGAGAGAAAAGCTCTTTTAGCGGTGTCAGCCTTATCTGGATCCGTGTGTCTTACGCCTAGCCACTGTTGGCGCTTGGCTTGGCATTCGGAGGTCCACCACGGGGTGGTGAAGGTATGAGTGCGGTTCAGGGACCCGGCTGTCTTTATAGCGTCCTGGAAAAGTGCTGTGAGAGTCGCCGCGAACTGGTCTAGTTGATCATGGGTCTAGTCTTCCGCACGACCCAGTAAAACCCAGACCCAACCCAGACCCAACCCAGACCCAACCCAGTCTGGGTTGGGTTTTGGGTCGAACCCTTCGACCCAGTAATGGGTCTGGGTCGGAGGGTTCGACCCAGTACTGGGTCTGGGGCCCCAAACTGGGTTACAAACTAAACAAACATGCTAAGGATTCTAAATGTATAACTTATGCATTTATTCGCGGTAATTTTGAGTATTTGCTTTACTTGATTATATCTAATTTTATTTGTAAAAAGGGTAAAAGAGATGCGTATAATTGAGGATTCTTTGTCAAGCAAGCTAATGGTATTCAAATAAATCATCTTCCCTGCTTTTACGTTTTCTCCCTGATGCTCGTGTCTGTGTACAGGTTGGTGGTAATGATGGCGAGCAAGGACGACCATATTCACTTGTAGGTAAGGGCCTCTCCTCCGGTATATCCTCTGGTCTATCCTCAATTACAACCTCAATTGCATCCCCTGGTTTATCTTCCAGTTCATCCTCCTGCTCCTCTGTATCACTAATTGGATCAACCTCAATCTCACTGAGCTTCTCTTCCCTCTCCTCTTTTGCCGCCTCAAGCTCATCCTGGGAGAAAAATTTCTCAAGAAGTGTTGCTTCCTGCTCCTCCATATCAAATTTCGTTGTACAAAGAAACATCATTAATGCCTCGACAGTCTCACTCTTCATTCTACCACGACGATAGTGACAAATATCTCGAGCGGTATTAAAGAGGCGTTCAACTCCTGCGCCAGTTGCTGGAAATGAGAGTGTATCTCGCGCAAGGGCAGCAATGGCCGGAAAGCGAGCCTGGTGCTCTTTCCAGAAAGTAAGCGGCCTAACAGAAACAGTATCTATATATATATTAGTATTATTATCACACATACTCTTTGTATTTACTTACCGCTGTCAAGATATTGACTGATTTCATCAGTAATGGCTCGTGGTTGTATATCCCTTCCATCAAGCATCTCCTCTAGCCTTGAGCTTGGATGGGCTATCGTTAGAGAGCTTTGTAGATCACTGCTTATTCTAACTTGTGCTTGATATGGAACAAGGGCTTGTTCAAAAGCAAGTCGATAGGTATCTCGCCATTTCTGATCCCAATCACTGGAGAGGAAGAATTTGAATTTGTTCACCGGTGCAAGCATTGTACTGATTGCATAGATATTCCCTCGAAGATCATCAGCTTGGGAGTAATACTCATCAAGCTTAGACCGACCAGCTTCAAGGGCCTCTAGCATCTGTTTTTTCCATGGGACACGCTTTCGGCGTAGCTGTGCCTGTGATCGCTCAAGATGATCAAACAGTTTGTTGTAGATCTTAAACACATAGTGGGCAGTGACATCTCGAGTCTTTGATAGCTGTGTTGTATAATCAAAGAAGGGCTCGGTGATACAAAGAAGATAGTCGATCTGACGCCACTCTTGCTCGCTGAGTAGCATCTCCTCACAATCATACTCTGTACAGAATAAAGAGAAGATAGCACGTAGCCTCTTTGCCCGGCGAAGCATGAGGAACGTAGAATTCCATCGTGTCTTTACATCTTGGATTGGAACGATCTTGATATTAGTTGTCTGAAGATTGTAAAAGGTCTCTCTGCGCTGGGGACTTGCATTGACGTAAATCGCAAGATAACGGACTTTGTTCAGTGTGGAGGAGATCTGACTTTGCTTCGCATTTTCTTGGGCTAGCCTTGACTGCTTCTCTGTCCACCTTGTCTCGGCTGATTCATTTAATGGAACTGCCTTGATCCGAGCAAGAAGCTGATTGAGGCTGAGCTGGATAACGTGGGCAAGACATGGTATTCGGGTGATAATAGTACCATCTGACAAAGCCTGTTGGAGAGCAGTAGCTAATGTCTTGTTGTTTGATGCATTATCTGTTGTCAACCCGAATACTTTATCTTCAATGTTGTGCTCCACTAGGGTTTCTATAAGAACACTACTCAGGTAAGAGCCGGTATGTGTACCATGAAGCGGCTTAAACCCAAGTAGTACCTCACGATATACCCAATCACTGTCAATGAAATAGCCAGTAATAGCCATAAATGCCTGCGAGAATGGAGATGTCCAGCAGTCAAGCGCAATGGATATCTTTGAGCCAGAAGGCAGCGTACGAAGGATACGCTGCTGCCGGTCTTTGACTAGACTGCCCAATCGGCGACGGATGGTATCGGCAGATGGGATCACTGGAGGGGATGGGGCGGAACGAGCTTTATTGATGATGCGTTTGAATGATGGATGCTCGATCAGATGGAATGGGAGCCGGTTGAGAGTAAGAAATTGGAGGAGATCCTCCTCCCAATCTTCTTGTAAGAAGGGTATGCTTGCTGAAACTTCTCCCTAGAATAATAATAAATTAGTATAGTTACTTGATTTTATGATAGAAAATATACCTCTCGTTGTAGGAAGTTTGTAATCTCCGCTTTCTTCCCCTTTTCCGACCGTAAACAACCAGCCGTTTTCCGATGTTTCTGGATGGTTGATGTGCCATGATACTGCGCTTTGCCTGTGCTGTTCGGGCTTAGTGTATAAGGATGCTCTAGGATCTTCCCACAGCGCTTGCACATAACCTTTGGTGCGCCATCAATACCCTGAGCTACCTGATGGTAGCTATTCCAGATCTCTGTATGGCGGTTCGAATCCCATTTAAGCTTGCTTTTCCTCCCGTAGTCAGTCTCTAACCACCAGTCCACAAAATCGTTATGTGACATTGTATCGTATAGAATAAACCCTTTCCTACGGTCGGGTCCAACGCGTTTCAATAAAGGGGGGATTGGGAGGGGATCATCTGGTCTTCGGAAGTTTGAGTCGATTGTGTGTTGACTTGCGGATGGTGTGACTTGTCCAGTTGAAATATATGAGAGATCGTCAAGATCACCACCATAGAGCGACGATGCAAAGTCGGAAAGTTGGCTTTGAGACATAACATGAGAATGACATATAATATATACAAATGGATGTAAGGGGAGAAATTCTTTAACGTACAAAGGTAGAAATGCACTAAAGTTGTAGAAGTGTCTAGGAATATTGATATATCAAATATAGTAAATCATCCTACTCTTGTTGATTGGTCTATTATACTAAAATTATATGGGTCTAAAGAAATACCCCTGAGATAACCCAGTCAAGACCCAGTCAAGACCCAGTCATAACCCATTTAACCCAGTAAGAACCCAGTAAGAACCCATTTAACCCAGTAAGAACCCAGTAAACCCAGTAAACCCAGTAAAACCCCAGTCAAACCCCAATTCCCACCCCAGTTCCATTAATCCTTCTCAAAATATTTCTTCCTACCCTCCCTTCAAGTCGCATATACCAAGTAGATTAAGAGGTAGTAAGTAGTTTTGAATATAAAAGTTTACTAGATATCTATCCATAGTTATATAAGCTCTAGAATTAAACAGAAGAAGAGAAATAAATGAATTCAAAAATTATTTTACTCTGTAGATGAAAATATATATTATGTTGATGTGTGTTGAATATACATATCTGCAACTTGGGGTATACTTTGTATTTTAAATGGAATGCAATCCTACGCCTGAGAAAACCAGCAGCCAACACATACCACCTTTCCATATGAAATAAAGCATCTGAAGAAGTAATTAATCTTGAACCAGATATATTACTTTGGAGAACGAGGTTATTTCTTAAAATTTCCTTTGCCTTGTTGGTAGAGAGTGTAGCATTTCGATGTAGAAACCATAACAGGGGAAAATGACAGTATGTTATTTAAATATTTATGCCATAATTTATGCAGAAACTGGGTCGAACTGGGGCTATACTGGGTTTTCTGGGGCCCCAGTCACTGGGTCTGGGTTGGGTCTGGGTTATGAGGTTTCGACCCAGACCCAGACTGGGTTGGGTTCTGGGTCGAGACCTTCGACCCAAACTGGGTCGTGCGGAAGTCTACATGGGTCTCGATGCTGCTTGGGTCCGGTAGGGAGCGGATCCCAGTCCCGATGAGGGAAGACAGTTTTGGTAGCTTAGACTCGGGAACTCTATAGTTGTATTGTTCGAGGGGGACCCTGCCGCGACCCGGGATGCGAGTGACGAGGGACTCATGGTCAGACCCGGTGGCAAGGTCTTCCCTGACGACTGTCGAGGCGTAGGGTATGTTGGAGAAAGTGAGATCGAGGACGTGTCCCGCCTGGTGAGTGGGCACTCCTGGTTCTCCGATGAAATCAAGGCCGCTGTCGCTTGACCACTGTGCAATTTCGCCTCCGCGGTTAGCGTTAGCGACGCCGGGTTCGAAGGCTTCGTTCCTAGCGTTGAAATCCCCTCCGATTAGGGAGTTCTGTGGGGGGGCGAGGTTGGTTACATAGTCAATGACTTTGTCTGTGGTCGGTTGGCGGTAGATATTGAGTATGAGAAAGCCATTGACATTGACCCAGAGGAGGTCTCGGTCTTGGCTAGACCGGTGTTGTTGGGCATTGAGGCCGGAGTTTTTCCTCACGTAGGTAAGAACTCGTGGTCTCTCCGATTCGAAGGAGGTAGGGTCAGAGCTATCCCATTCGTCGGTCGGGGCGTAGCAATCGTATGCCGGGTGTCCCGTTTTCTTTGTTGGAGCAGAGACGTAGGGCTCCTGGATGCAGACCACATCGCATGCGGATTCGTAAGCAAGTTGGAGGGCGGTTGTGTGACACGCCGTCTGTCTTCGGACGTTGGCCCAGAAGACTAGGACCTCCCGTGGGACCGAGGGTCGTACGCGCCGCGCGCGTCTGAGTCTATTAGGGTGTCCTATCATTCAGACGAGGCGGGGCTGCTGTTGTCGACGTCCATCTCTTGTGTCGGGATAGAGACTTGGGAGCTAGGTGGGGACTCGTTGTTTCCCCTAAGCGACGTCCACGCGAAGTTGCCTTTAAAGGCTGCTTTCCTGGACGGCCTAGTGACAGTTTGGAAACCGTCCTCCCCGACCCGGGGGACTTTCCTCTTGCTGGTGTGTGCCGTAGGGGAGGTGTCGTCGTTTTGTGGTGGAGTAGGTGTAGAGTGGGCATCTCTATACCATCTGTCGCCGTATCGTCGGAATTTATCAACCTCAGCTCGGGAGGGGAAGCTAAGTGTTCCCTTCGCAGTGCGAGAAGGGCGGACTGGGCAGTCAGTGTGCCCTGAAGGTCGTGGGCCGTGACAGTTGGCGCATCTAACCGGGTTAGTGCAATTAGCCCCGGAGGGGCCGTTATGCTCGTTCGTTGGGGCTGCGCAGTTCGAGCAGCGGGGGGTACGATTGCACCGGGCTGCGTGACAGTAGCTTTGGCAGCCAGGATTATGGTGTTGGATCTGCGGCTTCTTTAGAATGGCCCTGGCGACGCTGCTGCAGCTGAAGAGCGTGAATGGGGCAACTGGGCTGAGGAAAGAGATCACCCAGGTGATGTTGTGGTTGGTGGGGCTGGCTCCATGCCTCGAGGCACGGCAGCTGACTGGCTTAAGCTTCGTCTGCGCGAAGACCTCATCTTCAATCACAGAGCCGGTCTGGATAAGGGTGCCGTCCCAGGCTTGTATCGAGGGGGGTACTCCGGGGACCGCATAGTTGTACCATTTCTGGGGGACTTTAACGCTGTGGGCGTTTAGTGCGTCCTTGATGGCATTGAGCCCCTGTTCAGTGATGAGGCTAGGGCGGGCTAGGGGGCCGGGCGTGATCGCCCACCCTGTGGCAGTGCGGGTGATCTTAGGAATGTCGGTGTGAGGTGCGACTCCTTTGAGGGCACTCTCGAGTTGTTTTCGTATCGCATATGGTTCCTTGCGAGCAAGGCGGTCTTCCTGCTTTAGGACTACCAGGATGCGAGGGTCGTCTCTTTGTTGGGAGGTGAGGGTTGACCCACTCCGGGCCGACGTCGGGGCGGCCTTACTGGATATGGCTACCCGGTGGGTACCCTTTGCCTGAGATTCGATGTCAGGGTTTTTCGGGGTCTGGGCGATCCCCGCCCAGGTTGTGGGTTTTTTGGAGGTTGTCTCCGGGTCGCTTCGGGCCCTGATCGAGGCGAAGTCGTTGCCATCGGTGCTCGCAAAGTAGGTTGTAGAAATGAAATTCACCACCTGGGAGCTAATCTGGTGTGCGATGGGTCGCTTGTCGTCTTTGCAAGAGGCGACGAAGGTGTCAACCGTCTTGGCGAAGGTCTCAAAGACCTCCCTCAGGAGTTTGGCCTCTCGGGCCTTTGCGTCCAGCCGCTCGGTGATGGCAGCAGAGGCGGACACGGTTGTGGTTATGGCGCTGGCACCTTTTGGGAGAGGACCGGGGGGCAGCTGGCCCTTTGGTGCTTTCATCCGTTTTCCAGCGCGCGTGTTGAGGTTGGTAGGGGAGGGGGGGTCGGGGGGCCGAGTGTATTCGGCATTTCGCGCGTCCATGGGACAGTCGGGGGTGGATGGACCAGCCATGATGGGAGGGTCACCGGAAGGGTTGAGCGATTAGAATAGAGACAGTCTGGAAGTCTGGGAGCCTTTTCTCAAAGGTGCCCCTATTTCGCAGATGGTTGTAAAGGTGGTTGTAGGTGCTGGGTGGGCCGGGGTCATGAATTATGTAATACCCCGTGATCAAGTCAGGCTCAATTTTACTCTGCGATGGAAAAGCGGCGAGAGGGAGCACTAAAATGGAAAAAAGAAAGAATTTAAGCCAAACATTATCTGATCCAGTCCGTTGGCTTTGTCCATGCGGGGGACAGCTAGCCTTCCCAACACACCACATTCTCCCGAACGCTACCATTAGACAGAACCAGACACTATATGACTCAAATGTTCTAAAAGGAAATCCTGAACTCTCAATTGCACCCATAAGAAACCGCCACCATGACTTGTCCAGCGCCCGCATCCAACCCCACAACCTCCACGACGCCCAAGGTGAAGAACATCTTCAACCCGCGCCGCCTCCTTATCCTCACACCAACCTCCCAATCTCTCACAACAATCCCCCCACTCCTTCACTCCTTGACCGGCGTCCCTGTCGTCGACCCGCCACAACAGCCAGTCCCTTCACCACTCGCAACCCCATCACAGCCAGCCTTAAGTTCAACACTCCCGCCACCAACAAGTACCTTTGCCGGCTATACAACCCATAGCCCTCTCCGCCTCAAAACAAAATACTATACAACAGAAGTTCCCGTGTGGGTCGACGAGATCCCACTCGAGATCCACGACCCAGACACACAAAGCACTACCACACCCGCACCAACAGCCGAGCAATGGAAAACGGAGTTCCTAAGCACAGAAGCTGAGATCGTGCGCGAGGCTGTTGGGGCTCTGGTTGTTTGCGCGCATACTCCTAGCGATGTGAGACCTGTACCAGGATCCAATGTAAAAGCAGACCCCGCCGAGCGGCCTGACGTGCGTGCCCTGCGTGACCTGATGCGCGGTATCAGCGCTGTAAAGGATCGCATTGATGAGGAGCGCGGCGAACTGGGTGATGTTCCTGGTGTTTTTGTGTTGATTGGGAGTCGGAAAGGGGCGGCGAGTGTAGGAGTGAGTCAGCAGGGATCCAAGGATCCCGATGCAGACCTGGGGCTCGGTGTTGATGATGAGGATTTAGATGGTGGGGATACAGTGCCATTTTCGGTTAGTTGGTGGGAGGATCAGTTCTATGACATGGGGTTATTGGGGTGGGAGATTGTTGAGTGGGATCCTAAGGAGGTCTTGGAGGCTGAGACAAGGAATCAGTATGGGGGTCAGTTTACTGAAGCAACCTTTTGTTTCTTGGGTTGTGTTGCAATATTTTGGATTTCTGCTGACTTTGTGCTACTACTAGAACGTGAGGGTATGCCTCGTATCAAAGAGGTTCTTGAGAATCACGACTGGTCTATGGTTGGAGTTGACTCTGGCTTTGACCGAGAAAATGATCCTGACATGGATTCCGATGATGATCTTCAAGACCAACTATTGGGTTTAGGTGGCTCTCGTGGGTTTGACGATGAGGTCCATGAATTAGAGCGTGAAATGTTCGGCTTGCGTATGGCAATTGAGCGTGGAGGTGGTGATGGTGATGCCACAGATGATTCTGATCACGATGGCGAGTGTGAGATTGAAGTGGAGAGCATGGAGGCATTGATGATGCGCATGCAGGCAATCAAAGGTATGAATATGTTTCGATTGCTCGGCATGGTTGAAACTACATTGTACTTGCTAACTTGGCTATCAGATATGAGCTCCGAGCTGCCAGAGGGTGAACGGAAACGATTTGCTGCGAAGGCCGTGCAGAAGATTATGCGCGAGCTCTGAGATTAACGGTCATTCTAAGCAGGGTTTAATTAAAACAATAAACAATTCATGTGGACATATCAAATCTATAACCCGTTAGTCATATCCAAAGAGGTCCTCTGTACGACTAGTGTCATTCCAAAAAAACTCCCCAAAAAACAAATTGGATATAGATCCAGCACTGCCACAAACCGAGCCACACCCCAAAGTGTCCATTCGATCCAGTGCGCTTCTATGACGTCAGGATATTCCAAGGCACAACGCCAACTTGACAATGAGCTGTATTTTTGTGCATGGATCAACCTGGTTAGCTTACTGCTTGAAAGACTCTGAGCTTCCTACATAATCTTCCTCATTCTCCACACGTGTACTCGAAACGCCTCTTCGTCATGCCTTGAGTCACTATCCAAACTCAACCTTATACAGTTCCAACGATCTACAACAACTTCTCTCTCACTTTGCATGTGTTTTGAACATACTCAATAACCAATTGAAACGACACTAAACTCTTTCCTTTTCAGGATGCATTTCCCGGCACAGAGTTGCGCCCCTATCGTGTCGGCGGCGACGAGGAGGATATCACAACGCCATACTCCGAATGCTTCGTTGGTGAAGATTGGCTGCGCAGAACTAAATTGCCGGGCTAGTCGCGGCTCTTTTGTTGCTTCTGGATGTGTTCGATTTTTCTAGGAGAGGTGTCTCGACAGGAGTATTGGGCTCAGAGCTTATGGTATATCACCGATAATGAAGCCGGGACGTGCTGGGCTCGCTGCAGTTTCACGAGATCACCTTGCATGGATTCAGACCACGAAATTTAGCAGTGCAGAGTATGTACAAATTACAGGCGAGAATCAAAAGACAGAGGAGCTTTTGGAAAAGTTCGAAGTTCAAGAGTGCAGCCAAGAGGCTCGACCTCAGCGGACGGTTCTTAGTGAGAACGGTGAGAATGGAAATTCTCCAACAGAAGGAGCGAAGTGGCCTGAAAGGATGACAAAAGGCAAGGTGCTGCTATGGTTACCTCAAATTTCAATGCTGACTTTTAGGAGTAGGTAAAATGTTGACGACGCCATCGCGACTTTTCAAATTGATCATCCCTTTAACGACCGTTGGCATTGGGGGCCATGAGAAAGGTATGTTAAATTTCAACATTTTCACCGGGCATCACTGGGCCATCATGCTCACGGCCCTCTTAGAAATTGAGCCCATAGCCATCTTAGTCCATCCCCAGCAACCACTATCATACCTAGAGCGCCTGATCCAGTCAGAGCTACCCCCAATCAAAGGCCATACCGACAAGCTCCGCCCACCAGCCATATCCTTTATCGCCATCCAGCACGATGACAATGCAATCAAGCCAAAAAAGCGAATCGAAGACGAGATAGACCTGGACGCCACCCAAACCAAAGAGAAAGAATTCATCCCCGGCAACGACGGCGTTGGTGGCAGCAAACCGCTCAACGGCCGATCACCCAGCCAGCACCGCCGGTCCCGAGAAGAAGACGTCGAAACCTACAGCTATCCGTGCAACACGAACGGCGCCCCTCCCCGCGACGGTGAACCCGAGCGCTTCGTGCGCTGGTCACAAGCCACAGAGATTGGCGACTTCATCCGCGATGCTGCGCGCGCGGGCGAGTTTATCGTGACAATCGAAGGAGCGCCATCCAGTCTGAGCCAGATCCGCGTCACGGTGCCGTCGTTCAACGAGCGTACTTATTACCTCCGCATGCGGCTGCGCAAGCTCTCGCGACGTATCCAAACCATGGCGGATGTGAAGGAGGAGTGCGATGCGCTAGCACATCGTGGTGCGCAGCGGGTTGCGATTGGCGGGTTTGGAATACTTTCCATCTGGTGGTTTACGGTTTACAGGTTGACGTTCGAGACTGATCTCGGATGGGATACCATGGAGCCTGTGACCTACTTGGTCAGTTTGTCTACGTTGATGGGGGGTTATTTGTGGTTTTTATATCACAATCGGGAAATCTCTTACAAGTCTGCGCTGGATTTTACGATCAGTGCGAGACAGAAGAAGCTTTATCAGTTGCATAGGGTTGATTTACAGCTTTGGGAGTCTTTGATTGATGAGGGGAACTCGCTGCGTGGGGAGATTAAGAATATCGCAGCTGAGTATGATGCTGAGTGGAACGAGCGGGCTGATGAGCAGGATAAGCGTGTGATGGAGGTCTTGAAGTCAGATCGTCGGCAGAAGCATGGGAAGAAGAAGGATTCGGATGACAAGAATGATGAGGATGATAGATGATCGTTTCGATCTGCTTCCATTTTCTTCAAGTACCTGTCCTTTGCATTCCCTTTCATTTCTGGTCGCCCAACGGTCTTGAAATTTGAAATCTAAATCATACAAAATAGACCTTAAACAGCATGGATGCGAAGTGAAAATCAGACAACCAAGATCACTAAGAGAATCCGCTCAACTCCAAACATTTCACAGCGTCCCATTTCGCACAGGATCATAGTACTTCTTCGGCTGTGTCGTTTCGTCCTGTCTCATACGTTTATCTAAAAGCACCCATGAGCACCACGTTCAGCTATCAAGCATCTCAAAAAGAATCACAAAATACATACCAGACTCCAAGCCCGCAGAACCCCCAGCTTCCCCCTTCCTCCGGTTCCGATTGTTCCTCACATCCCGCGACCGGAAAACGCTATACAACAACCAACCAGCAACCCAATTCGGGCCGTACTCGCCATTCGTCGCCCCGCGCTCAAACAGGCCGCGCACGAGCGGCGGGGCATTGTGGCAGATCTCGAGGATTGCCCAGCGCTGGCAGTCCGGGCGGATGTGGTGCCAGAAAAAAGGGGGGCGGGTTGCTGGGTCGGCACGCACGTTGTCGAGGAGGTTAGCGGTGTCTAGGTTCATGCGGTTGTAGACAATGATTGCTTCATCCTGGCAGCGGCTTGTTAGGGGGATTGTCGGGATATAAGATGTGGGTGTGTGCATATGAGTATAGACAGGGAGAGGGAGAGAGTAAGCGTTGAAGATCCGGTTGATACTTACTCGCATAGCGCGGTAGTATTGCTCATGATGCGGGTCGTGTGGGTTTAGACCCAATGCATGCATGAATTCTTCCTTAGAGACTCGAGGTCCGACGGGCATTTTGTTGGATTCCTCGATTAGATCGATGGGATTGAATGGAGATTGTGGTCGAAGAGTAGAACCGAGCGTGTACATCAGCGGTGGAATAAAGATCCAATGAGGGAGACCAAGATTGGTGAATGTGAAGAAGCATACTCACAGCCCGCCTCAAAGCCTGACTTTTATATCCCTCTCCCTTCCCATTCAAACAGATCTCAACGACGCAGAAACTCGTATAACGGCCGTTGGCTGCAAATTGCACTGTGCCGAAGCCGCCGTGCAGATACAATCAGAGACGCCTATGCCGGAATGAAGCAGAGCGAACGGACAGCGCGAGACAAGAAACAGAAACAGACGCAATCAGAACAAGCGGGGAAATGGGGAAATGGAGAAATGGGGCAAAGGGCAAACCCGCAATCAGATCGATATAACAGAAGCACAAAAATTCGGAGCAGAGGACAGGGATCTAAGAAATGTACTTCGAGGCTAAGATAAAAAACCTCTCACCTAAAGATGGAGATTATTTCTTTTGCTCTTGGCATGCGTGTATGACCAATGGCCAGGATAAAGATTGAGGGAACCAGTTTAGCATTGCAGTTGAGGCATTTCTTTGCTATTCTGGATTTCTTTTGACTGCTGTGGCGCCTACAATTGTCTCTCCGGGATAAGATTCTACTGTGCTTGTTGCAGTATGCGTAGAGTCGGGTAGTACATGTACAATGAAGTATAGGGGTGATCACTGCACACCCGTTCATAAACAACCCCGGCCTACATCAAACTGATCCGGTCTAGAGTATGCTCGCTTTTAGCAGTCTAGCGCATGCAGGGTAGATAAACTGTTGGGGGGGCTGGTAGAATCTAGAGAATACTGCTATGGCGCTGAGGTACAGTTTTTCTCGGTGGGAAGTAGATTGCGGGCATGAAGTTCCGATCTGACAAACGAGAGCTTGCACCGGAGGCGAGAAAAAGAAGAAAAGGAAGAAATCAGTAATACAAGGCCTCTTATTTCTGTTCTCTACCTCTTGTTCCCCCCCTCCAAAAGACCCATTGCGGGTCAGTCTGAACAGTGGAATATAGCGAGACATTCGCAAACAGAGTCATCGTGGACCAAGAACTCGGGATCGAGGACTGAGCGCGAAGATGGTAAGCTAAGTGGGCTTTGGTATGTCGAGGGTGACTTGCTGAGCTCAGGTCTGATATCCGAGACAGACGGGTAAGAGATATATGTATGCTTGCATGCATGAGAAAGGGGTTTTATTTTTCGAGTTCAGTTTGCACAGTGCTCGGAGTACAGACTACTAGATCATATCACACGTCGGAACCCTCTCCGCCTGTCAACAGGTAGGGCATTCGGCAGGAATAGCAAGTGTGTCTGGATAATAGTCTCGTTACTATACACCTGTACGTATCCGTAGTGAAGGAGATCGACATAGCTCTAGCTTAACAGAACCAAATTTGGAAAGTCACATTCCCAACCGAGGACATCCACTGTGGAGGGAGCTAGGAGAACCACGTCGTGCATCCCGAACTCGGCGTCGAGGCCCACTGAAACCCAACCCAGCAGCAAGCGAAAGATTCACAGCTACCCTTGCTAGCGGGAAGTAAAGCTAAATAAGGCACCGGTGCCTACCCGTCAGCTTGCGGGCATCCCGCAGAAAACTAACGCTCGTTGGCTTTGTCGTGTGACCTGCCAGGCCGGAGTCCAGACCAGACTTGAATCGAGCATAAATTCGACAGACCGGAACCTGAATCGGTGCTCTTGCTTGTTTCTGAATCGGCTTTTAGATTTTCGATGGTCAGCGCGTACGTGCGTCCCGTTGTGGGGAATGGGATTCCGGTTGGAAGATGGATTTGACTCGATTTCGATTTTCTCGTTTGTGATCGGTGCATCTGCAATGATGGTTGGTTGGATGGGATGAGCAACAAGACAAAAAAAGCACGCCGGCCTGATAATTGGATTTCGATCCATCGTTTTTGGTATAGGCCGAGCGACAGGGTACCTTTCTAACTCGATAGCATTGACAAGAGTATCATTGTGGCAGCTAATACGCATGCCGCAACCTAGTTTGACAACTACCAGATGGCGACCAGAGCAAATAGATATGTCATATTATACGGACGCGACATGTAACATTCGACAGGAGGTCCTGCCGTCCAATCTTCAGCTCGGCGGAGCTTTTCCTCGTTGGCGCTGCGATTAAAGAACGGATATCATATTGTGTGGAAGACGGGGGCCCGGTCAATGTGGATCATCTGCTGCGATTTGAATGAGAATGCATAATCCCGCTGTTGCATCTTATAAAAGCAGCTTTTTTTTTGAGAGAGAGAGATTAAGCTTTGATTGAGACGACTAGGCCAAGGAGATATGAGGAGCACCTGCACCTGCCCTACTAAATCGTGACTTCGAATCCGAACGCTCTCGAGAGGTGCTTTTAAAAAAAAAAAAAATCACAGCTTACTCCGTTGTGAAAGAACTTTAGCTTATCAGCCCAGTCGAAAATCATGAGCTACATGCGAGAGTGCCGTTGAAAATCACCGGTGTTGCACCATCTCCGCACTGCAAGTCGCCGGTATTTGTTTACCACTCGCTATTGACCATGCAAGAGCGGATGCAGACACAGATACGGCAGGGTTTGCTGTCATTTGGAGTAGATGGTGGAGGATGGGATCTGTAATTTTGAGTGCACTACTCTCGCAAAGCCCGGCACTTGGGTCTTGACTGACACTCATATCCATACAGAAATTTCGAACATGTCAAATTCCACCAGTCAATAACTTGCACATTGTTAAACAGATGCTGTCTGAACTGTCGATGACAGATAAACAGCCCATATGAAGAACCCACAGGAGAAAGATTGTTAGAATGAGCAGACGTACCCTCCGTTGATTACAAGAATGCAATGACAGATCTAGCAGAGCGACACAACCAGCCTGTCAAGTAGCGATTGAGCATCCGAGATTATGTCGATCATCCTGGGGCAACGAATAAAGTTCCAGGGTTATCCGGGGTCCCCAGAGGCCCACGCAAGTGGCGGAAGGCTATAAGCTTTTTTTATTAGGGCGCCACTTCTCGGCTTGGGTACTTGGATGTTTCAAGGTGGGCGATTCGACCATCGGAGAAAGTTCTCCCGAATGACCATGCCGGGCAACGTCGGAGTCTGTTTAAACCCTGTGATCGGGTACTTTTGGTTGAATCATTTGGCTAGACTCTTGACGTCCATGTTGTAGGCTATACTCCTTGCGTTGTATGCACCCCAAAACTTACGCAGTGCCTACTATGCGAAGATCCACAAAGCAAAAAGCGCAAATAAAGAGGAAGAAAACAGGGCCAAACAGAGGCACTCTTCCGCATGTCGCCATTGTTCAAAACTCCTCGGAATCGTCCCAACTCTCGCACCTACACTTACGTGACAAACCAAGAATATCCGATTCCACACCAGTGTCCGGACTGGAAGGGGAGATATGGTGATGGAGGTTGTGATGTACGTGTCAAGAAAGCCAGAAGAGCCAGGATTGGAAGAATGGGAGATAAGAGAAAGGGAGTGAAAAAGGGCAAAGGGGGAAAAGTAAAAGAAAAAGCCATTTGCCATGCTCCATCCGTCGCTAAAAAGAAAAAGGGGAGGGACATCTACCAGCCCGCATGACCACTTATTCCGAGGCTTCCTTGGTGGGCTCCTTAGTCTCCTTGATCTCATTGGTCTCCTTCTTGGTCTCTTCCTCGGGCTTTTCTTCCTCGTTTTGCTCCTTAACCTTTTCCTGTTCTGGCTTCTCTTCTTCCTCCTTCACATCCTCGCCGTAGTATCGGCGGAGGAGCTTCTCGACCTTGCGATATTCGACCTCAACTTCATCCAGAGTCTTTTTGATAGCCTTGAGGCAGACCTCCGTGTCTGGTTGATCAATGATGCCTGTCTCATCTTTGTGGGCACCAAAATTTTGGATCTTCTCGCAGCCGTCCTTGACCTTGATAAGGCCCAGTGTGGCCGAGGAACCCTTAAGGAAGTGACCAAGGGAAGACAGTTCATCAAGGTTCTTGGCATCTCTGTTGTGCGAATATTAGCATAGAAAACAACCGGTATTCCAACTGCAAGAAATACCAACACTCACATTTCCTTCTGAATCTTCTTGTAGGTGCTCTCGGCCTGGTCAAAGAAACCGTACACGATGCTCTTGCTAAAGTCACGATCCTCCTCGTCATCGTCCATCTCAAGGATCTGTTCGAATGTGCTTTCGTCGAGGATTTCTTTATAATCAGAGAGTCTGGGCGGACCCTGCTTGGCCTAGAATTGTATGTCAGCATGAGGTACCTATGACCAAAGGGCAAGATGTACTTGCCGTCTCGGCCTTTTTGGTATCGGCTGGTGCCATGATTGTGTGTGAGAGGATGTGTGTGGAGATGTTTAAAGGTGTGGGTGGGAGCAAGCTAGTGCAATACAGTGATCGTCACAATCGTTGGATGGAAATGTGGTTGATCTCTTCGGTCTGATGTTCAACCAGTCCAGATGGAATACGAAGCTCTGCTTTCAAATTTCAGTCAGCGCAGATTCATCTAAAGTATCCAGATCTTGGATGGATAGAACAGTGTGGTAAATCATTGGATGAGAGGTCCCAAATGCAAAGATCAACGATGATACAACAAGGACGTCAGAATCGCAAAATCTGCCCACAACATGTGTGTCGTCTTACAAAGCCAGCAGGTGTTACGGGTCCAGGCACACAAGGTAGCAAGCTGTTAACGGGGACAGTGATGAGTGGCTTCGGGGTCTATGGCCAAAGGGCAGAGGCTGAAAACGATGAAAATACAACCACCAGATTGAGCGATCAAGATAATGACTAGGGCTGAGTAGTGAGAGGTAGGAAAACCAAATCAACGGAAGTCGAGGGGGGTAGAGGGGTAGTGCGATGCACAGCAATCAGGGGCTGGAGGGGAGTGGGGGGGGGGGAGAATTAGTTGAACCAGATGTGGAGGTATAAGTAGAGGGAACAAACAGGGCCATTCAGCGCGTATACTCGAGCGGCGATCCAGTCACAGTCCTGTAAACAAGAACTAGCGCATCGCATGAGCTGCAGCCCCAAAGCCAGGGTCCCCACTTGACAGGGAATTGTGGACAGGTAAAAAATGAAGATATCCCAAGAGAGAGGGGCAAATAGGAAAGTCCATCCCACCTAATTTTTTTTTCCCCTCTTAGTTTCTGAGATGACCAATTTCCGAAAAATGGCGATAAGGAATTTGAATAAAACTCAATGAGAAAACGACAAAGGTCAAAAAGCCAAAAAAAAAAAAAAAGACACGGAATAGGAGAGAGGGAGAAGTCAAAGGGAGAGGAAGAGAGAGGAAATCGGAGGGGCGGAGAAAGGGAAGGGGAGATGTGGGTAGGTCAATTCCAATCCGAAGGAACTAGAGGAAGTTGGGAATTCGGTGATTCGGTGCGCGTTAAGGGGGAAAAGATTTGGCGAAAATTGTGGAAAGTTGCGGGAAAAAAAGTAAAAAAATTAAAAAATAAAAATGAAGAGTTCTTGCTTGTATGGTAGATCTCCATTTTATATAAGAAAAGAAATATTGGTAATATTTTACCTTCCTCTCTCATCGCCTTGGCATCGAACAATTCGGGGAGATCAGCATTGCACTGTGCACTGGATGTAATCTGTATGATATTATACTCTTAGCTCAATCTATGTGATGGTATTTTTATTGGATTCAACATTCTCATAACGTGATTTGATTTCTTTTCCATGATCTCGCCCCAAAAAAAAAGCAATTCTAGACATCCGACACGATTAGTACAATCTTGTACTCCGCAAGGAGTACGGAACAGACTTTCTTGCTTTCGACTCCAATTTTGCTCTCTCTTGGATTAGAGAATACCTAATCATCTATAATCTCAGCTACGATCTTTCCAAAGAATGAACATCACAAGTTCAAATTCCTCCGGGCTTCGTTCATGAACCTGGTGGAGTACAACCATGGCAACAGCTCTTCAATTGATGGATCCATTGGCAAGAAAATGGGCGGAATGAACGGGACTATCCCTCGGCGACCTGCTGTAATTGTACTGGATAGTACATGTTGGTGGAGACTGATAGGGCAAAAAAACAGTCAAAAAAAAAATGACACGTTTTCTGACCACAAAAAAAACCGCCCCCATACATCTGGGAGCAGTACGGAGTAGGGAGACCAGCAGGACGGCATCATCAGACCGCCGATCCCAGCAGGGAACGTCATTTGGATCTTTTCCCAAGCGACGTGTGGACGGTCACACGCGGAAACATTTGTGGAACTGCAAGTAGAGAGGCCTTTTAATGGTCCCTGAGGGCCACTATTTGAGTGCTTAAGGAGCAGGGCAACTTTTCATGGCTACATGCTTCGTACTTAGAATCAGAAAAAAAAAAAGAAACCCACCAAAAAACCAGCTACTGTCCTAGCAGAATTTTAGCCGCATAGGAAAAAAACCGGAGAAGACGCAATATCCCGGCTCGCACAGCAGGGAGGCACGATCGACTTGGGTCAAGTGTGCAGATAGAACCTGATCCTTGTTGGTCTGGACCCTCAAGGACCGTGTCCAGTAACTCGGAACGCGCTCATTCTGATCGTATTCTGCATGAATTTCTTGTTTGACGCACTCGGTGACAACGAGTTGAACGATCAAAATGTGAGGCCATTGCTCCTCGGCTCTTTTTTTTTTCTCTCGGAGGAAGAAAAGGGGGGAGGGGTGAAATTGCTGGGCTAAGACACGAGAGGATTACACTGTCACTGATGACGATGGTGTTTTGATGCTATTATTTCATGCTTATTTTTTTTTCTGCACTAGGCTTCACAGTTCCAGTATCATATGAAAAAAAAGCGGCGTAGAGGTTAGTTAAATGTCAATTGAGGTTGGATATGTTGTATGTCCACATACGCGAATACGCAGCTATCTTTGCATATATAGAGAGGGATGGTATTTGTGCATCTTCTTTCCCCTGGGTTTTGCGTGTGGTTGGCTCTAGGCCATTCTCCACCACTCCTCACCAATTAGAAGATACGTCGGTTGCCATGACATCATAGTATGGGGCCGTAGTTCAGCCCATCCCAGCCGCTGATGTCATTTGAGCGTAGCGACAAATTACAACGATTACGTCAATTACATCAAATTACATCAGATTACGGAGTACATCCGAAGGACATGGTTTGCATTCTTTTCTATGTTGTACTGGAGTACCCTAACAATACCTTAATGTGATTGTCAAGCACGAACTTTAGATTGTGTAGCCTCCTTAAGTGACAGAGGTCAATGCCTATGCAGGGCGACATAATAGCCTCGCCCCAAGATGTCAATTCGTATATGCCCATAAACCAGTGCCGAGTTGTGTATGACAGGAGAAGCGAAGGGTTGTATAGTACGGAGTTTAAATGCAAGATGTGTAAATTCAATCAAGTTCGTCGCCTTCGCTGTTTAATGTGCTTCAGATTCTGGTAATCAACACTCATCCACCGGGGAATGAATTAGATTGTATTTTGAAGTAGTTTTTGTCAACGTGGGGTGAGTTTCACGTTAAGTTGACCGAGGAACCACGACAGAAGTAAATTTCCCGTTGTCATCTTAAAACTGAGAGAGAGCACGAGCACATCAAAATCCCTCCAATGTCTCTCCATCTACTCCCTAGCCTCGGACATGCTATCCTAACCAGTCAAGTCCGAAAATAGGCCAGACCACATATTTTTGCTGCCGGCAATACGAGATGGCAGTTAGCTTCTTGCATTAGTCTGGACTAGATCATGCAGTTTAAGACTGCGGTGCCAGCTAGTTTTTTGTATCACTGACAGCTAAGAGCGCCTGCATAGGAAGCCATCCGCTTGGCTGCCAGCCTGTGCACTCGATTGCCTTCGGCGAATCACATCAAGCCTACTCCTCGGCAAAGAGCTTCTGATTTGCTTTAAAACATTCTAGATAGAGAAGGTGTGTTCGAATCGGAGAACTAAGCTACGGGGTATATTCAGGGCGAGGAGCAAAGACACTACAACATACATGGCTGATTTCTCGAAAAGGTGATTGGCCAAGTAGTGTGTAGCTCCCAACTGCTGGGAATATCAAAGTCATAGTGATGCCCATATGCTCTCAATATAATGATGCGTAAATCGCCCAAGACACCGAGCGGACAACTGAATAAGGATGTGTGCTATACCCCAGACCCCAAACACGTTTTTTCTCCATAGCTTCTTCGCGAGCTCTTCCAGAATGCTTACATAAGGGGCCGGACCTCGGTCCGTTTTTTTGTTGATTGCGAGCTTCCCAACCAAATTTCCAGCTCCTCCGTCCAGGACAACACCATCAACAATTGCCTCCACGAGTTCGACCAGAAGCTATTCCGGTCAAAGATGGCCTCCACCAAAACATCAAGCGCCCCGCGCTCCGGCTCCTCGGGCCTAACAAAAGCCTACCTCTTCACCTACAACACCCTCAATTTCCTCGCCTGGGGCACCTGTGTCGTCTACACAGCCTCCCTCCTCCCAGACCATGTCTCGACCAAAACTCTTCCGAAGGTCTTCGGCCAGACTTTCTCTCCGTTATTGCTGGCCACGCAGTCCCTCGCTTTGTTAGAAGTCGTACACAGCGTGTTAGGCCTCGTGCGCGCGCCGTTCATGACAACTGCCATGCAGGTTTCTAGCCGGCTGCTGCTGGTGTGGGGGATTATGGCACAGTTTGGTGGGGAGATTGTTGGTGCTGGGCGGAATACCCAGTTGGGTGATTATGCGTATCTGGGATGTGTTTTTGCTTGGGGCATTACGGAGGTTATCCGCTATGGATTCTTTGCTATTACCTTGTCTGGGAACTCGGTTCCGAGCTGGTGGACGTGGTTACGGTAAGTCTTAGTTTTGGCCCGTGCGTGACTAATGTTCAATGAGCTGACGAGTTTCGCATTGACTAGATACAACACTTTCTACATCTTCTACCCCATTGGCATCTCTAGCGAGTGCACGCTTATCTTCCATGCCCTTGGTCCTGCCGGCGAGCTGAACCCGCTTTTCCGTTACCTGCTGATTGCGATTCTCGTGATCTACGTGCCTGGTAGGTTTTACTTTTACAGTGTCCATAGCATCGGTTACTGACTACCTGCCAGGATCTTATGTCCTATACACGCACATGATTTCCCAAAGACGCAAGATCATGCGCGGCAAGAAGAGAGCTGACTAGACATCTCAGTCACGTGCAGCATGATTAAGGTTTGAATGAGTGGGAAACGAAAAGACGACCTAGATGTTTAGCCAGCTTGAAATTCAAAAAGAGCATAAGGGTCCTTCATAACTATGATCCCGCAGAGTGGGGACTAGCTTTACTTCTGTTTTCAATGTTAACAATATTCATCTTCTGGCTAGACATGACCCTTATTTCAACAATTATCAATAAAATCTCTTTTTGGCTGAAGAATTTTTCACACCTGTAAGCTGCTATATCTTTGGAGCGGGCGGTCTCCGGAACGTCCTCTGTACGTAAAGAACCCCGGGTGTTTTTCCAACTCAAGATGAAGCCAGCAATTTCGAATCAAATCTCGTCCCTAGGTGAACTCAACCCACGATCCTCGAGACACTTTAATCCTGGTACGACGCGCCCTGCTTTGTGTCCAGTGTGGCAAGTGCTGGTGGCTGCAGATCTCGTTGCTCTATTCAATCTGGACCAGAAATGATCGAAACGAATCGGAAACCCCAGAAACATGCTTTCTGCCAGAATGCAGCTTCTAATCTCAATGCAATTGCATGCATCCTACCTCTGTCAAAACAACGAATAACTATCCTTCCACGCTAGGCCCCATAAAATATAGCAAGTTTGATACAACTTTGGTATAGTATATACAATGAAAATTTATTCCTCCAAGTTAGGTTAACGCCAGACAAGCATATTTGGGATGCAGAGAACGATAAAGGTCACAGATTGGGGTGGGTTCCTACGAGCTTAGCAAGGAGCACAAAATGGTCAAGGTTTATTCGACGAGATTAATTCTTTCATACTCTGGAACAGAGATTAAACAACAACTAGGACCTGTGAATTTGCCATGTTGCTATGTTCTAGTTTACAGAATGATCTTCAGACCTCATGTGACATCATGTGCGAAATCAACCAGATAAAACCAATTCCTGGATTTCCAAAATCCCAAAAATTGCTTTCTGGACTTACCGATGGTTCCCATAATATATTTGAAGTGACACTTAATTTATATCAAGTGATCATGGCAAGTGATTTAGATGTTACACTATGTAGATGAGAATGATCTTTGAAGTAAAGCAAAGCAACTCTACATGCAGTATTCAGGATGCCCAAGTTGAAGTTACAAAACAATTCTTGGCGTGAGGTCATTGGAAAATAGTGTACAAGTAGAGAACAGTTTCTTCCTGTCACCTGAGTGCCAGCAAGAATGGTATCTCATTATCCCATATCAATCGATTGTTCGTAAGGACCCAATTAGTGCTTAGTGGCCTCTGCATATCATTAGCATTGATTCCCTGCCCAAATTGTTTTAACTAGACAAACTTACCCTTGTGGACATCAGCCTTGGTGTTGTGGGATGTCTCGTCCTTTTTGTCGACAACGGCATCCTTTGCGGCGCTAGCTCGGCTGCCCAAGCTGGCATCAGAGTCCTTGGCGACATGCTTGTTGGTCTCCTTTGATGCCTGTGCAGCACCACCCTGAAGGGTCTCCGAAACGTAGTTGACGGCGTTCTGACGTTAAATGTTAGCACTTGAAGACAAGAGACGTTGAGACATAATTGTGCGAACCTTGGCGGTCTCCATAATGTTGTAGTTCAAAGAGTCTGAAAATGATTTTTGGAGCTTTCAACAATTTGATGATTTGAAAGTTTGTAGATGGTATGATGAGCATAGGGAAAGGGGAAGGGGATTCTTATAGTAAATGGCAGAGCGTTTGGTAGCAATGGGCTGACGTCATCAACCAAACAGGAATCAACCAAACAGGAGTCAACCAGCTTAGTGATGTAACAAAATGATGATTTACTTGTTCTTGCATGTATGACGAAGGAAAATATCCCATGGCTGTAGTCAATTTTGTGCAAGTTCCTTGGAAGTAAGTGTAGGGGACCCTATGGTTGAACTTAAAACCAAGAACTTGTTTTCTACCAAAAACAGATCTGATGGATTGTGCATAGGGTACATTTTGACCTCATTATGTTGTAATAAGTCAGTCTCTGTGCTTTGAGAACCTCGGCTATAGCAATCTGATCGATATAGCGAGAATCCTAAATTGAGATATCATCCAGAAACGAGCATAAAATCTCTTGTGGCGGTATTCTTATTAAAATACTCCTACAATTCCTAAATTCCTCCATAAACTCATGTATACATGTCTCTATAGTTGTTCACGCAAAGAGATAATAAAGCTATGTCATCGCCCTTCTTGGCAACACAACACAAGCAAATTCCCCTGGCATGATATTTTTATTTTCTGATATCTTACAAAAGTTGGGGAAGTTTAAGCATGGAAGTAGCCTAGCCCAAAAGTGAAGCCTAAATGATCGAAAGGCAAAGCAACAAGAATGTTCACTTTGATGGTTCGTCAAGGAGTCGAATTTGCATCTCATACCTATGCACCCTCTTCTCGTTGACAACATCAAACTACTAACATAAATTTTTAATTAGGCCGAGATGACATAAAGAAGGTCTATTGAAAGGTTAAATAGCTCTTAGCTTCGTTCTTTTCTATGCCATGTTATAGCTAGAAGGAGAAAAATCATTTGAACATACGTAGCATCTACAAAGTTCACAGGGAAGCGAAAAGTTAAATTTTTAATTGTTTGCTTAGGCCATTTTCAGACCTCTCTTTGCTCCATTTCTAGCCTTTATTTCTTTATCTCAATGAAAATTTGCGGACAAGAGCAGAGCAAGACATAGATAGATAGATCTTTAGGTGTACATAGAAATGTGAGAGTGGAGATACGTTGTTCAAGAAACTAGAAGTTGTAAGACTTTCAAATCTAACACAACTTTAAAACTATGAACAAAAGAGCGCAGAGGCTACACAGGAGCCAAATCGAACGTATTTAGTGGGCGAATATCAACAAATTCTACACGTACATAACAATCTCAAAGCAATCTGTCGAAACCAGTGGTGCAATACATGTGTCAGGGTGCGGGCTGGCAGGACGGTATGATAGGAGATGACTGGTAGGAACAGGTCATAACAGATCAGATTCCACTTGACAGGTACAGACAGGGGCAGGCTATTATACAAGACTAGACTTCTGCAAAGCTCGAAAAGCTCGAAACCCGACCCGACTCGACCCTCAAAAGGGTCGGGTTTCGAGCTTTTCGAGCTTTGCGGAAGTCTACTATCGTGGCAGAGTGTGAAACGCTAAGAAAGTTGATGTGAACTTGAAAATGATCGCTGAGTGAGAATTATCGTTGAGTGGGGCGCACCAATGCACGAAGGTGTGTTGGGCGCTTGGCACGATTATTAAGTATCTCGGGAGTTACTTAGTTCAGGTGAAATCAATAAAAAGATCATCCGAGAAAGTGAAGGAATTAGTAGTTCTTAAAGCTCTAAATAGCTTTAAAACTAGGGGGTATATCAAAACTAATATAAATTGTTTATTACAGCTAGTCAGCTTTATCCGCATAAATTAGAACAGGGGCGGGATGTTTAATTTTCTTCAGTTAGAGAACTCCAAGTATTTTTCATGCCCTATCTATTTGTACAGTGTTGAGACCATAAACATCTGTCAGCTTGTTTTCGAGTTCTCCGGGTAATCCCTCATATCTCCTTGTAAATGCCGACAAGTGCTTCTCTTTCTATGGGAGCTGCATCTCCATCACCAAAAGTGCTAAACTGACCGTCAGCATTGGCCAACAGAGTTCCAACCCCATCACTGATGCCTCATTTATAAGCGGTAATCATGGGGTTGGAATCGCCAGGCAAATTTCTGAATTGGGATGCAACGAAGGTTACGGTATGAACCAGCCCGATCCGCCCATATCCGGGCCAGTGAGTGTTACCAGTATCTGGAGGGTGGTAATTGGTTGTTCTGCAGTAGTCACGGAGTAAGAATCTCTTCCGGCCCCGGTGATGATGATGTAGAGTATGCCCCAATGTGTCACGCAAACAGGGCCTCGTGGCTTGCCAAGTTCAAATGTAATTTCTAAGTTTGGGGGCGAAGAACTTTCGTAGACGCCTACATCGAGGTATTTTTTGAGGGTTTTGCGTGTGTTCAGTTGCCCTGCGCCACGTTCTTGAATTTGGATCCTCTAGTGCAATCATTCAAGCTTGTGGGTTCGGCTCGGCGCGGCCGCTTCGGCCCCCACACCCATAATTTGAGATCCAGTCTCAAACTTATGGGAATGATCTGCGGCTTGAGTTAGAGCGATCCTGGGGTCTTGGGGGCTATGGGGTAAGCTTATGTGCTTCTCCAAATAATTATCAATTCGTGCAACCCTCCAATTTCAAATTTCTTCGATTTTTCAGCCTTACAACTACCTCATTGCCTCGTTGCCTCATTGCCTCATTTCCGGTTTCTATTGATCTTCCAAAAATTAAAATTATCCTAAATTCATCCAAGACTATGAAACGACATCCTAAATTTGCTTTAGAGATGATCATCATAGTCCTATTTGTTAGAAGCCTCATAATCACGTTACGTACCGACTGCACGTTGCCTGATGTGCCCGGAGAACTAAGCCTCCGCTCTTAGGTCTGTTTGTCTTACTCGAAAGGCTACCAAATGACATCGAATCCTGTCGAATGCTAGTCTAGACTTTTGTTGAGGTAGTATCAGATTGTTGCGAGATCCACAGTGGAGCTTAAAGCACGCGAAAAGCACAGAAAGGGCTTTGAAGGTTCATATGCTTTGTTTGGATTTTGGATTTTTTTTTTTTGAGTCTTCGAATCTTCCTGAAGGTTGTTTCAAGATATCTATGTATAATCAGATGACGGAGAGCAAACTTTGGAGAGATTTCGTCAGAAACGACGCCTCGCACTACGAGCGGTTTTTAGAAACGATGACCCTGATCTGCAGGGGGATTTGGCCCCTTGGCACATGTTCGCTGGGGAAAACGTGCTTTGGCGCTGTAAGATTCAGATGCAGCATTTAGTTGATCATTTTTGGTTGGGTGCTTTCTGACACACTTGAAGGTGATTATACTCGGCCCAAGATGACGAATTCGTTGCCAGTAGGGGGAGTCTGGCCATAATGGCGTTTTACTAGCATAGTTACAGTTTTGGTACTATAGCTGGCACAGCTTTATACATTCCGCTGGTGCCCTGCCCAAACATCTTAAAACGAGAAGAGTCCACAGATTACCATAAATTGCTTCATAACAATCTATTCATCAATTCCTCAAACGAACAATAGACCGGATCAAAATGCAATCTCCCAATGATCTTACTAAATCAGCAACCATGCAAGATATTCATCAAATTTGGTCTTGGAATGCTACCGTGCCTGAGGCCGGTGAGACATGCATTCACACACTCATCACCGACAAAGCTCTCCAGCAGCCAGATGCACTTGCCGTCGACGCTTGGGACGGGAAGTGGACGTATGGTGAGCTTGAAGATACTTCAACCAAACTGGCGTTGCGTTTGCTTGACCTTGGAGTTGGCTCTGGAACCAATGTTGCCATTTGTTTTGAAAAGTCGAAGTATACACCTCTGGCTATGCTGGCCGTCATGAAGGCCGGTGGAGCCTCCATTGCACTCGATCCAAGCCAGCCACAGACACGATTACAGTCTATCACCAACCAGGTCGACCCTACAGTGATACTATGCTCCACGACCAAGAGCCAGTTGGCCAAGTCAATTATCACCGAGTCTGCAGTAGCATTGACAATTGATGAAAAATCTCTATCCGAAATGAACAGCGAGCCGGACTCGGTCGCCCGTCTCCCTGAAGTCAGTCTAGACAACAATCTCTATGTGGTCTTTACCTCTGGAAGTACAGGGACTCCCAAGGGCGTCGTCGTCACACATCTCAATTATTCCAGTGCCATTCTTCACCAACAAGAAGCGCATGGCTTCAAGTCCACTTCAAGAGTGTATGACTTTGCTTCGTATGCTTTTGATGTGTGTTGGTCAAACCTCATCCACACCCTCACCATCGGCGCCTGTCTGTGCATTCCATCAGAGCAGGACCGCAAGGACAATCTTGTCGAGTCCATACGCTCACTGTGTGCTACACATGTTGATGTGACTCCGTCGGTTGCTCGCCTTATCCCTGATTCCTTGCTCTGCAATATTGAAACACTTGTTTTAGGTGGCGAAAAGCTGTCTGCGGAGCTGGCCAGACATTTGTCGTCACTAGTAACGTTGAAAAATCCGTATGGACCGAGCGAATGTACGCCTACATCAACTATCGCTACAATTCGGCCGGATGACGATGATTCGAAAATTAGCAGCATTGGCCGAGGCTTGGGTGTCAACACCTGGGTTGTCGACAGTGAGAATGAAGAGATTTTGGTGCCTATTGGACAGATTGGAGAGCTATTACTTGAAGGGTATCTGCTTGGCAATGGCTACCTGAACGACCAGACCAAGACCACTGCGGCCTTTGTCAACGATCCGCCTTTTCTGCTCAATGGCGGCGATGGACCTGGGCAGCCTGGGAGGCGCGGGCGTCTCTACAAGACCGGCGACCTGGTCCGTTACGACAAAGACGGTAACTTGACTTTCATTGGCCGTAAGGACACGCAAGTCAAGATCAACGGCCAAAGAGTTGAGCTGGGTGATATTGAGCATCACATTCACCGCCACACACCACAGGGTATCGTATCTGTGGGACAAATTGCAGTAGAAATTATTTCACCAAAGACTGGTTCCAATGCTGTTCTGGCAGCATTTCTCGAGGTTGATCTTGGTGCAGAGGATGTGGGAACAGAGGAACAGTTGTTCTCAAAAACCGAGAAGATGATGTCTAACTTGAGAAGCAATCTTGCTCGAGATGTCCCTTCATATATGCTTCCTGCTGTATTCATTCCGGTGAGGAACTTCCCATTGTCTCCGACAGGCAAGACAGACCGGCGCCAACTGCGGGCAATTGGTGAAACAATGGACTTGACTGCCTTAGCAGGCTTTGGCGCAGCACCTAATGAGGCTCATACCCCTCTCACTCTGCGAGAGAAACAGTTGAGAAGACTATGGGGCTCTGTCCTCCGGGTTGACGAAAGCCTTATTGCTCTCGACGATAATTTTTTGCAAAGAGCCTGCAACTCAGATGCAGCTATGAAACTCGTCACTGCAGCTCAAAGAGAAGGATTGTCCCTGAGCGTGGCCATCGTGTTGAAGTATCCGCTCCTTCAGGAAATGGCACAGGTAGTTGAAACAGTGGAGCAAGAACAGACACAGGAAATTATGCCATTTGAGCTTCTGAGCAATGATGTTGACCTTGATCTAGCTCTCAGAGAGGCTGCAGCATCGTGCAATGTACAACAGAATCAAATTCACGAAATGTATCCCTGCAATCCGCTACAGGAAGGCATGATCTCCCTTTCCGCTAAACGCGAGGGTGATTACATCATGCAGTATACGCTGGAGCTACACCATCAATGCGACATAGAGCGCCTAGGTAAAGCCTGGGCGACAGTTGTTGCTACGACGCCCATTTTGAGAACACGAATTGTCGACATCACTAGCCAGGGGTTGGTACAGGCTGTTCTAAACGAGCAGTGGTCAAGTTCGTCGATCCAAAGGAGGACCCTGAGCCAGGCGAGAGACCACAAGCATCAATTCGGGCTAGGCATGCCATTAGGCAGATTTGAGATTGTCACCGGCGACTCGTCTGATTATAAATACTACTTCGTCTGGACACTGCACCATGCCATGTATGACGGGTGGTCACTTCAGCTTCTACTGAAAAAACTCGAGAACGAGTACGCCGGAAAGGCAGACGCGCAGTCAAACTCACCCGACTTTAAACGGTTTATCAGGCATGTTTCAACGAGGAATAGCGAGAAGACTCATTCGTTCTGGGCCGAACAGTTCCAAGACGTCGAAGCCCAGATCTTTCCGAGCTTGCCATCTGTCGACTACCAGCCTAGATCAGACAAACTGTACACCCACTCTGTGGACGGAATAAAATGGCCAAAAAATGGAATCACCCCATCGACGACAATTCGTGCGGCTTACTCTATCTTGATATCCAGTCTCACCAACAGCCCAGATGTTGTCTTTGGTAGTATAACGACGGGCAGACAAGCCGCCGTGGATGCAGTTGAAGAGCTAATTGCACCAACTATAGCCACCGTACCTGTCCGCGTTTCGATCGACAGCAAAGACGACTTGGGACAGTTCTTACAGCGAATTCAATCTCAGGCCGCAGATATGATTGAGTTTGAGCAGACTGGGTTGCATCAAATTCGACGTATCAATGCAGATGCGGAGCTAGCATGCCAGTTTCAGACACTGCTTGTTGTTCAGCCCACTGAGGGCTCGGCTACAGCACCGAGCGACATTTTTATCAATATTGCCGACGACATAAGGAAAGGAGATGGAAACAGCGCCGCAGAGCTGGGGACTTACTCCTTAACTATGGAGTGTCTGCTGAATAAAAATGGCCTTGACCTCCACATGAACTATTGTTCCGCGGTCATATCGGAACATCAAGTGCGCCGTTTGTCACAGCAGTTTGAGCATGTCCTTGGTCAAATATGTCATCTGACGGAGATAATTCACAGACAGAGAACCACACTTGAATCGCTGCGGCAGCCAACAACGGAAACTGAGCGGCAGATGCAGCGAATCTGGGCACAGGTACTCAACCATGATCAAGCATTGATTGGGCTAGATTACAACTTTTTCCAACTCGGCGGCGACTCGATTGCTGCCATGCAAGTTGTGACAGAAGCTCGCAAGCTTGGCTTGAGACTGGCTGTGTCAGACATATTCCGTCGCCCAAAATTGCAAGACGTTGCAAAGAAGGCTTGTGAGAGTGGCTTGCACTTTTATGGAGAAGAGCAGCTCATGAAAGACTCAGAAATCCGAGTTAATGGAGACACCGAGCACACTAAGCTACCCGATGATGTCAAGGCAGTCGCTGGCGACGAACCGCAGCAAGTCATGATATGGGAGGGAATGTTCGATAAGGAGGTCTATGGAATTATTGATGACGTCCAATTGGAGAAGATCGGGCGCGACTTCATCGGAAGGACGTCCATGTACAATGGCAACCAAATGGACAATGTCGAATTGAACGAGTGGCTTGAAGACACTATTGCCACAATACGCAGTAGCGGATCGACAGCCAATATACTCGAGCTGGGGTCCGGCAGTGGAATGATCTTATTCAATCTTGCCAACGGCCTACATAGTTATGTTGGACTTGACCCGTCAGAAAAAGCCGTGGACTTCGTTTGTTCCACAGTTAAATCCATTCCTCAGTTGGCCGAGCGTGTCTATAATATAAAGGGAACAGCAGACAACATCAACAGCCTAGGCGTACCCATCTCTGCTAACATGGTCATCGTGAACTCTGTCGCCCAGTACTTTCCCAGTCTAGACTATCTGCTTAAAATAATCGATGACCTAGTTCAGCTGAAAACAGCCCGCACGATCTTTTTCGGCGACATTCGCTCCTATGCGCTGTTTCGAGAGTTCCAGGTTACCAGGGCGCTGCATGTTGCAGGAGATGCTGCAACCGAGGACGAGATCAGACAGATGATGGTCAGCAAGGACCAAGTCGAGCTGGAATTGCTGGTAGATCCTGCTTTTTTTACATCCTTAGTCGACCGGTTCCCTGGAATCGTCGAACATGTGGAGATTCTTCCAAAAAGAATGAAGTCGACGAACGAGCTGAGTGCCTATCGATATGCAGCCGTCGTGCATCTGAAAGACTTGAGCCAAACGGCTCAGCCATTACAAGTCTACGATATTCAGAAAGAGAGCTGGATCGACTATTCCGGGCGTCAGCTCAATCGTCAGTCGCTGTTACAACTTGTACAAGATTCCTTCTTCCGAGACCCGTCCCCTTCATTGGTTGTGGCCGTATGCAATATACCCTACAGCATGACAGTTTACGAGAGGCACGTGATTGAATGGCTTGATAGTGGCCTCACTGCCGGTCCCGATGCTGAGAACTGGCTCTCTTCTATCCGCCAAACGTCACAAGAATGCTCGTCACTTTCGGCTTTCGATCTGCAACAAATAGCTGAACAGACAGGATGGCAAGTGGAGATCAGCTGGAGCCGACAATTTTCTCAGCGCGGTGGCTTGGATGCCATATTCCACCGACGCCATTCAAGAGAAGACGGAACCAGCAGGACTTTGTTCAACTTCCCCACAGATTATCAAGGACGGCCATCTCAATCGTTGAGTAATTGGCCTTTGCAGCGCAAGCAACAGGGAGAAGAAAAGCAAATTACTTTAGGAGATGTTTCCACTGTCTGCAAAGAGGACTTGCATGACATCTGGACTTGGAATGAAGTTCTCCCAGGCGTCCTCGAGGCCTGTGTCCACGACCTCATCTCGGACACAGTAAGAGCTCAGCCTCAATCCCCTGCTATTTGTGCTTGGGACGGTGAGTGGAGTTACATCGAGCTTGATGATTTGTCTAGCCGCCTTGCACACGCGCTTGCTCCGTTTGGTGTTACCAACACGGTTGTACCTATATGCTTTGAAAAGTCAAAATGGACACCGGTGGCAATGCTGGCTGTGATGAAGGCTGGGGCAGCGTCAATCACCCTCGATGCCTCTCAGCCTCTGGGAAGATTACGGTCCATCATCTCCCAGACTGACCCTCGAGTGATTTTGTCGTCGGCGTCTAAGCAGGACTTGGCTGTCCAACTTACTCGAGCTCCAAACCTTGTTCTTGACCAACACTCCATTTCTACTATGCACATCACCGCCGAGCCTCTCCCCACTGTCGACCCCTCCAGCAAACTATATATTGTTTTCACATCTGGCACCACGGGTGTTCCAAAGGGCGCTATTATCACACACTCGAATTTTAGCAGTGCCATCCGATACCAACAAGACGCTCATGGCTTCAAATCGACATCTCGGATTTATGACTTTGCCTCATACGCGTTTGACGTTAGCTGGTCTAACTTCATACATGCACTTACTATTGGTGCCTGCTTGTGTATTCCGTCAGATGAGGACCGTCGTGATGACTTGGCCGGATCGTTGGAGAGGCTCGGCGCTACCCATGCTGACATGACGCCTTCCGCAGCCAGCTTGCTCCCAGAAAAGTCATTCAAAAGGCTTGAGACGGTTGTACTCGGAGGTGAGAAGCTTTCTGTTGAGAGCGCACAGCGCTGGAGCTCACTGGTCAGCCTCAAGAACCCATACGGTCCCAGTGAATGCACCCCCACGGCTACCATTGCGACAATAACACCCACAGATAAGTACAAATCTAGTATAGGAAGAGGAATGGGTCTAAATACATGGATTGTGGATACTGTTAGAGGCTCTTTAGTTCCAGTCGGCGGAGTTGGAGAGCTCCTGCTCGAGGGGCCTCTCGTTGGCGCTGGATACCTCGGCGATGACAGGAAGACAGCCGCTTCCTTTGTGCAAGACCCTCAGTTCCTTTTGCAAATATGCCCTCAAGGTCAAGCAAGACATACCAGAATGTATAAGACTGGCGATCTGGTTCATTACAACCCGGATGGAAGTCTTAGTTTCGTTGGGCGCAAGGACGCTCAGGTCAAGATTCATGGCCAGCGTGTCGAGTTGACCGAGATTGAGAGCCACATTCGTCGCACCTCTAAGACTATCCAGGTGGCTATTTTATTTACCAAGTCAGGGCTTTGTGCGAATAGGGTAGTTGCATTTGTCTGCATCCAGGGAACTGGCCAAACTCAGACAGCCGCCGATCAAATTCGACTCGTCGATCCCAAGTATTCGACCCATGTTACGGCTTACACCGAGTCCGCAAAGTCTAGTCTCAGCGACACTCTACCTGCTTATATGATTCCCTCAATTTGGATTCCACTCCAGCATGTTCCGTTGTCAACGTCTGGGAAGCTCGATTACAAAGCTTTGAAATCATGGCTTGATAGCATGGATGCCAAGACGTTTTCCAATATTATAACTGCGTCTGATGGCGACGTGGAGCTTCGCAAGGCTGAGACAGAATTGGAACAGGCCATATTAGAGGCCTGCGCTACAATTCTCAACATTACAGCGTCGAAGGTGAACCTGGATCGGTCGTTCATTGCGAATGGCGGTGATTCCATCTCCGCCATGAGGCTCGTTGCTCACTGTCGCGCGGACAACGTCGTATTTTCAGTGGCTGCATTGTTAAAGAGCAAAACTTTGGCCTCTGTGGCCTCAACCTCAAAAATCAAATCATCTTCCAACGTGTTGGGCTTCTATGAAGAGAAAAGTGACTCTTTTGCGTTGTCGCCGATTCAACGGTGGTTCTTTGAGCAAGGTCTCTTCAAGAGATCCAATGAAAACTTTGACAATCAAGGATTTTATCTCAAAGTTAAACGCCCAATATTGACACAGCATATTGACTCGGCGATTTCCGAAGTTGTTCAGCATCACTCTATGTTGAGAGCTCGCTTTCATCGGAACGGCGACGAGTGGACCCAAAAAACGCTCAAGCCCGACACCAGTGGTTTATATCACTTTGGTGTCCATCACATGTGCTTTGCAGCTGATATAGAGCGACTAGCTCTATCACGTCACCGGATTCTCGACATCGAAGAGGGGCCAGTATTCTCTGCTGACGTTTGCCACAATGCGTTTGGAGAACAGTACCTGATCCTGATTGCTCACCATCTTGTTGTTGATTTAGTCTCGTGGCGTGTCATCCTGGAGGACATAGAATCTCTACTCGGTGGTAATCACTTGCAACCAAGTTTTTCATTTCAAGTCTGGAATGATATGCAAATTGAGCGAGCGAAGGAATCGAGCTTCCTTGATCCTGAAAATGTTCTTTCGACCACTGGAATCAACAACAACCTTGAATTCTGGCAAGCCACAGCAGAAACCAAGAACACTGTCGAAGATCATCTAAAGTACTGTACCAAGATCGAGAGCAAAATCACAGAGCTCATACTCAAAGACGCAAATTATCCGTTCAACACTGAACCTGTGGACCTCCTTCTTGCGGCTGTATGGCAAGCATTCTTCAAGACGTTCCCCCAAAGAGACGGTCTCACTATTTTTATTGAGGGACATGGTCGCGAGCCGTGGTCCTCAGATATTGATCTTTCCCGCACTGTCGGCTGGTTTACTACCATCAGCCCCATCCATGTGTTAAAGAGCGACGTACACCAGTCTGTCGCGAGTCTAGTACGCTTTGTCAAAGATGCGCGGCGGCTCCTGCCTGCAAATGGCTGGGCTTACTTTGCTTCTCGATATCTCAATGAATCGGGAAAGTCAGCATTCAAATCGCACGACTCTATTATGGAAATAACCTTTAACTATCACGGCCAATTTCAACAGCTGGAGAACGAGAAGGCGATGTTTGAAAATGTTACGCTCAATGGAGTCTACGAGCAAGGATCAGCTCTTCCCGCCTCTTCCTTGATTGCTGTCGAAGTCTCGATAGATCGCGGGCAGGTCACCTTCGACATTTCTGCCAACCGCTACATCAATCACCAGGATTGTATTTCAAATTGGGTCAAAGCAATTTCACAGTCATTGAAGACCATTTGCAACGAGCTTGTGTCTACAGAAATCTCACATCGCACCCTTTGCGACTATGAATTTCTGAGCCTCGGGTACACGGAGCTGAATCGATTACAGGAGAGGGTCATCCCAGAAATCGAGAAGCTAAATAATTCCACAGTAGAAAACGTTTACCGCTGTCTTCCCACAGTTGATGGTATTCTGATCAGCCAGTTCAAAGACCCAGAATCGTATAAAACAGTGCAACTTTTCGAGATAACTTCCCACATCGACGACCAAATCGACATGGAGCGTCTTTCTCTGGCATGGCAAAAAGTGGTTGCCAATCAACCTGCTCTACGAACCGTCTTTATCCCCGGCATGGACAAAGCCGCTGCATTTAATCAAGTTGTTCTGACTCAGTACCACGCCGAGCTCATCATCCTGCATACTGCCAGCGACGATCACACCGAAACTTTGGAGATGTTCAAGAATCTATCCCCAATCAATTATCAGAGCTTCAAGCCACCTCATAGAGCCGCGATGTGTCGAATCTCACCTAGTCGAGTAATCTGCCAGTTTGAGATGAGTCATGCCATCACAGACGGTGCATCGACATCTATTCTAGCCAATGATCTTCTCCAGACATACAACGGCAACTTGATGCCACTAAATCTCATGGACACAGCATATGAGTTTGCTCGGACCCAATTAACTTCCTCTTTTGGGGAAAAACTGTCATACTGGAAGAAAAAGCTTTCTGGAATGGATCCCTGCCACTTTCCCAAAATATCTGGTGCTTCTACACAAGGCACAGGTACATCCGTTTGCAAAATTCGTGGCTCTCTGTACAGCAAAATCCAGGATTACTGCAATTCAGTAGAAGTCACGACGGCCAGTTTATTTCAGACCATATGGGCACTTTCTGTGGCCGCCTATACCGGCAACGACTCAGCGTGCTTTGGGTATCTAGCATCTGGCCGCGACTTGCCTATTGCTGGCATCGATAAATCTATCGGTGCATTTACAAATATGTTGATTTGTCGAGTCAATATAAACCGAGAAACTGAAATACTTCAATTTGTCCAGACTATTCATGATCAAGTTGTGCGAGATCTGGAGCACCAGCACTGCTCACTAGCAAGCATCCAGCATGAACTAGGCATGGATTCCGATAACTCTCTTTTCAACTCCATAATATCATATCAGAAGCAGGACGATGAGCCAGTAGGAGACGAGGGTTTAGTCATCAAGGCCTTGGATGGAGAGGATCCCACCGAGGTACGTTGTATCGCTTATTAAATTATTTACGGGATCTGACAAATCCTAGTACGACATTGTGTTGAATATTGGGCACGCTACCGACCACATCGAAATTGTTTTTGACTATAGCCACGCCTGTCTTTCAAGCATCCAGGCAGAGAGCGTACTTTCACTCATGAAATCTACAGCTGCCGCTCTAGTTCAGCATGATTCGGGAGATAATCAGACTTTAGGAAGCGTCAACATGGTCAGCACTGAAGATATATCTGAAATATGGCAATGGAACTCAGACGTGCCAGTAACTGTCGACGATTGTGTGCATCATATCATCACGCGGACTTGTCATGAACGCCCCCAAGCTCAGGCAATCTGTGCATGGAATGGTGATTGGACCTATGCTGAACTCGAGAAGCTGTCAGATAGACTTGCTCACCTTCTAGTCTCCTATGGTGTTGGCCCTGAAGTGGTTGTCCCGCTTTGCTTCGAAAAGTCAAAGTGGACACCCATAGCAATGATGGCTGTCATGAAGGCAGGAGGCGCATCTGTTGCCATGGACTCAACCCAACCAGAGGAACGCCTACGAGCAATCGTGAATCAAGTGAAATCACCTATCATCTTGTCATCATTTGTCAACGAACAGCTTGCAAGCCGACTAATCAGTGAGCTTCCAAGCCCCACCAAAGTCCTCACAATAAGCGACAAAGAATTGGAAATGTTGAATGTTCCGAGTGGAAGCCAACTTCCCCATGTCAAGCCCAGTGATACGCTCTATGTGGTATTCACATCCGGTAGTACAGGGGTGCCAAAGGGAGTGGCAGTTACTCACTCCAACATTGCCAGTGCGATCAAACACCAGCGACACTCGCTTGGATTTACTTCTGAATCTAGGATTTTCGACTTTTCTTCCTATATGTTTGATGTTGTCTGGTGCAACTTACTACAGGGTCTTTCTGCTGGAAGCTGCGTTTGCATCCCGAGTGACAATGAAAAAAAGACTGACTTTATGGCCGCTATCGTTAGGATGAGGGCAAACATTGTCATATTGACACCTTCTGCTATCCGTGGCCTGAAGCTTGATGCTCTGAACAACTTATGCAACCTCCACTTCATCGGCGAACCTTTACATATTGACACTTTCAGATCAGTTGATGAAAGTGTCACGATATCCAACCTATATGGCCCCACTGAATGTACAACATTCAGCACAGTACAAATCAGCTGCGGCAGACAGCATCAGTCAATCACAATTGGCAAGGGAGCGGGTCTCAATACCTGGGTCGCGGACATAGCCACTGGTACGGCGCTTGTACCAATTGGAAGTGCGGGAGAGCTTCTACTTGAAGGCCCATTAGTCGCGGCCGGTTACCGGGATGATGCTGTCAAAACCGCTGCGGCGTTCGTGGATGACCCGCCATTTCTTCTGCGTGGATCGGTGGGCCACCCAGGCAGACGTGGCCGCCTATACAAAACCGGAGATATTGTTCGGTATAACTCGAACGGTACTTTGACTTTCCTTGGCCGAAAGGATTCGCAAGTCAAGATCAACGGACAGCGAGTTGAGTTCGGTGATATTGAGTCTCACATTAACGGGTCGCTGCTACCGGACTTCAGTGAAGGTCAAGCTTTAGTCGAGTTTGTGACACCGCAAGGAAGCTCACGTCCAATGCTTGTAGCTTTTGTTTACTTTGGAGCTGCTGTCACTGAGGGCATGGATGAGGCCGATCTTCTAAGCCTAGCCAAGCGCACAGCCATATCACTGGATGAGAGACTTGCTGCTCGAATTCCTGCATTCATGATACCATCTGCGTATTTTCCACTGCAGAAAATTGCTGTCACAGCGACAGGCAAAACAGACCGCCGTCGTTTACGCGAGATAGCCAAAGATGTTACCTGGGACCAGCTCATTGCAACCAACTCCCACAGTTCTGATCGTTGTCAACCTGGCACAGAGATGGAGATACAGCTGCAGATCCTATGGGAGAATGTCCTAGGAGTTGAAAGCAGTTTGATCGGTGCACACGACAACTTCATGCGCGTCGGTGGTGATTCTGTGGGCGCAATACGCCTAGCGAGCTCTGCCCGGGAACTTGGTTTCACGCTGAACGTGGCAGATATTCTCAAGAACCCGAAACTAAGTGATATGGCAAAACTTATGATCCGAACAGAGCCGTCGCAGGATCTTTCGATCAAGGAATTCTCTCTCCTCAAACCTGGCTCTGATGTCGACTGGGCCGTTGCAGAGACATCCGCTTTATGTGGCGTGGATGGTAACCAAGTTGAAGACTTGTATCCTTGCACACCCCTGCAAGAGGGTTTGCTGGCGCTGACAACAAAGCGCCCCGGCGACTACATCATCCGGTGCATTTTGGAACTGAAGAGATCAACAGACGTCAAAAAATTCTGCGCCGCTTGGGAGGCGGTGTTGGAGAGCACCCCAATACTACGAACTCGAATTATAGACATTGCGGAACAAGGTTTGGTGCAAGCCGTCATCAAACAACCAGCACAGTGGACATCGGCAGAAGCATCCAGACTGGTAGACTTCTTGGCTGCTGATGATGAGAAGACTACTGGTCTGGGTATGCCGTTGGTGCGATTCGGACTGGTGCAGGAGACGAACAAGCACTTTTTTGTTTTGACTTTGCATCATGCAGTATACGATGGCTGGGCGCTGAATCTGGTCTTCGAAAAGCTTGAAAATTTTTATGCTGAGTCTTCCAGACATGAAAGCTCGGATTTCAGACACTTCGTCAAGCACATTTCAAGTCTCAACAACGACGCGGCTGCCAGGTTTTGGAAAGACCAGCTCCAAGGCTCAGAGGCACCCACTTTTCCCTCCTTACCAACTGCCATGTTCGCATCCAAGTCTGAAAAGACCATTTCGCACACAGTTGAAGAGTTGCAGTGGCCCAAGACTGATGTCACTGCTTTTACATTGGTGCGTGCGGCACTATCACTCCTAACGGCGGCCTACACCAATTCAGAAGACGTTTGCTTTGGCGTGACTTCCAACGGTCGGCAGGTTGGGCTCCCTGGAGTAGAAAGAATGATTGGTCCGACTATTGCGACAGTGCCAGTTCGTGTTCGCATTGACCGCGAGCAGCGTCTCCACGCATTCCTCACACAGATACAGCATCAGTCCATTGACATGATAGCGTTTGAACAGTTTGGTCTGCAGCAAATACGGAAGTCAAGTCCTGACGCCGAACGGGCCTGTGACTTCCAGACACTTCTCATTGTCCAGCCGACAGAAGAGACAGCCCAGTGGCAGAGCGATATAATTGCCCGTGATATCGGAGAAGGAGCTGGTAATTCTACGGGCAATCAAGAAGTTGGAACATATGCCCTTACTCTCGAATGCCATCTCGGACCCGAAAAATTGCTCATAAAGGCCAACTTTGATTCCAATGTAATCGATGAACTACAGGTCAAGCGATTTACAAAGCAGTTTGAGCACGTGCTTCGTCAAATATGCTGCTCCGGCAGTGACCTTGCCGTTTCTGATATTGATACCACCAGCAAACAAGACATGGAAGATATTTGGGAGTGGAATGCCGTAGTCCCCCAGTCAGTCAATACGCCTGTTCATGAGCTCATCTCCGCTGCGACACGCAGACTGCCGCATGTGCAAGCTGTATGCGCATGGGACGGCAACTGGACTTACCGTCAACTGGATGACCTGTCAAATTATGTTGCACACCACCTCGTCACCCTTGGTGTTGGCTCTCAGGACATCGTACCGCTGTTGTTCGAGAAGTCCAAGTGGATGCCGATCGCGATGCTTGGTGTTATGAAGGCAGGAGCTGCGTCCGTGGCTGTCGATACCAGTCAGCCCAAAGACCGACTTCGCATGATTATCGACCAAGCAAATCCCAGAGTCGCGCTAAGCTCTGCTGATAAATTGCCTCTTGTCCAGAGTCTGACAAAGGCGCAAAGCTTCGTTGTCGATGGTCAAGGTATTGACTGCTTATCAAAAACTAGCCTTGATTGTACACTTCCAGTTGTCGATCCATCCAGCAGACTATATTTGGTCTTCACCTCTGGTAGTACGGGTGTTCCGAAGGGTGTCATAATTCGACATTGCAATTTTGCCAGTGCAATAAAACATCAGAAAGAAGTTCAAGGCATCCTTCCAACCTCGCGTGTCTATGACTTTGCCTCATATGCATTTGACGTCGCATGGGCCAATGCGCTACTGACCTTTGAGAGCGGTGCTTGTCTCTGTATCCCATCCGATGCTGACAGAAAAGATAATCTAAACGGTTCAATTGCGCAACTCAAGCCAACTCACGCCGACCTTACGCCTTCAGCAGCACTAGTTCTATCCAAAGAGTCACTCCAACAGCTCGATACCCTCACTTTAGGCGGCGAGCGTCTCCTAGCGGAGTACGCAACAAAGTGGTCCCAGTTTGTGACAGTCAAAAACTCATACGGACCAAGCGAGTGTACCCCAACTGCCACATTTACCGATGGCATTGGGCGTGGACACGATCTTGGTGCTAGCATTGGTAAGCCTGCTGGTCTCAACACTTGGGTTGTTGATCCTATGACGGGGCAGTCGCTCGTTCCCATTGGAAGCGTTGGCGAGCTGTTTTTGGAGGGGCCGCTTGTCGGTGCTGGCTATCTTGGTGATGCAAAGAAAACTAATGCTGCTTTTATCCATGACCCATCATTTTTGCTCCGCGGCAACGTTGTCGGGCAACCTGGGCGACGCGGCACGCTGTACAAGACGGGTGACATTGTGCGATACAACTCAGATGGCAGTCTCACTTTTGTTTGTCGGAAAGATACACAGATCAAGATCAATGGCCAGAGAGTAGAGCTTGCTGAGATTGAGAGTCATATGGCTCGATACACAGCGACCCGACAAGTGGCTACCCTACTGCCTAGCACTGGCCTCTGCGCAAGCAAGCTGGTGGCTATGATCAGCTTCACAGATGTGCACTATGATGTTAATGAGGACCTCGCCGAAAACAAGATTGAGCTGGCATCTTCGAAACATGATCAACTCATCAATGAGCACATTGAGACCCTTCAATCGTTCTTGCGCGGGTCTTTGCCACAGTATATGATTCCATCTCTGTGGGTAGTCTTATACAACCTCCCTATGACAGCATCGGGAAAGCAAGACAATAAGGCACTCAAATCCTGGCTGGAAAAGATAGATGAAACGGTCTTTTCCAAAATCAATAATGCGAACGGCAGCGATATTTTCCGAAAACCAGACACAGAAGCCGAAAGAGCTCTCAGCAAGACATGCAGTATTGTCCTTAATATGCCCGTCGACAAGATCAATCTCGATAAATCTTTTATTGCGAATGGTGGAGATTCCATTTCAGCCATGAGGCTTGCATCCCACTACAGAACTGCGGGTATTTCCGTCTCAGTCGCAACACTCCTTCAAAGTAAAACCCTCGCGGATTTCGCAACATTTTCGGTCGCAACAGCCATTACTGGAGTCAGCCAGGAAGAGCATCCTGACGTTCCTTTCGAACTATCACCCATCCAGCAGTGGTTCTTTGACCAATCGCCATTTGTGAGCCAGCAGAAGCATGACAGATTCTACAACCAAGGATTCTATGTGAGACTCAGACGCACAGTGGGAATCAATGATCTAGAATCAGCATTTCTTTCTCTAGTCAATCAGCACGCGATGTTACGCTCGCGATTCCAGAATTATGGGGGCAAATGGAAGCAAATGATCCTCAGTCGCAGCAAACGAGCTCTTCAATTGAACATATCGCAGCACCTGTCCATGAGCGAGATTGCATCGTTAGCTCAAGAGCGGCACCGACAGATTGACATAGAAAAAGGTCCTGTCTTCTCGGTTGATATTTGCTTACTAGGCCAGCAGCAGCATCTGGTCATGATAGCTCATCATTTGGTTACTGATTTGGTCTCCTGGCGGGTTATCTTGGATGATCTGGAAACAATTCTCAACGGCCATTCCCTAACGGCCGCTCTACCCTTCCAAGTGTGGAGCAAGCTGCAAGCTGAGCGGGCTGCATCTTCCACTCTAAAGCCTCACAACTTGCTGTCGACTGACGGCGTCCATAATAATCTCGAGTTTTGGAAGTATACGCACGACACTCCCAACTGCTTAGCAGACCACAGGCTCCGATCGGTTACCATTGATCGAGAAACCACGGCTGTACTACTGGGCGAGGCAAACAAAGCCATGAACACAGAGCCAGTGGAGATCCTTTTATCGGCTGTTTGGGATGCATTCCTTCGGACGTTTCCCCAGCGCAACAGCCTGACCATATTCAACGAAGGCCATGGTCGCGAAACCTGGTCTGACGAAATTGACTTGTCGAGCACTGTTGGATGGTTTACCACACTCAGTCCTATCAACATCTATAGAACTAATGCCACCAACGAGACTGACATGGTACGGCTCGTCAAGGATGCCCGCCGCAGCCTTCCCGCGAACGGCTGGTCTTACTTCACCTCCCGATACCTGAACCCCGACGGGCAAAGAGCTTTTGATAGCCATAACACAGTGTCTGAAGTTGTTTTCAATTACCATGGCCAATTCCAACAACTAGAAAGTCATCAAGCTCTTTTTGAAGACATTGATCTTGTCGGTGTACGTGAGCAAGGTCGCTTAATATCTGCAGGGTCTTTGTTTAACATTGAGGTTGCCATTGAAGCAATGCAAGCGCACTTTGAATTCTCTGTCAATCAAAATATCGCTCATCAGAGCTTAATTGACCAGTGGATTGACCAGATTCAGCCCTCTTTGGAAAGGATTTGCCTCGTCCTTCTCGAGGCCAACCCAACGCATACGCTGTGTGACTTCAAGTTTATCAGTCTCGACTACCAGCGCCTTGACGATCTTACCAGTCGACTACTTCCGGAAATCGAATCAATCAACCATTCAACTGTTGAGGAGATTTTCTCGTGCTCTCCGATTGTCGATGGAATGCTTCTCAGTCAGATAAAGCAGCCAGAATCATACAAGACACTTCAGCAATACGAGGTGTTGTCGTCTCATGACCACCCTATCTGTCTGGACACCCTCAAAATTGCTTGGCAAAAGATAATTTCTCGCCAGCCTGCCCTGAGGACAGTCTTCACCGCTGGCCTTGACGGCTCTACCGCCTTTTACCAGGCCCTTCTCAAAGAGCACGCCGGGGATGTTATCGTGGTTGAGGCTAAAACTAAAGAGGAAGCCCTGAAAACCTTTTCCAGGCTTCCGAAACTCGATTACCAACAGGCCAAACCTCCTCATCGCCTCACTCTTTGTCAAACGTCGGATGACAAAGTCTTTTGTCAGATAGAAATGAGCCATGCTATTACTGATGGTGCCTCTTCCAGCATTTTGATCAAGGATCTGATTAACGCTTATGGTGATAACCTGTCGTCAACAGACCTTGTCAAAACAACACGCGAATTTGCTAGCCACTTGCTGGCTAAGCCACAGTCTCAAAAGATTTCGTATTGGAACACAAAACTCAAGGGCCTTGAACCTTGCCGCTTTCCGTCCCTATCGGACCTGCGTCGGGAGAAGCACGAGTTTAGCTCAGAGATTGGGGTCATTGTCGAAGACAAGATGTTTGCGCAGATTCAAAACTACTGTATCAATAACCAGGTCACGCCAGCAAGTCTCCTCAAGAGCGCCTGGGCTTTGACACTCTCCACCTACGTACAAAATCAATCTGTCTGTTTTGGCTACCTGGCATCTGGTCGAGACCTCCCAATCGCCGGAATGGACGAATCTGTCGGCGCTTACACTAACATCATGGTATGCCGTGCCGATTTGGATTGGCAACAGCCTAATGTGGCATTCGTGCGACAATTTCAGCATCAACTTATGCAGGACTTGAGCTTCCAACATATATCGCTTGCTAGCATTCAACACGAGCTTGGACTGGCGTCCGATCAGCAGCTTTTCAACTCTATTGTCTCTTTTCAGAAGTCAGAAGACGATAATGAACAATCAGCAGAGGATGGTAAAATTCGATTCAAGAATATTGATGGTTTGGACCCAACAGAAGTCAGTGCCTTGTTGAGCATGAAAGTGTGTACATTTGGACTGATGTTTTTTTTAGTACGACATCGTATTGGGTATCAACCAACGAAGCAGCTCCATCGAAATTGACCTTGAATTCTCACACAGCTGTCTCACTAGTAATCAGGCAAAGCGCGTTCTCGGGCATCTGGAGTCAAACATTGCCGCTATTCTTCACAATGAGCCACCTGCTCTGATCGGCCCCCAAGATGAGCTAGATATTTGGAGCTGGAACTCCACTGTTCCTGACATGGTCAAAATCTGCGTTCACGATCTGATCTCCGAGGTAGTATTCCGCCAGCCTGATGCGCCAGCTGTTTGCTCATGGGACGGCGATTTCACGTATGCGGAGCTGGATAGTTTTGCAACGCGCCTTGCCAATAGCCTCGGCAAGATGGGCATCGGAAGAGGCAGCATCGTCCCGATATGTTTTGAAAAGTCAAAATGGACACCAGTTGCCATGCTAGCAGTTATGAAAACAGGTGCAGCCTCTGTTACGATGGATGCTAGCCAGCCTGAAGAACGGCTCCGGTCTATTGTTGCACAGGTAGATGCTAAACTTGTGATCTCTTCGACATTGAAGGTTGAGCTAGCAGCTAGGCTCACAGCGACTACCGTCTTGGTTATAGACAGATCCAGCATGGAGGCGATGGCTGATAATACGCCGCTGGCTGCAGTTGATCCCACAAACATTATTTACATTGTCTTCACATCAGGGAGCACTGGCACGCCAAAAGGTGTCATCATCACACATACCAACTATAGCAGCGCCATCAAGTACCAGCAGAGTGAACACGGCTTCAAGTCATCCTCTAGAGTCTTTGACTTTGCTTCTTATGCGTTCGATGTCAGCTGGTCTAACTTCTTGCACACCTTGACCATCGGGGCCTGCTTATGTATTCCTTCTGATGATGATCGTAAAAATGATCCAGTGGGCGCAATTGACCGCTTACGGTGTACACACGTTGATATGACCCCCTCGGCCGCAAGCGTCTTACCTGCCAGTACGTTGGCTAAATTGGATACCATTGTTCTGGGAGGCGAGAAGCTCTCGCTTGAACATGCCCAACGCTGGTCCGCCCTGACAAGCGTGCGTAATCCGTACGGACCTTCCGAATGCACACCGACGTCGACAATTACCGAGATCAATTCTGCGGAAATAAGCAAGGGCAAAGTGAGCATCGGCAAAGGAGTGGGACTCAATACATGGATTGTTGATCCTGCTACTGCACAACATTTAATGCCAATTGGCATCCCTGGGGAGTTATTGCTCGAAGGTCCGCTTGTTGGTGCTGGCTATCTCGGAGACCCTGTCAAAACCGCCTCGGCATTTATTGAAGATCCAGAATTCCTAGTCAAAGGCGCTGGTCCAGGAATTCCAGGTCGCCGTGGTCGTCTGTACAGGACGGGTGATCTAGTCACTTATAATACCGATGGTAGCTTGTCATTTGTGGGCCGAAGGGACACTCAAATCAAAATAAACGGGCAACGCGTGGAATTAGGCGACATCGAGTCGCACGTTTCTGCAAACCTGGTGAGTCATGACAGTGCTCAGGTTGCGGTCGAGGTTGTGTCGCCCCAAGCTAGCTCCAACAGCATACTTGTCGCCTTCGTGAGCTTTGACGACCTGAAGTCTATCAACCTGAATGATGAAGAGCTTCTTGCCCGCACGAAAGCGGCGACCGAGGGAATTAGGGATAAACTCGTGACACAAATCCCATCTTATATGGTTCCTTCGGTCTACATCCCTGTTGCTGTTTTCCCCACAACAGCTACTGGGAAGACTGATCGGCGCCGACTCCGTGAAATGGCCTCAAGCCTTACCCTGGAGCAGCTTACCTCAATCAACCCAGCTCAACAGCAATACCAACCCCCCACTACTCCTTTGGAAGTGGCGCTTCGGGAGCTGTGGATCTCAGTTCTCAAATTAGGATCGCGAAAGATTAGCACTGCAGACAATTTTCTCGAACTCGGTGGAGATTCCATCGATGCTATGAGGCTGGTAGGCACGGCCCGTGACCACGGACTATCGCTTTCCGTTGTAGACATTTTCAAGTATCCTAAGTTCAGCGACATGGCGGCTTTGCTTCGTTCTTTGGATAAGCCGCAGTCAGAAGAGCCAGAGGTATTTCAACCCACTTCGCTTCTGTCCAAAGATCACAACAAAGACCAGATACTGTCTCGACTCGTTGATTTTGGTATTGAACTGGGTAATGTTGAAGACATCCTCCCTGTCACGGATCATCAAGCTCGTTCCATCGCGATGACTCACTCCGCATCCCGCGACTTGCTACTCTATCACACTTTAGATGGCAAGGGCGTGCCAAATATGCGCAAGATGAGAGCAGTGTGCGATGAGCTCGTCAATAGATATGATCTCATGCGAACCCTTTTCATCGCGTATAAAGACAGCTTCTTGCAGGTCGTGCTGAAGGCCTTTCCTGTGGATATAACCGTCTTGACAAGTGAGAATGCCAGCCTAGAAGAATGCACAGAAGAGCTACGACTACGTGACAGGGACGATGAGCTCCTTTATGGCTCGCTCCTGACAAAGATTGCTATTTTGCATCAAATACGCGACAACGAATACCGTCTTGTGGTCCGCATGTCCCATGCTCAACACGACGGGATGAGTTTGATGAAAATGTGGAACGCTTTCGAAGAAATGTACGGTGACGGAAGTGACGACTCATTCCACATTCCTTCGGACACTAGCTTTCAAGAAAAGTCCAAGGCTAGTTTCTCCAACTACATGCATGCTGTGGCTGGTACAAGCCTGGAGCAAGCTAAGTCTCACTGGCGCAGACTCCTCAACGGCTCTAGCATGACGAACCTCAAGCCCCATGCTTCACATGCCCTGACCTTTGGCGAAGGACCATGCGTCACCAGACATGTTCCTAAGAGCATTGCTCAAGGTACTGGATTTACATTTTCTACTGTACTGAAAGCTGCTTGGGCGTACGTTCTGGCAAAACACCTTGCCAATGACGACGTGGTTTTCTGTAACCTCACTCACGGTCGGGGCTTGCCCGGGACACAAGATGTCTTTGGAGCCTGCGTGAACATCATTCCTACTCGAGTATCATTTACCGACGGATGGACTGTTTACGACCTTCTCAGTGCATTGAACACGCAACAGATTGCGAACATGGAGCACGAGAATATAGGCACACGCCAAATTGTCCGTGGCTGTACTACATGGCCGAAGTGGACATATGCAGGATCCATCGTTTATCACCATGACTTTGACGATGGCGAACATATTGCTCATGGCCGCAGTATGCACGTTGAGCAGGAGCTAGATCTGTCTCACGGAAAAGTGGACATGACCGACGTTCATATCACTTCTAAGCCCGATAACAACATGTTCCAAATTGAGCTGGACTTCGCACCTGGCGTGGTATCTGAGCGGGACGCCGAACTGCTGACTGCGAAACTGACGGACACTATCATTGTTTTTTGCAATTTCATGGACATGCCTTTGTTATCTCCCAACGAAATCAGAGATCTGCGGACAACCACATTGCTGCCCTCAGAGAAGCCTCTCAGTGCAATCCCAACAAATGAACAGTTAATATTTGCTAGCATTAGCCCGACTGAAATGGAATGGGCGCTTGAGAGTGCGTGGAGTGACACTTTTAATTGCAGCCTTAGTCCTCAGTTGAAAGCTGGCGAGACAATATTTGATCTTGGTGGTGATTTGGTGAGCGCTAGTCTGATATCAGCTCACATGGAGAGGCAAGGATATGTCCTTAGTGTTGAGGATGTCTTGGGGAATCCGACTTGGTTCTCCCAACTGACGCTATTGACGAAGCGCTCTCTTCGGGATGTTGATGTCTGATGAACAAGAATGCTATACATTTAGTCTGTCATTACCATTTGGTATCATCACTCAGTACTTCGGCGTTTCTTTCTCTTTCTTTACACAATATGTCATGTTTTGAAATCAATAAAAATTGAACCTGTTGACTCATGTGCCCGTACTAGTACTAATCTTCGATCTCATGAATCCTTCTTGGAAAGATCTATCTCCAGGCTGTTTGTGTGCCACTACATACCATATCATAACTTCAAGCTGAACGACTACTTCGGAGAGTTTAAACACAGGCCAACAGGTCAAATATTTGACATTGTCTCCTTCTCTTTGCAACATATCTTCTTGTAAATGGATCCAGCTCTATCGGGAGGAATACTGTCAAGAAAGAACTTCATCCTTTTTCTCGAACCAAATCATTTCCTTGAGCATTTCCTCCAACTGCAGACCCAACCTTGTGACTTGAGCATCCTCTACTACAAAATCCGCTTTTACGATTTCATCACTGCCATCGAGCCAATCAGTGAGATGAGCATCGAATTTTCGGTCATCGGACACATGTTCGAATTTCAAGGTAAACCCCATTGAGCGATCTGTAGCATCGACAAAGAGCGCATCATCCCTGATTTGAACCAGTAAGTTATGGTACCCAGGATTCCAGTAGTTGCCAGTGTAAGCACTGAGAGGCATTGTCGGTGGCTGCGGAGGATTCCCTTTTGGTCTTTGTTCATTCACTTGGCCCTTCTGGATACCTTGACTTTTCTTCGCTTGGGTTTTCTTTTCCTGCTTTTTCTTCTCCTTCTTTTCCTGGTTCCTACTCATTGGATATGCATCTTTCGCCTCGGCCTGGGGGTTTGGACCGCGAATTTCAACAGGTCGTGTGGCTTTGCTTTTGCTGTCATGGGGTCTTTCGTCCGTGACTCCATGGAGATTGTCAATTAGCTTTTGGACAATGGTCGTCGCAACGCCATTTGCCCCATCTGAGTTTCCCATAATCACAGCACCGAATGAGAAATCAGGGAGAAAGAAGAAGCGACTTCCGAATCCAGAGAATACCCCATTATGGCCGACAACCATATGTCCCTTGTAAAAGTAAATATCCAGGCCAGCAGCATATGCTACCGGTGAGGTGTACCGCTTCCGTCTTCCTGGGTTTGGATTCACAAAAGTTCGCAGGCGAGTGAGCCCTTCATAAATATTTTTGGTGATAGGGTCTTCGCGATTGATCAAAGCCTTGACAAATTTGATGAAGTCGTTCACGCTCGAAATGATAGACCCTGCGCCTTGGCCTTCTGGGCAGTCTGGATTTTCTAACCCACGATATGTTGAGTCGGCTCTTTTCCATGTGTAGCCAGTTGCCATGCGGGATTCAAATCCTTTTGATCGTGCGCTGCTGGGTTGAAGAGTAGTTGATGCCATGTCCAGAGGCTTGAAAAATCGCTCTTGGAGGAATGTACCAAACCCCTGTCCGCTCTTGACTTCTACAAGGTGGGTTGCCACTGTATACATCATGTTGCAGTAAATATACCTTGATCGAATGGGAGCAGCGACAGGGAGATTCCTGAGGTTTCTCGTAACGGATCGAGCATTGTCTGGCTTCGCTGCTCGCACACTCATGTACGAATCGTCATGGCTGGCGCAATATCATCAGTTTTGAACTCAACCATGGAATTTGAAAAATTTTCGCTCACCTAGGCATTCCACTTCTATGACTTAAGATGTCTTCCACAGTGACTCCTTCTGTGTATCCTTCTCCAGACATAACAAAGTCCTCAGGGAGAAGAGTCGACATTACGGCATCGTACTGAACATCCGGGAACTTGTCATTATCGTCGACTAGCAATCCCACCGCCGCAGCAGTGAGTGATTTAGCAGACGATGCAATGTCAAATAGCGTATCTGCTGTGCAAGGTATTTCGGGATCCAGGCTCGCGTATCCATATCCCGCAGAGACCATTTGATCATTGTGTATGATTGCAATCGCCAGCCCCGGGACATGCTGCTGCTTCATCAACTCTGTCACATCTGACGCGAACCCTGCCGAGTGAAAAAGATCCATATTGCTGGTTTGACGAAATACCGGTGTGCGTTATAGAATGCCACTGTATAGGCCTGTTCATGTAGGTTCCTGGTAGTATCTTTGCGGGAAAACACCTCAGTTCAACCCTTGAAATGAAAGATACCACCTGGCATGAAAATGGGGGCCGGATTGTCGCACGCTTGGTCAGCTGCGAAGCTTCGTGTGCATGCCACTGCCAAGTAGCTCTCAACGTTGGGGCCAGAGGATCAGGCTGTCAGCCCCCGAGCGGCCCTACAACCGGGGCGGTGGGACTTTACTCCGACTGTTGCCTGTTTGGCCATTTAATTCCTGTAGAAATACCTATTAAGCCATCAGAAAGGTACTAGATTTGTTCTGATGTCCTCTTTAAAGGAACTAGATAACTGAAGAATGCTAGATTCAGTTCAGCAATAACCTTAGCTGGGGTGGGGACTGAAGATCGCACTTTCGCATTGTATATATACTCCAGCGGATACTAGACCTAGCATTGTTGTAGTGGATTTTTGCTGGTAGCATTCCGATAGAAGTGATCATTCTATTCTAAAGCTGTCATTCATCTAAATTCTGAAATCGACTACGTAGTTTACCAAAAGCACCGTTGCAAAAGATTGTTGAAAGTAGTGAACATCTATCACAGCCACTTCTAAGCTGTAGGACTTTATGCAATTCCTACACGCATTTCTACATCCCATGCCTAACAAGAAGACCGTTTTCTAACGAAAAATAGATGAGTATCTACTATTACCAGAAGTTTAGCCCCTACTGGAGCAAGAGATATCAAACTACCTCTCCTCTGTCTGCATGCTGTCAAATAGCGCCTTGAACAGTGATCCTGGCCGTTCAAGCAGCTCACGCGGTGGGCCCTCCTCAACGATTTGCCCTTTGTCTAGCACCAAGAAGCGATCAAAGTCCAGCGTTGTGTGTAGCTTGTGAACAATAGCAATGACAGTGCACGCCTGAAATTCTTTCTGCAGAACCTCGTGTATCAAAGCGTCCGTATCCGCGTCAACGCTGCCACCCACCTCATCCATAATGAGGACGCTGCTTGGATTGATCACTGCTCGAACAAGACAAAACAACTGCCTCTGTCCATGCGACAAGGTTCCTTCGTTCATATCCTCATCCAGCCCGCCGCGAGACTCGCAAAAGTCCCATAGGCGCACAGACTGAAGGGCCTGAACCAAGCGCTCGTCGGTAGCGACCCCGAGAGGATCAAGGTTCTCGCGTACAGTGCCATGTAGGAAGAACGGGTCTTGGGGAAGGGAGTTGAAGCGAGCACGAACGGCCTGGCGAGTGATAGTGCTGATGTCGATGTCGTCGACGCAAATCGATCCTGATTGAAGCTCCAGCATGCGCAGGAGAGCTGACACCAGGGAAGATTTGCCGCTACCTGTGCGACCGCAGATGGCTATCTTTTCACCAGGTGTTATGGAAAGGTTGATATCCTTGAGTACTGGGTCCGTGGAAGTGTCATAGGATGCAGAGACACCGTTGAACACAATGGCGCCCTTTGCGGGCCAGTTGTCGCTGACATGTCCGGTCTCATTGGGCAGGTTCTCGTCTTTTGTGTCCAGAATATAGGTACGGACACGACTGATAGCTCCAAGGGCCATTTCAACTTGCGTCCATTCAGTAACGAGCGTCTGTAGCGTGGTACTGAATGTCACGATTTGATACAGGGCTACGCCAAGATAGCCAGTTGAGCCACTGCCTCTGATATTTGTCGCAAGGGCAACGAGAAGAATGGCGATTCCAGCGACAAATAGGTCCAATACCATTGTCAGCCATCGCTGGACACACCACAGCAGATAGTATGGCTTTTGTGACACGTTGAGGGAGTCATGGACAGATTCGACGTAGTGGCTTGTCCAGCCAAAGGCCCGTATAGAGGATATACCACCCAGGGTTTCCAGGAACTGGGAGAAGAGAGGCGCCTTGGCTTCAATATCGAGTATTCGCAGCTGTCGGGATGTGCGCAGATAGAACAGCTGGATGGCCGCGATGGCTACAATGCACAGTGGAATTGCGATGGCGACGTAGCCAGAGCTGATGAATAGGATGATCGCCGACATGATAGCACTCAGTAGTTGGAAGATAGTTTGATCCAACGATGTGGGCAAATCATTGTCAATGAGTTCAAGGTCTTGGCTGAATCGGTTGAGCGTTACACCTGCGTTCGTAGATGTGAGAAAAGACGTAGGTGCCCTAATCAAAGTCATGGTCAGCATCGTTATTATGAAACGTTCTGTGTCTCGCTAAAAGCAGCTTACCGCATGGTGGCTGTCAAAAGAAGCTCATGGAGCTTCCGGGACGTCCGCGGAATTACAAACAGGTTAAACATACTGTCGGCAAGGGAACAGCCAATGATCGTTATTGAAGCGAGAGCTGCGTACACGCCGAGGTAGTAGCCAATCTCTTGGTTGGGATGATCAACGTTGTAGTTTGTCCACTTTTGCAGCCAAACAGACGGGAAATTGACACCAAACACAAAGGTGGCACAGGCGCAGACATACAAGGTCATCCTCCAGCCGCCCGCAATTTTGACATAGAAAGAATACACCTTCCAATCACCACTTTGCTGCTTGGGATCTGATTCGTTTCCCCCGTCAAGAGGAACGCCCACCTCCTGCATCGTCTCACCGGAGATTTCCAGCAATGGACGGGACGTTGTGACGGGTGGCTGTTCCGAGAGCTTGCGGATCCAGTCTCCTGACGGTGAGATAGCGTCGAAGGTACCTTGGTGTGCAATTTTGCCATATTCGTTCAACGTGACAATTTTGTCCGCGAACTGCAGGTGGCTAGCAGTGTTTGTAGCCATTATTACGGTGGTGCCAACCTTCTTCGCAAGACCGCCAGTTGCGAGGACGCTTTCTAAGACCGTGCGCTCAGTCGTACGGTCAAGGCCAGTAAGCACATCGTCTAAGACGAGGATGGGACTTCGAGAATACAAAGCCCTGGCTAAGGATACGCGCATTTGCTGACCACCGCTGAGTCTTGATCCTCGCGTACCAGTGTTGGTTTGGTCGCCGTGTGGTAGTTCATCCAAGTCGGCGACTAGTGAACAAGCCTGAATGACGATATTATACCACTTGCTATCGTACTCGGAGGTGCCTATGATGTTGCTTCGAACCGATCCCCATGTGATCCAGGGGGTTTGGGGACAGAATGTGGCTTTAATAAAGGAGGTGGCGACATTTCCAGAAACACATGGCATCTCCCCGAGTAAGAGCCTGAGAAGCGTCGATTTGCCAGATCCCACCGGACCAAATATCATTGTTATTTGGCCGCGAGGAATATCAAGGTTCAATTCATGTAGTATAGTCGTATCTTCATCATAACCAGTGGACACATCTTTGACAGAAGCAACATTCTGGTGTCGTTCTAGTTCGGCGATGGCTATGGAGGCCGGGTTTTCTTTGAGAGAAATTTCTTCTGTATCATCACTGTTGGACGATATACTGTGAGAAGGCTGCTTAGAGTCGGGGGTGATTCGGAAGTCATGGCGATCCTCTGATGTCAAATACTCTTGGATTCGACGAAACGAATTGGCAACCGTCTGGATATGCTCAAAGCCGTCAATGATGTGGATCATGGGTTGGTTCATCAGCTCGAATAAGCTGAGCGCGGAAAATGCAATACTATCAGTCAAGGTCTCTGTGTTTCGCGACCTTGCCAGGATGATGTATACCCCATAGCCCCAGACCGGCGCAAATGTGGATGAAGCAAAATCTAAGGTCGCCATCAGGCAGGTTCTTTATGAAATATTGATATTTGGCCGTCTCTTACAGGATATAGTGACGAAGATGTTCAAGACTCGCCATCGCAGAGATGAACGAATCTCGTCCAGCCTGAGCTGACGAATCGTGGCGGAAACAACGTCCGCCAATCCGGTCATCTTAATGGCCTTGACTGATCCTAGCGCCTTTGCAGTCGCAGCCAGACGGTCTTCGATGGCTTCCAGCCAGGGCGTCTGGGCATTTCCAGCGGCACCCGCCAGCGGAAGACCCGCAATGAGACAGACTGCGGACATTGTTAGCGACTGGGACAGTTATGTCGGCCTAGTCATTCATTATCACATACGAACGATCCATAAAATCGGGGCCACCACGGCGATTCCCAGAAGGCGATACAAGAGCCAGAGGGCGATGGCTACGTCGATGAAACTTGCCCAAAGCTCGTGAATGAGGGGCAAACTGTGTCCTATGCGATCGATGTCGGCACTCATGAGCGTAATTGCCTCCGCGTCTGCGATAGAGGTTGATTTCATCTTCAGTGTTTTTTCAAATATCATCATGACGAGGCTTCCGCGGTACATGGTAAGCAAGCGGTACGTCTTGTGCTGGCTGACGGCATACGAGACCTATAACAAGATCAGAGAGCTGGCTTTGAGCCATGACGAAGTAATTGAACACCTACCGCGATGCCAATGTAGACAATGGCGTACGCACCAATCAGACCGTATGCGGTTTCATCGGTTGTTGGGGTTTTGGCCTCATCTATAAAATCGAGCACGCGCTCCACGAGGAACGGTTGTGCGAAAAGGAATCCACTATAAGCGAGTCGCGGCAGTACACCTGCAAGAAAGGTCCACTTGTAATGAATCAAAAAGGTCCAGAACAGAGCGTAGTCGCTAGAGTGGTCAGCTGATCGATCGCGTTAGCGGATAAGGTGTGTAGGATGAGTGATGGAATTTCACCATTGTCCCATCTTTGCTGCAACTTTAAAGGCCGGGACGCGGAGAGGATTTCATGATCAATCGGGGTCAACATATGGACTGTCAGAAAGGTCTTGAAGCCCTTGACGAAAATATGATTCAACCACAGGAATAACGATCGATCAATGGCCCCCGCCTTCTCCTCTGGCGTCGCGTGTTTCCATTCTGGGAGCGAGAACCGGTGCCAGCTCATGTTTTCGGCGCAAAACATCAGGGCCTTGACTAGACAACTTGCTAAAAGAATGGACGCCACGGAATGGCTTCCTGGCAGAAAGAACAAGGTGCGTGTGCGGGCCAGGTCTAGCAAAGTGGAGACACCGAGATATACGACCAAGACGGTTGATGGCCGCACCGAATAGATGTGCTCAAAGTAAGACATGACGAGGAGAATGCAGAAGCCCCCTATCGAGAATCCAATGCAAGCAAAGGTAAGTCTCGTATGGGGTACATTCTGGGCCGACCAGACGGCGAGAAGGACAGCTTGTAGGATAATGAAGGCAGTGAACAAGGACTGTCACCACAATGAGATTGGCATCTACACATCGGGGTAGTTGATCGGGTGAAACTGACCATTTTGATGGCCAATGGCCACGACCTGGACACTTTGGGAGCTTCATTGCGCAGATTCGAAAGACGCAGAAGCGCCCAGCCGACTGACAGCTGTTAAAATTTGTATTATGAAGAAGTTGAAGATGGGAAGAAGGCAAAGCGAGGCAAAGAATGGGAGGGGGAGTATGTACTTGAAATTCCCAACGGCAGTATGGTTAATATGGCTTCCTCAAATAAGAGCGTAAAGTCGAAGCCGTCAAGGCAGGAACTGTCGACGATGCCGAACACGTCCTCGACAGCCATGGAGCAACCCTTCTGAGGATCCGACATGGCTGCGCAGTTATGGCAACGAGGGTGGAAAACAGTCTGCCTATGCAGAGTAGGATGGGAGAAGAGGCTCCAGTTATGCGCGTTCACGTGCTCACCGAATAGAGCTGAAGGGCGCAAACGTGAGGTGTAAATTCAAAGTTTTGAGTGTAGAAGTTAGAAGCTCACCATCGAAAGTCCACATTGACAACCTGATTGGCATGTTCCAACAAGGGACCGAACCAAAAAATGTAATCATTGGGGCCAGAAAACTGATGTGATCGCCAGCGCGAGTGACGGCAGCCCCCAACTGCGATCGCCGCCCCCAAATTGCCGGTGGGCTGGCGGGAGACCAGGGGCTTTTGGAACTACCCCGGCTGGCACACTTATACAGTTCATTAAAATTTGAGCAGCCTTATTGAAGTCCCTCATCTTTGTGAGGTCCAAAGTAAGTTCCCTTTTTTTTGTTTATTTTTTAGGCCCTCAGTCGACGTCTTCCGGCCATACTTACCGTTGATGATCACTCAATGATAGTGTTCCTCTTATGCTTTATTCTTTTCTTTTCTCGTTTTTAATGAGCCATTTAAACAAGAATTCCTCGTCAATATTGTGTTGAACGTGGAAAGACGGCAGCAGATGTTGTAACAAGGAATTTTTATCGAGTGTTCATCCCCTGTACTGTTGTGCGTTGATTGAACAACCCTCCGAGATATTTCAGATACACCAATCATTGTAGCCTATAGATCACGTGCATTTGCTAATAGTTTGCGACCCCCCAGATCAACACCAGAAATATTTTCAACCCTCACCTATAAGGCCTGGGTTTGTTAGGCTTACTGCTAGTTAAAGAGCTGCTAATCTCAGTGACTACACACGGCCCCCCCCTAGCCGCTCAGTTGGTTTACGAGCCCAAGGTTCCCGCCAAGAATTCATGTGTGCCTTTAACCATTTCATTACCTTACCACTTACCTACCACTTCTCTCTTGCGAACAGTACTAACGTACTCGGTAAGCGAGTGGGCCATGTAAGCCAGTGGGCCACCCAACCCAACCTACCAATTTTAAATATAATATATCAACCAAAACGCCATTAAATTAATTATACAAAAACCATCTATCTAGCTAGGCATCTAGTAATCTTATGCCCTATTTCTCCACAACCACTACACTTTGGCGGGGCCCGCGTACTGTTACCAGCCAGTTCTTTAAACAAAAGAGTGCATTTCAACGAGAATACTAAGTACAGAGAAAGAAGAAGAAAGAAAGAAAGAAACCCGCAAGACAGGAACCTTTGTGGGGTCCTGCCACGTCAGACAAACAGTGCAAACTTTTACAAGGCGGAAACTTCCGGCAGAAATCATCCCAGATCGTCACACGTACGTGGTTATAAAGCCGGCGAAGGGCTTCTTCGTGGAGGGGGAGGAGGTGCTTTAATTGATTCTACCGGCTTAGTTATCAATTAAGAAGCTTCTTAAACTGAGAGGCCTTTTTCAGTAGGTATCTACCTCTGGGATCTAGTACGCTTTGTCAGGGTGCGGGCTGGCAGGACGGTATGATAGGAGATGACTGGTAGGAACAGGTCGTAACAGATCAGATTCCAATTGACAGGTACAGGCAGGAGCAGGCTATTATACAAGACGTAGCTCGAAGAGCTACAACAGGATCTAGAACTGAAGGTCAGATAAACAGGTCGGAGATCACGTGCCGTGATCTTCCTCTTACTAAGCATCACGGTTCGCACCGTGACATTAGGCGGGTAGAAAGGGTGGATCTTAGGACGTTAAAACGGCGCGCCACTTCACGAATGAAAGAGATTTCTTGATTCTTAAAAGCCTGGATAGCTAGTAAGACCCTACCCTCCTACTCTATTAAATTTCGAGCGGATTGAGTACGAATTGGTGGCATGGTGGGTGGTTGAACTAACTAAGATCTAATTCATGGACGCATTTTGGTTGGGGTGGCCAGCTCGCTTACCGAATACGTTAAAATATCTTTTTAGCTCCTATTTAAAAGGGAAACGCTAAAAAGAGGAATTTAGCAAAGCAGTGTAACTTTTCACAGCACATCTCTAGGGTCATGTTTGATGAATATCACTTATAGGCAGGTCACCGTCATTGTTAACGGCACCACTAGAAGATCTAATCATTTTGCCAGTCTACGCCAGTTGTCGACGAGTTGGCGAATTCTGTCGGCAATGAATTCAACAGCCATCACCACCGAACAACCTTTGATTGATTTCATCGCCAGCCACCACTCGAAACAAAATTAATTCTACCTTCTAGACAAAGTCTCATTAACCAGACCACACCCTAGCCAACAAGATAGAGTCATTCAAATCCCACAGCTTTCCCATTTAAACCAGATCAGAAAAGGCGTAGTCATAGTCATCCGTAATATCATGAAGTCGTAAATCCTTCCCTTTCCCCCGAAAACAGTTCCCAAGTCAATCCCTCCCATCCCCCACAACCCCAACCCTAACGGGACTTTACCCCCCCCCCCCCCCCCCCCCCCCCCCCCCCCCCCCGACTTCAACTTCCACCCTGGGAACGATCACTCCCACTCCCACTCATAGACACCAAAGAAAGCACATCATCCGCACGAGCAGGCTTCCGTCCTGTGCCAATCGCAACACGCATACCCTGCACAGCGCCACCATGCTCATGGCCCGTAGGGTACATGCCGTCGTTGACGGAGAAGTTGCGGCAGATCAGGTAGGCACGCATGGCGGCGCTCTCGCGTGTAAGCCTCTCGTCGCTACAGATACTATCAGTTTGGTACTCGCGGTTGTTGACCTGCACGGTGCATGTGTATCCGTTGTTGTTTCTATAGGCGTTGTAGATTGGTTCAGGCCAGTTCCGGCGGCGGCAGAGGCCTAGATTAGATTTGGTTAGCTTGGTTCTTAGGTATATGGGATTGGTTCGGTTGGGGTTTGGTATTGTAATGGGGAGAGAATGGGTTGGTTCTTAGGCTTGCGGTCTGCCTTGAAGGGACGTTTAGTGGGTTGTTTTGTGTCGGCATGGTGCATAATATACATAGTTTAAGAAGGAGGAAGCTGTAGAGGTGGTTACATACTGATCAAGTAGAGGATGTAGAACATCTGGGGATTTGGACTGGAAGCCAGGAGCGAGAAAGACAGGGATGTCTGGAGACACCCGACGGGCGGCAGTGCTGCCACTTGTCCAACTGCAACGATTTATGAGGGCTACTAGAAATGCATTGGATAGACCAGGCTAATAGTGACTGAGCTGCCAGCTGGTTTGCAGTCAGAAAATATGCGGATTGTGATGCCCAACGGCTGGCGGGACTGCGTTTGCTTTGCTAGCAGCGGGGAGAATGTGCTAGCGTTCCAAACAAAGGCACGATTATCATACTAGTAAAGGCTAAGGGTATCTAATTCCCAGTGGGATCAAGAGTGCGAGAGTAAAACCATCCAGAGAGGTTGAGAACTAAAGGCAACATTGGAAAGATGCCACACCCATGCAGAGAGGTGTACTTTCCTAGAACCGAGTCCTCCCCGTAGAACACAATGGAATGAAGGGAACAGAGCTACTGCTTGGAGTCTGCTTGATTACTTCTGGAAAACAGGCGGGGCTTTGCATTGATACCTTTCCCGAGTCATCCCGTGAGCTGGCCGGTGTACACAGCACCAATAGAGAAGGGAAACGGTTGCAATTGCGACAGTGCACAAAGAAACAAGACTGGAGACATTTGGTATCATTGCAAATGACCTGGAGAATCAAACAGTATTTAATTAAAAAAAAAGTCAGACTACGACGATTCTAATACCCCCTGTTGGAACATTGTAGTTTGAGCAAAAAAAGGAAAAGATTAGGAGACAGTAAGTTAGAATTTGATGTAGTCCCAAAAATTGATTAGGAGAAAATAGCCCACATTCAAACTTCGAAAGAGACAGTAGGACATGGATCTAGAATCTGGGTTTAGACTAACTCCCTCCATGTAAGCAAGGCACAAGAAGAGAAGAGGAGAGCAGACAATACGCTTAACCGCTGGACTCACAGTAGACCTTGGAAAAGGGCCCCAAAAACAAAGGTAAGAAGCAACTCAAACGGGTGTTCGATGTATTTCGTGTTCCGTTTCTCGGCGGGTTCACCGATGCGCTGGCATCTCTCTTTGCCAGTAGAATTGAACCGAGTCTGGAGCACCGGGAGTCACCGTGAGCTGCCTGGTCCTGTCCCTGCAATTCACTGATCGATAAATTAACATTCTCGGAGACCAAGGAAGACCTTGCAATCTACTTGCAGAAGGGTAATAGCTGAAGATTGTGAATCCTAGTATTCCGGGGTGATGTGAATAGAAAAGCGGCTATAGAGGTGTTGTGATATACTGTGCTTCGTACACGAGATATTTTGGTTGGTTAACATTGTTTCTCAGAAAGGCCTTTTGTGGTTCAATTTTGGCCACGCAGATGCATTAGAGAAAGTACAATTAAATTTGCCGCCCTTGTGGATTCTCGAGACGCGCCGTTCTGCGAATGGTGATTGGCGCCAAGGAGGGGGCCATTCATGTTGTGCAGAGCGCGTCTGAAGAGGGGTCAACTGCTTGTGAAAGGTCTATGAGTCAGTGAAATAATCAAATTAGAGAGGGTTAAAGTAGAAATCTAGGCTGGAACATCCAATATCGGAGATATTGGAAGATACATGGGCGAGGAACTTCAGTCACTCGACAGGCATCAGACGCAGTGATGAGCTGGCAATGCAGTGGGGAAAGGCGTTGGATTTATCTGCACATTCTGGTATTAACTAGAACCTTTGCCCTCTTGGGCCTCGTGCAGCTTGCGTCTTTGGCAAAAACATTGTGATGTACGGAGTACTCCGTACATCGTAGGATTTTCAGCAAGAGTGGCAGGAAAAGTATTTTGCGCTAAAGGAACTTTTTGTAAACTTCGGGAAATCTGTAAAAGTTACAGCATCAAACCCCCCCCCCCCCCCCCCCCCAAATCAAGAAGGAATTGGTGCTATGTGCTATGACCTATGTTGTAGTCACACTCGGGCTCCCAAACTCAACCCCTTGCGTCTCGGTTTCGTTCACAGCATCTTCCTTGGCGTGGTTGAAATCGTCCTCGTGGCTCCCATGCCACGACCACTGCTATGACCGCGTGGCTTGCAGTCTCAAGCATCCAAGACTAATCATGCACAATGCAATCGCTCGGAGTCCCAGGTTACCAATGACAGCCTGCTGCAATCTACTATAACGATAGCCTTTTGGAAGAAACCCTCATCTGATGTGGCGCTTTATCCCGTGTCGTCTTCATGGAGCGCCGGCTCACGTCCCTTCCGGTTAGACAGTGAGGGGCTGGGCCTCGGACCAAAGCCGCATTTGCTCCGCGGCTTCGTGCGGGATCACATACAAAGGGTGCATTGGCTCTAGTCGGTCACCTCTTGAAAACACATTCGCCTGATCGCGGTTCGGTGAAGATTTCCAGGAAAATGAGGATGAAAAGTTGTTGCTTGCGACACTCGAGTCGGTCCGGTAATGATGGTTTTGAGTCGCACTCAATCCCACCATAACGTAGCACGTGTGGTATGAATCGACGTGCCTTGACCTTGATCAGCTATTTGTATTTGTACAAAAAGGACCATCACAGATAGGAGTCAACGTACTTGCCCGGTTTGTCACGAAGACCGCCGTTGTTCCCTTGACAACACCCAAGGATGTATCTGGTTAAACCTTCGTGGCTGAAAAGACTGTTGGCTGGTGGCTCGGTTTTATCCGGCTTTCCCTCCAAAGAAGATTCAAGCAATGGCCAGCATCCACCAACCCAATGGCTGTAGCATCCATCCACCAGCTTATTTGTTCGTCCGGACAGACCACCTTCTGGGGCGGACTGGCGTGCAGACAACCACGACACCAACATTGGAATGTCCATGTGTCTGTCAGGAACCATTAGCACACGAGCATTAGACAGAGCATTCTAAGCTAGAGTAATCTCGCACCTGTTGAAGATCTCCTCAGGGGGCCCCAAGATAGACAGACACGCCAGAGCGCAAAAGGCGTATGCCCCATGGGCCTCCGATCCAGGGCTGCCGGAGATCCCTCCTTCAAAGGTTTGGCCTAAGGGCGAGCGTCAGCATATCTCAAGCCTGTGATAAACCGAGTCACCAGGAACTCATACATCGGGAGAGATATTCAGGAAGGCCACTCGTCAGACTCTCCAATCCTGCCTCCCGCGCTTGGGAGCCCGGAGCAAGCGTCAACGGTAGGTCAAGTAGCGAGATAAGAGTCATAGCGCAGTATGCGCCACTGGATTAGTGACATGTCAGATCTTGCATTGGAAAAGAGGGATGGGGTTCACAAGCAAGAACCTGCTCCATGGAGTTTCACTAACCGCACATCTTCTTCCCCACCCTCACAAACACGAAATCCTCCATCTGGCTGCTTCAATCGGCCGATCCACTGCCACCTGGGAAGAGCAGAAACCGGGTCAGACGCACAGGATCACACAAGACGCACAATGCAAGAAGCTGGTGACAACTCACATCGCGTGTCGATCCACCAAACCAAATGCCTCCTCACCTCCAACCATCGCCAGCGACAGAACGGCTGCATAACTTCCCGCCAGATGGGACGTTTGGCCGTGGCCGCCGCCAAAGCCACCTGTGGGGTTCTGCATCGGCCGAAGCGTAGTAATCACACTATAATAGAGTAAAACGAAATGGTTTAGAATGGCTTTCCAAGCTTCACTTTGTACAAAGGAGATGATCTTTTCCAATCATGGCATATCTCCAGAGGTTCTCCATCCTGTAGATAGATGACAGATAGAGAAAAAAAAAAAAGCAAATTGGGGAGAACGAGGCAGGGAAAGGGAAATAATGGAAAGTATAAGAAAATTGGAGAAAAGAACCCCCCCCCCCCCCCCCCCCCCCAACAGGAACAGGAAAAGAAAAAGAAACAGAAACACAAACGCAAATAGATATAGAGATAAAAAGCAAGGATATAGAGCACGCACCGTTCGCGAAATCTGGTCGTCTCTTCTCCCAGCATGGCCAGTCCCGCCAACGCCCAGTACACAATCCACGGGCGGCTGGCGTCCATGGCGACAAACCCCTCGGGATAATCCTCGAGTGCATCGTAGAGGTACCCGATATGGAGATCACGTTGGAGGGCGGGTACGCCATGGTCGTTGAAATCCTTCTGGGAGCTGTGGATGCCTTTCAGGAATGGTAGGCATTTTTCCACCGTCACGTTCTGCAGATCGACTGTCTCGGTGATGAGCGGGTCACGGATGGGTGGCGGCTGTGTGAACAAGGCCGGGATCCCCGGGCGCGGTTGGTTGGAGTCAGTCATGGTAGTCAGGTTTGTCCTGGCTGGAGTTAATGGTGAGGTTGAGCGATTCTTAGGTTTTTGTGCGTTCGGAAATCGAACTTTTCGAGGTTTCCCGATGAGCGGCATCAAAAGAATTTGAGGTACTTTGTAAACTTGAAGCTCAAAGAAATGTCACCTGGACCTTTTTTTTTACTATTGTCCTGTCGATGTGAATGTGGTCAAAAAAAAAATTTCTAGAATTATTCTTTGTTGCTCCACTTGATCTTTACCGGGTCCTGTACTAATTTCCTTCTTTGACATGGTCAGACTATTTTCATATTTCATTCTGAGACTTCCCTATACTAATTCAGTTAGAATCCAGGTTCGTGGGCCGGGAATGCCTATATTGAGGGCTATTACTCCGGACTCCGTACTCCGTGCTTCTGAACTCCTGCATGTCACAGCAGTTGTAATATATGTGATGGATCTGACGCCATGCACATATTGGCTTACATGACACCCTTGCTGCATGTGCGGTATGCCCCAGGTATTCGTGCGAAAGGATAGAAATACAATGTACGAAGTATTCCGTAGACCAATATCCTCTCTGTGCCAGGGTTCATACTAACTTGACACTCTCCCGATGTGCCCACCGTCCGTGCAATCTACTCCGTACCTTAGCACCATTTGACAAAAAAAAAATATTTTTAAAAAAAAAATTTGGCTAATTCTACTCCGTAATTTTTCCTGTTTTCAAATTTTTTACTACGGGGAACTCCCTAGTGCATGGCCAGCATCCCGAACTGGCCCACTCACTACCTTTTGAGGTATGGTGCATTCAGGGAACCGCCGTGAGATACAAATCACGGGCATGGTGGTGGGCAGACTGGGAGCTGATTGGGTGGGATCAGGACTCATACTAATTTTGGTGTACAACATAACACGATCCCACTGTCAGATCTCACTATTTCATATTGCCACGCAGTTAGACGAACTGTCTCAACTTGGTTTTTTTTTTTTTTCCTCCCCACTGATCTTCCGGGTTCGGTCTCACGGTCCGATGGTTTCCTGTTGGTCATAAGGATCTCAGTTTGAACCCAGGAGAAGTATTTAGAAATAGATTTGTCTGAAGGTACATACAGAGTAGTGATATCTCTATTGAAGAAAGAGTGATATGGAACAGGGTATGAAATAATACGGAGAACTCCGAACAGGAATTAGTAGATGAACTAGTATATGAAATAGAACGAAGAGAAGAAAAAGAAAAACCAGGCAACCCTTTCCTATTTAGGAAATTACTCAAATATCTAGGGAGATCATGAGATCAGCAAACACCGTCCAGGCCCCAGGGTACTTTATCTACCTAATCCTAATCCTTCCTATCCTGACACTACTGCAAACTAAAAAAGCCCCGTGGCATTAATTTATCATTCACTGGATCAACGTTCCCTCCACGCCATCAGCCAGCCTCTCCACTCTCCACAATCAACTCCCCTAGCGCATGTCTTCGCTCACCGCTGCTTTGTCCCCCCCACCGCCTCACTTTCCCTCTTCTTCATGGTTGTATCACCCTTCTGAAGAAGGTCCTCTTATCCAGGCTGGTCCTTTACCTACCCTTCATTTTCACTTCCCGTGATCGTTTTGACTCCAAAAAAGTCATGTCCAATGTCGATATATCCAGCGATGGCCTGATTGGCGTCGAGTACGACTCCAGAGGCTATCTTCAGCATCAATCATGGCCTATGGTGGGAGATCAGGCGCCCCCACGGGCAGAAGAGGCCCATGGTCTCTCCCCGTTGCAAACTGGCGGTCACCCCCTGGAACAGTCGGTGACCCAGGATCCAAATCTCATGGTCGATTGGCACTTTCAACCACTACACACCCCTCATCATCATCATCATCATCATCACCACCTCTCATATTCCTCGGAAGACCCATCGTCGGCGCCCCAGTTTACCACTAGTTATGGCATGCCCATGCAGTCTTCGCCCGTCGATCTCATGTCTGGCCAGGGCCAGATGAGTGCCGGCATGCTCGAGGGTCATTATATGCCGATGTCGGCACCTGTCGACATGGTACCGTTCACGTATCAGGACTTCCAGGCGGATCTGATGACATTCCCTAACGGACTTACGGAAATTTCTTATGCCCCGCACCCAGTTCTTGAAAGCAGCTCCCCCACCGATACTTATCTGGAGGTCCGCTCTCTGTCCAGTAGCGACAACGGCTGGAGCACCATCGACCACCGTCGTTCTTTCGACTTTGGGTATCCCGAACAAGGTGTTTTCGTTAACCCCACCCAGACACTGCACGATCGCAGTCTTTCAGAATCTTCATATTCCACATCATACGGCAGCTTTGTGGATATCACGAATCCGATCGGTTCTCCCAATTCTGAGAATAATATGGATTTGCCTTGCTATAATCACCATGGCCACGGCCATAGCCATACTCACAACCACAATCACAGCCATAGTCACAGCCATAGTCACAGTCACAGCAGCTCCATTGGAATGCACGGTACCTCCCCGAACAGCAGCGCAGTTGTCCTTCGTGGTCAGTCTTCGCCAGAATCTTGTTCGCCTTCCGCAGCCAGCCCCATCGGAATGGTACGGCCGATCCCGGTTCCGATCAAGAAGTCAACATCTCCCGTTCGATCCGCTGGGTCTTCTCAGACATCTGCCTCACCGCCGAGTCGGAAACCGTCCCGCAAGAGCCCCATTGCCGCCAAGACCGCCGAGACCAAGGTTCGCAAGCAGTCCCAGACCGGCAAGCCCGAGACCGAGAAACGTGTTGGCAAAAGAAAGGGCCCCCTCAAGCCAGACCAGCGTAAACAGGCGAGCGAGATCCGGAAGTTGCGCGCGTGTCTCCGCTGCAAGTTCCTCAAGAAGACATGCGACAAGGGCGAGCCTTGTGCAGGATGTCAACCATCGCACGCACGCTTATGGCAGGTGCCATGTACTCGCATCGATATCAAGGAGATTGGGTATTTCATGAAGGACTGGAAGGCGGATTACGAGCGCCACATCACCATGGGCTTCTCTGTCGGCAACATTACCGGATTCTCGGACCAGGAACGCACTCTGTTCATCACTCACGGTTACGGACAAATCCTGCCCATCAACGCCCGCGAGGTCTATGTCCGGGACGAGCAGTGCTTCACCGTTGACTGGATGGAGTCGATGCAGCGTCAGCCAACACAATACGACGTCGAGACTGCCAAGCTGTCCGCCGGTATGGAGGGAATCTCGCACGCGATGCTGTCGGATTACCTTGACCGCCACATCGACGGCAATGGCACCTTTGAGAAGTTTGTGGACGATTATTTCGAGGGCACTCCGTTCTTGACACAAATGCTGAAGACCGCCTTCCGGTTCTACTTCCGCACCAAGATGCCCGTTATCCGAAAGGCACTCAAGCTGGTGGTTGCTTACAACCTTACCATGCATGTCACGATGGTTGAAGGTATTGGGGAGGAGGAAGGCTTCCTCGGCAAGATCGACTCCATGGGCTCCAAGTTCGCCGGCAGGACAATGGCCCCTGTCATGATCAACTTCCAGATTAAGTGTGCCATGGCTAGCATGTGGCGCGAGCTGCAGAAGGATGTGCTGGAGGAGCTGTCGGCACTTTACTCGAGTGTGTACAGCGGCGACAAGCTGAAGAACTGGCCAACAATCTTCATCTTGGCCTCCATTCTGCTGGCCGTGTGGGAGGAGATGCAGTTCGACAGTCACTACCGGACACCAGACCCGGCTGCCGTCGACAAGTTCTGCACCGATATGGAAACTACCCCGGTAGGCGTTATTGTCGGACTGTTTCAGGCCATCTCCCAGAAACTGCCCCCGTTCACCGAGTGGGACTCGCAAAAGCACCACCAGCTGTTGTACTCCAACCCGGATGTTTGCAATACCATGACTGAAGTCCGCCAACATGTGGAGCAACATGGTAAGAGACACACTCTTTCCAACCTGTTCGCTTTCCTTTCCAAAACTAATCCCCTCTCGCAGAAACCTACCTCCGCAGCCGAACCGCCACAAAATTCAACCGTGGTGACTTCGACTGCCTTTCAAATAAATTTGTGTCGCGACTGGTCATTCGTGCTAACTAGACCACGACCCCGATGCGCAAACGCGTTATGATGATGATATTTCCCACGACCATCGTTCCCAGTAGCGAGTACAGTTCCGCGATTTCGTTTCCAATGTCAAAATTTACCACTGAGAATATGTGAACAATTGTCGTGACGATGTGCGAGCGCATCTATTTCCGCTCCTTAACGAAGAATCCGACGGGCCTCCCTCCCAGCGATTGCCTTTTTTTGTATTGTTGCTCCGAGCGAACCGCCTTTCTTTTGATCTAGCTCTTTATCAGCTGTGTTTCCTTTTCTTTCTTTCTTTTTTTTTTGGTTCTTGCCGTTTGTCCTATTTACCTTCTCATTTTCCTTGATCATTGGCTTTTTGAAATCTCTTGTGTTAATTTTTTTTTTTGCTCTTGTCTTTAGTGCATGCCTTTCTTCGCATAGCTTTGTCCCCAGCGATGAACGAGGACCACGAATGTCATGACCGTGTACGGCCGAAGGTGTTTCTAAAGTTTTGTTTTCATTTTTGTGGCATCTGGCACCCATAATGGAACAGGCCAACAATTCAAGTTAAAACAAGGCCCTGAGAAAGGGTGCAGGCTGTCTTATCCCCGAGCTGTCACATTCTCTGTGGTGGGGGCAAACGGCGTCGGAAGGATAATTGCGGGAGTGTTTTGTTTATACGTTGTCAATGGCTCCTCCATATCTAGTTTTTAACTCTATGAATACATCTCTTCTTGTTGATCTATAAAAAGACGGAGTAAAAGACCGGTGAAGCCGGATCCGGGTTAAGTTTGAGCGGATACAGAGTACCCGGGAGACCGCAGCAGTTGCCGCGTACCGCCCCTCTACTTTCCGATCACTAGCGTCTCCATCAAAAGGCCCACCCCCTCTTTTGGCGATAAGCAAGTCAACGTCATCACTTGGGGATTTTGGACAGAGGAACTTGAGGGATTTAGGGAGGATATGAGAGACCTATACCATGTGGAAAATCATAGAATCTTCATGTTAATAGCCTATTTGTAGCCCTAGTGGTCATGTCCAATTAGAGGCTTCGGAGTCCAGGTGGCGTCAAATGAAGTGATGGGCTGTTCTCAGGCACCCCCTGTTTGACTCATCCGGCATCTTCTGGTCTTTTCACGCCGTCACGGGGACCTGACTAAGACGCCTCGCCCCCTCATGCTTCCAAGGTTTCCTACATAAGGACGCAGTTTCCCCTCTTCTGCCTTTTCCCTTCTTTCACTCTCCACAGGTCGCTTCACCCTTAACTTCTTTCGTATTAACCTACAACTATCAGAGCCCATTATGCAGATCTTTGTCAAGACTCGTACGTGACCCTCATCCGGCCTCCAGGCGTCCTCGAGAGATGACCGCCTGGATCCTTCCCTCTCTTACTAACCAGTCCATGGACATCCTTGCTAACATTCCTTTGTCTCTAGTCACCGGCAAGACCATCACCCTTGAGGTTGAGTCCAGCGATACTATCGACAATGTCAAGTCAAAGATTCAGGACAAGGAGGGCATCCCTCCTGACCAGCAGCGTTTGATCTTCGCCGGCAAGCAGCTTGAAGATGGTCGCACACTCTCCGATTATAATATCCAGAAAGAGTCGACTCTCCACCTAGTCCTTCGCCTCCGTGGCGGTATGCAGATTTGTACGTGTTTTCTTCTCACGCCTATGTTGCGTTTTTTTTACTAACTTTTTGCCACAGTCGTGAAGACCCTGACTGGAAAGACTATCACTCTTGAGGTCGAGTCCTCTGACACCATCGACAACGTGAAATCCAAGATCCAAGACAAGGAGGGCATTCCCCCTGACCAGCAGCGTTTGATCTTCGCCGGCAAGCAGCTGGAGGATGGTCGCACACTCTCCGATTACAATATCCAGAAAGAGTCGACTCTCCACCTAGTCCTTCGCCTCCGTGGCGGTATGCAGATTTGTACGTGTTTTCTTCTCACGCCTATGTTGCGTTTTTTTACTAACTTTTTGCCACAGTCGTGAAGACTCTGACCGGAAAGACTATCACTCTTGAGGTCGAGTCCTCTGACACCATCGACAACGTGAAATCCAAGATCCAAGACAAGGAGGGCATTCCCCCTGACCAGCAGCGTTTGATCTTCGCCGGCAAGCAGCTGGAGGATGGTCGCACACTCTCCGATTACAATATCCAGAAAGAGTCGACTCTCCACCTTGTCCTCCGTCTACGTGGTGGTATGCAAATCTTCGTTAAGACTTTGACTGGAAAGACAATCACGCTCGAGGTTGAGAGCTCAGACACCATCGACAACGTCAAAAGCAAGATCCAAGACAAGGAGGGTATCCCTCCCGACCAGCAGCGTCTTATCTTCGCGGGTAAGCAGCTGGAGGATGGACGTACTCTCTCGGACTACAATATTCAAAAGGAATCCACCCTCCACCTGGTGCTGCGTCTGCGTGGTGGCCAGTAATTGACTGATGATAAGTTTTTTCACCTTTGATAAGTTTTAAATGACCTGCATGGCGTTTGGTCGGTTTTCGAGGCTGAGGCCTCTTTTTTTTCGCAACGTGCTTCCTTGAGGACGGCTACTCTCTTTTACTTTGCCCACATATCCTCATCAATATGTGATAGACAGTTCTACAATTCACTCTAGCAAGTTTTGCTGGTCTTAAACCAGCATGCTATTTTACAATTTCAACTTGGAGGTGAATAGTTTTAAATTGACGTAGTCCATGAAAATCACCGACCGCAGATCCCACCAGCATCACACCCATCATCTAGGCAATAATGTTCAACCATACCAAGTCTCGCCACCTCTCAGCCAGAATGCTCTACAGAATTTCTGTCTCTTTTTTTGGCCTCTTTGCCACTCGCGTGCCAGGAACCACTTGTGGCGTAAGGCGCAGAAGCGGGCGACATGACAATATTAAGTAATCATCCACCCTTATGGTGATAACAGCACTTCCTCTTTGGACAGTTCCAACCACAAGTCGCAAGCTCCAGAGGATGCGAGCCATCATCCGGGATGCCCGCCTACTTCTATCACCTTAGCTTGCAACTTCTCTCCCAAAATCTATCCGATGCGGCAAGTTCGCAAGGGTCATCCTCTCTCGCGCTACAATCCGCACGGGAAGCTCTCAAACCATTCCAGGAACGAAGCCGGCCTGCAACCTCCAGCCGCCCATCACCCGAAGGAAACAATCAAACCCCGCCAAACCCAGACCAGACTTTTGCGCATCGCTACAAACTCATCTCCACCCTCTCCACACACGGCGCGCCTACCCCACCTCGAACCACTCCCTCCGCGAACATTTTTTACGACTCCAAGACGTCCTCTACTAAACACTCAACTAGCACCACCCCACTCGAAGACGAGAAGCGCTTCGGCGCCATTTTCATCGAGTGCGTTGATATGGTCTCCCCAAAGCACCCACACAAACGCAGCTCAAAGCGCGGCTCCGTACCCTCCATCGAGCCAGAAAACCTAGTCGCCGCAGGGATCGGCACCGACATTCTAGGCGGCCTCCGCACAAAAGGCCGATATATTCCACTCGATTACGCGCTTGCTGACAGCATCTGGGGAATTGTACATCTGTACCGCGACTCGCAGGAGACGCCCTACCTCGGAAATGATGACGAATACCCCGCCTACCTGAAGGGCTCCTCAGCTGCGGCCCGCCAGCCTGGTGAGCAGCAGGCCAAATTGAGGCAGGGTCCGGTCGGTACAGCGAGTGCTAAACAATCTGGGGCGATGGGTCTAGCGGAATATCCTTTTCCTGAAACAAATTCTTCTTCTGCGCAAAGTCCTGCTGAGGATTGTACGACTCTATGCATTCTCGCAGTGCCATCTTATCTGTCGCCGCCGGACTTTTTGGGGTTCATGGGACAACAAACTATGGATGATGTCAGCCATTTCCGGATGATTAGAACTGCACGTGCGAATCGGTATATGGTTTTGATGAAGTTCCGGAGTGGGCGGAAGGCGAAAGAATGGCAGAAGGAATGGAATGGGCACGTATTTAATAGTATCGAGCCTGAGACCTGCCATGTGGTTTTTGTGAAGACGGTTGAAATCCAAGTCGTGGATTCTGGAACACCATCTGCTCTCTCCTCTAACCTCTCGGTCCCTTCTCGACCCCCGGTATCCTCTACCGGACAAGCGACTCTTACCGGCAAACCCCTTGCACCACCTACTCCTGCACTAATTGAATTGCCAACTTGTCCCGTCTGCCTAGAGCGAATGGACGAAACCACGGGGCTCTTAACAATAAACTGTCAACACGTCTTCCACTGCACCTGTCTTCAAAAATGGAAAGGCAGTGGCTGCCCCGTATGCCGATACACACAAGATGACTACCGCAAAAGCAACGCAGCCCTCAAACCAGACGAAGAACCCCAAGAATGTAGCATCTGCCACTCAGAAGAAAACCTCTGGGCCTGTCTCATCTGCGGCAAAGTCGGCTGCGGCCGCTACGACAACGCCCACGCCTTCGCCCACTGGAAAGAAACAGCCCACGCCTTCTCTATGGATCTCACATCTCAGCGCGTATGGGACTACGTAGGCGACGCCTACGTCCACCGCATCATCCAAAACAAAACAGACGGCAAGCTTCTCGAGCTGCCCGCAGCAGACCATAGCGCTCTCGACCCACCAGACTGGGGCGATGCCGTGCCTCGTGAGAAACTAGAAAACATGAGTATCGAATACACACACCTCCTCACCAGCCAGCTCGAAAGCCAGCGTGCGTACTTCGAGGAAGTCGTCGAGCGCGCCGTCGATAAAGCATCGCAGGCTAGTGCCGCGGCCGCCGTGGCGGAAGTGAACGCTTCCAGCGCCTCGTCGTGCCTGGAAGAATTACAGACGAAGTATGATGGTGTGACGCTTGAGACGCTGCCTTCGCTTGAACACGATCGTGCACGCGCGGAGAGAAAAGCGGAGAAATTCGAGGCCCTGGCGCGCTCGTTTGAGAAGGGGTTTCAGGAAGAGAAGGCTATGAATCGGAATATGTTGTTACGGTTGGAAAGCCTTGCTAAAGAGGTTGATGGGCTTAAGGTTGCGAATGCGGATCTGGCAGAACAGAATCGCGACTTGACGTTTTTCATCAGTGGTACGCAGCGGTTGCAAGGACAGGGTGAGGAGGTTGAACAGGGGACTGTCTCTGTACCCGAGCCCCCGGCTGCTTCGAAGAAGAAGAGGAAGGGGAAAGGGAAGAAGTAGCTTTGGACTGCGGGAGGCTTTTGCGTTTACCTTTGCTCGGGTTGGGAGTCAACGGTTTGGGGTTGTTTGGGGTTGTTTGGGGGGTTGTTATGTGGATTTAGCGATGTTTACTGAGTACATCGGAAACGAGTCAATGAATGGGAATATATGAAATATCGATATGCAATGAGTACAACAGTCAAATAATATACAAATAGCTCAAAACAATGCAAGTGTAGATACATACATTTACCTCCCTCGGGATCATCTAAACCTCTTTCCTAACAGCCCAGAAATAATTCCCCCAATCCTCACTCCCAGGTACCATCTTCCACCCAATCCCAGGAACATAAATAGTACCCACACACTTCCACCTCATCCCCTCCGCAACCGCACCCCCGCCCCTCGAAACAACCGTATCGGCAGCCATCATCAACCCCTCCTGCAACCATCCCTTAACCTCATCCGGGTTAACAAACTTACTCCACTCATGCGTCCCGCGGGGCACAACACCAATCGGCCACGGCGCTTCGGCGATAACCTGGTTCAGGATAAACGACGGCAGCGTCCGCGAAATAGTAGATCCAATCAGCCAACCACCGGGCTTGAGCGCGCGGAGACAGTTTGTCAGGAAGCTAAGCGGCGTTGAGGTTTTCGGGTCGATGTGTTCGAGGACTTCGAAGAGGGTTACGACGTCGAATTGTGGGGGAGTAAGTTGAGTTGAGGCAGAGTTGGAATTCGGGGTTTGGGTTGAACCGAGAGAGGAAGCGACCGCGTTACCGGCAAGTACATCCTCCAGCGTCGTATTAAGGTACTTGAAACGGCCTGTACGCAGGTGCGTGTCGACGGTGGGATCCATGCGTGCGTGCTCACGGGCCATTTGGATTAGGTCTGTTGAGGGGTCGATTGCGGTCATTGAAGCAGCGAGAGTTGGGGTTGGGGCTGGGCCGGTTGGGTCGATGGGGATTGTGCGTGCGAGCGACTCGGCGAAGATGCCGCCGCCGCAGCCTACGTCGAGGTAGTTGAGGGTTGCGGTGGAAGGCGTGGATGGAATTGTGTTTGGGGTTCCTTCTGCTAGGCAGGAGGCGATGAATTCGTGGCGGAGGGGGTTCATTAGGTGCAGGATTCGGGAGGGGCCCATTGGGTCCCACCAGGAGCTGGCGAGGCCGGAGAAGTGGGAGAGCTCATCGGCGGAGACGGAGGATGTTGAGTGCGTGCGAGTTGGATGTGTTTGGGTTGATGGGGTGAATACGGAGAAGGAGTAGCGTGGTGAGGGCCTTACTGAGCAGAGAGTTGAGCGGAGGGTCCGGACTGAGAGTGAGAGGTTACTGGGTCGGAGGGAGGCCATTGTGGAAGTAATGGTCTTGGTTGTAGGCGAGATTTGAGGTTCAATGGAGAATTGGCTCCGGGGTTTTGACGCTCTGTTGAGCTTTAGTTGTCGCGGAGACCCGAGGATTATCTGCGATGACCTGTTAGTTGGGGATTTCAATAGTGACTCAAAGCAATAGAGAGCATACCAAATAAAGGATATCCTGAGCAATTGAGAAGAGAGCCTTGGAATGTCGCATGAAGCCGATCACCAAATTAGAGATTCGATGCCGAGACAAACATGCCAAGACAATTTGACTGCCGTACACGATCACGAGCGTATGAGCTTTCCCTCTCCACTGATTTGTCTCGACTACAATGGCCACGAATTTGATGCATTGAGGCCTTGATAGTATTCTACTATTCCGTCGTACATCAGTATCATAATCAAACCCCCATTTGGTATGGCAAAATGAAACGCCAGCATCACAAATTCAACACAGTTGGTAAAGATGCCAGTCATCCAAAAAGACGGCCTTCAAAGCCCAGTTCCTGCAGCACATGCGGATGAGGAAACGACTCAGTTTGGCTATCGAGATCATGTATCTCAATGTTTTCGGCACCGGCAGCGTAATCCCAGATGCGCTGGCCAGACCGTGAAGCCAACTTATCCGGCACAGCAGCACCGAGCATAGGAAGAAAATTCCCCGTGGTGATTTTGCAGTCGAGCCCAAGCACATTTCTGCAACGATCCAGTAGTGCAGGGAAGAGATACGAGGGCGAGCCACGAATCTGAGAAAGCGTGTGAAGCATACCCCACAGCAACTCGTTTGGGTCAATAGTTGACTCAGTCAGTCTATGGACAGCTTTTGGTCCAAGCGATCTTGTCACATCAGCGACAGATGATCCTATATCAAAGAGCTTTTGCTCCTATAGCGTCCATATCAGTTTGCAAACAAACAACTTCATTTCGGACGAACCTACCATTACAATCCCATGTGCGTCAATAGCCCCTCGCGATGCAGCTCCAAGCACGCTCATCACGGATTTACCCACCATTACTGGCAGGTGAAATGGCAAAACTGGGTCATTACGCGAACCAGGCTGCGTGGCATGGCTCATAGACAATTTCCACATCATCGTCTGCAGCCACTGTTGCGTGATCAAGATGTCAACCCGCTGGATCTCAAGAACTCCTTCCAGAGAAATAGCCTTGCAAAGGCTGGATTGGATTTCAGAAATTGGCGGCTTCTCCAAGATGCCATCTCCGGCACCGGCGGAAATCCAATCGTAAAGGCACGGGGTGAGATTCTCAAAGACGTTGATCAGATTGGTGAATCCATAAGCCAGGATAGGATCTTTGGAGCAAAGGACCCGAGGCTTGTGAATAGAGCTGCGTAGCATAACCGGTTTCGCTTTCTGGAGAGCATAACCTCTACCAATTCAAAAATGAGCCCCAGTTCAAGATGTCGTTGATCCTTCACTATCGGCCGACTCACCTCTCTGTGGTAAACAAGAGCCAGAACACACGCCGCCTTTCCTCCGCTTCTTCGGCCTCATACTCTGCATACGCCGACTCGCGATGCAACCCAAGGGTAAATGCAAACGAGGTAGCCTGGCACAAATAGAACCAGGCATGATTCTGACAATCAAGATTCCCATACGAGGTAAACAAAAAGAACGACGTCAAAAGTGCCTTTGTGCTAAGTTCTTCCAAAACATCACAATCTAGCCGCGCCCGCACGGCCTCCGAAAGAAGCTCTTCCCCAGGCATCAACGAGTGCCCATCCCCAATACGCATACTCTGCAAACGGGCAGGATCTGGCACAGGTGTGGCCCCGTCCAGCTTCAACTGGATATGTGTCGCGGCACACAGGGACGCCAAAAGCGCATACCGCTGCGCAGACAGCTGCCCAGGCTGGTTGCAATCCAGCCGGAGCTGATCCGCACTGACCACCGGCATGACGGGGAACAAGTATTTGAGGTAGACATTGACATAGAATAGAAGAATCTGTGGCGAGAGGCGGCGGGCCGCCGGTCTTGCATATCCATGGCTATAACCAACTGCGGGTTCGATTGCTGAGTCCGTGGAGCCTGGAGTCAAGACGAGTTCTGGGAGCGGCAGATGGAGAAACGTATCCGAAAAGTCCTGGCCTGCAGACTGCGAGTCTGTGAGTATAAAATCAGGCGATATGGGCGAGTTGAAGTGGTAGTCCGGAATCTCGCCGGTGCCAGCGTCCTCGGGATATACATGCTCGGGAGGATCTTTTCGGGATGAGAGAGGGTGGATAGAGGGTAGGGGGTACAGGATGCGATATTTGGGGCCCTTGCGACGTAGGACATCGCTGTAGGAGCAGGAAAGAAGTAGCCGTTGGCATTTGTCGCATGGGAGTTGACAGGAACATTTTATTTTGCGGCGGCGACAGTTGTCGCATGCTTGTTTTGGCTTGGATTGTCTGGTGGACATTGTTGAATAATTACTAGGAATTTGCTGAAATGAGTAGATTTGAAGCTCATCTTTGGTTTAAAAGATATCAAAGAAAGATGCGATGGTTCCATCCGGGGAGGTTGGCAAGGCCCATTGTAAACCCCCCCCCCCCCCCCCCCCCCCCCCCATACAGATCTGGGGAAGCGCAAGGAAAAGGGAAAAAAAACCCCCCGCAAAAGCCCCTGCTTAGAATTTTGATTCTAATTTTGATCTTTTCTCATTGACATCCTTCTGGACCTTGCTACTCTTACTATTCTTCTGGATTAGGGTCTTTTCCTCTCGGCCCGACTTCTCTCTGCGTCTACGTACAAATCCCTCAGTCAGAATAGAGGACATCAGATCACCGTGATGATCACTATGAAAGTTGACTCATTGAGTGGTTACTCCCGTTCTGAATATTCGTATTATCCTCTGCTAATGCTTATACGGATCCCAGATCTCGGTAAGCAAAGTATCTCTACCAGGTAAGGAGTACTAAGTACATAGAGGGCATTACCCTAACACATTCATGGCACTGATTGACAGGTACATTAATATCTAACATGCTGGATTCGTTCGCCCTCTTGAACTGGTTTAGTATAAATTAGTCAACACTGAAGAATTCAGCTCCGCTTCACAAGGTGAGATCTGGTCCAAACAGTTTCTTCACTCCATCGTTGATTTTGGTATAGAAAGGGCTCACCGCAGCTTGCCACTTTGAGCATTTATCGGACAACTGGCCAACCACCAGCTTAGAATTGCACAATCTAGTGATCGTCGGTTTTTAGATGACTCTCAAGGTTGCAGAATGGTCCGGAGCAATTATATTCCACCTAGGCAAGGTCAATACTACAACTCTTACTGCTGTTCTCATTCATAGTGTGAACCGATTTCGAACTCTTACCGCTTATCAGTCTTCAGCATAAGAATCTACAGGAACATCTTTGCCCCCTTCTGCCAGACTCCAGAGTGACATCTTTTATGATACTTAAATATTGAAGGCTAGAATTGCCTAATCCCCACCTCTACCCCTCGTTTGTGTACATCACCAGGTTATACAGCCTTATTAGTGGACGCTATGTCGGGTCGACGTAAGGGGCCTCCTCTCCGTCATTCACCCTGCCTTTCCCGCTTTTTTTTTTTACCTTGAAGCTCGACCAGCCCCACAAAACCATTCTGTCCCTAGAAAACTATGTGATTATATCGGAGAATCAACGAAAATTCTTTCGAGTTCAACTCATCATCGGGTTCCCGTCAGCATCTGTATCCGCGCAGTGCTAAGAGCAGGTTACGCTCAGCAACTTAGAAGAACGAGCTGGGACACGATCATCTGAAACATATATTGGCCTTGGTCTACAACAAAAACAAGGAAGTGGTCATGATGGTTGGTGCGAAGAAACTTTTGGTCAGTGCTTGGCTCTTGCCAGCAGCCTATGGTGCTTTCTCAACATCCACCACAACGGCCTCGGGCACTCGCTCTACCGCTGCTTCTTCGACCTCTTCGGGTGGATGGTCTCAATTTACCATTCCAGCTGGCGCCGATACTGGCGTTCAGCTGATTGCCAATATTAATGACCCTGAAGCCGTCGACGCGCAGTCGGTTTGTCCCGGGTACAAGGCATCAAACATCAAGGAATCTGCTCGCGGATTGACCGCTACTTTGACGTTAGCCGGAAAGCCATGCAACGTCTACGGCATCGATGTTGACTCGTTGAACTTTTCCATCGAGTACCTTGCTAATGACCGCCTCAACGTTCAAATCCTCCCGACCTATCTCGATTCTTCGAACTACTCTTGGTTCGTGTTGGATGAGCTTGTCGTTCCCCGGCCCACTTCCAACCATCGTTCTTCAAAGAAGCATAGTGATCTTGAGATCACCTGGTCAAATGAACCCTCTTTTAATTTCAAAGTGACCCGCAAGGCTACCCGCGATGCCATCTTCGATACAACTGGTTCGGTCCTGGTGTTTGAGAACCAGTTTATTGAGTTTGTTACCTCCCTGCCGAAGGATTATAACTTATATGGCATTGGAGAGCACATCCAACAGCTACGCCTCTTGAGAAATCTCACATTGACTCTTTATGCGTCGGATATTGGTGACCCTATTGATGAGTGAGTTTTATTCGCCGGCCATCTTTTCCCCCTAAATTGTACAGCTCTTTTAATGCTGATAACTTGCCAGTAATGTTTACGGCTCTCAGCCTTTCTACCTTGATACTCGCTACTATGAAGTTAGCCACAATGGTCACCACACCCTGGTTGCAAGTGATCAGGCCGATCAGTCCAAAGACTATGTTTCCTTCTCGCACGGTGTCTTCTCTAGAAATGCCCATGGTCAGGAGATCGTCATGAATCCCGAGGGCCTGAAGTGGCGCACCCTGGGAGGTAGCATAGATCTCACTTTCTACTCGGGTCCTAGCCAAGCGGACGTGACCAAAAACTATCAGCTGAGCACCATTGGCTTGCCAGCATTGCAGCAGTACTTTACTTTTGGCTTCCACCAATGCCGCTGGGGTTACAATAACTGGACTCAGCTTGAAGAGGTTGTCTCCAACTTTGACAAGTTTGAAATTCCGCTCGAGACTATCTGGTAAACTGACCTACTAAGCCTTTCCATGGTTGAAGCAAGCTCTGACACAACTAGGAATGACATTGATTATATGCATGGTTACCGCGACTTTGACAATGATCAACAACGTTACCCCTACAGTGAGGGTGAGAAGTTCATAGATAAGCTGCACAGCAGTGGTCGTCATTATGTTCCTATCATAGACGCGGCTATCTACATTCCAAACCCCAAGAACGTCTCTGATGTGTAAGTTCCCTTTGGTCTGTCATACAGAAACATAGCTGATTTATACTCAGCTATGATACCTACACCCGTGGACACAAGGATGACGTCTTCCTGAAGAATCCTGATGGAAGTGAATACATTGGCGCTGTCTGGCCCGGCTACACTGTCTTCCCCGACTGGCACAATCCTAAGACAGGCGATTTCTGGGCAAATGAGATCGTTACCTGGCACAAGAAAATAGCCATTGATGGCATCTGGATTGATATGAACGAGGTTTCTTCCTTCTGCGTTGGCAGCTGCGGATCTGGAAACCTTAGCATGAACCCATCTCACCCTCCGTTTGCACTGCCTGGAGAGTCTGGCAACGTTATTTATGACTACCCGGAAAATTTTGAGGTCAGCAACAAGACCGAGGCTGCATCTGCATCTACAGCGGCGTCCAGACAGGCTGCCGCTGCCACCGGCGGCTCTGTCTCTTCGTCCACCTCTTATCTGCGGACCACACCCACTGCGGGAGCACGCAACATCAACTACCCGCCATATGTGATCAACCATGACCAAGATGGCCACGATCTCAGCGCGCATGCCGTGTCCCCGAATGCCACTCACTCAGATGGTGTCCAAGAATACGATGTGCACAATCTCTTCGGTCATCAAATACTCAACGCCACCTACCATGGCCTGCTAAAAGTCGATAAAAAGAAGCGTCCTTTCATCATCGGCCGCTCAACGTTCGCAGGATCTGGTAAATGGGCCGGCCATTGGGGTGGTGACAATGCCTCTAGGTGGGCATATATGTTTTTCTCTATTCCCCAAGCCCTCTCATTCTCCCTCTTTGGAATTCCTATGTTCGGCGTCGACACATGTGGCTTCAATGGCAACACCGACGAAGAACTCTGCAACCGCTGGATGCAACTATCAGCTTTTTTCCCCTTCTACCGCAACCACAACACCCTGTCCGCAAACTCGCAAGAGCCCTACGTCTGGGAATCCGTTACAGCTGCCGCTAAATCCGCCATGAAGATCCGCTACGCAATCCTCCCCTACTTCTATACCCTCTTCCACGAGGCCCACACAACCGGCTCCACTGTCATGCGCGCCTTGGCCTGGGAATTCCCTACAGACCCCTCCCTCGCCGCAGTCGACACTCAGTTCCTCCTCGGCCCATCAATCATGGTCGTCCCCGTGCTGGCCCCGCAAGCGACTTCTGTCAAGGGCATCTTTCCGGGCCTCAAGCACGGCGAGGTCTGGTACAACTGGTACACTCAGACAGCCGTGGAAGCAAAGCCAGGTGTCAACACCACCATCCCCGCCCCGCTCGGCAATATTCCCGTTTTCGTACGTGGGGGTAGCGTTTTGCCAATGCAGGAGCCAGCTTTGACTACAAAGGAGGCACGTGCCACGCCCTGGTCTTTGCTTGTCGCCCTTGGTGTCAATGGAGCTGCTTCCGGGCAGCTATATCTCGATGATGGAGAGAGCAATGCTCCGGATGAGACACTTGATGTTACTTTCAAGGTCAAGGGCTCCATTTTGAGTGCCAGTGCGAGTGGTAACTGGGAGGAGTCGAATCCTCTCGCTACTGTAACTGTTCTTGGTGTGTCTAAGAAGCCTGGCGATGTTAATTTTGGTGGTCGACCTGTGCCAGCTTCTGGGGTACAGTATAATGCTACCTCCCATGTCTTGTCTATTAGTGGCTTGCAAAAGTTGACAAAGAAAGGTGCTTTCAGCGAGGATTGGACATTGAAGTGGTAGGCGGTAGATTATGGTAAGTCTTCAGAGATTATTGGGGGTACGGTCTTTTGGCACGCAAATCTGATCTCTTCTCTATAGTTTATCCCAGTGGCAGTCGGATTTCTGTTCAGTAACCGCAATTCTGCACTAGTTTGGTTGTGTGCTTTCTCCCTTTCCTTGCATTATCTTATGATTATCTCGTTTTCGTCTTCCTAAATATCCAAGGACCGAGCACCCTTTGTTAAGGTGCGCTCTGTATAACCTCACCTCAGCTGAGTAGAGAAGAAACTGCTAGATCACACCTACACCCCGTCGCATTCATAATTAATTCGTTCAAAGATCTATGGACCAATCTCGCATGTCGGCCAAAATAATGAAGCCCAAATTCATATTCTCCTTGCGCGTTATGTCACATAGATCACTTCTACTATAGAACTGGGATTTAGCATCATAATCCTAGCAGCATCTACCGCGAGTATTGGCATGTATTCCTCCGCGACTGAAACCCAGCTTTCCCCAGGTAAAGGATTGATGTCGTCTCAAACGAGCCATTGATCAACTGCAACCCCGTCTATATCTCCGCACACCTGCAAACATCGGGCACGAGTTCCCACGCATGCCGATTCGACCAAGCTTCATGTCAGGGGATTCGACAAGGATAATTCTAATTTGGCACTTGCCGCGCATTAGCCTTGCAATCTGGGCTAATCTTTTTAAAGTTGGGTATGCATCTACAGTCTTGTTACTTTGCGTTTTCCCAGCAGGTGAGAGGAGAAATCGGGATCTGACGAGTTAGACGTGAAATGCAATGGCATTCGCTTCGGCAAATGATTTGTCAACTAATTACGGAGTTTTGGAATAGAGAAATCCATCTCGCTGAGTTCCAAATGAACCCACTAACCTCGCAATGCGAGAATAGATGTGAAAAGCATGTAACTAAACATGTAGGTGGTGTAAATCTAGCGGGAAGCAAGATCTACTACTAAGATGTGGACCAAATCCACGAGACAAAAGAAGCCGGTTGAACAAGTCCTGACCATTTCCATTTGTGCTTTTGCTATTACGATCCTGCGCCAGAAGACAAAAGCACAACACAACACCCAAGTCCCAACATATTTAAAGCTCATTAACACTCATCATGCATGAACTCCAATAACCAACAACCTAGAACCAAAAGTACCAAACCACGTAGTCCCATCACCAATCATGCAACGCCCTCGGCACTAGCCCGATCGGCATAGCTCCACCAGTTGTTCCAGTCGTCGGAGAATGAAACAAATCTGGGGCTTCAAACGAAGGTTGAGAAGTCGTATACCCAGGCATCATCTGCTCGAGACAATTATACCCCTCAACAAGGGAATCCAAGCCCTCCGCGCTAGACATGAGCTGCGAGATATCCATGCCGGAACGATGATGTTGCGATGCACCAAACATCTGCACGCCCTTGACCTCGGCGACCGGCGACGAGGAATGCGACCCCGCAGTCACAACAGCACTTGTCTCCGAATACCGCCGTTGTACTTCGCCGACAATGCACGCGATCCGATATGAGAGGTTGTCGCCGCCGGGCGCGAGGTGCAGTAGGAAGCCGCGGACTTGGCTGATTAGTGGGTCGGTGAGCGTGTAGTCGCAGAGTGTGAGCGCAGCGTAGCCGACAATGAAGTATACGTGGTCGATTAAAGCGGGAGCGGTGGTGAAGCGCGTTTGGAGGAATTGGTTGATTATTAGGCGGGCCGTGCCGCATATTTCTGGGAGGAGGCGCTCGCTGTCCGGTTGGACACGGGCGGCTGTTCGGTAGAGGAGCAGTTGGCAGAACCAAAGGTTCAGATTGAGGGTTGAGTCTTCGCTGGTGGCTATTAAGAAAGTGTGGGGGTTAGTTTGGGGCGAGTCGGCATCTGGGGAGAGGGTTGATGGATGTACTTAGGAGATGGGCCCATTCCATTTTCCAGCGTTCCAGATCTTCGTATTCGGTTTCTGCGAATTGGACGCGGTGCTGGGTGTGTTGAAGTCGGAGAGCGATGCGGTATAGTTGGATTTCTGCGACGATCCTCCCATCTTCTGGTGTGGCGGCTGCGTGTTCGAGGACGCGGGGGCATTGGTCGATGAATTGTTGTTGGATGTTGACGGTACGGCCGTTTGCAAGGGCAGAGCTAGTGGGTTGATGTCAGATCATCCATCTGACAGGTAGAAGCTGGGTTGATCAGACAGTACATACTGGAGCTGGGTTGCGCAAAGTGTGTTCCACAGACGCAACTGAGCCAGTAGCTCGTCTGGATTTAAATTGTCTCCCGGCAAGGTGTTGAGGAAGTTAAATGAGATAAGGGCATGGTTGATCGAGATTCCGCTCAGCAACCAGTCGTCCATGAGTCCTTCTTTGTGGACGGAAGTAGAGTATAGACAGAGCAATGTCAAAGCCTGCAGCATATCGCTTGACATGGGCGGAGGCTTCCACAAAACCTTTGCCACGGCATGTTGTACACAGAGTGAGATATCGCGAACGGTGTGTTGTGATAGACCCGGTAGATATCGCGTAGCGAGGAGACATGCCGTGTTGAAAAGGAGTGTATTTGACCGTTGAATGCTTGACGAATGATTTATTGAGACCCAATGACCGAAATATTCGACAAAACTGGTAAAATTGTTAGCAGGGAAGTCCAGTGACCATTGCACAATCAGACACACAGTTCAATCAATTTCAAGGAAAGTTTGGAATCTACGATGCCCTGAGTGACGATATCCCCGAGGATGTCGGCATCGGAAAAGTGATCTCTCTCGCCGAAACATTCGGCTTGCAGGTCTCGAATGATTTGCGCGGGCTTGAGCGGATGAAAAGATGAAGAGATGCTATCGCTAGAGGATGTTCCATCTAGGCTGTTATGTCTGGTTTGTAAGATTGGGCTGCAGGGCGTGCTAGGGGAGCGGTTCACCATCTGCCGCATCAGATGTATCATCTCCCCCATGCCTCTTTCGAGAGAGACAAGCCGTTCCTCGATCGATGGTATAGCGGTGGCGTCGGACCAGGTGGATACATTGTCCTGGAATCGTTCTGTTGTCTCGGGGAGTTCGCATTCGAGCCTTTTGATGCCAATAGTGGGTTAGCATATAGATATGACCGGGAAATGCCCCCCTCCCCACAAACACCACCCCCCAAAAAAAAATCGAATATCTGCCAAACAAACCTAAGTGATAAACAGCGACGACAAGCATGACCACGGGGATCAACATCACAGCGAGTCTTGAGCTTGCGACAGGTATTACAAGCAGTCATTGATCGTCGAATGCGCCCCTTCGGCCTTGCATCTTGGCACGCGCCCGAGTCGATTCTCCTGCCATCCTCTGGAACAATGCTCTTGGTTTCCCACGAGATATGATTATTTGTAGGGCCGGTTCTCGTCATTGTATTGGCTGAATGGTTACTGTGCGTTTGGTATACTGTTTAGATCATCTATGTGATCGAAAGATGAGAAGTTGAAGAAGAAGAAAGAAAAAAAAGCTCAATATGATCAACAATTTGGACCCTTCACAGAGGGCCAAAATCAAAAATCTGAAGATCATTTGGTTATCAGGGAGATCCAAGCCTTATAATAGCGGGTCGCCCAGATTAGTAGGCTGAGCGAGGACTTTTAGCCAATTGCGACAAGAGACCGATTACTGACGATATCGCTCCGCGCAGGTACATCCCCGTTCATGGCGGACCATGGCGGACCATGGCGGACCTGGGGTAATCGAATGTGCATCCACCAATCTGAAAACATCCCGCGGGCTTCTAGAAAGGTAGCGATTGTCGGTGCATACTTTTTTAGAGTGCTCTTCTCGTGTTAACCTTGGGCCCAGTTTCTAGTTTCCCTATTTTCCCTATTTTCCCTATTTCCCCGACGAAAACCGTGGGAGAGAGGGGCTGGAGGGGGTGAGTGGCACGATTCAAAACTAGATTCGCCATTTTCCGTTTGATTCTTGACGCGTGCCTCTGGGATGCGAATTTATCGTGAGATCTCTTTCCCTGTCTTTTCCTATCTCCTTCAACTACCTCGTTACGTCTGCTCGGACATTGACCTAAGTAGGATAGAGACTAGGGTCCAGATTGAAACCTATCTATAATTATGATTTGGTAGGCTTTGGTACAACATACAAAAATGTGCCTTGGGTGGGGAGAATATAAGTGGGGATGGACAACAGGACAGCGATAACTCGGGTAATCATTGGCTAACACGTGAAATGTCTCAAATGAAATGGCTATCAGGATTGGACATCGTCGTAATGTGACCTGGTAACTTTCAGGGCCCGCTTCACAGCGGGTATCATACCGTTTATTGCCCTAGTGGTCCCTATTGAGGTAGTCTTATTTGGTAGTCTTATCCGTTGGTGGAGAGGGGGGGCTTGAGATATCGGTCCAGCCGTGTCCTTGGGCTAATTACTATTGGATCTCTCGGGGGAACCTCTGCCCCATTTTTCATTTTGATTATGTCTTAGCCTTAGCTAAAAGGCATATGGGATGGACAAGCATCTCACTCACATCATACCGCCAATCCCACTGAAAATGAAAACTCCCAGAGGACGGTGGACAGAGTAATAGGTAATCTCTTCGTACCGAGGCTGGGAATCTTCCGGTGCTAGGAACTGTTTCAAAGATTCGAAATTTTCCCTAAAATTGCTAATCGTGCACTGCTGAGTGGCAATGCGGAAGAATATATAGCAGTGACCCGAGGAAATTTCTGTACGATCCACTTTACCGAGCAAGATAAATTTCATGCAGAGGAATTAGTGTCGAACTTTCCGACAGTTCGTGCTCCCTTTTTTTTTAAATTATTTTTGTTTTTTTATTTTTTTGGCCTCGAGTGCGGGAACCTCGGGTAAACAAGCGGTCCCAGTTGGTTTTAAAGTCCATGTTGTACTCCGGATGCTTAAAAGCAGTTGTCATAGTCCCGTCCGGAAGACAACCTGATCAATGGAATTGGACTTGGCTTGTTGAACTCTGGGGTAACCGTTAGGTCCACAGCCTCGGACAACGAACTAGCCGACATTAATTCTTATCGGAACACTAGATTAAACTACATTATGCGAGCGGTAGTTATCGCTTAATTTAATTATGTAAAAGGTTGAGCTTGGACTTGGCCCAAACAAGCTATTCACATTGATCTGATACGCACAACGCGTAGAATGTATGATGTAGGATAGATATCACGGGCAGCGTACTCCGTAGTTACATTCACGGCTTACATTAGGGGATGAACAAGGTTCAGCGTGTGTTCACTATCTTTCCTTCGGAGCAACCCTCTGCAGTTGAAGCTCCCTCTTGAGGACTACCAATCTCTTAAATTCCACGTGTCTCGCTTTTTGATACCGAGAAAGTGACTTTTGCCCGCTTTTCAACGGCACAGTAAATGCTTTGGCAGGCCTTCAATCATAGCACGCAAGTTGAAAAAAATGAAAGCCACAACCCCTCATATGATGGGAGTGACGCATTGAGGGGTTAACAACGCAATGCAGTCAGATCAGGCACGCTTCAATAATATCTTCTTATTGGCTAAGTGGAGAGTTTCCCCTCCCCTTTTCCTCGTTGCTTCTCTACATCTTCCCTGCAGGACCGTCGGACCATGGGCCCTCCGACACAAATGCAAATGCAGCCACCAGGCTGGGCTTTTGAACTCAAACCGAGTCTCCATCCGAGCGGTTGGCGAACTCGCTAATTTTCCGCTTACCAGCGAGGCGAACGCGGTTCTCGACAATGGTTATTCCGGAATTGCAGGGAAGATGTACATGGGTATGTCAGAGATAAAGGATCATTTGGACTGTTAGCTATCCCTATCTGGTTTGGAGAGATGGGCTGAGATCACATGTCAAGTGATGTAAATCTCTCGACCCACATCGAGACTAACACACATCAAAGCGTCATTGACTGGGTTTGATGGTCGAATCTGTGAACATGTGAAATTGACAAAAGAATGTCGGCTTTCGAAGACGCGGAAACGACCTTTCCCCATGTGACTACTGAAACTTGACGTCGAGCTGCCTCTTAACCGCCCACTGTTTCATAGCACCAGGATTCTGCATCCGTCCAGCCCTGTTGGTTATCTACAAGGTCCTCAGGCAGGACCCAGGTGGATACTTGAAATGAATGGTGGATTCGTGAAATAGAGACCCAAAGCGTACAAAGTAGATCGGGAAGGAGCATTCCCGATTATGGGGCTTGGTTCCTGATCTGTACCAGCCTTGTGTATCAACAGCTTTCAGCCATGGCACAGTCGTAAGCATCCAACGTGTGCATGTTCAGGACTCTCTTATATTCTAGCGAACATTCACTGGGGACAATCTCTTGGTGAATATCAAAGCGGCCCGCACGCTTCCACTGATTTGAGTTGCCTGTGTATATGACCACTTCTTGGACGATGCAAATCCTTTGGGGCGATACTACCAGGTTGATTCCAGGGAATGCAAAAGAATTCAATGTGAGTGGTAATGTACAGTCACGTGTTCACGTTCAACCACAGTGGGAGGTCAATGCCCACTCTGCCACGGGGAACATCGTCAACATTGTTCCACCCAATGAGCTACATAGATTGGCACTCGACAGATCTTGATGAACAATTAGATGAGCAGACAATCTCAAACCCAAGATCTCTGTATCGAAAGAACATAAGAGTTGATTTGCATCATATGTCCCGGACTGGAATGAACCACCCCCACGCGACGCCCATGCGATCGCTGCCGTCATCGCAAGTCGCGATGTATACGAGAGCCCGAGAAAGACAGCTGCACGTTTTGTAACTTGAACGGTCTTGAAGGCACAGTTCTTCATGGCCGCCGACCACGGAAAAGGGACAGTATGTCGCCGAGCACAGCAGAAAAAGAAACCAGGGATGTTTCAATAGAAACACAATGTCCGGGACCATTCTGAACTTACTTCAATCAAATAATCAAACGACACTGTAAGTATCTAACACTATCAACTGTACTGTTGAATCGGTGGAAGAACAGACCGTGGCTGATCCAGTCAATCCATGACTGGATGGTCCATGGGGTCTAGAGATTCATCTGCATTTCGAGTATATTGGCCCTGCCAATTATCATGGACCTGAACTTCTTGACCGGCGACCAGAATCGATGTCGCTCTCTGGTCAAGAAAGTTGTTTTTTTGCGGCGTGTGAATCAATCCGCCGCATTCATGACCTACCCTGACAAGGACTCGGCTTCTGAGATGCAACGCATCACCGACCTAGATCGCACCGAGGAATTGATACTTCCGCTAAAACCAATCTGGGTAAAATTTTTTTTTTTTAATTTTCGCATCATGCATCGCACATTCCCATTCCCGATCCTGGGCCAGGGCGTATCCTTGGAGCAAGATGTCCGGTCTTACCGCGGGTTCTCACCATCATTGCTCGCTGCAGTTTACCTCGTCGCGCTAGACTGGAAGCTCTTTGATCTAACTCTCGCTACTGCACCTCGACCACCAGATGCTGAAGCTCTGGTGGTTCTAGCAATGCGAGCCATGGCCGACGATCTGAAGCGGTCCTAGCTCCCACATGACCGGCTGGTCTGTTGTTCCAAGGGATGAGGTCTTCCCATGGCACTTTTCCGGCTCAACCAGTATCACTCAGGCATCTTTTGAGAATTCTTGTCGACTGTAGGGGTTGGAAAATCCTGGAATGGAAGAAAGGTTTACGACGATGTTCAGTTTGGGCGCTATACTTGCATGACAAGTGGGGCGTTCTTGTGCGTGGGCGGCCATCTCTCATTCCTGCCCAGATTGTCGAAGTTGAGGGGACGAACTACTGGAAAGTTGGCACGTGTACACTTGATGACTTGCCACAATCGACAGCTGAAGAGGAGAATGGGGACGGAGGTGTGGATGGAGCTGCGAGTCGGGCGGCATTTCTGCAATCTATTGAATTGACCAAGATCTTCAGTCGGATTGTGTCCACATTTTACTCCATCAGCGCAACCCAAAAAAAAGAGGTGGGTTGTTTGAGCGGATTGAACCGGCAGGTGTGATGAGTCTGGCAAAACCTCTGGCGATGGAGTTGCGCGAATGGCATGCGGCGCTGCCCGCCAGTCTCCAGCTAGAATTCGCACCCTCATTGCGGCTTTCGACGAATAGCGCATTGCATCTCTCCCATGCGGCAACAGAGTTGACCATCCATCGTGCCTTGCTCAGTATTATGGCCCCAGATAGAGCGCCATCTCTTCGTTCGGCGATTTGAACCGTCGCCCGCGCCCGACTGACGTTGGCGATGCACTTGATTGAATCCTTCCAGCCGGAGCGTATTCAATCATGTTTGGGCTCTGCAACAGCAGCCCAAGTGGTTCTAGTCGGTTCCTTTTTGGGTCTTTTGTGGGCAACATTTCCTCAAATAGATGATGCAGCGGGGTATGTGGAACAAATCGAAAAGCTTCGCTGGGTCCTGCAGGTACGGGCCTCCGCTGCTCCATTTACTCGCGAGGCACTTCGAGTGCTTCATTTAGAGGTCGGTGATTTGGCCGCTGCAAAGGCATCCACATTCCGTAACTCTTAGCGCTCGTGTGCTCCTGATAATGAAACGAGATATCTAAGCATGCTTCTTGGGCTTATTCCTTTTCTATGTGCATGTGGCATCACCTATTGAATGGAAGCAACGGCGTCACTATACCCCAGGATGTCTCCCTCTGCGACCAGCAGTCTCACGCAATTTCCACTGACTGGCGCTCAAATCTTGATTTCCATTTTTGTTGGATTCAATTCAGATCTCCATGTTGATATTGATATTTCAATGCCTGGCAACTGATTTCGATGTAGTCGATACTCACCAAATGGTCTGCTTGAAACTCGTCTTCCTCGGTTGCGCAACGGAAACATCTCCCAGGCAAAGGTGCCTTCACCCGCTCTCTTATCATCCCTTTGTCGCTTTTTCTTCCCAGACCTGGTCGCATTGTGACCAGATCGTATGGCTTGATCAGATCTTCGAAGAACTCTGCATTATGCATTGCTTTTGACTGTTCGTTCGGACCAGCAGTGAAATCCTCCTCATTTTCTACCAGCCACTGCTCACGTTCATTGAGATCTAGGTCAGCGTCAGAGATTTTGATAAGATCACTGAAGATTCCATCAGCCTCTGCCACTGAATGTTGCATTCTACCCGATTTGGGCTGTCAATTCCATTCAGTTTCTGCAAGAACTCAATGTTACTAGGGAGGTATGGTGCCGAGGAAGAAATAGTCGAAGTGTAGCGGGAAATTGCTTTACGGCTCTTCTCCTCGTTGAAAACCGAGAGGTGCATGCACGACGCGCGAGGGTAAAATCAGGAGGGAAGCTCTGTACCGACAGATGTTTCGTATGCGACCAGCACAACCAGGACTTCAGGCCGTGGAAGATTTGCTTTTACCCGAACTTGGAGGCTTCAGACTCCTGATGTGAGCTTCTCGACGCCTGGAATTGGAGAAATCCGGTGCATCTCAATGAAACTCATGGTGTGCAACTTTTGCCATAGCGTGAGTTTATATTTATTGTCGAAGTCGAGCAGCAAGACTCGATCACCTGCTTGACAGCATCGAATAAAGCGGCCAGTCTTGGAGATCTCCTTCATGGTTGGACTACAGACAGCGACGAATCCTACTTGTCTCAAGTCTCCGTTTGTGAGCGGGCTGAGAGTAGCGATCGAATGCTCCAGAGCTATCGCAAACGTCTGCGTATCATCAAGAGAAATACGGTGAAACCGAAGGCAATCGCCTGGCCGCATCTGACCAAGCTTCCACATCTCGGCCTCCGCGACCGGCGCAAACGCGCGGCAATTGCATAAAAAATCCGATGACGACATTTCAAGCTCGGCGTGGGACTTGGCGTACTTGGTGAAGGCCTTCCACGAAGCCTCACATCTCGATCCATCTGCTGTCAAAACAACTGCCTATTTGCCCGTGAAGCTCACGTTTCCAGTTGAATAAGGACTATCGTGGATGTTCGAGGGATGCAGGCCAGCATCACCCACCGGTTTGCCGAGCCCACTTTGGACGGGGACCCGTCAGACGGACTCCGAGGCGACTTTTGTTGTAATGCACAGCCCATTCGCCGTTGGACAGCTCCTGAAACCCATTCTGTGTGAATGAAGATATGTCGGACTATCGTGTGGCCCAGGGATAGCGCCAACGACCGATTCACGGTTCTTGGGTACCGGCAGGGAAAGGACTGAAGACTGTAGCATAGGAAGTTTGTCTTCTGCAACAGGTGCTAATGGGAGATGATCACTAGTGCGAAGGCCGCGTCCATTGTGTCATCCGAGGTGACTGATTGGAAATTGTGAGCGGCTGCGTATAACCCCAGGGATCTTAATGCCGCCTTGAACGGCAAGGTAAACTCGGGAACCGGGAACCATTGGCGGCTGTGCCGATGGAAAGTTTCTGTCCGGCTTGAATGCCGATGGCCATGCCAGACTCCTTTTCTTTGCCGTCAACGAATATAAAGGCATTTGCACCAACGACAGCAACAGTGGTCGAGTAATGGAAAAACAGTATCGGGCATTGGATTGAGCACTCAAGTTCCGCAGCATGGTCATCATTGCCGACTATTTTGTTGACGAGACGAAACGAGTAGGAATCCATTGGGCCGGATGCCGGCACATCGATTTGCCAAAGATTTTCTTGTTCAACATCTAGTTATATAGACTTAAGCTCGGACGTATTCTTTGGTACAATTTTTCCTCATTAGCACAAAATAACCCGACGCACCGATACCTGCTATGAGCCTATGTATTATAGCAAAGTCAAAAACGTTTCATCTATCTTTAGAAGTTCCGTGACGTTCCAGGCTTACCGCATGCTAAGCAATCGTCTAGAAGTTTCCGAAAATGCATGTTGAGAGTTGTTGGATGCCTCAGGCATCACATGTAGGATAGACCAACTAGATAGTCTTCCTTCCACTCTCACCTTCTCTCTCTCCCCGTCCATCCAATTGAATACTGTTTTACCTGCATACATACTATCATTGTATTTGCATCAGGTTATGAGCCTCTTCTGCTAGCTGGACCACTAGCAACTCTTTTCTCTGAAGCCATTTTCAACTGGAGACTTTTGACGATCTGACCCCACTGTGGACCCACCTCTGTGTGTGACACAACATTCAGATCCAGCCAATAACATCTAGGAAATCCTTCGAGCCCCGCCGGCAAAAGCTCCGTTTAGCTTTAACATCCAATCATGGCCGACACCGAGACGGACAACGAGGGGGACACCAACCCTCACCCGCTTGATGCATCGACCAACCCATTGGAACCCCAGATCCCGTCCTTTACCAATCCGATCCAATTCACACAGGATGACAGTGATAGTGAGGATGAGGACAACACACCGCCCCATCAGGGACATGGTCTTCCAGCGATTGCAATGACCAAAATCCAGAAAGTTCGGACACTGGAACACAATGACACTGATCCAAGTGGTTGGAAACAGGCACTGGCTTACCAGCTGATCCCATATGCATTGGAATGGTTGTTAGACAGCAACATTCCCAGACCTCACAAGTCGCATACTTCATTCGGAAGATGGAAGTACTGGTCTCGCTTGGTTGCTAGCTGGATGTACAACCAGATCGACGTCACCCTACAGAACAAACTACGCAACCTGTCCAAGATGCCTAAATACGCCGATCAACTGTATGACGAACTCATGTCAATGACACAAGGAAGTGATCGGATGCAGACAGCGTTTATCGAGATGCGGAAGTTCGACAAGATGAAACGATCGGACTACAACTCGGCAAGCGAGTACATTGAGGAATACCAGCGACAGTACCACGTGCTAGCTAGATTCAAAGCAGCACCACACCCATCACACGGCTTATCACAAGTTCTTCAAAACATTGAACTGGAAGTCATGAAAGTACAGTTCATTAGGGAGGAAGTTGCAAGTCTGGAGCCTAAGAAACTCACCCTCGACAAGGTGGAGGAGTACTGGAGAGCACTTCAAGCAGCAGCTGACATGGAAGGTGTCGCTAATGCTACTTACAACAACAATGCCGGCCGAGGCCGAGGCAATGGAAGAGGTGGTCGTGGAGGAAACCGAGGTGGCCGAGGTGGTCAAAACAACAACGGTCACAATGACGACAACACCCAATCCAACAAAGATACCAATGCCGTCGAGGATGATACAGCTACTGCTAAAAAGAAGAAGAAGAAGGGTCTTCGCAAGCAGCCTGCCGATGGCAAAGACATTCATGAATACGCAAATGAGATGCGTAATGGCACACAAAAGGATGACAACAACATGTGCTCATTCTGTGGCTTTGGACCACACACTGCGAAGAGATGTGCCTATCTCAGTGAGAACCCTCCAGTTTCGTGGGAACCGTCCGGCAACCTCTGGGCCTATTCAAAGGCAATCCACAGAGCCCAACGTCAAGATGGACAAAACAATATGGTTGTTGCAGCTGCCAATTCTGTTGATAGGAGGAACGATTGGTTGCTTGACACTGGATCTGACAAGACATTGACGCATGACATCGAAGACTTTCACACATACCAACTGGATCATCCTGACACTGCCTATGCGTACAAAGACTACTCTGGCAATAGAGTTGTCACGCTAGGTCATGGTCAAATCATTGTGAGAACTGCTCTGCCAGGGAGAAATGGTAAGACGCACTCGTTTATGACAACTGGTTACTATACTCAAGGAGGACACGGCAAGCTATTAGGCATGCAAAAGCTTCTTGAAGAGCAAGACATCTCTTATGACACACGTACTAAGTATCTCACAAATGGTGAGGGTGACATTGTGGGGTATGCAGATACATCAACTGGTGTCCCGTACCTTGTCAGTCCAAAAGACGACGATGACCCCAATGAGGTCAAATCTGACATAGATTCCGATTCTGATGATGAAGAAATTGGATTCGTGAACAAAGTGACTGCGTACGAGATCCACCGACGTCTCGGACATGCTGGAAAAGCACGAATTGCCTCCACATTACAACATGCTGAACAGCTAGGTGATGATGAACAATACGGCTCGGAGCATTTCGACTGTGATGCCTGTTTCCAAGGTAAATCAAAGCTCAAAATTTCTCGTCAACCACAGGCAAGGGTGCAGGATGTGGCATGGAAATTCCACGTAGATACACAACCAATGAAGCCTACCGGACCAAATGGAGAGAACTACTGGTTGCCAGTCGTCGACGATGCATCTCGACTGATCGAGGGAATCATGTTGAAGAACAAAAGTGATGCCTACTATAAGCTTACTGCGTTCTGTGAAAAGATCAAATTGCTCACTGGCAGATACCCAGGCATCTGGCGAATGGATGGTGGCACAGAGTTCAAAGAGTTCATCAAATGGGGTGAGAAGCATGGTATGACTTTCGAGATCACACCACCATACACTGCTGAACCAAATGGCACTGTGGAGCGCTTCGGTGGACATATCAACGACATCCAGAGAACGATGATTATTGATGCAAAGATGACGGAAGAGATGTGGCCATATGCGACAGACACAGCCATCTACATCTACAACAGACTGATCAATCCGAAAACCAAGATCTCGCCGCTAACACATTGGCGTCAAGAGCTCGAGATTCCAAACGCAGAGCCTTCTTTGAAGCACCTTAAACCATGGGGAACAACTGCATACGTTCATATTCCGAAGCCTAAGAGGATTCAGGCTAGGAAAGCAGCACCCAGAGCATGGAAAGGAAAGCTCGTTGGTTATGAGGGGGACGGTGGTCATGTTTACAAAGTATGGGATCCAGCTACTAGGAAACTAGTGGTATCTCGTGATGTTGGCTTTCCACAACCCGGAGATGACGATAACGATGATACGGGATCAATGCTAGTCAACGGAGTACCTACTGATTTGAAGGACCTCGGAGAACCAAAGCAGTATCTGAACTGTGCACTACACAGAGACTATGACAATTGCACGATCACTATGTCTCAGGAAGCCTATATTCAGAAGGTTCTACGTACTGCAAATGCAGGTTCTGGATGGAAGGATACACCATTGCCAGCCGCATGGAGAGAGTCACCTGCCAATGCATCCAATGTGCTAGATGACGATTCATTTGATCAATATCAATCAGTTGTCGGCATGTTAAACTGGCTAGCAGTCAAGACTAGGCCAGACATTCGCTTCGCAGTTACTCGCTTGCAACATCGTTTGGCGAACCCTACATTTGAAGACCTTCACGCCATGCAACACGTCGTCAAGTACCTGAGACATATGCCTGACGTTGGCATTACACTTGGTCGTACGCCAGAACTTCGATTCTATGCGCATGTGGACGCATCTCATGCGGACTGGGAGGATAGCAAGTCAACCGAAGGAAGTATATGGTACTTCGCCGGCTCTCCAGTCATATGGACTACAAAGAAGCAAACCATCACTGCCAATTCGACCACTGTCGCAGAATGGTGTGCACTAGATCAACCTACTCGGGATGCAATGTGGCTAGGCAAGATTGCTCGCTCGTTTATGCTGCCAGAGCAGCGTCCCATTGAGATTCATACAGACAATATCAATTCGCAATTGCTGCTCACTAAGAAAGGTGGCAAATCCGCGAATAGATGGCTCGATCTACGATGGTTCTTTGTTAAGGATGCTGTCGCACAGGGACATGTGGACATTAGACGAGTGGACACGAAGAAGAACGCAGCTGACGGTTTTACAAAAGCATTGGCAAAGGAGCAATTTGAGACTTTTGTTGGTTTGATCGGCATGATTTAAATGCATATTTGAAATGCATGATTTGCAGGATTTTACTATGAAAATCAGAATTCGGGGAGTTTGATGGAACATGGTCTATGAGGGGGATGTTGGATGCCTCAGGCATCACATGTAGGATAGACCAACTAGATAGTCTTCCTTCCACTCTCACCTTCTCTCTCTCCCCGTCCATCCAATTGAATACTGTTTTACCTGCATACATACTATCATTGTATTTGCATCAAGAGTATATGGATGCATGGCCTGCAGTTGTGGTAGATTTTATTCCCACTTTAGCGCTTGCGGGGCCGTTAGATGATATCTGTAACTCCCAGTCCACAGTCTATACGTGCATATTGCAGCTGATGAGAAAGAAGGTTTGGAAGACTCGATATTTACTCTTGGCTTATGATCACTGCTTTCCGATCCTTAGTTTCTCTGTTTCTACGCAGTCTTTTAACAATTGGCCTTGCATATGACACTTTTCGTCATTCAACTTCTGCTGCGCACTACTCCTATCTTCACGGAACCACGAGCGTCTTGTCTCTCTTTTCTGCTCCTTCCACCTGGTTCATACTTTGGTTTTCTTCTTTGGCATTGTGGTGTGTATTACATGCTCGAGAAAACTTAAGGGAAAAAAAGAGCATCGCCAAACCTCCCATTAACCAGCGACACTGTTGTGTGCATTTACGAAGTAACATAAGAACGAGACGAAAAAAAAGGAGTGACCGACGCAGGGATCGAACCTGCAATCTCTTGATTCGTAGTCAAGCGCCTTGCCATTGGGCCAGCCGGCCTTGTTGTTGTGAAGATTTCTCTGGTGGTGCGACATGTGGTGGGACACATCTAGACGCGCCTATCATCGCTTGTACCCGCTTGTCATTCACGTGACTTGATACCTAATACAAAAGTCGATGCTTGTGGTGTCGATATCTTGAGTCGAGTTGAGTAATTCTACTGTCACCTATATCACTGGATTTTATAGTTACGGTCTAGCGCTTTTTGTGGTAAATTGGGTTGGTTGGGTCTTGATCTGGTTACATGTTTCGATCAGCTCGATGGCAATATGAAAATAGGGAAACGAATTTAGTGGCCTTCGAGAAAAATCGAACTGTTGCTGGTATTGGGGAAATTTAGTATTGAGCTAGGAAGGGTACGTATATGGTTTAATGTATTGAATTGAAAAGGCTCGTTGTCAATGGAAATCAAGAAAGGTTGTGTGAGCGCTACATGTGGAAGACGTGGTGCAGTGCGTGTTCGAACAGGAAATTAATGTCAAGATGGTTCCTATGGATACCTAAATTCGGGATCCTGTTGGTGCAACCCGAGAGGAACGTGGGAACAAAAGTAATGATCGAAATGATAGCAGCAGGTGAGTCCAGCGACACATTAGACCTGCGTGGGAACCCCGATTGAGCCCTAGATATCACACAAAATCAGATGAGACGCATACACGATCTTCTTTCAATGGTCTACAGCCCCATGTAGCGTGGCAGAAGAATGCTTGAGGGAAATTTCGTACAACGTGCAGTTGTGAAAGAACCCCATTTTAGCTTAAGGGTAGGTAAGAAATCCGAGCTATTCTGCCACACTACTACATGAACTGGGATTAACAAAAGACCAATGATTATGTACAGTGGTCCGGAAAGATTCAGCCATTTTCGGACATAGCCTTAGGAAAAGGCAAGCAGCAAGTTCAATGTGCATGACCGATTTCTTCCAAGGCACATTTTCTCCACGGAGCCTGGTAGTCACCAAGGAGGAAATCCCAACTGTATGAATCTGGAATATCCGATAGCTTCAGATATTGCACATCAGCATCGAACCAGTAAGGGCAGGACCAACAGGAAGACCACCCAGATACAATCCCTAACTCCAAGCAGAGATCCCGGCTGTCGGGCATGACTAGCGTGCAAACGGACCGAGTTTCCTAGACAGGCAATCGACTAGAACGGACCCATCTACTAGAAGGTAGGTGGAATACCATGCTTACATATTAGAACCGTCTAGTGCTAATTAACTACATCAAATGTGCATTAGCGTGCCTACATAAGATGCAGAGCTCTGAGATACCCCCGAACTGACAGCCATTGACAGATATATCTGATGCCTAGCATCTCAAATACTCCCATCTGCTCTTCTTCGTGGCATTGCACATGTATAGCACGCACCACTTAGTGGCCTAGGTCATGTGTGTTTTGTGCGAATGGACCAACTGAGAATCCAGCTGATATATTTATGTGCTGTTTGCTTCCTTGCAGAACTATGATGGACAGGGGAGGATTGTGACACACAGATGAAGATGTGGCTTGATGCCATGGATATATATAATTCTCAGGAACACAAAAACGGTTACAGCCGTGCCGGGTGTATCATTGCTAGTTGGGGTTGGATTCTAAATAGACAAGCATCCGGTTGATGCCTGGTTGATACAGAGTACTCGATAGCGGCAGGCGACATACAACACCGCCATCACGTCCATAGATGAATTTCCCGAGGCTAAACATACCACCCTTCATAAGCAGCATCGAACCTGTTTCTGGGCGGCACCCAAAACCTCACATCTCTATGAACCCATAAGCACACCCACGGCTCGCGACCCCATACACTTGCGTACAAGATTGGAACAATGATCTGTAAATGGTATATTCTTACGCCGTGGTTAGTATATTCAAGAAGACAAGCGGCAGTCTCGTCCACCGAATACATCGCAGTTCTGCAATCAATTAACCCCCGGGCGAAGACCCAACAACGCGATACAAATGTCAAAAATGCCATCCCGGCCAGACTAAGCGGCGCAATTGGTTATTAGTACATGACAAAGAATCGAACGGTGGGTCTCTTGATCATTTTATCTGGAAAATAAGGAAAATAATCTGACAAGATTCAATAGTGTGTATAAGAAGTTTGGACGGGATCCAACCGAGATCAGGGATCACCAGTCATTAGCGAGAGGAGCAAAAATTTGAATATTCTTTTTTTTTTAAAAAAAAAAGAATTCGAAATAAAAAAAAAAAATAGTCTGACACGAGCCAAGGCGGGTCGAGGGTTTCGGTTTCGTTTTCGGTTTCAACTTTCACTTCTACGCGACTGAAATCCAACGAGGTCAGACCACAACATATATTTATTCTCCTGGTCCGTATATACCGTAATCCGATTAAAGTACTCCCCAAATGTACATTGAGTTAAACAGAAAACTCTCCGGATTCGTTCTAGTAGTTCTCCGGCATAGATGGGATACGGTGAGACTCCAACCTCACACGATCCTACCCCATCGATCTACGCACGATCATCACAACCCAAATCCTGACATGAGACAGCTCACAAATCCCGCAGTTGACACCTCCGATGGCAGAATCAAGCCCACTCCCCAGACTCCGTATACTCCGTATACTCCCACCTTACCAAGCAGGGACGTTATTGCGATCGACACACACGTCCCCCAATCGAGGGCTAAACGTTCCTGACAGCGCAGAAAGGAGGACACTCATATACGTAGTATCCGACATTGATGTGCGACGCACGGAGGAACAGAGCACATGCACGCTACTAATCTATGTTGTAACCTGACTCCAAACGTGCCTATGGACTTGCATTACAACGAAGTGTCAGACGCTGATTTCACCGCCATATGATGCGTCGGATGCACGTCTCTAGATCCCGAATGGCTTACTCCGTAGTGGGGGGTGCCCGATCGGAATTTCATCAGCGAGGAAACCAAGGGTGGGATCGTGATCGGAAAGCGTAGGGCGCAGAACTGGGGTTTGGTTGGGGGTTTGTCTTGGACCAGTTGACAAGTGACAGAGATCAAGCCAGGGTTGTGAAGGCACCCAACCGTAAGGGGGCGGGGGGGGGGGGGGGGGGGGGGGGGGGGGGGGATGAAGATTTCCATGGACCGTGATTCGATCAAGCTCGACCAAAAGCCATCTGAATGCATGCTGCACGACTTTTCTTGCGTATTTGCTTTCTAGATCGGCCAGTCATGGTCCGAATTGCTGGATACACTGGATACCGGGGCTTGTACTGATGGCTTGCATATCCGCTGCCCACTGCTGTGGGACTAGGTTACGGGGTTCCCCCCTGTCCGTCTAGATCCTATCTGTTGAATCTTGAGAGGATGGGTATGTGAGGCTTGCTTTTGTTGGGATGTTCTTTTAATAGAGTCGAGACACGTCGTGTTTTCTAGGGGTGCATCTTGTTGCCATCTACTTATTTGCAGAATCATGTATTATAGCCTACAGAAGAAGGAGTAGATAGATGTCAAATGTAACCCTGATCGCTCTTTTTTTTTTTTTCTTTTCTTTTTTTTCGTTTGTGGGATGCGCATTGGATATCATTTTTGCAACAGGAATTCAACTATCCCGGAAGTGGGTTGCAGTCTCCTAACTGGAGTCTGAACTATGGATATGTGTACATACTCCCAAGCGGTGGTAATCCCTCTCCATCGTAAATTGTAACCAACCCTGCAAAGGATTCAATTTTTTTACTCGGCAGTATCGAAGTCTTAGATCTGCAGCCAAGTAAGTTTTTCGGTGTCATCAGGTGTAGGACGGGAAATAGATCCCTCCCCCCCCCCCAAAACATCCAGAAAACAGGCCGAACTGCAGACATCCAAATCTCTCTACCAGCAGGTACGATATGTTATATTAGTAGCGTGATGTGATTCCAAGAAAATCCCATTATCTCAGTTCCCAACTTCGCCCAATCCAGTCTCGGGCCGGAACAGAATCCGAGGCTGATAAACTACACAGAAACTCCTAAAGGGGCGAGATGAGAGTCGACATTCCACACGAAGCGATCTGTGATTCAGTAGTATTGCGAATAATTGATAGGTTCAGCTCCATGTTAACGTGAAGCCTCGTAAAATCGCCACAAAAAATGCTACGGGTTGCCAAAGGCCAAAAAGCCCCGAGCATATACCCCGTTTTGGCAGTCGGATCGTCACGTGGGACAAAGTAAACAGAAGTTCGGCCTAAAAGTGGTCACTGTGAAATTGGTAGATTGGTAGGTAGAATGGTGGACTTGGGGACCAACTGAAGGTGACGTTAGGCTCCATGTAGCTGTCAGTTCAATTTGGAATTCCTTAACCCTTGGAAGTTAGGACCTTGACCATCCTATAAGAGTGAGACTCAAAATGCAAATTTGTTTGTTGTAATATCAGAACCGATCATACCGTTCTAACCGGTCCCCACGAGAACGAAAGGTTATTCGACCATGGGACAAAGTTGATGATTGGTAAGTCGACGTCATGAAACCAAAATGTGATGGAGATCTTGACACATTTCCAGGTGGAGCACGGAGTACTGTTACAGAATTTCTAGCTTACGGGTCTATCAATTTGAAATGGAAGGACAGTTGAAACCACGGTTGAGTCCCCTTCCAACCTGAAACCACTCCTGACTTCAGGGAGCTGGCCAAAGAAAATGGATTGGTCGAATAAAGGTCCAACTACTTCTGGTCATATCCATACCAGCCCCAGGCTCGCAAGACCGTGGAGGACCATCATCAGCACCGAAAGAAAAAAAAAAAATTGAAAAATGGCACTGCAAGCCGAAAGTAAGATATGACCCACGTTTGCGCATTGAGCAAGAACATGGATAGGTTAGTGTCGATGGAGACGAAGTGGAGACGGGCTGCGCGGTGGACAGCTGAGATCTGGCTGCGGACTCCATGTTGCTGGACGTTTCGCATGGCGCTTAAAGAGAAATGACAAATATTGGAAACAAAAAGAGTAACCAGAAAAGAAAAAAAAATAATAAAAATAAAAATTAAGTCTCGTGTAGATTTGAAAGTCGAGAGATCCTTTTAAACACCTAGCAATGCAATTTTCGTGGAATTTTGTCCAAAACACTCCATGCAGTGGAAAGAATAACATCAAGTAGAGCAAATCACAGGAATGATCCAAGGTAATTGCCAATGCCATAGTTTGTCATATACCCCTTTTGCCTGTTGATTTCCAACCAAACAAAGTCCCGCTTGGTAAAAGCGACCAAAGATAAAAGGGTATCAAAATATAATGTCGGACTAAAGTCTCCGTACCAGACGGCAACGCATCATGTAGTGTGAGCCTAGAGACCTGGAAGGCGAGAAAGGGTGACCAAAAAAAACAAGATGAAAATCAAAGAAAGAAAATGCCAGTCTATCAAGCTCGCCGTATCCTCGACCCCGTGACTCGTAATTGGTAGGGATATGAAGTTCCCCAATCGTAAATTGAATGAAACGCCAACGTTCCGAATGCCGTATACCTTTGAAGGGTAAACATGAAAAAAAAAATGTATAGGCCGTGATCAAACCCGAACCTCCAGGTCCAGGTTCATCGCCATTCTAGTGATGAGGAGAAGGCATGCGCTCCGATCCATCGACATCACTAAAAGGCGACTGTCGTTGAGACTCCGTATCCGCACCACTGCGCATTTGATTCCGCAGCGCAGGAAGCTGCCGTCTCCGAGCATTAATGAACCAGTTACTAATCTGGAACCAAAACGAGAAGTTAGCGAACCACAACCCAATTACCGGTCCATTAGGATGACTGCTCACCTGGCTAATTGAAAGCCCAGTCCTAGTCATAAACATCTGCTTATCCTCTTCACTAGGATATGGATGATCAAGATGCTCATGGAACCAAGCCCTCAGAATGTCAGTGACAGGCTTGGGTAAATTCCCCCGTCTCCGCTTCGTCTTGGGGTCGATTGGATCTCCCATAATCCCGAAGTTCCCCTGGCCATGCCCCATCATCTGCGGCGACATCTGCTCATCCGCGTAGCCAATGGAATGGTGCCCAAACGGCGACTGCGGATGCAAGGTAGGCTGGACAAAGTGCTCGCCGCGCGGATCTGCGGACATGGCTGCTCCAGCCGGCCCGGGCTGGCGGAATTCCTGCGTGACAAAGGGGTCGGAGCGTGGGACTCGCTCGGGAAACCCGTTGCTGGAAGGGTTCAAAGCGCGGCCGGGGATGGAATCCAGGTCGCGGATTGGGGGCAGAATTGGGCTGGGACCGCGGGATGCGGTCTCGGGTAGGTGCATGTGGTGGTCTGCGCTGCGGGAGACTGTATATTCGCGGTGGGAGTCGTAGGGAATTTGGTTGGATGGATTGCCATATGGGATTGAGCGGGGGTCGGCCATCTCGTGGCTTAAGAGTGGGCGGTCTTGTGAGTGGCGAGGAGTGTAGAATGGGGAGGTTGATTCGATTTCATCGTGGAGATGGGCAGGGAGGAGCTGGGAGGTGTTAGATATGGATGTCAAGTAGTCTCAGTGAAAGGGGGTTTGGGGGTTCTATCTCTTACCTCGCGGAATGAGGGGAGGGTTTGATGAGGGTGTCCGGTTGACGATTGGGTTGTATACGAAATAGCCATATTGGTATCTTCGTCTACCTCATGGGACTGTGACATAGACAAGGTGTTGGGGAAAAGACAAGAATGATTGGGTTCGCAACAGTCAGAGGGTTTCACACTGCATAAGACAAGAGAACTATACTGGACGCAGTCAGAATCGACTATCAATTGGGTTGTAGTTCTTAGATAGACCCTCCAGAAAAAAAAAAGGTATCAATGGGGAAGGGATGAGGAGCGAAAGTGTTCAAGGCACCACTCACCAGGAAAGCAGGCTGATTTTACGTTGACATGGTCCCCCAAAAAATGAGAAAGGCCAAGATTATATGCAAGGTTGGGGAATGAGGGCAAAGATGGAAATGCGGTTTCCCAAATAATGCAGGGCCCCGTACATTATTTTCAACTGAAAAAAATGGCCCAAAATCTACATTTAAGTATGTGTATTAAAATAATTAAAAAAAAAAAAAAAGAACCATCCAGCTATTGCACATCCATGGAAAAGCAAGAACAGGGGCTGAAAAATGACGATCGTGGGTTTGGTGGGTACATGAGTCGGAGTACCAGCGCTCCGTGTCTAGGGCATAGCGGAGAAGGCGTAAATCAAGAGAAAGTGCGGGTTCCCTGAGGTTGGCTCTTTGGTTGTCAATGGAATATAAATATAGTCTTAGCGTCAGGATCTATCTCATGAACTCCCCGGCATCATAAAGGTATTTTAGGAGTTCCAGGGGTTTGATTGGATATTTCGGGTGAAAGGAATTTCTCAAAGGATCATTGAAATCAGATTAAAATTTTCCTTTTTTTGGGGGGATTTTTTTTTTAAAAAAAAGTATATGTGGTTCACTAGTGTACGTCAAATTTGGGGATCCTCATGCCAGTACTTATAGGCCAAAGTTTCTATTTTATCCCTTAAAACGAAATCTTCCAAGGTCCTTTGAAACCGAACTGAATTCAGATGGAGCAGGATACTACAAATTGATAGTGTGTATAAACGACCGATTGAAAAGAAAACCCCATTTGGTAAGAACGGTTGGGGAAGAGGAGATGGTAGACAGGAGTAAGGGAGGAATTTCACCTATGTGCCTGAGTCAGGCTAAAACTTAATTACCATGTATTCTGTATTGAATTCCATGTCAAATCAAATCAGATCCACATTGCTTTTTCGTGAGGGATCTGGAGATACTCCAGAAGGAGTAGTTCGTGGCAAAAATGAAGACAGGGAAGTATCATCCACTCCCATGGAAGAGGAAAAGACAACCGGAGGGTGTAGGCCGAAGAGATCAACCAAGCCTCTCTCGTATGGTTTAAAAAAAGCAACCAGAAAAAAAAAAGAGTCCAAGGTGGATCTAGTAGACAGACACCGAGTCGAAGAAAACGATCGCCGCTCCAAGAAGAGCTGTCACTGGTCCCAAAAAGATCGTGCTCCGAGGAGAGCTTAACCCGGATGGTGGGTGCAACAGAAAGAGAGGTTCTGGATCTCCTTTAGACGAATCAGAAACCGCATAGGTGACGCCGCGAATCGATCGCAGATTGCCTAGAGCCTCTCATCGGTGGGCACGGTGATTGATCGACCAAGCCAAAAGGGAGAGGGGCTGGTATTGGTCTCCAGGGATAGATCGTCTAGGGGGTTCTTCAATTTACATCTCCACTTCCTTCGAGAGCTTGTGGCGTCTAGGGCTTTTTTTGGGGGGTTTTATTTTCTGTCTCCGAATGTCAGATCAAGGATCACCCGACGAACCGATGTGAGTTTATTCCTGTTCTCCTCCTATTTTCACATTATGCACTCGTGAGTTGGTGAGCTGGTGGCTGTTGATATGATTGGAGTGAAGATATGCTCGCATATGATATCTCTCAGGTGTGTCGCATTTGAGATATTTCGCTTGGCACTGATCGCAAATGGAGTACGGAGTAATTTGCGCTAACTGGGGTCGTAGGATCATTGCCTCGCGTATCGCGTCCACACGGTGTAAATCGAGAATACGGAGTACTCCGTACTCCGTATTCTGATGTTTCTCAGCTTGACGCAACACATTGCACTAACAGACCCGCTTTAGAAACTAGTCACATTCTGACAATTCAATAATGTGTCATGTCGAGAGATCCCTGGATTAGACGCAAGTTGAGTATGATCCAGCCCAGTGCCAGTCAGCCAATCAAGTCGTAGTAATGGAGTTTCTTTCTTTTTCGATTTTTCAGTGATTGGAGATGTTCCTGGTGAATCCTGTACAATGTGCTCTAAGGAAAAGGGTCAGAATACGATCAGATTGAATACGTTGTCAATCTTGAACACGGAGTCTAGCCCTATATTATCACCCCTATAATAACCCGTCTGACACCCGAGTTTATTTCGAAGTTTAAGAACCGAAATTAGCACCGCAGTCACCTCGGGCCCTAAGGTATGTCGGATGTTCTCTGCCCCCCCCCCCGTATTGCATAAAATTCGATCCACCCATCAAAAAGGAAGATCTCTTCCAATCTGAAATTAAAACAGAGAATTAATTATTAATTGCCGAAAATGGAGTCAGCCTCGGAGCTTTGGATCTCCCGAGACTGAATTTTGATTCGCAAGATTTGTCTTGCACAATTTAAGCTCTGGGAGACCCGAATAAGTAGAAACTGGAGTCCCTCAAATTCTCTCCTCATTGGGCCCCAATAGCGAACAGAGCGCCGTAGAGGTGATCATCAAATGAGTGTCTTTCTGGGTCTTCAACCTGATTAGCTAAGTGAATCGTTTTGGGGTCTCAGCTGAAACTCGGAATAATCGGAACGTCCAGGTTTCATCAAAATTCTCAATTCGAGTCCTCACAAGCTAACAAAGAGAAAAAAAGGAATAGAAAGGAATTGAAATCACAATCGTCCTGCCATGTTCATGGGCCCCATCCACGAGTTCAGAGATCGTGCATGAAGGAATGCAGATCATCGGATCTCGCAGGCAACCAGGTATTGGGAAAATGACTGGTCCAAAATGCGGGTAATTGGTCCTCTCAAAACTCTGCCATTAAAAGGGGAATTTGGAGAGGGGGGACACATAGTTTTGGCCTCTTGCATACACTTTTAGACCCGTAGACCCTAGCGTCGGAGGAATTGCTCCAGATCGGTGGAAACACATTCCTGGTCTATGGATGCAGTAATTCATCATTTCCGTTTCCCGGTTCTTGGGTCAACCAGGGATTTTCCTGGTCTAATTCATTTGGTTATTTAACAATTTAAGTAATGAACTATTTACAGATTTTAATTTTCGAAATGTTTGGGGGGAATCTTAGAGATCTTTGTTGATCCAATTTTGCGTGTCCAACCTAATTTTTACGCAGTCTGACATGTGAGCTTCGATTCCATAGAGACTCAATCACGAAGAATTCCTTCTAGAATCACGTCTCTCTTTTATGAACGGTCAAAAGAAGGGCCTACTCCTCTTTTCTTCTTTCCATCTGCGATTTGAGATGGGAGTAAAATTACTTGTGAGGTCCATAGCGGTAAACTAGATGGGTTCTAGTGCTCCATAGCCTATAGTAACACAACAATGCTACCTAAAAGCATCTCAAAAGAACTTTCTGCATAAAGCCAACCCTATCTTACATATCGTTCTCGTTAGTAGGTGCATATTCCTCTGGCCTGTACTTGGTTAAGATCTGTACAATCCGAATGATTGCTAATTTGGCTGCCTAAAACAACATAGACTCGTGTCACGGTAGGAATGTTCATGCACGATTCAGGTGTGCCAAGGGTATAGTTCGTGACAAGGCCACCAATCCCTCACCGTCATGCGAGGTGACATGCAAGACTTTTTTTTTTTTTCTATGGGTCCAGTCCATCCTTTTTGGGGTTTAGATGGGGCCATGCCCTTTTTAATGACGTCGATGTCAGACGTCTCTTTCTTGAACGGGTAATGCAGTCAGGTAGGGTCCAGAAGTAGAATTCAGATCCCCCAGGGATTGATTTGACTTGTTGGAAGGTGAAAGACGTAGCAACAGACGGGAGCTCGGGTGATGGATCGGTGGAGTATGCATTAGTGCCTGACTGGGTGCTCGAGACCGTGTCGATTAGTATTATGTTTCTTTGTCTTCTTTCTGCTCGGCTAAAGTTTGAGCCTAGATCTCGTCATATTGCTCGTTTAGGAAAGACTTCGATGCCATGTGAGATGTCAGAAAGATCACTTCCTCCTACTTCTTAGTGCAATATTATAGGTGACACGGGCAACCCATATGTCCCCGTCGTGAATAGCACTCGCTCCATTTTTGAACCAGAAGGCCTTTGATGAGTGCATAATAACGAGGAAGACGGAACGGATGGATCACAGGTGCTAAGCAAGTCACCCAAACTTGAAGAAAGTTTTGAGCATCTGTTTGAAATGTATATGCAATGGTCCCAACTCTGGAGACTCTTTGAGAGAGATGTAGTAAACGGGCCAGCTGTCAATTTACGGGCCAAATGATGCGAGGGCGAAATAAATAAGTTCTCGTGCTTGCATGCCTGGATCGTTTCCAGTCTACGGGAAGCACGAATGTGCAAGGTTGCGGCGTTGCATCCATACTTGTCAGAGTGGTGAGGTTCTTCCCAGCAACTCTCGTTGCGTTGACTGTATCACCAAGGATGCTGCCATGATCGTAGTTGGATGCGGCAGACTCTCTTTGATCTTTCCGACATCGCAAAATCAGGGCCGAAGAAAGCCGAAAGCCATACGAATTGGACCCCGTCAAATGGATCGCTGCAGGAACCTCGGAAGGTGGTCTTAGCTTCCAATATCTTTCTTCCTGTGCCTGTAACTGGTTTCCTTTCGGGTATTGCTTCCACAGTTGTAGAACGTCTCTCCATCTCGCCATGGGAGAGAAATCTCTAGCCCGCGGCGTGTGATACAGCGTACCGTTGGCGAGATATTGCCCAGCTTTGTTTCTTCACCTGCCAGTAGTTGGATGCAATACTTGTACCTCGGCAATATACATAACAAGCAACTGAATTTCTACCCCGTGATCCTGTGCTCGGCGTAGAAACGGCCAACAAAAAGCACGGTTGGACCTCTCACCCGGAGCAAGCGCCACCTGATTTCAGTAACGTAACTATGGACATTTTCCCCTTCCGTCTATGGCTATGACCCTTGGTAGAGAGCAATGGGAGTATTTGCACTTATTCTTAACGCTCGATACTCATTGGTTTAGCGCATGTGTTGAGGGGCTTTCGGATCCCACTCGACTCGAAATTTCTTTAAGCCTATCCCAGAGTTCTTGACCTTCTTGTACTGTGATATCGGCACCGAAGAGGAGGTCTGGACGAGGAAGCACCGGATGTTGGAGTCAAAATGTTTGCAGAAATTGTGATGGGGAGGAGGTCTAGGTTCAATTCATTTGTGATATTTTTGACAGTGAGTTGTTCGGGAAGAAAGGTGTATGAGAAAAACAACTCTTTTTGCCCAGATTCAATTTTTGTTCTATCTCGCCAACCAAGGGCCTACAGGCTCTCAAAATTAGTTCAAATTCTTTCTAACTTCCGGCTCTATCTTTTGATCCTATTTTATAGGAATTGAAGGATGGCTGTCGCCGGTGGTGGAAGAAAACCAAATTCGCCCCCTGAAACAGAGTTTTCAAAGGCACCCCCCAAGAAACCACGGAACCACTTTAGTACCATGGAGGAGCTCGCTCAGAGTGCTAGAGAGGTGCTGAACACAATGGAAAATGACGGAAGAGGTGAGATATATATTATCAACTTTGTGAAATCCGTCGAGCAATACGCACTGAACTCCCTGAAGGGGGACAAACCGCAGGTTCAGGTCATGGAAAAGGTGCAACAGGCACTCAACCGACTCGACCAGCGTATGGATAGCATCGAAAAAGCTACGACGGCGATCAAAGCAACAGCAACGACACCGTCCACACAAACAAGCAATTCGAACGACTCGGCAGCCTTCTGGGCACGGCTCCAGAAATGGGGACAAGGGACCGGCTCCGGCCCCCCCCCATCTCTCCCGACAAGCAATGGATCATCCTCGATCGGAGTTTCGCCAGCTGAGCTCCGCGAAGATCGAGAGATTATCGTCAAGATTCGTGACAGCGACACCCGCGAAACCCTCCGCCGGCGGACACCAAGGGAGATCGTCGAGCAGGCTGAGAGGACACGGGAGCAAGCCGCCCGGAGGAAAGCCAGTGCCCCCCTTGGTGGTGGCTGCCACTTCTTAGCGGCGAAGGTTCTCCCCTCTGGGGATGTGAAGATGACGGCGAATAGCGCTTCCGGTGCGGAGTTGCTACGAAAGCATGCTGACGGCTGGTTGAAATCATTCGGCCCAGCAGCACATGTTAGGAAGCCGACATGGGGGGTAGTAGCGCGCGGTATCGATACGAAGACGATGCTGTTGACACAGGAGTCGATGGCGGGGATGGCGAAGGAGCTGGTACGCCAAAACAGCCACTCATGGGGTGATACCCAGGTTGAAATCCTCCACCTTGGCTGGCTAGTAAAACCTGGCAAGCGTCGTGAAGGCTCTATCATCATTGAATTCACCGACCCGGTGGTTGCAAACCAGGCGATCACGCAGGGTACGCTCTGGCAGCACCAAGTGCACCAGACTACCCGCTTCTGCCGAGAAGGCCGTTCGAAATTATGCCTGAAATGTCAGAAACCAGGACATGTACACTCACAGTGTCTAAACGAATACCAGTGCGGCCACTGTGCGAAGCAACACCCGACCTGGGAGTGTGCTAAGCAAGGGGACGTCGAAGTGAAATGCGCCAATTGTGGCGGAGGCCATAGGCCAACGAGCGACGCATGCGAAGTAAGAACAGCAGCGAAAGAAGGGGCAAGACTAGCACTGGCTAACAGCCCTCTATTCCATCGTGTGCCACTCCACTTCCGGCAAAGGGAGACTACGAAGGGTAGTACCACTACCTCCCAGTCCCAACAGGGACTCGATACCCCAATCCACGCGCCGCAGCAAACTGCACAGCGCACGACGATATATCGGGCAGCACCTACATCGAATCGGACGGTGATCGCATCGCATCCGACAGAGAACGCACCTCATCCGACAGAGAACGCATCGCATCCGACAAAAGAAATTCGGAGGATGTATACAAAGGTTGGGGTGGAGAAGCCCCAACGAAGAAAGGAGCCCAGCCATGTGATGCGAACTAGATCGAGAACGTCGGAGGATGACGATCTACCTATCATACCAGAGGAGCTCGCTGAAACTGCCTCAGCAGTAAGCCAGTCGGCTCGCTCTTTGAGGTCACAGAACCAAGAGACTATGCAGTTCATGACAGATCCGGAGAAACAGCTCCAGACGTCATATAAGAAGAGGAGGATGACAGCACCAGCTGATGATATGGCGGAGGACTACGTTATGGATGAACAACCCCGAACGACTCGGCGATACCAACTGGTACGACACAAAGTTGCTGAAATCGACGAAGATGCGGAAGAGGAGTTCCATGATGCGTCGGAGCACAGTGATGATCCAGGAACAGACACCAACAACACCACCACATCTCAATGAATTACTTCCAAATAATTCAATACAATGCACACAACGCCCATCCAGTCATGGCCTCATTTCTGTCAGACAAAGCAGTCCAGAAAGCGGATGTGATTGCGGTTCAGGAACCCTGGATCAACTCTCAATCAACAACAACCCACTACCCAAACAAGGCCACCCACCAACTAGTCTTCCCGAAGGAGTTGGAAGGTGAACGAGCCAGGGTCTGTCTGTTCGTGTCGAAACGGATCGATCCAGGTTCCTGGTCATGCAAGACGGTGTCGAAAGGATACCAGCTGCTGAAACTGCGGAGGAACCATCTAGATGGGTGGACAGACCTCTTTATGCATAACATATATAACAACGACGATGGTGAAACGGTGGAAAAGCTCAATAGAGAGCTTGCCCAGAGACCATACGCAGAACATATCCTGATCGGGGACATGAACCTACACCACCCAACGTGGAGTGGAATAGGTTCCAAAGCGAAAGCGACCGCAGCAGCAGAGAGACTTTTAGATATCGCGGGGATTCATAATCTGTCACTGACGACAGAGACTGGATCACCGACATGGCGAAGAAACGAGCAGGCATCGGTCCTAGATCTCACCTTTGTCAGTAACACACTAGCAGAGAGGGTGGTTGAATGCCAGGTCGGTACCGATCATGGGTCGGATCACTACCCAGTAGTGACAACAATCGACATCGATACCCCGCCATACGAACCACCAAAGAGGAGAAACTGGAAGGCCACAGACGACAAGAAGCTGATAGAATTCATCGAGCGACAACTCACCAACACCACCACCAACACGAATAATACCACCACCACCAATACCACCACCAACCCCCAAAACCTCACAACAGCCGACGATGTGGAGGCTGAGTGCCAAGCATTCATCCAAATCATCAACGACGCAGTCGATATCTCTACACCATGGGCGATCCCTTCGCAGTGGGCAAATCCCAGCTTCACACCAGAGTGTCAGGAAGCAGTCAAAGAAGTTCGACAGCTCCGCCGTCGACACGAACGGACAGGGGACCCTTACGACAAAGAGCTATACAAAGCAGCACGAAACCGGAAGACCCGGCTGATCAAGATCGCGCTCCGTCGATACCACCGCCGTAAGGTACAGGAGGTTATCGAGGAGGGTCCTGGCGGTATGTGGAGGATGAGCAAATGGGCAAGAAATCGGCAGGGGGCATATGACCAGGGGGTCACGCCGTCAATCAAGATACCAGGGGGACTAGCCGAGACAGTCGAAGAGAAAGCAGCTGCTTTCCAGCAAGCTTTCTTCCCAGTACCGCCACCGGCAGATCTCTCTGACATCGATTCGAAGGTGATCAACCATGATCCGACGGAGATCAATCGAGGGCCAATCCGCTTCCCAGAGATCACACACCAAGAGATCAAACAGGCAGTCAAAGCATCGCCACCAGACAAAGCGCCAGGAGAGGACGGCCTTCCGAACTCCCTATGGCATAAGCTTATTGAGATACCGACAGTACTCGACACCATCTCTCGAATTTACAACGCGTGCATACGGCTTGGTACCAACCCAACACACTTCCAGAAATCGATTACAGTGGTACTACGTAAGGCTGGTAAGCGTGACTACCAGCTTGCGAAGTCATACCGGCCAGTTGCGCTTCTTAATACACTCGGCAAGTTCCTCGAGGCAGTGGTTGCCCGACGAATTAGCTACGCAGTGGAAACATACAAATTGCTTCCGGATACCCATTTCGGCGGGAGGAAGGGAATCTCAGTCGACCATGCTATCCAGTCGATCATCGGCCGGATACGAAGAGCTTGGGGGAAAGGCAAGATAGCAAGCATGCTACTACTTGATGTATCCGGAGCGTACGATAACGTTTCTCACGAAAGGTTACTCTACAACCTCCGCAAAAGGGGACTCGGTCAGCTCGCACCTTGGGTGAAAGCATTCCTTACATCCCGAAGTACTAGAATCCGTATACCAGAAGGGGTGTCAGAGAGTATCCCAACACCAACTGGTATCCCACAGGGGTCACCTCTCTCTCCAATCCTTTACCTAATCTACAATGCAGATCTGGTAGAGGGCTGTGAGGGTGTGAAGACAAGTGGATGGGTAGACGACGTTGCCTTCATTGTCATCGGGAAGGATGAGCATGAAACCATCTCAAAGCTGCAAAAGGCATGCCAATATGCCGACGCCTGGGCAGCTAGGCATGCCTCGGTGTTCGATCCTAAGAAGTATGCCCTTATCCACTTCGTTAACCCGGAATCTGGGGGGGAAGAGCACACACCACTAGTACTGCAGGGCACCACAGTACAGGCCACCACAACAGCGGAGCGGTACCTCGGGGTCTGGCTAGACCCAGGGTTAACTTTCCAGCACCACCGGCAGCAAATGCTTGCTAAGGCCGGCGTCAGTTTACAAGCACTAAGAGGACTGACTGGCTCCACATGGGGAGCATCTCTCTCCGCTATGCGTGCTATCTACCAAGCAGTGATGATCCCACAGATGCTCTTCGGAGCAGCTGCCTGGCACTCACCGCTGACCAGCACACTAAGAGAACGAAGCTACGTGAAACAATTTGCAAACATCCAGTCAAGGGCAGCCTGTTTAATGAGCGGTGCCTTCAAAACAACTGCTAGGGAGGCACTGGATATTGAACTGCATTTGCTACCTATGCAGCAGCAGCTTGACCGGCTAGTCCAGTTGGCTGCTATTCGTATACGTACAGGCCCGGCATACGCAGTGCCGAAAACAATGCTAGTGGAGAGAGGACACATGCAAAAGCAAAGGGGGGGGTATACACCGATGGAGGCCCAAACCTGGAAGAAGGGTGGCTGCCTCACTACACCCTTGGGGCCATTGGCGAGTACTTGGGAGAGCAGGAAGGCATACATCCAGGCACCATGGACCAAGCCACCAAGGGTATACATTGAGGAGAGAGAGCGAGCAATAAACACACACAAGCGAACCACCGAACAACTCTATGCACCAGCAAGGCTCTATACCGATGGGAGCGGGTATCAAGGCGGCATTGGGGCCGCAGTGTACCCGGCATACCCATACAGGCGGAATGAAGCCAGGCTGTGTAATATGGGGACCGACGACGACGCCACTGTGTACGCTGCCGAGCTACGTGCTATCGAGATGGCATTGGAAGTCATCAAAGAAAGGTTCAATGATGACAACGAATGGCGGGACTGTCTGGCTAAGAGTGGAGTGGTCATCTTTACAGATAACCAGGCGACGCTCAGAGCCATCCAAAACCCACGAATGCCATCTGGCCAGGTATATCTTGAAGGATGTCTCCGGCTGTTGGAATGGTGCAATGATAAAATCCAGGTGGAACTACGCTGGGTCCCCGCACATGAAGGCATTCCGGGGAATGAGGCTGCAGACATGTATGCAAAAGAAGCAGCTACCACCACCGAGACCAACATTCATGATACCAATGCCAATGCCAACACCAATGCCAACACCAATGACAACACCAATGTCAACACCAATGTCAACCACAACCGATCTATCCGGCTTGCCGCCGCAGCGAGCAAGAGTGTGAAGCGAGAATCGACGATCGCGTGGGAGAAGGCATGGACAAAGGGAGGATCAAAGAGGACAGCGAGGAGGACGAGGAGGATGATCGAGGTGCCAAGCAAGTCAAATTTGACTTATTGGAAGGGCCTGCGGAAAGCGACAACATCAGTTTTGATCCAACTCCGCACAGGTATCATCGGACTTGCTGAATATCTGTCCAAAATCAAGCGAAGCGACTCACCGCGCTGTCAATGTGACCTGGGAAACCAGAGTGTGAAGCATGTCTTGCTGGAGTGCCCGCTTCTGAAGGAACTGCGGTCGGAGATGGTGGAGGAATTGTTTATGGAGGGGGTGTCGACAACGCTTGGAGAACAAGCAATGTTGACAGAAGTGAAGGCAGCGCCGATCGTGGCGAAGTTCATGATCGCATCGGGACTCTTGGGACAGTTTCAGTCAGTGGACTCGGTCGCCATGGGTAAGGAGCAGGGGGAGGAGGATTCAAAACCGAAACCAACCCAAGACACTGCGAATGTTGGAGAAACAGGGAACACATCACAGTGGCCGGGCGCCAGGTCCGCCGAGGTCACCTCACACCAACGCACATGGAGAACAACGCACGCTGCCGATGAAGACGAAGAAGCATGGCGCCATGACCCGAACCTATTCGTGTTCGACCTGCCGGAGTGATGCAGCAAGTAGACCTGGCAGTCCTGGGGATACAGGGACTCGGTGACTCGGGGAGCTGGATGAAGAAGTGGAGGTAGAGAAGTGAAGAAGTGGAAGGTGCATTGCAGAGAAAGAAGGGGACACTCTGCGCCCGCGGGGACTACGGGAAACCATCTACACCGGGCAGATGGATTGACTTTCTTTACATTTCTTTTGTCTTGTTTGCATTACGCCGGCCGGTTTGTGGCCTTACTTTTCAGGTGGCAGGACCTCGAGAAATCGAGTCCTGCTCACAGGGTGGATCTGCATACTGGGAATGCACCACCATTTATCGTCGGGAGCGGGCTCTGGGACGCAACCCCCGCATAGCAGCATGTATGTAAAGCGAGCTAAATCGGGTCAATGAATTCATCATCATCATCATCATCATCAAGGTGTATGATATAAGAACGGTAACTTGTTTGAAGAATATTTGGTAGATATCCACCGTCCCTCGACTGCCTTATACATTCGTGACGAAGGAACGAAGACATCCAGTGAAAGCTTATCGAAGTCGATGAAAGGCCGAAATTATTTTAACATCATGGTTGGCCAAATTGAACGCTGTTTTCTGATTCTAGAAGATACCATTACATCACAGATATTGGAGCACATTGCACGAAGGAAAAAAAAAACTGTTCAGGTCGATTGAGTGTTAGTAAATGGTATTCCGCCAACTCGAAAATTCTTAGATGGTCTCACAGGAACACCTCTATCAAGTCTTTGATCCGCACAAGGTAATCAACCATATGCTGACACAATAACGAGGGTGCTGGACAACATATTGACGAAGCTCAATGATACTCCTACTGTGGCAAGGATCAAGACATCACTCTCACCAGGAGCCACTGGGTCGTGCAGCCTGCTCTCTACGCTGGTGACCGATGTATCGATTTGGGAGCGCCGTTGATTCTAAGTATAACGCTCGCATAAAACTAGAAAAGCCATGTTGTCGGTGATTGGGATCAGACCTGACAGAAGTGTTGCTAATGGAACTCGCCATTCTTGCGTCTAGACCTTGGCTGTGGAATGTCACTAATAAGTATGCAAGGCTAGAGGTAGATAGAGGGAAGAGAGTGAGACAAGCCCCTCAAACCGGTTAACCAATTATTCAGTTATCTGACATCCTAGTACACTGGCCTATACTATCGGGCATCAAAGCCATATCATTGTCTGACCAGGCCGGACAGCTTGTCTAGCTAGAGATTGTAGAGCTAGATAGAAATCGCCGAGGTTTCCGTTCTAACAAAGACAGATGAGATCTTTTACTTTTCACCTAGATCGATATTCCATCTTCTTACTATCTTTTTCAGTTATCCATTCAATTTTACTCCAAAGTTTTTTTTTCTCACTACGTCTTGGCCCTGAAGCCTGACTCAGAAATGAGGACTTGTGAAACGGCCCCCACGGGGCTCGATCCTCTAATTATTTCCCCCTACTCGACAGAAAAAAAACACACAGAGGAACTTCATTCGTTTTGCAATCAAATATCCCAAATTTGTGCTTGGCACAATCATCAATCATGCCCCCGGGATGGTCCAGCTCTGATCAAGTGCCTTACACATGTCCCTTGATAACTAAAATAATAAGATAGACTCACTCTTTGTTGGCTGCATGGCCAGGTAATTAGCCTGGCAGGATCTCAGCTCATTTGCTGGGCTGAGGTTCTGCGGGGACCCCAAGGTAGTTGGGGGCGATGCGGCTTTAAAAGAGAACCTTTCCCACTTTTTTTTCTTTCTCACTCTCTTATTTCCGGTATTTCTACTCATCAACTACCTAAATACCTTAAGTCTAACACTAAAAAAAAGAAATTCATAATGCGTTTCACTTGGTTTCTTACCTCGGCACTAGCCGCCATCGTCACCGCGGAAGAATCAACCATAATCAACTATTTCGGCGGTGGAATGCAATGGGCTCATGAAATTCAACTCCACCCATGGACTAGCACAGCTGCCAGCGTAGCTGGGATCAATGCCATTGCCACAACCTACGAAATCAAATGCCTGAGCGATGCGCCCAAGTCTGATTGCGAGATCGCTACGCCCTGGACCATGATCCAGGGCCCCAAAACATACAGCCTCACGGGTGTGTATACCGTGTCGGGATCAGGAACGGTCAATGCTGTGACTGGAACCCAAAAATTTGATTGCACGTTTGCCAAGGCCACCGAGTCTCCTTCCTGTTCGTTCAGCGCAAAGGCCACCGGCACCACTGCAGGTGTTTCGTACTCTACCTCCACTTCCACCTCCACCAAAAACCTGCCGACCAAGTCCTACACCTCCTACGGAATCGATGTCACAGGGGGACTAGCTTCTTTCACTGCCAGTCAAGCAACTCATACTCCCAATGGAGGAGCTGCCATGGTTACTGCTGCGCCAATGGGGGCGGTTGCTGTCGTGGCGATTGCTGCTATGCTCTAGGGTTTTTCATGTTGAGCATTTGCATTTACAATTTTTCCCCCCCCCTCAAAGTTGACTGGAGAAAGTTTTGATAAAATCCTCAAGTACACCATCAATTGCAAATTGCACATTGCACATCGTCATTTTTCGTTTGCTTTTGGTTCTAGCCTTGAGGGTAGATTTGACTCGATCGTCTCGACAACAGTAGCATTTTCCCCTTTTAATGGAGGATAGATAGATGAAGGAATAAAGATTGTTGTTTCACCTGATCCCTTTCTGAGCGAAGTACAGGCGAACACTCTCGTGCTGATAAATTATTGTGCGTTGCACCATGACGGTTTCATGTTTCTAACGGTGTACTTTGCTGGTAGGCTCTCTGCGCTATCAAAAACAAGCCAATCTTTCAGTGATGCAGGGCGTATGACTGATTTATGGGGACCCCGAAGACACGATTAAAACCCAGCCTGTAGACAAATTGTAGATACTCCGTCGCTTGGTAGGGGCATTGACGACATCAATCTGCAGACAAGTGATACGACAAAGTTGAGCCACCGTTGCCAACTCCAGAACTAGCTCGGTCAGGAAGAGGCTAGAAAACTGAAAATTGGAGTTCGCATTCACTGTGACTTGCTCTAGGTGGGTTGTTGCGATTAAAGAATTCGGACTTCTACATCTCGTCTGTGTCTTTCCCCACAGTGTCAACATAAACGGGACCGATAGAGATAAGGTAAAAGCTGAATATCAAGTATTCTCAGCGGATAAAATCTGGGTAGGCGTAGATGGTAGGTGGGTTTAAGTAGGAGAAGGATGGGAGGTTCAGAGGGCCAATTAAGGATGGCCAGAACAATAAGAAGAAAATGAAAGGTCAACGAAAGAATCGTTTTGTTTTATTCTTCCAAATGAACTAGAGTGGTATTTCGGGGACTATTGTGTCTGTTCTGTGATTTAGACTAGGATTTAAGACCCCCGTGAAGTACCTAAGATCCATGTCAAGACTAAGCAAACAGACCATGGTAATGCCGGGACAGGATATGTCGAATTTGGCAAGACGGAGAATCAGGTAGAAACCAAGATTGATTTATGCATGTTCAACTCGAGCCGGAGGAAATGTAACAACCCACAAACCAGAGGAACAAGAACCGGGTAACCAAGAAAGATGGCCAAAGAAGAAGAAAGGTAAAAAGAGGACATAAATTAAACCCGCTAAAAAAAACATGAATCAGACATAAGAGCGAAAAGATGGAAGGCCAGTCGACGACCTGGTCGAGTGTGTCTAGCCATGAGCTCGAAGTGCAAGAATAACTGCAAAGCTTTTGCAGATGCGAGCAGTATGGTATATATGTACAGATAAAGGAACAATGGTTTCTTTTGCACATGATTATAATGAGCATTTAGCCATCAAGGTACAATGTGCCAAAAGCAACCACTTGATATCGAAGTGATCACCAAGTTTCCTAAAACACTGTCAGCATAGCTCCCCCCCTCCCCCCCCAAAAAACAAACACATCAAACTTACAGCAATATACTGTCCAGCCTCCTTCTTCCGCTGCCAGAACATGTTGGCCTCCTGGGCATTGAGATTACCCTTTGCCATAGCAACCTCAATTAGAGCAGCCTCAACACCCTCACCCATACCCTTACCTGAGCCACAAACAAAGACACGACCATCAAGAGAGTTGATAACAAACCAAACAAGATCAGCCTGATGTCTAACCTCTTCCTGCACATAGCGACTTTCGCCCCTACGGCTTTGCACAACAGTGCGCACCTTACCCTCATGCACGCCCCACTCGCCCGAATAAAGCTCGTCGAGCAGCGAGTCGCGCACACCTTGCAGCACCCATACCTTGTTGGCGCAGTTGGCCGACTGGAGACGGCGTTGCACAAAGCCACGGAAAGGCGCGATGCCAACTCCAGCGCCGATGAGCAGCATCGGGCCGTCAGAGGCAAAGCGCGTCGCGAGCGGGTTCGCCATCAGTCCTCGGAACATGGGTACGTGGAGATCGAGTTTCTCGCCGGAAGCTTCCGCCGCAATCGCTCGCCGCGCGAGGGACTCCAGGTACCCGGAGCTAACGCCTGTGCGGGACCCGCCGCGCCAGTCATCGGATTCGGCGACTGTGACCGCGACCTCGATTAAGCGTCGGCATTCAGTGCCTTTGTATCGGCAAGAAATTTGGGGATCTTGGGAGAGGGAGTAGAAACGGGGCATGAGGGTGTTGAGGACAGAGAGGAGGTGGTCAAGGGGTGGTTGAGAGCTTGCGAAGGCGGTTAGGAGTTGCGTGAGGGAGACGAAGGAGCTTGTGCGTAGGTCACAGAAGGCGCCTTGGCCTTGGGCTGAGGAGAGGTATTCGAGGATTTTCTTCTCATTTGGCTCGCTTGTGTACTCGGCGAGGAGGCGGAAGAGTGGCTTTGTTGGGGCGTAACTCTGGATGTCAGAGCACCAGCTGAGGACTTCGCGGCGGGTAGTGATGAGTTCGCGGGGCTTGTCGTCGCCCCAGATTGTCGGCCAGCGGCCTTTAGTTGTGCGCATGAGAATTTTCTTGTCACGCATGGACTTTGGTATACCTAGGAGGTTGAGGACCTCTTCGACTTCGGAGTCCTTGTTTTTGGGACATACGCCGATTGCACCACCGACTACGAAGTCAACCATCCCGCTTTCGGCAGGGTAGTTGGTGACGTCGATATCAAAGTGGTAGGTACGCTTCTCGGCACCGGGCCCTGTCAACTCACGGGCATGGAACAGAGGCGCACGGTAGACCTGGTAAGGTGGGTGCGGCTGCACGAATTCCGGTGGGTGGTCTGCAGGGCCAAAGGTCATATCGGCCGCCGATGCGGGGGTGGGCTTGAACGAAACGGTCTTCTCTGGGAGAGGGGCAATGTTGGAAAGTTCGCTGTTCATGGTGAGGAGATCAAGGTTTAACTTAAGGCTATCGAAAGCCTTGTTGCCGACGGGTGCAATAATTGAATTGAAGCCTAAAATCGGTCCATCGACAGGGCGCAATGCCTGTCCCCGGCAACAACCCCCACCGCAACAGAGAGTTTGAAGCTTCTGGGTGCCTGCTGTGCCCACATTCTCCAAAACCCTTTGCAAATCATCCGCATTCTGTGAAATCAGGACAGTTGATGCTCGTCGCCGTTGCCGACCACCGTCGACCTTTTCCGCTCCATTCTCTTCCTCGGATTGGACCTCGGTGGATGGCGTCAGAGGGGTACTGGGAGAATTCAAGCCGCTCGATATAGTGCTCTGGGAGGAGCCCGAGGATATGACATTGAACTGGGTGTCGGTGATTGAGAGCGAACGCACACCACGAGGCTCTTCCGGAATTGGGTTATCGGGGTGGGAGGTCGAGGACACCGGGATTTCTTGATAAGTGCCTCTGCGGGGGCGGGACCCCGTCGAAGCGAAAGTCGCCGACGGCATGATGGATTGAACGGCGTGAACTAAGTTAATGGGGTTAAATTGTGAGTCTCAACGAATTGGATTAAACCCGAGTATTCTCTGCATACCCATGAGGGAATTTGGAGGAAAGTTGCGAGCCTCCGAAAAGTTGCACAAAAATCGGCGCAACGAGGAATGCCGTATATGAGTCAAGACGGGATACTTTAAAGGACGTAGCAGAGCCCCCTTTTTTTGCTTGCTATGAGTCGAGCATGGAAAATAGAAGAGTGGGATGAGGGAGGAGGGCGTGGACCCGAAGAATGGTCGGGACGATGGTTCCGTACAGAGAATCGGAAAAGCGAAAATGACGGTATGGGAATGAGAAATACAGGGTCTCCCAGCGTTGAAGAGCGGAAACAGAACAGGAAATATCAGATTCGCCACATTCTTCGTCACCGGCTATGTTTCACGGTTGGTTCCGGCATTTATGTTTTAAATTATAAGATCTGGAATATGGGATATCAACTAATTTTTGATCTTGCATGTCAGCAGTAATAAGGACTCGATTACTGGACATGGCGTTGACTCCAATTGGGGTCATCGTATCCATCCAGATCGACGGTGCGTACTCCGTGGTGAACTTGTAAATTACTTGTATTCGGTGGCGTAGGAATCAGTCGACGAAGGTCCCGGTCGGCTGTAAACCGGAATGACCACACTAAGATGTCAGATGATTGGAATTTAACCTATTTCCTATAACCTGTAACTTACGTTAACAGGGGTTCTACCGGGAAAAATGAAAGTGCAATTGGAGAGAAAAATGCATGTTCCGGGGTGGGCTGATGGAGAAATGTTGGAACACTTGTAATGTACAAAACATGGCAATACCATACACATTACCTCGGTTATCAGATCAATCAGATAGCAAACGGCGGGTTTGTCAGCCTGTTTGAGCAATCAATCCTATCTGATAACCACCGCTGTACAACTCCACCATGTTTTACCCCAAGAGCAATCCTGGAAAGGGGTGACCTGTACTCCATATTGTAAATAAAATCCCCTGACCCCAAGCCTCAAGCCACTATTCTTGCATAACACAAAATTGATCTATCTCTGTACGAATTCTCCACTTTCCGACCAGTCGGACCTAAATTTGTGAATGTTGGCCCATCATACCTACGTCCTCAACCCTCGGTAAAGCTATTTTCCATACTGTCCAAAGTGGGGATGCCAGGCCAAGATCAGTCGGTGGGTCAGGTTAAATGAGCTAGGGATGTTCTTGAAAAACAGTAAAGAAGATCATCTCTGGAGCTTTCAGCCTGAAAGATTCACTGGTGGGCCGATTAGTGTTTCAATAATCACCTATAGCCTGAAACTACTCCATGCCGATATCGCGAGCTCACTCCTCTCCACATTAACTCATCTCCGGAACTTTTGGTGTGTCATAAGTCCCTGTCCTATGTAATAATGGTGGTGCGTGTTAGCTGTTGCGTTGATCCACTTGGTGTTCGTTGTCACGTCGGGTAAGAAGGCTGGGGTTTAAATACCGAGCAGCCCTGAAGGTTATAAAGCCTTTTTAATTTCAAGGAGTAGAACGGTTAGGAGGGCTAACGGGTTCCATCTGATAACTTAATTTTAATGCCGATGGCTGAAGGGCCGAGCCCTTCCTTGCCCTTGGAAGTATCCGAGACATCTTAATCGATTGACCATCATCACAAATTAGGGTGGGTGCCACGTCAGTATTGCACGAGTCTATTTAGATAAGGCGAATTCAAAAAAAAGATGTTCCGTAACAATAACAGCAAACTCTCAAGATCGTAGCTATGTACGGAGTACATCGCGTCATCAAATCCAAATAGACATCTCATCCATCAGCCAAACATATACAGCCAAAATAACGGAAACAGGAACAACAAGGTACACCTTCAATCCAATCGAACACAATCTCAACTATTTTCATTCCTCTGAACCAAAGCCACAGGCGAGATAAAATGATTTTTCCCCCGAACCAAATAATAAAACGTCGCAGATCCAACAATACCAACATACATCGCCACGCTCCAGTTCATCGTTTCAACTGCTACTTCCGTCGTCAGGGGAAAGAATGCAAAGACATAAACTGGACAGAGGAACGCCAATGCCCCAATATTCACGGCCATGCCAAATTTTCCAAGAGACCACCGGTGGGATGGGAGCGGCTCGCCCCGAACCCGTTTTAAGAATACGCAACCGATCGAGATGATATACGCGGACAACAGGGATGTAATGGTGAGGGAAATGACAGCATTCAGAGCAACCTCCGATCCGATGTTTATCATCGACAACAGCACAGTGAGGATCAGAGACACCATCACGGAATTGAGTGGAATGTTCCAGCCTGGCGTGACCTAGTGGTTACATGTTGATAATAATAATAATAATAATAATAATAGTAATAATAATTATAGATATCACAGGCCCAGAACACGGAAAAGACATGGCTTACATATGCAAAAAAGGGCGAAAAGGGCAGCCCTTCGTCCCGGGCAAACGACCAGAGCTGGCGCGATGCCGTTGCAACTTCGGTGATTGTGCTGGCAGTGAGTGTTACCACCAGCACTGCCGTCATGGCGTTTGTCGCGGCAAAGCTGCCAGTAGTGTTGTAGAAGATCTTAATAAACGGGAATCTCGTTGGCGTGCCAAGGACTGCGTTGACCTCGCCTAGTGTGAAGCATAGCGTGACCAGCATGATAAATCCCAACACGCCGTTGATGGCGACGGAAGTCATCATCACCTTTGGGAGAGTCTCTGATGCGTCTTTGATTTCTTCGGCTTTTGGAGGTCAGCACATTATACCAGGTCTGAGGTCGTTCATAGAGTTCGCTCTTACACATATGAACCGAGCAATCATAACCAAGCATGGATGTTATGGTAGTATATAAGCCGACTAGTGTTGCCGTCCCAGGGCTAGCCCAACCGCCCCCGTTGTTGAACGTGGTGAAGACTGCTTGCGCATTGTTGCGTGGTGCAAGTACCCACAACGGGATGATAATGGCGAACAGGCCAACAACATGAATGATCAAAATCAGACCTTCCACAAAGGGAAGGTTCTTGGCTAGGAAGGTGTTGAATAAGATTGAGAATGCCGAGATAGCTATTACTAGCATGGTTCCATGCCATCGCTGGAAGCCATAATCTGGCTGGTTCAAGACGATCAAACCTTGAATGATTGTGCCAGCGAGGTAGGCGATGGACACAATGGCGCATTGCCACCCCATTGCAGAAAGCCATCCTGAGATTATATGTTAGCTAACCAGGCTTACACGGGGGCTGGTTGTGTTACCTGTGATATAGCTGAGATACTTCTGTCCTCTCTTTGGTGCGAATTCCGACACCCAATGATACTGTCCACCAGCAGTAGGGGCCCTAAATGTCGACTGATTAGCGACAACTTGATCAAGCGTGGCAAGCTGTCAGTCACATACATCGAGGCCATCTCAGCAATACTGGCATAGACAAGGGTAAACCCGATTGAGACGCCAGTGAACCCCCATATCAAGCCCGCTGTACCACCATCCGTCAAACCAGCCGCCAGCAATCTGTTGATGGAATAAGTGGTCTGCATAATCACCATGTACAGGGACTAGGACGCACGTCAAGATAACTTCCCACGTGCAGATCAAAGTGCATCCAAATCCAACAATAGAGACAAACCGAAAGTTTCTCTTCGAGGTTTTAGCAAGACTAACGCGGCCAGGACAATGAGAACAGAGCAACTTACTCGCAAAACCTGCACTCGGCCAAGAGCGTTCATATCACGCCGATCCGCCAGAGTGCCCATATACCGAGGCTCTACAAGGCCTTTTTGCGCATACTCCTCGTCGTCAAGGCCAGTCATCGTCTGCTGTGAGTCAGGTCTAGACCTGCTGAAGACCGTCATTGTCGCGCGCGTGACTGAAGAACAAGATCAATATCTATTGAAGATGAGACAATGAGTTTCCGCAAAAAAAATGGGGAGTTACGAGAATAAAAAAAACCAAAAGCCTATATCTCCTTGCAACTCGACGGCCCGAAGGATCTAGGACGCGAAGTATAAAAGCGCCTAGCTCCATAGTCTTCGTAATCCAGAGCTCAAGGCGATGGGTTCCTCGTACCTTGCATCCACCCACAGCTTAGTACCAATGAGCCAATGCATGGTTACGCGTCGCCGAGATTGATTGAACAAATTCCAAGGCAAATGAGCCAGAAGAAGCACACAATATATTCCATTCGAAGCAATGCCAAGTGGCTTGTCACGTTACTGTAAAGGATTTCGACCAATACTCTGGCCTGTTCATCGCAAAGGAGATCAGCCAAAAAGAGATTAAGATTAATTGTGGGTGTTGTAAAAGACGATGAATTGGATAAGACCTTTGTTCTCTGCAGGGGCCACAGTGCATCGCTCATGTCCCACATGGTCATATTCTGCTGGGCAGTTGGTTAACCCGCATTATTCATGAACGTATTCATGAACAAAAACTGAGTCATACCGATATTAGATTCGATCAGCATCAAATTCACCTAGCCCTCAGATGTTTCCCTCGATGAGCGGTCATGATTTCCCTAGATGAACGGACGACCGTGCACTTAGGCGAGGAAGCTGCTGGCTCGTTAGAACCGACCGATCGTTGGAAACCAACGCACCCGAAGTCCAACCTGGATATAAAATCGGGCAATTATCTGCTCATATTTTGAACTTCTATTGTCATTTAGCCATGCAATCTATGTACGGTCTCACAGCAATGGTTGGGTTGGCCCTGGTCACCACTGTAGCCGCTGCGCCCAGACCTGTCACCACTGTCCAGCCTAACACCAACGTAGTCGATTCAAACATCCCTTTGAGCGCTTTCGCTGACGAGCTCTAGGTGCTTTCCGCTCCGCTCCAGCTCACCGCTTGGGAAAAGCCCAACTGTACTGGAGATTCTGCTTTCACGCAATTCACCAACTCGGTTCTAACGCGCAACATTTCCAATGCACTGGTTTCTCGCAGTTTTAAACTCAGCCGTGCCTTGGTGGATCCGGAGCAGTTGGACATCTCAGTGACCAGGAACTTCGCCACTTGGTACTCCAACAAAGATCAATTGTCGTATAAAAGCTCTTCCTGTACCGACTTTTGGCAGACTTACTACGCTGTGAATGGCAGCGCAGCATGCCATAACATGCCTCCATTCACTTGTCACCGTTTGTGGAATAACCCAGGACTACCTACCCAGTAAATACAAAGAAGCGCAAGGTTTTTCATTTCGAAGAAAAGTACTAATCTGAGGTCAACATTCGACGATCAGCATCAAATTCACCTAGCCCTCAGATGTTTCCCTCGATGAGCGGTCATGATTTCCCTAGATGAACGGACGACCGTGCACTTAGGCGAGGAAGCTGCTGGCTCGTTAGAACCGACCGATCGTTGGAAACCAACGCACCCGAAGTCCAACCTGGATATAAAATCGGGCAATTATCTGCTCATATTTTGAACTTCTATTGTCATTTAGCCATGCAATCTATGTACGGTCTCACAGCAATGGTTGGGTTGGCCCTGGTCACCACTGTAGCCGCTGCGCCCAGACCTGTCACCACTGTCCAGCCTAACACCAACGTAGTCGATTCAAACATCCCTTTGAGCGCTTTCGCTGACGAGCTCTAGGTGCTTTCCGCTCCGCTCCAGCTCACCGCTTGGGAAAAGCCCAACTGTACTGGAGATTCTGCTTTCACGCAATTCACCAACTCGGTTCTAACGCGCAACATTTCCAATGCACTGGTTTCTCGCAGTTTTAAACTCAGCCGTGCCTTGGTGGATCCGGAGCAGTTGGACATCTCAGTGACCAGGAACTTCGCCACTTGGTACTCCAACAAAGATCAATTGTCGTATAAAAGCTCTTCCTGTACCGACTTTTGGCAGACTTACTACGCTGTGAATGGCAGCGCAGCATGCCATAACATGCCTCCATTCACTTGTCACCGTTTGTGGAATAACCCAGGACTACCTACCCAGTAAATACAAAGAAGCGCAAGGTTTTTCATTTCGAAGAAAAGTACTAATCTGAGGTCAACATTCGACGATCCTTACTAAAAATAATCGGAGCAATGCTTTCCCACCGTACTCCAAAAGATCGATGAAAATCCTGGCTCAAAGGAAGGTCATGTACCGAGACCCAGGGCTGCTCTCACTCGGTCCACTTCATCCATGTTTTCCCCCGAGTCTATCCAAACAGCACCGAGCAGTGCTTCCACTGTAGTCGCCCGCGTACCGTTCGGGACTTTACCTTTGTGCGCTGGGTTGCCTTCCATAAATTGATCAAGTCCAAATTCTTTACCCCGTAAACTCAAGTTTTCATTGCACGCCTCCTTCAAGAGCTTGTGCTCGGCCTCTTTTTCAGGTTAGTGGATTGAGCACAGGCCCGCAGGGCAAGATCAAACGTGCCGGTGTCATCTTCGTCGTTATACCATTGACCCAACAGCGATGCGGACAGTATGGAGTCACCCACAAGAGCTAGGCGCTTATTACCTTGCGATCGAGCGGTCCCGGCCGGGTGCAGAGCTTCTTGCAGCAGAATACTTGATTTGAAATGATAGCCGATTAGGATGTGAAAGATGCACGAGGCGAGATTTTGACCCTACAACAGGTGATAACAGGCCTTCAAGACACACTCCAAGACCTGCAGAAATTACTTGAAAGTAACGACGCAAACGCCCTATCTACCTCCTCACGATTAGTCAGCAATATCACCAATTGCCTCCGACCTCCGAGCCTTGCAAGTGAGACTTGATATAGGAAAAGAAAAGTAGCTTCCTCGCGCTACATCTTGTACAAAGAAGAGGTTGGTGAACCAGGAGAGGGTGTTTGTAAACTACTTTTGGACCCGCAGCATTCTCTTGAACATCGAACAATGAACAGAAAAAAGTTGCGCAAATTCGGGTTAATGCAGACCTCTAATAGACCCCTAAGGAACGCAAATGCGATTGAGTAACCATTGCGATATGTACACCATCATTTACATAACTCAACATAGCTGAGGATCACATATGTCGTTCGGCAAAACTTGCGCCTTTGCTGTGAAATGACTGGAATGTCTTCAAAAAGTTGTATGACTAATGCTTAAGGCATCTTAGTCACGTGACGTCGCGTTCACCCTCGCGTTCACCCTCGCGTCCCCCTTTCCTCTCTCTTTCTCGAACCACCCTCTTCAAAGTCAACATGGTGGTACACAGAGGACTGTGTCATGTCGGATCCAATAAGATCGAGGGTAATCTTAGAACACCCTATCGGGGATGGCCTGAACGGCTTTCGTGCCACGTTCACCTCGATCTGTGAAGGCGCGGACTTGCGCTCACCAGACGAGGCCATCGATCGGCTTAAGCGGGAGGGTGAGGCACAGGAATCCATCATGAATCCTCCGTTTTGCTCACTTGAATGCAGATGTGCAAGATCTCGCATCCAGCCTCCTAACAGCCCTTCAAATCATTCCCACCGCCCGTCTTCTGCCGTCTAATTCGGGAGGAATCGTTCGCAGTAACCTGCTTCGACTCATATCCGCCGTCGCATCAAACGATTTCGACCTCGAACGAATCAAACCGCTGCTCAAAATATCCATTGTGAACACGTCAACAGACGAACAAATATGGAATCTTGTGGACGCTGCCGCAGCGGAATCCACGCCGCCCCCTCGAACGATTGCCTCCTCACTCCAGCAAACCCCGTGGCTCCACAAGACGAGTAGCTTTGCGAACTCTTCGGAATACCGCCAAGATGTTGACAGGGTCCTCAAGTCCGAGCTTGGACCTCTGTATGTAGGGCTCCCGCATTTTCGATCAACATTTTTTGGAGGCGTCAGCGGTCTTCAATCTGCATCCGATGCCGTATTTCAAAGATGCACGGAAGGCAGCAATCCGGCTTTTGCAGATGGGTGGAAAGGATGGCCAAAGAATGCAAACCAAGAAGATGTTTTGAGCTGGTTTGCAGATCTGAACGAGAAACTAGTAACATTCTCAGCAGACTACAATCCTGTTTCGGCACACCTGCGAAGGCCACTCGCACAGCCCAACAAACCCGTCCAGGGTTCCACGGCAGAGCGCAAGCTAGATATCGGGTTCGTGAGTGACACTAGCGCTGGAAAGGACACCCGATGTCAGTGGTCACAGATTCTCGTGCCCGGAGAGCTAAAAAGCAACCCTGCCGCCGACACCGCTTCTAAGGCATGGCTTGACTTGGGAAGGTATGCTAGGGAAGTCCTCGCAGCTCAAGATACCCGTCGCTTTGTCCTGGGCTTTACAATATGTGGCTCCTTCATGAGGATATGGGCCTTTGATCGTCTTGGAGGAGTCGCATCCGAACGATTTGACATAAATGAGGATGGGCTCCAGTTTGTGTCGACTATTCTCGGGTTTCTATGGATGAGCGAGGAAGACTGTGGATTTGACCCCACAATCATCACGAAAGATGGCCAGCGGACCATCGAAATAGAGCAGCACGGTCAGACCGAACGTCTCGTCCTCGAGAGATTGATGACACGGACACCTTGCATTGCAGGTCGAGCAACGACATGTTGGAAAGCGCATCTTGAAGAGGACCCCGGGACTCCACTCGTTGTCAAAGATTCTTGGCAATACACAGAGCGCGACGAGGAAGGCGAACTACTTGAAGAAGCCACCAAACGAGGGGTGGTAAACGTCGCACGGTATTATCATCATGCGACGGTTCGTATCCGTGGTAAGACTGATGATGTCCGGGACAACGTTCGAGGCGGCTTGGACATCAGGACCGCGAGCAATTATCGGCCAGAACGATTGTCGCTCTCGACTGGCACAAGTGCAACCGCTGCTCCGCGAAAGGGCCGGAGCAGTGGTAGATCCGGCGTAAAGCGCTCTTCCAGTCAAACTGGTGCCTCTCTGCCACCTAGCAAGCGATCCTGTTCGGCATCTCCTACCAAGGCACCCAGCAACCCACTGCCAAATCGAGTTCATCGCCGTGTCGTCCTGCGTGACTATGGCATACCAATTTACAAGGCAAGCACGCGCTCGGCCTTGCTTGCCGCGTTAGAGGGTTGCATTGCAGGGCATCAGTCTTTGCAAAGGGCAGGCATTCTTCACCGAGATATCTCAGTCAATAATCTCATGATCAACGAGGACAAAAATAACCCGTCGTGGCCGTCGTTTTTGATTGATCTTGATCTGGCCGTCAGAGAGGAGCGAGACGGTGCCTCGGGAGCAAATGGAAAGACCGGCACAAGGGCCTTTATGGCGATTGGCTCACTTCTAGGCGAGAAGCACTCTTTTATGCATGACCTTGAATCATTCTTCTGGGTGATCTTTTGGATTTGCATCCACTACGAGGGGGGGGGGAATGGAAGAGTTGTTGCGAGGTTTGATAAGTGGAATTTTGTGGATACAGAGGACTTGGCTTTTTTGAAAACAGGCCAGATATCCGAGGAAGCGGATTTTATGAGGTCTGCGAATGAGTACTTCACAGAGTACTTCCAGCCACTTATTCCATGCATCAACACACTTCGGAAGGCGGTCTTTCCTAATGGGAGGAGATGGACGAAGGAAGATATAGGATTGTATGATAGGATGAAAGAGATCCTACGGGGCACCCAAGAGGACTGAGAAGTTTATTGACATTCACTTCTGCCCCAGTCACTCAAAAGGCTAGGATCTAGGGGGAAATGGCAGGAGCAATGCGTGATTTGCCCGCGCACCGCCATGACTCAGCAGACATAATCATGTGGCCAACAATAAACCACTATATATTCTCTTCTTCTGATTATTCTAGACCGCGATCCATGTTTCAGTGTATCCCATGTAGTTTTGCCTGATCGATTTCATTGATCTTGTCTGTAGGATGATGACGGAAATCTTACAAGGTGGATCCGCAAGATTTCAGGGTCTTACCTTCCGTCTGTGTTCGAAATGTACTCTAGAAATCACCAGATCACCAGAGCAACTGTCAACCTGAGCCGCCTAGTACAGTACTGTACTTGGTACTCCAACAAAGATCAATTGTTGCATGAAAGCTTATCCTGTACCAACTTTTGGCAGACTTGCTACGCTGTGAATGGCAGCACAGCATGCCATAACACGCCTCCATTCACTTGTCACCGTTTGTGGAATAACCCAGGATTGCCTACTCAATAGATAATCTGTAGTGATAAGAGCATATTTTCCATTTAACACGTGTAATATGCACAGAAAAGTATCAATCTGAGATTCACATTTGGATGATCCTGACTGAAGACGATCGGAGCACTCCTTTCCTACCGTACTACAAAAGATCAATGAAAACAACCCACTTTAAAGAAAGTCAGGCACTGAGACCTAGGTTTGTCCTCACTGGATCCACTTCTTGTACGTTCTTCCCCGAGTCTCCCCAAACAGCATCGAGGAGCGCTTCTGCAGTAGTCGTCTGCGTAACTTTCGGGACTTAACCTTGTGTGCTGGGTGGCTTTCCATAAACTGATCAAGCCCAAACTTCTCTCCACGTAAACTCAAGTTCTCATTTCACGCATGCTCCTTTACGTGCTTGTGCCCATCCTCTATTTCAGATTAGTGGATTACACACCGTACCCCGAGGTAGTGTCAAACGTGTCAGTGAGTTTCCATCACTATGCCATTGATCCAATAGTGAAGCGGACAGCATGGAGCCGCCCACAAGAGCTAGGCACTTGTTGCCTTGTGATGGAGGGGTCCCAGCCGGGTGCAAAGCTTTTCACGGCAGATTGCTTGATTTGAAATGATAGCCGATTTGGTCCTCGATCTCCTCCATTTTGATTTGAGATGTCACTGTTACTGACTAGGATAAAAGCTACGGAATGAATCGAAATCCAGCGCATTTTAAGCTCTTTGGTGGCAAAGTCGAGATATCTTGCTTTTCAAGACGACTTGACCAAAGCAAGATTAGAACCACCGGGACGATAGATCCAGAGGACTGGTCTGCTCATCAATACCGAGTGTAGGTGTAGGAGAAAGTCACCCTTAGGTAAGCGGGCATAAAACGCTGGCTTGTTTGTCAGAATTTCTCTAGCAAAGGAATCGAATACTTGAAATTTGCCGCTGAAGCCGTTGGATTTGTGGCCCGTGATTTGCTGGTACCAGGGTCATTCAAATGGCGACGCGCGAAGCTTGATATCTTTCAAAAAGTGACAGAGAGCCTGGAAAGCCTCATAGCTACAAACTTGACTCTCAATAAGAGGCGAACCAGCCTGACGTAGGTGGTAAAGCCGTATCAATTTTATAATTCAATAAGACGTGATCCAAGGCAAAATCACTCACGTCCCCCAGTTTCCTACAATATTTTGCACAAAACGCTGCGGGTTGAGTGAACATAAATGCATGGAAGACTCAACGTAAGATGGAGGGATCGTACCCTGCATAGCAGAATTCTGTGAACTCTCAGTGCGTGGCCACATCGACAGCTGAAATTGGGGTTCTCCAACATTTTCCGCATGGTTACTCTGCAATATGATATCATGTATCTGACCACGGGTCCTGGGTAGATTCCCCAGCATCGACTCAACCCGTGGCAGGAAAAACGGGGTACTCTTCCACAACCTCTTTCGTTGCCATGCTGAGCTTGCTGAGCCGTAATTCTATCCAGTCCACGCGCTCAAGAATGAAGAATGCCGATACGTAGAGGAACAGATCATCGGTGCAGGTGTCAGGGGACAAGGGGTCCGGTCCGGTCCAGCCGAAGAAGCATTCGCTCTCATAGCCAGGATAGAATAGGCATTCGATGAAGGGGGACCTCTCGCCGTATCTTGCACGATTTGGCATGGTGTTAGGTCGGACTAATCGGAGACTGTGATGGTTGGCTGCGACACAGGGTGGTGGGCTCGGCACAGTGGGGAACTCTCTCCAGATTGAATCCAGGTCCAGATCCAAGTCGCAGTCTGAAGAGATTGTCAGTGCTGAAACCAATCATTGAAGTTGACCCAACATACCCATTCGATCACGGTGTCCCATTCTTCGGGCACCGTATGTGCCAATTTAAGGATAAAGCTGGCTTGTGAAGAAAAGAAAATTTGGAGAGTGAAACAGCACCAGTGGGTTGCAAGCTATTATGTATACGCCAGAATGCCTGACAGGCATTTCGCCGGCGCTATCACTTGGTTACTTTCTGAGGAGCAGCTAGTTCGTTCACAAGCACGAGACAAGAGGAAGTAAAGCATGAAACGAATTAGGAATACGAAAGTTGGTATATTCGACCAAAACCACTCGTGTGTACTTGACCGGTCTCTATATTGATCGATTGGTGTTCGTTCAATGTGTAATTGCCCATTCATTGACCGACCGTGTGCCTGGGAAATGCCCCGTTCAACCAACCCTCCGATCCGTTCACTGTCTGCCCATCCAGTTTAACGGTAAAGCCACAAGTTCGGTTAGATTCCACTTAGCTCAAGGAAGCTCACTTGTCTGGTGAAACCGTCTGTCACTATTTTGCAATGTTGCGAGAACTCCCTGGTGTACCGAAACAAAAAGCCTGACGACGATCCCACTACAACAATTCCTGATTGGTACAGCATTGATGAAGCTTTTCGTTCTCTTTCATCAGCCATTCGTTGGAACTTTGCAGGAAGCGGCGCTCCTCTTCCAAGCGTATTTTTCCGGCAGACTTGATCATGTAGCACTCCCACAGACAGAGATAGAGGTTCAAGAGGTCGACAGCAGAGGACGCCAAAGAGGGCTTTTCTTGCAGAATTTCGGCGAAGTCGCAGGTGAACGAACATGCACTATTAATCGAAAATGTCTGTATTATGGTCAGAGTCGGTTAAACAGGGACTCGGAGAGGTCTAACTTTTGCCCCCTTGGGTGGCGTTCATTTCGAGAAACGAGTAGCTTGTTTGGAGCTTTCTGGTGTCCCAGCTGGCTTCTCATCAAAATCTGATGACTCTCGCTTTCTTTTGTTGGCCTGTCCCGAATGAGAGTAGGAAGCAGGAGCATCCATTGGGTTGGTTCGAGAGACGTGCGGGCTCTCTTGTGTTTCAATGGCAGGGCAGAGATAGGCTTAATGCTCAAGAATGTAGATTCTTATTCACGGGCTGGATCATACAAGCACTTGCGATTTTCAGTCATACAAGTGGTACAAGGGGCCGTACCAGAGCACTTCGCTGAGTTAGTTCTGGCCACGAGAGGAGGAACGACAGTTCTAACCTTAGATCGCTTTTTCTGACATCCGGTACAGGCCAGAGAGACATTGCGTCGCGGTTTTGTCGGCGCGGCCAATCTCAGATATTGATTGCCGACTTCCTTATCTCTAGGCAGAAGCTGACGCAGAGAATTATGTTTGGACATTGATGCAAATACAATGATAGTATGTATGCAGGTAAAACAGACAGTATTCAATTGGATGGACGGGGAGAGAGAGAAGGTGAGAGTGGAAGGAAGACTATCTAGTTGGTCTATCCTACATGTGATGCCTGAGGCATCCAACAGACAGTGCAGGATTAGGTGAGTGACGGCACTTCGTGGATAGAGAGATTTGGATCTGGAAGTGGGCTTTGGGAGAAACATTGAGAGTTAGAGACTCAGGGGATTCTTTCAGGCTCTGTGTGTTTTCCTTTAACATCCTTGCTCGCGATTCTCTTTGTTTGCCAAACAGAAAACCATCCATAACAAAGAACCCAGCTAGAAGACCCACCATTGGGGAAATCTCTGCAGTATCATTGGCAGATTATTGGAATAATCAGCTCTCATTGGCCATATTCCTTCCCAGAGCACCCACATCATATCGCGCTGTAGCCTTTCCGCACGATCCGTGGCTTCTCATCTAGACCAGCGGAATCGAGGTGTTTACTTCGATACAGGAAGTGCATGATACACTGAGTTCATCTGGCAATTTGGCCTCCTCGTCGACGCCAGGCAACTACGCCGACTATCACTAGAATCTCTTCCGCAATGATAACGTCTCAGCAATACCTTTCTGTTTGGCTTGTTGGTAAAATTTCACGGCTCAAGTACCATGCAGGACTAACACGTATTTTATTTTTAGGCTATCGTTATAAATGTAACCGTGCTAGAATACTACCAAGATCGGGGATCAGGATGTCGACTTTCATAGGAATATAGCGTATCTCTGAAGAGATATCGAGAAAGGCTTGAATTGGCGGAAACCCCCATTAAGCATTCTGTTGGTCCCGTATGATCAGCCCCTTTCGGGGAACCGGATTGACCTAGTCAAAAAAAATAGTCTTAAGCGCAGGACGTGATAATCAGCCCGCTCCCGACCGCTAAAAAGCAAGTTCTCACATCATCACTTCGAAAGCTCTTTCAAGGAGGCGAACAGGCAATACGGCCCTGCAGCTTATTGCTATTATGATGAAGCTGGCATGTGCTGTCAGCCCAGGCCTCACCTTTTGCTAAGTTTCGCAGCTTTACATGACCCCCAAGCTGAAGGGACTGCGAGTATACTAAGTCACGTGCACTTTCTCATTCATGGTGAGATTCTGTAAGGATCGTGTCGGAAGTAAAGATTTTTTTTTTAGGGGGAATAGTCCTTCTCATCATCATGTATGAAATAGCAATTAGGACGGAGTTTAATGACCGCCTCCCGGAGGCGGTCAGTATTGCCGTCGGGCCAGGACTATATGTTCTTACCCTTCATGTTTTGTTAGTTGAGGAAGAGGAAGAATCCATCCTAGGAGTTCAGTTTATCTCTTTCACCCATCAGTTTGCTTCAAGTCCTTTGGATCTTCCCTTCTGTCGGAAATCAGTAAAGTGGTCCATCTGGAAGGCATCTGGCAAGGATCTCTGGAGGGGAAACTGACTCGCTGAGGGTGGGTCAGGTTTCGGCCTGACAGATCGCATGGTTTCTATTGGATAACCGTGCCAAGCGCCCAACCACCCAACCACCCATCCTGGGTAGTTGGGCGCTTGGCACGGTTACTACGGGTAATCTGTCACATAGGGCCGTAAATCAATCCACTCCCCCTCACATTCTGACATTTCGTCGTCTCATTCCCATATCTACATTGTGATAAGCTTGAGAGAATCTGTTTCTCAAGCACCTCAAGGTCCCGCTATTCAGTCTGTTGTGAAGATTTCAACTTTCAGCATGACCATCAAATGACTAAGGCGGACCTCAGGTTGCAAAACCCAAGGTAGCCCCGATTCAGGCAACCCTGCAACATTGGTGGATGAGAGTATTCAGTTAGATCCGAGAAAAACACCATGGTATGATATCATGGTGCTCGGAATTGTTTCCTGTTGCCTTTAGCTAATAAATCTACAATGGTGAGCCCGCATCCCTACAGGTCGATCCCAAGCTAATGCTGGCTTTCATCGAGGGGAACTCTGGAAGTCAGGTATATCTGATCATAAGACTACTGCGAGTTGTTTCTATTTCGAAATGTCTCTTGCTGATCGTGATTTATTTGCATGTCTGATAGCCCGCCGAGAACAAGGAGACCCCGTCCAACAAGCTTCTTATCGACTCCGACGAACTGATTTACACAGGTACTCATGACGCGCCTTCAGAATATAGGACTTGATTATTGACTTTGGTATAAGAAGCCGCCGGCTACCGCGAAAAAGGCAAAGGTATCGATCACAAGCCCCAGATGACGTATACCTTCAAAGATTGCACCTTTGACGATTCGAGCATGCTGTCGTTCACCGGAATCTCAGGCTCCGCCAGTAAAACAGTGGTCCTTCGTGATTCCAAAAAGAGTCGAACGGTTTTTGCCAGCGGTAATATGGATAAAGGTACGTTCTTGAGAGAATTCTGTGGAAAGCAAAAGTAAGCCCAACAAACAAAGACTCACGGAGCTATGTTTGTATTGCTTTCATCTACTTAAATTTAATCTTTATTCCTGGGGGCATGAATTAAAATAAAAAAAATTGTATCCGAACATCTCTTTGTCAAAGTTTGAAGCTATATTGAATACAGAGTCAATGTACGGGCTGTAGATTCAATTTGTCAAAGCCCTCTTGTATGGGAGGGAGCATTGTATTGAGAGATCGTACCCATTGGGGAACGAATGAGATTGTGTGTCAGCAGAAAATGGGAATCAGGTGAACCCTGTAAAATGGCCTAGTGGCCTAACTTTCTCCACATTTCAATTTCACACATGAGTAAACGCATTTCAACCCCCTCTCTGTCACTTTCTTCGATACGGGCAAAGCGCAATGCCTCGAGGAGATGTTTGAAAGGAAGCTTCTCTCCGTGGTTGCCGCACAATATTACATAGAGAATGTCCCGCGGATCTTCAGTGGTCAGCTCAGATACGAAATGATGAGTCTTGGACACAAACCATGAGATGGAGACTCCTTCAAATGAGTATTCATGATTCCCAACCAGACTTCTGAGCTCATAGCCTCCATCCATAGGCTCAAGATATTTGAGGATGCATTCACGTCTAATCGTTCGAAAGCAGATCTATAAAAGTATTCCAATAGAGGTTCATCGCATTTTTCGAGATTCATCAGAATGTTTTTCAGGGCTGAGTCACCTCTAACCACTAGTTGATCAATCCATGACAAGTTATGCTCGGAATAGGAGCAAATTTTGCAATGAGCCGCAAAATGCTGGTGCTTTTTCGTTGGATCGTTATGCCATTCTTTGCTGCATGTTCTCGTACATCAGCATTAAAATTTACCAAGGACTGGAATACGTTTGCCTTACAAGCCTTGGGGTCCAGCGCGCCCGTGTTTCGTCCTCATGAACGAGTTCTGCATACTGTCCCATGCTGCTTCATGGCTAGAATATGCAGTTAGAGGGCTCGTTTTAGAAGAAGTTGAGTTCGAGGAAAAAGTAACTATCTCTCTTTCCCAGAAAGGACTGATGAAACTTTCAATCGACGGGTACGACTGGGGAATTGGCGTGGGGACAAGGGAGTCGCGAGGCCGGGGACCAGGACCAGAACCAGAAAGCCAATGTTCGCTATTGTAAGACATGCTCTTGCAGCAAAAGGTTTCGAGAAGAATCGAAGGGAGGCAGTGTAAATGAAGAATGAAGGTCTCATCTGGCTGAAGCGGAGACGCAGGGTTGATGGGATTCATCTGTACTAAAGTACGACGTGAAGGAAGGAAGGGAAGACAGCCGACCCTCCCGCCCCTTGCTCAGGAAGATTTGTCGCAGTTCAAGCCGTGATGAGCGGGGAAAATCAGTAATGCATATCCTGAATCGCAACTAGCTGGTTCTTGGGCGCTTATTGGTCTGGAAAAGAGTGTTTTGGGGGACATACAAGAATACCAGGGGCGTTCTTACAAGGATGTTTATACAATAGGATTGGCTGCCAGAATATCTCGCTGCAGCAGGTATGGAGCATTCAAGAACTATTGAGTAGATCACGTCCGTCTAAATACAAGCGCGTTCAAAGAATGAAAATTACCATTTAATGGAAAGGTATCGTAATATTGGTATCCGTGCGCCAAGGCGCATCAATCCCTCTACAAAGCCTCAATGTACAAAGAGATGTCTTGCATCTTCGATTATGCATGCATCTGCTCAGCCCCACCGCCTCTGCGTTTGTCATGGCAAGTGATGGCGTCAATATGGCAAGGGCAAATTCCTTATATTCTGTTCCCATACTCAGGCTGAACATACAGATTCACAAGGCATTCCTCAAGACATCAGCCCAAACATTATTGATGGCCATGCAAATTTGGTGGCTGGGTACCCCGGATCTGGCAAAGGCAATCAAACGGCAACACGAACTCGATCCCGAGACTTCATTGCTAGTGGAGGCCTTTCAGCGCCTTCTGATGAATAAAAACAGAAAGGGACGGAATAATTTGGCCAAAAACGCCATCTTGGAGCAACATGTGCAAGCCATGATGGGTGACCTCACTGATTTCTCGCTTAATGTGTTTGCACTCCTCACCTGCCACCTCAATGTAAATTTGAGAGCCGCTCTCTCCCGCTAGATTCTTTGATTCTTTGAGGGAGGAACCTGAGAAACCCCTCGACGATGTTTGCGTTGACATCTATCTTACTCACACGACAATGGACAAGTCGGGGTCAGCAAATAGCTTTAAAAGAAAGTTTATCGAGCTACTGGGGCATGTGGTATATCATGTAATCAAGGAGAAATGGGTCTTGTATATTTGAATGGTTAGTTGAGGTGTCTGATTGTATTGTCGTCGTTGCAGTAATTTACAAGAAGTCACTCTACTCTTATTCTTCTAGACTGAAAGAGCTCACCTGAGCCCTGTTCTATATTTGCTGCCAAAACTTGAACTCCACTGTTGCTTCAATAGTCACTTTCCATTCTGCTCTTCCATCTCCATGTTTATGTAGTCCCCAATTGCATCCAATTTCCTATCTTCAATTCTCCCAGTAAAGCACTTCTAAGAGGCCCCAGAAATGCCACCAAGCCACCACATCTGTATCTTTCTCTGCTCAGCAAGTACGTCAAATTGGGACACAGAAGTTCAAGCGCACGATCATGCAATCACACAAACTCGCCGCAGCAACGACGGCTTTGGTGCACATATTTCTTGCCGTTGGGATTTATCCGTACCAATCTTCGGCAAAACGCAAAGCTCTAAAAACAAACAAACTCTTGATCCCCTTTGCCCGACAAGTGATTGCAATGCCCTCCGCTCAGCCGTTGGCGATTATTTCACTTGTCGCTTGGCAGCCCGGGTCAACGTGACCAATGGCGAAGGAACTAGCCAAAACGGGTTTCATAGTCGACAACAGCAAATTGGTTAACGGAGATGTAAATAGAAGAGGTTCATTCTAGCATTCAAGACCTGCGGGCGCTCACTGTATGCCTGAAAATCCTCATGGGATGGCGTCATATTGAACTCAGTGGCATTTGCGGAGCTTGGATTAGACCCGATAGAGCTCGCTACGATGGAGCTATAGTTGTTGGGTTTGAAGGAGGTGTATGACTGGACGTGCTGAGCTTGAAAATCGATGCTAGAGTTGAGGCCCTCCTGTTGATTTGTCTCAGGGATTGAGGGTTTCGGCTCGACAATTTCGGGAGGGGGGTAATTCTCTAGGAAGTCTGTGAGCTATAAGTGTTTGTCTGTAGTTAGAACAGAAAGATGAACGTACGCTGTTGTCTCTGGCCAGCCAAATGATTAGGGGCTTCGGAAACTTGTAAGGAGAGCTCGCTGAGGTTGGACGATAGTCGAGGATATTTCTGAGGTCTGAAAGGCTGTGTACTATGCATGGTTTGATGACTGGGATCTTCCTGGGTATCCCAGTGAGGATGGTGGGTTGTAAGAGCAGTATAGCATAACGGAGGACAGTGGGTGTCCATCTTCATGAGAGAGACCACTGAGAGATAAGGATGGGATGGTGGTCCGACTTCGATATGGACTAGAGAGCCGTGGCAGGATGAAAACCGACCGACCTTGAATTGAACAATGGCTGCATGGACTAATATACGATGACCGGCATCTTTGACGCACAGGCTGCGCTTCCACAACCATTGGGTGCCATAAAATCATTCATCAGTCGAAGAGGCTGCCATCCTTTGACTAGATGTGCTCCACTTTCCAATCCAGCATGCATTATTGCCCTGTTGGGGACTAATACTAAGCCAGAGTTGAAATCGCGTTTTTTTGTTGGTAATCTCTTTCTCTCATTTTGCAAGTACTAGTGTGCCAGCACTTGCGTCTCTCGTTCTTTAGGTTCTGGGGATGCTTTGCGTCAGGGAGTATGACCCAGTACACCCAGATAGTAGCTTGCTACCGTGGCTAATGCAATCGCCCAATGGCTCACTTCGACTGTCTGCCTGCCTGCTTGATCTAATTGAGCTCTGTGGTTTCTTGGTAAACGCTTGGCAAGTGGCGACAAAAGAAGATTGCCGCTCTATCCCTAACCCTTGGAAAGCCTTGAGATGTGTCCCCACTGCACACTGACGCCAAATTTACTCATCTGCTCAAAAAGATGAAATACCGACTTTTTGAAAGACTTTGTCTGTATTGAGAGGGGGGCGGAACTCGTGATTCTGATTGGTCAAACAACCCCTTGCTAGTGTTTGTGATATGATCAGGGCTCGAGGGCATCCCATCTCATTCCAGCACATAAAAGGCGACTACTCAGGAGTCCCAAAGATTTGCTTTGTCGTTGAACAGCTTCTTTCTACCCCGTTGAAATGTCGACAGTCTCTCAAAACGTAAGACACCAATGATTTTCTTTACCCAGCTATATACTGAGTGATACAATTTCCCATTCCCATAGCAGGTCTCCGGAATAGCGCAACAACAACGCTGATCGCTCAACAAGTGTGGCTTCTAGGCACAAGAGAGATCAAACGAGCAACAAAGCGGCAGCACAAGCTCAATGCCAAAACTGCATCTCTGGTCTCCGCGTGCCAGACTCTCAGAAAGTACCACTACCGTTCTTGGGTCAAGCGCAGAGCTTTGGCCAAAAACAACATTCTGAAGAATTATCCGCACTGTGTGGCGAGCAAATTGACTACTTGGGCATAATCGGATAGTATGGACTTTTCAAATACTACATCCAAAACAGTGACTTAGGTACCACTGTATTCAGATAACCCTTGGTGTCTGCCAATTTTTAACAGCCTGTTCGCAAGCGCATCTGATAGGCAATTGAAATCATTGACGCATATTAACATCACCACTCATTATACGTACTATTTAAAACAGCATTGAGAAAATGTTGCCATGGCAACATTGGCCATTTGACGGTTCAATGATATGCTAACTCAGCAATGAGGAGGCAAAGTGAAGCATTACCTGGGCCATTGAACAGCCTCGGCCATTTTCTCCCCCTCTGAAAGAGATGAGGTTGGAGCCTTTCTGTTTATGAAGTATGCAGAGTAGGGTAGGTAACTCGGACTTACCAGTTTCCCACACCGCTTGACGGTAAGGAACAATAAAAAGTCGCGGACTGGCTATCCTTGCTCCTCGGTTTTTCTTTCACTTCAGCACCCCGATCAAAAGATTCGTTCGTTATCACTCTGGAATTCTCCCCGGTAAGGTACCTTCAAAAATTAAGTTTCATAATGCCTCACTGGTCGTGCGAATGGGAGAGTTGTGGGAAACCAGCCGCGCAGAGCGCAGGAGATTGCTTGCTGTGCGACAGACATCTTTGTCGCATGCATCGCCAAGCGCCGTGGCACAAATGCCCAAGACCGGAGGTCTGTGATGTATCTGCCCAAATACCAGTCACGGTCGCAATGCTCATAATCATCTATTAGGAAAATTGGACATCCTACAGTGCTCAATATGCAGCTACAGAGGCTCGTCACATAGACGAGCTACGCCTTCGAATAGATCGTTCTAAACTATGTTCCCGTGCATCGATGCTAAGAGAAGGTGTCTCCTGTTCCGTTGACTTGTCTCGCAAAAGCTTGTCTGCTATGATGGGAAATCAGAACTGCCATGCCGAGATCACCTTCGATGATAACGTTAAATGGCTGGCACGTTTTCGCCTCGCAAGAACCACATCACCGCCGCGGGAAGTTCGTGAGTGGATACTACGAAGCGAAGCTGCCACTATGATTTACCTCCAACGATGCACTCGCATCCCAACGCCCAAAGTCTTCGATTGGGCATGTGAATCTGATCCAGAAAACTCACTTGGAGTCGACTATATTCTGATGGAAAAGCTGGACGGAAAGCCTCTGAGTTGGCAGGCGGCGACTCCTCAGCAGAAAGAGAAGGTCATGCAGCAGTTGGTTGACATTTTCCTCGAGATTGATAAGCATCCTTTCAGAGCAATGGGTTCACTTGTCTCCTCGGCGGGAGGTGTTTTCGGTGTTCAAGGTCTCGCACATCAACCAACATTCCGAGCAGGAGAGGGGCCACTAGGCCCATTCTCTTCCTCGCTTGAAGGCTGTCAGGTTATCCTAAAGTCCTACCTTGCAATGATAGCTAGCAGCGAGATTGATTGCTGCTATCCGGTAGACACTTACCTCGTTCATCGACTTCGCCAGGACATCGTCGGCGTTCTCTTCCAAGATGTCCCGTCAGAGGACCAGTTCTTTCTCAAGCACCCGGATGACAAGGGTGACCACATTTTGGTCAATGACAGTTTCGATATTGTGGGAGTCATAGACTGGGAATGGACCCAGACTGTATCCAGGGCGGAGGCATTCTGTTCCCCGTGCATGTTGTGGCCAGTGGCTGAGTTCTACAACGGCTCTAACGCTTTAGCCGCAGATGAGTTGCGGCTCGCTGCTATCTATTACGAAAAGGGCCGTGAAGATCTCGCTGTCTGTGTCATTGAGGGCAGAAAGGCTCAGAGATTTCTCTTCGCTCTTGGCCCCGAGAGCTCTTTTCTAGATATGCAAACACATCTAAATCTCTTCGCAGGACTCCAGCGGGCCTTCAACTTTGAAGACGAGGAGTGGGAGACATGGAAGAGCAAGGCTCTCAAGAAATGGAAAGGTGATGACTTACTTCTCGGCTTGTTGGAACTAGAAAAGAACGAGAGGAAGGAGAGATGGGGGTCGAAGGAGCGAGGTGAGAGGAGTTTAAATAAAACAGATTGCGTGGATTCAATCTAGCATCGAGAGTAAGGCTTCTCACAAAAACGTCGATGTGCGTAGTAGTCAAACAAACTCAACAAGATGCCTGCAAATAGAGAAATATGTACATAATGAGATGGCTGTATTGCACAACTCTTTGATTGCTTGTGAGGCTATGACAGTGTTTACAGAAGTGCGCTTGAAGCTAGGATATTTTCTTATGACTTCAAAAGTCATCGGTACATTCTCATCGTTGACTTACTAAGCCTAAGGATGACGGTGTTGCCATAGCAAGCGTGATAACACACAACAGAACGTAAAGGTTAGGATTTGGCTTTATATTTAGGCGATACTTGATCGGAGAGAACGCTCTTGTGAACGAATGCAAATTGAAGATATTACTTATGAATACTCGCTCACTCGGCCTGGTTTGGTGTTGCTTGATACTTTGACGCAACTACCATCCACCATTGTATATCCGTCCTTGAAAAAAGGGACTACTCCACACTTTAAATTTGGGCAGTAGCTTTCCAATCAGCCCTCAACTATGAGTTGTGGGCCGCTCAGGCTGAAGGGGCTTAGTACGGCGCTTGAGATTCACAAATCAGATGCGTCTGAGGCCGTTTCTTACTATGATGCATCAACTGCCAAGTGGCAAAGTACTGACTAGCGTAACAGGCTCCATCCAATCAGACCGACACTGACGAGGGCAAAGGCTCCTTCGATTCGCATTGCTAGTCACATGTTGTTTCGGCACGGGCGTTCTTCTATTTCTCATCGGCCTTCCCGCTTTCTCACCTGCCCTCCGTTCATCGCCTCTCCCATGATATCTTCCGAATATATTTTTCAACGGCGATTACAAGTCACGTATCAACTTCTAGAGTCAGGTATCTCTAGCTTGGACGATGACCAAAGTGAAAATGTGGTGACATATTGCAAGCTGTTTCTTGGCACTGCGCTCGTGTCCGTTTCAAGCGCATCCTATTATAGGATAACGAAAGTGCGAAAGTTTCTTCGGAAAGTGAACACCCAGCTTGGCCCAACACTGCTCGTTCTTTGCATGTTATCCTATGTACCCTTATACCAAGCTATGTCGACTCAATCTGAATATTATCTTCCCAGAGCTTCAGCTATGGAACAAGGAGAACCCAGGAAACAAAGACCTGAATGTTTTCACAACCGATCTATACGAGCAGCATTGAGTGAAGTCATTACTGGATAGTGCTGCTTGTTCTACCGGATCCCCCCCCCCCCCCCCCCCCCCCCCCCCCCCCCCTCCCTACCAGCTCATCCTATGCCAGATTACCCTCCTGAGTGGTATGAAAAGGCTGGGTGTGAATGTCCTATACCGCCAAGCTCCACAGGTGTCAAATCTTCAACGCTTGGTTGCAGACGATAGAAATTAAGAACAGGTTTGGCAAAGTATGCAACAAACCTTCCAGCCAGCAAGGGCATCAGCGAATCGAATCCTTGATAACGATTGGTTTGATGGATAACTCCATGAAAGAAATAGTCACTACGCGCCGTGGAGCCGCATGGATACTTGTGCTCATCCAATTATACATGACGAAGATCTTCTTGATATTGCTTCGTTCGAACCTGCGTACCGAAAATGGCCTCTCGCACTTTGTTCTTTTGCACTGCCAACATCACTACACTAGCTTAGAAAGTCTTTAAAGCCTTGGTCTGGACCTACTCCATGAAAAATTCAACTACGTTTTTTAGAAGCTTTGAGCTCAGCAAAGAATCTTTTCATCAGATTTTAGTCACCCAAGTAGGGTAACCGATAGACCAATTTGACTCCGGTGTCCACAAACCTCTGCGCCATCTGCTCTATACAGTAAAATTTGAAAACAGATTACCCACTAACGTTGCACTACCAACAATCCCCGATGGAAGCCTGCACGTATTTTTACGAACTAGGTACAAGATATTCAGCTACTTATAACGAACTTTAATATCGCGAATTGCTTTGTGGGGCTGCGATTACCACTGAATCGGCCAGGTCGCGGTCAAGCAAATTTTTCGACAAGGATGTTCTCTATAACACCTTTACAACTAAAACTCAAAATCGAACGGTTGACTGCAAATAGTCAATACCCAGCCAGAAATTGTTGGTGAATAAAAATTTGAAAACAAACGGTGAAGAACAAACGGTGAAGAACAAACGGTGAAGAACAAACGGTGAAGAACAAACGGTGAAGAACAAACGGTTAAGAACAAACGGTTAAGAACAAACGGTTAAGAATAGAAAAGGACGTAAGTGGAGAAGTGATGAACGGTCGAAGCAAGGGCAGATGTCCCAACAATATCCCAAAAATTCTCCTCCATACTGATGTTGGCCTTGAATGACTAGCGCTTTGCCTCATACCGAGCCTATCATGAGTTTATCGCTTATCATTTGTCTGGACATTCATGAATTGATGGATAATCACTTGGTCGTATGTATACTGACTGTTCCGCGCGGATTGACGTGCTCTTGCGAATGACTCGGGTCCAAGTTGGCTGAAAAGAGAATAATAAGATTTACACGAGCCGTGGGGTGGAATCAAAAATGTAAATAAGAGCACTTGTGCCATTCTGTCTGATCGGCAGACTGTTAGCAAATATCATCATTGCTCTCAAGTATTTGAGGAAACAGCAAATCCAGGCTTCGAGAATCAACTTTGTCCCCGTTAGTCCGCATGAAAAACCTTGGAGATTATTGTTGGATACATACCCTCCAGATGAAACCGCGCCAATGAAATTGTATCACATCAGGTTGCCTTTTTTATTTTGTGGCCAATAATCATTACAGCTCAATGGCAAAAGAAAAAATAACGTGTCTAGGCCTGCGTAGGCTTGAACCATTATTTTTTAGAGAATGGTCATTCAGCACATATCAGAATAGTTCATACCAAATAAGACAAGGGCCTAGGCAAATACCGTTGTATAATGCAGTTATGTTACGGAACTGACCTTGTTTTATGTATCAAAAAATAAAGTCCACTGTGGCTGGCCTGTATTAAAACGGTGGCTGTGCTGGCCCATTTCAGACTTGTGATTACCTTGCAGAGAGAGATACCGATGCCGTGTATCCCTTACGCGCCAAAGCAGCCATGACGAAGCGCGAAAATGATATCGAGTTACAGTATAGTAATGAAGTACTTGAGGCGGTTTTGATTTCGACTATCGGTGTATTACCACATTTCGCATCGAGTACGGGCGTTCATTGCTCAATCAAACACGTCCCGGTCTTTGCGTAAAACCTCATTGGAATGGCAATGATGGTCACCTCGGTCGCAAGTAAGCTCCCAAGATCGAGAGATGTCATATCCCGATGCAATAGACTGGGTATTCTCGGCCATTCTCTGGCCAAAGCAATGTAATTTTTCAAGCACGTAGACAAATATGCCTGCTTGTGCTTTGTCTATGCTTTCACTTCTCGCCTGGCATTTTGACTCAAGAATGATTCCTCTCTCTCGGGGCCTTGTTCAATTCTTCGCCAAGCCTTGCAATGGAATTGACTCAATTTTTGCATCGATTTATCTCAGCTACACCAAAATGTACGGATCGCTCTCGTTGGCGGAGTTCAAAGAAAAATTGAGCGGATTATTAGGGCTCTTGCAGTATCACGTGATCAAAGGCAATGCGGTTTTGTACATTTAGATGACTTCGGCACATGGAACATTCCTTGTTGTGATATCTCGAGAATTTTATAGGATGTAATTTTGTACTCTGTGCTACCCTGTAACTTCCAATTCTCTTACTGAGCCTTTCATGCCACCCTCAACTCTAATTTTGCTTTAATTTGTACCTCACTTGTGTTTGATCCATCAACAAACGGGCGAGGAAGCCATTTGCTCGAACCGTTGCCTGTTGAAGATGGCACTTAAATCTTCATCAGTCGAGAGGGCTCTTTTGCGACTTACCGCCATGACCTCACTTGATGAGATTGGACCTAGATTTTCATCACGGCCAACAACATTGCTTCCATTGTTTCTCTGCTGGGAACTATGTCCATATCAGTTTGAAGGCTTCGAGCTTACATTTGCGAGTAAAACTTACCACAATTGTCAAGCACGAAGTCAATTGCAAAGCATTTGTCATATGAGCGCCGTCCGGGGCCGCCTCCCAATGGAAGGTCACATTCAGCAATTGAGAACCCAATAGCCACCCGATAGCATCGAAGGAATTCCGGGAAGTCTTTTTTTGTGATCAAACCAAGCCCCTTGTGGATATCATCTGCTCTGTCACCTTCTCCGGCCTTGTTGCCTTCTCCTGTCTCTCGACAATGACGATAACATGCAATGATGTCTGAAAAGAGCTGGTAACATCGAGGACAGATAGAATTCAAGTCCGATCTCACCAGAGCTTGCAGCAAAATTGCGAGCTGGCTTTCCGCCTCAGACATCTTGAGTCCGAGTGAATGTAAACAGTGGAATGGAACTGAGTCTCAAATTATGACGCAACCTCTTTTATAAATAAAGCACAGTGTAGCCAACGCATGCTCAAGGATGGAAATTGTTGGTTGATTTGCCGAGTACTAAGAACTAGGGATAGCAAAAAAGTCCTAGATCGCAGTTTCTCTTGCACCCTCGCATACCGAATGTCCAAGAAATTCCTTTGGCATTTCATTTTAGATCAGCTGCACGACAGAAAGGTAAAGCCCTCTGCATTTCCTATTTCCCGCCACTGTTGATCTTCTCCATTGCTTCCTTGGTCTTGATTAGAACATGGCATCTTACAGCACTGAGAACGAGCGGTGGAGAAGCAACGTGGCGAATCAAGCAGACTGCCAGAATCAGGACCTAGGTGCAGTGATGATTGGCTCTGGAACTAGAGAGAACCTCGATGATCCAATTGTTTGGCTTCGAAATTTAAATTGTCTCTAGCGTACAGCTTCTGTCGCTTCCTCGTATATCGAAATTCGAAGGCAAACCACTCCTCAGGCGGCAACATGTGCCTGGCCTGGCGGGTTCGATCCCGATTTCTTAAGTCTGATGATTTGGCCCCTTCCAAGACTTCACGCGGCTCAATATGTACAGTTTCAATGGTCCCATTATCCATTCTGGTAACAAAAAGTAGGCACTTTCGAAAATCTGGATAAATCTTCACCTCTCCTTTTTACTCCATCAAAATTCCATAACGAGGCGCGTTTGCAGGACGTGTGTTTGAATATATCAGCCTGTCCGCTTAGCAGAGAAAATTTGTAGTGGCCAAAGTTAGAGACTTACTTTTGCAGAGAATGTGAAGCCATTTAGTCCAGGTATTCTCGGCTGGCGGTTCTTCAGGAACAGGTGGTGTACAGTTGTATGAAACCAGCTCTATAGAACCGCGAGTTGAATGATAGCACGGGCCGGCTGGCACCGGTTGGGTCTCGATGATGAAAGGTACCCTGCACACTAGTGAGGGGGGATATGCAGGCAGTTTGAAAGCATCCACTGCCGGCCCTGTCTCTTCTTTTTGTGTATCGTCTCGACATGGGCGATCTCCCCAGGAGAAATCGGCAGAGGTATTTCGATGGCGGATCGAGAAATGAGATTGGGTGAAAGGCCACCCAGAAAGTGTGGTAGAAAATCCCATGGATATCACGCTAAAAGATAAACTGCTTAACGCTTATTGAAATATCTGCGTCGTCGAGGCTGCTATCAATATGCAAGGTTATATTTCATATGAACCGTACCAATGTCCTGCATACTATCCCTACCGTAACCATTTGCTATGGTTCCCAAATTCAGGGCCTGTTGCCGCGGGGTTGTTATTTCCTGCATGAAGCCGATCAGATAGATTTGCTTTTTGAAGGAGGCCAAAGCAAACTTTCCAAGTGGGATCGCACGGACTATCATGGAGGCCTCGATGTCGTAGGCTGCAATGTCATCATGACGGTCTGGCTCGATATTGCATATCACAACGAAATGGGCATTTACGATGGTCGTCTATGAGCCTTCGTGATTCGTCACTTCACAACCCCTGTAGGACGTGGCCTTTCTACGCACTCATACACCACAAAGTCTAAATTCAATGCCACTGTTATAGGGTGTTTCTGTATGTCTTGGTGAGCGCCACAATCACCTGCCTGGGTCTCTGTGGTCGTTTATTTTGTTTGATTCAAATCAAGTACGAAACGCAGCATCCATCACAAATCTATAAATGGTTGGTTCAGGCTTGGCGACTAAGAAGCGGTTTCATTGGCTGACTACTATCCACAGCGATAATTCTCGGATCACCTTCCTGTTTTCTCACACACGAACTACGGTACGGCAGGCGACTCGACGCTGGAAATTAGCGCATCAAAATCAAATGACACGAAAGAAATCTCGAAGACCGGATTGGGCTCGAATTCGAATATCGCGTCGAGATTCATGTCGCATTCTCGCACACGGAGGAATAGAGCCGGCACGGAGTCAAGGCCGCCCACGGTTCCTCCGGCCGCTCGTGGTTCTGGTTTTGGATCGCAACGGTCGGACAATTTTGACCGAAGTCGGATTACTCCGTCGTGTCTTGATACCAGTTCCCGTGCGCACGGAGCGCTTGGAAATAACCAAAGAAATGAGGGGAGCGGTGGATCGGATGCGGTGCGCGCGCCAATCCGCCGGTCCATATTCCCGCTCGGCGCGCCGCATAAGAAGCTAAGTTTTCGGGTGCCGGAAAAGGGGAAGGATTGTATGAGGGGTGCGTCTGAGGGGCCGTTTACGGTGGCGTCGGATTTTATTGAGCTTGTGCCGAGGCCCTATACGAGCGAGACAACTCATGGAGGGAATGGGGAGGGGGCGGACAAGATGGTTATTCATAAAGAGATTCGGTACTCGATTCAATATGAGAATGAGGAGCTGAGCAGGCAGGAGGATTTGAAGATTAGATCTGTCGATGTTTCTGCATATGTATAATTTCATTTTGGTATTATGGGTTGTGGCAAGATGTGCAGATGATGTGTAGATGTCGAATATTATGAATAGATAAACCGGGGATTGGGGTAATCTTTGCTCGAGTGACTGAGCAGGTAGATGTTGCATCACAAAATGAAAGCCTTGCTGCCTGTAACGCCGGTCTTGTTGATATAAATCAAGAATTTGCTGATAATTGAACCTGTGCACGAAATCTCAATATTGGGACGCTTCAGTTTGGCCGCTTGAACGGATGGGCTTCGGTGCTCCTAAAAAGAGAATCATTAGCCCATGAAGACGGTGTCAACACAGCTGGACACAAACATACAGCACATAATCGTCCAGACTTATGTGATCTGGCTCAGAAAAGATGAGATAGAGGTACTTCAAGGTCTCGGCAAGCCAAAAGCTTTCCATTTTGTCCTCATGTTTCGGTTTTACGTGACGCACATCGTTGATCGACGAATGGCCAAATTTAGTTCGAGTTGCCTTATCAATGTTCTTAAACATGCGCCATGCAGAGTCCTGGAGAGTTTTATCTCCAGTGATCCGATACATGACAAACAGGGACTCAAGAGCTTCGGGTCTAGACGTGGAGTATGTTAGTGAATCGTACCTGGAGAAATGAGATAAAGCCGTACCTGAGCTTATACGAAGCATCTTGAACACTAGTTATGCCTGGTGGTAGATGTTCAGCCTCTATGTGGTTTTCTGCTTTCTCGCGGTCCTCCTCAGTATCAATAGAGTGTGATATAACATCTGACATCCACTGCTCTTCATCCCACGGACACTCATCAATGTGCTCGCAAGGAGTGACGTTGAACACCTCTGGCATGATCCCCGTAGGCATAACATCGTATGCCCAGACACAGCCGTCGGTAAGTCCCCGGGCAACATACATATCCTCCGGCCGATTAAAAACCTTAGCCCCAATAGCCACGGTGCCACCCATGAAGCACTTGAGGTGGTCAGGCGTGTACTGGAAGGTCTTCGTGTCACCCCGCATTGCGACAACATTAGCCGTGAAGAGAATGTGTTGATCCTCGTCCTGGGTCATTCCTCTGAATAGTAGATTCTCGTTGAATGTGATAATGGCCTTTTCGTACATCCGGCGATATTTGTCCGTCTGTGCGCCCAGGAGAATGTGCTCTTTGGGCAAGTACTCGTATGTGGAATCAGCACATCCGCCAACGGTGAATTCGGAGTCGTCAAAGGTCATTCGGTCGGTATCAATCCAGGTCGGCCACATGCCAGGCATCCGGGTTTTGTCTTGTCCTATCTCGAGCTCGTTCATGATACGCTGCACGGCGTCGTAGTACTTGGGATCACCGGTCAATTGAGTCAGGCGAGTGAACTCCATTGTCAAGGATCCCATTTCCGCTAGGCTTGTGCGGGATGATGGTGTGATTTCTTTGCCTTGGGCGGATCTGTGGATTGTCAGTCTCGCATTCTTGTTGCATATTATCTATTTTGGCATACCTAGTCCACTCCCAACGCACTTGGGGCATGCGGTTATGCGTATCAAACGCATTGAAAATCATCTCTCCCAGTTCAACCGCTTTTCTCAGCAGGATAGGATGCTTGCCCTCGGTCAAGTCATGAGCAGCAATAAAACCACCCATGTAGCGAATGATGATCTCAAAGACAGGCACATGCTTGCTCTTGGTTGTTTTAAAATCGATTTCTTCCAGAGCCTCCAGAGCCAGCTGCAGCTCATCGTCTAGTCCCATAATCACTAGCGCATCTAGCGAATCAACAAGTGTGGCACCCCAGCCATTGAAGGTATCCTGGTACCCTCCAGTGCGGGGTTTCACTTCATCGCGCATCCATGCATGATCCTTATATCCATTCCATGAATGAAGAAACGCTTCCTTCACAGCATCCCGCTTCTTGAGTCTGGCCTTACGTTCGCTGCGGGTTTCTTCGGGAAAGTCATGCTGGATGCGGGGGATTTTCGCTGAACTCTTGGGCAGTGGGATGTACTCTGCAACGGGGAATCGCTCGGTGACTTTATCTAGACGAATGGCATCATGCCGAACGGTGTGGTCCTTTCTGGAGATTGGCTTTGTTGGGCGACCTTGGTAAGTTTGAATCCTAGGGAGCCAGAAGAAGAAAAAGTATGTTGCGACAATGAGAAAGAATGCAGTTGATATAGGTCGGGTTTTGTGTCTGTTATACATCATGAATGGCGTCAGGTTGTCCCAGAGTAACAGAATCAATCACAAAAGAACGGTAGTATGAGACGCAGAGAAGGAGTGGAAAGATGTACAAGCCTAAGGACCAGCAAGGAAGGCCGACATTGTTGTCTCAGCGAGAACTAAGATCCCTGGCAGTTTGAATAAAGGAGGAAATGGATACATTTTTACACAACATGGCACGTCATGAATTGTGAGAGGTCTCTGCAAAAGGGAATTAGACACGGCCGAGTTCTTTGGAACTCCATTGATCGTCCTTGGTGGCTTCTGGAATTTAGTGCGAGGCATGATATCGTAGATGATGATTGGTACAATTTGAGAATGTCACCCCCTTCACACCTGGCCACACCACACAAGGGAAGACTGCTGGGTCCTTGCTACAATGTTATTATTAGAATATCAATAGTCACGTCGAGGCTTGCGAGGCTCTTCTGTATCTCGAGGCTGTGCTCGGTCTGAGGGCGCCACTACCCCACAGCGGCCCCTGACTCTGATGGAGTAAAGGTTGATCTTGTCGATTTTTAGACTGGAGGATTGTAAGTGTGCATTTGAAAGCTTGTCCTTTAATTTCCATATGTGCCATGACTACCTATGTTTAGCCCTACCTGCCCCGTAGGTCTGTGCCTTATTTCCTCCAAAAATGGGCAGGTGGCGCTCACGTGATAAGCGGTGCTGCTGCGCAGTCACATGATCCTGTTTGCACCACCTTCCCCGGTCTCCAGTGATTATGTAATCCTACCAACAGATGGGATGCCCTCCTACAACATAGGTAGCCCGGGAGGTTTTATCCCTAGCTAAGCATCTGATGATATTAGTAATTTCACTCACTTTACCTCTGGATCTACACCGGATTGGAATCTAGAACTAGTTCACTGTGATCTTCATCTATGAATACTTATTAACCCGGTTACCTGCCTGATGGGCCGCCAAGAGCCAACAAGTCTAACGCATCATTCCCCACACCCACGACCTCGACCTCGGCCTTGACGACCAGACAAAGTTCTAACCCCCTTGTCTGTACATTTAGATTCGTGCATTTAATCTAATGTGATTTGCTGCGGTGGCCTACCTTTAACATTGGGTTGATCCATCAAAGTACCCTCGCCCCCAGCCGCTATACGTAAAACACGAGTAGTCTCATCCTATAACGGGAACTTGGTTACCAGCTCAGCACCTTCATCAAGCCGTCATTCGACCAAAGAAGAGATAGCGTGCAACATAGCCAATCCAAGAGCAGGGTGTAGAGGCTGTGCGGGCTGGACATCACTGCCCACGAGATGTGAGACCTGAGACGATAAAGAAGCATTCTACTCAGAAGCACTTCAGTCCAGAAAAATGGAAATCTGCTTCTCGCCTCGAGCGATGCGGTCGCGATTCCATTCTTCGGTGTCCTCCTTGTCAGGATGTATTGACGCTAGGCATTTGAAAGACCGTGCAGCTGACATCAACGCGGTAGCATCATGGAATTCTTTATCATGAATATTCCTAAATTGGGCCGACTAACCAAAAGGAAATTGACAGTCTTGATTCTCGTCTAAAAGTAGGCTTTCTTTAAAAAAATCTTTAACAAGCAATAAGGGTTCTGGAAAAGTTTTTTTCTTGCAATGAGAACGCCGATTTTGCTGGTCCTGGTGTGCACGATGAGTCACTAAATTTTTTTAGCATGCTGCGCAACACAACAGTGCTCTCACAAGTGACTGCAACCCAGAACGGGATGCGGCAATGGATCTAGGCGTGGAAGATGATGGGTATTAGCCAATGACGAAAACGATGCTGTGAGACGAGAACTCAACCAGAGTCAACAACCATGCCAATCAACAACTGGCCAGAGAAACCAGAAACCATACCACCAATTGAAACTGAGGCAGGGAGGGGGGGAAAAGAGAGAGAGTGGGTGAAGTGGGGGTCAGAGGGTGGGTGCACTCTATGACAACTATTGTATAATTCGTATGTGTAGGTATAGGCATGTGTTTAGGGGTTTTACGGGCTACAGCAATTGGCTGATTCCAACACTCTTCAAATTTAGCATCTGCACACTCTTGGGAGCAATCTCACCTTGGCGTTTAGCTTCGAGTTCTTGCTTCGGATGGAAGAAGCGCCTGCATAGTCAAACGCAACTAGTGAGACTGCAATAGGTTAATTGAACTTTGATTGATTGATTGAACCTAGAACGTATCCTCACACAATACCAGTCCAGGGCGGGATATCCGGGAGATACGAAAATGTGTTGGTCTAAGGTTGGGTCGTCGTTTTGTTCGACACTAAGAGAGGTCGTAGGGGGTAGAACAATCTCTGTCGACAAGGTCAGTGGAGCAGAACAGTGTGAATAGAGACAGCGAACACGAGAGCTGCTCTACACAAAAAGCTGGATATGAAGGGAGTATCGAGATAGAGGGAGTGAGTCCATGGGTCAAGTTTGGAATATAAACTACCACTCAATTTATAGGCGAGTGATTAAGCGGTGAAGGTTTCTGGGGGATGCTACTCAATCGCAGACCCTTAAGGAGAGAATGACTACATGGCGTCTACTGTAGCTATAATATAGACTGGAGCTGACGGGGGAGAGAGGAAACAGAGAATGGAAAGAAAAGGATAGACAATGCCCCCTAAACATTTATTCGCGGCGTACAGCTTGCCGATGTGGCACTGAGAAGCAATCAAGTACCTGATATTTGCGCTATTTTAATCGCGTAGAATTTTTTGTTAGTTAAAAAACACCAAAAACAACCTTTACCTGTTGAAAATCGGAGACAGAAGGTGGTGACTGAGTAAAGCTTAAAATAGTTGAAGTTGAAGGGCGCCAAATGTTTCATGATGTCTTCCCCAGGAATCTAAGTCTCCTGATGGACCAATTCAGAGCCAGTCTAGGACGATGGAGAATTCTGCTAAAAAAAATAGATCGAGTTGTTAGTAACTGTCTCAAGTTTTACAGTAGTTTTTTTTCATTCTCACATCTCGAAGAACACCGACAGTGCGAAGATCATTCTTTCGAACCCATAAATCCCAGTCAAAGTGAAACTAAATCGAAAGTAAAGGAGGTTTCGATAGAGGACATGGCAGCTGCGATCAAGCTAAGTTTCTGTCGCTGTTACATGACCTGAATTAGCGATGATTTCTACAATCTGATTGAAAGTAACAATGCGGGTAACCTCGACCATTTCATGGCTGATGGAATGGGGAGTGCTCTAGGATTCCGTATACAAAGAATTTCCTCAACAGCCCCTTTGATGACAGGCTTTACTTCTCTGTGTGAGTGCACATGTAGCAGTGTCAGATGGAGGTGGGTCTGCGGTTAACGCTTGAAATGAGCGTAGTGGAAGAGTTTACTATTGTTACTTGCGAGAGCTGAAGACTGAGGAAAAAACCCCAACTTTTATAGTCACCCAGTGACTTGCAATAATGCAATTAGACAAGCTAAGAATGTCTATGTTCAAAGAAAGGGATTTGGTTTCCATACCCCGGAGGTTGGAGTGTTGACACTAGATGTTTGCTCTGTTTGCACAACGACGTTATATCATGCCTAGGCTTTCCATCTGGAGACTGACCACTTGATTCTCCAGAGCCACCTCGTATACATAGAAAGTGTTCAAAGGTACAGGATTCTTCTCATTCCCAGTGCTTATACTAACCAGACTATATAGATTGCAAAGCTTCGATCTCGAGGAATCATCTTTTGTTGTTCCTTCTGGCACTGGACTTGATCATCATTGTTATTGATCAATCTCTTTATCTATATTGCATGGTCATTACCTGCTGAAAATCCTCTAAATTAATACTCTAGCAGGATTGAAGACTGCATAGGAACTTATCATCAACTTGTCAATTTCCGAATTGAGATCGCTCAGCTTAGCACTGCTTTGACTATCAGTCCCATCTCTTCCTCTGCACCTGTCCAGAATACAAGAAGAAACCAACCCCCCAAAATGCCTATCACAGGGTAAAATCCTCTCTTCCACTTCACAACCAATTTCCAAACTAACCTCACAAAGCGTCTACTTCATTCCCTCAAATCCAAACGCCTCAACAGCCCTCCAAACAATATTAGAGCGCCTCCGCGCCGCTTTCCCAAATGAAGAACTAACCCCAATCGGCCGCTGGGGCCTGGAACAAAAGCTCCTCCGCGACACCCCAGGCTTACTCCCTTCTTCCTCCAACTCAAACCAAAAACCCCCAAATCCACGCTATATGCAATTCCTCTCTTTGACCCACTACCCAACCCATGGCTTCATAATCACCTCGGGGCCCGAGAAACCCACCCCAGCATCAAACAAAATCCAAAACCAAACCCAGAACCAAGGCGCGTCCGGCCCCGCCAATGCCATCGCGCCAGACCAGTCCCCCTCCCCGCCAATGGTCATGACTACTATCCCCCCTTCCTCATATGGGACCCTCTTTCAGCATTTTACTTACGCTTGCCAACCGTCCTGGAGCCACCGGCTCACATTAGCTGTCCCCAACGGGATCGTCTATGAGGTTGGTGACTTCCGCGTGCGTCTTGGTGACGTGCGACAGACGTTCCCGATGGCGCGAGTGCGTGGTACGGTTGTTGAGATTGAGTGGCGTGGACCATCGGTTGTGGAGGCCATTCCGGTAGATCGGGAGGATGGATCGTTTAGTGCTGGTGTTGGTGTTGGTGCTGGGGGGGGTGGTGATGTGGATAGTGACGCTGTGGGTATCGACCTCTCTAGCTCTGCGATTGAGGAGTCTGATATCGATACTGAGTATGCGGCGACTGCGTCGCTGATTCGGGAATTTTGGGGGAGATTGGGTGTCGAGGCTCGAGAGGCCATTCTTATTCCAAATATTGGGATGGAGGTTAAGGATCGGCTGAGGAGGTGGAAGAAGGCTAGGTCTGGGATTGATGCGAGGGTTGATACTGGTGTTGATGGGGCTGGCTCCGTGGTTGGTGAGCGTGCCGAGAATGATCCTGATCCGTGGTCTGGAGCAGATGTTGCGAGGCAGTTTATGGAGGTTTTACGGTTTAACAGATAGCTGTACGCTCACAAGGGGGAGGGGGAGGGTTTATCTCTTTTACGCTTACTACGGAATTTTGTAGACGTTGGCTGGTTGGAACAAGGTCGCGATGTTGAAACAAGCCCAGCACAATCAGGGTTATAGGGAGAGAGTCATCATTCCTATATTATGAACACTTGACCCAAAGTACCGCCCAGTTCATTTCGTCTGCTTTTCAAAGCACACGCTTGATCGTAAATCATCCAAGATGTATAGCCTAGTAAGCATAGACTACATGAAATCGGTATTGGAAAATTGAAATGGAAGAGAAACATTCTCGATAACACCCGCGACGTCAGCTAACATGGAATAAGGCGCATGGTGGAAATGCGTTGTTTATTTTTGCATCATGAGCTGAACGAACTCGTTGTCTGTATGGAAATAGAGAGGTTAGCATCTGAGCAGACAAATGCGGATAGGCTGCAAGATGGTTTCCAAAACATACAGTCGATCCGGCCATCACCATCCTGGTCCGCCTCGCGGATCATCTCGTCCACCTCGTCGTCGGTCAGCTTCTCGCCGATGGAAGTCATGACGTGGCGCAACTCGGCGGCAGAAATGAAGCCGTTGTTATCGCGATCGAAGACCTTGAATGCCTCGCGAATTTCCTCCTCGGAATCGGTGTCCTTCATCTTGCGAGCCATCATGGTAAGGAATTCTACCGCACATCAGTAGGCGTCTTTCGAATATATCAGTGGGTTATGATCAAGTACCGGGGAAGTCAATGGTGCCGTTGTTGTCAGCGTCAACCTCGTTGATCATATCCTGCAACTCAGACTCGGAGGGGTTCTGGCCCAGCGAGCGCATGACGGTGCCAAGCTCCTTGGTAGTGATTTGTCCTATTGGTAGAATTGTATGTCAGAAATCATTTCTCTTGAAATTCAATCGCAGAAGAGATTGATGTGGGCTCGACTGAGCTGTCGGGCGCAAGCACCACGTACCATCGCCATCCTTGTCCTATTTCGCAACAAAATAAACTCCGGTCAGCATATAACCATATCTTCGATCTGCATGTGGAGTCAGTCACTTACAAAGAGGGAGAAGGCCTCCTTGTACTCGGACACTTGCTCTTCGGTGAGGGAATCAGCCTAGAGGGTGCGATGGTCAGTGAGGTTCAAAAGAACAGCGAAACCCCGCATTGTGGGGGTTTGTTTTCGCCAACACAACTGATAAGTTAGGGGTCAGGGACACACCATGATGAATGTGGATGGGAAAATACAAAGTGAGGAGGGGTCAAAATGAAGAGGATCAAATAAAGAAGAGGGTTAAGGGGAACAGCCTTACGAGAGTTACCAAAATAGCGTGCCTGAGGATACCCAGTCAGCATCGTTTCACCTGAGGGCGGTGGGCCCCCCTCCTGGAGCTGAATGTGGCCACCGTTGACATGTGTAGTTTTGTTTTTTGTTTTTTTTGTTTTTTCTTTTTTTTGGAGGGAGGGGTGTTTGGCCTTTTTTAATCTTCAGATATCAAGATTTTGTATTTTGATGTTCAAAGGTATGGATTATATCTCTTAACACCTTGTAAGATATCCGTGGATATAACGCCGGACAAAAGCTTGATCCCGGAGCACATATGCTGAGCTAACGGTGTCAATATGCCGAAGCGACATGGCGTCTAATTACAATCAGGTCTTGGCTTTTGATTTCTTTGATCTTGAGTCCTTTACCGACTGCGGGGCCCTGGATTTATAGATCTACAGAGTAGAACAAAACAGATTAGAAGACATATTGTAATAGTTTGTATTCATAAAGTATAGCAGTTCTTCGGTCTAGTGGCCTTCGAACTCGCATCTTGGGAACACCAGAAACCTAGGCAGGCCACGTTGTGCGTGAAAATCCAGAGTCTCGAGGCACTGTCAATTGAGTATGCAACCCATGCGCAACCTGCTGCAACTGGAACATTGACACGAGAGCAGAATCTTCTTAGGAGAGACATGTGTAGGTCGAACGATCTTCACTTACCCAGCCATACCAAAATTACCCCACTCCACGTGGACAAAACCATGGATTACATGATGAATACCGGGCATACGTGACCCCTTCCGATATGTGGAGAGCTCCTATCGTTCATTTCCGGCGAGACTCTAAACCACCATTCTTAACACTCCCACCTGATCATGATTCCTATAACCTCACCAAATCAGTAAAAAAATCCACCCAACGCCCTCACAATGTGGCGGGATCGTACCAACCTGTATGCAACCCCATATGCCCTACCCTACCCCAAGCGCAACCCGCCAGCGCCGGAAATAGCCAAAGAAGCAAAAGAAGATACACCACTTATAAAAAAAAATAGCCTACAAAGCAGAGAAACAACTAACACTTCACCTCCAAACCCAGCTACCTCTCCTACCGCCAATCCCTAATTCACCACCCAGCCAAAAAGCCGCACTTCACACCCACAAATGGCTTCTCCGACACGCCCTCACACCCTGAAGAAAACAGGCGCCTAATATCCGAAACAGAAGAGGATGGCGACATGGTCATCGAGATGGATCTCCTCCCGCCGCGCTGGGTCGACGTGCAGGAAGAGGTCTCCGAATTGTTATCCGAGATCGCCCAGAAATCCGCCCAGCTCGACAAACTACACCAGAAACACCTGCTCCCAGGATTCGGCGATGAGGAGCTGCGCAAAAAGGATGAGGGCGTTATCGAGCGCTTGACGCAGGATGTCACGCGCTCCTTTCATGATTGCCAGCGCTCCATCATGCGCATAGAGACTATGGTCGGCGAGTCCAAGGCGCATGGCGGTGTTACGAGTGGGGAGGAGACTATGGCGAAGAACATTCAGATTTCACTTGCTGCGAGGGTGCAGGAGGCTAGTGCTAGGTTTAGGAAGAAGCAGAGTACTTATTTGCGGAGTATGGGACCCTTGTTTCTTTTTGTGTTCTTGTTCTTGTTCTTGTTCTCGGCTATTCGAGGCGGAAGCGGTTGGTTCAAATGTGCTAATGCGATGGTTTGCTTCTGTGCAGAATTGCGAGATCTAGAGGGTATTGCGACGCCATTCGATGGCACGCCTACGCCTCTTACCCAAAATCCATACACGGACCCGTCGATGATGGAGTCAGATGCCGATAGGTCCTTTTCGCAGACGATGTTGCAGGAGACCTCACAACGACAGACCGGTCAGAATGATGCTGCTATTGCGCAGCGGGAGCGCGAAATCAACGATATTGCAAAAGGGATTATTGAGCTCTCGGATATTTTCCGTGAACTGCAGAGCATGATCATCGACCAAGGCACCATGCTGGATCGTATAGATTACAACGTTGAGCGGATGGGCACCGAGGTTAAGGCTGCGGACAAGGAGCTGAAAGTGGTATGTTCCCTCTTTCCATATTCAATGTCGCTAGAACGAGACGCTGACTCATATAGGCTACGGGTTATCAACAGCGAACGACCAAGCGCAAGATCATGCTACTTCTCCTGCTGGTCGTGGTGGGAATGATCATTTTGCTGGTTGTGAAACCAAAGAGGAGCCGTTCAGCGCCACCGCCACCGCCACCACCACCACCTCCTCCAGAGGATGAATCTTCGAACAATATCCGCTCTGTGTTTGCTTACCGGGGGCGAAGACATCGGTTATCGAACCGCTTCGCGCGAGATCGGTGGATGGATCCGGATATATTCCGATGACGTTTCTTTTTGCAAATGTCATTGGTTCATAGTTAATGTGACTAGAGGAGCAGACATGACCAGAAGCAGAATAATTCCCTTTGCACATCGGTAGTTGCTGTAGTTGTTTAGTTCCGGAAGTGAGTAGATGGGCACATAGATCCGATGTATATGAAGACGCTAAAAAGTATGCGATGCACTTACACGGAGAAAATTCGGAGAAATCGGATTCCTATGCTGTGACCAATGCCATGTTACATGTTCCAACTCGTACATTCAGTTAACTCATACACGATGGAAGTGATATCCAACATAAACCGAAATAAGAATGTCCAAGAGGCAGTTGATAGAATAGAAAGGAAACGAACAAGTCATACAAAACAAAAGGCAGCCGATGCACATAAATTACCATGGCATCAGATAGCCTCAACCATGATGCTCCAAGCTAACTTAGTGTTTGCCCTGAGTGGCAAGCAGGTCAGCCACATCGGCATCTAGATCGCCGGCCGCAAAAGCCGCATAGTCCTCCTCGCCGTGCGAGATCTTGCGCCTCTTTGCATGGCCATCGGAGGCATTATCAAAGTCATTGCCATGGTGCGGAGAAGTAGTAGATTGATCCGAGATGGCAGTCCCGTTGCCTGACTGCTGCATGTCAGGGATGTTCATAGGGTTCCATTCTGAGATGTCGTCGTCCGCCTCTTCAGTAAAAGGGCCACGGCGAACCTGTTGCTTTTCTGGCTGTGGGGATCCCACTGGCGTAATAGCTTCCACCGGGGGAGGCGTCAATGCCTCGACTTCAGGGCGGCTGAATGCGTTGTCGTGTCCACTGTGTTCGCCGGGGTTTGTGCGGGACTCTTCACTGGGTAGAGCGCGCATAATCGCATCCTCGACCTCGCGCTTCTTGGTATCGACTGAGGTTTTCTTCTCCGAGAGTCCAGCACTAAGGGCCTCTTCCCTCGATAGCTCTGCGCGGTTGGTCTGCAGGATCTTTTCAAGTCCATCGATCAAGGCGCGGCGCGATTTGATTACCTCGGAGACGGAGTTTTCTGCGTTGGCGAGCGTCTTCAAGAGTGAACTTAGCCGTGCAGCGTGAACTGGCAGTGTAGGCTTCGGGGTATTGGGATCAAGAAGTTTATCGAACTCCGAAGTAGCGGTTGTGGCGGAAGTATTTGAGTTGATGACAGCCTTGTTGAGAGCAATCTGCAACGGGTTGAGAGGCTGTAGTTCGGACGGGGTGGATCCCGAAGAAGTGTCCTTGAAGAAGGAGCCTCCGAGGGTTTGCTTCTTGTTTGTAGGGCGAGCTTTGTCGAGGTCTGTGACATGATCAGCTTGGCTGGTCCATCCTCGTGCCCATTGATTCAACCTACCGTCCACACGAGCTTCAACTGCATCCAAAATAGCTCCATCAAATACGTTGCGTTGTCTCCAGACCTCCACGACTCGGCGAATCCTTTGTTGGTATTCATTTGACGATCCTTTGTAAGCTGCTGACGTAGCATCGACAATTATCTGCTACTCTATTAGTTTGAGTTGCAGTGGCGGACTGCTAGGAAGACGGACCGGAGATAGCGCAATGAGGAAATCATTTTTCCCGCGTACTTTAGATTGTTGGGCCACCTCTATAGATAAAATTAACAAACGGTGTGAAGCTCGAGTGTAAAAGGACATGTGTACCATTGGCCAGGTAGATCAGGTTGAGTCGCTTAGGAGGCGGCGAGTCGCGAATCTTTTGTAGCCAAATTTGTACAGTCCGTTCAGCATGGCGTCTATCGTTACAGGCGAAAATTCAGCAAGTCTCTTTAAAGTTGGAGCAAGTATCCTCACCTGTGGAACATAACCCATTGCGCAACAGTGACAATGCTCTCCTGCGAGTCATTCAGAGCTGATAGCTTTGCTTTGACAGCGTCATCAGTGAAAGCCATGGTGACAACAATAGTAGGCACTCGAATTGAACGGGAAGCTTTTGAGAAGTGAAATAATCAGATCTGAAGTGCAAGTTTAAATCACCGTTGGGGACAAATGGGCAACGAGGATCAATTGAAGACCACTAGGACGATTATGAAATGCAGTTAAGTTGCAATCAAGTCGAGTCACCGTAGCAAAGCCAAAGTAATATCAAACGAAGATTTCAACTCTCAACCTTCTTCATCACAAGTGAAGCTGAAGTGGTTCGTACCCCAAGCTTGGAACATGGATAAGCTTACCGCCCCAGAACCGGCAGAACAACGGGGCTCCGAGCCCACCCCGGCCACACCTGTCAACACTACTTCCTTCTACTATCAACTTTTTGGCTCCTTGAATACCTCTTTTGACGACCATCTCCTTGATTCCAACGTCTTTATTGAATCGTACGACAGTCATAGGCAATCTTTAACCAGCATGGCTGACCGTTTCCCTTCCCTAGAGGACTTCTCTGAGGGTATGGTCAACCCGCCTTACTTACTCCCCTTACACCGGAGCTAACTTGACCCGCATTTAGGCCAGACCGAAGTAGCCGATATACAAGCTACCACCGATGAAGATTTCCTTGCCCGCGAGCGTGCTGCGCTCGGTGAAGATGCTGAGCAATTCGCTACTTCTCAAGACCACGTTGCCGGCGGGAATGTAGGCGCGGGGGATGACGACCTGCTCGGCGGAGGTGACGAACCCGTTGAGGAGATTGGCCTATTCGAATCATCTTTCCCCTCCGTTGCGACACAAAACCAGAATGAGGTATGACTTGGCTATTGGATATATGGTAGTGAACACACCGTGTGCTGACCAGGGGTTACATCCATGCAGCGCGTTGCTCCCGGTGGCACAATCACTGGCTCCGGCTCACCCTTCCCCCGCACCGGATATCAGAGCGCCCAGGAACCCGAGGATGAGGGAGATGCTGTGCGGTGAGTTGAGAATCTCAAACCGTGAATGACGGGACGACAGTGTGCATTGCCTTTGCGATCTGCATTCATCTTGTTTCGGCTCGGATCCTCAAGCTGACGTCTATCTTTCAATCAGTGAATGGCGCGAGAAGCGTGATGCTGAGATCGCCCGCCGTGCAGAGATCTCCGCCGAAAAGAAGGACAATACCGTCAAGAAGGCACAGGAGGATATTGACGACTTCTACGTTTCCTACAACAACAAGGCTGACAAGAACCGCTCCCACGCCCGCGCCGAGGCCGAACAGTTTCTTGCCAATCGGGAGGATACCTCTGCCGGTGGCACAAGCTGGGAGCGCATTGCTAAGCTGGTTGATGTATCGGGCAAGGGCTCCGCGGGCGGTGCCAGCGGCTCCGGAAAGGAGCGTTTCCGCGAATTGTTGCTCGACCTCCGAAAAGACCAGGAGGCTCCCGGCTCAAGCGGAATCTAGGTGGTTTGCTTTGGAGCGTGGGGGATAGAAGATTCGGGAGTCCGGGGCTAAGACGTGGTACTCACAAGTTCCCCACATTTACTCATATGATATGGCTTTTTCAACATCCCCTTTCCCGCAATATTTGGTAGCTTGACCGTGATCTGGCAGCTACATCTCTTGTTACCTTTTTTTTTTTTTTTTACTCCACGCAGCGAAGTCTCTAGGGAGGGTTTGTAAATTAGTAAATTAGTATCTTACTCAAATCGATACCATCGTTAATACCACGGATTTCCTTCTCTAATTGATTGGCCCTGATCAGGTGTCTTTATTAAACGCTTAGTAACAAAATGATTGTACAACAATTATGGAAGTGGTTGGTAACCTGTTCTCCGGTCAAGAGGAGGTAATGCATACTCAATTCAAATCACCATCGCCTTTTGCACATCCTTAGTCAAGCTCGGTTATATCACCACCAGGCTCACCAACTTCCTGCTTTCCCTCTCCTTCCAGCTCCTTCAGTTTCTTCTGGCCCTCTTCTGTCGTGGCGTCCACGATTCCTTCCTCCAAGCTGAGCATGCCGCCATTGCCCAATTGCTCCACAACGACCTCCGCCTCCTCGACGGACATTTTGCCGAGAACCTTGTTGACTTCGTCCAATGACTCTGTTGCCAGTGCCTTTTGCAGGTCCTCAGGGAAAGCGTCGAAAATCTTGCGCACCTCAATCTCAGTGGGGTCCTCGCTGTTAGCGGCGGGCAAATTGATGGTGATCTTGGTGTTGGGATCAACAGCGTGCAGCTGAATTTGCTCCACGCCCGCAGGGTCGTTCGATGCTGAGCCATCCTTGCTGAGCTCAGCGGAGCGGGTTTTGATGCGAGCGTAAGTGTCATTGACATCATTAAGGAACAAGGTGGATGCGCGGTGATCCTTGGTGGTGATGCTGGAAGTTTACGTCAGCTATTGATTGAAAAGAAAAGGTAGGGGATTGACATACCGAGTGAAGAACAGCTGAATACCGTCACGACCGAGCGAGCGGCAGTATTGCAGAAGCAGACCTTGATGTACGCACTGGCGGGCATAGTCATCTTGGCCCTTAAGCTGACTGTTGAAAGCCTCAACAAGTAGACCGTCGGTCTCTTTCTCGGCGACAATGTCAGGGTTCGCTGAGATGAAGTTCAGATAGGCCTTGTAGTCTCCAGGTTTGAGCTGAGCAAACTTCTTTGCCAGTGGGCTAATCTCGATATCGGCGGGGTCATCATTATCGCCTTCATCATCGGCCTTGGCGGCGGAGCTTCCCGCACCAGGGTTCAGGAGCTCAACGGAGCTCTCCTTTGTTTTGATAGCCGCCTTCTCCTTCTCAGTAGTTTTGGACACATGTGATTGGTTGAAACCTTCATGTAGCTTATCACTGGTAATTTTGGCGCCTTCCTCCTTCTCAAGCTGTGCAAGCTTCGCGAACAATTCCTTTTGGAGTCCTTGAATCTTTTCCAAGTGTCCGTTGACGCCCTGAATATATGCCGTGAAGATGTTATCAGGCTTAGAATCGCCAATTTCCTTTTTCACCTGATCCACCAGTGAGCTCATCATCTGGGAAAACTTTGGCTGTTCTGGCTCGTGTGTGTATACTCCCTCCGGCGGGGTAGGGGCCTGGTCTTCGGCGGGCTTGCTTGCGAACTCCATAATCGTCGTGAAAATGAACTCATCGGGAGAAGCAGACGAGTCTTCGTGCTTCTTGAGAGACTCGAGAAGCTTATCAATACGCGAAAGCAGTCCCTCATTGATGATGCGCTCGTACTTCAAGGTTTTGATTTCGTGACGACGCTGCTCTCGTTGCTGGTGAATCTGAGCCTGCTTTGCTCGGATGAAAGAGCGCTTATCGACATTGGGATGAACTTCGATATCCGAGTCGTCGGACAGCTCCAAGGAGTCCCATTTGCTGTAGTCGAGGACCATCTTGTCTGACAGTAAATGTGTAAAGTAGGTATGGGGTGGGGTGGGCGTATTAGCGGCAGAGAAAATAGGTGAGGGACAAAATTTTTGGCGGTCTTGACACGAATAGTGATGTGACAAGTTTATTGGTATATATTTTTAGTGATTCAACCCAGTGAAACCAAAAAAAAAGAAGCTTCTGGTGCCAGAACAAACGTAGTATCCAAAGCTCTCGACTGGCTTCCACGGGCGGTAGATCAAGGCAAAAGCACAAGCGGTCGACCATGGCAAAATCGGCCTCGAAAACCGCTTTGCCGATGGCCGTGGGCGTCAGACGAAGCTCCAGACACATCCACTCTCATTCCATTGCGCGTTCCAAGGAGCTGAGTATGTGCCATGTGATGTGCTCATCTTGAAAATATCCTGCTCAGATATGGCATATCGACGACTTATTCGGTGACATCATTGTAACCCCATTCCGTTTCCACCATTGTCCGATCCACCTCCGAGATGCGCGGTGCCAGGCTGCCTATGTCTCTGGCCTTGGGCGTCAGCCCACGGCAGGCTTTGAAACCACATAGCTCCTTTACCCGCGATCTAATATCCAAAGCGCGATCGTCATCTCTCTTCTCCGGCGACCACAATGGGCTGAACCGTCTCTACTCAACCGCCTCGGGTACACTCCGGGATGGTGCCAACCCACTCTTGCTTCAAAACTACAGCTTCAAATATACCTCTTCTACATCTCGCATTGTCTCCCAAGCACGCCTTTTATGTTCAACTCCTCCACTTTTCCAGGTGAAACCAGCCGCAACCTCCACACACCCAACTACCCAGTCAGCTCTAGAACCGAAAGAAGAAGTGTTGGAGGACAAGGGATTTGAATTGTCCGAGCGAGCAGCGCAGGCGGCGCAGGTCAATCTGAGCGCTAGGTTGGCTAAGGAAGGTGCATCGGGAAAGAAGTCCGGATTCGCAGAAATCTGGCGGCTTTTGAAGATCGCGCGCCCCGAATCCAAGGCCCTTAGTTTCGCCTTCTTTTTCCTCCTAGTCTCCTCATCGATCACAATGGCAGTTCCTTTCTCCATTGGTAAAATCATGGACGCTGCGACTAAAGGCATAACAGAAGGCGGCGGCGAATTGTTCGGCATGAGCATGCCTATGTTTTACACTGCTCTCGGTGGAGTCCTACTTCTCGGCGCTGGTGCAAACTATGGGCGCATCATCATTCTTCGAATTGTTGGTGAGCGAATTGTTGCCAGGCTACGCTCCAAGCTTTTCCGTCAAACGATTGTGCAAGATGCCGAGTTTTTTGATGCCAACCGCGTTGGCGATCTGATCTCGCGCCTTAGCTCCGACACTATAATTGTTGGCAAGAGTATCACACAGAACCTGTCTGATGGTCTACGAGCCGCTGTTAGCGGTGCAGCTGGATTTGGTCTGATGGCCTACACTAGTGCAAAGCTGTCCACTATCTTGCTTGTATTGCTTCCTCCAATTGGCCTCGGCGCTCTCTTTTACGGTCGAGCTATCAGGAATCTCAGTCGCAAAATCCAAAAGAACTTGGGATCGTTGACTAAGATTGCGGAAGAACGTCTAGGCAATGTCAAGACTAGTCAGTCGTTTGCCGGTGAAGTTATTGAAGTCAACCGGTACAACAAGCAAGTCCGCAAGATCTTCGAGCTTGGCAAAAAGGAGTCTCTGATTAGCGCGACCTTCTTCAGCTCGGTGAGTAGGCAGATTTGATTCCATGGGCGGTTTTTTGCGGCTTTGACTGACTTCTTAATAGACTGGCTTGATGGGCAATATGACCATTTTGACCTTGTTATATGTTGGTGGTGGGATGGTGCAGTCGGGAGCTATCAGCATCGGACAACTAACTTCGTTTCTAATGTACACTGCTTATGCAGGCTCCAGCATGTTTGGCCTCTCAAGCTTCTATTCAGAGCTGATGAAAGGTGTGGGTGCAGCAAGTCGACTCTTTGAGTTGCAAGATCGTCAACCCACAATTCACCCAACCAAAGGTCTCAAGGTTGAAACTGCCCGTGGACCCATTCGATTTGAGAATGTTATGTTCTGCTATCCCACCCGCCCTGCTGTGAAGATCTTCCGGGAACTGAACTTCGAGATCCCTCAAGGAAGTAACGTTGCGATCGTTGGACCATCTGGTGGAGGCAAATCTACCATTGCATCCATTTTGCTCCGGTTTTATAGCCCCACTGAGGGCCGGGTCTTGATCAACGGGCAAGATATCAAGGAAATGAATGCCAAGTCGCTTCGCAGAAAGATTGGTGTGGTTTCTCAGGAACCTGTCCTCTTCTCTGGAACAATCGCTGAGAACATCTCCTATGGCATGCCTCGGGCAACACGCTCAGAGATTATTGCTGCTGCACGCAAGGCCAACTGTCAATTCATCAGCGACTTTGTAAGTCCACCGAGCAGCTATTTTTAATGAACCAAGCTAACCTAATACAGCCTGATGGACTTGATACTCACGTTGGAGCTCGTGGAGCTCAGTTGTCCGGTGGTCAGAAGCAGCGCATTGCCATTGCACGTGCCCTTATCAAAGAGCCTGATATTCTAATTCTGGATGAAGCCACTTCCGCCCTCGACGCCGAATCCGAGACTCTCGTCAACAGTGCGTTGGCCGCTCTGCTTCGCGGCAACAACACGACAATTAGCATTGCCCATCGTCTTTCCACCATTAAGCGCTCCGACACGATCATTGTCCTTGGCCCCGACGGCAAGGTCGCCGAGCTAGGCTCCTATGATGAGCTCAGTTCTCGCCCGGATGGTGCCTTTACAAAGCTCATGGAATGGCAAATGAGTGGTGGCGAAGCCACGTCACCTCCGGTCAAGCCTATTGAGGTAGACCAGCTTTGGGAGTTCCATAAGGAGGAGTCAGAGCCTGAGCTGGAGGGAGACGAGGTAGAAGAGGTAGAGGAGACAGCCTTGCCTAAGAAGGACTAATAGTCTTACCTCGTTCACTCTCGATCCCATCCTTACACTACCATCTCACTACCATCTCTGTTCATCATTATTATCATTTTTGGGTTTGAAATACATGCTTCCTCATCTAAACTCATCTCTCACAGTTCTCTCTTCTCATACTTCTACACACATTCTGCATGTTGGATTTTCCGATAGACGCTAATATCAGCAATTATTATTCACAAATCCTGATATCAAACCTACTGCTCGATTTGTACTTTGCTGCTTCGTTTTCCACAACTTCTGTTCTGGCATAATACAAAGAAAGGCAAATGCTGAAATCGGGCACTCAAAATTATATCTAGATGCTTTGATGAGATTTAAAGGCGATAATCGGTGAACGCTCAAAAGTAACACACCGACATTGGCAAAGGTCCTGGGTCTATGTACATATCTGAGAAGACACCTGGAAAGAACGTCCTAAGACACATCGGAGTGTTCTGATATAGAACGTCCCTTCTATCCTCATTGGCCTGATTTATCGGCCCACATCTTTAAAGACGTAGGCCGCATAAGCGGCTAAGTATTCTTGCTTTAGAGATATCTCGTAAGTTCCAATTAAGCCTTCTATACACCAAAGGTATGGCAGTGACAGGTGAAGGTTGTCAGGCCGAAACCTGACCCACCCTCAGCGAGTCAGTTTCCCCTCCAGAGATCCTTGCCAGATGCCTTCCAGATGGACCACTTTACTGATTTCCGACAGAAGGGAAGATCCAAAGGACTTGAAGCAACCTGAAGGGTGAAAGAGATAAACTGAACTCCTAGGATGGATTCTTCGCTTCCTCAACTAATAAAACATGAAGGGTAAGAACATATAGTCCTGGCCCGACGGCAATACTGACCGCCTCCCGGAGGCGGTCATTAAACTCCGTCCTAATTGCTATTTCATACATGATGATGAAAAGGACTATTCCCCCTAAAAAAAAATCTTTCCTTCCGACAAAGGTGAGCCCTGACAGGAGAACTGGTGGATCGCCCGACGGGGCCCGCAGTCCGATGCGGGTCCTACGACATATCTTGCTTAGTAATCAGTCATACGCGGACCTCAGCAGCGCATTACAGCTCTTTGCTACGAGATAATCCCCTTGTTTTATGGAATCTTTTACTTATACCTAAGAAGAAGTGGCTGAAAAAAGTAGCCATGGACCGCATACGTAGACTCATTTCCCGTCCAGCGGCGTATGAGCAACTGCAGGACTCCGCCTCGGACGACACTGATGATTCAACATACACAGAGCGATACCAGCAGTCCCCCTTTTCAAGATCTCAGTATGGCATATTCTTCCTCCTCGGAGTATCTATGTTATGGGCCTGGTACGTGGAACCCAAAAGTCTCCGAACCTGGAGGAACAAGCTATATGTGTTGAGCCATAATTAACGCAGAGCACAATCTAGGAACATGTTCCTTGCGGCGACACCATACTTTTACAGCCGCTTCAAGTCGGACGACTGGACAAGACTGCACTACCAGCCGTCGATTCAGTCAATGTCAACTGTCACCAATCTTGGAGCCGCCTATGCCCTAGCAAAGCTACAGAAGAACGCCTCCTATCCACGGCGTATAACGTTTTCGCTATTGATGAACTCTGTTGTGTTCACTATTCTAGCACTCTCGGCAGTTGCCATGACTGATTCCTCACCTCGGGTGTACTTTGGCTTCTTGATGGTGATGGTGTGCGCCGCGAGTCTGGCCACTGGCATCAATCAGAATGGCGTCTTTGCACACGTCTCCGGGTTCGGAAGGGAGGAATATACCCAGGCTATTATGGGTGGACAAGGTGTTGCCGGAGTGCTACCCTGCGTTGTACAGATCTTTTCTGTACTGGCTGTACCGCCGAAGGAGGATAGCATTGGTAAATACCAAGGCCAAGATCAAGATCCTAGCATGCCTCAGACGAGTGTGTCGACATCGGCATTCATTTACTTCCTCACGTCTACTGGTGTCTCTGTCATAGCTCTGCTTGCCTTTCTATATCTTCTGAGACAACAACCTTCTTCGAGGCAAAAGTTGACAAGAGATGACGATGAGTCGATTGCGGATGACCGTGAGCAGTCCAAGACTGTCAGCCTTTGGACTTTGTTCATTAAGCTGCGCTTCCTGGCATTTGCTGTATTCGCTTGCTTTTTGGTTTCGATGGTATTCCCAGTCTACACGGCGGAAATCCAGTCCGTCAATGACCCTGCCAGTTCACGGGTCTACGATCCCAGTGTCTTCGTTCCATTAGCATTCTTGCTTTGGAACCTGGGTGACTTGGCTGGGAGAATGTGTGTGGCTATTCCAGGAGTTTCCTTGGGACAGCATCCTCAGATAGCTGCTATTGTGGCCATTGGCCGTGTAATTTTCATTCCCCTGTACCAGCTCTGCAACGTCAACGGCCAAGGTGCTGCCGTCAAGAGTGATTTTTTCTACTTCCTTGTACAGTTCTTCTTTGGTGCAACTAATGGGTATCTGGGGACAAGCTGTATGATGGGCGCTAGTCACTGGATTGTTGCCGATGAAAGGCCGGCTGCTGGTGGATTTATGAGCCTGGTTCTTGTTGGTGGATTGGCTGCTGGGAGCTTGTTGAGTTTTTCTGTTGCCAGTGGCTGATTGCGGTGCTACATAATTTGCGTTCATCTAGTAAATCCGAATACAACGAGTGACGATCTAAAAAAATCCTTCCATTCCTTGATCCCAGCATGAGTACTTCTTGGCTAGGTAACCCATTGAGCCCTTTGATGTAGCCCCTGGTTTCCGTTTGAGCAGGAGCCCTAACTTGAGACTCTTAAGTCGAAGTTTGCCGGCTGTCTCCTTCGCGTTTTCAATCGGGTTAAAACGCACAGTCACTTGGGACTCTGAATAATCTCCTCTAAATAGCCCCTTACCATTTGAAGTCCTCCAGTCAAGCCTATTGTAAGTCTCCTGTCATCCTATCTATCGTTTGCCCACCCCCAGTCCTCTTCTCCTCAGTTCCTTCATCGTTCTCCTCTCTTCTTCCCTTCCTTACACTACTCCCTCTTTTGAATATTGGGTTTTCAGTTGCCATTCGGTAAGAGCAGCATCCCCAAACGTATTTGATCGTGTATCTAATAGTCTCTAGTTGTTGTTCGACATGATTTTCGATTCCTTGGCGATAGGCGGCTGGTGCCATATCCTAGTCGTCCCCTCATTCTGGAGTCTGCTGAGTCGATTGATTGCCTTGGTGAGTACCGATATAAAAGACTAGATACTCAAGGAATGTGATACTCATTTCAATCCCAACCCCACAGCTGTGTGTCTATTATGTAGGCTGGATTATCCACACTCTTTGCTTCCACCGTCTGAGTGGTTACCCTGGCCCCAAGCTGGCTGCCATCACTCCTTTGGTCCACCTCATCTGGGATATCCAGGGTAAGCAGCACTCGACTTTGAAGCGTCTCCATGACAAGTACGGAGACGTGGTCCGCATCGCCCCAAATGCTCTCGTTTACCGTGCCGCACCCGCCTGGAAGGATATCTATGGTCACCGCAAGAAGGGACAAAAAGTCTTCGTCAAGGATCCGGCATTGTATGCACCCACTCCTAATGGTGTCAACGCTATCATCACAGCCAATGAGGACGACCACTCCCGGATGCGCCGTTTGCTGACCCATGCTTTTTCCAACAAAGCCCTGCGCGAGCAGGAAGAAATCCTCCAGATGTACGCTAGCATGTTTATGGAAAAGCTCAAGGGTCTTATGGGAAGCGCCTTGTCTCAGAATATTGACATCACTTGCTGGTTTAACTTCACCACCTTCGACCTCATTGGCGACCTCGCTTTTGGAGAACCATTTGGCTGCTTGTCAAGCAGCACATACCACTGGTGGGTTCGAATTATTCTGGATGCCGTCAAGGCAAGTGCCTATCTCAAGGTGTTTTGGTTCTACCCCTTTCTTGTTCCCCTGGTCCGCGTTCTGGTTCCCAAACACCTTCTCCAGAAACGTCAAGCCAGTTTCGACCTGAGTGTTGAGAAGGTCCGTCGTCGTCTCGCCTTGGGTGCCACTCGCCCCGACTTTACTTCGTACATCCTGAAGCACACCAAAGATGGAAAGGGAATGTCGGAGGAGGAGATGGATGCAAACTCGGCCGTGTTCGTCCTGGCTGGCAGTGAGACTACCGCTGCCCTGCTTTCTGGCGTGACATACTACCTTCTGCGTTCTCGTGACAAGTACGAGCGCCTGATCCGGGAGATTCGTGGGGCTTTCGACAAGGACGTTGATATCAAGCTGTCCACTCTCATGGACCCTCCTTACCTGAACGCCGTTCTGACCGAGGCGATGCGCGTCTACCCGCCGATTCCTTCTATGCTTCCGCGGATTGTTCCTGAAGGAGGAGCAATGATCAACGAGCAATATGTCCCTGCAAAAGTGAGTACAATATGCTAGGTCTAGTCCCAATGTGTGTGCTGTTTTGTGGACAAATGCGAAGCGCGTGGAGCTCGTTTTAGAAAAGACAGTTCCATCTTCGCTAATTCCTGTCTTAACACCAAAAAAGTTCCAATTCTAAATTTATGGTCCCAAAGCTGACGACAGTTCAATACAAACAGGTCTCTGTCTCTGTCTCGCTGTATTCCGCTTTCCACGCAGCCTCGCATTTCAAGGACCCCGAGGAATTCGTCCCAGAGCGTTGGCTGAATGAGTCTGACAAGTACAGCAACGACAAGAGAGAGGTTTTCCAGCCCTACTCCTACGGTCCACGGAACTGCCTCGGTCAACAGTAAGTGCCTATCCAATTACTCCCTACTCACTCCATCCGTATTTTCGCCTGAGCCGTTCTCTGACAGTGTTTGCTGACGTTTCACTTCCAGCCTTGCGAACGCCGAAATGCGTCTCCTGCTCGCTAAGCTCTTGTGGAACTTCGACCTGGAGCTGCTCCCTGAGTCGCTGAACTGGACCGACCAAAAGTCCTTCTCGCTCTGGAGCCGTCCTGCGTTGATGGTTAGGCTCTTCCGCGCTGGAGCCGGATCCGCAGTCTAAGTGTATGAACTTATGAAACAAAGTGATGAAAATCTCCTTTTACTACACATCCGGTTGAGACAGATCGTTGTCTCGACTGTGGAAAAGCATGCGGCCGAAAAGCGTTTGTCAAAAACTTTGCAATGGCGCTTTCTTTCCTCTTGTCTCAGGGTTGCGGCTGGGCTGTTTGTTTCGTCCTCCCTGGGAAGTTGAGTACATAAAGTATGGATGCATCTAATCGACTAGGGGTTATTACCCCTGACACAAAAGGCTGGAAGCATTTGGGAGCGGGCCCTTTCTACTAGAATAGAAAAAAGTGAAATACACACTCTTCTGTCATAGACCTGGTCGCTTGGTCGGAAACTGAAAGACAGTATAAGATGGCTGTGGCGTGTTTCTCGACAAAAACACCATGATCATTCCCATGCGTTCAGGTAGAAGTAGGGTAGAGTCATGTATTTCGTATGCAAAAACTCAGACCACTAGGATATTCTATACGCAAGTCCCTCATTTTCTGGTGACCTATCCAAGGCAATGCATCTGATCTTGAAACACCTGGCCCCACGTTCACGGTGTAGTCAAAAGATGACTCCTAACCATGCAAATTTTAAAATCCATATAACTCCCTAGTGTGCCATTACTTTTTTGTGCATTAGAGGATCATTAGAAAAAATCTTGTTCGCCTAGCCATTGCGAGTCCATCGCATAGGCCACTAAATCTGCAGCGCAACACATGTCTTCATGTCCATGTTCCAAATCAAGAAGTTCGAGGACAGATTTCAGTCTGTCATTTAGTGTTTGCTTGAGATGTGAGATACCAACCTGTATGTCTTTGGCATGTCCCTTCTTGATGAGGGACCCGGCCTTAATCTGGAGGTTTCCTTTGGCTGTCTCCGGTTTCGGTGTCATCTTGTTCGGCGAGCAAGATGCAAGAGCCTTTCTTTGTGGCTTTACAGGCAGTTTTTCAGGTTTGCAGTTTTTAAACAGACTCTGGAGCAAAAACAGTAGCCAGACCAAGTTGGTGCGTGGGGAGTATTCTGCCCAGATGCCAGGGATATCCGCCACCTTTTCTGTTTTCATGGGGCAACCAGTATAAAGTGTTGCGCGCATACTAGTTTTCAATGTTAGTAAGTAGCTTTTAGAAATTGGATGAGGAGGCATAGGGTAACATACTATCGGTAGGTGTTTCGTTGCATAATCTCGTCTTCATCTTGGCCAATAGCATCGAACAATTGCTTCTTGTCCAGATCTGACGACGCGACCTCAGTGAGACCGGCAGGGTCATCGGTCAGGAGTAGATCTGCCCGAGAGAGAGAGTAGTCGATGATGGTAGTTTCAAGGGAGCTGATTCCAAATCCGCTGGAGGATGAATGTCGTGCAATATCGTGTTCCGTGGGGGGATCCATGCAACCATCCTCCCGCGTAGAACGTATGCAAACATTTCCTAAATGAAGATCTCGATGTTCAAACATAGCATACTCCTCTGCCCTGGCCAAAGCCATGGCAACCCCCCAGAAGATATCATAGATCTGGAAAATTGACGACCAAGGGAACTTTTCCAGTTCACATCCCGCATCGTCCATCTCAACAATTGCCCATAGCTGTGTGTCGGGGTAAGCTTTTTTGTTGGACGGGTTGGGATTCATGCAGTCATCTTTGGTCTTCTTATAGTGATCCCATGCATCTTGGAATGACTCTGGAAAACGACCTTGAACTACATGAATCTCTCTGAAGCGAGCAAAGCCAGGGACCGGGTCCAGATACTTGAGCATCTTGACCTCGGCAACAATCTCATCAATTGTAGTGAACTTTTTGGATCCGGGACCGCTCTTTGCTCGCAGAGGCACAATCTTGAAGACTCCATCGCCATATGATTTCAGTTTAGCCAACTTTGATTTTGACACCACTGTTCTGCAAACTTCTTCCCGCATGTGAAGTTTGTAGACTTCACCGTAGGATCCCTCTGCGAGTTTTGCGACATCGAACATGTTTGCTGATCTCGAAGCCCATGAGTCGAACTTCTGAATACCCTGCGCGGCAATTGGTGATAGTGCCTCATTCAGAATTGGGCTGACATACCCGCTGGCTTTGCTGTCGTGGGCAACTTCAGAGGACCATGTGGGTGTGGGAATCATCTTCCTTTCCGCTCTCCTTCCATCGGAAGCTGTGCTTGCCTTTTCTCGATCCTTGCTTGTGGACTCCGACGTCGTAGCTGGGGAGTCTGATATGATCCGCGGGGGACTTTCTGGAGCCTTTGGGCATATTTTGACCTCTACCATCGTTTCGCATTGCTTCGATTTTGACTTTGTTTCCTCCAGGGAGGACTTCACGGAGGATTGTGTTGTCGTTGTGTTTGAAGTGTCCTCTATCGTGGATGGACTCAGTTCATCAGAGGGAGTTTTCGGTAAATGTTGCTGCCTCTTGCCTTTAAGATTCAGAGGCTCTGCATGATGATCTAGTTGAGGGGTTGAGTCGTCATCGATTGTCACTTGGGCTAGTTTCACTTGGAGGCTTTCCACGGGGTCAACATGTTGGGCTTTGGATCTGGTCTCTTTTACCGGGCTTCTTTGGTCGAATACAGCTCTGGCGGCGATGGCTCTTCGTTTCCCGTATACTCTGCGCTGAGCTACCGACTTGGGTTTGGGTTGTTTGGGCTTCAGTGGTGTCGCGTGACTTGGAGTTGGCGACGGTGACCAGGTTGACATTGTCAAGGACGATTGACACACCCTGTATGTTAAAATAAGGTGTGGAATACCTATTTTAAGGGGGGGTAGGGTGGTTTTGGTCGGCAGATTGAGGTCGAGAAAGACGATCTGGGCCAGCGGGGAGGGATCGTGTTGACGTTTATCCTAATCAGGCATAGCGTAGAGTTGCTTCGGTGAAACCCTTTGACCTCTGGACTTATGTCGGGCTATCATGTACTTCAAAACAGATCTAGCATCAATCTTATGAACTGCTGTATACAAAAGAAACTTGAAGCGATTGTATTTTGACAGAGAGATTCTGAATCAGATCAAGAATTACGTGGAAGTCAGGGGAAAGTGTATACTTCTACAACCATTGAGTATAAACTCCGTACATTCGGCAGATTTCGGATTTTGTACTCCGTGCAAGGGATGCAATTCATCTTCTTTTTGCCATGTTGACTGGACTTTCTCTTCATGGCTTTCCCTTACATCGTACATGAAACGAACGTGGGATTCAGACCTTTGAAGATCCGCGCCCCTCCCCCCCGTGGCTGTTGCTATACGTTATGCATACTAGAACACCCACAAGTTCAGAGACACCATCCCTTTATCCAGATTTCGGGCCAGAATGGTCATCAGATACGGAGTACGGAGTACTCTGTAGACCAGTCGAAACTCATACAACCCAGATCACCCTGAACGGTGAATGGCCTGTTACTATCCACAGTGGACATCAAGCCGGGGCTGACCGGAAGTGGTTCTGCTAGTCACATTTGTGACGTACGGGTTCTCCCAAAGGCACCAGTCGAGGGAAAACAAGATAATTAAATTAAGAGGGAAAAAAAGGGAAAAAAAAGGATAAAAAAAAGAAGATAGAACTGTTAACATGATACATCCAAAACCGAAACCATCTTGAACTTTGAAACCAAAAAAAAAGAACGAAAAGTCCACTCGGACGCACGCGCCTCGGTTGTGTGGGCTTTGCCATTTTTTTCCTTTTCATTTTCCGCCTCCCGCCTCTCCCTCTTTAACACCTTCTTGACATCTCATCCAATGTCAAATTAATTACTTATTTTATATCCTCTTCTCGATGCTTGGGCATGGCGTTCAACTTCAACTGGTCGCCTTTGATGGCGGACGCGAGTTTTTATACTCGCGCCCAAGATCTGCTCACTGCCGCTCTGAATAAATCTCCCAAACCCCCCATAATCGTCGACGATATTCACGTCACCGAGTTGAACTTGGGATCCATTCCCCCCGAACTCGAGATTTTGGAAATCGGCGACTTGGCCGAAGATCGTTTTCGAGGCATCTTCAAAATGTCCTATACTGGCGACGCATTTCTTACCTTGAAGACCCGAGTTCAGGCGAATCCACTCAATACCTTCCTCCTCACACGACCAACCTTTGGCTCGCCAGTACCTCTTGCTGCAGCGTAAGTCTTTAGTCCCACTTCTATCTCTGACTTCGATGTCTCAAATGTGTTTACTGACACTGTCTCGATTTTAGGACCCCGCTCACCATACCTCTACAAATCACCCTCTCCAGTTTCAAACTTTCTGGATTCGTTATACTGGTTTTCTCAAAACAAAAAGGAATCACAGTCGTGTTTCGTAATGACCCGCTTGAGTCACTGAAAGTTTCCTCGACTTTCGATTCGATCCCGTTCGTGCGCGACTTTCTTCAAAAAGAAATTGAAGCTCAGCTCCGGATATTATTCATGGACGAGCTCCCAGCCATCATTCATCGACTTTCACTCCGGTTATGGGTCCCAGAATATCGCACAGGGGAAGAAATGAATGACGAGACCGACAACACAGCCAAGTCAAGAAGCGAAGGCCCTGGCCAAGATCCTCTAGCTAGCCCGCCACAGGATCCCGTCGACTCCCTCGGAAATGCATTGAATGAGTCAGAGATCGCATCTCTCTCATTGGATTCATCAGTCGAGACTCACTCCCTCTTTTCGCAAAAGAACCTCCTGCGCTTGGCCGCTCTGACAGACTCGCAACGTACCCTATCCTTGTTCACTCCCACGATTCAGGAAGTGGTGTACCGGGCATGGACTTCTCCAACAGATACCAACGAATTCCCTTCGACCGTGATATCTCCACCGAGCCCAACTCTTTCGCGAACACACTCTCAGATGGGAAGTATGTCTTCCATTCACGAAACCGCCAGCACTGTCTCCATGCAAAGTCGCCCCTCCATGTCCAGCAATTCATTTAGTACCAGTACCTACGGTTTGAGCTTAGGTGCTGGACGGCATTCCAAAGCCCACGCGCGGAAACGGAAGAAGCGCGTTGTGGATCTGCGCCGCCCTAAGACAACCGATGACGCTGTGAGTGTCAGCGGTGAAAGCGTCATGACTGAGTCGTCTATGCCCCCCTCTATTGTCTCTGCGCCTCTCCCCATTGTGAACGAGCCGTCAGATGACCCGGTCACACCCCCTCTCTCCCCTGAAGCCGACTCTCACTTGCCCGTCATCCCCGAAAGGCATTTACCCAGCTTCTCCCGTCCAATCCGTCGGGATGGGGACTTGCCATACTCCCATGAGCCCACCCGTGAAACCAAAGCGGGGGACGTGGAAGCCACCTCTCGTTCTACTGTGCGTGGTTATCCCCAGGAGAAGGCCGAGCCGGGTCCGTCTAGCAATCAGCGACCCCCTTTGCCTGCAACTATTCTTTCGTTCAACAAAGACCAGAATGCCAACGAAAGCGTCGATTCCGTCTTGGTTGAGAGACTCGCCGGTGAAATCGCTCGTCGGATGCGCGAGGACAAGCTTATGACAAATGCATGCAGCGGCTTCTGGAGCCGCCAGCATGAAGACAGTCCTCCCCCAGCGTACGGCCACTGAGCGCTTACTTATCTTCTACACTTGAGCAACTCTCGAGGATGACCGTCACGATTTCATTCCTTTCCTTTCCTTCTTCTATCCGGTTTTTTTTTGGTTCCTTCTTCTTTTTTTTTGGGCTAAATTGATATTTCTTTGGAGCGGGGTTGCACAAAAATAGGGTCTGTCATGGTACAGCTGGCGTTGAGTTTCGTTTGGGGGTTTCATTTTTACATGATACCACACTCATTGGCCTTTTCCTTTGTATTTCTCATTTTAAAGCGGGCTAGTGTACTTGGAGAAGATGGGATGTTTGGGGGTTTCAATTATATTTCTCGTTGTTCTCAATCGCTCCAATCGCTTAAATCGCTTAAATCGCCTGAATATCTCCGATGCGGGTCCAAAAGCTGGAGACAGCGCTAGACCCGGGAGGAACTTAGCTCCGCACCGGGCACGGCGAACCGAACATCTCTCGATTCCTTCCCAGTCCTTTCCCTTCCATCCATATCACATCACTTCCAACATGGCGGGCATGTTCAAGAACGTGTTTGGCTCCCAGCCTAAACCCGATGATGGTATGTTACTTGACACATCTCAATTGCTGAGCTGACTCCGGTAGACTTTGCCGACTTCGTGGAAGCTCCCAACCCGTCGCCTGCCTCCCTCCTCGCCGACTCGACCATCGTCCCAGCTGCCAACACACTGGCCCCTAAGGCGGTCCCCTACACGGCTTGGTACCGAGTATGGGAGAGGACTTCCCCGAGCGATTTCAAGCAGGAGGCAATGATCATGCCCTTCATTCTCGTGATTGTCCTCTTCCACCTCTGGGGAACGCGCAAAAACCGACGCAAGGCGAGGGACTGGGCGCAGGCTCACGGTCCTTCTCTTCAAAAGGAGTTTGCTGTCGTCGGATTCGATGGAATCGCCCGACCGGCTCCCGTGGAAGGCGAAGCGATCACTGTGGAGCTCGCCAACCCCGAGTCATTGCTGAAGGAGAGATCTGCCTCCGAGTTCGCCGCGTATGCGACTGGCCGCCAGAACGTTGCCTTCCTAGACGTTAACATCAAGATGCCCAAGCGATACAATCCTATCACCTTCGTCATGGAGTATGTCTTCAGCTTCTTCTTTGAGAGCTGGGAGCCCCCCGTTGAGAAATACGAGGCTCTGCTGTATGCTTTCGATGGCAAGGAGAAGGACCTCGTTCCTGTTCTCGCTAAGGATTCTGTCCCCGTTAAGGTGCCTAGCTCGACTTACGACGGCTTCATCTGGGCTGTTGTTCACAAGAGCCACATGCGCAAGTTCCGCAACGACCGCTACGACGCCTCCATTACTTTCTCCAAGGATAACCCCAAGCTTCCCTCGTGGGTCACCGTAATGACCGAGAGTGCTGAAATAAGCGATACCCTCCTCACACCGGAGTTGATTCAGGCCATTGAGCAGGCTGGCAATGACTTTGAGTTCTTGATCGTTACGGACCAGCCCGTCGATAGACCCACTAAGTGATTAGCCTTAGTGCTCGACTTTGATCAGATCATTTGCTTACAAAGTTGTGTTTCTAGGATCGACGAGACCATTCCCAAGAAGCGCATTCAGCTCTCCGCTAACCTCGCCTCCTCCGCGTCCGGCTACGCCTCTACTGTCCCTCTGTTCAACCAGTTCCTGCGCTTGTCCGACAAGCTGGTCGCCTCCGCCCACTTCCGTGGCGAAGTTATGCGCAAGGTCCGCAACGTCCGCGAAGAGGAGATCAAGAAGCTGCGCCGTGTCGACGAGGAAGAGAAAGCCGAGGAGCGCCGCATTGCCGCCGAGAAGATCAAGAAAGATGAGCGAGAGCGCATCCTTCGTGGTCTGAGCGCCGAGGAGCAGCGCAAGTTCCTTGATCGTGAAGCCCAGAAGGAACAGAGGCGCCAGGCGAAGAAGAGCACCCGGAGGGGCTAAACGGGGTTATCCTTTTTTTTTTAGCTCCGGAGGATTATTATTCTGTCTTCTCGCACCTTTCTCTGTAGGAAGGCTGCGGGTTGAATGTTTTATCCTGCCATTTCGATACCTTTTTAATTTGATGTATTCATATTTATGTGTGGGAGATATGTTATCTGACACAGAATTGGGGGTTTCAAAACGTTCAGCTACATTCAATTCAGATTTATGTTCAGATTATAGAGGTGTGCGTCTGATTTGGATCCCAGGAAGCAGCCAAGTAGATTCTTGCCGTCTCATACCTCGCTAGCATCTTAACCTCGCCTCATCACTCCAACCCAACATCACTAGTTATTCCAACTATCCTTATACACTCCGCCCTGGTTCATTCACTCATCGCAATGCATTTTTTCGCCCCCATATCTCCATTCCTTCTTTCAGCTATAACCCCATCTCAAGCCGCTCCCTCAGGGAACATGTCCAACGCCAACACCACTACCAAGACTACCAACAACGCCCAGCTCTACACCTCCAAGTTACCCGTCGGGGCCATCATCACCCACTGTACCACTCCAGGCACAATCGCGCTCACTTTCGACGATGGTCCGTACATCTACACCCCCCAGATACTAGATATCCTCGCCGAACACGGCGTAAGAGCAACCTTCTTCCTCAACGGCCATAACAGAGGACACATTGATACCTCTACCGAGATAGTGCAGCGCACATTGATGGAAGGGCATCAGCTCGGGTCTCACACGTGCGTTTATGCCGTCGACTGACTTATGCGTTCTTCATTCTCCCAGCCCAGTCCAAGCGCCAACAGGTACTGATTAGACAACTATTTAGATGGAGGCACCTCTCCCTCGACACTCTACCATACGAAGAAATCATACAACAGATGATAATCCTCGAAGAAGCCTTCATGCGCATTTTAGGCTTCTTTCCAACCTACATGCGTCCCCCGTTCCTCAGACATACGCCCGTCGTCCTTGGCGTCATGGCTGATCTGGGATACCATGTCATCGGGGCTAGTGTTGATACAAAGGACTATGAGAACGATAATCCTGAGACAAACTGGGTCAGTTTCGAGAAGTTCAAGAGGGAGGTTGATGCTGGTGGGACGATTGTGTTGGCGCATGATGCACATCAGTATACGGTCGAGATTTTGGTAGAAAATATGCTCGCTGATATTGAGAGGAGGGGATTGAGTGGTAAGTATTTTCTCTTTTCTTGACAGCGGCTATGGGTGGAGGCTAATGGGTTTACGTTATAGCTGTTACTGTTGGCGAGTGTCTTGGTGATCCGTCTGAGCACTGGTATCGTGCTGAAAGGTAGGGGGTTGGTGTTGGTGGGAGGTGTTTTCTTTATTTCCTGCTTGTCCTGGGCGACTGTCTCCTTTTGGTCCTTGTACATGGGCCAAGAGATGTCTGTATATAGAACTCCTAGGTTTCATGTACCCTATTCGTTATTCTTGACAACGGTGTTCTGTGTACATGCGTCTTCAGCCCCGAGTGAAATGCAACTGATCCATGTCTCAACCATCTGTTTCTTCTATTTCCCTAGCCCTTTGTTGTTTGTTTTCCCCGTTTACTGTTCCCGTCCCATTGCCTTGGTCCGACAAAACCGAAAATTGACATGGAAACACCATAGTGATGTCAGAACATGGGATTTGAAAAATGAAGCCATTCAACTTATTCCATTTCCGAATTTTGGAACTACTGTGGGAATGTCACATTGAAACGCCATGGTTTGCTGAACTTCCGTTCCATCTCTCCTGCAGCCTTTGCTTTTCTTTCCCTGTCGGGAAAACTTGTATTTCTACATCCTGTGGTAAACGTAAAAGCTATACCTGCTGTAAATGCCAGTCAAGGGCGACCAGCTGGACTCCTAAGAGACTATGCAATGTATATTTGATGCGCTCAAACATTCCCCCTAAAAATGCCCAAATATCCATTCATACCTGAGAAGTACAACTAGGGTTTCGCCCAATCCTGATTGGGTAGCGGCCTTGTTCACATCTTGTCACATAAGCTCCTACATGGGATTCAGATCGTCTGATTTTCCTCATCATCCTTTCTCTTTGTATTCACTGGTACTAACAATTAAGTCTCAACATGAGATATTGGGGGGTCTACGATATGTTCGAAGATGAGGCGGGCTTCAGGCCCGTCAAAAAGTTACGGCAAACTCGAAGGATGTGAAAATATTCTCGGACATCGACTCAAATATGGCAAAAGCCTCGTTTTCAACATCCGAATCGTCGTAAGTACTATAACCGAAGAGGTTCTTCCAGAAATTGTCCAGCGGGAACAAGCTATAAAGATCAAGGCTCGGCTGTCAGAAAAAGGCGCAACCAATAAACAGGAAGAAGCACACTACGACGAGGAGCTGAGGGACATTTTGCAAGAATATGGCACGGCCAAAAAGTGAGTATTCCAATACATCCTATTGAGCCGGTGAAACGCTCTAATATTATCTTCCAACAATTTCCTGCTTGGTATCTCCAGGAAGAACTAGTTGAAGACTGTACGAGAAGAGGTGGCTGTTCCAGTCGAAAATGTGGATGTTGCAAAACTCGTCATCAACCAAACGAAGTAGGGGGGATTGTATACAGTACACCACTGTATCTGTATTATTCGAATGAACGAGGCTTCGAGCATACTAAGCAACAGAGGCAAAAAAAATCCTCTTTTGATCTTGAGGATCGCCTTGACGAGTAAACCCCTGTATATAATATCAAGGTAGCAAATGCTTATCTTCTGAAGTCTCAAGGCATATTGTTGCGGAGAGGGAAGCGAATATTTGACAACTTCTTTTGCTTAATGCTTGAATTTTTCAACTAGGGGTGACTATTGTTACTGGAAAGTGTACTCTTGCATTTTTTCGTGGAATTAATATAGCTCATTGTGAAAATAGTGCACATGTAGCTTGTTTCTTGAACAGCAGACAAGGCGTATCAATTTAGCCCCAATCAACTACTAGATGATTCTTAGTGGATTTCAAACAAGTCATATAGCTTTTTTTAAATCTATTAAGATAGTCACCAACCTGGTGCCCGGTTTGACAGGCCTTCCATAGCGATTTAGGTAGCTCGATGTTTGTGTATAAAGAATCGACCGTTCTTATCTCTCTGCCCCCGCTCTAGGTGTGTATCTTTTCTATTTATTTACTGCTGTCATGTCTTCTCTGGTCCCGTAGTAGCACATACCAATAATGGGAATGCGAAGATGCTTCGTTATTACTTCAACGCCTCTTTCCTCTTTGGATTGAATTTTTGGTTACCTCGCAACAGAGATCTCCTTCCAACTTTGGGGGGTTCCCCGCTGGTCCCTGGACATAATCAAAGTTGACATTGCAGATTAAAACGTATATAAGCCTTCCACTTGGGTCCACGAAGGCCTTTTCGGAATGATTGTGGGGTTAAACAAAATGCTTGAATTGTACATCTATACGCCCGAGGAAATTCAAAACCGAAACCAACCCAAGACACTGCGAATGTTGGAGAAACAGGGAACACATCACAGTGGCCGGGCGCCAGGTCCGCCGAGGTCACCTCACACCAACGCACATGGAGAACAACGCACGCTGCCGATGAAGACGAAGAAGCATGGCGCCATGACCCGAACCTATTCGTGTTCGACCTGCCGGAGTGATGCAGCAAGTAGACCTGGCAGTCCTGGGGATACAGGGACTCGGTGACTCGGGGAGCTGGATGAAGAAGTGGAGGTAGAGAAGTGAAGAAGTGGAAGGTGCATTGCAGAGAAAGAAGGGGACACTCTGCGCCCGCGGGGACTACGGGAAACCATCTACACCGGGCAGATGGATTGACTTTCTTTACATTTCTTTTGTCTTGTTTGCATTACGCCGGCCGGTTTGTGGCCTTACTTTTCAGGTGGCAGGACCTCGAGAAATCGAGTCCTGCTCACAGGGTGGATCTGCATACTGGGAATGCACCACCATTTATCGTCGGGAGCGGGCTCTGGGACGCAACCCCCGCATAGCAGCATGTATGTAAAGCGAGCTAAATCGGGTCAATGAATTCATCATCATCATCATCATCATCAACGCCCGAGGAAATGTAATTAATATTTCTAGCATAATCTCGTTAAGTTCAGTACGTAGTTCAACAATCCGAGGCCTCTTTCGATGAATTAATCTCTGACAATGATTTCTTCCGGAAACACCTACGGCCTAAAATTGTGACGGATGAAAGCAATTGGATTACAAGATCAATACGGTGGATAGCCTTGCATATGGTAATCTGTTAGATGGACCAATACAGTTAAGCTGGACGGATGAATATCTAGAGACGCCAGTCCTAAGAATTGTCACGGCTGATGGTCTTCAAGATGTTCCGCTCGACGCAGTCACAATGTGGGAATGTTCCAGAACAATCTTCACTACCGCTGAGTACGAAAAGGCAAAGTCCACGATATTCGAAAGAGTTTAGAAAAGCTAATAGGAAGGAAGTTTCCAGGCTATATTTGCCTCGAGGAGCCATGACCTGCGTTTAAGTGGCAAAGTACGGCTCTGCACCGGTCTCCCAAGTATACGGACACAAAGTTGCGAGAATTTACCCCCAAAGACTATCTATTGCCTTGCTCTTCAATGTAAACATTATCGACTGTCCTTGGCCGAGATGATCAAATGGATTCTATTGGGCACTTCCAAGGATTCGACCGGCGCTCTACGAATATTGAGGCAAAACCAGATAGGAAGGAAATGAGGGACTATGTCAAGATGCTCGGGGGCCAACCCGTCGAGAGAGAGGCGATCACAATCGAAGAGCTGAAATTAAAGATGGCTCTTATTTGAGATCGTCTTTCTGAGATGAAAAGGTATCAGAGTCACTCAATACACCAGAGAATAGATTAGAGGATCCTCAACTGGGGAAAAGAAGAACCGTGGTGTTCATCAGAACAACTTCGAGATACGTCCGTATGGCTTCTTTTCTCTGTAAGAGAGCTGCTCTATTCGATTTAAAACGAAATGTGTACTTCAGTTCCTCTCGTATTTTAGATCTGGACCGAACCTACAATTTCCCAAAAATCTTAACCCTCTCCTCAACAGGCTTCTGTACCTTCTCCCCAGCAGCACCCTCAGGACTTCCAAAGACTAACTGAGCAACATTCCGCCAGTCACTGGGCAAATCCCACTGCGTCGCAACACCCGCGTCAATGAGCGGGCTATAGTGTTGCAAGTTCGCACCGAAACCGAGCCCTTCAAGGCCGGCCCAGACTAGTCCCTATTAGATCTGACATGTAGAGGGAACAAAACGCAGATAACACCTACGGAAGTACTGATGCATAGCATTAGAGTGGTCCGCCCACGGCACGAAGTTCTCCTTGAAAGCAGCGAATTTCTCCTGCATCGGCTTGATGTGCGCTGGGTCTTCGTAGAAGAGGATCTAGGCAGTGATTAGCTATGGACAAGACGGTGTACCTCAAGATTCCAAAAAAAAAAAAAAAAAAAACACCAGATTCGAATGGGAAAAGCAAAGGCTCATACCGTGCCATACGCCCCCTTAAAACCAAGTAACTTCGGCAACGTCTGCTTCGCCCAAAGCTCCTGTGGGATCTTGCCCGCCTTCACGAGTTCCTCAAAGGCCTCGATAGCGAGATCCCACAGTCTATCGTGCTGATCATGCAAGAGAACGACTAGCCGCGTAGACTGGGTATTGAAAGCACTGGGGATATTCAGAATGGCGGCATGGACGAGCTCTTCAATTGTGGAGTCTGCGACTGGGCTTTTCTTGCCGAGCTTGTAGATCGTGCGCCTGTTCTTGGCTAGATCAAGTATGGCGCTGGACATGTTTGCTGCTGGGGTTGGGGCCCGATTACCAGCTGAGGAGCAAAATGACCGGGGTGTCATTTGGCGGGAAGATACCAGACGCGTTGGACTAGTTCTGGATAGTGCAACGCGGGTTATAGCGTACAGGGGGGATTGCATGAGGCGGATTGTCATTTTGGAGGTTTTGGGTAATTTCTCGGTGGCTTGGGTCTACCTCTCTATGTCCCCAGGGTAGATTGTAGGGCTAGTGCTTATCCCTCAATTGCTAATGCGGTAGCCGATGTGCAGAGGCCAAGGGCAATTTCGGCCGACGATCGTGGGCTAGCGGAATTACGGATTTACTGATCATGTATCAGCATGGTGATAAATTCATAAATGGAGTACTTTGCCAGGCGACCTATGGGAGCAATAGAACCAAAACCCCAGATTTTGAAATGATCGAATGGAAGTACATCGCGTACCTGACCAGCTAGGCAGCTTCAACCCCTTCTGTAATAGCCGGATGTGTGTCGATGAGGATCAGTGACATCCAGCCACGGCTACAATGGGCTACGAGGTACTCTGATGAGATTCTAATCTCATTATCATGGATTTGGGCCTCCTGAGTTGAAACGACTAATCAGGCTCGAAATCTAATGTGCAATGCTGGTGCAGACATCAATTTCAAGATGTGCTGAAGAGATTCCCACAAGAATAGAACAAAAAGCACCGACTAACACAAACGGTCACAGAGAGCCGGCTGAGGTACTGAACGGGGCTGTCGATCGGGCGGTGCTTGGTAGGTAAAAATGGAGCTCCGGGGTGGCCTGAATGTACAAAAGAACTCTACATCTACGTTGAAAAAAAAAAAAAGGGTTGAAATATCACGTCGAGCACCAGTGCGCCCATCAAAACCCCTTCCTGTGGACATGGCGGAGATGGGGGGGAGCAAAAAATCTAACACTTTTGAGTCATTCTAACTTGAACTCAGGCTTGGCATCTCAGCATCAGCTATTTCTTGGATTGGATCCTCACAGCCGGGCCCGAGATGTCGGTGTCTTCCACGCAATCATTGATGTCGGATTCCTTCTGCACCTCGTTGCACCTCGTCCGGGTGTTCATCACTTCGCTCTCAACGCGCGAACGGCGGCTACTCCCCCGCTCCGGGTGTCTGCCAGGCCTTGGCAGTGACCTCCAGTTCTGCCTTGTGATGGGCCTCGTCGCTATCTACTTCTCTGAGATGAGGGTGCTTGTCTGTTGGTAATCTGGGTCGAAGTGGAACTGGAGGCATGCTGCTTTCTGGCTTGGTGAAAGCTCGTGCCATCGATCGGATTCGGTTGGACATTTGAGGTGGTGGGTGGGTGTTGTCATATTCGCTACGAGTCTCCCTTCTAATCTTCTGTTGCAGCTTCGAATACCCCGCTTCGACTGTCCCCACGAGAGGCTGATGCCCTCATTGGCCGGGTGGCGTTCAGGGTACGTCTCAAGTACGGACCGCTCAACACCATCAATCCCCTGATCCTGGCTGTATGACGATGTTCTGCCGGGCTGCCATTTGTTCGGCTGCAGGTAAAGTTTACATCTTTGTCGTACGATGCAGCATATCTTTCAATGGTGTGCAGGGTCTTTGGCGCTTACCGCGGTATCCTGATGACCATCCAAACTCGGAAGAACAAAGATACCCCATTTTGGATCTTCGCTCCATAACATTCATGAGGGCTGATCTTGGGAGGTGTGATCGATATCGGGTGTTATGCCCAAAATCAATGCCGTTGTCGAAGATGGCGATTGGGAGGGTCTCTAGGGGGGGACCCGGGTGCCCGTAGCGAAGCCGAAGAGATTCGCGCTAGCAAGATGCAGAATGAGAAGCAATGTCCTGGTAAGTGGGAGAGCAGTTATGCAGAGACGTCCTCTCACCCCGCCCTTTTCCCCGCGTACCGCAACTTATGACAAGTCTTGTTCCCGGCCCATCTTTCTAAATCGATTCCCACATCTTCGTTCTTTCTGATCAGTCAAATCCACAAGCTATCATGCCCCGCACCTGGTTCATCACCGGCTGTTCCTCCAGCCTCGGACGCCAATTGGCCATTACGGCCGCTGAGAACAAAGATGTTGTCATTGCCACCTCGCGCGACACCTCAAAGCTATCCGATCTGGTTTCGATGGGTGTTATTGCGAAGAAGCTTAATGTGCAAGCCAGCGATGCCGAAGTCAAAGCCGTTATTGACGACGTTATATCTACCGTTGGACCGATTGACATCCTCGTCAACAATGCAGGGTGGATTTGGGAAGGAGGTGTAGAAGAGTGCAGGTAAATACGGTCCAATCTTGACAGCAAAATCCAAGGTCTGATGCAAGCTCTAATCCATCTAGCCACCAAGAAAGCATCGATCAATTCGACGTGAACTTCTTCTCACAGATACGCATCCTTAGAGCAGCTCTCCCTTCAATGCGTGCCCGCAAATCCGGCGTCGTCGTTAACTTTGGATCGATCAGTGGCTGGCAAGGCTCCCCGGCAGCGGGCATGTATTGTGCTACCGAGGCCGCCATCGTGATCTACACGGAAACCCTCCGCAATGAACTAGCTCCTTTCCATATTGACGTCACCTATGTGGAGCCGGGTTACTTCCGTACCAACTTCCTCACTAGAGGCCACAAGGTCACTGCCAAGAACTGCATTCCCGAGTTAGACGTTGGAACCCAGGCCACCCGTGATGCCATCGCTGCTAATAGTCTCCACCAACCCAGGGACCCCGCGACGGGCGCTCAAGTTCTCTTCGAGGCTTTCACCAAGACTGGTCGCTGCGAGGGACGTAGTCTCCCGGGAAGATTGGCACTAGGGCGGAATTCCTTGGCTGTTGTCAAGGGGATAATTGCCCATGAACAGGATATTCTTGATAGTTGGGAGGAGATCGTTGCTGCCACGCCTTTTGATGATGTAAAAGCCTAGAGCAGGCAGAGAGGTCCATGTGCTGTTCCGAAAACCGAAACGAAATTAGACCATCCAAAACGATTGCTCAACTCCAATCTAGATTGTCAAAGTCCTTCATCAAGCCTATACAACATAAATTATTAGCTGTTTAGTCACCCCTCAGCCTGTATTGATTCAACGGTTTTGGGTTAGAAAATTCTACGACTATCTGTACTGTTCTTGGGGTTATACAAAATTGCCATGACCGGAATCTGTCCTTTTTGGCTGATAGGAGGAGCATAGAAAAGTAGAGGATCACAAAAAAAGTCTGTGACTATGTGTCCCAAATGGGATCATCAGACATAGTTCGACACTCTGCAGTTGGTATTAGGCAATTGGGCACTCCGTTGGAAAAGGGTCAAAACTCACTCAATGAGATTTCCATCAGGATCTCTCACGTATACACTGCGAATCTTCCCAACGGCCCCGGTTCTTTCTACAACCTTGGCGCCTTCCAGAATCTGTAGAGATCAGTCTCTATCTGCACCCTGTGGGAGAAAAAACAGTGGAGTGTTCATACTTCAACTCTGGCATCCTGGAATACTTCTAACACCTTTTCCACATTCTCGTCTGTCAAGAAGCACAGATCGGCACTTCCTGGCATAACATCCTGGGCCTTGGGTTCAAATTCCTTGCCCGACTGGTGGAGGTTGATTTTCTGAGACCCGAATATGAGGGCATGTCTATTATCGTCAACGACTTTTAGCTCTTCACTTGGATTGTTCAAAAAGAGGAATTACCTCTGCATGGATTGGTTCGTGGGTGAGGTGAAAATCTCGTGCCGCATGCCGAGGTAGGTTGTATAGAATGCCACCGTTTTGGGAATGTTGCGGACTGTTAAGACCAGGTGGTCCAGAGATTTGACGGCGAATTTCCCAGCCATCTTTGGGTAACCTGTAGATGTGATGATATCCAAACATGGTAAGCTAACGGATGTGCCTCCGGGGGGGGGGCCGTGAAGCATGACTCATCAGATATGGGCTAGGGGCTACTCCAATACAACCAAGGTCTTTGTCTACACGTTTGAATAGTACGGGGTGGATTTCTTTAATCTTGGGATTTGGAAGTCTCCAAAGGGGTATGTGAGGTGGCTGAGTTCATGCTATCAATAAAAATGCAGAACTCATCCCAGGGAGGCCCGCCGGGCATCTCGCTTTTAGTCCCATGGTCAATGCTCACGTGGGTAACCCCCAATTGCCATACGAGAATGCGGTTTCCTTTTGAAATATCTGGCATCTATGGAAGTGAATTCCAAGGGGTACTATTAACATTCCTATATACTTACTAGTTGTATCCTATTAAATTACTAGTTAACAACTCTCACTTTAGATATTTTTTGTCAAAACCTCAAATACGGCCCTCCTAGGCCATAAACAGGAACCGTGGTTTTTGTTATGGTCTAGTGGAAAAGTACGCTGTATTTCGTTCAACATATATCTATCTACAGATTCAATTCGAATTACTTCCTGGTGGAAATACCGCCATCATATGGGTAGAGAGTAGACTTCCGCACGACCCAGTTTGGGTCGAAGGTCTCGACCCAGAACCCAACCCAGACCCAGTGACTGGGGCCCCAGAAAACCCAGTATAGCCCCAGTTCGACCCAGTTTCTGCATAAATTATGGCATAAATATTTAAATAACATACTGTCATTTTCCCCTGTTATGGTTTCTACATCGAAATGCTACACTCTCTACCAACAAGGCAAAGGAAATTTTAAGAAATAACCTCGTTCTCCAAAGTAATATATCTGGTTCAAGATTAATTACTTCTTCAAATGCTTTATTTCATATGGAAAGGTGGTATGTGTTGGCTGCTGGTTTTCTCAGGCGTAGGATTGCATTCCATTTAAAATACAAAGTATACCCCAAGTTGCAGATATATATATTCAACACACATCAACATAATATATATTTTCATCTACAGAGTAAAATAATTTTTGAATTCATTTATTTCTCTTCTTCTGTTTAATTCTAGAGCTTATATAACTATGGATAGATATCTAGTAAACTTTTATATTCAAAACTACTTACTACCTCTTAATCTACTTGGTATATGCGACTTGAAGGGAGGGTAGGAAGAAATATTTTGAGAAGGATTAATGGAACTGGGGTGGGAATTGGGGTTTGACTGGGGTTTTACTGGGTTTACTGGGTTCTTACTGGGTTAAATGGGTTCTTACTGGGTTCTTACTGGGTTAAATGGGTTATGACTGGGTCTTGACTGGGTCTTGACTGGGTTATCTCAGGGGTATTTCTTTAGACCCATATAATTTTAGTATAATAGACCAATCAACAAGAGTAGGATGATTTACTATATTTGATATATCAATATTCCTAGACACTTCTACAACTTTAGTGCATTTCTACCTTTGTACGTTAAAGAATTTCTCCCCTTACATCCATTTGTATATATTATATGTCATTCTCATGTTATGTCTCAAAGCCAACTTTCCGACTTTGCATCGTCGCTCTATGGTGGTGATCTTGACGATCTCTCATATATTTCAACTGGACAAGTCACACCATCCGCAAGTCAACACACAATCGACTCAAACTTCCGAAGACCAGATGATCCCCTCCCAATCCCCCCTTTATTGAAACGCGTTGGACCCGACCGTAGGAAAGGGTTTATTCTATACGATACAATGTCACATAACGATTTTGTGGACTGGTGGTTAGAGACTGACTACGGGAGGAAAAGCAAGCTTAAATGGGATTCGAACCGCCATACAGAGATCTGGAATAGCTACCATCAGGTAGCTCAGGGTATTGATGGCGCACCAATGGTTATGTGCAAGCGCTGTGGGAAGATCCTAGAGCATCCTTATACACTAAGCCCGAACAGCACAGGCAAAGCGCAGTATCATGGCACATCAACCATCCAGAAACATCGGAAAACGGCTGGTTGTTTACGGTCGGAAAAGGGGAAGAAAGCGGAGATTACAAACTTCCTACAACGAGAGGTATATTTTCTATCATAAAATCAAGTAACTATACTAATTTATTATTATTCTAGGGAGAAGTTTCAGCAAGCATACCCTTCTTACAAGAAGATTGGGAGGAGGATCTCCTCCAATTTCTTACTCTCAACCGGCTCCCATTCCATCTGATCGAGCATCCATCATTCAAACGCATCATCAATAAAGCTCGTTCCGCCCCATCCCCTCCAGTGATCCCATCTGCCGATACCATCCGTCGCCGATTGGGCAGTCTAGTCAAAGACCGGCAGCAGCGTATCCTTCGTACGCTGCCTTCTGGCTCAAAGATATCCATTGCGCTTGACTGCTGGACATCTCCATTCTCGCAGGCATTTATGGCTATTACTGGCTATTTCATTGACAGTGATTGGGTATATCGTGAGGTACTACTTGGGTTTAAGCCGCTTCATGGTACACATACCGGCTCTTACCTGAGTAGTGTTCTTATAGAAACCCTAGTGGAGCACAACATTGAAGATAAAGTATTCGGGTTGACAACAGATAATGCATCAAACAACAAGACATTAGCTACTGCTCTCCAACAGGCTTTGTCAGATGGTACTATTATCACCCGAATACCATGTCTTGCCCACGTTATCCAGCTCAGCCTCAATCAGCTTCTTGCTCGGATCAAGGCAGTTCCATTAAATGAATCAGCCGAGACAAGGTGGACAGAGAAGCAGTCAAGGCTAGCCCAAGAAAATGCGAAGCAAAGTCAGATCTCCTCCACACTGAACAAAGTCCGTTATCTTGCGATTTACGTCAATGCAAGTCCCCAGCGCAGAGAGACCTTTTACAATCTTCAGACAACTAATATCAAGATCGTTCCAATCCAAGATGTAAAGACACGATGGAATTCTACGTTCCTCATGCTTCGCCGGGCAAAGAGGCTACGTGCTATCTTCTCTTTATTCTGTACAGAGTATGATTGTGAGGAGATGCTACTCAGCGAGCAAGAGTGGCGTCAGATCGACTATCTTCTTTGTATCACCGAGCCCTTCTTTGATTATACAACACAGCTATCAAAGACTCGAGATGTCACTGCCCACTATGTGTTTAAGATCTACAACAAACTGTTTGATCATCTTGAGCGATCACAGGCACAGCTACGCCGAAAGCGTGTCCCATGGAAAAAACAGATGCTAGAGGCCCTTGAAGCTGGTCGGTCTAAGCTTGATGAGTATTACTCCCAAGCTGATGATCTTCGAGGGAATATCTATGCAATCAGTACAATGCTTGCACCGGTGAACAAATTCAAATTCTTCCTCTCCAGTGATTGGGATCAGAAATGGCGAGATACCTATCGACTTGCTTTTGAACAAGCCCTTGTTCCATATCAAGCACAAGTTAGAATAAGCAGTCGTGATCTACAAAGCTCTCTAACGATAGCCCATCCAAGCTCAAGGCTAGAGGAGATGCTTGATGGAAGGGATATACAACCACGAGCCATTACTGATGAAATCAGTCAATATCTTGACAGCGGTAAGTAAATACAAAGAGTATGTGTGATAATAATACTACTATATATATAGATACTGTTTCTGTTAGGCCGCTTACTTTCTGGAAAGAGCACCAGGCTCGCTTTCCGGCCATTGCTGCCCTTGCGCGAGATACACTCTCATTTCCAGCAACTGGCGCAGGAGTTGAACGCCTCTTTAATACCGCTCGAGATATTTGTCACTATCGTCGTGGTAGAATGAAGAGTGAGACTGTCGAGGCATTAATGATGTTTCTTTGTACAACGAAATTTGATATGGAGGAGCAGGAAGCAACACTTCTTGAGAAATTTTTCTCCCAGGATGAGCTTGAGGCGGCAAAAGAGGAGAGGGAAGAGAAGCTCAGTGAGATTGAGGTTGATCCAATTAGTGATACAGAGGAGCAGGAGGATGAACTGGAAGATAAACCAGGGGATGCAATTGAGGTTGTAATTGAGGATAGACCAGAGGATATACCGGAGGAGAGGCCCTTACCTACAAGTGAATATGGTCGTCCTTGCTCGCCATCATTACCACCAACCTGTACACAGACACGAGCATCAGGGAGAAAACGTAAAAGCAGGGAAGATGATTTATTTGAATACCATTAGCTTGCTTGACAAAGAATCCTCAATTATACGCATCTCTTTTACCCTTTTTACAAATAAAATTAGATATAATCAAGTAAAGCAAATACTCAAAATTACCGCGAATAAATGCATAAGTTATACATTTAGAATCCTTAGCATGTTTGTTTAGTTTGTAACCCAGTTTGGGGCCCCAGACCCAGTACTGGGTCGAACCCTCCGACCCAGACCCATTACTGGGTCGAAGGGTTCGACCCAAAACCCAACCCAGACTGGGTTGGGTCTGGGTTGGGTCTGGGTTTTACTGGGTCGTGCGGAAGACTAGTAGAGAGCTTTAAGCCAATAAGCCTATTCCTGAACTAGATGAGCCTCTAGAGGTAGATATCAAACTCTTCAATGAAACCGACGATAATCTCCTTCGCGAGCGGAATCACTACTAGATATACCTCTAGATAAATAGTCTGATCGCATTAGGGTCATTTGGTTCGTCTGGTTCGAGATCCTACTTCGATTTATTAGTATGTAGCCTGTAGGCAAATGGATATCATTTTGATCTCAAATCTAGCTATTTCCCAACCCTTCTAAGCCCTTTTGATCTCACTTTTATAGGGCAATACTCACATAGACAGACTACTTCATTCTAACACCGGTGGTAATACAGTGGTTATGTGAGTAAGAAAAGTAGCATGGTACTGAAAAGAGAGAAGTAGTGGTAAGAAGGTAGTAAGGTAATGAAAAACACAAGGCACACCTGAGTTCTTGGCCGAAGCCTAAGGCATCGTACAAACGTGAGATATCAGGCCCCTCTAGTGTGTAGTCACCTAAAACATACTCCTATCGATTCAGGATGCAGCCACCAGTCATCATTCTAGTTACTCCACCGCAGCTCCGAGGGGGATAGCTTCATCTACATTCCTTGGCATGATGTGGCCGAGCAAGCAGTGAGATCATCGAGCATTGGACGAGATAAATGCCGCAACAGGGAAAAAGTTGCGCAAGATACACCCATGTAACCCAATCCTGGAGGTATAAAGAGGCACCCCGCATTATCCCAGCACGTCTTGGTGAATAACCACGGCTGTGCCAACAACGGTCTTACAAATAGCCATGCCCTACGCTTCCTACTCCAACGCCAGACTATCACACTCATATTCCTGCAAGCCACGCAAAACCCTCCGATCACCAGACCGCGAGATCGCCTTCCGAAACCAGTACATAGCACGCGCAAAGACAATCCTCGTGCTCAGACCATTCGGCAGCCCCCACTCCGCCGTCGCATATAAGATTACCGAAGAGGATGGAACACCACAGTTTACGGTGACCGGTCGCAAATACACCGATCGGTCATGTCGAGAGTTCCGTGATGACACGGGTCTACCGCTCTTTGAACTACATCGGAAATGGTCGTGGACGAATGGTTGGTCGGTTAGCTTGCCCGGATGTGATACTGCAACGATTGCTACTGGCGCTCCGCGTTGGACGCTGGGGAATGCTTCGTTTGGGAATTTTAATCTTTCGTTTGAGAATGCGGCTGCTTTGGGGGGGAAGCGCAGGGATGAGAAGATGCTTACTTTGCATATTGAACGGCATGGAAATGCGCTGGCGCTTTTTGATGTTGTCGATGGGGATCGGAAGGTTGCTGAAGTCCGGGAGAGTATTCACCATAATGAGAAATTGGCTTTGATGAGAGGCTCTAGGCAGGGGTATCGCCCCGCCATGGATGTCATTGTAATGCCGGGAGTGGACATTTCCTTGGTGCGTATTCGAGTCTGGAGGGTTTGTGTGCCTAGATTGACTGACCTTGGGATAGGTTGCGACTATTGCTGTTATTGTATCTGACTGGGTTTTTGGTTCGAGTTAATCGAGCTCCTTGATCTTCACGTTTCTCAGGGTCAAAATCCAGCAAATCCAGCAAATACCAAGGTGTTTCCGGTTCTTGTATCGGGCTTAGCGATCCTCTCTATCAACTTCAATTCACAGATCCTGGTACATTCCATGGCTTTGTTGTGCAAAGAAAGCCATATTTACCACAAACTTCAAACGAGGGAATCCCTCTCCATGCCTCCTCCCTCATGAAATCTTCCTGCTATTATACTCTCTCCCCCCCCCCAACCTTCTCACAACCACACAACTTGTGCGTCTTGATTCTTCATCTTCTACCAAGACCCTATCGCTATAGTGTATTAATCCTCTACGACCAAGAAAGTCCTCGCAAATAATCTGCTGCATTCATGGGTACAGGCAGCAAGGCTTTGCTAGCCTGTTTGCCAATTTTTCAGAATTCCCATTATCCCCCTGAAGCCTGTACAGGGTCTTATAGCACGAGTAGATCGATCATCTTCATCTAAACCGTCTGCTCTTTTTCATACTCTCTTCATCGAGTTGTGCATGTCGACCAACATCTCACCGGTGAGATCTAGTGATTTCCGGAGTTGATGCCCAGACGACTCCAGTGACTCTCCATCAGCCATCAAATCCCCATGTTTTAAACCAGTTAGATGCGAGACAACTGGAGAACCTCAAGTTCGGCTGCGTAGCCCTCGGAATACGAAAACCATTGCAAGTTAAATTTGGGCATCTTACATCAGCCCTGAGTATAGCAGACTCACGACGAGGTCATCAAAACAAGAGATTTTAGCTCTGCGGACTCGCAAGGTCTTCAGGGGGCCTTGCTTCTTTTATCAAGTTTGAGTAGATGCTAGTGTTCCGTTTTCTTTTTTAAGCTTGCATCCTTGGATATTTTCCCACTTTGGCTCCATGGAGCATCAGGCCTTCACTATCACTGCGTTGGCCCCTGTTTGGCTCCGAACATGACAATCAGCCTATGCCTCGATGAAGTCGACAACGATCTCGTGTTTTTCAGCCAAGTGGTACTTTTCTGGCTGGAGTCGGTCGGCTGAAAAGCCCTGAGCCCAGCCAGCCACACTCGGGGTGGGGACAAAAGACTGTACCGAGTACTCCGTACTCCGTACTTCGTACGAAGACAACGCAACGCTCTCCGCAAGTATCAACGCTGATTCTGACCGGGACGCCCCTACCCCCCTACCTTCCCTCTCGGGCAGTCTCCCGATTCCAGCACCTCATTTTGCCGGCAGCATACTTTCGGATGTAAGGATGTTAGAAACCTGAACACATCACACCCTCATTTTGATCTTGAAGTTCGATGTCTGCTGATCAATTTTCGACCGTCGACCTTTGACCTGTTGTCACCCGCTGAAACGGCCCGATAAGATCTCTTCCACTGCTCATGGGTTAAACGTCTTCTGCAGATAGGGTTTGTCGCCTTTTGACAATTCAACAGTTCAAATTTAGTCGCTGGTAAAAGTAGCGTCACATTTGAATCTCAAAACAAGGAACGATTGAAATAGCCAGCGGTGAGCTACGTCAACATTTAATGGGAAAATTAGGTCTGGCGCACGAACCTGTTGCCGTACCACCGCCCCCCTCCACCATCCGGATTGGAGACACTTTGTGTCAATGACAACCGATCACGCTCGGGTCATTTAGAATGATTCTACTTGGACGACACACGTCAGATGTTCTTCTTGCTCGTATCTAATATCGGGCTATCACAATGGGATTATTCTGTAGAGTTTCTCTTGTGGAGGATAAAATCTACAACGAAATGGATTTGACGGTCAAATCCAAACAGCAACGAAGAAGTGATACGATCATCACATTGGCCACTTTCAATGCGAGTCAGCACTAGCCTGTTGTGACCCCACTGGGCAACTCCATTGTAAGAGGGGAGAGGAGGAACTTGCCCGTGACGTTTCTTTCTCTTTCTGAGACCATTCTGGAGTGAAGACTGCTCAGACCTTGTGTACTCGCAGAACTCTTCGTTGACACCATGTTTGACTTCTTGAGTGCTATCATCACCACGTCTTTGCTGAGCATTGGGATCGTCTCGTGTATCATTTACTACCTCAACTCCAATCTTTCCGAGCGAGTTGTCAACCACTTCCAGGCCAGCGAGCCATGGATCCCAGAAAATGAGCTAGTCCTGCTGACCGGCGGGAGTGGTGGCATCGGCAGACAAATAATGGAAGACCTTTCTCGCAAGCAAGTACGCGTGGTGATCCTTGATATCAACCCGCCTACCTTGGAGCTTCCCGAAAACGTGACATTCTACCATACAGATATCACATCGGCCCAATCTCTTTCCAAAACGGGCGCTGCTATTCGCAAGTCACATGGAGAGCCAACCGTGATCATCAACAACGCGGGTGTTTTCCACCATGGTACCATTCTCGAAATGCCAGAGGAGAAACTGCGTCAGACCTTCGATGTCAACCTCATCTCTCATTTCCTCCTCATGAAAGAATTCCTTCCGTTTATGATCCGCATGAACCGGGGCCATGTCATAACAGTTGCGAGCGTTGCGAGCTTTCTGACTCTCGGCGAGATGGTGAGCTATGCTGCTTCGAAAGCGGGCGCCATGTCTTTCCAGGAAGGTCTCCGGCAAGAGTTAAAGTATTGGCACAAGGCTCCAAATGTGCGGACGAGGTAAGTTTGGGGACGCGTTTCTTCCAATGGAAATGATACTGATATCCCCTAAGCATCATTCACCCTTTGTGGGTCCAGACTCCCATGATCAAAGGCTTCACCACATATGAAGCTGATTTCCGGCAACCACTCCTGAATGTAAAGGACGTCTCCCAGGCAGTGGTGGAACACATTGTTACTTGGAAAAGTGGGCAAACCAGTGTGCCTACCCATTCGTCGGTGATTGGGTCGCTCAGGGCCTCGCCCCTGTGGCTACAAGAGGCAGTGCGCTCATACTTGTCGAAAGTTCTCCTGCAAGTGCGGAGTAAACGGGAAGCTGATGGAAAAACTGGCTCGCGTGGTATTTAAATTTGATAGCATTGAAGCACCATCGGAAGTAAGCTTCTAAGTTGTGTCCACTGGAAAGGATCGGGAAGAGAATGAACCATAACCTATAATGGCAGATCTGATGTCGTTGAACCGTGAGAGAGTCAAATCTAGTTCAGTGGATTTATTTCCGAGAATCCCAGGTTCTCTGTTAGCTCCGCACTGTATGAATTCGAATCTCTGCTGGACATTCAAACCCGAAACTCCGGACGCTGTCTAAACAACTCCAAAAGAGGCGAAAACAACCTCCTCCCCTCAACCCCGACACAAGCCTTTCTCTCCTCGTCCCCATAGATCCGCAACTCATCCCATGAAATCCATTCCCATCCCTCGCACTTCTCCGGCTCAATCACCTACCCAATCAGTAAGCTCGGGTCCGCAGCCGCGATGTGGGGAAATGCCCCGAAGGCCAGTTCACTCCAACAGCAGATTCAAATCAACATACCTGAGGATCAACACCCTCCTCACAGACACCACCCATGAAAATGGTAATGTAGTGTTTATTCTCCATTTTCATGATTGAATTCGTGGCATTCAGGAACCGTACATTCTGGATCTTCAGGCCTGTTTCTTCAAGGGTCTCACGCGCTGCACAGGTCTCGAAGGATTCACCAAACTCGAGGTGTCCACCCGGTAATCCCCATGTGCCTGTCATCACGAACCGTAAGCCTTTGCTTCTAGTTGCGTACAATGGCTTCTCTGTTGCACGTGTGGGAGTGAGTGCAAATGCGATGTACATACCAGCACCAAGACTTCCCTTTCGCTTGCCAATGACGAATTTGCCTGCAGCATTGAAAACGAAGACGCCGACTCCAACTTTGGGGTCCATTTTTGGTTGGAGAGATGGGTGTTGGGGGGGGGGAGAAGTGCGGTTATCGGGCAGCGGGGAGATTATCTCTTGTTTTGTATTGAAATGCTGATTTCCCGAGTGCAGGTTACCCGATTGTGCATTTTACGATGTAAAATGTAGCTCAAGGATCTTATATTTGTAAATACCTCAGAGTGACGATGTAAATCTCTGACCTTAAACGACTCAAAGCACAAAAGAATGTGACACAGCACACCCTGAAACGAACCTGATCTGCTTCACATACGTACAACATGCAGTAGCTCAAGAGGGTAAAAGGTAGCATGCTTAAACCAGGAATGATCCCTCAATTAACGCTTGTTATAGCACAGCGAACATCGAATTTTACGAGACCCGGTACGCGACCATCGATGTGACAGCCTATCATGGCATCTTGACGATGTGATGTGCGAGAGAGCTAAGATCGGTAATGATCTTCATGAAAAGAATTCCGATCTTCATCTGATTTGCACGTCCAGTACTTGGGGAGGTGATCTAATTTTTTTTTTCCGTCGATATGTAAATCCCATTCGGCGTAGCTGTGAAGGATGCGTCGCTTCTGCATCGATTCGTTCATCGTAACGCCGAAAACTGCCGATTCCTGGTTTACACGGATGGCGCCTGCTGAGACAACGGCGGTGAAACCCTAAGAGCCGGCTGTTGCTTCGTGTACAGAAATGCCACGCCGAACCCTAACGTCTGTGACTCTTCAAGCTTTCCTCTCGTGAAATCAGGTCCCACTGCCATGAAAGGCCAAAGAACAAGCAACCGGGCTGACTTGTGCGCTGTGATCGCAGCTACACGATTTCAATGCTGGCTTGGGGGAAGGATGTCGCTGTCGAGTCATTGCGACTGATTCTGAAAACGTCATAGAGGGTACGACGAAAGGGGTGAAAAGTGGAAACGGAATGATTGGACAACGAGCGTGGGAGCACCGGTCAATAAAACAAGGACTTGTGGCAGTAATTGGGGAAGTGGAACGGTGGGGTGAGAGAGGAATGCGCCTTCAATTCTGGCGTATTCCAAGAGCTTGGACCACAGACCGACGAGCATGCTAAAGTGGCTGCTAGTAGCCAGGTTCAATAAGGCTACGACTTAGCCCTGGGGAATTCCAAGAAGGATCTGCCTGGTATATAGGTTAGTGCGAGCTTCATGGAGCTTAGCGTGAGATAGCTTCGGATGGCTTGTTGAGTAGGGCTTAGATGACTCCGTTCGGCCAATGTCAGTGGAGTGGGTATTGTTTACAGCATCTCACATTCGCAGTAACGTTTAGTTGTGAAGATGATTAGAATCCCACCCCTGCCCCAACACACCCCGAGAAACTACAAACCCGCTTGAAGATAAATCATAAAGGTCAGATATTTTACAAGCCAGAGGAGCCACGCCAATCACACTCGGGACATCCATGGTGTTTGCTCGAACAACCAAAAAAAAAAATCCCAAGGCATGAAGTACTCGAATCCCAATCCCAGACGATGTTCGTATAGTCTCCTACTGATGGAGTCTGGGAGGGTCTTCACGGGCTGTGCAAAGCGCACTCGCCCGCATATTGACTGATATTGCTTCCCCGATACCAGCCCTGGTCAATCAGCCGTGTTTCCAAGTCCCGCCAATAGCCAGCTTTGCCGCCAGCGCCGGTCTTCAGATCGAGGTCGCCAAGGCGGATTTCAACAGGTGACTTTTCGTCATGGGGGATCTGCGGGAAGTCAACAATCGAGTAACCCTGACTAGAATAACCCCTGATTTTGCAGTATGGAACTCACCTTGATATACATGGTACAGTCCCGCAGCGTCATCGCAAGTGAGATCTCCTGAGATTGCGCCGCCGGACCCTGCAGCCCGACATCCCTCTCCGTCTTCTGCAAGGACTGCAGTCTCTGCAGCGTCGGATTCCGATACAAAATACGGGCCAGTCGCGATCGATCCTTGCACCCTTTGATCAACCCTGTCGCCCGCATCACATTCTCATACTGCTCCGACACCAGGTCCAGCGGACAGAACGACCGCCGCTCTTTCAGGCCTTGGAGTTGCGACTCACGGTTTTTCATCTCCCTTAACGCACAGGTCCGACATCTATGCGCTGTCGCGGGCGCTGACGGCGACTGGTTGAGCCATTTGGGTTTAAGCTCGGCTAGACTCGTGCCGAGGTCTCCGGCTGTTGTCATGTCGGTGATAAGGAGGCCGAATGGCTCATGTAGACAGAGATAGCTGCCATGACGCTTCTTTGGCCGCGCGCCATTTGATTCGGCGGTCTGGAGTTGCTCGTTACAGCTGGAGACGAGACCGTCTGGCAGTTTGATGAGGATTTGGTCGACTAGTTCTTCCGGGTTGAACAACGGTCGGATGATGGTGTCGAAGTTCCGGACAATCTTTATGTAGGAAATGTCGGCTGCGGTTTCTTTCCGAAGTCGGAGCAATTTTCCCGTGAGTTGGGTTGGTAGGCAATGATCCGGGTCGTGTGCAGATGGAGATGACCTCTTTGGGTCTTTTTTGGTGAATACTGGAGTTCTGACAAATCGATAAATCACGTTTGCTCCTCCCTCGGCAAGGTAGATAAGCTGAACCCCCGGAGGGAGTTCAAGTAGATTGGGCTGGGTCATCCGATGGAGGGATGTCGGGCTGGAAATCACTTTATCTCTGTGATCATGACGTGGCTGATCGACAATTTGATTGACCCCACAGATGAAAATGTGAAACGATCTTCAGTGGATGCATATGTACCGGATAATGCCTGGCGTTTGAGACTTTTCCCTTTCCAATTTAGTGCTCACCTCTTGCTTTTTGCTCTCAGAGTAAAATTGAGCACGCCTCCGAGCGCCCTGATCCGCTCACTGAGTATTACATAATCACACCGATCTGCTCACTGAGCATCACCTGATGGTCACCTGAGCACCCTAGATCTACTCACTGAGCATGGGCTGAGCGTAAGTATGAGCGGCCTGAGCTACATCAATAAAATGCAACACGCTAGTCACATCACGTGTGGCTTTTCTCTAGATCACCCCCATTGTCCCATCAAAAAAAAAAAAATTGCGTCGTCAATGCGACCGTTCGCTCTAGACCTGTCGACCTCCCACTTCCAGCTTTGCTCCCAGGATCATTTCATTAATTTGCCCCACAATGACCCTTCGGGCTTGAACCTCTGGTAGGACGATGGCGAGTTTGCGAATCTACTCGAGAGGTCTACAATATTGTCCTGTAACAAAACAAACCGAGGGAATTGATGTTCAGTACAGCAACGAGATGGATCAGTTTGATACTTCTTCTTTCTAACGACTGCACAAATGAGAAGGCTTTTCCGGGCGTATACTGTCAATTCTTTTTTGCCGTTGTTGAATGAGGTTGATTGATCACCACACGCTCCCAGGAGCCTACTAGAATACCAACCAGGTATGAGCCTCACAGGCAATTTTCTCAGCCAATCATGTACTTTGAGCTAGAGGGGGAACTAAGAACTCCCAGGAGCACCCACCCCTACCCGTCTCGCAATTCTGCCTGAAGTGATATCACCGCAAAGGGGTTATATGTTGACTCACTCCTCCTGGAATAGGAATTTCAACATCCTTGCCGTCTGTACTTAAGCACAGTAAAGGTGCGTTGAGCATCTCACCATGGGTTCGATCCTCGCGCCCCTTGGCTTCCTTGGTCCACACTAACTGATCGTACTTAGAGAGGGTCAGTCCTACCTTTTGCGACCCCGAACCGGTCAGTATTATGACTTTCACCACCCGGGTCACACAGCGAAGCATCTCCACCCATCGGGAAGCTCCCTAGGGCACCGAATATACATCCGGCGCTTCCAACTTGACAGGGCTGTACCGTCGTTTGTTGTCCGCCATACACACTGCCTTGGAGAGATTGGCATCACCATGAGCTCAACCAGAGACTAGCAGGCCCAATGATGAATTACGACATCATCCTCAGCGAGAATGCTGGCGTCGGGTCCTAGAACACTCACAAAAAGATTACTTCCTATCTGACTGACGGTATTATGCGCAAGTTGGACGGTAATACTCTTGATTCTTTTTTCTTCGGTGACATGGAGCGTTTGTTGCCGCACCTATGGGATAGCACCAGGTACAACGATGGAGAATCCCGATTTGTGCGTAGATACTGAGCCCCTTCGCAGGCAAGCCCCCCCTCCTCTCCTCGAATAAAGACCGGCTGACTGGTTTTATTCACCAGCAATGGTTTCTGACCAGAAGAGAAACGCAGGGTTAGCTGTGGAGAGTGAGATCTTGCCAACCATCGTTGAAAGTAAAGAAAACGCAATCAGTCTGACCTGGAAAGCTCGCTTTTGGGACAATATCATCACGGCAAACTTCCAATAGTGGACTGATCGTTTCCCTACTCTTTGGGTCCTGGAATTTATACTGTACGGAAATTATACGTCAGCCAGCATTATTAGATGCATACGAAGGTCGGCAGTCTTTGCTCTATGACATATTCCCAGCTTTTCTTGCTTCTTCTTGCAGAAACCAGCCGGACCTTGTCTATCCGGCACAAGTTTATCTTGTATTGCAAGCCACCGCATCCCAGATTTCTTCTACCAAATTGGGACGTATACGCCCCATGTAGCTTTGGATTTTTCAAAAAATCAAAGTTCCATATTTACAGCATGAAGCGGTTTCCAATTCTCTCCCCAGTCCAAATCGCTAATGCCAATTTCGTCTCTCTTTAGATTTAAATCACCGTATAGGATAACAATGCAGCAAGAAAAGCGAGGTCTCACCAGAATTTCGAGGCCGTCTTTCACAACAATTCGAACGTCATGTCATGTGGATACGGATTAAGCGATGATCGTTCCTGGATCACCTACAATGGACTCAACCTCCTGTGGCTACCTTCAGAATACCGCCCTGTCAGTGTCTCCTGTTTCGCTATACATACAGCAACAATGACTATTGCCTGTTCATCAAATCATGTTATCTTTCTCGTGCTTTCAAATCAGTGTCCCATATCTTGTTGATCTATATCGAATCAATACCTTCTTGCAGCTCAGGAATTTCTATGCTCCTGTCCCTGGCGCTGTTTCATGGCTGTTCATGTCTATCGGTGGTAGTATGTTCTTATTCAAGACGAGGGAGAGTTGGAGCCGAGGAACAAAAGAATACAGTATTTGGTAGGGCGGAAAAGGCGTTTGTAGAGTTATTTTTATCTCAACAGTAATTTGTCGATGTATTTTTTTGCTTGTTCATTGTAGAAGTACAGCGGTAGGGTAAACGGTGTTTATTGAAGGGGGGAGGAAGGTGAGAGGCACAGTGACCAGAAAACCGACCAAATCTCCTGCCAGCCAGTATGTTTGACATACTTGCAGGGTGGATGGTTCTGGACAGGTCCTGACCCATACAGTCATGATACGATAGCTAATGGAATGCCGTTATTTATTACTGTACTAAGATACTGCCACGAGTACGAGTCAGGGGTATGCTAACCATAAAGGGAAGCGTAAGTTTGAGAAACAATTGAAGAGAGTGAAGACATGAAACTGTTTTCGAGCGCGTCTGTACGCATGAAATAGGGCCGTAAGTCTCACCACAAAAAATGCTTCTAGGAAGGGTATTCGCCAAAGACGAGAAATACCACAGAAAAGCGGAAGAATATTTCAGGATTAAGAGGACAGGTCGGATTCTTTATTAGATTTGCTTTTTTTCTTGGCCCATCGATAACGCAAGCCGTCTCAGTGTCCCGGACGTTCGTATGCCTCCGCTCATTTCTTGCTTGACGACAAAGAGTAAATGATGAAAGTAACCACAAGGTACACTCTTTGACAACTATTGTGAAATAGCTTGGGGTTCTGACTGTTTGTGAGTAAAAGGTAAAATTATGAATAGACAATCAGGCGAGGCTCAAACTTCGGCGTTATAAAGCTTGGTACGCCACAAAGTTTTATCGTCGATCTAGCTATTAGGTATAGGCTTAATACGAAAATTAGGGGTTTAAAGATTTTCGTACTATTCCTCTATATATAAAGAGCCCTTAGGTAGAAACCAAGGTAGTATAACCTAACTATCGGCATTAAATATCTTTAATGCTAGTAATTAATTCCTTTTAACCACTAGTTAGGCTAGTATAGTTAGTAAAAGGTACTAGTGTCACGGTACGAACCGTGATGCTTAGTAAGAGGAAGATCACGGCACGTGATCTCCGACCTGTTTATCTGACCTTCAGTTCTAGATCCTGTTGTAGCTCTGGGAGCTACGTCTTGTATAATAGCCTGCCCCTGCCTGTACCTGTCAATGGGAATCTGATCTGTTACGACCGGTTCCTACCAGTCATCTCCTATCATACCGTCCTGCCAGCCCGCACCCTGACAGTATCGATCTAGGTTTTTAATACCCTTTCCTAGATAGGATTTAGGGTCTTTTTAGCGCCTATAGTATTAGTTTTACTACCGCGCCCGTAAATATAGGCGCGTAGTAGCTAGTATAGAACCCTAAATTCCCGCACTAATAGGGCGATTTTAGGATTTTTAGCTAAACGAAATATATTAAAATCCTTTGAAATTCGATCCTCGAGAGTTTTAATTTAATCGGCTATCGTGGTAGAGTGTAAAACGCTTAGAAAGTTAATATAAACTTAAAAAAATTATCGTTAAGTGAGAATTATCGTTGAGTAGGGCGCACCAATACACAAAGGTGTGTTAGGCGCTTAGCACGATTATAGCCACATAGATATATCTAGTGGAGGCTCACGAGTTTAGCCGAATCACACTTCCAAGGTTAGTCTCCAGTTTCGATGAACGGGCGAAATTTCACTAAGACGCTTAAGGGCATATCCAGCTCCTGAGCCGAAAGGAGACATTGAGGGGGAAAGGGGAGAATCTGGACACAGAAGATATTCAAATCCCCGGGCAAAAATTCAGTGGGGGGGGGGGGGGACTTGGGAACCAGGGGCGTACCCCCGGGGTCGATCATGCTAAAAGGGTTAAGAAGATGAGAACCCTGGAATCAGGGAATCAGGAAATGGACTCACAAAATGGATTCACAAAGTGGATTCAGATTATTTTTGGACCGCAAGTCCGAAGGGGCTCAAATGCCAAAAGCACAGTTGACAAGTGCGGTCAACCGAATATCTCAAAGTGTAGAGATGCAGGAGACTCAGACCTCAGAGGCTTGACCGTTATAAGAGAATGTGAACAGTCACAGATAAGTAAATTTGTCGTGGTCTTTATGTCATGTAAGGACGGATATGGTCACACTGACCACATCCTCATCTCATCTCCCTGATCTCCGCATCTCCCCATCTCCTAATCTCCCCTTCAAATCATTTTACCCCACCATCTCACCATCTCAACCTCCAACATGGCTAATATCGCAACCCCCGCCCACTGCGTCGCTGATTTCTGTCTGGTCCCTGTAAGCCTCCAACCTACGTGGACGAGTCACATTCTTCTATCCTCCACGCTAACAGCATCACCCCAGATCGGCACCTCTTCACCTTCAGTCTCAGACCAAGTCGCCGACATCCAGCGACTGGTTGAAACCTGCGGCTTGAAGTATGTCATGCATTCTGCAGGCACAACCCTCGGTACGTGTGGAGTATATATCTTGAAACTAGATGTTCCTACACTGCAGAGAATCATAGTATTCTATATACTATGACATCGGCCATCTCCGCAGTTCCACTTCTGGTTCCGGTTCCTATCTGTGTGGCACTTGTTCCTTTCATCTCCACCAACTGTGTGCTGTATCTGTCCCTGCGGCTGAATCTCAAATCACAGGAGAGAAAGAGATTAGGAGAGAGCTGAGAGCTGACAGGCTTGTGTGACACGAGTTTTACAATTACTGACTAGGTCGTTTCTGTAGAAGGATCTTGGGACCGGGTTCATCAGGTTATCGGACAGGCGCATACGATTCTACACCAGAAGGGGATTGTTCGGATTCATACTGACATTCGTGTTGGGTCCAGGTGAGTTTCTTGAGCTCTATGCCCCTTGTATTCTCTTGCACAATCCATTTCACATTGCTAATTGTCTCGATTAGGACCGATAAAGTGCAGTCATTCGAGGATAAGGTCACCAAGGTGCAGCAGATCTTGGGAAAAAAGTAGAGTAGGAGTTCAACTCCGACAGTCGAAAATCACGAGGTTGACTTTGAATCATTCCATTCGTAGAAACGAGATCACTGGATATTCCGGGGAAATCCATCCCTTCCCAAATTCTATTTCAAAACGCCTTGCATTTGAATGCAAATCCCCTATCTCCCTGCGCTATGCGCTGTCCAGCCAGGGCACAGCCCCATACCGCAGGACTTCAAATAATATCCAAGAAATAACATCCAAACGCTCCAACTGTAGAGATCAAAACTAGAGAAACCGAGTCCCAATCACTCAGCTCAGAAAGAAATTCCCCCACCGAGAATGTTCCCCCAGTTCCCACCGGTCCAAATCCAATTCCCCAAAGACACCGTGGTCCCCGACCTAGCGGATTTGGCCAGTTCAACCAGCGCCTTGAACACATTGCTCGGCGACGAGGCATCACTAGTCAAATCCGCCGAGGTCGTAACAGACGTGCGACCAACCGCATTGGTAACATTATTCAAGTTGTCGACGGTATCAATCGCCGGGCCGCGATTGAAGAAATCCACCAGGATAAAGGTCGGCTGTCGCCCATTCCACGCCGTTTTGCAGTTTGTCGCCGCAGTGCCCAGATTGCCTGTTCCACCGGACGCGGCGTTCGTCGTGCCCACGTAGCTGGAGTTCGGGTACTCGACGTTCAAGATCGCGAGGTTGTTCGAATACAGGAAGTGGTTCATCAGTGGGAGGAGATTGGCTGATAGCGCGGATGCGCTGTTGTCTTTGTATGTTGACGGTCGATCTACCTCGCATGTGAAGTTCAACGCCGAGGTTACGTCGTATGGATTCTCCCAGATGTAGGTCCATTCGGACATTAGGTAGGGGTAGCTGGTGCTGGTGTCGAGGGAGGCCACGAAGACGACTAAGCGCTTGCCGTCGTCGATCATGGTTTGAAGGGTGGGCCAGGTTGTGGGCGCGGTGCCTGGGGAGGTGGGCTCGTAGGCGTAGTCAGTGATGTTGGCCGTTGTAAATTCGGTGTTGAGATCGGAAGCTGTGGCATCGTCGGAGTTGACCAGGAGGATTGTAATCACTATATGGGACGGCCTGTTAGTATCTTGTCTTTCCAAAGATTCTCGCGGAATTAACTCACCCTCGTTTGGATTGTCATCCAACCACGTCTTGATATCCTTCAGCCAAGTGCTCAGCAGCCCAGCATCGAGTAGGTCGCAGCTGGAATGGCATAGACGCCATTGTGAGTTGCTCTTGTGGACTTGGGCTGTTACTAATCGGACGCCGGCTGATAGTTGCGTCGGAGTGTCGTAATACTGGTTGGCAGCTAGCGAGTTGCCAGTATCACTGTCGCGCACAAATGGACTATCGTGGGCGCCCAGATGTGTAATTGCCCCATAGGACTTGGAGCAAAGATCAGGAGAGTTGTTGCATGCTGTCGTACGCTTCGTTTGGATTAAAGGGTTCGCAAGGACCATGGGCAACAACGCCAGGAAGTTGAATACTCGCATATTTGTACACAAATGAGGTATGTTGTGTATATAATTGTAACGACATAAGGATGTACTTAGAAAGGTCAAATGTAAATAAGAATAGAACGAGACACAAGACCTCATATACACAAAATGTTTACCAGGCCGCGTTGCCATCTCAACTATTCTTAGGTCGGTGGATCGACAACAGCACTGCCATTGGCCTATCTACACCAATCGACCTCTTGGATTTGTGGCATAGCCCAGTCTTCTATGCGTTCTGCGTGATCCCTAGCAATATGCGATTTTACATGCGAACTTTTTGTTGACCCTTGACGATCAATGTCTCACCTGCGGAGGAATGATTTACGTGTACATCTATCTATCCTCAAACAATATGGGTATTACGATCAATTATTTACAAATTTGCTAATATACATGGGACGCCGAATGCAAGTATCATAGTCCTTTAAGCGACAGACGTATGCCCGGGGCGCGTCGTTTTGTTCTGCTCGCTCGTGGCGGATTCACCAGCTGCTCCAAGTTCTGTTCCATCCCATCAAAGAGAGATCGATCGCCCCAGGCCTGGAACACATCGTTCAACACCTGCTGTAGAGAGTATGGGTTCCGCCGCCGTAGCATGCGGTTCATGCGCCGCGCTGACAGAACATGGTGGCTGTACAGCATCGCCAGCCGGTGGCGGACTGCCTGTGAGATCAATCGCTTGTCAAGACGAAGACCAGATTGTTCCAGCTCTCGAAGTAGAATAAGCCCCCGTACCCATGGAATGAGCTTTTCGTCCATTTGGGAGTCAGGTGGGGCAATGGCAAATTTCGATGCGGTGGTGTCCAATACTCGGAACATGAAGCCCCAGGAGACGATAGCGGCTTGCATTTGGGGGTTAAAGACCAGATCGAGCATCCGCCGATCGCGACCGTTGGCCTGCTTGGTGGGATCAGGGGATAGTTCCGAGGACGAAATGGTTACCCAAGGCTTCTGCTTAGGGCTTTCGGCGTATTGGCGGACGAGCCACAGACAGCAGTCTCGGAGTTTGTCCCAGTCTGCCCATGCATCTGCCATGCCTAGACGCTTGAGCATCTCGACCCAAAATGCAGCACTGACATATCCTCCCGCGGGAACAACACGCTTCAGAATCTTGAAGATGAAGATCACTTCGTCGACAGCAGACAGGCGTTGACCCGGCGGCGGGCGATGGTTCATTCGCCGAGGTGTGAGAATCTGCTCAGCCATGAAATCCACGCTGTCCTCGCCCAAAGTCCTACCACGAAGGGCTAGCTCATCGGCGACCTTGGACGCCGCGCTCAATTCCCAGGCTGCGATATGCTTTCGAAAGTGGATGTCATGGAGGTCTGGTGCCCCCGGGTATAGTTCCGTCAACACCGCTAGAGTCATATTATACAATCGCCAATCCCGGGCCATGTAGTAGGATACTAACAATGACTCCTGCATACGCTTGTCTTCGAGATTGTCGGGATGCTGATCGCTGCGGAGGATGTCCGAGAGAAGAATGTCGCGGTTCTGGACTGCAAGTTTTTGAATTAAGCGCGAGAAGACAGTGCTTCCTATAGAAATGCCAGACTGCTTGAGTATTTTGAGCTTGTCCAGAAGATCTTGGTTGCCGTGGGCTCTCGTGGCTAATTCGCGCAACGTCCGATGGCCGATCTCTGATACACCGAGCATTTTCAGACCACCAACGATCATATCAAAATTGAGAGCACGAGTAGCAAACAGCTTCGCACCAATGTCATCCTTAAAGGGCTTTTCTTCATGCGACCCTTTTCCCTCGGGTTTTAGGGCTGTGTCTATTGGGCTAGGTTGATCAATTGAAGCTTCGGTATCAAATCGCTTTTTGACGTAGCCACGGAGTCGATTGAATTCTTTCCGTAGCCCGAATTTCTCAACATATTCCAGTAATGGCTGTATCTCATCAGGGGTCTGTGGGTGGTCCTGGCGTCGAGCAAGGAAATGATGCATTGAGATCGCCGCCTCTCCATGGCGTTGCTGCATGAGCATGGCAATGACAGGGCCATAAAATTTATGGTCGGTGGTCGTGGAGCATATGGCTTGGAAAGCCAGCAACCCCGGCGACAAGGGCGACCGCTCGAGATCAGCTAGAGTCGCAAATTCCGTGCCAGCCGGAAGAGACGAAGAACGGATCGCTGATGGAAGGATTTTCAGCACATCATCTGAGCTGGCTAAATGAGAATCTTGAAGCTTCTTGTGCCATTGGATCGCACGTTTCGTCAAGCCTTGGTCAAGAAGTCCACCCACCACGCGCTCATAAAGCTGTGGCCATCCGCAGCCTTCTTGTTCTCGTATAGTGACAGCATAGTCAACAACCTCTTTAAGAAAAATCTCTCGCCTCAGCCCCATGTCCACAAAGCTCTGCCAAAAGAAGTCTGCTTGCTCTCCTGCAACTGGGAGCCGCACACCATTCACTCGGACTCTCAACCCTTCCCATATGTCTAACGTGCCATTGTCTCCATAGTGACGCTGACGATATCGAAGAAGCTCTTCCCACAGACCAAAATTGTTTCGATGCTCCGGATTATCCACTAATCGCGTTCCAATGTTGTTGAGGTGTCCCACGTCCGATTCGAATTCAAGTTTATCCGGTCGGAGAGATAGAAGTTTTGTAGGGCATTGTGTCGTATTTCTATGCGTTTGACTGTCCACGAGAGGCGTGGACGCAAGGGTATATGGTTCATTCGAGGCCTCAATGTCGTAGATGGGAAAGCTGAATGGCCGTTTCCCTCGGCATGAATCCTCAAGATAGTGCTGCGTCGGGCTATTGTCGGGTTCCTCGAGTGATTCTGGATTGGTGCTTCGTGAATGGCATCGTAGACACCTGTACCTGGACTCCAATTGCTCAATTCCGATCGGTGTTGCTGTGAGTGTGTCAAGGATCGAGACGGCGGACGGCCTCTTCAACAGTCGCAGAAGCGCCGGGCGCATGAGTGTTTTAGAAAGGAATGTCGGGAAAGCAGTTTCTCGACGTCAAACATCCTTCTTCAAGCTCCCGACGTCAGTCCAAAGATTTCGTTGTCGAATATTTTAAAGTTGATACGCGTCTGGGCACTTTTCTGACGCTTTTCCCTTTCGGGATGATGACCAGATCCAACGTCTGACTCGATCAGGTGATGTTCATCACGTGACAATACATCCAGCTCATTCCGGGATCAACTTCACATCCCCATCTTGCTCAAGTCGTACCTCACATCCCCGCTCCTTCTTCGCTTCCGACCGCGAATATGTTCCGTGCTACTAGCTCCCGCATGGCTGGGTATGTACTCCCTTCAAATCGCTACACACGTCCCCCGCACACAAACCCGATCTTGAGAGTGCGCCCATGGAATTTCCTCCCGCGATCTTCGGAGCCCAATTGCGATTGATGCAACTGCGGGGGCCTACCATCCCGCCACATGATTTCAACTTAAACTAACTGCGTGTCTCTGCTTAGCTTCGTGTTCCGTGAGAACCGTGTGCCCTACTACCAGCGTCTCTTCCAGAACCACGATGGCAAGCGCCAATGGTGGAAGGTCAGTACATCCCCGAAGGGGCATATGCTCTCAATTGAGCTTTGCACAGAACAAAAAATTAACGTTGAAACTTTCTCGCAGACCTCCCGCTCCGGTTACGTCATGTACCCCTACCTCATTTCGGTCTACGGCCTTGGTGCTGGTGAGTGGAATCCTCTTCCATCGTGAGATTCTCATCGAGGATCGAAAACTAATTGACAATAGCTACCACCTACGCCATGTGCCGCATGGTTCTCGTCAGTTTCCCCCCATCCCGCTTATTCTCGTGCTTCGACGAGAAGCACGAGAAACCGACATACTACGTTCACATGCTGACTTCTTTCTACAGGGCCACAAGACTTGGTACTAGACTATTTGTCCCAAGACCTAGTCTGGCAGAGATAAACGATGCCCTTTTGAGTTCCGTTGGTTATTCAAGCTAAGGTATCAGCTGTTTTTTGTATGGTCTATTTCTGCTCAGAAAGGGGTTAGATGGGTTGGTAGCCACGCAGATTTGGAGCTGTATCTATCATCAATTCAAGCGCCAATTCAAGGGATGCTGCCATAGTTCGTTTCCCTGGTCTCACAGAAGTACCTATTCGAACCCCTCACTCCAAGCTGGGTGGCACTATTTTTGATAGAACAGAGATGGTTTTGCTATGAATCACACCAAGTCCAAGCCAAGCTATCGTGCCCTTTGTTGGACCTGCTCAGCATCTCAGTGACGATAACAATCCTGCTTGCCCATTAGGCACCGTACCTAGGCATAATTTATATGCACGGCAGTGAAGAGATGCCTTGTCCGAGCAAGGTTAAAATGAATATCACATGACTTTCCTAGGCTATTCCAAGGTTTGGCCAGCAATTCAAAGGAAAGAGACGATCCTCATCTACAGATCATTGTACTCTAACTTCTTGGTAATCATTTACATGTGTGCTCTTCATCTGATATTTTAGATTCTCATGTGGCAAGCTTTTGGAATTCTGAGTCTCAAACATAGCAGTGATCAAAATCAACGCAATCTTTGACACATTCATATTTTCAGTTTCAAATACGTGCCTTCACAGATATATCTAGAGCACCTGAAATCGTGTTGAGCCCGGGAACTGGGCTTCTGTCAATCAGATTGTAGATAAAGTAGACTAAAATACAAGAAGATGTCCCTTGACAGATGTGGTTAGTAACGCGTAGTTCAGCACGTTCGGGGACATTCAGTCATCTCTGCCCAGCGTATAAATGGAATTAATCGGATACAAGAAGAACTCATAATGGATGAGGCTCAATGATATGCAATGGTTGGCACAAGGCCCAGAGCCCAGGCGGCCCCGCGGGCTCGTGTCCACGGATCCTCCTGTTACTTCACAATTGCTTACTCAGCGGCCCATTGGCTAATTTCACGGGTAACTTCCGGCTCTAGGGCACGATATACAGCTTGGCTTGTTCGGATCCGTATATTCCCTGAAACGATCGCATGAACCGAGAATATCTAGACTTTGATATAGTCTGCGAATTGGGGACTTGGAATACCCCATCGTCCTAGTATGACTGTCCTCGTTGAGAGCCGTGCATTCTTATTCTGACTCTCACAGATATAACAATGGAAGACGAGAGTTTTACATATCCAGAGAGACCCACCAAGAGGGTTCGCCAGGCCTGTGAGCCTTGCAGGTACCAGACTATCTGGGTTATTCAATGAGACAGCTGTTAATCATTCCCCTAGGCGTAAGAAAGCAAAATGCCCCGGAGAGCAGCCGGTCTGTTCTTTGTGTGCCAGACTACGGCAACAATGTCTATATGCTGATGAAAGGCGCCGGCCACTTCCTGAGTTGAGTCCAAGACCCAATGATATAGACTCTCGAACATCTAGAGTTTTGGTGAGTGTCTCCTTGTTCTCTCAGTGCAAGCTCCACGGCCTTTGTCCAAATACTGATTCCATCACAGGACGATCGGCTACGAAGCCTGGAAAGCAAAGTGGGGGAGGTTCTGGATGTACTTGGGTACGAAAAAGGAGGATCCCTATTTGAGCAATCACTTACTCTTAGAAACATGTTGCAGTTCGAGGAGTGAGCCGCAAATGCCCACAGAATCTCTTATCCCGTCTGTGACGATGTCAATGCCAAGTTCATCCATTACACTGCCACCGTGGGAGGAGATCATTCCTATCGCGGAGCTGTATTTGCTATACTGTGACTCTCAGCCTTTGCCTCTTTTCTATAGGGATAGCTTTCTTGCCACTCTACAGACACGCGACACAGAGCTTCTTTTTGCAATACTGGCACTTGCCTTCCGCTTCTCATACACTTACCATAACAGTGCTGATTCCACCAGCCTAACAAACAGCTATGCCGAAGTTTCTCGGGGCCTTGTTATGAAACGAATCTCAGAAGGGCCAGTTGAGCTTTCGACGCTTCAATGTCTATGTATTCTGAGCTTGGTCGATTTCACGAGTAGGAGCCTAGCGTTTCTTTTCTTTGAACACGAGCTAATTACATCTATCAGACGGCAATACACATCGTTCCAGCATCCACAGCAGCTTAGCAATGAACCTTGCACAATGTGCCAATCTCGGACAAGAGCCCCGTTCACCAACCAGCACAATAGTCCGCGAAGAACGCAGACACTGCTTCTGGAGTATATGTCTTCTCAAACGACTACACGGTGGTGATTTCCCAATCCCGGACATCCCCCAAGCCGGAGGCCCTCCATATCCCCGAAGCCCGGCACGACCACCACGCTTCCTCTCTCCGGGGCCATCCACCGGCGAAATGCGGCGAAGTGATATGCAGGACGAAGGAATCATTGCATATGTGATAGTGCTGAGTGAAGTGTTCGCGAGAACATCGCGATACGTGCGGCTCCACGGACGTCCAAGCAATGTCCCACCGTGGTCTCCTCATTCCGAATACTCGAAAATTCTCGCTTTACAAATGGACCTTGAGACTCGCATGCCGTATCTTCATCGGTTTAAGCCAGCCAACCTCGGTGAACGATCTCTCGAGGAATTACAGAAGTATCGTGAATACTGGGGCCCGTGGTTTCTGAATCAATTTATTTACCATACCAGCCTGTGCCTACTCAATCATCCACTGCTTCTCTCACTCAGTCTTCGGAATTTCCGGAGTACAATCCCGGAGATCTTCCTACAGCACACTTCGGACTTGATCTCCTCGCATACAACATGGATTATTCACTTTCTCAACTGTTTCGAAGAGAAGTCATTTCTAGTATCAGATCCGTTACTAGGCTACAGCGCCGCTGTTGTGGCTACAATCGAGCTGCAACTCAGTTTCACGGATGATTTGACTATCAGAGAACACAAGCGGGAAAGATTTGCCAAGTGTGTCAAGTTTGTGCAAACTATGGGAGAAAGGTGGCCGCACATGGCTCGATTGGTATGAAGTTCTGCTCTCTCGGATCTATGCTGGATCATACAAACAATCTAACATTTCTTTCACATCGACAGGCACATAGATTACAGCGATTAGAAGACGCAGTCTCGGCAACCTACCAATCAGACCCCGGCGCACAAAACCAAAGCCTTCTGATCGACCTATCCCGATTCTGGGAAATCCTTGAATACTCATCCAATAGCGATATTGACTCTGCTCGACGTCTATTCGGGGAGTCACTTTATACCGGTCCGTCTTCTGCAGGTGCAGAAGTATCTCAAACATCTCCTTTGCCTTCACCGTTCCGGTTGAGTGTCCAAGAACAAGATACACCAACTCTTCGGTCTCAGCCATTCAGTACAAGTACAGTCTTTCCAAGCCAGGACTACCCAGCAACTTCTTTGGTCTCACCCCAGCATTTGACAATATCTAATGACGAGTTCTCTATTCTTGCTGCCAATTTCTTTTCCCAGGGACAAGAGTTCCTGCGCAGTGGCGATAACTGGGAAAGTGTTGGGAATTTCTAAAGGCTTGCATCAGTAGGCTTCTTCTCTTGTGTACATTTATCTTTCTATTCAAGATCTACGAAAGTTCCATGGCATATTATTCATGCTGCATTTCCTTCTTGTAATTGACGTTTGACCCACATGTGTCCAACGTTATACACAGAAAAGTCGACTACACATTTGAAGGTCTTTTTTGCTTTCTATTTATAAATCCTGAGAGGAGTGAAAACATACCCAAAAGGACAGGTAAAAAGACATTGGCAACACCACTAAGACCACTACTAAGAAGAGAAAAAAATGCCTCACAAGGCCGCCTAGGCGGCGAACAATTCTTGCATTCATAAATTTAATTTGTCAACTACGACGAGGCCAAAGCGCCCTTGAATTCCTTGGTGAAGTTGAACACCTCAGAGTAAGTGTTGTACAACGGCACTGGCGCAACACGAACAACGCCTGGCTCCCGCTTGTCACAGATGATACCTGCATTCTGTAGTCGTTCAGATACCTTGTGCAGTAAGCCAGGCTTGAGCAAAATACTCAACTGAGCACCTCGGGCATGGTGATCTGACGGAGTGATAATATCAAACAAGCGAGTCTCCTCGTTGGTATCCTTGAGAAGTAAGAACTCCAGATACGCTGTCAGTTTCAAAGACTTCTGGCGTATGTCGACCATGGAGGTCTGATCGAACACGGACAAAGCTGCACAAAGACAGGTCAGATCAATAACTGAGGGGTTGGAGACCTGGAAGCCTCCAGCTCCAGGAATAGGCTTGAACTCTGCTAGTGGTTAGCATCTGCTAGAGTATGCACCGTGCGACACGAGTGGGAATAAAAACGAACTGTTATCCATCTTAAACCGCACTGACCGGTCACCACCATACCATCCTGTCAAGCGGTGACGGAACTGGGGAGCATCTGCTCCAGCGCTATAATCAACCTGGCCATGTCTCTCGTGGACGAAAATACCACCCATCGCGCCGGGCCCGGCGTTGCCATACTTGTACGTGCACCAAGCTGCAAAATCAACGTCCCAGTCGTGCAGCTTCAGCTCCACATTTCCATATGCATGTGCCAGATCCCATCCAACCACGAGGTTCTTCGATTGAGCATACTTGGTGATTGTGGCGATGTCAAATAGTTGTCCGGTGTAGTATTGAATGCCGGGGAGAAGAAGCAGCGCTGCAGTTTCGGCATGTTCGTCGATACAGGACAGAATTTTCTCTGTTGAGACCTCATGCTGTCCCTCATCTGGGCCAATAAGAATCATGTTCTCCGTTGCATCTAGATCATGCCAGGTGATTTGTGATTCAATTGCATACTATGAACGTGTTAGTGGTAGGTCATCACAATGTTGATCCCGAGGGCATCATTTATATTGTAGAACTATAGATTCTCACTCACATGATCGCTGGGGAATGCCTTCCAATCCATGAGAATCTTTCGCTTAGTCTCAGTCGGCTTGTAGAAGCTTGCAAGCAACAGGTGAAGGTTTGTAGTTAACGTTCCCATGGCTGCGACCTCTTCAGGCGCAGCCCCAACAATACGGGACATTGAAGCAGCCGCCTGTTCAGATAGTAGTTGCCACTGTTTTAATGGTGAGTCTTCAAGATCGGTGAAGTGTCCGGAGACGCCGATGGATGACCAAGTATCCAACTGAGCTTCCATGTACTTTGACACTGCCTTGGGCTGGATACCCAATGAGTTACCGCAAAAGTACGTGCTGGGCTCTGATGAGAGACCTTATTTAGCTTGTTAGCAACGATCAAACCATCTTTCAAGTCCCCGCGGGGCTTATGGTTCTCACCTGGCTTTGCCAGCTTCTTTGTAGCGAGGTTCGCCTTGGAGGGAATGATAAACTGGTCGCGGAATTCACGCAGAGGATCTGCTGCATCTAGAGATGCAGCATAATCCTGTGACACTGCCTCTGCAGGGAAGACCGGCTTGGACACTCTTGTACCTGTCATTTTGGAGATAAATGCAATCGTCAAATGTTTCGTATATGGTTTAGCAAGTCAAGCGGTGAGGATTTGAGTTGTAACCAACTTGAGGGATGGGAAAAGAGGATTTTTAACACAACTGGGAAATTCAATTCCTTTTTATAAGGGAAGCGCCAAATCGGAGACTAGGGATTCCCAAAGGAACTGTAACAGTGCTAACCCGGATCATTTTCCGCTTCCGCCTCACCGATCCGTCTCCACACTAGTTTTTAGTGGTTGGCCACATGGCGATCGTTGCATCATCGAAATATAAGAATATAAAATGTACATGGGCCACTGTCTATCATACATTACATGCATAATACGCATCACAATGTAGGCGTATTTATGCAGACTAACTTGCAAAAGAAGAGCCACCGAATTGATTGGCTATTGTTCCAAGCTTTAGAAGTCTTGACCATAATTTCAAATTGAAAAGAGCACTACTTCCTTACTTCGGCATGTCTATCAATAGGGAACTAGTATATATTCCCGATATTTTCTACATCCTTAAGTGTTGAGCCAAGTGACTAGAACCAAACCTATCCATAAATCCACTACGGTTATCGCACCCTCCCGTGAAGGGGCGGAAGACGGATATAGATCCGGACATCTTCTATAGATGATTTGACTAAAGGGCCCCGATGCGAGCCGATGCAGTAAGATACTTCAATAACGAGACCGTATAGCACTAAGCTACTGTTGCACTATAAAATTTAAAAAAACCATCCTCCCCCTTTGTCTTTGTTTGTACCACGCCATGCGTTGATCTCCCTCCGGAACGAACACCCCTCCTCCACGGTCATTATTCACAATGTTGCAATCAACAGATGCTTTTCTCAACGATCTTTTCGAGGGTTATGCTGAGCAGGGCTTTCTCTCGGATGGTCCTCCACTGGCTAGACTCTCAAACCCCTCTTACGAGACCTGGGAGGATTTAGCCAGCCAACTTCCGAATCTCATCCAAACAAGCCAAATTCGCGGTAGAATCGAAAGGATGCCCGTCTACACGACTGAGCATCTTCAGACGGAACCAGAATGGCGACGAGCATGTGTTATCATGGGATATCTAGCTCACGCTTATGTCTGGGGAGGAGAGACCCCAAAAGACGTAAGCGCCTACTACCATTTCCTTTCCGTTCAAACAAGAATTTCCCTAACATCCAGACAACAGAGACTGCCCCCCTCAATTTCAAAGCCTTTCCTTGAGATATCAGCACATCTGGAACTTCCCGCCTGCGCCACATATGCCGGCCTCACACTGTGGAACTTCATACCTTCCCACCCAGAAGCAGACATCACAGATCCGGACAACCTCCGCGTTCAGACCTCCTTCACCGGCACAAAAGACGAGGAATGGTTCATGGTGATTTCCGTCGCCGTTGAAGCCAAAGGCATCAAGCTCATCTCGCTGATGCGGGATGCTTTCAAAGCAGTTGCTGCCAATGACGTTGACTTACTCACTGCCCTTTTGTGCAGATTTGCCGACGGTTTGTGTGACCTCACACTGACTCTGAAACGGATGTACGAGCACAACAAGCCCGCTGTCTTCTTCCACCAGCTTCGGCCGTTCCTGGCTGGCAGCAAGAATATGGGTCATGCTGGTCTTCCCAGGGGTGTGTACTATGATGTAGATGGTAGTGATGGAGTGGAACGACCAGAGAATTGGCTCCAGTTGAGTGGTGGGAGTAATGCACAGAGCTCGCTGATCCAGGCACTTGATATTTTCCTTGGTATCAAGCACTCTGCAACAGATGGGAGGCAAGCTTGTGGTCCGAGTTTCATTCAGGTAAGAACATCACCGGACCTTGGTCTTCGATGTCTATTTCTCTAGACATGTACGATGATGTATTAACACAAAAGACAGCAAATGCGAGACTACATGCCTGGTCCGCATAGGCGCTTCCTTGAAGAGCTATTTGATCGGGCTAGTGTTCGTCCGTTCATACTGGACTCGCCGGTTCAACCGCTTAGGGATGCATACAATGCAGCTGTGAATGAGCTCAAGGCTTTCCGCGATACACACATCCAGATGGTCACTCGATATATTGTTATGGCGTCGAGACAGCCTAACCCGATTGAACAGGGAACGGGGAGATTGAATCTAGCCACAGCTAGCTCTCAAATGAAGGAAGCAGGTGCAAAGACTAAGCTTGCTGGGACTGGTGGCACGGACTTGATACCCTTCCTGAAAAAGACCAGAGATACGGTTCAAGATGCCAAGTGCTAGGTAGTCAGATCGACATGCAATGATTGAACGAATACTTTGTGAAATAGACTTGTGTTTTCATATTGTAAATTGATGTTAGCTTGTTGCCACCAATACTATGGTTCAAAATGACCTTCCTAGAAAATGCATCATGTCAAGAACCAGCATGAGGTACATCTCGAGATTTGGAGGGACATCAACCACGAGTGAACTGCATCCTTACGGACTTCATTCCCCTTTCACAGGTCAGTTCCGGACTTCCGAGTAAACATTGTTGCAAACTTGGTATGAATATGGTTTGGATGGAATCTCTGGTGCATTCTTAGGACCCCCTAAAGCATTGTCTGAAATTTTCCACCTCGCAAATAACGAGAATACGGCCGATTGTGAGTCCTAGGAACAAACCTGCAGTGACCCGCATATTTGAGCCTTTTGGTTGTAGTTGGCATGCAATGCACTAGTCGTGATGAATTGGATGGAAACAGACAGGCTAGATCTTGTGGCCAGGCAATTATCAGAGGCGTTAAGACACGAACTCCGACTGTTCGGGGCAAGAGATTCCCATCAATGGGGATGTCTGGACCGGGGTGATGAGGGTTGCTGGCCAGGCACATGTTGACGGAGTGCCCAAAAGCCAGCCACGCGGCGATGGCCTGGCTTCTTGGTTTAAGAGAAGCGTGTGAAGCAATCACCGTTTCTTTGTGTTGGCAGGCACACCCTCACTCTCCCGCAGCTTGGCCAGATACTTCTCTCTCTCAATCAGGCGCTCCTTCTCTTCCCTGATCATCTGCTCAACTGTCTGAGTAGCCTCGGCCATGCGATCAAGCTCTTTCCTCTCGGTCATTCGACTGTATGGGTTCCCGGGCGCATCACTCATCGGAATATCCGCCGTCCTGCCGTTTCCAATCTGCTTGTTATTCTTTCCCTTGCTCTTGCTAGGCTGACCACCAGCAAAGCCTCCAGTGAGGATCTCATAGAATGGCTCAACGGGCTCATTGAAAATGATCTCTTCGTAGTTCTGGCTGACCACCGTTTCGCGACGTTCCCTCATTCCCTCCGCATCTGGGCCGTAAGGGTGTAGCTTCAGACTGTGCCACAGGGTCTGCGGCTTCTCGTTTGACTCGGGCACAAAATAGAGCTTGATCTGTATTTCGAATTCACCCCAGCCAGTTTCGGAAACTTCAAAGGGCGGCTGCTCGATTGAGCGCACATTGTGGGCGTATGTCTCGTGCAGCTTGAATTGGACTTTCTTCAGCCAGTACGAGATGTCCTCGCCGTTGACCCCCTTAACGAAAATCTCCCACCTGTGGGTATGGTCCGGAGGTGAGCCTGGGGGCTTATTTTCGGGATCGAAGGGGTGCGCTATACTGCCAAAAACTGTATTTATTAGCTTGTCACTGTTGGCGATTATGCGCGCTTTGCGGACATACCAAATGGTCGGAACACGGACACGCCCTGCGAGCGAATTAGTTTGATTTCGATATTTCTCAGGACTTGAAGCTTACCCTGACGCGCTTATTCCCTGTTGCAGATACCATCTTATGAGATGATTGTAGATTGTAGAACCTACCAGGAACGGCTTGTCCAGAGCAAGGGCGCTAGAAAATTGCGGAAGAAATATAATCCGCCGGTGGCCAGACAAGAAGGCGAATGATGCCGAACGCCCCCTTCAAAGTCCTGGTCAAATGAAAATTGCCTTGAACTGCTTAACTGTTTCAATTATTGAAGAGCTTGAGATCTATCTCATCTGCCCAGTTTCAAATTGTCAATTGCGAACCTAAATAGCCTAGGCTATTGTTCCATTTTCTTAGTGATATCATTCTCCGGAGCTATCGCAAAGCTACAGCATGCCGACCAAAAGACTAGTCGTCGCCGGAGGAAGCGGCTTTTTGGGTTTGTAATGTCCATTTAGTGCAAAATCTTTATATCATCATACTGACTAGCTATTTCAGGGTCCAGAATTTGTAAAGCTGCAACAGCAAGGGGATGGACAGTTATATCATTGAGGTAGCCTTTCCAGCCTATGCATGGATCTACGGAAAAGCACAATTCTGATATTTGTCTAGTCGATCTGGTGAGCCCCGGTGGGAGACAGTGACCGGTTCTCGGGAACGGCCCAGTTGGGCAGGCTCCGTGGAATGGGCCAGGGCCGATATCCTCAAGCCAGAGAGTTACAAGCCACATTTGCATGGTGCATCTGCTGTTGTCCACTCAATGGGCATTCTCTTAGAAGCCGATTACAAGGGCGTTGTGCAAGGAAGAGAGCCAATTTTCAGTGGCCTTCAACGAGCTTTTAGTGCATCTAAGCTTGGAAGCCAGAACCCTCTAACAAGACAAGAGGGCGAGGCTTTGGAGCCAAAGGAGAAGGATAGGCAGCTGACCTATGAGCTGATGAATCGGGATTCAGGTACGTACAAAAGTTTGAAATGTCCGCTTCGATAGCTGACACATGTGTGATTAAGCAATTGCACTGGCCCAAGAGTCCACCAATGAACAAGTTCCGACCTTCGTTTACATCTCTGCGGCAGCTGGGGCACCGATTCTGCCGGCCAGGTACATCAGTACTAAAAGAGAAGCAGAGGCAACCATCACATCCACCCTCCCGGACCTACGAAGCGTCTTCATACGCCCGGGTTTCATGTACGACTCGAGTCGGAAATTCACGCTGCCAATTGCAATGGGTGGCTTTGTTGCCTCTGAGTTCAACACATTCCTAGGAAATAGGCTTGGGTTCCTCGGGAGTATGGCCGAAAAGCCCCTCAAAGCCGATGTTGTGAGCGAAGCGGTGGTCGAGGCATTGGAGGACGAGTCCACCAAAGGTGCAGTCGGAACAAAACAGATTGAGGCACTCGCAACAAAAGCCTGGCGAAAGACAATGCTTTAAGTTTGTTGGCGATGAAGTGACTTGAGTGTTTGTAGAACAATGTTTTTTTTTGGCAAAGGGGGAAACGCATGGAATCTCTGCATGTTGAGTGATGCCTTGCCCAAGTAAACCTGTGTAGCTCGGAACTTGCGCTCATCTGAAATATCGAAAACAGTTTCACATTCAAATTAAATCATGGTGCCACGTTCGAAGCTGTCCCGAATTTCGGTGGTGTACTAGAGAACTGTTAGTGAAACGATCACACAAAAACAGTGCAAGAGAACACTAACCTTGTTGTAGAAACGAGCAAGTTTCTGGTTGAACTGCCTGTTCTTCTCGTTGATGTATGTCACATCCGCGTCATCATCACCACCACGGCGCTCCTTGCGTTTCTTCAGACGCACCTCCTCTGCCTTCTGGATATCATTGACTAGTCTGTCAACAGCAGCCCGGTCTGGTTTGCTATCTGTGAAGCCAGTCGAGTCCGCAGTGGAATAGAAGCTACCGTTCTTATCGATTGCAATCATTTCACCGTCCTCGGTCTCAACAATCTCGAGATCGCCATTAGCCGCGGCTCTTTCAATCGCAGCAAGTTTTTCTTTCTCATAGGACTCCAAGTTCGGCGCCATTTCTCTCAATTGTCTCTTGTAAATCTTCCGGGCATCTTGGGTGTAATCCTGGAAAGCCACGTCATCTCGATGGCGCTGCTTCTTTTCCATGCGTCTATCCCACTTCTCCGATTCGTCGACTGTCCAGTCCCATGCGCGCTTGCGTTCAAAATCTTCTCCGCTGGCTTCTGTATCAGCTTTGAGAAGGTTGTGGGAGGCGAATGCATGCTTGCGGGACAACGTATTCAGCAAGGCCGGGTCTGTAGCCAGACGCTGGGACTCGGCTGCAGTCTCTTTAAGGTTGCGCTCCGTTGCAGACTTCTATATGTTGCGTTAGTTTTGTGAGGGGGTAGGACCGGGCAAGTCTATTGATCCGCGCAAGCTATTTTTGAGGACTGCTTACTGCTCGAGCCTGCAGGGCTTTGAACCTATTCATTCTCTCCCGCGCTCTGGATGCGGCATCGTCCTTTGTGTTATCTGGTTGGTTTTTGGCCTTGTTTTCGGAAGTTGTGACAGCCGATTCGCTCGTATTCTCGACCGGTTGCTCAAGGGGTTGTTCATGGCTCGCCTCGTCCTTCGCGGATTTATCCGCATTTCTGGGTTGAACCATAATTTTCGAGGGTTTATCAATATACCAACAGCAGTAGTGGATGGAAAGCGGTACTTGTTCTGTTGGCAGCTAGGTTGATAATAAATAAAAGCTGGTTGAAGATGAAATAAAAGCGCGAATGCGGTCCATTAACCGCCTCCCACACCGCCCTTTGTCTGCCAGCCAAACCCCAGACTTGACCCCTTATCGGCCCTTGTTTATCTTTTCAGGTTCTCCACATCTCAGATCAGCTTTACTCTAGTCGGCATGGGAGGGCTGCACACTCGGTTGCTGCTGCTGCAATCCAGGCGACGGCCTAATGCTGGTAACTAATTGTCACGGCAATCGGTGCGCAACCTCTATCCTGCAACAGTTCAACGACCCCATGATCACCATCTGAACTGCTTCGATCCGTCCTGACGGATTCAACTGAGCCAAATCATGACTCGAATACTAATAATGTCCTATCTGGGTACCTTCATGGACTTTTTGCCACCGAATGGAAGCTCAACACCAGCCCCCCCCCCCCCCCAGTCATGGACCTCCATCAAAGGACTTACGTCGCGGAACCAAGAGTTTTTGTGGGATGCCAATAGCGACACTGGCGATCTCTCTTCCTTGCGGAGTCTAATTGAGAGATATGTCAATGGCAAAAGTGGAGCAGAGATTTTGCAAACTGGCAATTGTCTGCCATTCTACCGTGCTTTACGACGCTGTCAACTGAAAAACACATTGCCAGAAATCCGGTCGATGCTATGTGACTTGTTCGCAAGACTGAAGCATCTCCAGCTTCCTATCCAACCTGGAATATACACTATAGCGTTATACTTTGCATCTTTTGATCTTTCGCCTTTAGATCTCAGGCACTTCTTGGATGGGCACCACCATGTGGGCTTTCCAGCCCTGGGTCTCGAGGAAAATTTGCGCATAGTCCAATATTGCTCTGAGGCACTTGACTGCAAAGCTTTTGAGGACCCATACGATGAACCCGATCCCATCCTTGCGAAGAACATAAGCGGAGCAGAATTTGTGGCCCAAGATCACAATTTGCATGATAACTTATTCTGGACGCAAGCTACTGATTAAATTGGCAACCGATTTTATTCTGAAGCCAAAGCCCAGGATTCTATATGTCTACTTGCTAGGCTCGGGAATTATGAGATACTCCACAAATGCGGGTCTCTTTTTTGGAAAAAATCTTCGGCCTTACAACCATCAACGCTGCATCGCTGCCTATCAGGTAGTGCTTGCTCTAATGCAAAATTTTCAGTCTGAAACAGCAGTGAAATGCTTGGAAGATATCTCTCAACAATGTGGTGATAACCTTCCTTTCACTGCCAAATTCCCGAATGTTCGATTCCTCCTTGATGACACTATTGTGGGCGAGGCACTACCTGATCTAGTGAGGGGAAAGGACTACCTTGAACTACTTGAGCTTTGCGTTGAGGAAATGGATCGAAGGTTGGGTATTCAATGGAGCCCTAAAAATCAAAGCCATTTCAGTACGGCTTTAGATCTGTCAGCATCAATCTGGGAAGCATCTGGTGATCAACTTTTGCCCAAAATTGATAAAAAAAAATCCGTTGTCTCCGATCACGCAGGGCACCTATACGCAGAGATTTACGCTCATGGCTGCTCCAAGTCTCTGGCTACACTGGGCAAGATCGTAGATCTGTTGAATGACCACGACAGACAAGCCCACAAGATCGTCACCCATCTTGATTATAATATAGCACGACTAGATGAATTTCGCTCCAAAATTGAGTCGCTTGAACTCCGATGGGTACCAGAACACACTTACCGATTGAATTTTCTAATTCCCAAATCCCGGCGCTGCGTGATTCATCCGAGGCTATGACCCCATCTACCCTAAGCCTTGTTCGAGCTCGTTTGATCATTCATGGAGTTCCCCAAATGGGGATCGACAACTTACATTTGATGCAACTCGGCTGCATAGATATACGATTTAACCCCGATCAACCCTGGCAGCCATCCGGCTACATCGTGGTTTGGGACCGCCATTACGGGGAACTCCTCGGGCATTGCGCTGGGCAGAACATCGGTGTCATTGACTGTGGACCAGCGCCTTCAGATGGCCCTCTTGGCACCTTGATGCATCTCACACTCCCAACTTATCCTGGCGAGCGAACGTTCTATCCTAGTGGCACACGCCCTCGCTCCCGAAATTGCTGGGGACCTTATTTCCTAGATGTAGATCCAATTGCAGATCTAATTGCAGATCTAGAGTATTGAGTGTTTCCCTATAGTTTATATGGAATGCCTATGAACTCATGAAATCGAGAAAATACTATGTAGATTGATGAATCTTTTGATGTTGATATGACTGAGCGGTGATGTTCTTGGGCAGAATCTAAATGCACCACGTTGTAGTCGCGGGCTTATCCTTTCCAGCTCTTCTATCTCCAACATCACTCCCATATTCTCGATAACCCAAAGCTGTGCAATGATTCTGCTCGTCTATAATCCAGTTTATCCCTGTCCATGAATCTACGCCCGTCAACTAACCGTTTTGATCAGCAGTTGACAAGCATCCTGATCCCGACTCGTTTTGCCTCGCTGCCCTCGCAAAATGATCAGATTACCAATGACGCGCACTGGGAAGAATTTTCCACATACAAGTCCCCACGCCATTTGAAATATTAGGATCGTCGGTAAGAATGGCAAGATACTACCTATTTCATGCCGACCTTCGAATTCTTAGGTATGGCTAGCTATAATTGGTGTTTGTCGGAATATCTCTTCCTATTCAGGCCGGTTTTGCGACGACGAGCACATGGAGACCCGAATTACTGCACTTCTGCAGCACGCAACAATTGCAGATCTGCAAGGCTCTCAAGGACGCAGTCGAGTTTGTTGAATTACTCCGTACAACAGCTAACGCAGCCAGGCATGCATTCCGAAATCTTTTGACTAGTGTGGGCTCTCAGTCACCGTACATCAGAGCCCCCGATTCTCATCCACCTTGCATTTCCGTGAGATCCTTGGGATCTGCGTTCATTCTAAAGTTAACGTATGAGAACTAACGCGAAAATACATAGTCTAAATTCCTACATCTGCCGATGAGGTTCAGAGCTCGAACGGTCACCCTTATCAAACTCCTGAATTTGCAAGTCAAAGAATTCCAATCGCGTTGGATTACGGAGTAATGCTTCCAACATCGGGCTACAAATTCCTCCAAAATGGCCCACAGCATAGTAAAACGCCACATATGATGTATGTAGGCACGATGCTTGGATCCATAAATCTTAGCGACACAATCTATAGTCGCTAGCGCTTGGCCCATTCAAACTCCGTCTATCCAACCTCAGTTCGTTCGCATTCGCCAAGTTGTACAAAGTCCTCCGTAGCTGCCTCGCCGATCGATCTGACAGCAAACGATAGTTACCTCATCCCCATTTGGAATTGCCAAAGTCCACTCGGGAACCCCCTGCGTGCAATGGTAAGAGTGTTGTCCTGGAATATTAATTGACTTTGAATTCCAAGAAAGCTATCTGATGAACTTACCGGTTGATATACTTCTGGCTTTTCCTCCAAAAAGCTTACCACTTGCTCTTAAAAAAAAAAAACTATGCCGGGGCTGCTCCGTACTCCGTACACCTATCAAGACCAGCCCACTTGTCACAAGTCCCAGTGAACACAGCTCCCGGATTCCCCATTGTGGGGGCAGGTGAGGGAGATCTTTTTCTAGACTGCTAAGCAGCGGTTGAACGCCAATCACCGCGCCTCGCGGCAGCTTCGGCTCCAGCCACTTGGGATTTGAAATCTGGGTCAATGCCAGCTGCTGCGACGGCTTGTCGGTCAGCATCCGGCAAATTTTCCCTTCTCCCAATAAGCGGCGATTGGAGTTTTTGCTTAAAGGCCAGTTACATCGTACTTTGTGCGGGTTACTATTTACACATTGGAGACGGGATAAGGCACGGTAATCCCCTAATCGTCAAATTAATGGCCCACCACAAATCCCCGTAGACCGGTTCGCAAAAAGGCACAAACCCACGAGAACTTTGTTAGCTTTGTCCTTTTGTTTCGCCCCATTCGCACTATCCCTACACGTCGTAAACTGGCGACCTGTACACTGGCGACACGAGATACTTCAGAACACCGCAGTTCCCAATGAAAACCTTGCCAATTGTACACGCGAGTTCCACAATGCAGAACGACTTCTACTCATATTCTATTTCCTGACCGTCTTTCGAGAGAGCAGAGATCCTCGCCAGTTTCTGCCAGGAACAGTCCCTAGTTCACACAGCTCCACGCACTATTGCCATGGAGGCACAGCCCACACACCCATGTCCACAGACGCCCACTTGGTACTCCGTACTGGTCTCCCCTTCTCGTGGCAAAACCCGCTCGGCCCGTTCCCCCGGCTCTTCCCTTTATCATCGTCGGTGGATACAGCACCAGTTGCAGAGGATCAACCCAGGAAGTACTTCTACTAAAGCAAAAGGCAAAGCACGGAGTTTTCATACTGTTGGTGCCATTCTTACTGGGTTCCTGTCATATTCCAGCTCTCGGTTGATTGGATAGCCCGGGAAAACCAGACAGGGGTGTGTAAAATTTGCTGCGCGTGGTCATTTTTTCCTTGGGTTCCTGAGGAAAATCGTTGACCAACGAATCCCTCCCAAAGGGAACTATAGATCTAACTAATAGGGTCAGTGACGATATAAAAAAGGATCATACCGAAGTCGTGACATGCAGCCATGCTGTTAACCGGCTACTTTTAACCGACTGCATTCAAATGCGGTTTATCAGATGCCTTCACTAACCGGATATGTGTTTTTGCCGTGTTTTCTCTCTTTTCAATTCCCGAGAGACATAAGTTCTACCTGGGGCATTGACTCTGTTCGGATTATCTGATCGCTTCGTGGGTTATATTAAATGCCCCATCTGAAACAAACCCGAATACGGCAATATCTAAAGTATAACACAAAGACCACCTGTTGGCACTTGCACAATTCCCCGATCGATGTCGAGGCCACCGCCACAGCAAAGTGGGAATTCCACACCAGAACGGCCCTACATCGATTTGGACCCCCGCACTCAACACCACGGCCCGATACCCATGCCCCATCCAAACCGCCATGAACCTCGCCAGATCATACAGAGCACGAGCTATGAGCGCCGTATACTCGGGGCGCCGCCCACTGGTCCAAGGCTCCCCGCCTTGGTTCTTCCTGAGAGAAGCGCAGATCCACGACATATGTTCTCATCCGACAATCCCTACTTGAACACACAACCTATGCCACAATCGCCACCTCTGCAAACATATCAGCAACCCCCAGGAAGCTCTGATGCCCGCGGTTATTACAACCCATTTGAAGAGAGAATATATCCAACTTCGAGCCATGCCCGTGACTACGATAGTCACCGGAGCTGGACATACGACGTGGAGTCCCAGTAAAGTCCCTTTCTTTTCGTTTCTGTCGATTGAACCACCTCTATCTGTCAGTGGCCCGTTCTGATCCGATGTCATCGGTTTGAGATATCGAACACAAGCACTCCTTTCATGTCACATCTGTGATAGGTTGCACAACACAGAGAGACATAAAAAAACCCCCCATTCTGACTACGAAATTCATATAGACACAGCAGTTCTTCCGCAGCCATGCCAAGTCCCGTCTGGTCGGACAAAAGCGCAGCGACCCACTCATTCAATCCCATACTACCCAGTTCTCACCAAGATTCAAAACCACCATCCCGAAATGCAAACTGCAGAATGCCACACGGCTTCGACAAAATTCTTCACCATGATCCAGACCCACAATCACCATCGCCTCCTCCGCCACCCAGACGACCATCCACCCAATCCCGATACCATCTCCACATCCGACAACAGCCCATCGCAGCACGAGCCTGCGGCGCAGGTGACAGAGACCGCCGACCCGTTGACCCTCCCCCAATCGTGCAGATTCTCCTTGCCGACTTTGACTCCAATTCCCAAGAAGACCGGGATCTCCTCCAAGACCCCCGCTTCACCGTGGGATGTCTACTGTTCCCCGTCTCGCCCTCTCTACCATGGGCCGAACCAACAGAAACACATCCCCGCGAGCGCAAGCGCGATCATGACCGAGATCAAGACCGGGACCAGAATCCTGATCTAGAACGAGAACGAGCAAGAGAAAGTGAACGTGAAACAGATGGCATCGCCCGCACAGATGACAACTTCTCAACGCCATTACTATCCGGCAAAGCCTTCATGTCCCCCTTCTATGTCGACGCAGATCCGGATCCTAATTCCGCTCCCGCACATCCATCTTCCATGATCGATCCTCATCCCGAAACCTCCCCTCACAACGTCTACAACCACGCCGCCTCGCGTCTTCACCAACCAGCTACCTTTTTCATCTTTGCGGATCTCTCGATTCGCTCGGCGGGCCTTTACAGGCTGCAGTTCCGATTGATGAATTGGGGTTCTGTTGAGGATACGGGGCAGTCAATGCCAATTCTTGCGGAGGCGTGGTCTAATCCGTTCCATGTGTATCCTGCAAAGGATTTTCCTGGGATGAGGGATTCGTCGATTCTTGCAGAGGGGTTGAAGGAGCTTGGGTTTGTGGAGTTGAAGACGAGGGGCCATGGGAAGGGGAAAGGGAAGAAGAGGCGGTGATTGGTGTTTCTTGTCGATTTTCTATCGTTTTTTGAGGGGTCCATTTTCTCTTCTTTTGTCGTGTTGATATTATCATTCGAACACCTTGGTTTTTGGGTTGGAGTTTGTGCATGGCTTTGTCTTGGGTTTGACATGAGAAATGGACGTTTGAATCCTGGGGTGATACTGCGGCGTTTTTTTTTTTTTTTTTTTTTTCTTTTGCTTCTTTTTTTGTCAGTTCGACATGCAATAGGCGAGATGAGACATGAATGCTTGGGAGCGAGGAATATAGAAGAAAAGGCATCTATCGAGGCCCAAAAACAAACGTTGATATGATACAAAGTGGGATACAGGCAAAGAGTGTACAGCAGCGATGTAAACACAATAGCTCTAGGTCATCTAAGCAAGCCTCAACAGCTGAGGAGGCAAGCCAGGTTGGAAGGTCTGATCTTCCCACTTCTCCTTCATCTCCACCAGGCCTTTCTTCGACAACAAGGTCGGAAGGCCCTTCTGAGCAGTAAGGTTGTACACCTCACGGCTCTTCTCCATATTACCATCCTCGCGGAAGAGCATCGCCAGGATATACCCAGCCTCGTTGCTTCCCTTATCAAAAGCAAGCTCGTACCAGTCCATCGCGAGCATGCGGTATGTTTTGCGATCCATGGGTTGGTTGAATATCGTATAAATCCAATTAGCGATAGGTTCGAACCGTTGCAAGAAGGCGTTACGCGCGGCGTTAGCCTCCTCCCTCTTTTTGGCGTTTCTCTCTGCTTCGGTGGTGAATTCGCCTTGAGAGGTACGATAATAGAAATTGGCAAGGTGAAAGCAGGCTGGAGTGTGTCCCCCCAATGCAGCGGCGGCCATGTACGACTCATAAACCTCGAATTTGTCGGGGGCCTCCGTTTCCAACACCGAGATGGCAAAGTCAGCCATGGCGATCGGGTCATGGAACTCCACGGCGGCTCGGCGCGTAGCCTTCTGGATGCCCGCTAGACCCTGTTCTTTCTCAATAGCAACAGCGTACATCCGCCAGGGCGAATCGAAATTGTCCAATAACTTAATATCCTCCCAAAGGGTAGGTTGTTTGCGAGTTGGTTGTAGAAATGGTAGAATCTTCTGCTCGAGCAGCCGGGCGGCTTCTGCATTCTCGCCACGCCAGATGAGCAGTTTGGCATATAGCATAATTGCATGAGGGAATTCATCTTTGAGAGCCAAGTCTTTGACCTTCGCTATGCACTCGGTGTTCTGGTAAATGTCCACACCTTCTGTACTGATATACCGGTTCACGAGTTCGACAAGGGCTCGGCGCGAATTTGCTTTTGCGCAGCTGGTCAACGCCCATTGATAAATGAACTGGCCTTTCTGAAGATCTGCAAGAATAAGCGAGATTCGATAAACGGCATCGACATCTATAACAACGTACGTGGTTAGTGCCAATATGTCCAATTCGTAGCCTTTTGGACTTAAACTCACCTATTGAGATACTCCGAACAAGACTTGCGGAAGGGAGCTGTGAGTGCGATAGCCTGATCAACTGTTCACCCACAGATGCGAACGTCGCCAGGTTGACACCTGGCGGTATAAAGTTCTTATACGTCTCATAAAGTTGGCGAGTGAATTGCTTAAATTCAGCCAACGTTGGTTCAACATGCGCAGTACAATAACTATTCCAAAACCCATCACGGTCTAGTTTCACTCCACCTCGGGCTATCAACTCATTCCGGGGTACGCCCCTCCTCTCTTCTTTTCGAACAGATGGTGCTTTGCGAGAAGGCCTGATAGCTGATCGAATTTGAGTGGTGTGGAAGGGTCGTTTCAAGGGAGCTGTGTTGCTATCAGTGACAGCTCGAGCGGTGCAAGCTTGCGCACGGTGGTGACGCAAGGCGTGGGCTGGTGGGCAGAGAGTTTGGTGTAATTGACGCCACTGCAGTGGCGAAACTAATGACCTGGCCATGAGAAAGAGTGTGGAGGGCAAATGGTGGAGGTAGTAGGTGAGGGGAGGTTTTTTTTGGGGTCAAAGTTCTGGAGATCGGGAACTTCACCGCGAAGCTACTCCGATGTTCAGATCTACCAACTTGACCATACGCCATAATAGTTTTTAAAGGGTTTGCCGATCTTTAAAGTGGTAGAGTATCATTGATATGCTAAATGCATCAATTAACCAAACGAGCCCTCTGTACCAGACGGCCCCAGAACACAATGCGTATAATGTACATTTTGCCTTGATCTGCCAGGCCAAACACAATTAAATGCTCGACAAGATCTCTCAAAAGCAAGAATCCAAAGAGAGAAAAGAGAGGACAAGACCAAAGCAACATCATCTTCCCCGACTTCTCTTCCCAATCTATCTCCTCCCGTGCGTTAAAAGTAACACGGCTCTTTTACTCCATAGTCGCCTTGGCACCGATCGCCTTGAACGTCTCAATGAGCTTCTCCGCCTCCTCCTTGGGCACAGACTCCTTCAGAATCTTAGGCGCAGACTCGACAAACTTCTTGCTGTCCACCAGCGACAGGCCGAGCATGGTCTTGATCTCCTTGATGACCTTGGGCTTGGAGGTAGGCTCGAACGACTCGAGCTTCAGGTTGAACAGCGTCTTCTCGGCAGCGGCGGGAGCAGCCTCCTCCTCTTCAACGGCAGCGGCCGCACCGGGGGCACCACCAGCAGCCATGGCGAAACCGCCAACGGGAAGATCGGGGATGTTCAGGCGGGTCTGTACAAAGGTTTTGATTAGCTAAGGTTCAGATAAATACCTCCATTGAACAGAGTGGTGATCTGGACACAAAGAGACATGCAAGATCCACATATCCTGGCTAACAACCGATGGGTTATGCGTAGATTGTCAAACACACCTTCAAGCTAGAAACTAGATCGGCAGTCTCGAGCAAAGTCAATGTGCTGATCTGGTCGACAATCTGGGAGATCTTAGGGTTGGTAGCAGCAGCAGGGGTTGCCTGGGTGGATTCGCATCGCCGGCTGCTAGGTGTGCGCCGGGCTGTGAGGTGTGTAGCGGAGGTCACAATGCGCAGGGAGGACGGGCGGACGGAGCCGGAGAGCTGTCTAGCGCAGCGGGATGCGACCTGGGTGGAGAAGGACATGGCGAAGGTGAGAAAAGGACGAGAAGCACGAGAGAAAGGAAAGTTCGAGAAAAGTGGTGGGGATTGAAATCGCGGCTCGTTGATATCAAGACCGAAAGGAAACATTCGAGGAAAATCTGGGAGTGGCACGTGATTTATGCCTCAGGCATCAGAGTCTATCAGACCAGAAACCAGTTGGTCAATGCTCAGATGTACTACAACTAAGTATGGGGTACCCAGTTCTAGAATACCAACTAGTTGGCTATCTTTTTCTTGTGTGTTTTTACCGAACGGTCTTACTTAGTTACGCTATACACTACCGTCCTAAAAAGCCTCAAATGACAAGTTTAGGCGACTATACTAGAAGTTTTCCCGTGTCCAACTTAAGGTGGCTGTAAACTGGATGTTCATGATGTTCATTATTCTGCTGTGTGACTATACATTTGTTTCTCTACATCTCCTAAACGTGTAGGACGGTCTCTCGAAAAGATCGACTTCGCATTCGAGACAAATGTCCAAGCCAGCACTCATGGAACTAAAGGAATGTTTTGGGAGGAGATCTAGCACCGCAAGGAAGGCGCTAAGAAATTAGCTGGAGGTACCAGTCATGAGGAGGTTGTGCCGATTGACGAAAAAGATCAGTCAATCTCGTAGTGAGATAGAGCCAGCTTCAAGGGATGCATTTGTTTTAAGAATAATGAGCTTAGACATTATATAATACTATGCAATGCTACTGAGAATAGACCGATTTGACGTTGGATATTCTATACCAACTTTAGCTGTGGTTTTCATCTGGATTATCTTGAAAACACAAGCTCGACATTCAAAATAAAAAAAGCCGTATTCCTAAGGAAGTCAGCACTAATAAAATCGTATAGTCGTGAATCTTGACTCAGAAGGAAAAAGTACCCAATGAGTGTGAGGTAAGCTTAAAGAAGCCTCGGTCTTGTCCCAATGCTATAGATCCCAGTGACTAGTCCGCTCCAGACTTTTCTCAATAGAGACACTTTTCTCGGCCCAATCTTTATTACTCCTGTGAAAGTCTCTAGGAGTCCTTCTCTATCTTTCTCTCTGGGTCAGATGACCCAGGATCTCACGGCAGCTTTGGATGCAGCATTCGGGCAGGATACCGAAAATTCCGTCGCCATCTGCGGGTTTTCTCTTCATGACCCTGGGGAGTCTCCTGTGTTCGATTACTATCACACAGCGAATGATCTGTCGCCAAACGGAACGAACAGCGTAAGTCCGGACTCTGTCTTCGGAATTGGTAGCATCTCAAAGCTTTCCACCGTATATCAGCTGCTTCGATAAGGAGGCCACAGCCTTCTTGATCAACCCATCTCAAGATGAATGCCTCATGTTGTCGCTGGAGTATTGAGATATTGAGATATGGGGAAGACGAGAGAAATGTAGGTCCGAGTTTGAGGCCAATGATGTATCTACAGACGAAAAGGACATGAGTGAGAAGGAACATATACAGGTGCAACAGTGATGCATTCAGCCTCACATGATATCTGAATATTTTCTCTGCTCGATTATGTGAAAGTCAGGCTTTTGCAACACATCCCAACAGCTCCAAGAGCAGACCACCTAGCAAACCAAAAGCGTAACCGTAATAGCGCCAATGCCGAACCGTTAGTGCCATATGTATACATAAGAGTATAGCGAAGAAGACGGCAAGAATACCGTTAGCTGCAAAGAAAGGAGTAAAATCAAGTGCGCCAATGCCATTTGGCTCAGTATTTTATCTCTTTCATGGTGATTTGTGATATTGCTCAGTTCACACTTGGGAAGGTTCAAGATTCGTTCTCACTTTTATTCGCGAAAGAATCGAAAACCTGGGGTTTATATACAAGTTGGATGACACTCGCGGAGAGTGTCTGGAAATCCCCGTGCTATTGCCATCAAACTGTCGGAAGTGGTTTGTAATTTGATCAGCCTGAAACTGATCGAGCTAAAAAGATAGCCAATAATCCCAAATGCTACACCTTTTCATTACGGCAGACGAAAGTAAGAGTCAGTCTATGTGGTTCTCAAAAAGCAGATCATCGTATGAAGATCGATAGGCCTCAAATTATCAAACGGCATCCAGACCATCATCGCTCCCCTTTTTTTTTTAAAAAAAAAACCTCTAGTCCTGGTCCCAGTCACCTCCACCCTTCGGAGGCTTGGGACCACCTGCCTGTCTCGAGACAATGATCTGGTCGACACTCAGCACTGTCCGGGCAGACTCACTGGCCAGACGGATCGCAGACATCTTTGTAGCCATAAGATCCAGAATGCCCTCCTCGACAGTGTCCAGAGTACCGTCGGAGTCGCCAATCTCAAGATCCACACCTGTAGTCCAGTATGGTTCCTCCTCTTCAGACGAGCTGCCCTCCTCGTTTACAGAAGATGACTCGCCAGGAGCCGTGGTACGGTGGTGTGCGGTGTACAGACGCGAGAGAACCTCGGTGGCATCGAGACCGGCAGACTCGGCAAGAGTGCGGGGAACGACCTCGAAGGCCTCGGCGAACTTGCGGATGGCGTACTGGGGCAGACCGGGGGTTCGGTCGGCAAAGTTGGAGATGCGCTCCACGAGCTCGATCTCCGTGGCACCGGCACCGGGCACGAGACGGGGGTCCTTGGTGATGGCCTTGACGACGTTGACGCCGTCGTCGATGGCACGCTCGACGTCCTCCAGGTGGTTCTGAGTAGCACCGCGCAGGACAATGGTTGCTGTGCGGGTAATGGCGTTGGCATCCTCCTGGCGGAAGACGGTGACTCGGTCACCGCCAATCTCGGTGGTCTCGACAACATCGACCTGGCCCATCTCATCGGGCATGGGAGCACCCAGGCGAGCCAGAGGTGTGGCACCGACCACGCGACACAAGCGGCGGAGCTCGAACTTAGACAGAATCTTAATAACCAGAATATTGAAACGGTTGAGGTAGTGCATGGCCAAGTCGCCAACAGTGGAACCGGCAACGACCACACGGAGGCCGGAGTCGTAGAGCTCCTTAATAGCAATCTCTAGACGATCCTCCTCACCCGCGGTGAAGTCCATCATCTCCTTGGCGTTCTTCAGGAGCACTGTGCCCTTGGTCTCGGTCTGGCTGATATCGATGGGGCAGCTAAAAACACCGACCTTGGCCTTACTGGCCTTCTTGACAATTCCATCGGGCTCCCGGGGGAAAACCATACCCCTCACCACTTTGGACTGTTCCAAGCTACCACCCATGATCTTAACCACTCGCACATTGTCGACGTTGAAGTTAAGGGGGTTCTTGGGCAACACAGCCAGAACCGCCTCCGCAACCAACGCAGCCAAGGTATCCTCCGTGCCGGACTGCTTAGAGGCCACCACTGTGCGGAGAGCCTTGCTCAATTCTGTAGCCGATCGCATATCCTGGAGTCTGTCGACCTCGAGCTCTAGATGGAATCAGAAATCGTCCCTCAGATGTACATCAATAAAACCATTCAAGGGGGATAACATACCCTCTAGAACCGACAAGGCAAAGTTCTGAGCCTTCTCGTATCCGGAAACAATATCACTCGTCTTGAGACCCATGCGGATCAACTCCTCTGCCTTCTTCAACAATTCACCGGCCAGCACGATAACCAAGTTGGTACCATCGCCCATCTCCGCATCCTGCTGCTGACTCGCCATAACAAGCAGCTTAGCAGCGGGATGAACAACATCCAACTCACGAAGGATCGTGGCCGCGTCGGAGGTCAAAATCATCTTTTGCAGGTGGTTGATGACGATCTTGTTGCGGCCATAGGGGCCCAGGGAGGTCTGGACGGTTCCTGAGATAGCCTGGCAGGCTTCGATGTTACGGATAACGGCTCCATCTTCGGCATCGTGACTATACAGCAGGAAACACAGATTAGTCAACTGCCTTGCTTCTCTTGTTGGAGGGGCGCCAGATAAGGAGGTCCCTATTGCGGTGGGTTTTCGGGCTTCTCGACTTTTCGAACTCACCTCTGGTACCCGGGCTTGAATAGCCCCGCCTGGGAGGGACCGGGAATTGATAGCGACATGATATTAGGTCGCGTCCGAAGGAGATGCGACTGGATATCAAATGGGTTAAATGTGAGGAAGTGGATGAAGCTGTTGTGCCGGGCAATTTTTGGAGCTGCGGTGGTGGGTTTGCTCGGTTTGCACGAGGGGGAGCCCGCCAGTTGCCTCGTTGCTTGGCGACTTGTAGATCAGCGGTGATACGATCTTTAATCATCCATTTTTTTAAAAAAAAAAATCACGTTCATTGTTTTATGTGTCCTGAGGTCTGTAACAATAAATGCTCTCCTGTATATTAATACATTGGTTAATGCTATTATTATACAGTTACTATCAATGCACTATTGACTTGGATGCATCATCTCAGATACGAGACATGCGAGTTGTAAGCATTTCGGAAACCAGGCACTGGAGAGGTCAGCAACTTGGTATACGGAAAAGTAAAGAAAGTCTCTTACTGTATCCTTTGACAGAGCTGCACCCATTCTCCTCGTAGATGGCTTCAGCCTTGTCGAGCCTGTTCGGTAGAATCAGTAACAAACAAGTCGCGTAGGGGAAATAGTCGTACCATCCTTGAATGGTTTCCATTCGGTTGTAACTCTAATACTGAGTCAGTTATGATCCCTTTATAGGTATTCTCCAAGCCTACCGATGGGTGAGTGGACATAAACTGCGGAGGAGCTTGTTTCTCCTGTTCATGCATGCGAGCCCATCTAACAATTATCAGCAAAGCCTGAGACGCTGCCCATTCTGTCGTTTCAACTCACAGTTTGACAGCTGCCTCGGGGTTAAAACAGGCTTTAGACATCATCACTAGAAACAACCATTAGCAACCTAATCGCCAGGCGATCCTTAACTTCAAAAATTCATACTTAGACCGATATTGTCTGCTTCAGCCTGTAGATAGAGATTAGCCAGGTGACGATATATTAGAGTCAAAAGACAATCATACCTCTTGCGTCCGCGAGTTCGGCAAGCCATACATGAGATTCAACAGGAAAGAAGAAAACTGCCCGGAAACATCGAACAAGAAAGAAATAGCGAACACAGCTCCCAAAGTAATGAAACTGTTGCTCATACGTTCTGCAGGGTGATGAGCCACAACATGAGCAATCTCATGTCCCAGCACAGCAGCCAAGCCATCCTCGTCTTTACAAATGGGCAATATACCAGTGTAGACGAATACCTTTCCCCTAAAACGAAACAAACCCATGTCAGCCACATCCATAACACCACAACCCCAGAGAAACCTACCCCGGAAGCACAAAAGCATTAACCATTCCATCATCTTTGATAACATGGACCTTCCAATCAGCGCCTTCAATAGCCACCTGCGGGATCAATCGCTGCAGCACACCATCAACCATGCGAGTAAGAGGATGGTTTTGGGGTAGGATCTTCCCACGCTCGGAACTGAGGACCTCGCGGTAACTCTCTTCGCCCATATTTAGCTCCTGGTGACGAGATACACAGTTGAACCGTCGTCGACCGGTCATCTCCACTATCTCCGTGTTGTATAGATAAAGTCCGGATATTCCCACGCCAATCGCAACAAAGTGGTGTGGTTTTGCATTCTGTACTAAGCGGAAGACAATAGGTTGACGAGCACTGCCTCGAAATCGGTTGTATTGGCTCTGCCTTTGTTGATAGCTGGATTGGTGGCTTGAGAAGAAGGTGCGCCGGTTCGTTGGGGAGGGTGTGTGGAATGAGAGTTGTGATTGGGGTCTGGGTTGGCTTAGAGGTGCGGCCTGAGAGCTCAGGGAGGTATGCCAATGAGGAAATAATTGAGGCCCTGAGATGTTGTATGAGCGTGACGTTTGATTGGCTAGTGATGAGGCCTTGAGGTAAGAAGGCTTCGATAATAAAGGATATGCGCATGCGCTCCGGAAAGCGCGTGCCATAGACTGACACATGACGGAAAGTCTGTCTGGCTATTTATGCAAATGGGTTTCAAGAAGAGGAATCTAGTATTGCAACAGTCTAGGCAAACCAGAGCCGCCCTTGGAAAGTTGCAAGTTGAAGGTTGATCTGAGCCACACGGCGATAAGCCACTTTCCCCATTCTTCGTGACCAGCCTGAGAGCAACGTCATGGCTAACCTCCAAATTCCCCACTCCAACGCCTGCGAGGATGTTCGAGTTCCGTTTCAGTCCGAATAAAATCACTCAGATCTGTTGACAGGTTTTACTTTTCCTCCGGGGGTGGACTACGCATTCATGCCATACATCCATTACCAGCCCCACGAGTCGCCAAAGATATTGTGCTGGAAGCAAAGAACTGTTTCGATGGGCTGGATATGTGCTGGTCCAAGGCAACTAATGGGTTCAGATTAAACTAAGCAAGGATATAGAGAGAAGGAGAGAAAGAACTCCAGTAGATCGTCATATGTTCAAAAAAAAAAAAAAAAAAAACGACAGAACCCCATTCCATCCGCGCACCAGAGCCGAGACCGTCAGACCAATTACATAGAAACAGAGATATTATGTCCAAATACAGCGGAAACACATCAAGAACAAAGCCCCTGGTATCATGTTGCGTAGTCATGGGAACAAAGTGGTATCATAGGGATGGCAAAAGAAATCGCAAAGGGGGAAAAGCAAAGAGGAAATAGCACGTCAACTTGGTATGTAAAAAGTCGGGAATATGAGATAAGAGAAAGCGTTTCAAAGGGCAAAAATTAGGGGAGGAAAAAGACATGCTGAGTTTTAGAGGGATGGCTTCCTACTCCTCCGTCAAAGCATCGTCGCCAGTCTCGCGCCAGTCTTGAGATCGCTCTGTCAACCGACGCACGCCGGAGACGCGCTGGGCCCAGTGGGCTTCGGATGGAGTGCGGAAGGTGTAGGCACGTTGTGAGGAGATCACGCCAATGCTCTGTAGCACTGCCTTGCGTGAATCACGGCTGAAGACTGCCGGGTGGTTGATCCACTCCAGGGCAGAGTCCAGATCTGCGTTCAGGGCAGTCATCGTCTGAGCATCGACCGCGGAGGTTGGTGTGATGGTGTTGGTGTCGGATGCGGATGAATGAGTTCCACCGAAGCTAGGAGAGGTGGCCGAGAGTGGGGTGTCGCCGCGGCTGTCGGCATCGCTATCGGGCCGGGAAGCACCCGGGGGCAGAGGTGGTAGGCCACCTTTGCCGAGGCCCTTGAGGATGCTGCGCGTCTCATTGAGAAGGTGCATTGCGCGATCATGCTGGCCCCGAGAAACCAGAGTAAGAGCACGGGTCAGCATGTCGGAAGTGAGTAGCTCCATGCGACGCTGTACGATCGAAGGATGGGGAGGAATTGGGGGGGTCAAAGATTGCGGGCCCCTGGCCCGAGGATTAGGAGGCAGCATAGTAATGGCCAGAAGCGAAGGACGGGGGGAGTGAGTGAGATGGCCATCGCGAAGCAGATCGCCGTAGGTGAGATCAGCCTGGATCAATGGGACCTCTTCAACACTCACGACTCGTGTCTCATCGCCATCCGAACCGCCGCCGAGAGCCTCCAGTCCGGAAACTAGGCTCTCCCACGGATCCTGCGGCATGTTGTCCTGCGTAGCATTGTCAGGCTGAATGACAAGTTGAACCAAGACGTCGCGCTTTTCACCGAATCGGAGATCTCCCAGTGCGGCTTCGGCATCTTTACCAGTTGCACGCTTTGTGGTGTGAAGAGCGCCGCTAATCTTAACAAACTTGGCGGGTGACCCTTCAGGTAGGCGGAGCTTCAACTTGACGTTTTGGTGGGAAGTTGTCTGCAACGCGCCGAGGCACCCAGCAACACATTCTCGCAACATCATCCAATCCTTCACATATGAGTAAGATCCCTTGGTACGAGTGGACAACTCGATCATAGTATCAGGCTTGTGGGTCAATCCAAGTCCAAACGAGTGGATGCTGACCTTGGCAGCTTCCGCGCGCGAAACCACGAAATCAACGCTTTCAGGGTCGGAGATAGAAGAGTCGCTGATCAAAAGAATGGTCGAAACGGGATTGTTGAATTTGCGCTGCATCAGAAGATCCATGGCGACGTTGGCACCTTCAACCACATCCGCACGGAGACTCTTTTGGCCAACCGGCCGGATCGATTCGAGGATCTTGGGCCATCCAGCCCAGGACTTGGTGGTCATACCAACAAGGGGCACACCTCCACCACTCGAGCCAAACGTCACCAGGCCCATCCGGTCCCGAGGGCCCAGGTTCTGCACGAGGAATTTGAGGGCATCACGCAGGAGAGTAATCTTCAAGCCTTGCATGGACGAGGATACCGGAATTACCACGACAAGATCGAGGGGAATGTGAACGGTGTTGATTGCAGAGAATCCAGCGTCGGGGACCGTGTAGTCGGGGCTGGTGTAGTCTGTAATGGCGGTATTGATAGATTTCCCCGCGCCGTAAGACGAGTTGATAGATGCCTGTCGTTGAATTCCACGGTTACCACGGTAATCGTCCTCCTCCGCCCCCGAATTGTCGTAGTCATAGTCATGGCGTGAAATGGCCTCTGGGTGCAAATCAATCAAAAACCGACGCCACGTCTCAAGCTGATTGCGATTCTGGAAGCGAAGGTAGAAACAAGGCAGCTCGGCGACAGAAAGGTTCAAAGAGAGAATAGGTTCATCGGGTGACACCTCAATGGATTTCAAATGCTTCTTAATCAAAATTGAGCCCTTGAGACTGCAACGAGCAGGCTTGCGTCGCCTGCTCACATCAAATTGGGGGTCAGCCGATTTCTTCTCCTTGACACAGATAAGCATCTCTCCGAAGAGATAGCATTCCAACTCCTGCCAGGAATCCCGATCCTTGCCCACGCGCATATGTCCGTGGAGGCGCAGCTTGCCAAACCGTTGAAACTCAAGGCCATGCCAATTGTCCACCCGGCTGCGCAATTCCTCGGCCACTTCTTCCATATTCTCCGTTGGTTCATACTGGATCGATCGCGCATCCTGTCCACCAAATTGTCCTGCGTATGGTTCATCCGGCTGCGACTGTCCCGAAAGCGTGTGTCGTAAATCATCTAGGTCAGGACGCCAATTGGCATCTGGCACTTCAACCGTAATCAGACACGTGAGGGTCTGCTGTTGGCGAGATCGGTTCATAGTCGGAAACTCGCTTCGGACAGTGACTATCGGTGCGGGAATGGGATTCTTGGCGACCTTAGGGCGAGGACTGAGGTCGGACTCCATAGCTTGAACATCGTAGTCATGGCGCCGTCCACTGCTAGTATGCTGGCCTTCATGGTAGTCGCCCGATGAGCCGGCCGCGCTGCCGTTCCGGGAATGGGGTCGATGGGGATTAGAGCCCACAGTCAATCGCTCTACGCGTTCACGCTGGCTGCCGTTATCACGGCTATCTCGTCGATGATAGGATGAATCTCTCGAGGGGTTGTAGGATGGTTCTTTTGAGTGGTTGTAAGATGGCTCCCTCGTAGAGTTGTAAGGTGGTATTTCTCGGGTACCCGAGGTGTAGCGACTACCAGACTCACTCGGTGCTCGTCGACTGGACGACTGCTCCCATGGAGTTGGTGTTGGTGTTGTCAAGCCACTGCGTACTGTAGCGGTATCATTCGACGTCACTGAGCGAACAATATTACTAATTTTCTCTGAATTGAAAAAAATTCACATTAGCTTTCCGGGTCTCCCCTCTGAACCCCACATGAAGAGCATACCGATGTCCAAGACATTTCCACCGCGACTTGTGTCCAAGGACAATGGCGCATTGCAGGTTGGGCAGTATTGTCCATCGCATTCCCGCAGAAATTCATAGAAACAGGCTTCGTGAGAGACATGGGAGCACGAGAGCTGCAGAACACGCTCGCCGCGTAGGGTATGCTCCAAGGGTTCATCGCAAACGGCACATTCACTCCCGACAAAGGTCCTCTCCCTCCGTGTGTGGGTACGATCTACCTCCATTGGGCCTGCAGTCCGTCCCGATCTTGAATTAAATGCAGTTCGTGAGAGATTTGAATGTGCAGGTTGACCAACGCGCTCTGTGTCAGCAGAATTAATTGATCCAGCGAAAGTCGAGGCAGCTCTTGGCCGGGTGATATCGGTCTGGTTGGAAAGACTGCTGTTAGGCCGGTCTAACACGCTTCGGCCTCGGGTGAATGAGCGAAAGGAACGAAGAGGTGAACGAGAGGAAGATTCCTGCAATTGAAATTCTGTGCGTCACCGGTAATCTGGTTAGCAAGGTGGGGGTGTTCCTTCACGACTAGAAGCAGATTCAGATTGAGGCTATTTGCAGAAGCTGAAGGATTGAAGATGTGGATAAAAGAGTGAAAATTCCCCATGGCTCAGGGGAGGGTGGTCTGAGTCCGACTTGTCCCATGAGGCATCTAGAATAGGCCACGATAGGTCTCAGATCTAGGACATTTGGTTCAAGACTGGAAATGTCGATGTTGATTTGAAGAAAGATACAGGACACACACGAACACACGCACACACGCACACACGCACTTACTTTTGGACTTTTTGGATCGACCTAGGAGACCCAGCTCATTTGGATGATGTTGAGTTGAGTCGTTCCCAGAGTTGTCCTCTGATCTAGGTGAACGTTTCCACATCGACTCAAAGGGAAACAAAGAGGTGGGGGGAAAGGAAGGGAAAAAAACAAGGCGAAAGGAGTTGGCTCCAAAAAAAAGTCACCAAAAAAGTAAAACAAAAGACTAAAATAATTAAACCCAAATATAATTAGAATTAAAAAAAGGTAATTAGTGTTGAACTCCGTAGTACTCCGTACCTGACTATGAGAGAGAGATGGAGCTGAACGGGGGTTAGACAAAGTATGTTGTACGGAGTATACACAACACGTTTAAGGTGGATACTTTCCAAAAACGGAAAGAAAAAACCAGAAAAGAAAAGAAAAAGGAAAAGAAAAAAAAGAAGAGATCGGACTAGAACAATAGTTTCCACTTGGAACCATGGATGAGAAGAAGTGGAGATCCCCTGGAATTGAGATTTTTTTTTTCTTTTTTTTTGGCTTCCTCCGTACATTTACCCCTATCTGCCTTACCTATAAGAACTCGTTAGAAATATCTACTTCGTACAATCACATAAAGATATCTATATATACAGAGCACACAATACACAAAGGATTAAATAGTACGTCTATAACAAAACAGTGTATACATGTACATGTCGATTCTTCAATAGTCTCTCGAAGTGACATCGGACATCGGCTTTGCAATCCATTTAAAGGATCTGATCCGGAAAGATTAATTTAATGTGTCTACTCCGTACTCCGTACTCCCGTATGGAGACCTCCATGCATAAAATTAAATTATTCATAAACCTTTGGCCCTATTAACTTCTTCCTCTGCTTTTAGCTCGACTTTAAAATGCTTCTCACTGGGTTCCCACGTGTCTCCCATGGTCTGTCAATGCTCAAAAATTCGACTCCGTCAACCGTGGGAATTACTCCAGACGGTCCAAGAATAGGAATCTGGATGAGTGGTGATAACAATCTTGGCTCGTGGATTTACACTTCGGATCGGAATTCACATCTCAACACTGACCACTCCGTACCGGCAACTCAATTCATGAATGGTTTTAGGCGGCTCACTAATCCACTAGCCATATACCCACTCTATATTGGCCAAGGACCACGCTCGACAGTGGCAAATTTCTCTGTCGATCCAAACAGCTTCCCCTGTCAATTGTTTGGCTCCGGAGAAGGATTCTGGAAACCCGACTGATTTTTTGGTTAAGGAGAAATCATTCTGCATGCAATTTCTCTTCCAACCGTTCTAGAGTTTACCTCCGGCTCCAAGTTTAAGTTTACTGACACCTACTATCTAAGATCGACATCCAGATCAACAGAATTGATCCTTGGCTTTCGGACGTCGAACGGGGTGGCATCTACATGCACCTCCCGGAGTTTTAACGATCGCTCCTCCCCCACGGACTCCCAACGGAGATTGTACGCCATAAGCAACATGATATCCATGGATGGACCCAACTCATGGTCCCTAGCTCCGACCACATCTAGGTCAAGAACGATCACGGCCTGATTGGTCTGCCTCGCCTAAGCTTGACCTCCTGATCTCCTGATCTCCTTCGTTACGCGAGCACTCAACACCAGCGGGTCTATCGTATTCGTCCCACTCATTAGCGCTCGACTGCCCTGGAAATAGGAGAAGCCATGCGAAAGTGATGTGCACATCGTTGACTCCAGCTCCCCGTTTATGCATCATACCGTTGCCTCGTTTACCACCTACGTTGCGATCGACATACTCCTGTCTGTTTGGGGGCAGAGTGTCCGTCCTCGCTCTAGCAAATTCTCGGCTGTCTTAGAAATCTGGATTGAGGAATTGCCAATGAGTAAGTACCCTGTATCAATGGCCGAATCTTGAACTGTCTGTCTTATTGATGCAACATTGGTAGATGATGATTGGCCATGTCTCCCCTTTTTGAGGTGGAGGTTTGATATTGGATCTATCCCATACTATGAACGGCTCCTCTATTGACCTGCACGTCAACTGTGCGTCGGAGAATTTTAATTTAGGCTAATCGAGACTACGAAAAACGGACAAGAGCGGAGTTGACTGGTAACAACTCCTTGCTGCTTATTCCTGGAACTGTCAAGTTCACTCCGTATGCATACGAAAATAGCCAGTGACGACCCAACCCTACCTGACATAGGCCTAGACCATAAAGTTAGCACCTCCGGATATTCTTCCGCAGTGAGACGTCCTTGGATCACTCTATGATCATCGCCGTTGAAAGTTTCCAGAGCGGAGGTAGTGACGAAAACACAGTCTATCTCGTTTTGGTGAGATGATCCTTCTCTTCTCGAGTCTGCAGTACCAGAGCACCTTATTAACCCGGTGTCTCAAATTGCGAACTAGTCACATTGAAGAATTGACTTGTGATAACATGGAGATTACAAAATCACGACACTTATAATAAGGCATTCCCTTGCTTTGAATTTATCCCCTGGGTTTAGAAATGCAACCCTCCAATCCTTCAATAAACACAAGCTTTATTGGCCGGGCTAACCCCGAGAGCTAATGATCTCTAGCTGCATTAAAGACACGAGACCTTAGTATGTTGGTCAAGTTGCAGTGGATGCAATAGATTGTAGCTTCAGCCCCATGCCAATAAGGATATAAATACTTTTCGTGTCAGCTGACCCAGAACTGGCTTTTCTCACGAGCCAAGATGCCTTTTAGGACAACGCTGCGTCCAATGACGTTGTTAGCTCAACAATCAATAACCCGATGAGTCTCCAACACAGACAGTCTGGTGTGCCCATGTAACCCAGATCGGACATGCAAGTGGGGTTTTTTTTTAAATAAAAAAAGAAAGGATCCTCTGAACTGCTTCATCACCCACTCTCTCTCACACACACATCAGATCTCGCACAAAGTACAACATAGGTATCTCATAGTTCTACGCTGGGATGACCCCTGAAACACCCCTGAGATGGTTCTCTTCTACCGAGTGCCCCGAAACTCAATCGTAAGCTCCAAACTGGACAGCAAGACGTAAACTCAGACTTCCTGGATCCGATCAGCCCTAGCCACTAAGAATCTCTGTTAACCGATCGATGTCTCAGGCGAACCTATTTAGTGTTTCAGGCCCATTATTTGTAAGGCTCAAACTCACTATTAGAACAGAATGGCAATCTAATTTAATCTAATTTATTGATAACCTTGAGCTAGTGGACGAACTCATGGAGACGTGGCGTTATTTGTCCATCTTGGTGGATTTGGCATGCTGCCTGCTTTAACCTGATACTAGCGGTAATGGCGTCTGGCGTTTTTCAGATCCATCATTTTGGTACATTCGCGGGGGAATTTCGGATTTGTCGATTTTGGTACTTTGTGTACTTTGTGTACTGATATTTCCGTCACGCACGGACTAATTGTCTAGAGGTGTTGGCTCAATGCGACGTGTCTGTTCTTGTCCATGTTCAACGTCTTTTGATCGTGCCACTGTGATATGTCGAGTTGGTACGTTCGATTTTTTATTATGTTTTGATTGGCTCGGCTAAATACCCCCCCCCCCCCCTTCCCCCCTCTACGATGCAAGGCTTCTATTGAGATCGTGTGATTGGCATAACGGCCCTCACAGTTGATGCATGGGTGATGTCCGATTGGTGCATAGTCAGAATTGTGATGGCCTGAGGCTCCTGATCAGGTGTCTAAGCTATCGCTTCACGGGGTTGATATGCAATGAACCCAAATTCAGCTTTGTGTTACTAAATAAGAGACTGCAGAGCAAATAGGTTCAATTTTCTATCTTACACAATGCTTGGAGTTCTCACTTACATCAGCTAGTGAGACAAGAACTTATTGTTTCATTTGGTCCCAAGAACAAGCAGAGCTCAAGGCTTGTTCGGGAATTGTAGGTAGGCAACTTCAAAGCGGGTTAGATACATCGGTGCTTTAACCCTGGGGCCAGGAAACTTGGGCACAGAATCACATGTCTCAACCCGTGGAGGGAAACCATCCATCGTTAGAATTCCTCACACCTGCAGGAACATTCAACAGCCCACTTCCTCGGTTCACTTCCCTACGTCAAAGCATCCACAGCACTCGCTCCAACAGCTCTGTCTCAGACTGGCCTGTCAATGCCACCATCAGGCCAATCGACTCCTCCACTCCGATCCTGACATCGCGGACTTCTTCAACTCTGACCACATAACGCAGTGCATCATCGATAACGTACTGTTCTTCCAGTCTGATCAAGCCTTGGTAGTGAGCGCTGACTCTGTGGGCGTCGATGTTATGAAATTCGGAAATGTGGTCAACTGAAATCGTGCCGTAGACACGAACAGTCACTTTGACGTCGGTAAAATCCTTGAAGAGATTGGCAAATGTCGGTCCATCTGAGGTGATGGCGTCCCAGTGATTCAAGACAAACATTATGTCGCGGCCATAGGTGCGGCCATACATGAGGATATTGGTCAGGGACTGAAAAGAGTCGCAATCTGGCTCTAGGGGGGTGATCGATTTATGAATCAATGGGCAGTAGCAGTAGGAACGACCTTCGAGGTTCCCGTACTTGCGCTCAAACATTTCCTGGAGCTCTATCAGGGCGGGACGAAGATAGTGCTTCAGCTGGCCGAGTTCGACGTGTGTGGGATTGGGAGCGCCACGAGCAACGAAAACAACCAGAGGCTCCGTAGCGGGGCCAGTGGGAGGTCCGGTGGGAGGACCCAATGGAGGGCTTGCTCTGGCAGTGGAGTCTGCCATGTCGATGTCAAGATTGGTGCTATTTGATGGTTTGTTAGATTCCCGTTTTTGAATAGAGGCATGGGACAAATGATACCTTGGTCACCCCGGTTCAGAAGCTGATGCAGAGAAGGAGGCGACGATGGAAGGGTAAAGCAGCATCTTAAATGATGGAGCTCTGCGCTTGATACGAGATATCAGAACAAACTGCACTTCTATTTAGAATGTCAACAAAGTCAACAAGGTTTGTAAAGTCAATCAAGTATGCGCTTGGGGTCTTAATTCGCCTTGAATGAAGCTTTCTGAGGTTGCTGAAAATAGTAGTCGAAAATGGAACTTTGCCTTTTGGGCCTCTCAATAGAAATTTCTCTCAATAGCCCTGAAATTGGTGTCAAGTACCTTTTGATATCTGTGTGGTGAAGCTTGTTTTCTACCGCAACAGTCGAAACAGACACACTTCGACCTTTTTTTATATGAAGTTCTGCTTGCCTAAGACTCTGTTCTCGTTACTGCAAAATATGATTACGGCGATTTGCCAAGTTGGGTTGTAGTGCTGCCCTTTCGATCCTTGATGTATCCTAGCCTCCTAGCCATATGTATTTTCTGTCATACACGATCATCGTTTGTTAAACTTGTCAATGACAAACAGGCATTGAAGAGGCAATTGGGTGTCCTGTAAGACTTGAATCGGTCCTTCCTATCGCCAAAGGTCAGAAGTTCCGATGTGATATAGAGACGCATTGAACCGTTGGGATCGGATCAGAGATCGAAACCGGAAAAGAGTCCCAGGTGGACATAGCAGAAAAGCCGGTTGTTAGTTGAGATGGACCATTCTGATAATTCCAAGGGATTCGGTTACCCAAATACAATAATCTTTTGGTAAACATAACAGAATTCATGATCAACATCCAAGAATGAAGTAGTGAAGTCAAGCATCGGACCCGGCCTGACTTTCCTCACCGGGCGGCCCCGATCTGGAAGCTGACTAAGACGGCAAAATTGAATGAGAGTTGTTGGGACGGAAAAAGGTGCCTATCACCTTCAACGCACCATCTCCAATTCCCTCATAAAATGCTCTTCCGTGCCGCGGTCCGTCAGGCTGCGCCTTTGAGGCGTAGTGCCTTCACTCCTGTTGCCCGTCGCACTGTCACCACCGACGCCGCTTCCGCCAACGTCGAGACACCGATCCCGCAGGTTTGTTGAGCCCTATCCGGAAGATCTGAAAAACCTCGCCCGCAGGTGTCCGGGATTTCAATTGCTAATGCTTATGCTTGCGCGTTAACAGGAGGATGAAAAGCTCTTCACTGTCCGTCTCTCCGATGAGAGCTTCGAGACTTACGAGCTTGACCCACCCCCGTACACTCTCGAGACCTCCAAGAAGGAGCTCAAGCAGATGTACTACGACATGGTCGCGATGAGGTACGAAAATTACGACAGCGGATGTTTGAACTAGCCGCTGACTGACTGTTTGTTCTTTTGCAGACGTATGGAGATGGCCGCCGATCGTCTGTACAAGGAGAAGAAGATCCGTGGTTTTTGCCATCTCTCCACCGGACAGGAAGCCGTCGCTGTCGGAATTGAGCACGCCATCACCCGCATGGACAAGGTTATCACCGCTTACCGTTGCCACGGTTTCGCCATGATGCGTGGTGGTACCGTCAAGTCCATCATTGGTGAGCTTCTCGGTCGCCGTGAGGGTATCGCGTACGGCAAGGGTGGTTCCATGCACATGTTCGCCGAGAACTTCTACGGTGGTAACGGTATTGTCGGTGCTCAGGTGCCCGTCGGTGCCGGTCTCGCCTTCGCCCAACAGTACAACGAGCAGCCCAACACCTCCATCGTTCTCTACGGTGACGGTGCCTCTAACCAGGGTCAGGTGTTCGAAGCCTTCAACATGGCCAAGCTGTGGAAGCTTCCCGTTCTCTTCGGTTGTGAGAGTAAGTGGTTTATTCCGAGTCTTTACAGCCTCCAAACCCGACAGATAGACTTACTTTATGTTCCCTTTAGACAATAAGTACGGCATGGGTACCTCCGCCTCGCGCTCCTCCGCTCTGACCGAGTACTACAAGCGTGGTCAGTACATTCCCGGTCTCAAGGTCAATGGAATGGACGTCCTTGCCACCAAGGCCGCTGTCCAGTACAGTAAGAACTACGCCATCAGCGGCAACGGACCTCTCGTCCTAGAGTACGTCACGTACCGTTACGGTGGTCACTCCATGTCAGACCCCGGTACTACTTACCGAAGCCGTGAGGAGATCCAGCGCATGCGCAGCACCAACGATCCCATCGCTGGCCTTAAGCAGAAGATGCTCGAGTGGGGCGTCACCTCCGAGGAGGAGCTCAAGACTCTCGACAAGACCGCCCGTGCCAACGTCGACGCTGAGGTCGCCGAGGCTGAGAAGATGCCCGTCCCCGACAACACTGCCCGCAACCTCTTCGAGGACATCTACGTCCGTGGCTCTGAGCCCAAGTGGATGCGTGGTCGTACCGTCGATGAGACTTTCTACTACTAGATTGTTTCGCCCTATGGGCACTTTTGTGCATCATGGAAGGGCTCTTAATCGTTGTGTGAAGGCTTAGGAAGAGATTCTTGGGTCGTTCTATCATTTATCTGTAATTTAGCCCGATGACTATTTTCTCTTATGTTTTTTTGCTTGGTTTCTGTTCTAGAGTAGAGAGCAATTGCCATCGGCTGGGTCCTTTTCAAGTTCATTGTATGGAGTTTTGAGGAGTAGTCTTGCCATGTCTTCAAGAATATCAAGAAAGTAAACACTCGAGTAGCAGTAAAGATGTGCAGGCACGCCGTCTTTCGCAGTCGAAAATGGGTATCATATCAGAAAAAGAGAAAGAAAAAAAAAGGAAAGGCACAAGCAAGAATAGAAGGAAGCAATACAACACAAGCGATGCTTAGAGAATAAGTACCAAACCAAGCCACCCTCTGCGTCAAGCAGGCTCCTGTCTCAACATCTCAAGAATCAGGTCCTGAGTCCGCTGCACAGAATCTAGCTTTTCTTCCATCGCAATACGTTCGCGCTCCAGCTCACCTCGAAACTGAGCCTGCATTTCCTGTCGTAGCTCTTCTTTCATTCGCTCAATTTGAATGTGAGTGAGACCCTGGTGTGGCTGTGGCTGTAACGTACACTGTATTTGCGGGCGCTGTGATTGCCGAGGAGAGGCCAAACCCTGTGGTTCCGAGGCGGCCTGCACCAAAGCCGAGATCACGGGTGAGGCGGCACTCGTGTCTATGCCACCCCCTGATGCGGCGTCTAGGTGTTTGTTGAGTTTGCCTAGGGTTTCGAGGACGGCTGAGACCATACGGCCGTCGGATTGTGGGGCTGGTGGTGTGGATATAGGGGGAAGAGGTGCAACTTGTGAGGTGAGTTGTGGGGTTGAGAACATATTCTCGAACCCCGGTGGTAATTTCAGTGAGGTGGTCGTAGAGATGGGCGTGGAGGGTGATTCGAGGGAATGGGCGGGCGGTGCAGGACCAGTATTTGAGGGCGAGGGCGTAGGGCTGGTAGCCGGGAGGGCAGTATCACCGACGTTATTCGCAACAGGCTGGTGCATCATACCCATCATTGTGGCATTGACATCAGTCGGGTGAGTGGCAGATGACCCAGGCAGGTTCCGCCATGGGTCCTGGTCTCCGTTCTTGGAATTCTGGCGCCAGGGCTGCGGCTGTCTACGCTTTTTAAGCTCATCCCGCTTTGCAATGCGCCGGTTCTCGGCTTCTTCCCATCGCTGCCAGGTCGGAAGCCAGGCATCCACGGCAGCGAGCCATTGCGGGTTCATCAATTCCTCGGCCGTTGATCCGGGTGCGTTTGAGCCTCGCTGACGCTGGTCCTCAAGAAACTTGATGCGCTGCCTCGTGACCATTTCGACTTTGCGCCGCACTGAGTGCCACGAGTAAGAGCGGCCTTCATGGGTGCGCTTGAACTCGGTGGCAATGGATATCCACCACTTGCACAGATTGCTGCGGCTGCCGAAGCTGTCTGCGTTTTGGTTGCAAATCTCGAAGAGCGCTACTTCTTCTTTGGTGGTAAGACGTCTGTGCTGCCGCGAAGTGTCACCATCGAGCTCATCATCATCGTTGTGATCGCGCTTTGTGCCTCTTTTAGTGGTTAATCCCGACATCAGCCTTGACCCATCTCCTCCGCTGCGTTGAGCTACGCCCACCGGCATCTGGACATAGTATAGATCGCTTTCGAGGATTTCTCCTTCACGTGAATCTCTTCCGGTTAGGTTTGCCCTTCCACGTGTCTCTTGACTGTTCTCTGGTGCGTTATCGGTCGTGGATGGATTCCTCACTACCACGGAGACGGACTGGGAAGCTGGGCTGAACCCTAAGCGCAGGCCCGATGGTACTGTGCCGAAGGAATTTTGTGAAGGGGGGTGATACAAAGGACGGTTGTATTCGTGTGGTTGAATGCGCGTCATGAGGACAGCAGCTTGCACGGTAGCAATAGTAGTGGCTGAGTAGCCGCCGTAGGAGACCAACAGTGCAAGTTGGGTGGCCTATGAGTCCAGGGATGGTCTCCTTAGTCCAGAGTAGCCATCAATAGGGTAAAATCAGCGCAGCGGACCAATGCAGAGTGCCCTTGTCGATCTGTGGGGATAAGATAAAGCTGTGATGTATTTCACCTGAGGGTTTTCTATCAGGTCCGTGCGCTAAGCATCTAGTGTTACAGCTCTGGCTATACTGTCTTTAGAGTACAGGAAAGAGCTTCAATTGAACAATTTGACCCCCTAAATGTCTTGATTTTGGGCTTAATGATGTGTATTCATTCGAATTGTATCCCATGGATACTTTCCATTGGGGTTTTAGCAGTTCAGATAACCAACACGTTTATATACTTGCAATGCACAAATCAAAACCCCAACACCTGTAGGTAATTGTCCGCAAGTTTGTATCATCGCTTTACAACATCGTGTGAGGCTCTAACATATCTCATGGAATTAGAACCCAATAGGACATTGAAAGTGGGCTCTTCGCATAGTTTCCACCCATAACAAGCCGGCAAAGCAGTCAGACCTACTTAAGGACCAGGCAAACGACCGAGCAATCTACAGCCGGAAACAGTAGCTTCAAAAATATATCCATTTACAACACATCATGGCTATGGTGGTACAGGGGGCGGAGCTGACACAAAAAGCCCCAAAGACAAGCAAAAGAGAAACCAATACCATGGTCAACATGATCCAGAAATATGCAGAAAGTGAGGGGGACCTAAGAGCCCACTAATACAAAGATGGGAGGGTTAGAGGAGGGTAAATAGTAGAACAGTAGAGACAAACGAAGAAGGAACAGGCTAGGCAGAGAGAGACAGGCCAACCACATCCTCTACCACCGTCTCCTCAGGTACCAGCCATAAGCCGGAGTGGCAATGGATTCGCCAAAGGGAGTGGGCACCTCGGCGGAACCGGGGCGGGCCACGGGGTGACGCAGGTACACGGCTGCACAAATGTTCTGGTTGACCTCGAGGTAGCGCGGGATGAAGGCAAAGGCAGACATATATTGGCGTGGCTGCCAAGGAGTGGAGTAGGTCTTGCTGTTGTCGAGAGGATTGTCGCGCATTTGAGTAAGAGCGCGCTTGAGCGTGTCGAACTCTTCGTCGCTGAGCTCTGAGGCATCGACCTCATTACCAAGTGTTGCCTGTGCGAAGGCCTCGGAGAGCTTGTCACTAACTATGGCCTCTGTGTCTTTCTTGGCGGAAGCCACTTCCGTATCTTCCCTGTCGAATGCGAAGGCATCTGCTGGACGGGGCTTCACCTCCTTTTTTTCTGGCTTCTCGCTCCGCTTGGCCTTGAGCAGCAGGGTCAGCTGGGAGAACTGGGCCTCCAGGCTGTCTGCGAGGACGGTGCTGGACTCGGAGCGGGACAATACGCGGCGGACGGCTTGTTGGAAGCCGCGAAGCTCCTGCTTGCGCTGGGGAGCGAGGGTCTCCTTGCCAGCAGACATGACAGACTTGGCCCGTGCCAAAAGCGCCCTGAGAGTCTCCTTGATATCTTCCTTTTCAGGCTCCTTACTATCTTCCTTTTCAGTCCCCTTGGTATCTTCCTTTGCGGTCTCCGTTGACTCCGCCTCGGCCTCTGGTGCGCCCTCGGCTGCCTCGGCTTCCTGCAATCTCTGTGCCTTAGCCCTTCTCCGAATCCTTCGGCCCTGACGTCGCTCGTATGGAGTCTTTGTGTGACCAGTGGCATACAAGACGCGTTCTGGCTCGACCTGGAAGAGGTCTCCAGGGTTAAGAAGATAGCTGGGGTGTTTCATCTAGTAACACAAAAGTCTATTAGTATAGAAGTAAACGATAGCTTCCCACATCGCATCATACCTTTTGCCCGTTAACAGTAACAGCTCCGTGGATGACGAACTGTCTCGCCTGTCTGGCACTGCTAGCAAATAGAGCTCGGAAGATGGCCACATCCAATCGTCGCTCAAGGGGTGCAAAGGTCATGTGGGTGTAAGGTGTCGGACGCGTCTGGTAAGCGGGTTTTCCACCCTTATCAAGCCCAGAGCCTCTACCGGACGAGACTAGGGTACCGTCATCGGCGGCCAAGTCGGATGCATTCATGGGGATAACACTGCGGATGCGATGGTTGAACATGCGTTTCCACTGTCCCTCGCGGACTTGCTCGCCGTGATAGGCACGGGAGACAGCCTTAGCAGACCATTTCTGTTGAAAGAATGTACGATTGGTGGTAGGTGGGCTGCGGAATCGTTGCATGTTATACAGGTTGTATTTGCTCCATGATTGACGGATTTTCTGAACAGTGCCTTGTTAGCCATTTGCATTTGGGGAAACCAAGCAAAGTAAAAAAATACATACGCCTTTCGACAACGTGTTGCTAGCTCTGTTTCTCATTGTGGCAACTCGGTAGACACAGTGCTGTAGCAAATGATTTGTTCTCCGGTCTAAGTTGGCCGAGTCTCAAAACTTCATAGCACGTGACTGCCAGCAAATAATGCCTTGAACATGTTGTAAAGGGATGCATTGTGTTTGCATAATTTGCTCATTTTGCATAATATGCAAAATGCCAATTCTCGCTTAGGCCACCTTGTTCTGCCACCGCCACTTTCCAAGGGTATATAAGGGAGCCTCCCCCGCAACCATTTCATTTTTTTTCTTTTTCTCTTCATACTTACCTTGTTTGGGTGACCGTGATCAAAAAGATGTGTCACCACAGGCTGGTCCCTGCATTGCACAGCGCGGTGGAACAGTCTGTTCAATGGCCTTCGGGTCATTGACAGGCGTATTCTTTGGCACTTCCATCTGTGGAAACATTCTTTTCATCAAGTCTCGAGCCAGTGGCTCGAGGTTGGAGAAGAGCACTGTAGTCAAAACCTGGAAGTTGTCTCAGAATGAGCATCATAATCCTCACAGTGGAGTGACGAATTCTGCTGCCTGTCCCTGCTCTCTCTGTGGCTCAAGGTGGTGACTCGGTGGAGTGCGCTTTGGTAATTAATCCCAAAAATTCCTGCTGAACGTGTGTGACGCGTCAAAAGGTGCTGTTCACTATGCCTCCAGCTTCTGCCCTATAACCGTCTATCCTATAAAAATTCACCACCTCCACAGTGGCGGTGTAGAGATCTGCATAATTTAGTCCTATGAAATTTAGCACTTTGTATTCACCATGTATTGCTTTGCTCTTGAATTCTTCCTTCAACCACCCTCTCTACCATTCAATTCAATTCACTATGGAATACCCTGAGCCCCCTATTGAAGAGGTCCCTCGTACCCCAAGCCCCCCCCCCCCCGAACCACCGGATTCCGATACCGAGTCCTTTACCGCCGATACCACCAATTCCGCTACTTCTGCTATGCCTTGTGAGCCCTTTCCGATGGGTAATCTTGACCGGAAATTATAACGTTGGAACTGGCTAGAGCGAGATACTGCCATCCAAGTGCTTGCTTTGGATAGTATTGACTGGTCGAAACAAAGAATTGCGGATTATCTTGGTATTACCCGGAACCAAGTACGCTGGGCGATTGCACGAGGTACTCCTACGCCTCATAAGCCTCCGGGTCGAGTCCCAAAATTGAAAAGTAGTGAAGTGGATGATATTATTACTTTTATCACTGCAAATGAGGTCAATCGCCGGCTTTCGTATGAGAAGTTAATTGATATTCTATCTCTTAATATCTCTGTTGATACACTTCGACGAACCTTAGCTATTAGGGGATATAACCGGCGTGTCGCGCTTGGTCGGCCTGTTTTAAGGAGAAGAATCTCCTTGAACGCCTCACATGGGCACGAGCTCACGTTAACTGGACTCGTGATGATTGGTGTCGAATAATCTGGACTGATGAGACCTAGGTAACCCCTGGATACCACCGAAAGGTACGAGTGACTCGGCGAGCTGATGAAGAAAGGCACCCTGACTGCCTTCGACCTCGACGCCGGAAATGTGGAGGATGGATATTTTAGGCTTCGTTTTGAGGCCTTGAAAAAGGCCCGTCCCTCTTTTGGGAGAAGGAATGGGGCTGGATTGATGCCGAAGGCTATGTCTCGCACATTGCTCCTTTAATGGAGGGGTTTTTTCGCCTTCGAAAGTATCGAAACCCAATTGTTATGCAAGATAATGCGCCTGGGCATTCTGCTAAAGAAACAATTGAATACTTTGAGGAGCTTGGTGTTTGTATAATGGCGTGGCCTACATTTTCACCGGATTTGAATCCTATTGAATCTGTATGGAATTGGATGAAGGATTGGATAGAGGAGAAGTATGGAGATCAGTATATGACGCCTACTATACTTCGAGGGGTTGTTCGTGATGCTTGGGATGCTGTACCGGAGGATTTCTTGAATGGGCTGACTGAGAGTATGCCTGCTCGGTGCTAGGCGGTTATTGATGCTTAGGGGGGTGCTACTAAATACTAAGTGTTGTATATAGTAGTGGTATTGTATATGAGAAATTGTTGTATGTTGTATGTGAGAGAAATGGAGAGTTGAAAGGTTGAGAACCCTGTTTTTTAAAAGAATAATGTAGTATCAATTTTGAAAATACCATATTAAATACATTCAATACTATGTTATGCTAATTTATACGCTAGTACCGCCACTGTGGAGGTGGTGAATCTTTATAGGGTAGACTGTTGTAGATACTCTGAAGTTTTACCTTCATCTCTTGAATGATTTTGGTATATGGTGAAGAAACATGCTAGCAACTCCAGAAACCACATCCCGCCATGCTAAATGCATTCAAAATCCTGGTCGTACAACGATGAACATCTCCCCTGTCATCCCTTTCACTCTCTCCTAGAACTTGGGAATGCTTCCGCCAATGACTCTGCCTCTTGGGGATTTGTCCATTCCTCTAGCAGCTCGTGAGCCATGTCAACAGTTTCGTCATCGATGCCCGCCTCCAGCATCGTCCCATCACAAAATGCCAACCGAGTTAACACAACCAGATGTTTCTGTTTGCTGCCGGGCACACACGCCAGCTTCTCCTGCATATTGATCAAGGGGCCATGCTGCCGCATGACCCCGAAAACCAGCCGCATAAGGCCATTGACCAGCGCAACTCGCAGGTCTGACTCTGGCGGGGAGGAGTAAAGTGCATCCAGCTCATCGTGCATTGACCGGAATAAACGAGCGAGTGCATTCGGATGCAGTGCGAGGATTGTACTGGCATGCTTTGGGGACGGCGCCATAGGATTTAATGCCAGCGACTCCAGTAGCAGCAGGACCTCCAGGCGCATCGCACAAATGTCATATGCAGTGTAGGGCTCTACACCTTCGTCCGGTATCGCAGGCTCGCTCAGCATGTGTGTGAGGCGGTCCACTATCCACTTTTGCACGTCCAGTTGGTCCTGGTCAGAATTTCTGATCGGACCAAAAGAGTCTGCGCGAATGCTTGTTGACAGGAGGTTCATTAAAAGCACAATATCACCTAGTGGATGTGACGGGTGCAGCATCACAAGAATGAATGAGATTCTGATGTTTTGCCAGAATGTCTCCATTGCACTTTTATTGTGTAATACCCCGCAGGCGATCTGGTAAAGTAGACGCATGGCTCCAGTCGAGTCGACTAGGGGCTGCAGATCCGACTGTGGCGTCTGTCGAGTGATTCGTTTATCTCTTGATGCCGGAGCGTACTTGAAGCGAGGAACTGCATTCACTTCCACGGTGTCTTGCAAGACTCCAACCAAAGGGGTGATTACTTCGGAGAGTGGAACGTCATCCGACATTAAACAATATTTTGTGATAGCTTCGAATCGGGGGATCGGCTCGTAGAATTTCTCGTTGATGGCACGCTGCCATAGCGAGGTGATCGTTTGCATATGTTCTAATACGTAGCTGTTGGGGTCGACACGAGCCATGACCTCCATAACGATGCTGGACATGGGTCGATGCGGTTCCGAGGGAAACGTGAACTTGGCCATAGCTTCAAAATCGGTTTCTTGGTGAGGATGCGTACGGTGACTCAGAAGTCGCATCATAAATCGCTGGTTGCGATCCGCCTCTGCAGACTTGCGCTTCACCTCGTCGACCTCGGCCGTAGTCTCAGTCGCATCAGTCATCATAAGCTCCACGCCAGCAGGATTCAACTGTAGTGGCACAGGGCCATCTTGGCTTGATTGACGTTTGCGTTTTCCTGGAACTGTCGGCGTTGCTCGCTTAGAACGCGCTGCAGACTTGCTGGGCGATACCATAGCGATTTCATCATCGTCAAATCCATCGCGGAAAGGAAGCACCCGGGACTTTCGAGGAGTCACTGGGGCTTCCATCTCACGATTCTTAGATTTGTAGTTCCGAAGCTGGTAGGCTTCATCCACGAGGTCTTGTTGAAGAAATATGTTCTCCGTCGCCAATACCTTGCCTTCGGACATCGCCGCCTCAACCTCTTGCTTGTGTTTTGCTATTTCATCGGCCATAGACTTCCGCAGAGCCGCAAGTTGCCGGTCATAGTCTTGTGTCATCGTTGTCTGCTTCTTTCGAATAATCGAGATTTCCCCAGCTTTCGTTTCCACTTGCGTCCTCGCTTCGGCTAGCTCCTGTAACATTTGTTCTCTTTCTTGTTCCATCTATTGATATTGTTAGAGTTTAACCGAAGAAGCATTCAAATAACCCACCTGCACCAGGCGTGCATTGATCTCTGCTGCGGCGTTCCCTTGCCCATAGTGCTCGTCCACATCCATGGCATCGCCCAGTTGCCCCTTGACCGTAAAACTGGGATCCGTGACGTGTATGTGTTGATCATGCGAAATAACATGCGGCTTATCGACATTATCGTACACCTCAGCCTCAAATTCCCCCACCTCCAGCGCATTGTAGTCGTTTGTCAACCCCGTGTGTAGACGAGGCGGTGGTCTCAGCGATCCAGAGTTGTTGTTTAATGGCACACCTTGAGTGTGTGGCACGGGGTTGCTGTTTATGGGGTTTGAGTGACACTGTGAGGCTGACGCCTGGGTTGCTTGGAACGCATTCTGTTCTAGCGCAAACCACGTCCCCGGTGGCAGGGAGTCAAACTCGTCGGAGCCATAGTCGTCGTCGTCGTCTTCCATGCCCCCGCCATGAATAGACTACCAGAAGAAGGTGACGGGATCTAAGTTCACGGGGGGCTTTTGATCATTCTCGAGTTTGAGTGGTTCCGAGGGTTGAAGAAGAGAGATGGAGATATAGCACGGCAGTTTGAGGGACCTGGACAACAACTCTGCACATCCACTTTTAATATCTAGCCACGAACGTAATATTTGAAGGGCAAATAGTGAGTTATTCAATTGTTAAACCCGAATGATACACCGGTTGTAAAAAAAAAATTCACAAGCCAAAAAAAAGCAGTAAACACGGGGTTGAAGCTGAAGCTGACCGCTTTCGGCACTTCACATGAGCTCATTAACTTCTAACCTGATGGTCACCTCTCGCTCTGTACACCCTCATCTTCTGCTGCCCAGATTCTATTTCTGGCCTTATTTTCTTCATCATGTCGAAAACTCGCCGTAATGTTCGGTTTCAACATCGGTCAAATGATGAGCAACGCCTCAGCGTGTCCTCCGATGTCAGCGATGCACCCCCAGAGCCCACTAGCCCCAGCAAAAATGGTAATGGGTCCAAACCATCTACAACAACTGAAGAGGTCGGTTTCTATTCAAGGACCTCGGAACATAGGTCTGACATGGTTTTCTCTTCTAGAATTCCCCCCAGTCCGAATATGAGAAGAAGAAGCAAACCTTCATCACCCGGACCATATGGACATTTGTGATGATCGCCGGTTTCTTCATCGCCTTGTTCTCCGGCCACATTTATATTATTGCCCTAATCACTGGAATCCAAATCATCTCGTTCAAGGAAGTTATCGCGATCGCCAGTATCCCCAATAAGGAGAAGAACTTGCGGTTCACCAAATCGTTAAATTGGTACTTCCTGGCGACCACCATGTATTTTCTATATGGAGAGAGCGTTATCTACTACTTTAAGCACATTCTGCTTGTTGACAAGGTGCTGCTACCATTGGCGAACCACCACCGCTTCCTTAGCTTTACACTTTATGTCATGGGCAAGTGTCTCGATCGCTCCCCTTTTTACTCCGCTAATACTGGTTGATAGGATTCGTGTTCTTCGTCGGATCTCTGCAGAAGGGCCACTACCGATTCCAGTTCACTCAGTTTGCTTGGACCCATATGGCTTTGTATTTGATCGTTGTCCAAGCTCACTTTGTCATGAACAACATTTTCGAGGGTATGATCTGGTTCTTCCTCCCCGCTGCGCTGGTCATCACCAATGATATCTTCGCCTACGTCTGCGGCATTAGCTTTGGAAAGACACAACTTATTCAGCTCTCCCCGAAGAAGACGGTCGAGGGATTCCTTGGCGCATGGGCCTGCACCGTTGCATTTGGTTACTTCATGACCAACTTGCTGATCCGCTCCAAGTACTTCATCTGTCCTGTCACCGACCTGGGCTCGAATGCTTTGACCGGTTTGGAATGTGTTCCGAACCCGGTCTTCACGTCGCAACCTTACTCTCTTGAAGTCTTTGGCCTGGACAAGACCTTCTGGGTGGAACCCATTCAGTTCCACATCTTGGCTTTCGCCACTTTCGCTTCGTTGATCGCTCCATTCGGTGGATTCTTTGCTTCCGGTCTGAAGCGTACCTTCAAGATCAAGGACTTTGGCGAGTCCATCCCTGGCCACGGTGGTATCACTGACCGCATGGACTGTCAGTTCATCATGGGCTTCTTCTCTTACATGTACTACCACAGCTTCATTGCTGTCTACAAAGCCAGCGTGGGCGACATCATCGAGGCCGCCATCAACGGTCTTACGGTTGACGAGCAGCTCGAGGTTGTCCGTGGCTTGGGCAAGTACTTGTACAACCAGGGCGCCGTCTCAGAATCGGTATTTTTTTTCTTGAACCAATTACCATGATTAGATCACTAATCTCTCCCAGATTCTGGAGTGCCTTGTCACTGAGCTCAAGCGTTGATGAACTTAAGATTGTCCGGCACTCAGATTGACAACTCCACTCAAATTTATGACACTCATCTTTCACTTTCATTTCCACCATTCGAGGACGACCTTTCAACCCCGCTCTTCACCTCTGCAACTCTCCTCCGATTGCTTCCGCTGTACCGATTATCCCCTCTTCTTGCTTCTTGCTTCATTCGGGAACTTGATTTGGTTCACCGAATATGCATGCGAGCTTTAATATGTGCATGCATGATATGTACATACATCCGCCCCGCTCGCCCTACCCGCCTTTCAACACGGCATCAAAACCCATCAAAATGCCCCGTGGTAAGGGCTCTAATGAACTGGTGCGAAGGCCGAAAATCTTCAACGCCGGAGGCACGGGGACTAATTCTTCTTTCTTCATTTACGGCTTTTCCCCTTTACTTTTGTTTAGTACTCTACTTTTTTATTCTCTTCTCTTCTCATTCTGATTGAAGTCGGGCCCTGGGCCGACTTTAAATTTGATGACTTGCGCTGCACGGGTCCACCTTAACCTGGGGCTTTGCCATATTCCCGATGCGTGGGACGGACCTATCCTTCTACAGAAATGGTAGAAGGAGGGGGATAGTGAGGAACATGTTTGTGTGTTTTTCTCTGGCAGTTTTGTCTCTAGCTTCACTTTTTTTGGTTGATTTGAAGGGAATGGCCTATAGATCTGTACATAGCTTTCAATTCAAATTTTGAAGCTGATTTTTGATTTGGTTTTACTCTATTATTTGCTCCTTGACCCTTGAGAATGGATTGGTAGAAAATCAAACACGTTGTTGTCCTACAAAGAGAGACTGATTATCAATATTGGATGGTTCTTTCATTGTATCTATCGTCACTGGTCATAGATGTCTGGGGTATCGGTAAATCGTGGGAAATGTGGATTATAAGATGAGAACGTTCGAGAATGTGAGTCTCTCGTATCCGAGACAACTCAGTTCCGAAAGTGTAGAGCAAGAAACCAAACGTTTCGCCCATTTGTCCAGAAAAATGCAGACAAAGGCCTCATCGGAGCTTGGAAAGGATGCCGGCGTCTCCCAACAAGAGTTCTCCGAGCTTTAGAGTCGCCGTGACCGGAGCATTGTTCAGTTGCAATCAAGATAGGATATAGTATATGGAGCCCCCATCCTAGCTCATTCCCAAAGCCGCTATGATATGATCGATCAATGGGAACAAAGCAAGACCTTATCTTAGCTGCGCATCGCCACATGAGGCATCTCAGGTGGTAGGAACACAAACAGCAAGAACCATGTCTTAATCGTCGACTTCATATTCTTCCACTTCGACCTTGAAGTACTCCGCAACCTGTCGTCTCTCCTCATCCGCACATGCGGGATCAAGCATGAATCGCACGGCAGCGTCCCGGCCTCGCTCACCTGTCCTCTGGCGGTCCCCGTTCGCGGCAATCGGTGTTAAGGGATGAGCAGGTCGTGGAGTATCTTGGTAGTTGGCGCCTGTGCCGTTAGATGGCCTGGGTGGCTGGCCAACCCACGGCTGGTAGCGCGGGATGTTATATTTGCTGGCTTCTTGGTTGAGCGGAATGCGGACTGTTAGGAACCGGTCTGCGGGGAATTCCGAGCCGACAGCGGTTAGTGCGCGGTGGTGGGTGTAGAGTTCTAGGAGGTCGAAGAGGGTTTCTGAACGGTTGTTATTATTTGGCATTCTCTTGGTGAGTGTGAATGGGAATGCAGTAACAATGCTTACCCATGATTTCTGCTCGGCTGGTGCTCCACTGCGCATAGTCTAGCCCAGACTCCACTTGTTCGACGCGTTGATCCAAGAGTCGTCCTGCAAGCTCAAGGCAGCTAAACGCCATCGTCGAGGAATTTTGTTTGATGGGGGCGAATGTGCGATAAAGATCCGACGAAATGCGGTAGGCAAGATTGGATACTTCAGAGTTTTGTGGTAGTCCATAATGCCGACCAAGCTTCATGAGGGTCTTGTGGGGATGCCGGGTTCGAAAGTCAAACCCAGAGGCCTCTAACATCAGTCGTTCAAGACCTATGATGCCACGCGCATTGGATTCAAACATCTCATGATAAGCGTTAATCCTCTGTCTTGTTTTATCTGGCATCTTGACTTACGGGATCATCAGCAGATAAGTGCTCCGAGGGCGCCACTTTCAAGTTGTATGCTGCGCAGACAATGTCTCGCGACTTTTTGAGCGTATCTTCGATCTTGCATGCTGTAAATAGAGCCGCAGCCGCAGCATCCTGTATCCTGGGTTAGGGCTGATCTGCTTGAGGGACTTCCGAGAGAACTTACAGTCCAATTATACTCATTGTCGGGGTGCACCAATCGAAATCGGTGATAGTATCCCACTGCTGTGTCAAACGTACGAATGGGACTGGGTTTCCAGTTAGCCCTGATGCATTTAGCTTGGCTTGGAGTCACCTTACAGGTTGAGGGCTCTCCGCACGCTGTCGATCCACGCCACGCCCTGAAGACGCACTGAAGTTTCGCGAAGTGGATTAACACTCATCGCCTCGATGCAATTTTCAATTGTCTGTTCGAATATGTATGGATTGGCCACCTGTATAAAAGACGGGTGGATGGCTGGGGGTGACAGGGCATATTCTAGCGTTGAGCTTCCGCGGGGAGAATCATCCCTCGTATTTCGTGCCATGGCAGTCTCTTGTATTTCCTCAGAGGACGGCAATTTCAAGCAATGTATTTGGAAGTTGCAAGATGAAGACGCGCAACAAGTGACTGGATTGATATCTCGATCACGTGTTGTACCAAGAACTTCCAATCACGTGTAGGCCTGTCGGAAAATCAAAAATATCCCGCACTCCGAAGTGGATGTATGTTGTATACATGTACCTGCGTATCATGATGCTTTATTTCCCGGAGACGGATGTGTAATTTAAAATAGTAGTGATCATGCTTGAGATATATGAATAACAAGAGATGGTCTCACAAATCCCTTAAGGAACACCTCGACCAGCCCGTGTCGCTTTAGCCAACTCACTTTGAGCTGTGTTATCGGCATATGTCTTGTACATGGGAAGGTAATGCGCAAGATCACTGGTGGTCTCCTTCATACTCTGTCTGCGTTTGATAGCAGCTAGCCACGTCCTCCACCGACTCCAAATCACCTCATCCGAGCCCCCTTCCCCCTCCCTCGGAATCCCTAATCCACCACTCTTGAACTCATCAAACACCCAAAGTCGTCCCGCCCACGGGGCCAGCACTAGATCCGGCAGACTAATCTCCTCACCAAGGAAGAAAGGTTCCTCGGTGTGCATCTCCTTAGCCCAAGCTTTCAGGTGACTCAAGAACTCTTGCCGAGCCTGATCCAACCCCGCATCTACGTTCTGCCCACTGCCATCTGCAGACTGGTATTGCAGGAAACGGTGGAAAGATGGAATTATTCGAGATGTCACATAGTCAATCCAGATGCGTGACCGGGCACGCTCGTAGGCATCCTCTGGTAGTAAGCGGGGTTGGTGGTCTGGGTATGCTTCTTCCAAATACTCCAAGATGACAGTAGATTCATACAGTGGCCGTGGATGTGGATCTGCTGGCGTTGATAGTGTAGGGACTAGGCCTCGGGGATTCAGTGTGAGTAGCGACTCTGGCTTGTTGTATGGGTTGACCTCGATGTATTCGTATGGGATCTTTTTCTCTTCAAGGGCGAGCCAGACTCGTTGGACTGTGTTTGGTTAATATTTTATTTATATACGAGTGAATGAGTGCATACCAAAGCTGTGTACCTAGTTAGCAGTCGTTTGATTTCTGTACAAGGGGTCGTAGACATACGGGCAGAACCACCCCGCATACAGCTTTAATGGCTGTTCAGCGCGATGCCGATCGACCAGCGCCTTGGCCGGGCCACTAGCCTCGTGATAGAGGCTAGAATCAGATTGGGCCGGCATTGTACAATGTAATTTGGTGTTTTGAAGGGAAAATTGAAAAAGTGCAAGGAAGAGGTTGAAGTTGGACAAAATGTGGATATTAGTGTGACATCATATCCCAAGTAGTGTCTCTAGCGAGATATATTGTCTCAATTTCGAGGGGATATAAATAAGAGAGATGGGAAATTCGAATAGTAGATAGATTCTAGTCTTTTCCATGCTTCCTGGTCAACTTGTGAATAATTGACATAGCACCGGATTGATACTCTCCACCAAAAATCGCGTAATGATTCAGATGGTGATGTAAACTTGTCATGAAAAAAAAAAGACAAGAAGAAAAGAGACTCACAATTCATACAATTCCACCCGATCAGCATACTCTGCCACGGGTTCAGTCTTCGGCACAATCCAGTGATACTGGTCAAAGGACCGAGATCCAAACAGATGTATCATCAGATTATACTCATTATGTCCATAGCAAGCTGATGGATCATACACCACATCTTCAGGTATCTCATCGCCACCCGAGCCAATGGTCCGACCCCAATCAGCATTCCCACTCGACAAATCCCCTTGAACAGCAAAAGGCACAATATCCTTCCCCTCGCCACTGGAAGTATACACTAAATGACCAGCCCCCAAGCAGTCGAGGCACAAATTGATGCGCCATCTTCTCAACCGCCTCACGTAGCCCAGTATCTGGGTCACTGCGCTCTTCAATTGTCGCTAGGATCGCAAGCAGCCGTTCGTTCGCATAGAACTCAGCCCAGCTATCACAAACCTGGTTCGGCTGCTTGGTATTGCCACAGAATATCGGCACAGGGAATCCGAATCTGCGCCGGCCAGTGTTCAGATCGAGGGGCACGGGCGTAGTATGCAGTTTAGACATTGTTATTAGATTTCTGTTGTTAGGAAGAGCAGCTTCGTTTCAACAGATATTGAACTAGCCGCAGAGATGTTATTAGACCTGATTGCAAAAGGCTATGGATGATTCTCTTCACATAATGGAGCTCTTACCACCAAGCCCATAGATGACATACTTATAGCTTTCGGGTACATATCCACGAATTTTAATAGATTTTATGCTCATTTACGATATTGAGATGAGCTCGTCACAGTAAGAAAGAATTGTCCACATTTTCCCACAGTACTCCGATTCATCCAGAACGTCCACGGGTAACTCTAACCATAACAAAGATATCAACTATGCGGGAGACATTTTGTTCAGCAAATGCAGTGCAGTCTTCGTGCGCTCCCTTATGTCTAACTCCGCGTCATCCTCGAGGCTAGCCAGCCGTTCCGCAAACCCAAGAGAACGAAGTCTCACTGCCCGCTCCCGACAACCTTCATGATCACTCTGATCTTCTTCGTAGATGAGGTTGATCACTACCCAGACACAGTTCGACCGAATGTCTTTGTGGGAATGATTGAAGTAGTTGCCCAGAGACCGCAACAAGTCACGGTGGAATGTGACAATGCGCCGTTGGCGTGGATGCCCGGCCGCCAAGTGGATAACAAGAGCGGCAGCTGCGTTGATGATCTCATTAGGGACGTGGAGGGACTGGCTGCTGGAGTCCCGACGGTGAGGCAGTTGGATGGTACGTGGTCGCAGTGTATCTGCAATGGTATCGAGGAAATCATTTTGACCAAGCTCTCTGAAGAGATAGTCAATCATGTCAGGTGCATCCCGACCACAGATCATGTTGCGCAATAAGTCGAAAGTCTGCTCCTGGACTGCAATATCATCCCGTCGAGACTGTGTGGTTTGAGCCAGGGTTCCGTGCAGAACGAGTTTGCGTCTACGTCTTGCATCAGGAAGGAACATATCCAGACTCATTTTGGAGGGAGGCATAGTATCCATCATCTTGAGGTCCTCGTCCCACTCCGTTACGTTGTCCATGGGATTCAGAATATCGACCTGTTCGCCAGCCGAGTTGGATCGACCCATGACAAACCCAGGACTTTGATCCATCTCCCCTTCAATCCCCCGTCGAGCTACTGCGCGAACCGGATCCTGGGAGATGACCTCCATAATCCATTCAGGGCCCAAGGTCTCGATTATGTTCATTCTGATGTCATTTGCGGTGTCATAAATCATATGCTTGAGAGCCCAGAGCGATTCAATCTGTAATTTGGTGTTGGAAGAATGAGCATGTTCACAAAGGATGGGGATGATATTGTGGGAAATGATTGCCTGAGAAACTTGTGTTAGCTGCATAGTTGACGAGCGAAAGATAGACATCAACAAACCTCTTTCATGGGGCTGAAGTCCAAAGCCAAGTTACAAATCGCAGCCGTTGCTGCAATTTGCACCTCGAGATCAGAATGGCGAAGAAGGACAAACAGTGGTTTGGCTACACCAGCATCAATAAGACTAGTTCTTAGCACGCTCACGGATCTAGTCAACATCCGAGCTGTACCACAAGCAGCCAGAATTGTCGGAATCGGATTTCCATCCTCTGCAGTATTTCTAGGTGTTGTAGCATCAGCCAGCGCATCACTAGGCCTTGGTTTGAGAGCGTCAATGATGTAAGGGACTACGCCATGTTCGCAAATCGCCTTGCGGTACTCGTCCTTGAAGGGGACGAGTGCTGCTAAAGCCTTCAAGATGTTCTCTCGGTAACGCATTACATGGCAAAGGGTCGGAGAGTAGCCGGAAGGCCCGAGGCGGCACTCTGGTGAAAGAGACTCGAAATCCCGAGGTGGGCTATCCCATGCGTGCCACATCGGCCGGGATGTCTCCGTGATTGGATTGTAAGTCTCCTTGAGAAGTTGTGAAAGTCGCTTTAGCGCATTGGCTTCTACTGCATGTCTCTGCAGTTCCTGGTCGTCCATGACCAAGTTGGCTAATACGGCAGGCGCCTCTTCTTTTAAGCGTAGGGTCGACGAGAGTAGCCCATCATGAATTGCGCCTTCTCCATCTGGCAGTATGACGTTCTTTTCAAGCATACGAATCAAGATGGGGATTAACAAATAACTGAACATCGGGACGCGATGTTTCTTCGCCAATCCTAACCGGAAGAGGGCCGTGACTAGACGGGCGGACATCAACCGTATCATGCCGTTCTCTGAGCGGAGAATGCAGATCAGCCATGGAACAATCGAATTCTCGTCCTCTTCTGGGACAGGAGTGTCAACCAATAAAAAAGGCGTGTGGTTAGAATGGCTGTGTCGGCGCTGGGAGCCCCCGTGTCCCAGAGGTGGGAAATTGGCAGAACGAGATGATGACTTTGTGTGTGCCAGAGGAACCGACGGTAAAAGCTGCTCTATGGGGTTGGAGCCAAGATGACGGGGTACTGCGGAGCCCGACAGATATGTGGATCCCCACGGACCTTTCTTGATGTCTGATGGAGCAAACCCAGCGAGTTGTTTTGGAAACACCGTCACAATTCCAGGTGATGACAGAAAGTGCTCTGCCCTCCATTTTGACTGTTCAATGATGACGGCAACTGCACGTAGAATCGGTGCTAGCTGGGCGGATTCGGGGGCCGGAAGCGGCAGATCCTCCAATGTGCCAGGTTCTTGAAGGCGATCTTCCGCGCCAGGCAAAACAAATCCCATGGCCACAACAAATGAGGCAATCTTGAGCGCCAAAGCATCTAATACCCCGGATTCTGCTAGCGCAGTCTTGTGGGATTCCTCCGTACAGAGCTTGCCGATCAAGGCGGCTGCCAGCTCAATCGTGACCTGGCTGCGCATATTCTTGTACTCCTGCGAGATTATACGTCTAAGAGAAGTCATGTTTGCGGAAGCAAAAACAAGATCCGCAAACTGCGTGTCCCGAGGCCATTGTTCCTGGCTTTGCAACGGGATCCGATCTGCAATTGTGTTCAGGAGTCGTAGAATGGGAAGATAGAATGAATCTGGGCAGTCCGGAGACGAAAATATTGAAAGTAAAGTTTGGGGGATATTGCTGGCGAATAGTGGGGTGAGAAACGTTGGACCGCCTGCTCAGTACGGTCAATGTCTGTCTTGGTTTATTGGTACATGGATCTGGTCTTCACGTACCTTGTGCCAAACTCCCAACAATGAGAGTTGTTTGAAGGCATGCTTCATAATCTTCGGGGGCTTTTGACATAGACCGGCCTTGAGGCAATCTCGATTCATTAAACTCGGCCGTTCCCGGCCATCTCGAGGTCAGCACCCGTGCTAAAGCTGGTATGATTCCCTCGACAACGTAGGTTTCCTTGCGCTGGTCATGTCCAATCAGTTCATTCTTTAAAGCGCACAAAGCTGTAATTTGAGAGGAGGCCGAATCGGCGCTCTGTAGCTGCAGCAGAATCGGCGGTGCGGCAGCTCGCGTCATCATCTGGCGATCACCCCCTCCCAGCGGGAGGTTCTCGACGTTTCACTTCGTTGAATTCAGGAATTGGTAAAGAGATTAGAATGATATAGAGGAAAGTATCTCCGTCAATGTGAAGATTGTGTGGACCTGGATGTACAACGTGGATAGTTATGATACCTGACCGGAACTGTAGAGCCGGGCCTAGAGATACTCCGCACTTCAGTTCTGCCACCTCCCACCGCTCCCCAAAAGTGGCCCCGGATTAATGAACGAGCGGCACTCAACCTGACGTTTGTATACAGTTTGCTACGGAACTTGACCACGCTAATTGCTTCTATTGGAAGATCTGCCGCCATTAAAACAGCCTTTGCCGGGGACATCATCTGGAGTCTAATGTCACCTATTAGGATGGATTCCAGGATTTTTTGCCTTTCCATAAGAAGAGCATTTTCAAGTTTACAAGGGTATCGCCTGGGCAATAGTGTATGAATACTAATCACAATTTACTTGTGCAGTGCCCCATGCCCTATGATGAGATCTATATTAAATGTAGCGTTTGTAATGTGATCCCTGGCAATTGTTCTCATCTGTGTGTAACACTGCAGCAACTCCTGTATTACCGCTGATCCGGGGTCCGGGGAATCAATAAATTACCAGGGCAACTAAGTGAATCCAATTACAACATATGAATTGCTATGCATGTATTTCATGTACAACATAATACTTCAATACTCTAAGACAAGTACGAAGTACAACAAATTATACTTGATTTCTCTTGGCACTTTAACCTAAATCAGCTAGGGTACCGTACCTAGTTTACCCCCGCTTCCTCTTCCCGGTAGATTCTTTCACATCAAATATTAGATTGTAGTAGTTAGAGTGCTATACAACAGTGAGGGTTGTTTGAGCGGATGGCAGATATTGATTAAATTAACACCACCCACTATAAAGTCCTAAGTAACAGCCTAGAAATAACAAATGATCTAGTAGCAAAGCCAAAAAAAAAAAAAAAGAATAGTAAAGAAAACAAAAAACACCATACTGTAACAGTACAGTAACCGGAAGCAGCCAGCCACTGACAGCATGGATGTAATTACCTCACTGACGAACTTTCAAAGAACAAGATTTTCAACCGGCTTTCGCCCCCTTCTTGTTCTCTCGTCCAAGATCATTCGGATTATTATTCCTCTAGCCACACCCACTCTTTCCTTTTTCAGTACTTGCTACAACCCTCTTTTGAATTCCCTCTGAGCCTTTAAGCCTCTCGAGGATGAGGACGGCCGTGCACTCACGCCATCCACAGCGCGCCCTGACTGTGCGCCCACGTGGTCTCACCTTGCACTGTGAATGCTCAGATTCCCAGCATTCCTCAACAACCTAGTCACACCCTAAAACCATGTTGGCGTCTTCGCCCTCGCCTTCTACGGCTGCGTTACGCTCTCCGCTTCCTTCTACTTCGGGATCGCACTCCCATTCACACTATGAGCCGACTGGTGCTCCACAATTCAATAGTCCTCGATCCTCACGTTTGGCCATTGACGAACTCCGGTCAGCCTTGAATCGACATACTGTCGATCCTTCCTCTCCTGAAACTTCAGGGGATCTTCAACATAGGCGCGCATCTTCATCCACCGACACTCTGAAGACCCTGGTCAACAATTCGGCCTTGGCTTCGACCCCCCAATTGACTTCTTCTTCCGCTGTGACTGCAACCAGCCCAACGACCGCCACGTCTACAAATCCACCGACTTCATCCCCCGCTTCCTCGATGCCCGCCCCTTCCTCCGGTTCCAATAAGCGCAACAGCCAACGGGACCATCACGCATCGGACGCGACGCCGGCGGAATACGATGGCGAAGATTTGGAGAGATCGCAGTCTAAGCGCCTGCGCCCCTCCAAACCAGATGTTAAGATGTTGCCCACGCAATACGAACTGGCGGACCCCCGTGACATGGTCGTGCTGATCTCCAGCATGCTTATGGAGCTGATCCGATTCAACGACAAAATCCCGCTGCACCAGGGTCGTCTGACTCGCTTTCACTCGCGCTCTCCGCCTCGAATCTCCGTTCAAGATTATTTACAGCGGTTGACGACCCACGCCACTCTCTCACCCCCTATCCTCCTCAGCATGGTTTACTATATCGATCGACTCTGCGCACTGTACCCCGCCTTCACCGTTTCCAGTCTGACCATCCATCGGTTCCTGATCACTAGCGCCACAGTCGCCAGCAAGGGACTCAGCGACAGCTTTTGGACCAACAAGACGTACGCACGAGTCGGTGGAATTGGTATGACGGAGTTAGCCATGCTCGAACTAGATTTCTTGTTCCGAGTCGAATGGCGCATTGTTCCCCAACCGGAAGTGCTGGTAGACTATTATCAAAGTCTTGTCGATCGATGCGACGGGTTTGAAATTGAAGGCGTCTGCCAAAATGGCAGTGCTAAAGCCGGGGTAACGGGTATTGCTCCAGCAGCCTGTCCTGTTCCAACATAAACGATGGACCACTATGCCCAATTACGCCGCCGATGCGAAATCTGCACAAATTACGCAAATCACGTTCTGCCCTGGACCACTCGGGCCGGTCTCGAGTCAGCCATGGATGAGTGGACTCTTCTCCTTTTCACCCGCCAATTCTCTGGCGGTGTGATTTAGTACATACCACTTGCATTGGGGTGGTGATAGTGTCAGATCTCGATGCACCATTGTTTTCGATCTAACATCGAGGAGCACCAGCATCAGAAATGGCTCTTTAGAACAGAGATGTATCTCACAGCATATACCAAAGGGTCGATGGGCAATACCTTGTTTCTCATCCTTTCAGCGTTTTTTCCACGGGGCAATTGGCGTTTAATGTCTCGTGGGATGATGAGGCGACATTTACGATCAAATCACCCATCGTCTTAATTGTTTTACAAGAACCATATAAATCTCCAATACCCACTCATACTCTGAGCCATTGAAATTGTAGATCTGCTCTCTATATATACATATTTATAGAGGTCTAAAAATAGTCGTCCGATGTCAAGTTGGACCTTTTCTCGTTATCGGTGTCAGATATAGCACATGCATGTGAGCGGTGAAAAAGGCCGAGATGTAACATGACTAGTTACATCGCCAAGTATGCGGTTAGTCATGTGGTCCTTGCTTTTTTTGTACATTCTAGGGTTGAGGCGAGGTGCAGATGTAGCAATTATCATTCATGTATGTTCCAATCCCCTTCCACGGCCTATATTCCCATCTCATATATTGATCAACAATAACTGTTCATTCGGAGACTCTCTCCTCCTCCGAAGCATCTGAAACCATGCAGACTTTAAACCCCCCCCCAAAACGGCCTAGCGCCAAACCTGGACAAAGTTTGTACTGTTTGCTTCCTAACTTTGTATAGCTTCTATCTTTTCTTCAAGTCCTCATTTGAATACTTTCTCTTTCTCCGAGTTGATCAAGTCGATGGCAGAAATTGTGGCATGGGTGCTCAATTACAAAGCCGTGTCATTTACAACCTCTTTTAGGCTATGACATTGGTTGCACATCGTCAACCCATCTTGACACAATCTATCTCACCCCGCGCCTGACTGAGTGTCATTTGATAGCTAGGATGAGTGTCGAAAAGACAATCAGAGGCCTCAAGCCCCTCGGTGGGAAAGTAGTTCCCATTCGAACAGTCCAAGAGACAAGGCCTCAAGAAGAGTTCGGTATGACCGGCAAAATCGCCCTCTTGCGACATCATGATTAACCAAAAAATAGCCGATGCCTTTGTCGCAGAAGTCAATGTGAAGTCTGCATCTAAAGTGATCAAGTAAGCTACAAATATGAATGATTTGCCAGTTCTAACATCAAATTAATAAATTCCTTCATTAGAGCTCTCGACGCGGCTTTTCCCAGAGACGCTTCCCTTCCACTGTCCCACCTCCGTCGCTTTGCCAAAAGAGAATCACTTCCACCGCCGCTGAAAGCAGCGATTGAAAACCGGAGCGTTCCTTTAGCATCCCCGGTTCAAACGATTTTCGTCCTCATATCACCACCATTGCCTGATTTTACCACACTCCAGGCTCTGCTCGCTCCATTTGCGCCAGCCACGGCACCGGCCGCTACAAACGACCCTCCAACTACAAATGAAATTCCAGACGGAGCTTTACATTCCGATCCTCCACCCCCTTCTACTATTCAACTTCACCCCATCAAAATCCCTCTTGCACCCCCCTTCAACACAACTCAAGCCGAAACATGGACCAAGACCCTCTGGCCGATCATATTCAACCCAGCTGCACCTCGTTCAACTGTGGCGCCGCCCCCTCAAACCCTCAAACGCGCACAGGAATCCATTGAACCACGGGCAGGGTACTATCTATCCCTAGCGCGCAAAGTAGCGGAGGAAGCAGAACAATCCGGGCTAGGCCGAGGGGTAGGCGCAGTGATAGTCGACCCTGCCATCGAAGAAGAGATAACCGAGGCAGGCTATGAGGAATGGGATGAAGCAGTCCTTGCAGTTGCCGGCGATGCGCGGTACTCCCGCTCCGAAGCGGGCGCGCCATCCCAGGCCCAGCTGCACGCCGGCGTAGCGCCGAACCCAGCGACCAAGACATACAACGCGGATATCGAAGGCGGGCCGGAACTGCACGCACTGATGCGTGGTGTCGAGCTGATTTCTCGTTGGCGCCGAGAACAGGAGCGTCTTGACGACGTGTCTGCCTCAACGGCTACCGCAGATCCATCAACGCCAGAACTAAGACAGCCAGAGCTGAGCGCCTTCGAATCATACTTCTTATACCGACGCCGTCCCGGTACATCCACCAGCATCTCAAACTCACCTCCGCTTCCCTCCTCCCCATTGAAGAGGAAGCATGAGGTCCCTAACCCTGAATCCGACTTGGCTATCGACCCCTCTACAGACCCTTCACAATATCAACTCCACAACCCACCTCTACCCGCTCCTCCTCCATCTACAGTGGTACTTGCCGATTCTTCTACACCGGTTACAACACCCGCAGCTCCGCGCATTCGCACCCGCTCGCAAGGTGGCTACCTCTGCACAGATTTGGACGTCTATCTTTCCCATGAGCCGTGTCTGTGCTGCTCTATGGGCATGCTTCTCTCACGGTTCCGCTCTGTCATCTTCCCCAGACGTGGGAGGCTAGAGACCGGTGGTCTGTCTTCTGAGCCGGTTGTTGGCCCTGTAGCCGATCAGCCTGATCATGCAGCGAAGTCTGATGCATCTGCAGATAATGGACAGAACGAGAGGGGATACTATGGGCTGCATTGGAGAAAGGAGTTGAACTGGAGGGCTCTTGGGTTTGAGTTTGTGGAGGACGGGGATGGAGATGCGGAAGTGAAGAGCGAGGCTGAAAAGCTTGTCTTTCATGCTTAATTGCATTCATTCTTGCTATAGTACCTATTCAGTTCACTGTTTTTCCCATTGGGTATAACCTACATACTAAACATACATCAAACTACGTTCGAGATGACAATATCCATGTTACTGTGTACAACTGGCTGTTCGTGCTGGATTGGGCTTGCGATAATTGCTCTTAGAACAATTCCCTCGCTTGATGCCCGTAAACGGTGAACTCCACCTAAAAATCCCACACAAGCAGTCAGAAGCGCTAGGCCAGCCATCCGATGCGGTCCCAGAAAGAGGACCACTAGAAGGGACAATGAGGACACCCAGACTGTCACCAGATCTAACAGATCAAAAGGTATCTGACCGATCAGGGGGGCTTTGCGCCGCCGCGACAATACCAACACATAGCATTAGTAGGAAGATACTACTCCCTGCTGTGATTGCAACAACTATACCTCCCTGTCCCCGAAATCCGCTGAGCATCTTCGCACTCAACTTCTCTGGCAGGGTTGTGACAAAGGCGATTACGGTTAACCCAAAGATAGTGCTTGCCAGATTGAGAGAATGGGCGATAATACCCGCGCTGGAAGCAAGGATATTTATACCGACAAGGAAAGTCCTAGCAATCCGAGAAAAAGCTGGAGGACGTGATGATAAAGCGACCGGGGAGGCCTTTAATCCTTTTGCACTGATGTATTTACCATTTCCCCGGGCTTATTTGCATCTCCTAGTAGAGGAGAAGATTCTCAGCATGACTGCACGGCACTCTGCTCTAGTGTCGGCTCATCAACATTGACTGATTCGTTGTCACTCTCATGATCACTATCCGACAGCTGAGGTGGTTCAGTGATACCTCTATAAATGACAACGCCAATAGAGATGAGACAAAGTGCGAGATAGCGATGAGAAGCCCACCGGTACCTCTCTTCAGCCGTTGAACATATGCCAAGATGATGGAAATGGTGGCGAGGAGGAATTGACGCGCAGAGTAGAGATTCGCACCCCTTTCCAAGGGAATCCCGCCTGAATGACACAAAAATCCCTAGGAGAAGGCACCGAGGATGTTGGAGATTGTAAATCCCATACAATTGCCCAGGGATCAAGGAGTGTGTGACCTTGTAGGATTGCAGCGAGCCAAGGGGGAGCTTGTCTGCACAGACTATAGTGAGATGGTAGAGCTCGAGCTAATGTACCTCTTCATATTCAGTCCCAGCAGTAAAAAGGGCAATGCGAGTCGGAAAGATGCCTGGTCGTTGCCCTACTATCATAGAGTAATCAACGAATTCCAATTTGTGACATGGGGGGTATGGGGATATTAGTTCTACAAAGCCGTTCACGTCTTGAATCCGACAGGGATGTCAAAATTACAGACTAATACACGCCATGACAAATGGAAATAATACATGTGCGTAAGAAACAGTACCCCAGCACCAGAGGCGATTTGCACATTTTTGAGCTAGTTCTACATACATTCTAGCCAGGGGAAATTATCTAAATAGAAGACATCTCAATAGACCTTGGAAAAGACTCCCCAAAACAATGCTAAAGTAGAGAACCCACAAAAGCCGCATGAGCAGCCCGCTGTTCTCAGATCTACTACTTGTAGATAGATGTGTTGGTGATACTACAAGACATGTGACACGACTTTCCTACACTCTTGAGATAACTTGAAACTTCCTTTGAAATTTTTTTTTTTGGTAAAAACAGGCTTTTTGACATACCACACTTGGTATCCTGCGTTCTCGCGCAATTCAGATATCCGACCTGTAGCCTCCACACTTCCTCCAGACCTTCAACGCAATGTGGTCTGCGCCATTGACCTCCCTCATCTCCCCCCAACACGAGCAAGAAACACCCCCGAGACCCCAGGCCGAACAACCCCAGCCCCTCTTCAACACCCTTCTATGCAGACAAAGAAATCAAGATCAAGACAAGGAAATTCGTGACTTCGTCACAGGATCTCCTGTATCGACGCCAGATGTCAAATGACATGGCAAAGTACATAAAGAATCTGGTAGGAACAGCTCATCGAAAGCAATTCTGTTCGGCCTGTTCATGCGCGACAGGGCCAATATGGCTTCGAAGAGTGTATCCATGAGAAAACGAAAACGGAGAGGGGTATAAACCGAGGTCGATATCCCACAAGATACAGCCCAAAGCTAGAAGGAAAAAAAACAATAGGCTCAAAAGGCAAAGCGTTGTGGTAGCAAATGATTCGGGTAGAATAGAGCAAAAACAAATAGGTCAAAATGGAGTCTGGGTAAATGCTTTTGTGAAGCAAAAGTGAGATATGACGAGGAAGCTATTGGGGAGAGAGAGAGATATCCAGGGACCGCCGTGCCCTAAATTGTGTTTCTCTCTCCAGATGGCTCCACTGTCAAAGATGGTTCATGTGCAGAGACGAGCTGAGCTGTAAACACAAACGTGGAACGAGCTCGCCGAGATTGATGGATGTTATGTATGACCTATCGATATAGGCGGCAGAAAATCCTTTGAAGAGAGGATCAAAATGCCAGACGTTGTGGAAGACACAGGACTTGTGGTGTCGTAGAGCGTAGTGGGTGTGATGCTTTTGCCATGTATCATTGACGAACGGACGCCCAGCCTAATGGAAGCTTTCAGGCGAGATTGCTCAATCCATTCGCTGGTAGAATAATAGATAGGCAACTTTGTTGTCACCAGAGCTATAGCGGCCCAGGGGAGTTCGGACCCCAGGAGGAGCGGCGGAAGGTGGAGCGACTCCGTTCACGGACTTCTTGCTTGCATGTCCGTTGGCGCCATTGCCATTCACCTGGCTCCAGCCCTTGTCGCTGTCAGTCAAATCCATGTCATCCTGATCAATGTGGTCGAAAATATTGCCGTTCGAGCTCTTGCCGTGCTTGCGCTGCTCAAGAGCGGCAGCGAGAACCTTAGGGTCTTCTTCGCCCCCAGCTTCCGCCACTTCCTCGCTACGAACACGACGAATAGCAGTGTCGTCCATGCGGATCCATTCCAAGCCTTCCTGTCGCCGAACATCGACTGTGTAGTGACCTCCGCTGGCGTTCTTTCCGTGGTGGTAAATGACACCCATAAGGCGATACTTTGGGGGACCTCCCTGGGATGCCATGGCATTACGCCGATGAGCTGGGAAAACCTCCCGCGGAAGCTCCAAGTCTAAGGGATATCCAACCTTCTTCCAAATTTTCTGCGTGGCACCTGTAACACTATCATATTGGAAGCGCTTGAGATGGAGAATGAGGACAGGGGGCAAGGTCTCAATGAAGATTTGTTTGGTCGCGGTAATGTTGGGTCCGCGCGACGAGTTGAAATCACCCTGAATGCTCTCCGGCTTTGTCATTCCCCTGAGCGCATCGAGAATGTTGTGAACGTCATGAGACCCGATGTCGAGTTGCAAAGGTTGATAGGGCTCCAATGTGACAGAAGTCTTGTTGCCAGGCACCTTAAATTCTGAGCGAAGCTTTCCCCCAAAGATTCTGGTGACCGGCGACTCGGCGGCAAGAGAACCAGACAGCTGGGTGACCGCTGCTTTTTGCTTGTGGCCAACCTCCAGCCAGCCGTCGACGGAAGAATCGCCGCTTTCTTTCGCTACAGTGTGTGATTCAGCACGAGCGCACTCCTCGTGCATCTCCTCGAGAAGGAAGCCTAAGAACTCTTGGGCGTCCTGCTGATGTCCGCGGCGCATGTCCCTGAATCGTGGTAGCTGTCGAACCATCTCATAAACAAAGTCAGGCACGAAAGACTCGCCATATTGCTCAAGCTCATTGGGCTTCAGTCTGAGACGAAGTTGGTCTTCGGAAGTGGCCGAGTCAATAACACGGAATTCCTTCATGAACATGATCATCCCATCGATCAAAGGAAGATCACTGTGAAAGGTGTGCGCAGCACGTCGGCCAAGATGATCAAGAAACTGGTAGAACGGGGTACAAGAAACAAGTATTTGCAACACAGAGTTCATGTAGCACATGTTTCCAGTGTTAACCAGTCCTCGAGGTTCAAGGAAGGCGATCTTGTCGCTGAATTGAGTAACATCCTCTCCCAGTTTGCTGAGGACATCTGCGAGGGATTTGTTTTTCTGAACAGGCAATCCGTGTGGCTCGGCCAACGCCGCCGCGGCCGCGGCACTTGCTGCTTTTGCCGACTCCTTCGAACGGACCAAATCAGCCCAAGATTTGGGTGCAGCTGGAACAGACGAGCTTGTCTTGGTTTCAGTTGAAGGGGCTTTATCCGAGTCTGCCACGGGGGCAGGAGTGGCAGATCCAGTCGATTTAGGAGTAACAGATGCGACGCTGCTATCTTTGGCGTGGCGACGTGGGGTAGATGGGACATTGGGCACCACCGGAATAACAGGAGTAGGCTTCGAATTTTTCGACTGTGCTTGTGATCTTACAATTGACGAAGGGGTGGTGGGCTGTGTGGAGTCTGCATCCGACTGTTGGAATGTGGTGGTTGTTGGGGTTTGCGGTTCCGAAGATTCTTGGGTGGATGAACACGATGGCTGAGTCTCAAAATTTCCATCTCCTTTGATAACCATTTGCATGTCTTTGGTGGGGAGCTCAACCGATGATTGCATGACACGGCCCTTTCGACGTCTGCGCGGGATTCTGGCTGGGAAGGGCTGTTCAGGAACAGAGAGCCAAGGAATCTAGACTAACAGTTAGAAAAGTTTCAAGTCTAATTTGAGATCAGAGTAAACACTTACTGGTGGGGCAAAAGTAGGCTTCGGAGGCAAGTTTGACTGTGGCTCCCATCGCGGTGGCGGGGAAGCGATGGGATATCCCTGGGCCGAGTGCGGTAGAACAGCAGGGTATTCCTGCATTTCGGGCTGAATGGGCTGAATCGATGGATGCATGACAGATGGAGACATTATCGGTTGCAGTGGAGTCGGAGTTCTTTGATGCATGGGCATCGAATGAGAAATATGCGTGGGCGCCATGACAGGCTGCGAGTGAGGGTAGGATGATACAATCATCGGTCCATAGGGCGCCTGATATGGACGTGGAGGGCCCTGAATATGTCCATATGGTGGATACCAGTAAGGGTACTGCTGCGATGAGTATGGTTGATGAGACATGTGGCCATTCATGTGAGGAGGATATCCCATGTACTGTGGTGATCGCATATGGGGAGGCGCAGCGTTGTAAGAGAAGTCCTGCTGGCGCCTTGAAGGAGGCATGGGCAGCTGCCCATGGGGCATGGTAGGGAGGTGGTGGTTCATCTTGAGCTGGCTAGAGAAAGAAGTTGTCTTGACGTTCGGTCACGCGTTGCCTCAAATGAGTGCCATGCGCGATAGCAGTCAAGAGAAAAGAAAAATCTGGAGCTGCTGGCGCATTTAGGCAGCCATCGTGGCCTCAGTAAGAGGTATTGGATATGTTGGAGAGTAGGTGTGGCGGATCAACAGGATCAAAAGAGCTGTTGGGGTTGCTAGGATTGGGTGAAGGAGACTGGCAAACCAGATCGGAGTGAGAAAACAAGGAGAGAAAGAAGTAGATCGCTGTACAGGTAACTCCCTACGCAGAGAGAGTCAACAAGTGGATGAGAAGCGAGTGAGCAAAAGGAAAGAAAAAAAAAGAAATAAGGTGCTTCGATTCACTGTCAAACGAAATGAAGCTGAAGGGGACCGAGACCGATGTGGGTGTCGGGACTTACTGGTTCACGTGACACAAGAACTGTTGACCGTGTTTGCGGCCTTGTGACGTCTTTTCGGTCAGTCTTTTTAGGTGTCTTTTTTTCTTTACAGAGATTCTGTTCCCCTTGCCAGTTATAGGGGGTATTTTATGCGGGTATGACAAAGTTTTCAGTAGTCCTTTTAAATGTCTTTCTTCTATAGATATTGTGCCACCCTAGTTATTTTTATAGATAGATGGCAGAAAAAAAGCGGAAAGAGGCTTTGATTGTGAAATGCGATTTGTAACCGGAGAGGGGCGAAACTGCACCTTCACGACATCAACTGGTACCCTGAGGGCCGTCCCTCTGATCCTCACTACTGTTCTTACATGGCCTTTAGGGCCATTTGTTCTCCTCCGCCTCTTCTGGTCCAATCTGATGCATCTGGTGGATCACTTAATCTACTGCCCGCTAGCCGATTGCATCTTATCAGTTGTTGACTTTGTCCAGTCCCCCATAGCACCCCTCATCTTCCATTTCAACCAACTGCCTCATTTCGTCTTCCTGACTTGTTTGATTTATTGGGACTTTCACAGTTGCAAGACAAACACTGCAAAGACATGTCATTCAATGCAGGACAAAACCCGCCCCCTTCTAAAGCGGTAAACATACCCAATGCAACCTCTTCCACACCATCCCACTTGGCAGCTCCAGGGGAAAACAGCAGCTCTCAAAGGCGCATAGGAGGCGCTGGAAGCTCTCGGCTAGGGGTATCATCCAAAACGTTAGCCACCCCAAGGAATAATCAAGCTCGGAAAAGCCAACATAACCGTCAAAGAAAACCTCGGTTATTGGATGATGACGAGTACAACGAATCGGTGGGTTCACAGGTCTATCTTCCTTAAGAGCTGCCTGCTGACCCCGGAGGTCGCTATAATATAGGCCGCTATGAAATCCACCACCAGTCGGAAGGGTCAGACGTCCATAACTCACTTGATGAACTTTTCACTTCCACCTCGCCCGCAATACCAAGCACCTCCACGAAACATTCGACGGTATACGTCCTGGGGAGCGGGTGTAGTAGATAAATCGCGTTATGTTCATGCGAATTACCGGTTTATTGTGATGCCAAATCAAAATTTCCACGCTCAGGCAGTCAATGCCGATGTTCATCTCGACTGGGCCTCGGTCCTTCAAGTGCTCGTATCTGCTCAAACACAGGCTGCCAGTTGTCCCATTTGTCTTTCAACTCCGGTTGCACCGCGGATGGCACGTTGTGGTCACATCTTCTGCCTCCCATGTCTTATCCGATACATGCACTCATCCGATGACGAGAACACGGTCCCTGAAAAACGGCACCGTTGGAAGAAATGCCCTATCTGCTGGGACTCTGTGTATATCTCTGAGACTCGACCTGTCAGGTGGTTCCGTGGTCAAGAAGGGGATCTTCCCGTCGAAGGCGGTGATGTTGTATTGAGACTCGTAAAGCGAGAGTCAGGCAGTACTCTTGCTCTGCCTCGTGATGGATCTGAGACACTTGGTCCAGGCGAGGATGTTCCGTGGTATCATGTGGCAGAAGTTGCCGACTATGCTCGAATTATGAAAGGTGGCGAAGAATATATGACCGCTCAGCATGATGCTGAGATCGAAGACCTCCACAGGCAGGAAGTGGAAGATGAGCTTCTCTTTGGTGACGAGAATACTTGGACCCGAAAAGCAATTGGTTATATCAAGGATGCCAAAGAAAAGCTGAAAGGAATTGGCAATCCGCCCGAGGTCCGGCCAGTCAAGGAACACACTATTGCACTTACGCCAGCTACATCAGATAAAACGGATAATCTCTCTAGAACCTTAGACAGAGTCCAACTCGATGCTGAACCGAATGCCAAAGGCAAAGAGAAAGGCCGCAGCAAGCAAACGCCAGTATCTTCCGGGCCAGATCAACCATATCACTTCTATCAGGCTTTACCTCAGTTCTACCTCTCGTCCTTGGATATTCGCATCCTCAAGGCAGCATTCGGAGACTACTCTCTTTTCCCTGCAACCATCTTACCGCGAGTGGAGCACATCTCAACAGGCCACATCGTGGATGATGAGCTTCGCAAGCGAGTAAAATACCTCGGACATCTTCCGCAGGGATGTGAGGTTAGCTTCCTGGAGTGCGACTGGAGAGACGTGGTTGTCCCCGAGGTTTTGGGCCGTTTTCGCTCAGAGACCGATAGACGCCGAAAGCGTAACCGGGAAAAAGAAGCCCGTGAGGAAAAGGATCGCATTCGCGCGGAGAAGGAAGAGGACGATAAACGGTGGGCTTCCGCTCGGCGCAAGCGGCCAAGCATTGGAAGTGGCAGCGTCAGTGAAGCTCCATTCTCTGCTCATGACTTCCAACCACTTCCTCGCAACGTGGATTTTGACACCGCCGCCGCCGCCTCCTCGGCTTCTCCTCCACGCTCATCGTCTGGTTTTGGAGCATTGGCTTCTCCTTCCACCAGTCCCCCAGGTATCCGCACTGTCTGGGGCACAACGGCAGTGGGTTCACCATCACTAAGCTTTGAGGCTCAACGAGCCATACACAGTGACGGGTGGCGGCAGGGCTGGGAGGAAGAGCTCTTTGCCCAGCAGGAATCTGATATCCTCGCTCAGACGGCATCTGGAGACCAAAATTCCCATCCTGGATCATCTTCCAGTATGGGTAAAAAAAAGAAGAAAAACAAAACCAAGATCACCTTAATGGCCACTAGCAGCCAAAGGGGGGCATAGGTCTTGACGGAAGCCTCGTTGCCTTCTTCAATCCCGGTTGACCTCGTAGTGCATTTTCATTTATGATCCCCTTCCCGACTCTTCGGGCTGTTTTAGTATCTGTGATCCTTGGCTGTGCCGGTATGCTATTCTACTGGTATTGTTGAATTTTCTGGTATATTTGAATGAAACTAACTAGCATTTACATTTACATTTACATTTACATTTACAAACGCAATTCAGTAATCTTCGGTGTGATATTAGTGACATGATATGTAACAATATGCCAACGTGTTTTTCTTGACCCTTTAGCTTTTCTTTTAAGACATTTACAGAGGCAGTAAAAAGCGCTTTCCAGTGTTGAAATATAACGGGCAAAATGCATCGATCTACGGAGAAGGGATTGAAGAGCTAAATAGTCAAAATAGGCAGATCTCAAAATGATTCATTATGTAATCAACTAGTACCGGGCCCGCGGACAAAGTAAACATTGAGAACATTCCTCTTTTTTCACTCTCGCTCTTTTTTACCCTCAGTCATTCCTTTCCTTACTCTCAATTTCAGTCAGAACCTTGATCTTCAAATTAAGTGACCATGACTTTAACCCGCTCTCAAACGGGGAAGACCCCTAAGTGAGTAGTTTCCACCGAATCTCAGTTGCGATGTATCCACACCCTGAATTCTCCCCAGGGTTATATCTCGCCAATCCCCGGAACTTGTGGCTTGTAGATAGTAGGCTTTCTGTCAAGCTAATTCGGAGTCCTTTCTTCCCCCAGAAAAATGGATCGCCCTGGCTTCATTGAGACTCCTGGCGGCCGTCGTACCACCCGCAACAGTTCTGCCTTGGAAGGTAGCAAGCATGGGGCCTCCAACTCCCCTTCCCTTGAGAGATCTAAGTCCACCTCCCGTCATCGTACTTCAGCCAAATTCAAGACTGAAGAAATTGATACATCGGCAAATGTCACGACCAATGGCAAGACTACTGCTCCTAGGCCCAAGTCCGCATCGCGCGTGGTGGACGGTTGGGAGGAAGGCCTCGATCCCAAGGTGGATTACAGCGGACACTTTGAATTCGGTGGCTCCTTGGGTGTGTTGTCCATGATGATCGGATTCCCCCTGCTCATGTACTACATGTGGATTGGCGCCACCTACTACGACGGCAAGTTCCCTCGTCCCGCGGAGAACGAGAGTTACGGCGACTTTTTCGCGTACATGGCCAACCTAGTCTACACCGGTGCTTTCCCATCGGTCAAGGCATGGACTATTTATTGGGTTTTCTTCATCTTTGAGGGTGCATGTTACGTGCTTCTTCCCGGCGTGAGCGTCACGGGTCGCCCCCTGCCACACATGGGTGGCCAGCAGCTGCCATACTATTGCTCTGGTGTGTGGTCTTTCTACACCAGCATTGCATTGGCACTCATTGCGCACGTAACTGGAGTCTTCAAGCTGTACACCATCATTGACGAGTTCGGCCCCTTGCTCACCGTTGCCATCCTCTCTGGATTCATCGTCTCTTTCGTTGCGTACTTCTCAGCTTTGGCGCGTGGCGCAGAGCATCGTATGACTGGCTACCCGATCTATGACTTCTTCATGGGTGCCGAGCTCAACCCCCGCATGTTCAAGATCCTTGACTTCAAGATGTTCTTCGAAGTCCGTCTGCCCTGGTACATCCTGCTCGGCCTGACCATGGGTACCGCCGCCCGTCAATGGGAGATGTACGGTTATGTATCCGGCGAGGTTATGTTCCTTGTCATGGCTCATTATCTTTACGCCAACGCCTGCTCCAAGGGTGAGGAGTGCATTGTTTCCACCTGGTAACGGTATCTCCTAACCCAGATTTAAGATTATTTCCTAACAGTTTGCAGGGATATGTACTACGAGAAGTGGGGTTTCATGCTGATCTTCTGGAACCTGGCCGGTGTGCCTCTGAGCTACTGCCACTGCACCATTTACCTCGCCAACCACGACCCTGCTGAGTACCGCTGGAACCGCTACTTCCTTGCTTTCCTTTTCGTCGCCTACCTGTTTGTCTACTGGGTGTGGGATACTACTAACAGCCAGAAGAACCGTTTCCGCCAGCAGGAGCGTGGTACTATGGTGTCCCGCAACACCTTCCCCCAGCTTCCTTGGCAGACAGTGGAGAACCCCAAGACTCTTACTGCGGCCGATGGCTCGAAGATTCTTGTAGATGGGTGGTGTAAGCTCATGCTAAAAATCAAAAAATCCATGAGATGCGATACTAACAACCTTATAGATGGCAAGGCCCGTAAGATCCACTACACGTGCGATCTTTACTTCGCTCTGAATTGGGGCTTGATTACCGGCTTCTCAAGCCCGTTCCCTTGGTTCTACCCTGTCTTCTTTGCTTGCATGATCAGCCACCGTGCTCTTCGTGACATCCAGCGGTGTCGGATCAAGTACGGCGAGACTTGGCTCGAATACGAACGCCAGGTGCCTTACCTGTTCATTCCTGTGAGTAACTTAATTCTGAACACCCTCCCAGCGCCTGTAATTAACCTTGTATACTATAGTATGTCTTCTAATCGCAGCCCGCTGCTTTCCCTTGGACTCATTGGGGGCTCAGTAGTTGGGAGCCCAGGGGATTTTTCTTCTTCTTCAGGTCTGATCAGACCATCATTCGGCCATACAATCTTGGTGTATCATATGTATAAAACGAAACGTCAAATAAATTATTAATGCCTGCACCGATCATGAAGCAAGATGTTCCGGCCATCCTATGGTGGCCTCGTTGAATTTGGGGGTCCACCTTGTGGCTTTTTTATGAGCTTTTGGTACGATTGTGACGAGTCTTCCGGATTACGAAGTTGATTTAGATATGAAGAGATAGTATCTTATTCAATTCAATTCACAAATCTGCATTTATAGTAAAAATGACATCTACCTGAGATCGAGTGGGATGTTGGATAGTCCACTGGTGTCAACACATGACTGCCCCGCGTGTGTTGTCGGTTACGATTTCGCCGCCCTCAAGCGGAGGTCTGTATTCCCGAGGTCGCTCCCAATTTAGTTTCTTAATTCTATTCCAATATTCCACTATCTTTAAAAAGAAACGAAAAACACCATGCTCATCCAAGAATCCTATCATGATGTTCCCACCACAGCGGATGGACAGGGAACAATGCGTATGCACACTCTGATCTCTCTCATGGAGCACATCCCCTCCACCCTCTATAAAGCCATTGCTCCTTCATGAAGTCAACTCTAACGAGTTACTAGGTATCTATGTCTTTCACCCGAAAATCCCGGGCTACCCCAAAGCTCGCTTCCCCGGAGTCGTAGTTTTCAGCGAGATTTATCAAGGTTCGTATCCTCTCCAGGGCTTCCACTGTTGCAATTATGCCCGAACACCTCGACTAAAGATTAACGGCCCACAGTAACGGGCCCCGTGGCACGATTTGCACGCCAGATCGCAGGCCAAGGCTACATCTGTGTTGCTCCTTCGAGCTACCATGAATTCACTGGTCCGGAAGCTCTGAAGTATGACGCAGAGGACACGGACAGGGGGAATGCATGGAAGATTGGCAAGGTAGGCGAAATAACACATGCTTCACTTTTGTTTACTAGAATTGTCCTTTTTTGGCCAATTCATGAGTTGATTTCCCTTGCTGACTCTCTATCAGAAACTTGCCGCCTATGACGAGGACGCTAGTCTGAGCGTGGATTATCTGCTTTCGCTGCCCACTTGCAATGGCCAAGTTGGTGCCACGGGCATGTGTCTGGGTGGCCATTTGGCCTATCGTTGCGCGCTGGATAGCCGGGTCAAGGCTAGCGTGTGTTACTTTGCCACGGATATCCACAGCAAGACCCTCGCCCTGGGAAAAAACGATGATAGCTTGGAGAGAGCAGGAGATATCAAGGGTGAGATGCTATTGGTGTGTTATGATTTTTTCCCTAATATTCTTCATTTGGGCTTACTAACCAAACCCCTAGATCTTTGGCAAAAATGATAACCACGTCCCGCCTGAGGGACGCGATCTCATCCGCAAGACCCTGCATGATAAGGGCGTCTTGTTTAGCTTCTATGAAGTCGCTTGGGCGCAACGTGAGTTGAGCACACTCCTTAATCTTAAAACCTAAACATGCTGACAAGAACGCCTGTCTAGATGCCTTTATCCGTGATGAGCTCAGCAAGGGTCGGTATGATCCAGCTATTACCAAGGTCTGCTTTGAGATGCTACTCGAACTGTTTGGGCGCACCTTGAAGCTCGACCTGGGTGATCATGATGGACAAAAACTGGTGATTGAGGATGTGTGTTGAGAGGAGTGTTCGAGTCTTGTCAAACTACATGGATTACTGTGCATAGGAAGGGGTTGATTCGCTCAAATTGGACGCGAATCAATTTCCAACGGGACTAGATCGAGTTCTCAAGGGACATACTTGTATGGATACTTGTATGGTAAGTACTATGTAATCACTCCGGCGAGGTACAGAGTAACGGTACAATACTGCAGACACAAAACATGATTGGACGCACATCTAAATCAACAGTAGAATGGTCTAGAAATCTTGGAAATGCAAATTCCAGAGGATCGTACGTGCACGTTTACTTAACTTGTGGCTTGAGTCCATCTGGTCGACCTGGCGACCATGTTATTGTCTCCGGCAAGGGTCGAGGTGACCACTATATCCACAAAAGAAGAAAAGAAGGGAAAACCATATCGGCACTGAGCTTCAAGAGATCTGTAAGTATCCCTCATAGCAGAACAAAGAGCCTATGGTTTCTACACATGGCACTTTTATATGGTTGAATCCCTACAGAGAAAGTACCCAAGACGAAGAGAGTAATATTTTTATCAGTGACTAGGAATCACCATTGTCACCCTCTCCAAGGGTTTGTTTTGATCGCATGGTTATTATCAATTTGGATCAAAATTCATGGAAAACTTGGAAGTTCGACGGTTTTTATTTTCCACTCTAAGCCACACTAGCGCCAGCCCTGTGAGTCCCCCGAGTAACCCGTGGGGATCAGCTTGATTCCTTGTTTCCCCTCACAGTCCGCTCTCTACGCTGCACAGATACAAAGCTATACAGCTACACAGCTACCAGAGCTATAAGAGCCACCCGGTTTCACTTCTCTACCTGAACTCCAAGTTCAATCTCAACCTGGTTTGATTAGAGATCCACTGATCTGGACCGGTCCTTTGCGCGGGTCAGGACGCCCCATCTTGAACTCTCAAATCTAAACAGCCTTTGTCAACATTGCCTCACGGCTTTTCCACCTCTCGTTTAAACCCTCAATTCATCATGGGGTCCACTCAATTCGGGAACTTTCATGTAAGGGCAGATTAACCTGGAGACTGACACTCCAATGGGCAGATACTGACCGCACACCCATATGGGTGTCATAGAACTTCTGTCGCGACTCAACCCTACCAGTCTGCAATGTGAGGTCCCTTTGACAATCTCCCACGTTAGTTCTATGAATTTTTCAACTGACGGTATCATTCGTTGCACATAGCTTTTCACCAATGAAACCGCGACTGCTGCCTTCGGCGCATGCGACCTGACCGGCATTCCTCTCAGTGGGGATAGACACCTTCGGAACTTAGGTACGATCTGCGAAGCTAAGGCGGATGCGATTAGGGCCAACTTATGTGAGCACAATCTCTGATGTGTGATAGGTTCGATTCTGCTGGCATTCATCGCCATTGTTTTAACCGTGGGTATGATATGGAGATCGGACAAGAAACAAGCTGCTGTCGGCCGGAGGTATGGCGTTTCTTTGTTCGCTATGTAACTATCAACTGATTATGATGTGCGCAGGGAGATGCAATTGTTTTTGCTCGGTTTCGTCATCATTGAGATCTGCGAGATCTTCACAGTGGGCGGCTTCCCGCTGAGCGACGCAGTCCGAAAAGTAGGATCTCTATAGGATAGACTTAAGGTCTCGACTGACAGAAGTTTGTAGGGATTTTCTGCAGTACATATCGCCGCGATCACGGCTACTTGCTGGGTCCTTCTCATGAACGCACTTGTCGGCTTCCAGTTGCTTGACGACGGCACCGCGGCTTCCATCGGTCTCATCGGTGCATCTGCTGCGGCCTTTTTCATAGGAACAGGCTATATTGCCTTGGACACCGGATTTGATTGGACTGGCCGTTTCCAGTCAAGCCATGAGTCGCCAAATCGCAATATCGCCCTCTACGTTCTGTACCAACTCTTCCCACTTGTCTGCCTTGTTTTGTTCTACCTACTGGAAGCTGTACTAGTGCTCCGGGTCCTGGGCGAATACCGACCAATGCGTAAGTACACCTTATTGGACTCAAATAGAACATGTGCTAACGGTGCAACAGTCTACCTCACCGGTGCTGGCCTGTTGTTCGCAATTGGTCAGATCTTCAACTATGTGATCAGCACTCACCTGTGCCAGGCCTCGGACGGCAAGATCAACGGAGCTTTATTCGAAACGCTTTTCACCCTCCTTTCTGTCATAGGGGTCTGGGCCTTCTGGAGTAGTATCACTGAAGACGACTGGCCTCTGCCTGTGGGTGGCGGAGGTTATAACTGATCTGATAATTATGCCATTTGCATGATCTATGAATTTGTTTCGTCAGTTTCTTGCGTGCGAATTTTAACGTCTCTAATTATTCTTCTGTCAGACATAAGCTTCTTCGCGCTTGTTTACGTATCTGAATCTTGAACTGGGATTGTCGACGTTGTGATACCCCATTTCCTTGAGTCATGCTTCACGATTCACCTGCCATCTTTTACTTCTACGGTGGTTATCATGCCTTGCTTTGCGGCTCGTTCCAGCCCATCGATGTTTTATGAATTTACCTGCGGGAGTTTCTGTCTCCTAGTCTAGCTACTGGACGACCTCGTACCAGAGTTGGCGTTTTTCTGTTGTTTTGTTTTATGACAGATACCTCCTTGCCATGTACTTAGTTGTAACCTATGTCAAACAATCGACTTGAGCTATCTCACCTTGCCCAAGTTCATCGACCCTAGCTAAAACAGCCAATTCCCACCCAGATCAATTCTTTCATCGGGAGACTTTTGTGTAAACGCCCCTCGAGTCTCTCGCAAGGTAGGTAGCATCTGATGCTACCTACCTACGCTGATATGGAAATTGGGGAAAGACATGCCTTCTAATGTGACTTGGTGTGACCACCTAGGAATGCTGGTTTTCACGTCCCTTTATATGCCCATCTACCCATTGGCTGCCAATGTGACATTCGTGCTGAGGGTTAAGTGTTCCTCTCTTTTGCTGCGAAAGAGTCCTATGACTTCGGCATATATAATACGCAGCTTTCCAATTCAACAACATCGGAACATCGTCCCTATAAACCCCAAGAGATTCTAAACTTAAGCCCACCCCTCTCGCTTGGTCTTAATTATCTCCAAAAAGTTCTCGAATATGCATTTCAGTATCACCGCTCTCATCCTCACCTCGGGGCTGACCTCTGCTGCAGGATTAGCTTCTGTGGCCAATAATACCCACACTCGGGCCTCTTGTACGGATCTCTTTCTATAAGCTCGGTTATACGCAACTTGGGGTAAGCTAGCATACTAATACAAACGAAACATATAGTGCGGCAACAAAATCTAGATATCGTCCGGCAGCTTCCAGAGGCGTGTAGTGTCGCTGCTTGTCTCAATTTGACGGCACAGCTTACCTGCATTGCAAATGCTATTACCAACGGTGATCCAGCTGCTCTGCAGAAGTGTTTAACAACTTCCATGAGCCAGGTATATTCTTTTTTCCCTCCTCGGCTCGTTTTCTTTGGGGACGATAGGAAAACTAAAATCTGGATCTAGCTCTGCTCATGTGTTGCTTGTATTCCATCGATTGAAAATGTACTTGTTGGGCTCGGTATCTGTCCGATCTCAAATAATGGCGACGATAGGCCTTCTTCTACGTAGTCGCCATGCAGCCCTCGGCTGCGTTACAGTTGGGGGTTCTGTCATTGCCTGTCACAGTTTGGGTTTCCTTTCAGAACTCAGTGCATACATAGAGCTCAGTCCAATTACTGCAGCGATGCTAGCTCTCTTTTTGCTATTTTTGCTCTTTTTGCTCTTTTTGCTCTTTTCGTCTTTGTCGATGTTGATGTTCAACTTAATATGAGGTATCTATTTAGGTGAGGTCTGAGCTTAGACTCGACGACGTCTTCTTCGAATTATGTTTTACGTAGCCACTACTTCCAAGGTTGGGGTTAAGTTACAATACTAGAAGAATCTACATCTCTAGCAAAGACCCATTTAATGATTGACAGATTAGTATAGAATGGGATATGTACAGGTTGTTCATAAATGTTCAGGGGAGGATATCGAGATCTGCACATGAACTGAAAACACAAGAATCGTAGATAAGATATTCACTTGAAGAAATTGACAGGGCTTATTTTGCCTAATGAAAAGCTTTGCGCACTTCATAGTCGAACCTTGACATCAACACATGGTAGAGTCCATTCCCGTCTCCCCAAGAGGCTGCGCACCCACTCCAACCCAAGTCCTGTCCACTCATTGGGCCTTGACTCCAACACATTAGGGGAAAGTCGTTGCTGGATGGTCTCCAACACAGCACCAGCCAAGGCTTTGGCGGTGGAGTTCATAGTATCGAAAACAAATTCCGTCAGACCCTCACCAGACACCGTTGCTTCGTACGTTGCGTTACCTGAGATAGCATAATCGCCAGGTTCTGAAGTATAGCGTGGTGCGAGCCAATTACTCCGTAGGTCAAAGATGCAGCGGTCCGACCAATGACACGACGAGACGAAAAGAATTAAGAGCAATGCGGAGCAGTAGATACATGGCCGGTGAATGATGTATGTCAACGCAACAAACGATATGATGAAGAGCGGGGAGGCGTTGGTCGGAACGAAAAGGAGAGGTAGCCAGCTGCAGTATGGATCATCTCAGTTAGTCTCTATCACCTTCTTTGTTGCTGCTTACTTGCATATCTTACCTTCGTAGACAGAACATTGTGATGATAATGGGGATTGCGGGCGCTGGCCTTCCGGCGGAAATGTGCAAATAGATGAACAAGAGTATTGTTTGATGTAGTTAATCCCGATAACTAGTCCAGTGAGCTCACCACCTTCGAACTCGGTAAGTGAAAGTGGGCTACATAAAGGCAGTAAAAGTAATCTGATCACTAATGACGCGAGTCGGGCGAGAAACAACACCAGCCACCGCCCGCCACAACTCGGCAGCCTCAGCCACACCCACGGCTCGAACAATATTGCCGGGAGTTCTTCTCTCCCTCACCCTTCCTCTCTACTTCAACACGTTCTTCAATTTCATCTCCCTTTTCTTGCACTTATCTCTGGTTTGCTTTTTTGTCGCCTTTTCTAGCCTTTGTGATTCCCAATTTCATACCCTGAGCCTCTCGAAAGAGAGCTTCTGAGAGCTCTGCAAAGCTTGGATTCTATCGGCGGAGGTCGCCTGTAACCACGGCGTAACGGCAGAAATGTCCACCCCCACCGATCTCCAGGCTCTCTTGGCCAGTATCCGGCCCCGCCCTTCTCCTTCGAACACTCCTGGTCAGGATAACTCTCATGCCCAGCGCCAATCGTATTACCAGCCCGGTCTGTTCCCGCCGCACCCTCCGCAGCAGCAACCTTACGATGGCCAGAGCTACCCTCATCCCCAGTCGCATGGCTACCAACACCCATCGGTATCCTCGACTATTCAAAGTCCTGCGCCAATGAATGCTCCCCCTCATCAGGGCTCTGACATCCTGAGCCCCAATGTGCCTTCTCCTCGGGGCGAATGGGTCCAGCAGCCGCAACCGCAGCACACCAACCCAGGCTCTGTGGATCTTTTGAATCTTCTCAGGTTCAGCCAGCGTCCAAGTGCTTCCCCTCAGCCGCAGGCCCCAGCTGCAGCTCCCGAGCACTTGCAGACTCCGTCGGCCCAGGGAGCTCTTGCGTCGCACGGACGAAGTATTTCTGCATCTGACCTAGTTGCTACTTTGTTCGGTCAACAGACCCCTACTGCCCCTGCAGCCCCTGCGGCTGCGACCGCTGGCCCTCCCAAGGCATTCCAATCTGGTCAGCCTGAGGGCCCTAATGAGAACACACAGGATATGTTACTTCGCCTGCTCAACCGTTCTCAGCCAGGTCCTGCTGTCGCTGAATCACCGGCGCTAGCTTCAACTCAGCAGGCACCATATATTCAAGCTGCCGTTGATGAACGTCAGAACCAGACAGCCAAAAATATATTTGTGGAAGTTGTGGATGAAAGTCCTAAGGCGCTTGCGAACCCGGAAACGGTCGTATCGCCCAACTCGAAGGACTCAATGTTCACCTATGTCAATCCATTTGACCAATTGGCCGCTATCTCTCCTGTCAACAGGTCCTCCCAGAATGCCTCTGGCATCCAGAGCCCAGCTCTTGAAGTCATGCAGAAGCAAAAGACCAATCTTTCTGCCAAGGTGGAGCATTGGCAGACACCAGAGCTTGCAGCCCCCAGGGAGAGGGCCCAGTCGCCAGTCTTGAGCGAAAGTCAGAGAGAGGCTGTCCACGAAGTCGTCGGTCGTCTCGTAGATGAGATTGGCCGCTCTCTCAGCGGCGATGAGCCTCAGGCTGTAATGGAAGCCAAGGCTGCCGCCTCTAATGTCCAGGAGGATTCCTCCGAGGCAGTTCTCTCGTCGATCGCTAGTCATTTGGGCAAGACTGCTGCTGAATCAAAAGAAGCAGCAAGCTTGACCCAGGTTGATGAGCCCGTGAAGGCGACAGAACCCTCCGTGGTTCCAGCTGCCCCGAAGGCGACTGAGACCACTGAGGCTCTAGCTGACAGCTGGGAGAGTGCGGAGGACAGCGCCGAAAAGGAAGAAGAAAGAGTTGTCTCTGTTCACAACTTCCCAATGAGGCCCTTCATTTCCATCGCTGTGAAAGCTACGTCTGGAAAAATTACAACCTTTCGTGATGACGATGTCATGGACATTGCTCGTCTGAAGAAGGAGTTTGATCAGCTTGACCGCTCGTTGACTGCAGCTACATCGGAATATATCGTGTACGCACTCGCCAAAACCGGTGGAATTAGAATTATTCGACAAGACGACGGTAGTGACCGACAGGTGTTCCGTTCCACCCGTGATCGAGTTTTCAACGTTGCTTTGTGTACAGCTCCTTCTGCGGCTGGTGACTCCGAAGTCCAGGCCATCCTAGGCATTGGAGTCAGTGGCTCTGTATACTGGGCTTTGATCTCGCGTTCAGGAAAGGATTTCTTTGATGTGGATGCTTTGGAAAGCGAAAGCTTGATCTTCCCACCTTTCCCGGCCTCAGACGAGAACACCTCTGGTGGCCAGCTGAAAACGCGAGCCAAGCGGAGCACTCGTCACACCAATTTGTTTGCCATTGGTCGGGGCAAGAACATCTACGTTGTTTCACCAAAGGCAGCAATGAGCCCTGCCTACGGCGTTTCTGGCACTCAGCGCACAGTTAATACCGAGAAATTTTTCAAAGAGCGTGCATTGAAGATTTCCACTGGTAAAGCCGGCAAAGATTTTGCATTTAGTGATGATGATTCCGTCATCGCCTCCTTGGATAAGACTGGCCGGCTGCGTTTCTGGGATATCAATGATATGCTTAACGACGCGAGCCTTATGGAGGGCCCTGCTCCTGCCGAGATCCGGGTGCCCTTGACAACCTTCGTCACTGGCTCCCCAACCGAAAAGTCTTGGCCTACTTCAGTGCTCTTCCTCGATAAGCTTCGCGCTTACTCGCGATCTATGGCGCTTCGTTATGTTTTGGTTGGACTCAAGCAAAATCACACCTTGCAGCTCTGGGATATTGGGCTGGGCAAGGCCGTGCAGGAGTTGAAGTTCCCGCACGAAAATGAGTCCGATGCCATCTGCAGCGTGGCTTATCATCCAGCATCGGGGGTCATTGTCGTTGGACATCCCACGCGTAACTCTATCTACTTTGCTCATCTCTCGGCTCCTCGGTACAATTTGCCTCAGATGTCACAGGCAGCCTACATCCGAGACCTCAACGATAAGGACAACACCCTACCCAAGCCCGAGTCGACTGCTTGCTTGAGTGGAATTCGGGAGATATCTCTCGGTTCCAAGGGTCAGCTAAGAAGCTTAGAGCTTCTGCCCATCACCAAGGCCGCTACTGACAAGCGCGGCACTGAGGAAAATCCCCTGTTTGAGCTCTACGTTATGCACTCGCGCGGTGTGACCTGCTTGAACATCAAGAAGGAGGACTTGGGCTGGACTGCGGATAACAAGGTTATCCGCCCTATTGATGCAATGGAGCACGGCTTAATTGAAATCAGCGATCTTCAAACTTTCCCCACATACGCTATCGACGACCCATCTGTCAACGGTGACACAGCCTCTACTCAGTCTCGCGTTGCTCCCAAAGAATTGGCGAAAAAGCCAGAGATTGGAGAATTGGCTTCTGGCGTTGCTCCTTCGCGTAACGCTTCGCCTACCAAGTTGGCCAAGAAGAAGGAAGAGCCTAGTGAGCCAGCAGCTGCACCAGTCGTGGTCGAGAAGTCTGAAAAGAAGAAGAAGAAGAAGGCTGCTGCCGCCGCTGAAGCTGCCAAGGCAAAGGAGCCATCCGTCACTGTCGGTGTCGAACCTCTGCCAGTCCCCTCCGGCACTGCCAAGGAACTCGAGACTCTTGTCTCTTGTGCGTCTCAGGCTGCCGACCATGCAGTGCCGACTTTCGGATTCTCAAGTGAACTTCTCAACAAACACATACAAACCCTGCAGGGCAGTGTTCAAAGCGAGTTCAACAAAAGTCTCGGCCATGAGTTTGAGAACCTCCATCGTCGCTTCGACGATGAACGTCGCAGCTGGGATGCTGCCTCGTCGGCCAAGCAAGACCAAGTGTTGCGCCTGGTCTCTAGCACGCTCTCCGATAACGTTGAGAAGAACTTGACCCGTATCGTTTCAGCCAGTATCCAGACCGATGTTATTCCTGTCATTGCCGATGCCACCTCTGTAGCAGTCAACAAGCAACTGAATAGCGCTGTCTCTCAACAGCTTGGAGGTGCGTTTAACGAGGAGTTGCGACAGGTTCTTCCCAAGGCTGTTATCAATGCTATGCAGCAGGCACCAGTGGTGAAGGCGGTCTCCGATTCGGTCGCACAGAAGCTTGCACCTCGCATTGAAGTAGAAGTTACCCGCGTCATGCAGTCTTCAATCACCCCCATGATTGAGAGCTTGGCACGTACCACAAAGAAGGTGGAGTCAGACATGGAACGCCACTTCCAGGCGCAGATCAACCACTACGAGGCGCAGCGCCAGAGTGATACCGCAAAGATCGAGGAGATGTCGGCCGTTCTGCGTGGCTTGTCCAAGACCGTTTCTATGCTGGCCGCGAATCAGAGCCACCAAATTCAGCAAAGCCAAAGCCCGCAGCTTGAGATGTCCAACCGCGAGATCTTGAACGTCCACAAGCGCTCCTCCTCAACTAGACAGCCAAGTGAGAACCACGCGCGCATACCACAGCCGTTGTCTCAGCCTGTGCCCCAGCCTCCGGCTATCCAGGCACCAGCCCCGGTTCCTGTTGCTTCCCCTGTCGTGCGATCTCCCGAGGAAATCGAAATGGGCGACATTGTGCAGCTCATTAATACCGGCCACTACGAGCAGGGCACTATCAAGGTTGGTTTCAGATCACTTCCATACATTCGATGTTCCTACTAACATAAATTTCCTAGTGGCTCCAATCAAACCAGCAAGCTGACCTGTTTGACAACTACTTTGTCCACATATCCCCCGCCTACTTGTCCCGACTTTCTGCCATCGTCATGCTCTCTGTGGCCGTTGCTGTCACCACTACTATGCAGAGCAACATTGGCCAGCGCCTCCACTGGCTCGAGGTGGTTCTCCAAAACGTGAACCCCAGGGTGTGTCATTACTCGGTCTCAAATCTTTGAAATTTTTGTACTAACTCTCCCGCTTTTTTAGGACACTGATCTCCGCGAAGTCGCACCTCGTATTCTGGACATCATGAGCCAGCGCCTCAATACCCTGTACATGTCAGTCGTTGAGCGCAACCCGCATGACCCAATCCTGCGACTCATTTCACCCCTCGCTCGCCGTGCCCGCGAACTGCACGCCAGCCTATCTTAAATTGCGTTTTATTTCTTGTCTTTTTGCAGGTTCATGAATTCGGAGTCATGATGAGTTCACGATCTCGACACGGACCCATCAACGGCGTTGTCACTTTGCTTTTCAGTATGACGTGTGACGATATCGAAGGACTGAAAATGAAAAATCCCCCTCAAAAAACATCTGAATCCGATCAGAGAACATGATCTCTGGGACTCTTCGTGATGGGTGAAGCGGTTATCTTGGTTATCAGGTCAAATAGACCTTGACGAGAACACGACGTTTCCTTAGTCAGGTCATGGAAAACGACTGTCCGGGGCACATTTGATACCAATGCACATCCTTTGTATTTGCTATTTTTCTGATGGCATCTTCTATGGTCTAAGCACGCTGTGGGCTATCTAGGGCTTGTAGAGTTTGGTTGCGTCTCTCTTGTATCTAGTTTTTTAACTCTGGATTTCCTTATTTATGGCATGGCATTATCATCATCCTCTAATCTATACGATCATCTTAATTTCAGAAACATCCAGGACGACAAATCGTGCAATGCTCGGCAACTTCTTATGGGTCTCTATCGGCTCACGCTGTGGGTTGAGGAATTGTAAAACATTCACAACTTCAATATGATTTAAGGTATTATGATTGTGTAGACATTGAAACAAATCATTTAAACAGGTCAAGTCTCAAGATAGGTAGCTTTCGTAACATTGCCGGGTTCCATTTACCTGTCGAGCAAATGTTGGTTTACAAGCCTTTATAAACCCGTATTAACCTTACCTATTTACATTGAACTACGAAATATCAGAGAGGGAAAATTCTAGCCGGCAAAGCCATCAGTAGCTTCTTGAGAGGCCCATGTTTGGATTCGCCAACAGAGCCTCGGATAATAGAAAGACTACCGGGGATTGAATTCCTTGAAAATTCGTAGGAGTTGCCAGATGCCAACGCGTGTTCCTCACTTATACTCGCCCTCTTGCATGACATCCCACTCACTTTTGGGCGACACGCTTCTTCGTACTTATGTTCGAGTATCTCGTGTGCTGTCTGTCGCCTTGGGAGTTCCTCTCCCTTCTTCATAGTTGATGGCAAAGTTGATGGCGACCCTCTTGCGTCCTGGTCAGATGAATCCTGGAGAAAGTTCTCCATAACCGACAAAGTCGTATGAGCAAATTTGATCGACGCCATGGTTGATAAGCGTCTTGTGTGTGAGAGGGTAACTTGACTATAATATCAACAACGCCTGCTCTGCATGGCCAACCCCAGGAGTGTCTTTGATGCTTACCATGCGTATTTCTTACTCTGAATCCTATAGCCGAGTCGAATGCCCATGGCTATGCTATGGAGGTAGTCATCACAGGCTGAGCAATCTCCATAGATTATCCCGAATACCGGCAAATCGCTCTAACACCCCCGACATCAGCATTGGTCTCTTTCGGTAGATAATCTTGAGTGCATCTGTGGAAAACAATGAAAGACTAGAAAAATGCGCAATGTAAGTAGGAGTTTTAATGACTCACGCAACACTTCGCTCTGCTAATCAAGCGATTGGATGGGTCCAATTAAAGCGAAGCATGGCCGCCTGGATCGAAATCAAATCCCCAGGTGCGCAACTAGGGCTGCGGCTTGTTATCCCCGCTTCTAGTCGGATGAATAACCAGGTGAACAGGTCTTTCCGGCTCATCATCCTGGCCCATGCCGGGCTGGTGGGACGGCGAACGACCAATGCCAAAGAATGGCGGGTGGGGCGTTACACTCCGGAAACCACGCTTGCGGCTGCGGAAACTCGCATCCTCTCCCGTTGTAAGAGGTGTGGCCGTGCTGTGCGTGTGGCTGATATTTGAGATGGGGATTGGTTCTCGCTCCTCGTGTGTGCTGGTGCTGATGACGCTGGAAATGGTTGCTGGGAGGTGATATCCGGCTTTTCCAACTGGGACCGAGAGGCCATGCACAACCTGAGTTTGGTCAGAAGCTAAATAAGACAGGAGGATGTGAGGATTTGGTTATTTGGGGGTGCTCACAATACTACAGATTACTAGGAACCAGACCACAACCCGGATGCTCTCCATGACTTGCTTTACATCCTCTGGGGCTTCGCCGTTGACTTGAATCTTGCGCAGGAATTCAAGGCTGACTGACAGGTAGAAGATGGCGCCCACTCCGATGGGACCGAAGAAGCCGACGAAAGCAGCCTGGGAGACGAGCTCAATCTGCGGGATCCATGTGTGCATGGTGAAAACGATCGGGAGACGGCGGACTAGGAGGACTAATATTCCCAGGAAGATGAGCCGATGGATTGGAATCACGCTATTGCCCAGGAAGGATGACCACGGGCAGACCGCTCCAAACCACATGAAGACAGAGAGGTTGAGAAGCATGTCGATTGTTGGTTGGAGGGAATCGTCTATGGTCTCAAGGCGGAACCAATCACTGTCTCTGTTAGCATTTTCGTGATACTCAAGCGATCAAGGTGACCTACTCTTGCGTAAATACGTTTCCAGCAATGAAACAGGCAAGAAGGTCATCTGTCCCAATCAAACCACAGGTTCCCACAATGAACAGCTGCTTCAGAGATTAGCAGAGTTTTTTTTTTTTTTTTTGACGTAAACTCACTGCAAGAGCAATGGCAAACACCATAAAGCTCTCCCGGTCAACATAGCGCTTCTCCTCTGCCCAGTGCAACAACTTCCTCGCAATCCAACCAACCAGAGTTCCATATAACAAACTCAACAAAATTGTGTATGCCCAGGTCTCATAGAACCACAGCGCCATCGCCTTCCCCACACCACCGCTAAAGCTCTGGCTTCCCATCCCAGTATACTGGAGGAGATAAATCGCAAAGAAAAGGAACGGGTAGCCAAGACCATCATTAGCGCCAGATTCAGCGATGATAATCCTCTGCAGCTCAAGAGGAACATGTTTATCAGCAAACTTGCCCTTGACAATGGAATTGGACAGAACAGGGTCGGTTGGGGTCACGCATGCGCCGATGATCAGGGCATGAAGGAACTTGAAGTTCGGGACCATGGCCCAGATCACTAGGCTACTGCACATCCACATGGCAGCCATTCCTGGTCCAAGGAGTAGCCCTAGGCTCCGCCATTCGATCTGCAGATACCGCTTTGGGAGTTGGACTCCGGCTAGAACTAGCTGCACGCCTAGCACTAAGCGGGTAAAATGCAAAGTGATTACCTCGAGATTTTCGTCGGAGTGGAGTGCGTAGTCTTCCGGTCTGATGAAATTGGCTGCATGGGGAGAGAATAACACCCCGGCTAGCAGGGAGATTACTATTTCCTTTTAGCGGTTGTGGTGATACTACCGGATGACTTAACACTCACATGCTTCGGATAGATAGAACTGCTCCTTACAAAGGTAGGATACTAGCCCGAAGAGGGAGATAAACCCCCCGAGCGTTGCGCAGACGATGTTGAAGTTGATCAAGGCGAGTGTCGGCATTTTGCTCTGCGCTATACACCACTTAAAATGTTCTGAGTTATATCTGAGGAAGATAAAGGCCCAAATTTGTCATGGGAATAGATTGGATTCAGCAGAGTCAGATCAGTGAGATCTAGAGTCTTCCAGGATGTCTGTATGTCAAGGTTGAACGAGTACAAGCAAGTGTTACTGAATCACGGTTTAAAAGTTCTGTGTCATTGCAGGCAATATCATCTGGATGAATTGAAATGGTTCGAAGGCAGAGAACAGTAGCATTCGTATGGTGCTATGGAGGTGAAGATGTGAAGAGAGGAAGAAGAGAGAGAGATCTTCGTGGGAAAGATCGGTCTTGGGAAAAAAACAACTCTTTTTGCCCAGATTCAATTTTTGTTCTATCTCGCCAACCAAGGGCCTACAGGCTCTCAAAATTAGTTCAAATTCTTTCTAACTTCCGGCTCTATCTTTTGATCCTATTTTATAGGAATTGAAGGATGGCTGTCGCCGGTGGTGGAAGAAAACCAAATTCGCCCCCTGAAACAGAGTTTTCAAAGGCACCCCCCAAGAAACCACGGAACCACTTTAGTACCATGGAGGAGCTCGCTCAGAGTGCTAGAGAGGTGCTGAACACAATGGAAAATGACGGAAGAGGTGAGATATATATTATCAACTTTGTGAAATCCGTCGAGCAATACGCACTGAACTCCCTGAAGGGGGACAAACCGCAGGTTCAGGTCATGGAAAAGGTGCAACAGGCACTCAACCGACTCGACCAGCGTATGGATAGCATCGAAAAAGCTACGACGGCGATCAAAGCAACAGCAACGACACCGTCCACACAAACAAGCAATTCGAACGACTCGGCAGCCTTCTGGGCACGGCTCCAGAAATGGGGACAAGGGACCGGCTCCGGCCCCCCCCCATCTCTCCCGACAAGCAATGGATCATCCTCGATCGGAGTTTCGCCAGCTGAGCTCCGCGAAGATCGAGAGATTATCGTCAAGATTCGTGACAGCGACACCCGCGAAACCCTCCGCCGGCGGACACCAAGGGAGATCGTCGAGCAGGCTGAGAGGACACGGGAGCAAGCCGCCCGGAGGAAAGCCAGTGCCCCCCTTGGTGGTGGCTGCCACTTCTTAGCGGCGAAGGTTCTCCCCTCTGGGGATGTGAAGATGACGGCGAATAGCGCTTCCGGTGCGGAGTTGCTACGAAAGCATGCTGACGGCTGGTTGAAATCATTCGGCCCAGCAGCACATGTTAGGAAGCCGACATGGGGGGTAGTAGCGCGCGGTATCGATACGAAGACGATGCTGTTGACACAGGAGTCGATGGCGGGGATGGCGAAGGAGCTGGTACGCCAAAACAGCCACTCATGGGGTGATACCCAGGTTGAAATCCTCCACCTTGGCTGGCTAGTAAAACCTGGCAAGCGTCGTGAAGGCTCTATCATCATTGAATTCACCGACCCGGTGGTTGCAAACCAGGCGATCACGCAGGGTACGCTCTGGCAGCACCAAGTGCACCAGACTACCCGCTTCTGCCGAGAAGGCCGTTCGAAATTATGCCTGAAATGTCAGAAACCAGGACATGTACACTCACAGTGTCTAAACGAATACCAGTGCGGCCACTGTGCGAAGCAACACCCGACCTGGGAGTGTGCTAAGCAAGGGGACGTCGAAGTGAAATGCGCCAATTGTGGCGGAGGCCATAGGCCAACGAGCGACGCATGCGAAGTAAGAACAGCAGCGAAAGAAGGGGCAAGACTAGCACTGGCTAACAGCCCTCTATTCCATCGTGTGCCACTCCACTTCCGGCAAAGGGAGACTACGAAGGGTAGTACCACTACCTCCCAGTCCCAACAGGGACTCGATACCCCAATCCACGCGCCGCAGCAAACTGCACAGCGCACGACGATATATCGGGCAGCACCTACATCGAATCGGACGGTGATCGCATCGCATCCGACAGAGAACGCACCTCATCCGACAGAGAACGCATCGCATCCGACAAAAGAAATTCGGAGGATGTATACAAAGGTTGGGGTGGAGAAGCCCCAACGAAGAAAGGAGCCCAGCCATGTGATGCGAACTAGATCGAGAACGTCGGAGGATGACGATCTACCTATCATACCAGAGGAGCTCGCTGAAACTGCCTCAGCAGTAAGCCAGTCGGCTCGCTCTTTGAGGTCACAGAACCAAGAGACTATGCAGTTCATGACAGATCCGGAGAAACAGCTCCAGACGTCATATAAGAAGAGGAGGATGACAGCACCAGCTGATGATATGGCGGAGGACTACGTTATGGATGAACAACCCCGAACGACTCGGCGATACCAACTGGTACGACACAAAGTTGCTGAAATCGACGAAGATGCGGAAGAGGAGTTCCATGATGCGTCGGAGCACAGTGATGATCCAGGAACAGACACCAACAACACCACCACATCTCAATGAATTACTTCCAAATAATTCAATACAATGCACACAACGCCCATCCAGTCATGGCCTCATTTCTGTCAGACAAAGCAGTCCAGAAAGCGGATGTGATTGCGGTTCAGGAACCCTGGATCAACTCTCAATCAACAACAACCCACTACCCAAACAAGGCCACCCACCAACTAGTCTTCCCGAAGGAGTTGGAAGGTGAACGAGCCAGGGTCTGTCTGTTCGTGTCGAAACGGATCGATCCAGGTTCCTGGTCATGCAAGACGGTGTCGAAAGGATACCAGCTGCTGAAACTGCGGAGGAACCATCTAGATGGGTGGACAGACCTCTTTATGCATAACATATATAACAACGACGATGGTGAAACGGTGGAAAAGCTCAATAGAGAGCTTGCCCAGAGACCATACGCAGAACATATCCTGATCGGGGACATGAACCTACACCACCCAACGTGGAGTGGAATAGGTTCCAAAGCGAAAGCGACCGCAGCAGCAGAGAGACTTTTAGATATCGCGGGGATTCATAATCTGTCACTGACGACAGAGACTGGATCACCGACATGGCGAAGAAACGAGCAGGCATCGGTCCTAGATCTCACCTTTGTCAGTAACACACTAGCAGAGAGGGTGGTTGAATGCCAGGTCGGTACCGATCATGGGTCGGATCACTACCCAGTAGTGACAACAATCGACATCGGTACCCCGCCATACGAACCACCAAAGAGGAGAAACTGGAAGGCCACAGACGACAAGAAGCTGATAGAATTCATCGAGCGACAACTCACCAACACCACCACCAACACGAATAATACCACCACCACCAATACCACCACCAACCCCCAAAACCTCACAACAGCCGACGATGTGGAGGCTGAGTGCCAAGCATTCATCCAAATCATCAACGACGCAGTCGATATCTCTACACCATGGGCGATCCCTTCGCAGTGGGCAAATCCCAGCTTCACACCAGAGTGTCAGGAAGCAGTCAAAGAAGTTCGACAGCTCCGCCGTCGACACGAACGGACAGGGGACCCTTACGACAAAGAGCTATACAAAGCAGCACGAAACCGGAAGACCCGGCTGATCAAGATCGCGCTCCGTCGATACCACCGCCGTAAGGTACAGGAGGTTATCGAGGAGGGTCCTGGCGGTATGTGGAGGATGAGCAAATGGGCAAGAAATCGGCAGGGGGCATATGACCAGGGGGTCACGCCGTCAATCAAGATACCAGGGGGACTAGCCGAGACAGTCGAAGAGAAAGCAGCTGCTTTCCAGCAAGCTTTCTTCCCAGTACCGCCACCGGCAGATCTCTCTGACATCGATTCGAAGGTGATCAACCATGATCCGACGGAGATCAATCGAGGGCCAATCCGCTTCCCAGAGATCACACACCAAGAGATCAAACAGGCAGTCAAAGCATCGCCACCAGACAAAGCGCCAGGAGAGGACGGCCTTCCGAACTCCCTATGGCATAAGCTTATTGAGATACCGACAGTACTCGACACCATCTCTCGAATTTACAACGCGTGCATACGGCTTGGTACCAACCCAACACACTTCCAGAAATCGATTACAGTGGTACTACGTAAGGCTGGTAAGCGTGACTACCAGCTTGCGAAGTCATACCGGCCAGTTGCGCTTCTTAATACACTCGGCAAGTTCCTCGAGGCAGTGGTTGCCCGACGAATTAGCTACGCAGTGGAAACATACAAATTGCTTCCGGATACCCATTTCGGCGGGAGGAAGGGAATCTCAGTCGACCATGCTATCCAGTCGATCATCGGCCGGATACGAAGAGCTTGGGGGAAAGGCAAGATAGCAAGCATGCTACTACTTGATGTATCCGGAGCGTACGATAACGTTTCTCACGAAAGGTTACTCTACAACCTCCGCAAAAGGGGACTCGGTCAGCTCGCACCTTGGGTGAAAGCATTCCTTACATCCCGAAGTACTAGAATCCGTATACCAGAAGGGGTGTCAGAGAGTATCCCAACACCAACTGGTATCCCACAGGGGTCACCTCTCTCTCCAATCCTTTACCTAATCTACAATGCAGATCTGGTAGAGGGCTGTGAGGGTGTGAAGACAAGTGGATGGGTAGACGACGTTGCCTTCATTGTCATCGGGAAGGATGAGCATGAAACCATCTCAAAGCTGCAAAAGGCATGCCAATATGCCGACGCCTGGGCAGCTAGGCATGCCTCGGTGTTCGATCCTAAGAAGTATGCCCTTATCCACTTCGTTAACCCGGAATCTGGGGGGGAAGAGCACACACCACTAGTACTGCAGGGCACCACAGTACAGGCCACCACAACAGCGGAGCGGTACCTCGGGGTCTGGCTAGACCCAGGGTTAACTTTCCAGCACCACCGGCAGCAAATGCTTGCTAAGGCCGGCGTCAGTTTACAAGCACTAAGAGGACTGACTGGCTCCACATGGGGAGCATCTCTCTCCGCTATGCGTGCTATCTACCAAGCAGTGATGATCCCACAGATGCTCTTCGGAGCAGCTGCCTGGCACTCACCGCTGACCAGCACACTAAGAGAACGAAGCTACGTGAAACAATTTGCAAACATCCAGTCAAGGGCAGCCTGTTTAATGAGCGGTGCCTTCAAAACAACTGCTAGGGAGGCACTGGATATTGAACTGCATTTGCTACCTATGCAGCAGCAGCTTGACCGGCTAGTCCAGTTGGCTGCTATTCGTATACGTACAGGCCCGGCATACGCAGTGCCGAAAACAATGCTAGTGGAGAGAGGACACATGCAAAAGCAAAGGGGGGGGTATACACCGATGGAGGCCCAAACCTGGAAGAAGGGTGGCTGCCTCACTACACCCTTGGGGCCATTGGCGAGTACTTGGGAGAGCAGGAAGGCATACATCCAGGCACCATGGACCAAGCCACCAAGGGTATACATTGAGGAGAGAGAGCGAGCAATAAACACACACAAGCGAACCACCGAACAACTCTATGCACCAGCAAGGCTCTATACCGATGGGAGCGGGTATCAAGGCGGCATTGGGGCCGCAGTGTACCCGGCATACCCATACAGGCGGAATGAAGCCAGGCTGTGTAATATGGGGACCGACGACGACGCCACTGTGTACGCTGCCGAGCTACGTGCTATCGAGATGGCATTGGAAGTCATCAAAGAAAGGTTCAATGATGACAACGAATGGCGGGACTGTCTGGCTAAGAGTGGAGTGGTCATCTTTACAGATAACCAGGCGACGCTCAGAGCCATCCAAAACCCACGAATGCCATCTGGCCAGGTATATCTTGAAGGATGTCTCCGGCTGTTGGAATGGTGCAATGATAAAATCCAGGTGGAACTACGCTGGGTCCCCGCACATGAAGGCATTCCGGGGAATGAGGCTGCAGACATGTATGCAAAAGAAGCAGCTACCACCACCGAGACCAACATTCATGATACCAATGCCAATGCCAACACCAATGCCAACACCAATGACAACACCAATGTCAACACCAATGTCAACCACAACCGATCTATCCGGCTTGCCGCCGCAGCGAGCAAGAGTGTGAAGCGAGAATCGACGATCGCGTGGGAGAAGGCATGGACAAAGGGAGGATCAAAGAGGACAGCGAGGAGGACGAGGAGGATGATCGAGGTGCCAAGCAAGTCAAATTTGACTTATTGGAAGGGCCTGCGGAAAGCGACAACATCAGTTTTGATCCAACTCCGCACAGGTATCATCGGACTTGCTGAATATCTGTCCAAAATCAAGCGAAGCGACTCACCGCGCTGTCAATGTGACCTGGGAAACCAGAGTGTGAAGCATGTCTTGCTGGAGTGCCCGCTTCTGAAGGAACTGCGGTCGGAGATGGTGGAGGAATTGTTTATGGAGGGGGTGTCGACAACGCTTGGAGAACAAGCAATGTTGACAGAAGTGAAGGCAGCGCCGATCGTGGCGAAGTTCATGATCGCATCGGGACTCTTGGGACAGTTTCAGTCAGTGGACTCGGTCGCCATGGGTAAGGAGCAGGGGGAGGAGGATTCAAAACCGAAACCAACCCAAGACACTGCGAATGTTGGAGAAACAGGGAACACATCACAGTGGCCGGGCGCCAGGTCCGCCGAGGTCACCTCACACCAACGCACATGGAGAACAACGCACGCTGCCGATGAAGACGAAGAAGCATGGCGCCATGACCCGAACCTATTCGTGTTCGACCTGCCGGAGTGATGCAGCAAGTAGACCTGGCAGTCCTGGGGATACAGGGACTCGGTGACTCGGGGAGCTGGATGAAGAAGTGGAGGTAGAGAAGTGAAGAAGTGGAAGGTGCATTGCAGAGAAAGAAGGGGACACTCTGCGCCCGCGGGGACTACGGGAAACCATCTACACCGGGCAGATGGATTGACTTTCTTTACATTTCTTTTGTCTTGTTTGCATTACGCCGGCCGGTTTGTGGCCTTACTTTTCAGGTGGCAGGACCTCGAGAAATCGAGTCCTGCTCACAGGGTGGATCTGCATACTGGGAATGCACCACCATTTATCGTCGGGAGCGGGCTCTGGGACGCAACCCCCGCATAGCAGCATGTATGTAAAGCGAGCTAAATCGGGTCAATGAATTCATCATCATCATCATCATCATCATCAAGATCGGTCTTGGCGTCTTGCTAACACAGAATATACTTGCTCATCAACTATATCATGCCCTTACTTTTCGATTATTATATGCAAGATGCTCTCTTTATTTTTAACAATTAATAGAAATCTTCAAACGATTCATCGGGCACCTCTTGAGCCGCATGCAGTGCCTCTGCTCTAGCAGACAACCCCCTTTGGGCTCCATTGACGGCTAGTTTATCAGCTTCTTCATTGCCGGGGTCTTTATTATGACCTTTAACCCATTCAAACAAGGTCTTCACCTCAAGGTCATTGCGTTCCTCGATTTTGACCAGAATCGACTCAACCAGGTCTTTGTTCTCGACCGGCTTCTTGTCTCGGGTCATCCAATTGTTGCGACGCCAATTGATAAACCATACAGTAACACAGTCAATCGAATATCGGCTGTCGGTGATTATGGTTACATCTCGGTGCCGAGGGGCAATATCAATCGCCCGAAGGATCGCGGTCAATTCAGCACGCTGGTTTGTTTGACGACTGCCTTTTAGTGGCTCCGATACGTTTCTGCTGGGATAAGCGACAGAAGTTAGAAAGCGTAGTAGAAAATATCTCGGCAAGCGAAGGAACGAACCTTGAATCTCCAGGCCCGAAGTATACTCCTACCCCGGCCGATGCTAGTGGGGTTCCATTCCTTAATGAACTGCCATCGGTGTATATCCGGAGCATCCCTGGGATACCTGTTGATTGCATTTTTGTCGCTGCCATCTGGGGGGCGGTCTTGTACACCACCTTTCCAGTGACTGGGTCTAGGAGGAGGTTGGGGTCAAATCCATCCTCGGCCCCTTTCGGCAATGGGCCGTCGCCTGGCGCAAGGTCGACTCCTTCTGCATCTTTGGGGTTTTCGGTGGTTATCCCATGGGGACCGGAAGGTCCAGGTGCCTCGCCGAACCCGGCTGGGGGCTGGGTTTGTCCTTCCCGTACAAACTCCTCCGCCTCTTCGCGGGTGGAGAATTTGCGATATCGAGGTCGCGGAAACCCACGGATCTGCTCCTGTGCCGTTGTCCAGTCTGTGTATACTCCAGTAACCCGGCCCCTTTGGATTCCGTAGAATCGTGTATTCTCCGAGCTCTGTGATTCGGCTGGAAGCTTGGTACCATTCAGAAACGCGTTGGCTGCTTCTTGTGAAGGGAACGATTGGACTAGGGAGCTTATGTATCAGTCTCTGGCCAAATTGGCGCGTCTTTTAGAACCACTGCCAAGAGCACACTCACAAATTGCTCCCTTGAATCCTGTTATTTGAGCCAGACAATCATTCCATCCATAGTAGATACCCGGTTTGTGTCCCACCTTAACGGCGTAGTATTTGGCAGTGGCATTTCTCTTGCGCTTTGTGCCTGCGGTCGGGGAGAGAGAGGGTTTCGAGCCTGGCGAAGCCTTGGGGACGGGGCTCGGCGAGGGTGTGGTCTTATTCATCGCGACGGATTGATTGTTGCTGGGGGTCGATTCGAGTATTGTAATGGCGGTGTAATTAGAAAGTAGTCTCTTGCAGGTTCCAGCTGTTGGAAATACACAATTCGACGTTGTACTCGTAGCCGGGCCGACGGTAATAAATCGAGGAATAAATCGCGGGCAGCTCAGAAGGGAACACCAAGGTCCCGACTTCAAGGCTGACCAAACACGGCTGTGAATCTTGATTTGCCTGAAGAGTGCGTGATTTTGGAGGAGTGAACTGAGAGGTATAGACGCTCACTGAAGGTCGAGAAATTAAGAAGTGAGAATAAAGAGGGGGTGGAAGGGGGGGGGGGGGGGGGGGATAAGAGGGAGGACACTCAACTCGGCCTATTGCCAATGCTTGTCGACCTTGATCTGACCCCAATTTCTAATTTTGATGGAAAGAACAATTTTTCTTGTTAGCTTGCTAGTTGGTTGGATTGGATTGGACTGGTTTTCATCATGTATGTTTGAGTTGGTCTATTTTTCACATATAATCGGTCTAGCATATATTGCAGGTGTGCAAGTCAACATCTTCATGTTATGCCCAAAACAAGAGATATGGAACAAGGTCTATATTACTTACGTAGACACACTAAACGAGAGCCCCGCATTCAATCGCTCCAAAAACACATTCATCTCCTACCGAGTTAAATGCATGGCATGTTCAACAGAGACCACCCCATTTCGATAATCATCGTAACCAACACCGACGATGGCCCTGTGATCATACTACCTCGGAAAGACATTGGCTGGCCGGAATACCTCCTGTCAGGTGGACTTAATGGTTGAGAATTCACCATCACTCCTCGATACGATGGTCTATTTTATCGCGGACGGCGCTGCGCATTGCGAGGTTGCAACGAACTGGACTCAATTTGCAAGGCTCCATATCGACGAGGAAGAAACAAGACGTACCCTTGTGCCCATAACAATCTCATCGGCGCCTATATCTGCCAATCATCTGCAATAAAAGGGGAACGGAACAACCCACCTAGGCCGAGAGCAGCAACACAGCCCCTCCCATCCACAATGCCACCAGCTGCCAGAATAGCAGTGGTTGTATTCTGAAATTTGGACAGAAGATCTCGCACCTCAGGCAAGAGGGATATCAAACTAGTACCCTGGGCCCACTGATGTCTTCCTGCATCGGTTCCTTGAACAACCAGAACATCCATTCTCTGCGGAAGTGCTTCTACTGTAGATTTGATAGTTCCTACATGGACCGTTATCTTGGTACCCCAGTCAGAACTATACTGGGTTCCCCGAACGGCTTGCATGAGCGGGGGAATGATCAACGTACGCCCGAAGGAAAGACAACCAGACTGCCACCAGTTGATGCTTCTGAGGGATGGAACCCACATTTTCAATGAGCCCATATGGCTGGAAGTAATGATATCGACACCAAGCAGCAATGATTGACCATCAATCAAAGTGAGGATAGAGCGGGCGTTTGTCAACCGAGTATCCAGGCCCAGGAGCTGGGTTGATTCAGCCTCAAAATCAAACCCCCCCTTCCCCGGGCCAATGAGCCCCGTAGGTGGTCAGCCTAACGTCTGCAACCAGATTGGTTTGTTATGCCAAACCCTCTGGCCTTTATGAGGGCAGTTGCTTGGCTGGCGTCGGCAAACCCAAGCATGGGTGCATTAGCAATGAATGGAGCAGTTGTACGGGAAAACCATTGTAAAATCCACGAGGTATGAATGGAAATGTGAGATGCGGAGAATATATCGCGACATACAGACCATAGCAGGTTAGGTACCTACGTAGGTAAAATATTACACATGTCCAGCTCTAATCAATCCATAGCAAAAGAAAATGTTCAGATCATTACATGAATAGGTAGATTGAACACCTCTTTGATCAAAATCAGAATGTGGAAATAGTGGTAGAATCACAGGGCTTGGGGTCATGTTGGTCATAACGCTTCAAAAGACATTCTCTAGTATCAAGCAGTTTCCTGGTCTAGCGGTTATGATTTTCCGTTAACAATTGCTTTAAGCAAGTGTTCCGGAAAGGTTCTGGGTTCGATTCCCAGGGAAACTAATTCTTTTTGTCTTTTTCACGTCTGAGAAGATTTTTTTTGGTGTGTGGATTGAATGAAGGTGGAGATGGATTAGGGTGGCGTTGACAGAGTGGGCCAACGGCCAACGAGGGTATTGCATGGAGCACTTGTTCGAGAAAAAAAGAAAAACCTTCTTGAATATTGTAAGTGTTGAATGGAATGTAACGTAGTATGAGAATCTAGGTACTCCGCAGTCAAATCAAATGAAGCACATTTACACTCGGGGAGTATAGCCGGTCGCCTACAGCCTCGCACGGAATGCGCGCCGTAAAGGTTCGAGAGTAGTGGGACCATCGTAGATCTGCTGTTCGGTAACACGGGTATTGATCTAAGAGCAGAGTCAGTACGTAGTAGACCAAAAGACGAAGTGGTGAGAGGGCGTTTACATGTTGGAGCCCTAATTGATCAATCCGTTCCACTCCAAGCAGCCGCATACATGTCTTGATTTCGTCGTTCAGAACTACCACAGAGTCAGAAAGAGAGATTGGTCAAATACCTAGTCAACTTACTCTGCAATGTCCGACGAACACCGTCCACTCCACCCGCCGCTAAGCCCCACAGAGCCGGGCGTCCAAGGCCAACTGCCCTCGCGCCTAGGCAGAGGGCCTTGACAGCATCTGTGCCGCGACGAATACCTCCATCCACATATACCTCGATCTTGTCGAAGATCTCGGGGCAGTATTTTCGAATCTCCAAGAGAGTATGAACCGCCGGGGGAGCAGTGTCCATGGCGCGTCCTCCGTGATTGGAGAGAATGATACCCTTAACTTGAGGTGCGTGGAGTGAGGCAAGGTATGCGTCTTCGTGAGTCTGTAGACCCTTCAAGATAACAGGTAGATCAGTTTGAGTGGCAAGCCAAGCCAAAGTATCCGTCCAGGTTAAGGAAGGATCAGTGCCTGCAAACAATTGCTGGCCGACACCTCCAGATCCTGGGGTGGGGTTGGGGGTATCATCTGACGAGCGCTCGGCAGCTTTCACGCCACTAGGCGTGGCAGCAGTCCGTCCACTCATACCAGTTCGCTCATCCTCTTCTCGTTTCCCTGGGACTGGGGCGTCAAGGGTAAGAACAATGAACTTGATTGCCTTGAGCTTCTGGATGCGTGTAAGCATTGTCTCACTCTTTTTACGATCAATCTGAACATAAAGCTGCCAGCCAAAGATTTGATCCGGAGCAGCGTCTTTAACAATCTGTTCAGGTGTCATAGAAGCGTTGTTAGAGATGATTTGCATGGCTCCAAAGCTACGACATGCTTCTGCGATGCCGGCCTCACCGGATGGGTGACCTAGACGGGCCATCGCCGCAGGAGAGACGTAAATTGGCGTTTTCAATTGATAGTCAAGGACCGTTGTGTCCAGCTCACACTTTGTGCAATCAATAAAGACTCTAGGTCGTAAGAGAATGGACCGGTAAACCTCATTATTGAAGTTTTTGCTGATTAGATCGTCGGATGCGGAGTAATAGTATGCCCAAGCCTTCTTGCTCACTTGTTTAGTAGCCACCTTCTCAATCTCGTCCAGATTGAGAAGGTTATCCATAGGCGGTGGGCCCTCAATCTCTTGAGGCTCAGAGGACGCTTGCTCCTTAGGTAATGTGCTGGCATCGATTGTCCCCAAGCATGCCTCAGGCTTAAGCTCTTCCTCTAATATGCCTGGGGGGTGAATAGGATCATACTCCTCGGTAGCATCCTGGCCCGCTAGTTTCAAAATGATCTTTGCACCGCCGGGGTGACTGGTCAGGAAATCAGTGACCTAGATAAGAGTCAGATATGGCCGGGGAAAGTGCAATACACATTAAGGGTCTTATTGAAACCGTACATCGTAGACCTTGCCGTATAGAACCACCCAACAACTCTCAGGAGTGTTGTGCTTTCCGACTGTTTCTTCAGTTAGTCGAAATATCCCGCGTGGGGGTCATACCAATGCAAAGAGCCAATACCTTCCGTCGCATCGAATACCTTGACCATTCTCAATCAGGGCGTAGGGATATTATTAAGCAAATATTAGATATGGAGATTGACACGGAATATTCGATCTCTCTCTCAAATGGGAAGGGAGAAAAATAGAGAAGGAAATTGGAGAAAATAGACATCTCGGAGAACCCTGGGGAGTGTGGGGAACGTCGGTAGCCGCTTTTTCCCTGGGGGGCTATTTCGATTGCCGACAAGGAATTAGAATCACCTTCACATTATTGGTGGGAAAAACATTTGGCTAATAGAGAAAGGTATGAAATTATAAGTAAAGGAGATCTCAGTGATAGTCAAGTTCATTGTAAATGGATACATACTACGGAGTACGGAGTAATTATTTACAATTCCAAGATCCACGTGAGGAGCACCCGCTCCCACGACTCTCTCGGAACCCAACTTCCATGAAACTTGTGAGATAGCAATTAGCACTCCACTTCTAATAAATCTACTCAGAACCTCTTTTGATTTGAAATTTTCGCGACCATGTTTGAGGTGTGTTTACATAAAAGCTCTCGTCTACCTCGTCCACCCTATATTCTTTTATCTCTCACCTACCTCACTGTGTAAGTCTGACTGTCTCAGCGTCGTGCAGGGGATCGTTATCGTCTTCGAATGCACCGAGCCCGCTCAGCAGTGCTGACCTCAGATGAGATGGTTGAGGTGCGCGCGGCCCAGCGCACATTTGAGGGGGCTTATGTTCGAACCGCTCTCTCTCAGTTCTCCTTCGCCCTCGTCGTGCTCAAGATTTTCACTGCCGAGTTCTACAGTATTGGGGCTCTGTTCGCGATATACGGCACGGGCGTTCTCATTATCGGGCTTTTTCGTCGCTCGCAGGGAAATAGACAGTTCTTTTCTGAAGTAGGGGAGGATGGGATCCATCGGCACAAATTCCGTACCAGTGGCAATGCAGTCTTGGTCTTGACAGCACTGAGTGTTGCGGCATACGCCTGCTTGATTGGCTTGACTTTGAACTTGAGCAACTGACAAGGAACATTCTGCGTGGATGGTTGTACGTGATCCATCCTACCGTATCCAAATATCCCTGGAGGCTATCTTCTAGGCATGCTATCTGTGATACCCCCCTGCGTTACCGCCAAGCGCCAAGGATTCCGCACTTGACCATGGGGTATGGGTTCCCAATTTTGGGAGCTTACGGCAGCGGAGATCAGCGTGCAGCAACGGACGCCCACAGTTGGTCGGAGATCAATCTGTTGTATTGAGGACCGAAAGTCGCCAAGGAAGCGGAGTGTGGATTAGCCCGAGTGGTGAGATTCAGGTCACGCATGGTGTTCCAATGATTATTGATGTTTGATCCACTGGAGGCAGAGTTCGATTCCAAATACGGAAAATTTTGTGTACTCTGGTTGAGCCACCTCTAGAATCCATTGAGGGTGCACTGATAACCTCCAACCAAGATGGGAAGCCCAACGGCTATGAGCATGTCACAGAGCATTGCACAGGGGTGAAATTGACTATGGTTCGATGCCCCACCGGCGTGTTTCCTCGAACCTGTATACCGTATACCTTTAGCCAAGCATTCTCTATTAGAGGTAGAACCGATACTTCGCACATCTTGCATGATTTTGGTGAGACCTCCCATCAATATAATGTCTATAAGAGCTGTTGAATCCTAGACACCTGAATAATCTCGCAACTCCAAATCATAATCAATACAATTTTCTCTCTCCACTCTGTCAAAACTCCCCTTGACATCATATATGGACGATCTTTAAGCCATCGATCCACCCTATGGACCTCAATCTAATCTGCAGCGTGATTCCATCATAGTCTTTGACGTACTTGGCGCTATCTCTCCTTGATATTGTACCCCCCACTTGCTGGACCACAAAAAAGAAGCACAAAAGAAATTAATCCTTTTTTTTTTGAACATCAGATCAAAAAACCTCCTCCCCCCAACCTCTTTGGTTCTTTCATCCCTTGAAGATCTCAAAGCTCCTTGAATATTCCAAGTGGTCGATATCAGACCCGGTTTTCCCGTTGGTTGACTCATCCAAACCTTCGACACACTTTCTTTTCTCTTCTTTCTCAACTTTTTTTTTTTGGTCGAGTTGCCCAGGTGTGATACAAGTCCTAATCAACTCGAGACACTGTGAAAAAGCTCCGAAACGAGCAACAATACCCTTAATAAACACTCACACAGAACATCCCACTGGGGGATGGCGCAACATTCTAGCATCGCCCGGTCGGTCATGACGTCGGCCATTTCGCCTGAGATGGGGGATCCGAGGAGTAATATTAAACCCAACGGCACTTCTGATGGCTCCGGATCGGGGAAAGAAGGAGCTCTTATGCCTCCGAAAACTGTCGTCAACCGAGCGCTAGGTAATGACCTGCATTCCGATTCCCACAAATCGTCACTGCCGCCTAAGGGCGGAGTCGGAACGGCTTTGACAGACACTCCGGTTTCTACCGCACCTCCGTCTCCACAGATGTGAGTATTGTTTCTCCTTTTTTGGTCCAGAACCTTGGACTTTAATATACTTGAGCCTATCAGAATGAGGCGTGATCGGCTCATCTCGGGACCAGTCCAGTTTCAGGGCTCTTTACAGCCTTATCTTGAGCTAATCTACCTTACCCCGGACTCCAGCCCGTTGCTTTTACGTTAACTGTTTTGGGACTTGCGTTTGGCGAACTGTCACTAATGTGATCCTTGCAGATCGGGCCTTTATCACCTTCCTGGTACCCCCGGTCGAGTGCGCGCAACTACTCTTGATATCCCCGGATTGACCAAGTCCAAGGTGTCTCCTGATGGCCGCATTGCCCAGCGGGATGTTGGTGCAAAGCTTGTCATTGTCATGGTTGGTCTTCCGGCCCGAGGCAAAAGTTACATTACCAAGAAGCTGGCCCGCTACTTAAACTGGCTCCAACATGACACCGAAATCTTCAATGTTGGACAGCGTCGCCGTGTGGCCGCTGGAAAGTCCCCCTCACCTGCCCCGCTTGATCGTGGCCAGCGTCGGAAACCAAGTGCTTTCCACAAAGATCTCGTTGACTCAGTGCGCCGGTTGAGCGTCAGCGTTGGTACCACTTTGAACTCATCAGACGTCTCACCGCCAGAGAACGAGGTACCGCTTCCCCCTCCAGTGGTGCAAACCAAGATTCTCGTGAACGGAGAAGAACCTGAACAATTTTCCCCAAATGGAAGTACCGTTGTGCCCTCAATCGATGCAGGCCCTGCACAATCTCGTGAGAATGAAGAAGCTATCAACGAAGCTTCCCCTGAACCAATGGACCAGACCGCCAACTTCTTTGACCCCCAAAATCAACGTGCCGTCAAGATGAGAGAACAGGTCGCGCTGGACACTCTTGATGAGTTACTGGATTACATTTTGGAGGAAGGTGGCAGCATTGGTATCCTCGACGCGACCAACAGCACCATGGAACGCCGCAAAGCGATTGTCGACCATATTCGCAATCGCGCTGGTCCCGAACTCAACATCCTGTTCCTTGAAAGCAGCTGCATGGATCAGGACTTGCTCGAGGCTAACATGCGCCTGAAACTTTCTGGCCCCGACTACAAAGGCCAGGACCCCACTGAGGCACTTCAAGACTTCAAGAAGCGTGTTGCTCTCTATGAAAAGTCCTATGTGCCTCTCGGCGAATACGAGGAAAAACATCGTATGGCTTTCATCCAGATGATTGACGTCGGTCGTAAAGTCGTTGCTCACCAGACCCATGGTTTCCTTGCTTCTCAGGTTGTCTACTATTTGCTCAATTTCAATCTCTCTCCGCGCCAAATTTGGATCACACGGCACGGCGAAAGCTTGGACGATGCCGCAGGCCGCATCGGCGGTGACTCTGATCTCAGCGAGAACGGGAGAAAGTATGCCAAGGCGTTGGCTCGCTTCGTGGATCACCAACGGCAGCAGTGGGAAGCATATCAGCGACAGAAGGACCTTCTCAAGCACTTTCCGCCTCGAGCTGGTGACATTACACCTCCCAACCCATCATATCTTCCTCAAGAAGGGCCACGCAACTTCTGTGTCTGGTCTTCAATGATGCAACGCTCTGTTCAAACTGCCGAATACTTCAATGAAGATGATTACGATGTCAAGCAGATGAGAATGCTGGACGAAATCCATTCCGGCAAGATGGAAGGTATGACATACAAGGAAATCCAAGAGCAGTACCCCGAGGAATACGCCCACCGCAAAAGAGATAAACTCTTCTATCGATACCCTGGACCAGGAGGAGAAAGCTACCTCGATATCATCAATAGATCGCGCACCGTCATTGTTGAGGTAGAGCGCACTACAGACCATGTGCTCCTGGTTGGGCATAGGTCCGTTGCTCGTGTGCTCTTGGCCTACTTCCGTGGTCTGAAGCGTGACGAGGTTGCTGACCTCGATGTCCCGATGGGTATCCTTTACATGCTTGAGCCCAAGCCTTATGGAGTAGAGTTCAAGGCATACCGCTATAATCCCGAGACCGACTGGTTTGATTACCTTCCCGATTATGAATTGCATCAGGTCAAAGCGCAGACGACCCGCTGAAGACTCCCAGAAATTGAAAATGGAATCTCAAAAATTCCATGACTTGCTACGATCTGTTATGACTCCTCTGTGGGATGACTTAGCCGGGTGAGGCTTTGGTCATATCACCTTCTCCTTCACTTTTCTTCCTTTTACTGGGCTGTATCCTTGTTTTTCACTTCCCATTTGCATCTTGGTTATGTATCATCTACGCTTTCTCCCTTTCACTTTCTTTTGGGTAGTCTTTTTTTTCTTCTCATTTTACGAATGACCCAGACTCTCGTTGCATGACAGGCGTTAATCTGTGTGCTCTCATGGCATGAAATGCTCGCTTTGTGGGCTGGAAGTGACAGGCTACCAAGAACGTCTCTGCCTCGACATTCTATTTTCGTGCCGAAATCTGTGACACAAAAAATGCACCGAAATAGAATCAACTAGCTTTTGCTTGATAGTCTGAATAGCTTTACTTGCTACGGCGTGTCAATAGATCTATACAGACTATCAGAAAAACTTTGAAATCCTTCAACATAATCATGAAGACAGAACATTCTGACCGAGGCTGAATCACATAAAGTTCCCTCCTGACAATATTCTTTAATCCTTCTGCTCGGCTTTCACCTTCTCAAAGATGTCCATAAAGACCTCAGGCTCATCAGCCCCTTCAACATGATATTTTCCTTGCACCGAGATATACGGCACGCCAGAAACCAACCTCCTGGCTGCCATCTTGGCCTCCAAATCAACATCCTGAGCACCAATATCCTCATCCAACAGCTTCTTCACAGTATCCCGATCCAATCCCGCCCCAACACCCGCCTCCACAAGAATCTTCAAATCGGTAATGTTCTTCTCATCCTCGAAATAAGCCCGAAACAGCTGCTCCGCAACCCTGGTCTGCAACCCGCCAATAACACCACCAGTACCACCATGCGCACCCTCCTTCTCAGCCCCTTCTTCAGCCTCCCGCTGGCCAGCAAACCAAAGCAAGCGATGCGAGTCTCGCGTGAGACCAGTGTTCCCGCCAAAACTAAACTGGATCCCCTCACCCTTGCCGACAGCAGATAGTCGCGCGAAGATTGCTTCCGTGCGCTCAGCCCCGAATTTCCGGGTGTACATCTCGGCTTTGTTGATGCCGGGATATTCGGCTCCTGCTGGGTTGAGGTAGAATGCTTTCCAGTGCAGGCTGAATGTGTCTGCTGGGTATGTAGCTTGGTGGGTGGTTATTGCTCGTGAGAGGCGGCGGTAACCAACGTAGCACCACTTTTTAATTTATTTGAACATGGGTTAGTATGCGAATTTCAGGTGGATTTGGATGGTTGGGGTATAGATCTGTCTTATGGTTGGAATGCTCACGGGACAGACGGTGTCTGAGATTATCTGGATTTGGAAGTTCGTCATTGTGTCAAGAAAATAGGAGGGAGGTGATGGATTGGAAGTTGGGAGATATCTTTGCTTTGTACTTTTGAGCGTTGCTTATGGGCGTCGGGGGCTGACAGTCGATTTGTAAGCGTTTCAATGACATTCCGCGGGTTTCAGGTGGTTTCGCATGTCTTGGGATTTCGCATCTTTAAAAATGGGACTACTCTGAATTTGCTGTAATTACAATATACGCATTGAATAAGAGGAACAATATCGACAACACACAACATTAATCACAAATGTCCCCGAAGGATGTTATTCTGAAGTGCATGCCATTATCCAACAACCACACCAAAGCTCCGCCGATGAAGCCACACTTTGAAGAAAAGGCTCCAGAAAAACCATCACAAAACCTGCTGGGCCTGGTTCAAGTTACCCCACGAACCTCCCGAGTTGCTGTCGAAAATAGCCGATGAGTTAGAGTAAACAGGCATAGGAAGCGGGTGGTTGCGGCCTTGACTTAGTGCCGAGGAATACTATTGACGAGTTAGCGAGAAGACCGGGTTGAAAAAAAAATGACCAAGGGTATCTAACCTTGAAAACAAAGTTCAGAACCAAGGCAACTGCCAAACCGATGCAGACTACAATAGGACCGAACATGTTGTCTAAGTCTTTTCCACTCCGCTGGCGGATGAGGCGGGCCCGTCTCTCGTACATGAACCATCCCCAGACTGCGGCGAAGATGGCAAAGAATGTATAGACGACAGCCAGTGCCTGGGCTACCTGGTTGTGCTTGCCAGCAGCATTGTAAAGACCCAATGATAAACTCGATAGGAGGATACTGATGTGAAGCCATTTGATAAAAGTTCGCTGGTTGGCAAGGTAGACCTTACTTTCCACACGAACGGGCCCGGCATCTTTGATCCAGACGCCGGGGTGTCGAACGCCAGGCGGCAGAGAGACAGATTCCCCAAGCCAGCGCTGAGGAGATAGCCCCAAGAATTGAAAGATGGACTCGACACGAGTGGGCGGCCCGGGTTCTTCCTCTGGTTCGGGAGCGGGTTCGGTATCACGGCGCTGGGGCTCTGGGATCGAGGGACGTGGGGACCGCGCAGCAGGTTCGGTGACTGCTGAGGATCTCCGCATGGCCGAGGGAGAGCCTGCACTAGAGTATTGGTGGTAAGGCGACCCGACCTGTGGGCGAACACCTGGGCTGCGCGCGTCTCCCATGAAGCTGCCCACTGCTATGTTCTCTTCCGCTCGTCGAGCCAATCGCTCTTGTTCCTCGTGGAATGCAGTTTCGGGATCACGACGAATATCATTTTCAAGTTCACCAAGCCAGAAGGGGAAGCTGTTGACATGGTCTTCAAATAGTGAGGCAACGCCGTGGACGAATTTGGAGAAGCGGGGAGCATCCTTGACCAGGTGGGAGACCATCAAATCCTTGACCCACTCGGTGTTATGAGCCTTACCTCGAAGCTGGATCTCGAGCAAAGCGTGAGGGAAGCGAGTGATCTCTCCAGTCCTGACAGCATTGAAGGGGTACGTCATGTCGGCATCATCCAAGTCGGTACGGTGCCACTCAGATGGATCGCGACATGGACGTTCACTGTCGAGGATATCTTCCCGAATGAGGGCAAGGTTGGTATCGAGTGAAATACGAATTCGATCATTGCCAGGAATTTGGAAAGCGGTGCGCGTGTAGTTGGCCCGAAGCATGGGTTGTAGGTCATTGTCCTTGATGAAGGACTGCAGCTCATCCACATCCTTCTTCAAGGCTTCGGCGGCCGCCGACTCGCCATTGTTCGAATCCTCCATGCGATGGAGCTTTTTATCGAAGCGGTACTCGCCGTCCAAAAATTCCTTAATGTGCTTGTCTTTGAGCTGTACCTTGACTTGTCGACTTTCGTCGTCGTCGGTGACAATCTTCTTTTCCAATTGGATGGTAGGTTTGTCTTTGAGTGATCCCGTCCAGCGCAGTCGCAAAGATCCGGCTTCGGGTGCTCGTGCGACCTTTTGATTGTAGAGATCAAACTGAGGGGAATCAAAATAGAGAGAAGTAATGGTGGGGTCTTCAGTGATGGTATCGAGGTCCTTGGAAGTTCCCGGCCTGTAGATAAGAACTGGCAATCGGCGAAGGATATGAGTCTTGACCTCCAAAACATTGTCTGAGTGAACCCAGAATTTGTAAGATGAATAGGTCTCACGGCCAAATCCATGCTCGGTCTCCCTTGGTTGCACGATGTCATGGCTAAGAGTCTCTCGAACAAAGGAGTACATCACCGAGAGCCGATGGACCAACGGTGAATAGTCTTCTGAGTTGAATGGCAGTTGTGACAGTCGCACTTGAAGCAGAGGTTTCACCCGATATCGGGCTCCTCGTTTGCGATCATGCTTCTTTGCAGCCTTAAGGAAGCCAGTGAAATTGATTCGGCTGTATTTTTCCAAGGCACTGACTTCCTTGGTGATGTTATCTAGTTCTTGGAGAACTTCTGAGGCAATGGCCCTTTTCTTCTGTTCATCGAGGACGGGTGTTTCTTGCTCCGGAGTAGATGCCACGGGTCGTAGTTTGACTTCGCATGCTGTTGTCCGTTCTCGGAGTTGCTGCGATGTCTCTGCTTGAAAAGAATTGACCTTGTCCAGTTCTACATTAAGCAGTTCCTGCACAAAGGCTTCCTCATCTTGCTCAGTCCACTGGTCATCATCAGAGTCACTGGCGTCTTCTCCGTCTCTTGTGACATCATTCTCTCTCAGCAAGGTCTTAAGCTTGGTGTAGTCAATGTACTTCCCTTTCCAGGGTGGGTACACCGCAGCACGGAGGGTTTTCCCAAACCGCATTTTGAGCCAGTCCGGATGTAAATGGCGTTGTGCAGTTGTTACTCAGAGACGGCCGGGTGATGTGCACCTCTGATTGGGGGGGGGGGGGGGTATTCGGAAGGGAGGAAGAGGTAAGAATGAGAGGATTGAGACAGATTGATGATAAGAAAAAATAAAGCAAGAGCTAAGATTTAATTGCAGATCGAAAAAGATGCACAGACACTCCCAAAAAAACAGCCCATTAGCTTTAAAACCACGCGATGGACAGGTCGCAGCTTCCAGACTGAAAGTGTTCGATAGCCAGCGATAGACGCACGTGCTCTTTGGATCAGTCCAATCAGAATCCAGTAATGGACGAGTGGGCGACTAGCCCGTACAAGTCTTTCGGATTATACTTGTTCCGGTGGTATTGTATGTTAATTTACAATACAACAGAACGGGATTACGGGGCTAGACCGATTTCGCCCCGTCGGGACCAGATAGAGGTACGTGCACAGGGACTGATATCGATATCCTCCACAATCCAAAGAATCCTTTTGACATCTTAAAATTAGATATACAACTTGATGGAGGCCAAGTCTGCACAAACTCCGGGCCTGTCCCATCATCTGCATGGTGTATTAGCCGAGCTACATCGTCAACCTTATCCTTACGTCCCAAACCCCCCAAACTGCAAGAAACGCGCCTCGGTTGCCTTGATTATTCGGGTTCGACCAACCTATGATTATTGGCCTAGCTCAAACCCCACAAAAGATGCCTATCAGCCAGTCCAACCACGTTTAAATGTGTTCTTTTCACAGCCATGGGTCCAGCATGGTGAACCGGAGGTTCTGTTCATCAAGCGTGCTTCGCGCGTTGGGGACCGATGGACTGGCCATGTTGCCCTACCGGGTGGAAAGCGTGACCCGGAAGATGCAGATGATAAAGCTACAGCTATTAGAGAAGCTTCAGAGGAAATTGGATTAGATTTGACAACGGATGATACCATTAGTGTGGGCAATCTCCCTGAGCGGGTGGTCACTACCAGCTGGGGGTCCGAACCGTAAGAACATCCCCTTCACTCTCTCGCCGCTGAGAACTGGATGACTGACTTGAATGGCAGGTTGATGGTTCTTTGTCCCTTCGTCTTCCTCATAACTCGCAGCGACTCCCCGACCCTTAGATTGCAGCCCACGGAAGTAGCGTCGACACATTGGATTCCCCTGCGCGCCCTCCTATCACCATTGCTGCGGACCGTGGAATATGTGGATATGTCACAGCGCTTCGCTCGACAAGGCGGAGTTCTGACCCGTCTTGTAGTTCGGTCTCTGATGGGTTGGATGCAGTTCTCGGCCGTGAGGCTCCTCCCATCGGAAACCAATCAATGCACTACAACTCCTGGATTTGTTCCTGAAGAGAACACGCCCAAACCTTCCCTGGTCCAGCGTTTCAAGAAATGGTGTCTGAGCGGGCAAGCGGATTCGAGTGATACTGCCCGTCCGCTGCTCCTCTGGGGTCTTACCCTCGGTATCTTGGCTGACTTCTTGGATATGCTCCCTCCCCACCAGGCTGTGCAGTTGTGGAAATATCCAACATTTACCGTGCCCGACCTGCGGCTGATTGTAAGCATTGTGACTTATAATTTGCGGAAGCGTAATGCACTCAATGTGAGATCGGGTGCTCGTCCTAGTAACACGGCCGCTGATAGCGAAATGGCCACCCTTCAAGTCGCACAGGGGACGAACGTTGAACATGATAACAATGAAGTAGGTATCGGTGGTCTCGGAGTGGGAAGATATTATGGTCCGGCAGACCAAGCAATAGACGGGACTTCTTATGCCGTTGGGATCATGTTGCGTGGGTATTATGACCGCATGCGCATGGCAATCTGGGTTTTCCTGGCCTGGCGTGTAGCCATTGGTTCAATTGCTGGTGTCTCAGCCTGGCGAATTCTTCGACGACTGCGTTGAGGTGTACATTAGCAATATACAGCAATAAAGATGCTGATCATGTTGAAGATTTACTTACGGAGTACATCGTATGACATTAAGTCATATGCTTCACGATGCCGAAAATACAAATACCAAATTACACAAGAAACGGATGATTACGGTATTCGGTATTCAGTCAGATCAAAGAGCTCCCCACGTCCTTTTTGGGGGTAAACATTCAACATTGCACACGGCCATCTTCCGCTTCACCATCTCCTATATTTGAATTGTCATGGCGGTAGCTCAGAAACTTTACCCGCGAGGAACAGTCAAGCGTATTGTCAAAGCCCACTCCAATCGGAGCGTGAGCAAGAATGCCGACATACTGGTACGCGGTCCCGATGTGAAACCTTTCTTTATCCAGTTGCTAATACTAGCTTTGTAGATCTTTTTAGACTACATTCTATTCATGCAAGAGTGCGTCTCCATCTATTCTTGTGGCGTTGTCCACGGATCGCAACCCTCGGATTCGCGCTCTCGCCGCCGACATGGTTGAACTGGCGATGGGCTAACCCATTGTAGATTAATGCGCGAGGCATCGATTCGGTCGCATAAGTCTGGAGAGAAAAACATCTCAGCAAATACCGTGCGCAAAGTTACTGAGGTGCGTTTGAAGTCGATCTAAGAGCTTCCCCCGAAGACTTGTGAGAACACACAGCTGACAAGTGTGGGCTCCTTTAGAAAACACTGCGCAAGTTCCAGGGCTAGAAGAGTCTAGGATATAACATCGGTCTGTAATTGAGGTGAATACCTGCCTAGCATGGATATGAAAGGCTTGGGGAACACTGTACTGGAATTGGCTTGCATTTTGAGATATTATGGCGTTGTGCGCGAGTGTGAACAAGATACCCTAGGGCAATAGAATGGAAGAAATGACCAAACAACAATTCGATTACCTGGTAAATTGCACATTTTTAGATACTTAGATATAGGCCAGTGCTGTGTTTGCTTAATTGCTCAACTCGCGTGCTAACATCGCGTAGAGAGTCTGCCCAAAGCCAGTGGGCCACACCGACCAAGAATGGGCTCCCGACCCGCGTGTTGATTCTTTCTTCACAACACCCATCTTTGCTTCAACGTTATCACGTTTAATTCTTCTTTTAAGTCTTGTACAAGCTTTTCGGAAATACTTTAATATCTGTGTTACCCACTTTCCCATCATGCCTCCCGCTTCCGCCACCCAGAAGCTCAAGGACGAGGAGAAGGGCTCCCGAGCTTCAAGCGTCTCCAAGGACCCCGAGAGTCCTAGCTCTGATGGCCAAGAGAGTAGCTACTTGAAGGAGCTGCAGAAGTATGTTCGAAATTTGATACCTGATTGCATGGCTATTGCCTACGCGCAAGTGACAGTGAGCTAATTGTATGGTCTGTCTAGGACACTTCGCAATGCCATGAAGAAATTGGTAAGTTGTTACCGAATGTTCTTTGCTTTCAATTGTTTCTTTTCAAATATCTCTAACTTTGCTGGGGTTTTTTTGACTAGAACTCCCTCGCCAAAGTCGACGCCATCATCGCTGAAAACCCCGACAAGTCGCTTGATGAACTGATTGAGGAGAAGAAAATCAACAACGACCAGAAGGCCCAGGCCCTGAAGAAACCTACCATCCAGGCCACCATTGCCCAGGCCGAGGAGCAGATTGGTCACTACAAGCAATTCGCTGCCCAACACGAGGACCGTTTGGTTGCTCAGAAGGCCGCGCTTGTCAAGGCGCACGAGGCGGAGCTCGAAGCTGTCCGTAATAATGCGATTGCCGATGCGACTGAGGCCTCCAAGAAAGCACTGCGCCAGCAGTTCTATACCGTGACTAAATTCTTGTGCGCCGCGGCCATCCTTCGACGCGACGGTGATGCCGTCACCACCGAGAGCCGTGCTTTCGAGGGTGTTCTGTTCGAGGTGTACGCTGGCAACCAGTCTGCAGTCAATTCGCTATTGAAGATTGCTGAGGGTGCCGATGAAAAAGTCAATGCCGTTGAGGGGACCACTCTTGATTTTACCTGTCAGTAATGAATCCCCCCACCCCCCACGCTTACCCCGCCAAAGATCTTTGAACGTGTTTGCTAACATTAGATCTTTTTAGATGGCGATGTGAAGCAAGCATCTGACAAGTTCGCTCCTCCTGAGGAGACTACTGAGGCTGCCTCAGAGGCAACCCCCACCACCGACCCTACGACCGACCCTACCGTAGCCAACGCTGGACTGACCGAGCTCCAAGATACCTCTTTCAGCGCCCAGGCCGAGCCCGTGGCTGCCCAAGCTGATCAGCTGGCCCCTCCTGCGCAGACTTTGGTTTCTGATGCTGGAAACCCTAGTGCGGAGCAAACTTGGGCTCCTACTTCCGATGATAGCAGCGAATGGGTCAAGCTTCCTCGCAACCCTGATGAGACTGACACTGGCCTACAGGCTACTCCGGCTAGCGCTGATATTGTGACTCAGGATGAGAATGGTGCCAAGGCCGGTGGACGCCGCCGTCACGGACAGCGTGGTGGCCGAGGCCGGAATGGCGCTAAGCGTGCTGGTGAAGGTCGTACTGATGAAGGTCGTACTGGTGAGAGCCGTACTGGTGAGAGCCGCGGCCGGGGTGGACGACGAGGCGGTCGAGGTGGACGTGGTCGAGGTGGTGCAAGCGGCTTTGCCTCTGGCTCGGCAGAAGTTCCTGCTTCCAGCGAGTAGGAGTGGCAATCCTAGGATGTCAGTTGGAACCCGCTGATTTTGAGATTTTGTTTCGAAATTGTTGTTCCAAAGAGGGATTTCTGGGTCTTTTTTTCTCGGGACTGGCCTCAGCAGTTTCTGGTCCGATGTGATGGCTCACGAACGCAACGAATTTCCTTCACGGAGAGTCACTTTGATCTCTTCGTCTGGTTTTGCCAAAGTCTGCTTGGCCATGTACTGCAATTTTTTTTTCCAGCGCGCATATCCCCGACCCTCAGGGAGCTTCTCCCACAACATGCATATGTATTCTATGGCTATGTTTTATCGGCGCTTATGAACGGACCAGTGGATAGGCTTCAGGTCGGGCATAGATCGAAATTGATCATAATGAGTGCACCATTACTTTACAGGATTTCCCGTAGATAAAAATCGTCTTTCAGTGTAGACCGCTTTGATTTGACCGAAAAGGCCTGCTACTTAAATTGGTGGCATTAATGAAGGGCAGATGATACTAGGTAGCATAGAGGTAGCGTATTAACTAGTTGTGTAAGCTAGTTGTGTAAGAGACCACGAGGTGAATGTGGCACGTGATGGGCTCTCCGGGGGTTCTCGGAGTTACCTCTCCTAGCCTAGCTTGTATTAGAGTAATGTAATTCTATTACAAGAGAATCCAGAGCGGATCAATTTTTGCAAGACCTGACGGAAGACGCTTGAAATACGCGTACTCCTTTTTTATTACTAGCGTATTTTGGATGAAACTCGGTTTCAGGGCACGGCGCTAACCACGATAGGCAAGGGAATACCGACGCCCAGTGGAGATCCCGGTTCAATCTGATTAAAACGTTGTACTCTTGTACAAGTGTCAACTTCTCGATTTTCTTGTCATTTCTGCTCATTTTCGCTTCTATCCAACCTTGTCCTTACATCTTCGATTCTATATACGGCGCCAGCAATAATGGCTATCGCTGGCACCCAGCGTAAGGAGGTGCTGAAGGTCTTGATACTCTCGCTGTTGTTAGATTTGGTAAGATCAACCTTGGAAGCCAACCCCTCCAAGCCAACAATTACATTTACTCAAACGATAAATCCATCCAGATCTCCTTTACATTCATTCTGCCACTCTTCCCTTCGCTGCTATCGTTTTATCGCGCACAAGATCCGTCTCCGGATTCCCTCCTTAACCGCATCTTCCACTACCTAAACGCCTACAAAAACTCATTCGCGCGCCCCATTGACTCACACTATGACATCGTACTCCTCGGAGGAGCCCTTGGCTCTTTGTTCTCCCTTCTCCAAGCCTTTGCCGCACCTATCATAGGCCGCCTATCTGACCGTCATGGCCGCCGTCGTGCCCTGCTCACCTCCATGCTAGGGAACCTCTTGAGCGTCGCGCTGTGGGTGTCAGCCACGGACTTCCGCATGTTCCTCGCCAGTCGTATTATCGGTGGCCTGAGCGAAGCAAATGTGCAAATGGCCAATGCCATAGTGGTGGATATCACAGACGAGGAGCGCCGCGGCTCCTCCATGGCACTAATCGGGGCCTGTTTCAGCGTCGCATTCACTTTTGGGCCGGTACTAGGTGCGGCGCTCAGCAGTATCAATATGGTCACCGAGAACCCGTTCATTATCGCTGCAATTGTGTCTTTTGCCCTGATCTTTATTGAGACTGTGTATCTTTGGATCTGTTTGCCCGAGACGCATCCCCGCCTGACGACGCTTCAGATGGAGGGCGAGAATTCCTCCGCTGAGAAGAACGATGCGTCGAATAAGAAGACAAAAGAGAAGAGCAGTTCTCTCGCTAAGCGCACCCATACAAACAACCCGGCCCTTCTTAATGTCCTCCACTTCCTCTTCCTACTCCCCTTCTCCGGTCTGGAGTTCTCCCTCCCCTTCTTGACTACAACGCTCTACGCGGGATCTGCCACGACAGCCAGCCCTGCCGCATTGAACGGACGTCTCTTGTCCCTAATGGGATTGATTGCCTCACTCCTTCAGGGTACGCTGGTGCGCCGTCTCCCGCCGCTGATCACCCTCCGTGCGGGTGTCGTGGCCTGCACCATCTCGTTCTTCTGTCTAGCTCGCGTTTCTTCGCCCTCAGGTCTCTATGCTGCCGGCGCTTTGCTTGCGGTAACGACCGCTACGGTTGTCACGTCACTCAACAGCCTGGGCAGCTTCGAGGCGCAGGACGCGGACCGTGGTGCGGTTATGGGCCGTTTGCGAGGGTGGGGACAGGCTGGTAGGGCGACTGGCCCTGTTGTATTCTGCTCTCTGTTTTGGTGGGCTGGCCGTCAGGCTGCTTATTCCGCTGGCGGATTCGCTATGGGTCTTGTTACAGTTGCGGCTTTCGGCTTATTGAAGTCGCCTGCTGTTCACAAAAAGATAAAGTAATTTCCATAACTGGGTACATGTAGGAACATGGTGGGAAGCATGCTTCATGTGAAGATGGTCTCCAATGTCCTACTATTCCAATTTTTTTCATCAAAGAACAATATCAGAGTCAAAAGTTCTCTCCATCTCCGTCATTTCCGATTGAGCTTTCCATTTATGTGGTTTGATTAGCTTGCTGCTTTTGTTTAATTCAGGGTATAAAATACAGAAGAGTGGCGAAAGTATGTCTTAAGGGTGCCAGCAGGCAAGGCCAAGGGGAAAAAAGGAGTTCAATATCAAAACAGCCAATCCCCCGACACTGATAACCAGATGCCATTGCGCCTTGAATCAAAAACAAAAAGATGGTAAACGGGGAAAAAAAAAACGTGATACACCTAGGCAAGAATACATGAACACAGCGGTCGTTGTACGTTCTTTCAATTGCCTTGGAAATTGTTCATCCGATGAAAGATTCACTCGAGGTATAATCGAGTTTGAGGGTGCAGTCACGATCTCTGGCCATTGCCAGAAAGAAATCCATGATTTTGACCAGTTGCCATGGCAAGTCCAGCATTGGCAGCAGGGTCTAACGAGCCACGGGCTTTGCCAATAAGCCAATCAGTGAGAGTCACGAATTTAGCAGTCCGGTCCCAGCCGTCCGCTTCATTGGCATGCTCGATAGTATGAGTCAGGATGCGACCCTCCTCATCGAAAGAGAAGATAAAGATACCGGTGAATTGCTCTTCCTTTGATAGCTTGAAGATAGGCTCTTCACCACCGAGAAGGACACTCAAGCCTTTGTTGGTGCTATTTGTGGAAGCCGAGAGGTGGCTATTTTGTGAGGATGGGGCAGTTTTCGAGGTTGTGGAGTTAGTATTCGAAGAGTCTGGGCCATGAAAAGGGCGACTGTCTGTTCGTGGCTCGGTTTTCCATCGTACTAGTAGGCGCTCATCGCCGCAGTCGTGATGGGAGCCATGATGCGTAGGGTCAAGCAGCGTCCCAGCGCGTACAATCCTTTCGCTGAGAATTTGCAATTTCACGTTGCCGACTAGGGGTACACTACTCCATGCTACCGGGACAGTCCATATGGCTGCACGATAGAGTGTACGTCCTTTGACATTGGGGAGGTGTGGATGTGTGGATGGGAACAGGTGAAGGTTGACACTCGGGGCCAGGATTTCAGTGGGTAAGGTATTGTACAAGATAGTCGGTAAGAGTGGTGAGAGAGTTCGTAAAGCTTTGATAGTTAGTTTGAAAGATTTTTCTTAAAAAAAAAAATTTGAGCGAGGAGATGGTGAGTACACACTTTTTCCAAGTTTCAAGGTTCTTTCATCTGGTGCTTTGTGATCGGTTTTCTGAGGGCCTTCCCATTGCTCTTTCCGCACCCAAGCCGGGGAGAAGTATGTAGTTGATAGAGGTCCAGCTGGAGTTGGAGGTAGCCAGGGCTCATTGAGAAGGCCATGACGAAGTTGCGCAAGTCGCTGTCGCGAAACCGAAGCAAACAGCCTGCCAGAGACAGGGCTCTTCGGCTGATTGGGAAGAGACGTGCGCAGAGAGAGCAGCTTCGGCATTCTGCATTTCAGAAGCAGCCTGCTTTTGGTATGTTATCCAGCCATGTAGACAGGTTGAAGTTGCTCGGAGTCGCGGAGTCGGGGAAAATGACGTTGCGGTAACCAATCACGATGCTCTAAAATACATTTTTATACAACTTACATCTTCACTGAATAGTACAATCTATGCTAGTTTGATAGGTCTAAGGGTCTACGGGTCTGATTTGGGAAGTCATTCAAGATGCTAGTAAGAATTCCATCCTCAAGCCAGTTCATCATCGTCTCCCATTCCCATAACCCGCCGTTCAGCCAGATCACGGATCTTGTCCTCTAGAACACCACGTCCATAACGCTGTGCAACCTTAGCGGCTGCCTCAAGCATCTTACCAGAGCGGTCCGTCATCAAGGCTACCAGTTCTAGCGCCTTCATACCACGCTCCTCGCCCTCTCTGCATTCAATGGCCAGCATCTGCAGTAAGTTCTTGTCCAAGTCGAGCTCCCTTCGCGCCAAGTCAGAACGCTGGCGTGCCGTCGCATTGGTCGATGAGAGAAGGTCGCGGAAGAGCGACAGAAGTACGTTTCCACGTACGAATGATTCCTCAAAGCGGGCGCCCTCGGTTGTCGTATCTTCAGACTCGCTAGAATCCTTTGGAGAAGCACTGGCAACTGGGATCTGGAAATCGAATTCACTGAGCAACGGCCGTGGGAAGTAAGGGTTCTTGTCGCCACCCTTGAGAATGATGCAGTGGAATTTGTCTTGTGCGACAGCCACTGGCCAGTATGTCTCTTCTTTCCGCCCTCCCGCGAGACGTGCCATTTGCTTCGTGTCTAAGAGTGGTACCCATCGGGCTTGGCCGGATGTGCGCCAGTGTTGCAGAACTAGTAGGACGCCAGTCGAGTCATAGATACAAGGATCCTAAGAAGATGGTTAATTTCATTTTCAACTCTTCTATTTGGAAGGCGCTCACCCCATTATCGGAGAAGAAAACACTCTGTAGCGAGGCCCCTTCCGGAAGGGCGACAGTGTCTTCGTTTTGGCAAATCTCGTCGCGCTTGACATTCTCCACCGTATATCGTAAGGTTGCATGGCCATCAATCCCTACAGGACCGTTTCCGATGCTCAAAATGTAATCACGCCATGCCGCGCAAGTCACAGCTTGGCTCTTCTGTCGATACACCTTGAAAGGAGTCCCAAAGAGAGTGTACACTCGAACATAGCCCTTTGATGTCACAGCGACAACGTATGAATCGCTGAGTGCCAGAGCTTTTAACGGGCATTAGTAGGACGGTTAGATAAGGCATAGTCATTTCAAGTCTTACCTTGAATTTGTTCCCCTTCGGGCAATTCAGTTCGCCAGTCCGCTCGTGCAGTCCACGTCTCGTGTGGACGGTAAAAGATGGTGGCTGGACTACCATCAGAAGGGCTGTTGGCAAACAGTGTTCCGTTGTCATCTATACTTGATCAGCCAAGTTTCCAACACATAAAGACAAGATAAGCGACTCACTCAGGCAAGCCTTGTCGTACATATATGGATCAGTGAAGTGGAAGTCTCGGTGAGCTTCTCGGTCATAGAATTCCACAGTGACAGTGTGATGTGTCTCCTGGTCCACCGTCCAGACAGATCCCGTCAAGTTCAGACCTAGTCAACTTAGCAAATTCGACTTTAACGAAGGTGGAACCAGAACATACAGAGATACCTTCTACTCCCGGCCCAAGGTGTGCTACCAGGTTGAAGAGGCGGATGGGCTTTGGGCTTCTCAAAGCCAGAGTAAAGGCGCTTGTTGCTAGTGCCACTGAGTTCGTCAAGATGATCGTTTGGCCGCTTACCATACAGATTTAGTCCCTCATCGGCGTACCCAGCCCCATCATCATCCTCGACAAAATCCATCAGATGGTCATCTCCATCAAGGATATCATCCAGCGAGTCGGGAGTTCCTCTTCTCGCCGCTCGCTGGATGGCCTCCTTGGACCGCTCTGCCAGTGTGGTTCGCCCGAGATTGTTGGAGATCTCGCCCAGAGGCCCGGGCAGGATAGGAGCAGCTTGTAGCGGTTTCTGCAGCAGCGATTCGTGTTCTTTCGGCACAAAGTTATCATAGATAAAAAGTTCTCCGTCCGAAGTTGTGAATGAAAGTGAGTTCTTGGTCGGATGCCAGGATAAATTCATGACATTTCCAAAGTCGTATCGCTGCAGGATTTTTTGCGTCTTTGTTTCCCATAGCACGATATATCCATCTGCTGCAGCAGATACCAGAAGAGATCCGTTCGGGGCCCAGCTCAAGGACGTGATGTCCCCGGTATGACCGCCAGCGAACGTTTTCTCTTTCTTCCACTCCGAGGTCGAGTAAATAGAGATGTCTCTGGTCGCTTCCGCAGAAGCAAATGCAGTACCATCGGGATGCCACACTGCTCTCGATGTCGCCTCGGCATCTGGCTCTAATCGTCGAATCACTCCGTCGAGTTTGCGGACAAGCCCTGGCTCCTCTTCATGCATAGAGTATACATAGAGGATTCCATCTGTTCCGGATACTGTCGCATATCGGCCACTTGGATCAAACGTGACATGCTTCGTTCCCTTGGACTGTTCCCGAAGATACTTGACTTGCGTCATGTCGTCGACTTTCACGATCTTGACAGTGAGCTCACTAGTCCATCATTGTAAGCATCCATTCATGTATCTGACAAAATCCCTTCAAGACTTACTCGCTTGCTACCGCGACCCATTCTCCATCTCTCGTCACTGCAATGTCCCGGACTGGCAAAGCGCATCGTACGAGCAAGGTTTGCATCTTGCCTGACATAATGTCGTACTTCCAGACTGTTCCATCCTCGGCACCCATGATGAAAGACCGATTCTAGCAATCCTATCAGTTCCTCCGGCAGATCCTGATTCTTCAATTCCAACATACCGTAGCACCAATGCCGAAATGCGCGTCAACACCTTCGTCAATTGTCTTGGGCTCTCCATCTTCACCGACCGTGTAGATACGAATTGCTGAATTGGACCCACCAGTAACAATCCGTCGTCCATCAGGTGTGTAGGCCAGTATCGTTGTGCCAGGCGTATCTATGAGAAAGCCGCATTGTCAGTAAATGTTAGAGTCTCCCCAGGTCATCGGCATGACTTACGGGCTGGGCGCCCCCGGGGGCGAAGAGGGTCGGAACTCATTGTAAATGAGACCTGACGTAGATGATCAAATCAAGTTGCAACTAGAAACTCTAGAGCATCGTTCGATCTTAATCTGCTGGATCGCAAATGGCCAGGGATCTACAAGGTCAGACGCGTCCGCGTTACGCGCCTGGATTGATTTAACCTGATTGGGCAACAAGATAGGGCTCAGGGCTCAGGGTAAGGGCCCCTTTTGTCCAGACATTCCAGGGTTCAACTGATCAAAGGTCACATTGAATATTGAATTTGTATCCGAAGTAAATTCTACTCTACATGCTGGCACCTCGTGCTGTTAGAAAATCAAAGTCTGCTCCCTCTTGTGCCTGATTCACCGATCGCTCATACAACCCGCGGTAGCCTCTGCTCTGCTTTCTTGCCCGTGACTCTCCTATAAGACTCTGTCTACGTTTGATTCGAGTCTGCAATACTGCTTCGGAAACTTCTAAATGCAATCTCCTAGTCTCGATATCGCAGATAATCAAGTCACCGGTCTCCACCACGCCAAATGGCGACTCTGGCAGCGCAGCTTCAGGCGAGATATGCAGGATAATGGTTCCGCCTGCGGTCCCTGACATTCGACCATCGGAAAGCCGTAGCATATCCTTAACTCCTGCCTCTGCTAACTTCTTTGGAATCGGTATGAGACCAGCCTCTGGCATACCAGGATTGCCAACCGGACCAATGTTTTTCAAGACCAGCACACTATCCTTCGTCACACCAAGGATTGGATCATCGATTCGCTGAGCAAGGTCGGCCGAATTCTCAAATACTACAGCCGGTCCGGTGTGTGAGAGTAAGTGCCGATATTTTGACGCTGAGGCTTTGAGAACCGCTCCGTCTGGGGCAAGATTGCCACGCAGAACAGCCAAGGATGACGCGGGAAACAAAGGATCCGACATTGGCCGAATAATCTGTTGCGCAAAGGAAAGTTGCTTAGACTGGGACGCATCGAGGACTTGGCCAAGAGTTTGCCCAGTAATTGTCACAGCAGATAGATGGAGCAAGGGGCGAAGCACCTGCAACAGCGCCACCATGCCTCCTGCATTGTGAAAATCATTCATATAGTTATCTCCACTCGGCTTGAGATCAATCAACAGTGGGGTATTGCGGCCAATCTCCTCAATAGTATCTAAAGTGATGACTCCCTGCAGTTCTGGATGCCTGTTTGCAATAGCGAGCAGGTGAACAACGGCGTTTGTCGAACCCCCGATAGCCTGAAGCACTGTGATGGCATTCCAGAACGATTCCTTGGTCAACACTTCTTGTGGCTTTCTCTTAGACTTTGCAATTGCAACTGAATTTGCGCCAGTCTCCTCAGCAATTCGTAGTCTTGCGGATGATACCGCCGGTGCAGTTGCGCCCCGAAGCGGCATCATTCCTAACGCAGCAGTCACACAAGCCATTGTACTAGCGGTGCCCATGACACCGCATGTCCCTATCTGAACGAGTAGTCATTGTGGTTAGCGAGCTACATGGCCCCTTATCCGATGAGAGCGCATCTGCACGTACCGTTGGAGCAAGCTCTTCGTTGATGGCCGAGATTTCCTCGATGTCAATTTCGCCCGCTCGAAAAGCCGCCCAGTTGTTTCGGCAATCAGTGCAGGCTCCAATGCGCTGACCGCGGTGGCTTCCTGGCATCATTGGACCGGTGATCAGTGGGAGGATTGGCTTGTTAGCAGAGATGCCACCCATCAACTGAGCAGGAACGGTTTTATCACAACCTTAGGTCCTGTCAGTGGCTCTTCTCACATCACAGAAATTCAACGTTAGATAGATGGAGTGGGACTCACCCCCGATCATTATACAAGCATCCAACGGCTGAGCCCGGATCATCTCCTCCGTGTCCATGCTCATCAGATTCCGCAGGAACATGCTGGTTGGATGCGAGAATGACTCGGCAACACTGATGGTCGGAAATTCTATCGCTAGTCCTCCATTAAGTTGCACGCCGCGCTTGGCCGCCTCAACAAGCTGGGGCACATTGGCATGGCAGGGATTGAACCCCGAGAAAGTGTTGATGATACCTACGATTGGACGTGAAAGCGCGTCTTCTGAATATCCAAGTGCCTTGATAAACACCTTGCGAAGAAAGAGGGAGAAATGGGCATCTCCGTATGATGTTAGGCCCTGACGAAGTCCACATGTGGAGGTGATTGGGGTTGTGAGGTCGTAGTCCTTGTGGGGATTCTGTTCGACCATGTTGGATTGTGTTTCCCTTGTTGAATCACGCAATTCCCCCCAAACCACGGAGGAACTAGGCGCACATTAATCAGGCGACTTATATATTCTCCTTCTCTTAGTGGATGGTGTCATCGGTGCAAGGCCGATCCGGACATTAATCCGAGCCGAGGGAGTGTGTGGAGTAAGTACATGGAGGACATGGTCTATACGGTCCATACGGTCTATGGTCATAAATTGAAATGTATTAAGCTCTCTCTATAATAAAACGCTGTGCGTTGCTTCAAGGCTATACCCTCAACTTCATCTTTACCCGCAGCTCCTTGGTCGGTCGGAAAGCCCCCCAGCTAGTCTTGTGCCCTGGAACTGAGAGAAATTTACCAATTGTGGGCTCAATGTCCCACAAGACCACAATGCCAGCCGTGAAAGTCAAGATAGCCCGCTCGGTGAAGCCATTGTCCGTAGATCCATACAATCCATCCGCGAAGGGGGCAAGGATGCTTAGATCAGCCCGTTGTTTTCCCGTTGCGGGATCAGTCACGAGAAATCGAAGGGGATCATACTGTTCCGGATTTGAGAAGTATCGAGCATCATGGTAGTAGGCGCCGTGGGGTACAAGGATATACTCGCCCTTTGCAATCTTGTATGTACGGGGCTCCGTCAGACCATGGGCGGCTTCTTCTGCCGACTCGGAAAGTATCACGTCGGACCCTAACTTCTTGAAAGAGATTCCCGCTGAATGAAGGCGCACAGTCTCACAGTAACACGCTTTAAACAGTGGGCAAGATGTGAGTGCTTTTTCAATGTTTAGAGAGAGACGAGGAGGTTCATCGAAGGGGAACCCCGTTTCCTCGCGAGTTGGTCTGGAAGCCACCATGTAAGGAGCAATCTCTTTACGGACTTGATCGAGAAGTGAAGGTTCGGCAAACAGATGAGTAATTGTCCAAAAGGTGATCTTGGTTGTGTGTTCAATCAGATCATAATACAGAGACAAGTGCCCTGCAGCACTGGCACCTGGAGATAGTTCCAATTTGCGAAAAGTCCGCATCCGATCTTTGAATAGCTCAGAAACATCTTCAAGATCACGCAATTCAATGCCGGGGTCAATCCCATCGTCCCAGGCAGTAAAAGCTCGATGAAAGATTGAAAAGATATGGCGAAGCCGATCACTAGCCGCATGCCCTGCTGAAGCCGCTGGATGCGGGGCCCAACGGGGAGTGCCCACGAAAAGTGTCGCAAAGCAATCGTCGAGTCTTCCAAGGTCTTCTGAGAGATTAGGGAAATTCTCCACGAACGCCTCGCCCATCAGGAAAGCAGAACTCACGTGACCAATGAAATTGCTTACAAGTGCAAACAGATTGGCCTCGCATACTTTCTGGTCCCCTTCATCGGGAACTTCGACTCCACTGATGCCACGCTCCCAGGGGTATTGGTCAACAATGCTCCGGCAAAAGCTCACCAGGTTCGGCATATCGCGCTGAACCAAACGGGTAATAGCAGAAGAAGCCTCAGTGACAAAAGCCTCTTCGTTGAGAATGGTAGAAGCCTTGTCGCTAACTCCTTGGTAACGATCCAAATCCAGATTGCGGATGAGGCCGCGGTCGCCAAAGACGTTTTGCAGAGCCTGATCGAGAACCTGATTGTGTGGTGCGGCAGATTTGACAGATAAAATAGTCTTCATCATAGATGGAGAAACCACAGCATTGTACTTCACACCGCGAATGTAAATGCCAAAGACAGGCTCCTTCATAGATTTTCTATACTCTTATCAGCAGGTGCGTAGAATGGCAGTATAGTACAAGACCAACCGAATTCTCGTAAAGAAGGCGACGTGATCCCATAAAAAGGCAGGGCCATGACCAATCCAGGGAAACCAATAAGGTGCTTGTCGCACCGTCTGTGATTGTGAAACGTCTCGCTCACAACTTTGAAGTCCCGAAATAATCCGGGTGGTGATGCATACGAACACCACGACAGCAAAAACTGTTGACCAGTTTAATCCGATATATTTCTCACGGATGGCCTGTACAAGACTCAAGGCATCGTATCTCTCCATTGTAATTGAATCCGTGCCCAAAATAAACCCTGTCATGCAAGACAACACGGTTGAACAGCGCCGGAACCCACTCAAGGGCTCGGGATAGATAATATGATATGACAGACAATTCAAATTGATTCACTCCAGAGAATTTCAAAATTCTAATATCCACAGATGAAGATGAAGGGACACGATGGCAAACGGAGGGTGTCTTTTTCTGGCTGACTAAGCTCGAGGGTCTGCCCAGGGGGCTTCCTTCTTGATCGGTGATTTTCAATGGTTTGAAAATCGATTCTGACTACCTTTAATATAATCAAGTGAGGGTCTTTAGACCATACTGTGAATCATCGAATCAAAGTAGAGATTGATGGATCATTTGATTTGCGGTTATATTTCCCCTGAGGTCGACAACAGATCTATGCCCATGATTAAAATTGGATAAATCGGAAGTCATAAAGCACAAATCAATTTAAAAAAGTACCGGATTAAGTATGCTAGGGCTATCAGTAATGTAACAGTATTCAGATGAGATTGATACAGTAGCTAAAAGCTCAATTCTCCTTCTGTAAACCCTTGGACAAGGCCGCACTTTCACCCTCATACTTGAGAATCTTCGACTGCGATCCGTGAACTTTGCGCAGAAGCCACTCAATTCGTGAAGTTAGCTCCCAGGGATGTTTTGGAAGCGAGCCAATGACCTGCAGCTCCTCCTCATACTTCATGATACTTGAATTCTCATTGCCGATAAGCTGGGAGAGAATTAACAAATCAAGACGGCCCTGCAGGGTCTTGTTCGCAACCAGACGTTGGAAAGCAGCACGATACACGGGTTTTCCCGCCTTGATATATCGCGGGAATCCTTTGTCGGTTCCGATGGATACGAGCTCTGCTTGCTCGAGTGCCCGGAGAGTGGCCTCGCCGTTGTCCTTGAAGATATCGTCGAGGAGGACTTTGTTGTACAATAAGCTTCCATCCCTAGAGTGGGCAATAGACTTGATCAGATGCCACGCCTGTTCACGGGTCCATTGAGGTGTAATCGACTCTGTTCCGAGGATGAAGATTTTTAGAATTTCAGACGCTGACTGCTCAATGATACGGTCCACGGCAGCTAGACAATAATTAGTGGAATTCACAAGGCAAAAAAAAAAAACATATACAACTATGGTAAAAATACCTTCAGGGGTCTCCCCGGCCTCAATGCGATGGGCCATGAACTCCAGGTCAGTAACTCGACCACCCAGCATCTTGATACAATAATCTAAGCCACGAAGCGTCTCTTTGCGCCTTGCATTCTGTTCATCGTCGCTATCGCCTGCTTCTGTATCTAAATGGCTCAATACGAAACGACGACCAACTTCGAGCGAGCAGTCACCCAAGGCAATTGTGCGGAAAACCTGATTAGGCAGGGCTTTACTCAGTGGCTTTGCAAAAGAAGGATCAGTCGTCAAAAAGATGACATGGGCAATGTTTGCAGATGTCAGACCAGCCGCCCATTCAGTAAGTTTGTCGAGAACGACACGGTCATCCGCGTCATAGAGGAAATTGTCAATTACAACGACAGGTCTCACCTCGGGATGAGCCTCCAAGTATTCATCTTCGGACATGTTGAAATCCTTGTCCTCCTTTCGTCTACCTTCCAAGGCGACTCGTTTCATAGCAACACCAGTATTCTGCCAGATTTTGCTCAACTGCGCATCTAGCGTCTCGGAGAAGCCAGCCTTGGTGCCAATCATCCCCTGTGCAGCAAGATCAATGAAGCTGCTGATGCTGTTCATCCAAGAGAAGATCGGTCGATAGCCGACCTGAGCCGCGGCTCGTGAAATCTTGGATGTATCACCCCGAGCATCTTGAATTTGCTTGCAGTCAATGATGACCTTATACTTGTGCTCTTTCAGAGCTTGTTCCAAAACCAGCTCGCGCTTGCCTGAGCCCCGAGGACCATGGATAACAATGAATGTCTCTGCGGTCTCGGTTAGCCAGGCCCGCAGTTGTCCAATCTCTGCTTGTCGGTCTTCCCAGATAGCCGCTAGACCTCGCGGGTCCGACTTTCGTTTTCCAAACGAGAACATACTCGCTTTGCTGGCTTGTTTGCGAACCCACTGGAGAACTGGATTCTCTTCACTCTGGAATGACGACTTGATTTTGAGCGTGATGAAGAATGTACGAATTGGATCGAAGACGATGACGGTGATTGTGGCTATCAGGGCAGCTATAGCGGGGATCACCAGTCTCGGGTGGTTCAAAATCCAATCCTTGATCATAAACAGCTTGATCTTGCGCTCGTAATTGATCTTGAACCTTGTACCGGACTTGCCACCCCCTGATTCATCAGAAACAACAAATCCATGCATGCAGTTTCTTGCCATCACGGCGAACCGAGGACGCTCGAATCGCAAAATCGCATATCGTGGTTCGACCTTCGAATCTGATGACTGTGTCTGAATGTCCAGAAGTTTGCCGTAAGGTCGAAACATTGAGTATAGGGACTCTTGAGTTAATTCGACCGCTGAGCTATCAGGGGATGTTGGCAAAAATTCCACCTTTAGGGTCTGGCTTGGGATTCGATAGAGGTCTTCGATCCACGGCGTTCCGCGAACAAGGTCCGCATCAACTTTCAAGACCGGATTAAACCAGGGCTTAATAGGATTAGTTTTAAGATGCTCCTTGATTGCATATCGGATAGTATCGTTGCTAATGTCCGACTTGAGCGCATACTTCACGAATGCGCCTCCCTCTTTGTACCTTGTCACGACCTCTTTGATCTCCAGATCTAGTTCTTTGGGAAAAGCGCGTCGAACTATACGAGTCGGGTCAGCCGCCGCTAGTTCTGGATTGTTGGCTCGTGCCAAAAATCCCTCGAGAGGCTGAATATGGCTGAGGGGTCCTCGCAGCAGCCATTGTAGTCGGTGCGGAAATATGTCTAGACCTAATTAGTGGGTAGACATGATAGCTTCTTATAACTGCGCGCTCACTATTCACATAGATAATCCCTTGGTTTTCTCCTACCGAGATATGTCCCGACTGGATAGAAGATGTGCATCGTATCATCGAGCGTCCCCAAAGCGGAGCTCTCCACCCCCGGGACGCATGGGCGCTGATATGAGAGCTTATCGAGAACCGAACGGCCAACGGACCTTTTAATAAGGGTGTCAATCTCATTCTGGTCATAGACACATACTTAATAGAGAGGGGGGGAAAAAACTAATTGTTGGAAAATCGATCAAGTGATGTAAATCAACTTGCCAAATTGATGACGTCGGTTCATGACTGGTTATCGGAGTCACATGATATCCTGATTACCGTCAAAAAGATAACCTCGAGAGTTCAAGGTGTCGCAGGTGATCCACCAATTCTTTCCTCTCGCAAAACAGAATGGGCTGGCTGTGGGGATCAAGCACCAAGGATGCTTCCAAGGATACTCCTTCTACAATTCCTACGGTACCAGCAAAACAGAATGCACCACCGAAGACCTTGACCCCCGACGAACAAGCCGACTTGGAATTCAACCAAATCCTGGCAGATCTTAGAGCTGAGGATGCCTCGCTCTCAAAACGACCAGGGCTGACTGCTGATGGAAATCCTTCGTCAGAACCCCAAACACCTTCATCCCCTATCTCTCCTGAGTCCCTCTACCAAGATACCATGTCCTGCCGCAATGCCTTCGATTATGCCTTCTTCTGTCAGTCTTTCGGAGGTCAATTTGTGAACGTTTATCGATATGGAGAACTACGGTCATGCAGCGATCACTGGGATAATTTATGGCTGTGCATGAAGACACGAACTTGGCCGGAAGATTTGCGCAGGAGAGAGATCCGAGACCACAACCGGAAGAAAGCGATTAAGTACAAGACAGGCCCCAGCAGTGAGGATGTCTGGGACGTGCGGTTAGACCCGGCAAAAGACTCTTTCAAGGGCGATTTTGCCACAATGTGGCAGGAGATGAAGGCTGAAGCTGAAGCGGCGAAACACCAGGCGGAACAGGCAGCTTCATGATGATCCCTCTTCTCTTCTTGTTACAATAAGTAGATATACACCCTTCTTGTTTCATTTGCTCATGTATAATATCAAGCTCTCGATTTCCTCTGTGCATCGGCGTTTGTTCGATGGTCATGGAGGACCCCGCGGATCCGCATCCAACAATAGCGCTTTAGAGGCTGTCTTTTGCTACACCATATAGTTTTGTATGGTCGGAATTCCTCAGATCTATATTTATTTGGGTTCTATACCTATGCCCCACAATCTATGGAAGTTTATTGAAGGGAGAGAATGATGCCGAAGTAAATTGATTGAGTGAAAATTTTCAAGAGACGCTTGAAGAACGCCACACAAATGAACAACATAAAATGCAGAAAACTTGGCAACAAACCCTTAAAGCCCGTCGATACAGGAGACATGTCTCGGGCTATTAAAGAGGAAACCTAAAACATACTTGCCATTGAGCATAGACTGGGAAACTGGGAGTAACCGTGCATACAAAAGCACAACTGCGGAGCCAGCTTGTAAGACCTATGGTAGAATTCGACAAGTTAGCATTTAGCAATTCAATAGAAGACAGGCAACGAAGGTGATGTTCTTCAATTCTCTAGTTGTCCAATCCAAACTTCGCTCATTTACTACTCTCCATCTTCCTCCTTTACAAACTGAAGCCGTGTCTTGACATGCTTTCTTACTCGATCTTCTATTTCCGCTATCCTAGCATTGACAGAGCTATTGCTACCGAAGCTGCAAGTAGAGGAGGCCATACTAGCCGTAGACGAGGGAGTGACTTTTCGCAGAGTCACAGTCTCGGTCCCCGGATCGGCATCGAGGTTCAACTTCTTGCTGAGTCCTTCTATCTTAGGGCTAGTGGGATGGTCAACGGTAAGCTTGGCCATCTCAGCAGTGATATTAGCGTTATCAGATGGACCGGATGCAACAGCTGGAGTAGACCGGCCGCTTAGGCATCTGAAGTGGAAGGTGGGAGGCCTGGCGCGACCTCCGGTCACTTTGGAGTGCCCGTGCATCTTTATTCGGATGCTACCTTCAACACTACTACCGCGCCTTGATATTCGTCCATTGTTATAGTGGCGGATGGAACGTCGCTGGCCGCCGACCTCGCGGTCAGTGACGAAGCCGTTTGGGTTGAAATTGCTAGCGGCCTCGGATGTCTTGTGGGCTTCGTTGCTCATGATTGCAATGGATAGGACCTGTGAATCTGTAAATAGGTAAGCCGGATTAGTTGAAACAAAAGAATGAAATGGAGTGGTCCGGAAAAGCAAGGATATAAGGATGAATATATAGTTTAACCATACGCCGGCCACGCAAGTCCATCAAGGGGGAAGTTGCTAAAGAAAGAACAACGAAGTTATGGTTGACTCTCCAGCTCTTTGTTCTTTCAAACAATGGCGTAGAGGGCCTTGAAGAAAACAAGAACTTCGGCCTCATAGACGACATTGGAACAATGATGAGACATAGTCAGATTTGCAGAAAAGCTATGTACAGCAAAAATAGAGAGATCACCAAATGGCAGACGCTCTAAACACCTTGCAGACCTGGAAAAAAAAGGAAGAAAAAAAAAACCCCCGCTGAGGCAAAAAAACAGAAAGATAAACTTGAGAAAGCATAGTACTGGAGGATGTTTCATTCGCTCATTAAACCAACCCCCATGGAATCCCGTCTATGTCACAAAATCGTGAAAATTGCCGTCAAAGTCATAAAAATGTCCCACATCGCTGCTAGACTAAGCAGCAACCTTAGAGGGCTGGGGGACAGAGTCGATGGCAGGACGACGGACAATACCGCCGGTGACTGGAAGCTGGGAGCTGGTTCCGCTGAGGAAAGTATCCACCTCGCGAGCACACTGGCGACCTTCATTGATGCCCCTGTAGTGATGTCAATAAATTGTTAGTTAGAAGAATTGGACGAAAACTCACCAGACAATCAAAGACTGTCCACGGCGACAGTCACCTGCCGCATAGACACCGGGAATGTTGGTCGAGTAGTGGCCGGGAGGAGTCTTGATGTTCTTGCGAGGATCAAGCTCAATCTCTTCACCAAGAACACGATCCTCGGGGCCCAAGAATCCCATAGAGAGGAGGACAAGGTCGGCGGGGAAGAATTGCTCGCTGCCCTCGACGGTCTTCATGTCCCAGCCGCCGGTAGTGCTCTTGGTCCACTCAACACGGACAGTGTTGATGCCTTTGACGCAGTTGTTGCCATCGTCAACGAACTCAGTCGACATGACACAGTACTCACGTGGGTCCTTGCCCATGTGCGTTTTGACTTCAGTGTGACCGTAGTCGACACGGTAGATGCGGGGCCACTGGGGCCAGGGATTATCACGGGCACGCTCTGGGGGAGGCTGGGGCAACAACTCGAAGTTGGTCACCGACTTGGCCCCATGGCGGACAGAGGTACCAATACAGTCGTTGCCGGTATCCCCACCACCAATGACAACAACGTGCTTGTCCTTGGCGGAGATATATTCGCCATCCGCGAGACCAGAGTCGAGGAGGGACTTGGTGTTCTTATGCAAGAACTGCATTGCAAAGTGCACGCCATCCAATTCACGACCAGCAACCTTGAGGTCACGCGCAACGGTGGCACCGGTGGCAACAATGACAGCATCATTTGTGGCACGGAGAGACTGCAGAGAAACCTCGCAGTCAGGGCCAACAGCAGTGCTTGCAACGAACTTGATACCTTCAGCGGCCATGAGGTCGATACGGCGCTGGACAACCTTCTTGTCAAGCTTCATGTTGGGGATACCATACATGAGAAGACCACCCATTCGGTCGGCACGCTCATAAACGGTGACACTGTGACCGGCGCGGTTAAGCTGATCAGCAGCAGCCAAGCCAGCAGGCCCAGAACCTATGATAGCAATGGTCTTGCCAGAGCGGGTCTTAGGGGGGCGGGGAACCATCCAGCCCATCTCGAATCCACGATCAATGATTGCGCACTCGATGGATTTGATACCGACGGGGTCTTCATTGATGCCTAGAACACAGGAGCCTTCGCAGGGTGCAGGGCAGACACGACCGGTGAACTCGGGGAAGTTATTGGTCATGAGTAGACGGTTCAAAGCTTCCTGCCACTGACACTGGAAAACCAACTCGTTCCACTTGGGGATAATGTTGGAAATAGGGCAACCAGTGTCGGACTGGCAGAATGGAACACCACAGTCCATACAGCGAGCAGACTGGTATTTGAGCTCGTCCTCGCTGAGGCGGTGGGAGATCTCGCCCCAGTCGCGAGTACGGGTTGTCGCGTTGCGATACTTCTCACTGCGGCGGCTGTACTTCATGAAACCTCTCGTTTTGTCCAAGATCAATGCGGATCGCTTTTTCTCAGTCTTCGAATCGCTAATGCTGTCTTCGATATCCAGTAAGTCAGTCTTCTTGGAGTCATCGACCTTGGCCTTCTCGGTTCTGACTGGGGTGCTAGGGAGCCGAGGAAGAGCGAATTCGGCCTTCTTCGCAGCCTCCGCCTTGGCAGCCTCTTCCTCCATAACGCGCTTGTAGTCGGTTGGCAGAACCTTGACGAAATGGGGGAGAGCACGGGTAAAGTCGAGCAGGATGCGAGCAGCCAACTCAGAGCCAGTGTAATGGTGGTGATCTTCAACCAAACCGCGAACAAACGCAATCTCCGATGGGTCTTCGATACTGGAGATCTCAACCATCTCCAAGTTGACCTTGGAATGGAAGTCCTGGTTCTTATCCAGAACGTAGGCAATACCACCAGACATACCAGCAGCGAAGTTGCGGCCAGTGGGTCCGAGGTTGAGTACACGACCACCAGTCATGTACTCACATCCGTGGTCACCAACACCCTCGACAACGACAGTGGCACCAGAGTTACGGACAGCAAAACGCTCAGCGGCCATGCCACGGAAGTAGCAAGTTCCGCGGGTGGCACCGTAAAGACAGGTGTTACCGACAATGACATTTTCTTCGGCCTTGAAAGCAGCTCCGCGCGGGGGGTAGACAATGAGACGGCCGCCAGAGAGACCCTTGCCGACATAATCATTGGCATCACCTTCAAGCTCAAGGGTAACACCAGGGGCGAGGAAGGCACCAAAAGACTGACCAGCAGAGCCCTTTATGTTCGCGTGGATGGTATCCTGAGGAAGACCAGCTTCGCCATAACGTCTGCTGATCTGATAGGAGAGAGTAGCACCGAGAGCACGGTCGGTGTTAACGACATCACATTCAATTCGACAGGGTAGACCCTTCTCAAGAGCGAGCTCCGATTCAGCAATCAACTTGTTGTCCAAGCGAGTGTGAAGGCGGTGATCCTGCTTGCGAACGTTGTATGTGGCGACTCCAGGGCGAAGTGAGTGAGCTGGGGTCAGGATGAGTGATAGGTCAATGCGTTCCTGCTTGACATTACGAATATCGTCCCGGACCTTCAGCAGCTCGGCACGGCCGACCATTTCGTTAACCGAACGAACACCCAGCCTGGCCATGATAGCACGCATTTCGTTGGCGACATAGTAGAAGAAGTTGATAACATGCTCCGGTGTACCCTTGAATTTTTGCCTCAGTTCGGGATCCTGGGTCGCAATACCAACAGGGCAGGTATTCAGGTGACATTTCTAGGGGAAAATTGTTAATAGGCCGCTCGTTAGAAAATCGGAGCTTGAATGTACTCACCCTCATCATAATGCATCCTAATGCGATCAAAGGAGTTGTGGCAAACCCATATTCTTCCGCCCCAAGCAGACAGGCGATGGCAAGGTCTCGGCCTGTCCGGATTTGGCCATCAGTTTGGACCACAACACGGCCACGAAGATCGTTCAAGACCAAAGTTTGATGGGTCTCTGCAAGACCCAATTCCCAAGGAAGACCGGCATACTTGATACCGGTCCAGCGCGAGGCACCGGTGCCACCATCATGCCCAGATATCAAGATATGATCAGCTTTGGCCTTAGCCACCCCAGAGGCGACAATACCAACACCAACCTCAGAGACGAGCTTGACAGAGACACGAGCTCGGGGGTTAGAGCACTTGAGATCGTAGATAAGCTGCTTGAGATCTTCAATGGAGTAGATATCATGGTGCGGGGGCGGGGAGATAAGACCGACTCCCGGTGTGGAGAACCGAGTGCGGGCAATGGGGCCGACAACCTTGTGACCGGGTAATTCACCACCCTCACCGGGCTTGGCACCCTGTGCCATCTTGATTTGCAATTCATCAGCATCGGCTAGGTAGTTGGATGTCACACCGAATCGACCAGAAGCGATCTGCTTGATGGCGGACCGCATCGTGTCGCCGTTCTCCATTCTTTTGCTGCGCTCGGCATCTTCACCACCCTCGCCAGTGTTGGACTTGCCGCCCAAGCGGTTCATGGCAATGGCAATTGTAGAGTGGGATTCCATGGAAATGGATCCGTAGGACATGGCGCCGGTCACGAAGCGGCGGACAATTTCGGTCCAAGGCTCGACTTGGTCAATAGGAATAGGGGTACGCTGATCGAAATCGAAGTCCAGCATTCCACGCAAAGTACAGTTCTTGATCTGCTCATGTGCGGACTTGGCATAGGCTTCGTAGGACTTGTCGTTCTTGGTGCGAACGGCATCCTGCACGTTGGCAATGCTAGTGGGATCGTTGATATGGGCCTCTCCTCCATCACGCCAGTGGTACTCGCCGGATTCAGGCAGACCGGGAACTTCGACAATTGGACGCGAAGGGTAACCACGCTCGTGGAAGGCGAAAGCATCCTGGGCAATCAGATCAAATGTGATACCACGGATGCGACTGGCAGTGCCGGAGAAGCAGCGATCGATAACGCTGTCGTCGACACCAAGAGCTTCAAAAATCTGGGCACCCTTGTAGGACTGGAGAGTAGAGATACCCATCTTACTCATGACCTTGAGTATACCACCATCACAGGATGACTTGTAGTTCTGGACAACCTTCTCATCAGGGATATCCTTGCGGATCAACTTTTCCCGGTTCATCTTGAGAATACATTCCAGAGCCAGGTAAGGGTTGATGGCATCGGCACCATACCCTAGCAGAACACAGTGGTGATGGACCTCGCGAGCCTCAGCGGTTTCAACCGCCAGGGCGGCAAGCGACCTCCACTTGTTTCGGACGAGATGGTGGTGCACCAAACCGGTGGCCAACAAGGCAGAGACTGGAACACGGTCGGCGGATGTAGCACGGTCGGAGAGAATGATGACCTTGTCGCCATTCTGGATAGCTTCAGTGGCACCATCGCAGATGGAATCGAGCGCTTCAATATAACCGGCGGTGCCCTTTCTCTTCTCGAATGTGATATCGATGGTCCGCACAGTCCAATCCTTGTGAACTACGTTGACATTCTTCAAAGCATTGAACTCAGGGATGCTGAGAATTGGAGAGGGCAGACGCAGGCGATGACATTGAGAAGGGTCCATTGCCAGCAGGTTTCCCTGAGGACCGACGTAACATTCGAGGGACATGACCACGGCCTCTCTGATAGGGTCAATGGGAGGGTTGGTAACCTGAGCAAAGAGCTGGCGGAAGTACTCGTAGAGTAGGCGAGGCTGTTGGGCAATACAAGCGAGAGGTGCGTCGTTACCCATAGAACCTAAAGCTTCCTTGGAGTCTGCGGCCATAGGGCCAAGAATCAAGCTGACTTGTTCAAAAGAGTACCCGAATACTCGGAGACGGGGATCGTTCTGAATGGTGTTGTTGTCCAAGGCAAAAGAAAGATCGACGTTGGAATCAAGTAGGATCTGTTCGATAGCAGGGAGCTTCAGAAGCCCCTTGTCTAGCCAGCCGGCAAAGTCCTGGCGGCGGGCAACAGTCTGCTTGAGCTCAGCGTCATCAATGATCCGGCCAGCTACAGTGTCAACCAACAGCATCTTTCCAGGTTGCAAGCGGCCCTTTTGAACGACCCTCTCGGGATCAATATCAATAGCGCCGACCTCAGAAGCACAGACGATGCGGTCATCATCCATTACGTAAAAACGACAGGGACGGAGACCATTACGGTCAAGATTAGCACCGCAGTAGCGTCCATCGGAGAAAGTGAAAAGAGCTGGGCCATCCCAAGGTTCCATCTGACACGCAGCCCACTCGTAGAAAGCGGACTTGGCTGGATCCATGGCTGGGTTGTCCTGCCAGGCCTCGGGAATCATGATCATCACAGCCTCGGGAAGAGACAGAACGCCGTTGATCATGAGTAGTTCCAGCACGTTATCGAATGCAGCTGAGTCGGAACCACCATCCTCAACAATGGGGTAAAGCTTGTCAAGCTCCTCACCAAAGACCTCTGACTGCAGGACACCTTCTCGTGCGCGCATCCAATTTTTATTTCCTCGCAGGGTGTTGATCTCACCGTTGTGGGCAGCCCATCGAAGGGGTTGAGCACGATTCCAAGATGGGAATGTGTTTGTGGAGAACCGAGAGTGCACTAGGGCAAAGTGACCCTCGTAGTCTACGTTCACTAAATCGTGGTAGTATGTGTATACTTGAACGGGGGAGAGTTGGCCCTTGTAGACGATGTTCCGGTTGCTAAGAGAGCAGAGGTAGAACCAGTTTCCAAGACCGATGACATGAGTGGCACGCTTTCGTAGAATGAACAGCCGAAGCTCAAAAGTTCTCTCGTCGAACTTTTCAGAGTCAGTGATCTCCGGCCTGTTACCTTCACCATAAGCCGATTTCAAAACCACGAATGGCTGCATGATAACGGGCTCTCGAGATAGTGCGGCAGGACCAAGAATGGTTGAATCTCGGGGCACTTCGCGCCACCCAAGAACGCGCAAGCCAAGTGTCGTGGCTAATTCCTCAAAATCCGCAATGGACTGCTTAAGTGCCTCCTCATCTGGCTTAAAGAACAAGTTGCCGACAGCATATTGTCCCAATGGGGGAAGATCCACACCCACCTCACGGGCGAAGTTCTTAACGAAGAACTTGTGTGGAATACTAGTCATCACACCAGCACCGTCTCCATCCCGTGCATCAGAGCCAACGGCTCCTCTGTGGGTCATGTTGCACAGCAGATTGCGAGCTGTTCAATTGCCCATCAGCTTCATTTGTTCTAACATTGACCTGTCAAAGAGCAGAAAACTAGTACTCACCATCACTGACAATCTTGTGGCTGGGCTTTCCCTTGATGTGACTGGGGTTTCCGTCAGAATTAGGACAGTCCTCAGGTTTCCAATTGGCCAGTCTTGGGGAATTTCACTCACGCTGCAAAGCCTACACCGCAGGCATCCTTCTCATATTCGGGGTCGTACAGACCTTGCCGCTCTGGCAGAGCATTGGCCCAGCCATAACCCTTTTTAGGTTGATACTGAGAATACTCTGGAGGGGCCTGTTCTTCACTTATATCTTTGCCATAGAGCTCTTCCAAGTTAAGACCCATTCTTCCGCCGGGAGCCGACAGAGAATGGAATGGCAACTGAAGGGGATTGTTTCTAGGAAGGGCCCCACCGATTTTGGGGTTGACGGCGATGTCGTCACAGGGTGTTGTAGCGCGGGCGAGAGAGGAACCAAAGTGACAATGATCACCCAGCTTCTGCGAAAGAGTTGAAGATAGAAGAGGGGCGAAGGAGGTTAAAAGGAGAATCAGAGAATGAAAGGGAAGGGGAGAGAGGGAAAAAAAAAGGAGATGGGCGATTACGGCGGGACAGTAGGTCCGGGGATTGCAAGCCCCGATGTACCCAAAGAGGGCAAAATTACAATGGTGGGGAGTTTACCGTGGCAAATTGGTAGGTGAAAAGCAGCCAAGAGACACGGGAAGGGAATATTCAGTGAGAGAAATTTGAGAAGAGTGAAACCTGCTACATGCTACATGGTCTATGCTACATAATATACTACTTAATATGCTACAACACCAATGTGCCAGAAGTTCTCTACTGTGAACATCATTATATGCCAAGTTCAAGGTAGAGACGACGGAAACAGTAGCATTCCCTGATCCTCATTATGATTACGGAGTGCAAATCATTTCAAGATAAGCATCCCTTGACCAATCAGAGTGAAGCTTTTACAATCCAGGGTTAGCTCTTTCCAATGTGGACTACTCCGTACATTAACTGAACTTTTTTATATGTCCGATCTTAAACCGATCTAGACACATTCTACTATATGTAGATTACATCCTAATGATTAAATCTCATGAAGGTCTATACTATGTTCTATACCTCACCTTCCTTCTTTCTCGATTCCCCCCGGAAGCTCAAAAGAAAAACAAGGTCCAGTGGACTGGGCCCCATAAGGTCCACAGACCCATTAAAAAGGTTAGAGCTGCTCATTGGACACATACAAAGTACTCCGTACTCCGTACTCCGTACATGATTTCGTATTAAAAATAAGGCAATCCTCGCAGGTTGAGAGAGTGGGAGATCCGGGTGAATGGGCCACACTCCCCTAGTGGGGCCAAGATGTAGTGCTTAATCCATTTGGTTTCGAGCCGCCGGTTTGCATTTAGTCTGGCATTTCTCGCTGCAGAAGAACCTGAAAAAGTACTTTGTTGAAAAAAAAAAAAAAAAACGTTAGATTGAAACGTAAAAAGAAAAAGTCCCAGATCTCAAATCAGGAAATCTTTAAAAATTCATGTTCACATCGAAAAGAGATGATAGTAAAAGGAGAATAGGTTAGACATCAGACATAGATCCATGGAGTAATACCTTAATACCTGTAACGGTACTCCGTACTTCTCCATACAGACATTCCGACAACGGCCAAGTTTCCCCGTCCCGAGTTTTCCTTCTCCACCTTCTTCGCTTGCACTAAAATGCAGAGCCCGATTTCGGGCCCTGACCCGTTTGCGGATAACCCATTCTTTGGAGGTCATCTTGCTTATCACGGTTCTGTCCAAATTACCCGTTGATTCGGGCCTCTCCGGATTACAATTGATCGGAATGCATGCTTCCCCATGTTTTACATTCCAACCTTTGCTTTACCCCATCGTAGAACTTGGAATAAAATTAAAGGCCGGAGGAAAGTGATCCGTCTAGATATGTGAAGATCAGGTACGGAGTAGATGATCATAGTTTCCCCAAGAATCTTTTTCTTCTGGTTCGCCTAGCTGGCTACCCATTACAATCCGTCGATCTCTTATGTTGTATCCTTTGTGGTTCTACAATTGGCAGACTATGTCCTCTGTGGTTGGTATACGGGGTAGACCTTGCCAGTTTAACCCCAGAACCAAAGTGTGGATATCACATGATCCCCGCCTTTGCAGTGCCACCAATTAAAGTCCGAAAGTCAGAAGCAGCGTCATGATTTCAAAAGGCTTACATCATCAGCCCGACTTTTCCCGGTCCTCTTGTCCTTGGGTTCACCGGGTTACTAGCATCGGATGATTCCGGGGAAATACTATCACTCGAATCACACTCAAGAAGCTTCCTTGATCATTGCATATCTTTTGGATTATCCTAACATCCCACTTCTCCCAGGGTATAACCTGAAAACATCGAAATTTCTCGAGGGCATCGCAATTGGAAGACCAGCGAAGCATCTTCTCACTTCCTGTATCCAGGTCTTGAGAGGTCTTGGATTTCGACCCAGGTGGACCTTCGCGAAATAATGAACATGTTAGGAAGTAGCCGAGTCCTCACATCTCCACTACAATATAGCTAGTGCTAGATTTATGCATCGTAGTATGGAGTACATATGCAATGCCTGTAGCCAAGGGGTTGGAATAGGGAAAGGCCAGATCCATTATTGACTAGGGTGTGTTGTTGGAGGCGAAAGCATTGCTAACTAGCCTTAAGATTGAAGCCATGCTTATTGATTTCAGACAAAAAGCCACACTGATCATCACATCCCTACAGTGTGTTGTCTATAGCTATTTACGATACTGAGCTCTGAGTATCGTAAATTGAAGCATCACACAGAGAGCACCTAGGTGTGTATAGGGCTGGGGGGAATCCCCCGCACAAATGAATTGATTGGCTGTGAAGCTCTGGCCTTTTCTGCGCGCTTTCCCGGACCTTTGATGATATCCTGCGCCTAAATTGACATCTCCAACTGCTTCTCTTGATATTTCCCCCGCATTCCAAGGACTAAACTTCACACGTGTCGTGAATTCCTAGCATAAGTGACCACCCAACTCGCCGCATAAACAAACCGCGATTTCGGAGTACAGCTACGAAGCGCCGCATCTGCAACAGGCCATCCCCACGAAGCTCTATCAGCAGAAACACCAGAATAGCCTTAGAGACACTAGAGTATTCCCAAATCTGGAATTGAAACTACAATTGCAGTGATGCTCACCCTTTCATCCATCACTCCGCGTGACGTAAGTGCCAGGCTCTAGCGACTCAAGCTTCTCATACAGCACCGGAGGGAACTAACAACTTCGCAGTCCCATGAACTTTGGTTCGGATCTTCTCAACCATACCCCTCTACCTCGAATCAGCAAGCTGGCGACAATTCCGCTGCAAACCACCTTGCTCGACGCAATGCCAGTGGCATGTCCAGCAATCATCGCTCAGTAATGCCATCTCGTTCTTCTGCCAACACGATCGCCACACTAGCAGCGGAAGAACGCTCGCTACGCGCTCGAAAATTGAACATCGCATCGTTTGGATATTCATGGATCAGGCCGGCGGGATGTGCGAAGACAATGCTGGGAATGAAAGAGGAGGAAGCGGAGCGCGAAGAGGCCCTGCAGGCAGCTGCAGCTGAGATGGAAGCTGCAGAGGGAGGAGGAATTATGGATGATGATATAGGGATGCAGGAAGGGGAAATGGAAGAGGACGAAGGCATGGAACGCGATTTGGATGACGAAATCCCCAACGCGGAGGAGGAGGCCTCAGGTCTTATCGAGGTGGGCGAAGAGGGACTTGAGGAAGATGACATTGGCGATGAAGGAGAATACATGGAGCGTGACTTGGATGATGACATCCCTGAAGGCTTCCCCGATGATGACTACGAGGGCTCAGGCTTGTATGATGAAGATGACGACGATGATGATTTTGATAACCAGCCTGATCTGGATGTGGAGATACCTACCGCCGACGGTGAAAGTGTGAGTGAAGGCATGACGCGCGATCTCGACGATGATATCCCTGATGCCGCAGAGCAAGGCTCGGAGCAAGAAGGGGAATGGCAGCACACAGACAGCGAAGAAGAGCTGAGTGATGAGGAAGAGGAAAACGAACCCAGCATCATTCAAACAAGGTTTGCCGAGAACTTCCGCACTAGCACGCCAAACAGTCGTGGCGGCTTACCTCCACTTCCGACTCTGCGCCGCGAGCCCGAGACCGAAGCCCAGCGCCGTTTCATCAATCGCTGGAGCGGTGGTGGTGATGCATTTGATTCTAGCAGCATGCTTTACAGCGACGAAGACCTGCGTGCATCCATAACCAGTCAGGGCAGTCGACGAAACGGGTTTGCGAGAAGGTTCCCGCGGCACATCGGTGGGCCCAGGGATAGTTTGAATTAGAGAGGCAATCCATAACGACTGCTATAATTGTTCAATTTCTTCTACGGCAATTGGTGTCGGCAGGAAAGATAGACATCAGCCTCGGAGTTTTGGTGGCAGCATGGCAGCTTGTATCACATTGGACAAATTTGTTGAATTATCCCCGGAGATCATGACCAGGCAGGGGTTTGCATATACATAGCTCAAAGAATCCGTAGTCCCATAACACCTCATAGCGCCAAAGCCAAGATTACCATGCTGAAGATGCTGATAAGTCATGTGCGTGACTCGATCCATATGAGATCAAGTAAAAAAGCAAGTCGCTGAGTTTTGCGTGAAGTTGAGAGATTAGAGATGATTAAAACGAGAAAGGCGGGCGTAATCGACATGGCATAGAGCGTGAGTGCACGTCATACAGAGACGGCAAGGGTATACGTTTAGAATATCCACACATAAAAGAACAGGAGGAAGACGGCGAAAATGAAGCCGAGCCAGACCCGCCAGCCGATGCCGGTGCTCTCGGCCATGCGAAGCATGCGGTTCATATTCCCGCGTAGTCGGACTCGAGTGTTATCGAACGAATCGTTGAGATCAGTTATATGTGTGGTGTCTCGGATTTCATCGCCAATTGCAAGTGTGATCTAGATGGTTTTCATGTCAGTGTTGTGTCATTTCAAACGACTACCTCTGCTTTCGTTAGGCCTGGAAGTACTTCTTACATCCTTCAACATTTTGACTTTGGCACTGATACCCTCGACTTCGATATCATTTTGTGACTCGAGAGATGAGAGAACTGCATCGGAGTAATGTCCCCTATGGTAAAGCTTTTATTAGCAGCTATGCATACATTGTCCGAAGATTGACGGGCGGTCTCAAAAGAATATGAGCCATTCAACCCACTTTTTGTCCGGCGATGCACTCTGGTATCCCGCTCCAGCTGCACCGCTACTTGCATAACCATTAGGTGCTGGGCTGGAGAAGCCTCCGTACCCGTATCCACCTGGTTGTTGGGCAGGCGATCTACTGGCTTGGCGAGAGTCGCCACCGTATTGATCGAAGAGAGATGAAGAGGCGCGTGGATCACGTTGACGTGGAAATCTATTTAGATTACCTACTGTATTAGTCAACTGAAGGACAGTCCATTGTGAACCGAGAGATGAATGGTGGGACTATACCGTGAAGCCATGACGGTCGTGGAATGTGGCTATAGTTACCGATAGAGGAAGAGGAAGGACACAAAATGCAAGTCGATCAGTCATTCAACGGCAATTGAGCATTTCGCAAGGGTCAAAATCCAAGCCGATCACTGTGTAGTCCTCGATGCTTGCGGAGATAAAACATCAAGGTGGCCATAGCGTAGTCATTCGCCAAACAGCACGTGATAGCCCATGTATTGGAAATCGACACGCAGGGTACACAGCAGGTCTGGTTTGCGTAGGAATCTGTTTATTGTCATTTTGGTCATGATAGAACGCAATGGGCAAAGTTTTGCTTGTTGCCAGGTTGTTACCCTAGACATATCCATTTGGTCTACAAATAACACCATCATACGCTGAACATCAGCCAACCCATAGTCAATGGATTGTATGTTAACGGGGCTGGAAATAAAAGAAAACCGAAGAGAGATTCATTGATTCATTGTCATCACAGAATTGCGAGACATCTTATGGACACACGCGAAAGCAAAAAACATCATGGACCGATCCGTGGCGCCTATCGTTTAAAGCAATTCCATGCCACCCGGGAGTTTTGAATTCATCGAGCTTAGTCGCGCATCTCATCATCATCGTCGTTGGTCTGGTTATCCTCACGGCTCTCGTATTCCTCATCATCATCGTCGTCATCCTCCATCTCATCTGTGGAGATCTTAGAGTAGTCAATGACCTTGCCGCGCGTGCGTCGGCCACCCTGGATGATGTTGCTTTGATCGATGGGGTCGTTGAGGTTATCTTGTGTGTCATCCTCTTCATCTAGGAACAGAAAGAAGTCAGTATAGAGGCAGTTGATGGTCGTTCTGGAGCATGTCGTCATTCAGACTTGGGTTGCTTGGGTGATAGTGGGGGGTACATACCATTGTCGGCCTAGTAACACGCAAAAAAGTCAGCATGAAAGAAGTAGGTGGGCGTATAAATTGTAGACTCACGATTTCATTCTCACTCTCTGACTCGCTCTCCTCGTCCATGCTCATATCTTGCGTGGGGTCAACCTTGCCTTTGCCCTTGGCGAAGGTTTCCTCGTTGGAGTTGGAAATGGTCGCCTGGCCAGCCATAGTGAGGGTTGTCTAGAGTGGATGGAGAATTGTAGGAAGGATGGTTGGTTGAAAGGGGGCAAGAGAAATTTAAAAGACGGTCTGCAAAGCAAGGTCTTCCCACTCGAACCAAAACAACATGTAAGGGTAACCTCGCGGTCTGATTGGCTGTGGTAGGTGATCGAGCCCCGTGACAAATCTTGCCCTGAGGCATCAAGTTCCAGTGCCGACTGATTAAGAACTGAAAATCAATTGAAAGAGCAGAATGAATCAAATTGATGGAGATTACCCATAAAGCAAGATACTCCTATCTTACCATTTTTATGTGGGCAAGCATTAGCCCCACAATACTACAACATTCTAGGGCGCTTCTTCTGTCTGCACTTGTGAAATATGAGGAGACAACTTTTGTATTATTAGAACTCATTATATCAGCTGTTTTTTTTAACAAATCATGAAAGCAACTCAGCTGTCTAGAGCGAAACATCTTTCCACAGAGGTTGCATTATTGCCCCACCATTTTGGCATCGAAATTTGCTTGCCTGCTCCGAAAAAGAAGAAGACAAGCAACATGTTGAGGTTAAATCCAGCATCAAATGCAGCAGCAAGAAGGTAGTTGTACCGCTTCCAGACCTCAAAATGGCGACGGTAAGCCCAGTACATTACAACATATCCACCAATAATGGCAGATGTGTAACCGGTACTGATGTTACCGTAGAACATTGCCAGTCCTCCAAAAAAGATACTGACGTTCCACAAGTCAATCCGAAGCCGGGGGAAGAACCGGTGGAAGAAAAAGAGGATAGGAGGAATCACTGCCCCGATAAGGAATGACCAGGGAAGCACGGCCATTTCTTTCTCAGCAAAAAGTCTTTTTGGACCAAGTATAGCGTACTGAACTCCCATCGTGTTAGAGGTCCGTAGGGACTGTCCTGTCCATTGATTCAGTGGATCCGTTTTCTTGCCAGTCAGATAATCTCCTTTGGTGTCCATGATCCAACGAATGACGGCATAGTTGATTGGAATACCCATACAAGTGCCGAAAATTTGAGAGAAGAAAACCGCGCGGGGTGGAATGTGCATGTAGTGACCAATCTTTTGGTCTTGGAGCATATACTGCGCACGATACCAGGCGTCTCCCGCGATAGACCCATAGACAGAAGGGCCACAGGGGTGTTGGTGTCCCGAGCCGGCTTTTGTGTGGACCATGTAGCCGTACATAAGTTCGTTGAAAGAGCCAGTCTCAAGCTGGTAGTTGGAGATGGCGTAAAGCCAAGCAAATGGGATAACCAGGACGGCAGCACTCGCAAGTGCCACAAACAAGGTCCAGATTGGGATGAAGAGATGTCCGAGTGCGAGGAATATTATCAGAATGAGAAAGGCCACCGAGAATAGAGTAGCATACCACCACCATGGAATCTCTTTGTACTGTCTCTGGATAACGTTGAGGCGGTCATGATACTGATGATGAATGTTTTCGTTTTTGGGGGATTTCTCAGCTGTGCGAGATGACCAGATTCTTCGGATATTCCCAGAAACCTGTGCATATCCAAACGTCAAGATCCAAGTGACCGCTGCTGGAAGCTTGGCGTAATCGAAAAATGTCGCCCAGACATTTTGCAAACCCATATACATCGGCCCATACTCCTCATAAGCGGTCACGTTCAGGTGATAGTCTGGGGTGAGTACATCGAGAGTTGGGTAGATTGTACCATTGCCTAGGAAAAGTCTGTTGGACATGAGTCCGTGCTTGAAGGAACCTAGATTCCCCCACTTCGCTGCAGGAAGTAGGACCCAACAATTGAAAGCGAATGCTAAGAACAAGATGACCTGCGTCCAGAATGGGGTCGTCATGATTGAAGACCCATTCCAGTTCACATTTGACCAATCCAACGAAAGATTGAGGAAGCCCATGCCGCCCATCCCTGAGCCAATAAAGTTGGCCACCGGATTGTGAGGTGCCACCCAGCAGAGGAAGGCTAGGGACGAGGTGAACGGGAAAACATACTCTGGAAGGAACTGCCACATGGTCATCCCGACAAGCGCGAAGAAGAATACCTTCATCTGGCGCCGAGCGACAGCTGATGAGTTGTCCGTCTTGCGGAAAGTTTCGAACAAAGTTGTTTGCATCAAAGCTTGGGGCCAGATGTATTCCGGGTCCGGCAGAAGGATTTGTCGGGCAAGAGCAGCAAAGGAGTAGCCGATCCACACGATTGAAAGCATGAAGAAGATCGCAACTGCCGGATTGATTCGTGTACCATACCAAAGCTCTGCGAGGACAATGGGAGCATATCCTAGATTGTATGTCGCTCCAGAAGCTGCAGTCAGAGTGACTAAGACATGCTCCTTGATGCTCCATGGGGCCGGGTTCAGGCTAAAAGAAAAGCGAGTACCTGGTAACCCAATTTTCCAATCAGGAAGGACTCTGGCCATAAAGTGACCGGCATAGTGACAGGCGATTTGAACAAAGAAAATGGAGTATGGTGCCTTGGTTGTGCGGAAGTAGCTCATCTGCGATAGAAAGGCTCCCGGAATAACAAAGATGATCGAAAGCACAAAGTAACGAAAGGTGATTGTCGGTAAGTTGGGGTCATCGGTCAAGTTGATCAGATGTCTCACAGATAAGGGCAATGCAGCAATTTCGGGGTTTTCGTGTGTTTCTTGTTCAATGGAGGCTGTTTCCCCTTTCAACTCAAATTTCTCCTCATCTACCCCGGCCTCTGCCACCTTTGGATTTTTGGACAAGACCTCGGAACCGTCTGCACCCATGGTATCTTCTTCTATTTTAACCTCGGTCGGTTGGTTCTCGGGCCCTTTACGCTTCAGTGCAGCGAACATGGTGAAGAGAAGGGTCCCAAAGAGAATTCTACAAGAGTCCTGATGAAAGAATCCAAAACAACACAGAAGATTTTAAAGAAGGGTATGGAGTAGAAACTAGTACGTTTAGAGATGTCTCATGGCGTGCGACTGGAGCAAATATTCGCAATTGCCTACTAGAAGAAGAAGTCCGATTGGATGAGTCAAAACCAATGCCATGTTTCAAGGTTACATCTAAGGTTAAAGACAAGGGCTTAGCGTGAATGGCGCAAGCTTTTCTCTGCCCAGTCTTTTTTTTTCAAAAAAAAAAAATTATTAAGAAATTAAGAAAAAAGATGAGAGTTTCTCCGGATTGGCTCCGATTTGTCGAGAGCTCGTAGATAACTTACAAATAGAGTATTATGTTGTGCAAGGGATATACAACATACAACATAGGTACACTCCGGAGCACAACGGATTACTCCGCATGTTGAAGGATCATACGGAGTACAAATTGGATTCTTGGCAGGAAGATTATAAAGTGATTTCAGCGTTCTTTTCTTTCTGGTTTTTATTACCTGAGACATGAATTAAGTTTCACGCATTTACTCCGTACTTGATGGATAGTTTTTCCCAAGGTTATAAGGTCAAGGTAATAATAATCCTACGCGATTCAAAAGGGGGAGGGGGAGGGGGGGGGGGAAAGGAAAAGATGGGACCAGACAAGTCTGGTGAAGATTTCACACAGAAAAGAAAGTACGAGAATTTAGTTTCTGCCTCAGGCCAACTCCTATTAATCCGATCCCCGGACTAACTAGTTAGGAAGGGTTACATAATATATTGTTCTGCCAGGAGATCCCGCCTGGAATGGAAAAACGCTCCATCCGAACTCACCAAAGGATAATTCTCATGGGGTTTATGTGACATTGAGTCATGAATTCACTATGACGCATACTATTTCACTATCTCATTACCTCAAAATACCAATAACATCTTCATCCAAGAGACAACCAACCTTGGAAGGTGTGTATCCCGTGGCGACGTGTATTAACTCTGTATTAACCATGTATTGACCCTGTATGCAACCTGTTTGAATACCATCATCGGACACCGCCTTGAGAGTCAGTCATCCCACCATTACATCATACAGCCCCGCCAAAAAAAAGATGAGAACGTGAATAGAAAAACGTGAAACAGAAGAAAGAAAAGGGAATTGACATCAACAATACTTTAAGAGAGAATCTAGTCATTTGTACACTTGAAGACTCCACTGGGCTCATCTGGAACATACTAGAGTCTTGATGAAGAACGTAATGAGGTTGTTGCCGGCTCATCGAAGCTCGTGGAATCTCATGGATTCTCATGGAAGGCTCCCTCTAGAAGCTTCTGGAGTAATACACCGCTCACTATATAGGAGCTTTTCTCAGCCCCTTCTCTTCTTTCCTTTTCTCACTATCAAATACCCTCTTCCTCTTTGTACACTACTCTCTTGACCCACGAATCTCTTTCTACAACCCTTTTCCTTTTTTAACGATCACACATATTCACCATGGCTCCCGCCGTCGGTATTGATCTGGGAACCACCTACTCCTGTGTGGGTGTCTTCCGCGATGACCGCATTGAAATCATCGCCAACGACCAGGGTAACCGTACAACCCCCTCGTTCGTCGGTTTCACCGACACCGAGCGTCTCATCGGTGATGCCGCCAAGAACCAAGTCGCCATGAACCCCCACAACACTGTCTTCGATGCTAAGCGTCTCATTGGTCGCCGCTTTCAGGATGCTGAGGTCCAGGCCGATATGAAGCACTGGCCTTTCAAGATTGTCGAGAAGGCTACCAAGCCCGTCATCGAGATTGAGTTCAAGGGTGAGGCCAAGCAGTTCACCCCTGAGGAAATCTCCGCCATGATCCTCGTCAAGATGCGTGAGACCGCCGAGGCCTACCTTGGTGGCACCGTCAACAACGCTGTCATCACTGTCCCTGCCTACTTCAACGACTCTCAGCGTCAGGCTACCAAAGACGCCGGTCTCATCGCTGGTCTCAACGTCCTCCGTATCATCAACGAGCCCACTGCCGCTGCTATCGCCTACGGTCTTGACAAGAAAGTCGAGGGTGAGCGCAACGTTCTGATCTTTGATCTTGGTGGTGGTACTTTCGATGTTTCTCTCCTGACCATCGAGGAGGGTATCTTCGAGGTAAAGGCCACTGCTGGAGACACCCACTTGGGTGGTGAGGACTTTGATAACCGTCTGGTCAACCACTTCGTCAACGAGTTCAAGCGCAAGCACAAGAAGGATCTGACCACAAATGCCCGTGCTCTCCGTCGTCTCCGCACCGCTTGCGAGCGTGCCAAGCGAACTCTCTCTTCCGCTGCCCAGACCTCCATTGAGATTGACTCTCTCTTCGAGGGTGTTGACTTCTACACTTCCATCACCCGTGCCCGTTTCGAGGAGCTCTGCCAGGACCTCTTCCGCGGCACCATGGAGCCCGTTGAGCGGGTTCTCCGTGATGCCAAGATTGACAAGTCCTCCGTTCACGAGATTGTCCTTGTCGGTGGTTCTACCCGTATCCCTAAGATCCAGAAGCTCGTCTCCGACTTCTTCAACAAGGACGCCAACAAGTCCATCAACCCCGACGAGGCCGTTGCCTACGGTGCCGCCGTCCAGGCCGCCATCCTGTCCGGTGATCAGTCTTCCAAGTCCACCAATGAGATCCTGCTTCTCGACGTCGCTCCTCTTTCTCTGGGTATCGAGACCGCCGGTGGTGTCATGACTCCTCTGATCAAGCGCAACACCACTATCCCTACCAAGAAGTCCGAGACCTTCTCCACCTACTCCGACAACCAACCCGGTGTCCTGATCCAGGTCTTCGAGGGTGAGCGTGCTCGCACCAAGGACAACAACCTCCTCGGAAAGTTCGAGCTCACTGGCATTCCCCCTGCCCCCCGTGGTGTGCCCCAGGTTGAGGTCACCTTCGATGTCGATGCCAACGGTATCATGAACGTCTCCGCTCTCGAGAAGGGTACCGGAAAGTCCAACAAGATTACCATTACCAACGACAAGGGTCGTCTCTCCAAGGAGGAGATCGAGCGCATGCTTTCCGAGGCTGAGAAGTACAAGGAGGAGGATGAGCTTGAGTCTGCTCGCATCCAGGCCAAGAACGGTCTTGAGTCTTACGCCTACTCCCTCAAGAATACTCTCTCCGAGGGCAAGCTTCAGATCTCCGAGGATGATAAGAAGAAGGTCGAGGACAAGATCAACGAGGTCATCGGCTGGCTCGACAGCAACCAGACTGCCGAGAAGGACGAGTACGAGTCCCAGCAGAAGGAGCTTGAGGCTGTTGCCAACCCCATCATCTCCGCTGCCTACGGTGGCCAGGCTCCCCCTGGCGCTGGTGCCCCCGAGGGTGGTGCCCGTTCCGCTGACGAGGTCGAGGAGAAGCCCGAAGAGCTTGACTGAACGTTTCGCTCTGAATGATTCCTTCTTAATTGCTATTTGGCACTCGTTTCATTTCACGTCTTGTTTTACGAACTTATGGGATATCAAAGTTTTCTTTTTGCGCATGATTGCATAGATACAAGGGTATCTCTTCTAGGGAAATAACTCCTAGTGAATCAAAATTCTTCTTAATTCAAAAAATGATCGTTCCGGTAGATTGTTAATCCGCAGTACATATTCGACTTGAAAAGTTTATTGCGTAAGGTAGCCCTCGTTCAGACCTCCCCTTCTAGACCTTGCAAGTGTAAACTATGACTACTCCATGCACTTGGATGATCAGCTCATGTAGGTAGACATATAACTAGAACAGGATTTGATAGTATTGATTATCTGCTTTGAAAAATCCCCCAAACCAGAACTCCAAGCCGACGATCATAATTCCTGCTTAAACACCTTGGAAATCTCCGTTCCACCACCGTTGTAACCGATGCCCGCTCGTTTGCACGATGCTTACGTATGTGATTTCTGATGCGCGTTCGGGGTGCTGTTCGCGCTGGTCACGGTGGATGCGGGTGAGCGCAGCAGAAACGCCCATGGTCAGGGCGAAGAGGGGATCTGCGATCCTATATTTACACGGCGTTAGAATGATAGATCTCTTGTCGGAGATAGCCAAACCGTTGGGAAGTGCTTGTACCTGGAGATAAGATAGACAGGCATGATGCTCTGGGTTGTGGAAAACAAGATGGTTGTTCCGGTGATTCGAGACACTTGGTCGTGCATCAGAGAAGATACCCCATCACGTGATATAGACACTGCTTGCTGATCGGTTCATGGCCCTCCATCTTCCACAGCGACAACATCTCCACCATGCATTTTTCGCTCACCTCTCTTCTTCTGCTAGGGGTCAGCAGTCTGGTGTCTACCAGCTCTTTGACAATCACTATCCCCGTCTCTAGTCCTCTCCCAAACCCGCATGTCCTCCCTGCAACCAGCCATGCCACTCTTACCACTCTCCCCTGTGGTGGGAAAGACCACATCCTTTCCGCGTCGTTGACCCGCTCGGCAACATTTGTGTTCCATGATCTCCCATCATCCGGCCCAGAATCTCAACCCGAGTCCTACTTACTTGATATTCGCTCCGCTGGCGAATACGTCTTCGCCCCCTACCGCGTCGATGTTGCAGCTGATGGATCCATTCTCGGCATCTGGGAGACTTTCCGCGGGAACCCGTGGGATAATCGTGGTGCGGAGAAATTTATTTTGGATGTTGCTGGAAGGAAGCAGGTTGATGTGGTTATCGAGGCCAAGGTTCTTGGACGGAAGGTCTTCTATGAGCAGCGTGCTCAATGTGAGCTGCCCCTCTTCCCTCCGCAGATGAATCCTGCAGTTCACTTTTTGTGGCTGTGCTAATTTTGGATTGAATCGCAGTCTCCCCCTTGAGTCTTGTCAAGAACCCAATGGTCTTGCTTGCAGTTGTTGCGCTGGGTCTCATGTTTGTCATGCCCAAGCTCATGGATAATAGTATGTCCCTCACCCTTGATGCTATTCCAAATCAAACTCTCGGTGCCTAACTCGGTTGTCTAGTGGATCCTGAGATGCGTGCCGAATTTGAACAGCATTCTCGCTCCTCTCCCATCACCGGTGCCACTACCAATGCCATGACTGGCGGCGGGTTCGATCTAGCCAGCTGGATGGCGGGCACTGGCGCCCCTAGCCCCGCCGCCAATGATGCGGCTCAGGGTGGTTCAACTGGTAGAGATACCAGTGGTTCTGTCCGGAGACGTGAATAGAAGATCATTACTTCAATAAATTGACCCTTCTTGACATGGTACATTGTCATTGTCTCGTGGCTAATTGTATGATACAACGCCTGGCTTTTTAAAGTTGGAGCCAAATTCCAATAAATGACTAGAGCTGTTGAGATGGAACTGAAACAAAAGCAATCCTCCCAAATCCTTCCCGATGTGAAAGCGCCTACAAAGTCCTCGAGCTGTACAGAGGCCTGTCCCTTATCCCGAAGACCGTCCTGGCAACAAACCAAAAAAGAAAAAAGCAGAACAATTAAAGAAATCAAGATGCAACCGAGCTTAGAAGTCGCCTCCTCCGAAGTCATCACCACCACCATAATCATCACCGCCACCGCCGTAATCATCGTTGTCATGAAAATCATCGATAGCATCAGCAATCAGCAAACCGCCAAGCAAACCGCCACCAACTCCTAGAGCAGCAGCACCGGCAGTTCCCATACCCCCTCCACCTTGCCTGCGGGGCGGTTGCTGATGGTAATATCCACCCTGCTGCGGGAATCCTCCGTATCCGCCTCCGTATCCCGGTCCGGAGAGTCCATATCCAGGCTGGGGCCCCTGTTGCGGAGGATAGCCACCGCCGTAATAAGCACCAGGAGGAGGACCTTGCTGGGCATACGAGGCGTACTGTTGCTGTGGCCGAGACGGCTTGCTTAAGCTCTTGCCCATCAGCTTGCTCAAAAACCCACCTTTGCTGCGCTTTTGTGCCTGTTCAGGCATCGGGCTATGCGATGCTGAGCCCGTCGCATATCCGCCTGGACCAGTGGACTGTGGCCGCGAGGCATCGTTGTAGTAGTCCGAGGAGGCCCCACGATCTCCTGAGCCGGCTCCTGCTCCTCGTGTGCCAGCCCGGGCATCTTCCTCGGCTTGAAGCTTAGCGGCAAGTCGTGCGTCTTCGTCGATCACGTGAGAGTTCGCATTGCCTGGGCCAGCATTTGTTGAAGGGTTATAAGGGTTGTTTGAACCCATGTGTTGCTTCTGGTCTCCCACATTGGCTATCGCTGCTGGGTCTCCAGGCCCGGCGTTGTTGTATGATGGCGGGGGAGGGTCACCGTGCGGTGGGGCGGCTTCCGGGCGGTCCCATTGCGATTTGCCTGTAGCAAGGTCTACATAAAACCTACAAGATTGTCAGTAATCGCATTTTGTTACGATGGATACACACGTACCAAGCGTGGTATCGATCGTCATACTGCGCTTTCCATCCCTCAGGTACCGAGGGCGGTGGAGGCCCAGAAGGCGGGGCGAACGACATGAGGTGACAGGTGCGAGTAGCTTGAATGAGTTGCAATGTTGAAAGATTGAACTGTGTCAGTTATCAAGAAGTATAGGTTTAAAACAGGATGGGAGAGATTGGGAGAGTGATAATGAGAATGAGAGAGGAGGTCTTCTTCTATGTGTATATATGCTTAGCGGGTGAGGATTTGTGGCCTCAGGCACATCGACTGCGCCTCCTTGTGGTCGGTGGCAGTGCCCTGATGTCACCATACCAAAGGCCATGTATAGTAGTACCATCACATGCAACAATCATCTATCTATAAGCTACCACGTTCAAGATTTCAGCCTATCGGTCGTGTCCTCCAGACATACATACACAAACATCTTTGATAGCACTTTCGCTGTAACGTGAATTTCTTTTGAAAAAACAATCAAATCAGGTCCCCACGCTTCAATGCTATGCAAAACAAACCGGCAGTATCAAAAAAGGTATTTAGACGATCTCCTTTTGGATGTTAGGATCGATTTCTCCACTAGCTGGGAACCAATTATCCTCTTCTAGAACCTCAAGTAGTTCCTCAAAATCAAACCGCTGTCGGTTTGACATGCCCATCTCTGTATCTGAGTCCAGTAGAGTAAGATCAACGTCTTCGGTATTGCTGATTATCCGACGCGAGAGCCTGCGGACCTTCTTTTTCGTCCGAGATTTCTTTTTCGCTATCTCTTTTTTGTTGGCTCCTCTATTCTCCCCGCAGTTCTCTTGATTGTCTTCCTTTTTCACTTCGACTTTCTCGGCTTTTTTCTTCCTCTTTTTCTCCGGCCTGGAAGAGCCAAGGGAAGCTATAGGACCCTGGAAAATGAACGTAGAAGAATCATTATATTCCCGGCATTTTCTCTTACGGAATCCTCGATTTCGTATCTCCGCAAGTTGTATTTGTCTTTCGACCTCTCGTCGCTGTTTTACATCGAGATCATGGCGGTCTTCTGGCGGAGGACCATCCAACTGTTGGCTCTGGTATTTTTTGAGTAGAGGAAGCTGCCCGATTCGATGAGAAGAAACGCCTTGTGTGATGTTCCTAGCCCACGAGGCAAAAGGCCCCGTGTAAGAAGGCCCTTGACCCATGCCAAATTTGTCATGCCTCACTATCTGGCCGGATAGGACGAGCTGGTTTCCCGCAACGATGCCACTGTCACAGGGCTTTTCGGGTTCTGGAGCGTGTTCGAACTCGAAACTTCTTATGTCCGGATCCGAACAAGGTCCCGACGATAAAACGTGCACGCCTCCTCCAGAACCCCCGACGAGAAGATGGGATTGATCGTCAGTGAAGGCAGCGCACATTATCTCCTCGTCAAAAGAGGCGATGTCTTCAACGAGGACATCTTCAGGTGATCGGCGGATATCCCATCGTTTAAGAACACCATCCGAGGCGCCGGTATAGAACTGGTCCATCGACGAACCCCAGAGCGCTACCCTAACCCCCACATCCGCCGTTTCCCGGCTTCGCTGATGATCAATGGGGTTTAGGGGGGCCCTATGGCGAAGTTCGTGGAGAATTCTATCACCCTTCCGATTATCCCAAACATAAGTTTTGCCGTCCGTACAACTAGCAGTCACATATGTGCCATTTGAGTCTATTGGACAAAAACTGACATCATTGACATCAAAGGCTGGGCAGGAAAATTCCATCACGGACGGCACACGCTTGTGGAGGTCACAATTGAGGCTAAACACCCTCACGATTGATTTCGTGGTGATACCAATACCTTTGATACGGGCGTTGTGAGGATCTTCAGGACTGGCCGTGGCAAAGATAGGCAACGAAGAGTGCCACTTAATGTCAAAGACATTTTGCGAGTTGGAAGACATCCTGACGGTCTCAAATGCAGATTCGCGGGCTCGCCACAAGCCTAGGTGACCTTTGTATATCGGATCCTCTCCTGGTTCGGCCAGACCTCCGGCTAAGAATACCTCAGTCGACGGAGCATTGCCCCAGGCCAAAGCCGTTGATGAGAACTCAAAGGTGGGCTTGTATCGCGCATCACGGTCGAGAGGAAGGAGAGTCGATGTCAAGTTTTCAGGGTCTCGTGTGTCCCAGACCAAGATTGTTTCTGTCCCTGTAGCTAAGATATTCGGGTCGAATTTCGAAACGGACATCACCGCCACTCGAGACTCATGCTGCAATGTATGGGTACAGGATACGTTGCGGGCTGATTCCACGTCCCAAATCTTGACAGTTTTGTCAAAACTAGCAGTGTAGAGTCGATTGCCAATCCACTCCATGTTGTTGACGCTCATAAAAAGCCGTGGGTCATCAACTGTGGACGATGTCGGCCGTGGAATCCAATGGTCCGGAATTTCCTTTAGACTATTGCTCTGAAGATCACCTAGAAGAAGATTGTTGGGTTTGTTGTACTGCATGTTATGTTCGTCTGATTTGGCTGCGGCACCTGCTGCAAACTGAGTACCATCAGGCGACCAAGCCAGAACAAGCAGATCCCCAGAAGCACCTTGCCATGATTTCCATGGTCTCAGGTCCGAGACCACATCGGCGAAAATGGGGTGATGATTTCCGCCTCCAAGCTCACGGCCGTACAGCAGCTTTTGGACATTTGCACGACGGGGTGCAACGCGACACGGTTCCTGTGGGGAAGATCCGACGGTGTCCGGAGTAGATTCGATATTTTTTTCAGGCACCTCAGAATCAAGGGGAACATTGAACCAAGGGTTGGCGTAATAGTTGATGGGTTGAACTCTATTTCGACTAGAGCGACGAATGGAACTTTGCTCGGCGGTCGGCGAGACTGATCGCGAGTGGGGGGATCTGGAGGCAGATGACAAGGTATCCGGGGGGTTAGAAGAGTGCTGCTTTCGGATAGATGCAACTATCTCATCGTTCCTGCTGGCATTTGATATTGCCACACTCTCCCTAAGAGTCCGTTGGCGCTCGCGATGGGTAGGGGAGATATCATGCGAGGAAGAAATAGAAACAGAAACAGATTGGGGAGATGTAAGTCGGAAAGGAGTGCGAGAGGATAGCCGCATTAGACTGCCAAAGGAAGGAGCGACAGAGCGGGTAGGAGAAGGTTGAGTGGAACGGCTGCCACTTGAGGAACGCGTGAATCGATATGGTGTTCGGAGAGGTGAGACCTCACTGGGCTGGACTTCAGTCCGCGAGGACTGCCAGGCATTTCGGACCTCGTCTCTCGTATGGCCAGAGCTGACCGGAGTTGACAGATTCTCTGGCAGAGAAGAGACCCTAGAATACTGCACTAGTAAACGGAGAGTCTCACGTTGAATATCTGGATTTTCCGGGATGCTTCGGGCTGACAGACCAGGGAATATAGGGACAACACCCTGGCCATTAGGACTGGAAAAGCCGTAGGACATTTCAGTGCCACAGCTGACGTTCTGGGCTAGAGAGAGAAAGAGAGAGAAGAGGTTAGATATTAATAGTAAGAGCAACAAGAGCGCTCCCTCACATTTTGGAGTGGATTGATATGAATTTGGGCTCAGTCACGTCTGTTGTCGGACGATGGCAAAGTGAGAAAGACATAACATCGGCCCCGGCTCCCGCTGCGTTCACACTGAACCTGAGGTTTCCGTAATTGCCTTCAAACCCGTCAATCCCTTGAGTGTGATTGTGTTCCTTCCTTCAGCAGGAGCAGGCCTATGTCTTTGGATGGCTTTGCTGGGAAAGGAATTGCCTCGGTGTAACCTTGACGGCGGTACTAGAGCTGAATCCTAGGCATTACAGCCGTTCAAGATATTGTTTCTAAGTGGATGGATGGACAATATATGCAGCGAACACAGATCTTCCAAGCCAAAACTAAAGGTAAGAGGGTCACAAAGGCGATGCGACAATGGAGAGGCAAGCTTGGATCTATCATGCGTTAGGTGTTTTTCCCGCCTAAAGAGACTGAAAGAATCATACCAGGGAGAATTAGGTGTAGAAAACCAAAGAGGGATTGTAAAGCAGAGGTTATAGAGGAATCAATGCGCAGAACAGAAAATTGCCCAGATTGCAGAAGATACAGGAGAAAGTGTGGAGAAATGGAGCAGAATTGCGTCGACAACGCGATGACGCGGGTAGGAGCGGTGATGGGCGGTGAACCGAGGTAAGGCGGTCAAGTCTGAAGTGGTGATTAAAGAAGCGTAAGAGTCAAATTTCAAGTGAATAACTAAACTACAAATTTGCAGAGTTCCTGGGGATCGCTCTAAAAGAGCCCCCGTTAGCTCCCAAGAACCTCCGAGGACTTTCACCAAAGTCATTCTTTATAGTGGGAAAGTGAAGTTAAAGTTGCCATTTACGCTTGCATTCCTCGCACTCTCGACAAGTTTACATGGTGGACATTGAGGGCCCGGACCTTGTCTCTCCAGAACTTTTGACCATGTGAGTTATCACATAGGTCTAGTAGACTTGGAGGCATTTCCTGTCTATTTGGTGATGCGCCCCTTTCTACGGGCAGACACCATCATATCATACAGCACATCCTTGAAAGCAAAAAGAAATGCAGCAGTGATGGCGCTTTGGGTAATCTTCGGCCCAATACCTTATTGAAATCATATCAGTGAACAGCAAACTAGTATGACTCCAAAAATTGCTTACCCTTGTAGAGTCCCTTCCAGCCTTCTTCCTGGATAATCCTCTTCAGGCTACCGTTCAGGCTCTCTTTGGGGCCATCCCTGCTGGCCACATGAGCTCGGCTCTTGATAGTGATATATGGATATGTAAGGCTGGTGGCCATAATTTTGCCTAGTGCGCCCAAGTAAAACGCATCTTTCGGCGTCACACGCCGGCGGCGCTTTACCATGTTTTTCAATTGCTCGAAAATGGTGTATTGCAGAATTGGGTTGATCACTAGAATCAATGCCGGGAGAACACCGGCAAATAGGGCCTTGGGGCCCTCCTGCCGGAGCAGGTCCATCAGGGTGCTGATGGTGGATGCTTTTGTTATCTTAGCACCAGGCAATGTTTCCTCCGCCTCAGACTTGCGGGCAGTCATGCGAGTGTTGATGACCCAGATCGGGTTAGTGATCAGCACCGTGGCGCTCCCTGCAATGGCGCCCGCAATCATAGACTCCACCGCCGTGAGGTTTTTCGAGGCTCGACCTCCCTGGGTGGCGGCCTTCTCAAAGGCCGAACGCGTAAATTCGTACCAATAGTAATACACAAAATTTGTGACGCTGATTCCAAACAACGCTGATTCCAGGCCAGAGTATAGTCCCGAAATACCTTCTCTCTGTACAATGCGACGTACGGCGTCAAGGGTGGTTGAGTGCGCACGCTTCGACTCAACTTGGGCTCTTGTCGACAAAGTGATCAGAGGGTATCTGAGGTGTGTATGGGGTTAGAGGTAGCAATGGGGAAAACGTGGGGAAACTTACGTCAAGACCATCGACATAACCCCCCCTCCCGCACCCGCCAGCGCGTGCGCGATGTTATCACTCTGCTGAACAGCAGCAGATTCTGCTTTGCTCTGGTCGGCTCCGGGTTGAGACATGATGGGGAGAGCTAGATTATCGGACTTTATTCCGATGTAACGTATATCCTGCAAAGAGCGGAAGAAGATAACAGATGTTAGGTTTAAAAAAGTTCTAGAATTCCAAAACCATCGAAACGAGTCGGCTTGAAAGGGATGGGATGTACATGACGTTTTGCCGAGAGCTGTGTGCCTCGGCTCTTATCAAACTCCACTACATTCCGAAACGCCCATATCGTAAATTCGCCTGGTACAAGATAGTTCTTATATTCATAATGTGCAGTTAATAGTTGAATTTGATGCAATTTCTTGATTTCCTCGAGGCCTGCGGGTAAATCGAGTGACTTGGGTGTGTGAAGTCCAAAGAACCAGGAAATTGGTTAAAATCTCTGGATTACTCAGGTACCTTCCAAACTTGTATACATATGTTGAGGGTCCTACTCACTATGGAGTCGGCGCCGGTGACTTGCATGTGATTATATTTATATCCATAGATGCCTTGACAGTGCATGTACAATGTATTAGATACGTTTTAAGTTCATGTGAACTTCGGGGACGATCTACACACTACACATTAAAACATAGTAGTTTGCTAGAAACGAATAGAAAAAGTAGCCTCATGTGAGGCTGAATGCCTCGAGAAGTCGCAATGTTCTCGCTATTAGTCCATTCACAAGTGAGAAATCCAACCTACAGAAAAAAAGCGAAGATAGAAAATAAAAAGGTGAAAGGGGGAGGAAAAAAAAGACACACAGAGAATGACGGGCCGAGGTAATAGAGCAGAGACGTGGCCAGGAAATCATGAGAACGCAGAAACCGGCGGTAAACGCAGAAGCAAACGCAGAAACGAAGATAGAATGCAGGCCGTCTAGAGTCGAATCCAAGGCAAGAAAGAACCTCCAACGGCATCATCATAGCGATTGCCAGCTCCGTGGAGAAGCTTCTCGTTGCCTGTCAGGAACATGCCGAGTTTCCAAAGGCCTGACAAGCCTGACTTCTGCCGATTAGATACCACGCCGCTTGAAACCCCTCAATTCATGATGTAACATTGCGCCAAAGTGAAGCACCGCACCACACAGAGAACATCGTGGCGTTTAGCAGCAACCACCTGCAGATCCGGACTGGACACCCTGGCCCTGACCAACCTGCACAGTTGGCTTGTTGTTGACAGTGGCCGTTCCCATGCGTTCCTTGATCTGTCGTGCCATTGTCAAGAAAGCCTGCTCAACATTCGACGCGTTCTTGGCCGAAGTTTCGAGGAAAGGAATTCCGAGACTATCAGCGAACTCCTGTAAAAGTGCAATCGCAACTTGTTAATTGTCCGCCCAAATGGTCATGGGTCTCTACTTAAACATACCTTGGCAACGGTGTACTCCACCACCTTCTTGTCCTCCATATCGCTCTTGTTTCCAACGAGAAGCTTGTTAACACCCTCAGTAGCGTATCGGTCAATCTCCTGGAGCCACTGCTTTACGTTGTTAAAGGAATCCATATCGGTGACATCGTAAACCACGCAAATTCCATGAGCGCCTCGGTAATAAGAAGATGTAATGGTACGGAATCGCTCCTGGCCGGCGGTATCCCACTATATGAATCGTTAGCTTTGCTTTGAATGTTTGGGGTTCAGCATAGCCGTACGATCTGAAGTTTCACGGTTTTGCCATCGAGCTCGATTGTGCGGATTTTCTATAATGGCCCGTCAGCACCGCTATTCTCTTGCGGTTAAATACCTGGCAGCTTCCGAGACGTACGAAGTCAACTCCGATAGTCGAGATGTAACTTTCAGTGTAGGTATCATCGGCAAATCGAAGCAGCAAGCAAGACTTTCCAACACCAGAGTCACCGATGAGGAGCAGCTTGAAAAGGTAATCGTATCTATCTCGATGGTTAGGCAACGGAGATCGGGAAGTTGGAAGATCTGGGTCGTGTGACGGTCAAATCTTCGATGCGACAATACTCTGGAAAGAAAAATCACATCAGTCAAATCCGACACACAAGCGGACTTGTATAGTCGACCAAAGCAGGGCGCCTAGTTAGAAGGAGATTTGGGGGGAAATGGAAAATGGGTGAGGCTTACCACTCAGGATTCATGGTGAGACTTTGGTGGAGAAGAGGGTGAAATGAAATTAGAGATAGAGCACACACAAGTCGAGAGGAATATAGAGGGGAGGGGGGGAAGAAAACGAGTTGATGGAGTCGAAGTTCCTAGGAAGTCGGGGGAGGGGACAATGATGGAACAGTCGCCTGAAATGATAGGAGGTGCAGGGAGGCAGACGCACCTGATGCGCAGCTTTGTTTCATGTCACAATCACTTCTTGGATTTTCTTCTTACTTTGTTTAATTTCTACATTTTCTAATTTATTTCTACTTGACTATTGTTTACTTCTCTTTTCACAGTCCTATCTATCACAAGAAGATTTCTTTACTTGATTTCTCATACCAGAGATCACCTGCTCAACTGATGTTATCCCGTGCATGAACTTAGCCTCGTGGATACTGGACCAATGATCTGAAGGATCCGGAATCCGGAATCTCCCTCTAAGATGATTAAAAAATCAAGGAAGGTTCGATTAACCAATTTTGTTGTTAATAAGAGTCAAAAAGCCACCATGTTCGTAGACACTCATTTACGCGTAACCGTGTGCCTGCAGCCATTCGAGAACCAACGCCTCCTCACGCTCCTTGTAGGTTGCATTGGTTCGAATGTTGTCCGAGACAATCACGAGTGCACGGTCATAGGCCCCGGTTTCCTTGTCCTTGAAGAAGGATGCAATGTCGTCACTGATCTGGTGATCGGCAAACTTTGATAGACCCATACGGACAAAGCGCTCAAACACAACATTGTTAAATGACAATCGTGTTTCGACAGCAGTCCAGTTGTCCTTGATGTACTGCCATAGCAAATGCCGGACCTTCGAATTACCGGCCAGAGATACGGCACCGCTGTGGATGTCCTGGATGGCCACCTTGTCCGAAAACACGAAGTTCAAGTAGTCCTCCACCAGAGCAGCATCCTTGGTGCGTCCAAGTGCAGACAGGCAAATTTCTTTGCCATCCACAGAGTCGGTTCGGATATACTCGTTCTTAACGGCATCGTACTCCTTACGGCCGCCCTCGGACACATTGACGCTGAAAATCACTGACCGCAGGTTGGTATGAATGGCACTGGCATCTTTTTCGGTCGCCCAGAGATCAAAGCGGCGCTTGGCTTCCGTGACAAATCTAAAAAAGAATGAGACTGCATGAGAGAGTGTTCAACATTCGGAGACGAGGGAAAAGAGCTCACCCTTCATGACCCGCATTACAGGCCATTGCAATGAGCAGCTTTCGAAGCTGCACAATGAGGTAGTCCTCATCGGACTTGAACTCCCACCCAATACGTTCTGCGGCCGGGGAAACCAGTTTAAGGGTAAACTGCTTCAATCCCTCGGCCACTTTCTCGTTTTGCGAGAAAACCGACCGGAGGTTCGCCAGGGACGCAGAGACTTGGGACCAAACACTGCAGGATGAGAGGTCAGAGATGACAGTAAAGGACTACAAGGAGATATAACTCACAGATAATTTTGTTCTTCCTTGAATCCTTCCAGAAGATTCAACAAGGCGGGCGTAGTGCCTTCGCCAGAGACTGCAAGGGCAGCTGCATCACCCAGCAAGCCGATCTTGTCCTCAGTGCTCAGGAGATTAAGCGACTGGCCCAGCTTTGCCAGATGCATAGGAGGATAGTTGGTTCGATAGAACCCAGACAGGTCCTTGTTGATCTTGTAAAAAGAGTCCTCCCCAATTCCTCCAACGGTGTCGGATTTCGAAGTCAGAGCACGGGTGTCAACAGTAGCCAGTTTCGGTCCGGATTTGATGCCGAGAGGAATCCACCATTTCGTCTCATTCTCCTCTGGCTTCGCATCACCGGTAGACAAGAATCGATTCTGGCTAACGGTGACCTGACCGGGCTCTTCTGTCACGGTGACAACCGGGAAACCAATCTTGCGAATCCAGGGATCCTAGGGCAGACGAGTTAGATCTCGAGTTGACCAAACAGAGTCAAACAGAGAGCCAAGGATTGGGTATTTACTAACCATAAAAGAATGCACGTCCTGGCCGGAGGCTTTGCTCAAGGCAGACCACAGGTCATTTGTGGTCGCATTTCCTATAACCACTCAGCACACGTTCCTCAGAATCCTCTTTTTTGACACCTTACCATATGCATGAGATTTGAGATAGTCTGCAACTCCGCGCAAGAAAGTCTCTCTACCGAGGTGAACACTCAGCATGCGAATGACGGAGCTTCCCTTCAGATAGCTGATATGGTCGAAAATTTGGTCAACTTCGAGGGCGTTCCGAACGGGAACTTCGATGGGGTGGGAAGCGCGGAGCGAGTCGAGGTGAAATGCTTGTTGCACACCTTCAGCCTGGGAGAACGTCAATATCGGCCTTAACATGATGGATATTACCTCGGGCATTCCGTACAACAAACTGAGACCAGACGTTCCACTCTGCTTGCACATTAGATACAGTATCAGGGGGCTCATCGCCCCGAAGCGAAAAAAAAGCTCACCAGGATAGAAATGATCAACGGCAAGCCAGCCGACCCAGGTTGCGAATCCCTCATTCAGCCACAACTCATTCCACCAGTCCATGGTGACGAGATTGCCAAACCACTGGTGAGCCAGCTCTATATAGTGAGTCAGTTATCAAAGCCATATTGAAACCTAGATATCCAAGGGTTAAAGGAATTTGGGGACTAACCGTGAGCTACAACATAAGCAATGCGGTTCTTATAGCGGTTGTCCGATTTTCCTTCATCGAAGAGAACGGCGGTCGTTCGATAGGTCACAAGACCCCAGTTCTCCATGGCACCCATGGCCTAGAGAACCGCAATTAGCTCAAATTAAACTCTTGAAACTTATGCAGAAGAAACGTTTACTCACGAATTCATGAACAGCTAGGAGATCAGCCTTGGGGAGAGGGTATTCAATTTCGAAGACTTCCGAGAAGTAGTCAACCGTGCGGTGAGCACATTCCAGTGCAAAACGAGCCTGGTCTTGAAGGCCCCGAGTGGTGTAGACTCGAACGGGAATACTCTTGCCCTGATATTTGCGCTCAGTCATAGCCTCGACGTATTCGAAGTCACCAACTGCCCAGGCCAGGAGATAGGTGCTCATCACCGGTGTCTTCTCGAACGTGACAAACTTCAGACCGGGCTTGTTTCCATCTCTTTCAGATTGAACGGGCATGTTACTCAATGCAGTCTGTCCCTTGGGAACTTCAATCTCGAAATCGAAGGTGGATTTCAAGTTTGGCTCATCGAAACACGGGAAAGCCCTGCGTGCGTCACAGGACTCAAATTGAGTGCTTAGCATGTAGTGAAAGTCACCCTCTTTGGGTGTGTCAGGAGATGGTTCTCCAATGGGCTTATACTTCGAGCGGTAGAAACCGGCCATCGCATTGTTCATAATGCCGGTAAAATTGATAGAAAGCACAACGTTTGCCGGCGCAATCTCTTGCGAGAAAGCGAGGGAGACTCGCTCCGATTGCTTGTCGTAGGTGATTCCGGATGCTTTGGCTAATTGACTCCCTGTGACAAGAAGACCGGTATTAATTTTTACCCCACCATATCACACGAACGATATGCTCCCACACGTACCATCTTTGCCCAGAATCTCGGCATTTTGTACTTCGATCTCCTTCGAGTTCAGAACAATCTCCCTGGTAGCACGTGTGACTTTGAGGTCGATCTGCAACGCGCCCTTGTATTCCCACGAACCACCGAACTGCAAGTCGAAAAGAGAGACGTGATAGTTGATAGGCTTAGCCCTATTATCATGTCAGTTTCCAAAGCTTCAGACCAGAAATAAAGCGATGGCTCAAATGTGAGAAACGAAAGGGAATAAGAATAAAAAAACACACACAGAGTAACCTAAGCGGGGCATCACTCACACGTCAGGAAGTGTCTCTCGCTCTTGAGATGCCATCATGCGGACTTCGGCGGAACAATGCCTAATGAGAGGAAAACTCAGATCTAAAGTAGCGGCGGGTGTAGGCAGTCGAGGTCTTAGTCGAGGAGAATGCGAAAGAGAAAGTTTGTGTTGTGTGCGAGAAAGAAGAGGAGGGGCAGGGCGGAGAGTGACTGGACGGAGGACTTGAACTGCTACGCCAGCACGAATGGATCTTCTTCCCCACATCGGGGGAGTTCTAGCTTAACCGTCTACGGCTATCGTCGGAGCTCTTTCAAAAAAAAAAAAAAATTTCCCGTTTGAAGGGAATTGCGTCTTGCGGCTTGGTGAAAGAGGAGATTTGGAAGACATACTCCAACGGAGCTCCGTCGGAAGCTTGGACCATTTTTGGTCTTCCGCTTGGATCCTCTCTCTGTCTCTCTTTCTCACTCCACTCTTACCTACAAAAATGGCCGACTCCGACGAGGAATATGTGGGTGAGGTAACAGAAGATGAAGATGATTTACAGGTGACTCGGGGCGATATTTCGCGAGCCAAAAGAAAGCAGCGCGGAGGCGCAGAATGGGAGCTATCCAGAACCTGGGAGACACTGGTGGAGGGCGCAGATGGTACCATCAACTCGACTGTCGAAGGTCTGTTGGAGGCTGGGAAACGAAAAAGGTTAGTCATTTCACCTTACAGCGTCCATACATTCTTGCTGAAGTGGATTGGTCGTTCAGGCTCCTGAAAGATACAACACCACTCCAGCGCGGTATTATTCGACATCTCATCCTAATTCTGGATCTTTCGCAATCCATGTCCGAGAAGGACTTGCGACCTACAAGATACTTGTTGGCTCTCCGATATGCCCAGGAATTTGTGAGAGAATTTTTTGAACAAAATCCCATCTCCCAGCTTGGTGTCCTCGGACTGAGAGATGGTCTCGCGCTCCGAGTCAGTGACATGAGTGGCAATCCAACAGGACACCTCACAGCCATTCAAGCGCTCAAAATGCAAGATCCGAAAGGTTTGCCCAGTCTTCAGAATGGATTGGAGATGGCACGTGGTGCTCTTTTGTATGTCTTTACGCCAGCTACATGTAGCTTGGAGGGTTGAACGAAACTAACCAGTGAATTTAGCCACACGCCTAGTCATGGCACTCGAGAAGTGCTTTTTATATATGGTTCCCTCCTTTCCTCCGATCCTGGAGACATCCACCAAACGATAGATGCCTTGATTAGCGATAAAATCCGGGTTGGCATTGTGGGGCTCGCAGCCCAGGTTGCTATTTGCCGGGAACTTTGTACAAAAACCAATGGTGGTGATGAAACAGCATATGGGGTAGCACTGAATGAGCAGCACTTTCGGGAGCTGATGATGGACGTGACCACACCCCCGGCTGCCTACTCACAGAAAGAATCTACAAGCTCGTTGCTGATGATGGGATTTCCTTCTCGTACAGTGGAGTCCAGTCCCTCGCTCTGCGCATGCCATTCAAAGCCCTCACGAGGAGGTTATCTTTGCTCACGATGCAATAGCAAAGTGTGTAGTCTTCCTGCTGAATGCCCATCTTGCGGGCTCACATTGATTCTTTCAACTCATCTGGCACGATCGTATCATCACCTATTTCCATTGATCAACTGGATTGAGGTGCCGTGGCGTCGAGCCTCGCGAAGCTCCGCTTGCTTTGCCTGTGGTCTTTCTTTTCCCCCTGTGCCTTTGGAAGATCACTGGCAAATGGCAGAGATCCAGACCAAGGGAATGAGTGTGAGCAGTCGCTACGAGTGTACCGCATGTCATAACCACTTTTGTATCGACTGCGATCTCTTTGCCCATGAGATTGTGCACAACTGCCCCGGCTGTCAAAGTAAAAGTCTACCCCTGCACTCTGGGGCAGCCAATCCAACGTCAGGTGGAATGGATATCACAGTCTAGGGCGTGAAATTATCTCAATATTGCATGGGTTGGCGTCGCAAGATATCCCTGGATTTTTCTGTTCACGAGCCAAAAAGGTAGCATAGGGGAGGTAAGGCGTCTAAATGTACAACAATGCGATTTTCTTCGCAAGTGCTACGTGGCTTTCACTATTTCCGAGAGAAGTAGAAAAGGTCCCAAGAGGGTCAAAAGTTGCAGGGTTTATAATTGGAGAACGCACTATCAGCCCAGAAGATGAACCTCGGGCTAGTCAGCTTAGATTAGATAGCCCCACGCACCCTCCGCATCCCAGACCTTTATGTATTCATCATCAGACAATGGCACCGCCCTCAGGAGCTCAGGTCTTTGAAAGGCTTCAATCTTACTCGTTCACATCGGACCCCGAGTTTGCAAATGGCCTCTCAGTAATACTTGGTCACCCCAACACCCCCGCCACCGAGGTGGAGATGAATCGGGATGACGATCTTGTCCTGCAAGCGAAGTGTTTCTTTTTCTCACGGTATGCTGGGAATACCTGCGTAGAATGCGTTGGGTACTAACCCGAGTATAGAAAAGAAAAGCTCACACCGGCTATTGACTTTTCTGCGTTCAAATCATGGTTGGCTGCGCGGACAATAGAGCACCAAGGGCTAGGCAATTCAGACTTGCAAGTCTCCGACGCATCGGACCCAAGCACATCTGGGCTTGAAATCTCAACAAATCCCGAACCTGCTTATCCATCATCGTTTGCGCACATTGTGGAACTTATCACTACTGGGCAACCAATACCTGGGATCCAAGACATCCCAGACACAGTGCTCAGTGGCCACGATGTTTCCAGCGAGAAACCACGGCGGCGGAAACCATGGGAGAAGGATCAAGTTGTGAATACCTCTGGTGAAACTGCAAGCGCTGCTCCCTGAAAATCTGTTCTATCTACCTGAGCTTGATCATGGATTAAAATTTTGAATGGAATAGAATTTGGAAAATAACAATATGATTTTCTTCAAGAAAATTTAACGTGACACGCCCCAAGCTTCAATCTATACGATTGAATGGGATGATAGCCACTGGGGATAGCAAGCCAAATGAATAAATCGGCAAGCAGTGATAACTCCCAATACTGAAACACGGAAATGATTGGGTAATTTGGAGCTGGGTCAACAGATATTGATAATACACGGTCAGGAAATCCGGCAAAGACAAGACTGTCTTTCAGGAGGCAGAAAGGGTGAAATGCTGGAATGATGCATTTTCTTCTTTGTTGATTCTGGGGGGAGGGGGGCTCTTCTTTTTTTTCTCCTTTTGTTTGAACTGCGATAAAAGTGAAGATGATGTACCAATAGACAAAGTCAATGAAGTGGCGCATAATGGGGTCCCCACTGATGTCCACGGCCGAATCAACCACCACCGGACTGGCTTGTGGTGGCGAATTTGTCTTCATTGAAATTGTTGAAACGACCGACTTGCATTCCGGCCCCAGGGCCAGGACGAGTAGCGTGAGACGGGTTGCAGCAAAGCATAGCCACACGAGAGCCAAATTTGGAGCCACGAAGGGAGACCATATGTTTCCTAGTTGAATTAGGTTAGACTTCAGACCACTCAGAGTAGAAAATGAACTGCCAGGGAGTAGTACCGAATGTGACTGGCCACGAGCTCCCGTTGGTGAGGCGCGGCATTCATCAAAATCCATTGGATGAGATAGTTTCCATACTGGTCACCCGCTACTAAAAGCAAATCAATATCTTCTCATTGTGTCAAAGCCTGGGTAGCTTACTATCGATCAATGGCATGCGAGGTCGGTCAGATCGGCCAGTGCAGACACGAGAGAGGTAATGATCCATGAACTCCGTGCCGCCAATCTTGAGACATTTTTCCACAATCTTAGATGCGAATTGATCCATGCTATAATCCACAGCCCAGCGAAGAACATGCTCAACGGCACGGCTCTTGTCGTGGGGAGCGCCGTGCTCGCAGATGTGTTGGATGCACCAGTTCCCGAATTGACCACGAGCGAGTACATCGATCTTCGCCAAGACTTCTTCAATTGCCGGTCGCTATAAAAAGTTAGCATTGATACAATCAATATAAAGGATCAACAAAATAAGCAGGATAGCGAGAGAAAAGGCTTGATGCGTCTGGCAGCGGATCAGGTTAACGAAGTATCTCACCTTTTCCTCCTCCACACAATTCTCAAAGATGTTTTGGACAACCAGACTTCCTGTCTCTCCAAGGGCAACATCGTGCCACATTCCACGTAATGCCTCATTTACTTTAGCCATCACCTGCGGAGGCTCGCCACTCCACCGGAGCTCAAACAGTTTCTGCCAAACGTGGCAGGCATATCGATGGACCACCGTCTCAGGAATTCTGCGGAGAAGTTCATGTACCATGATAGCTTTATGCTCCTCTGAAACGCAGTCGAACGCCTTTTGGACCACATGGCAGCCAAAGGCATCCATGCTGAGGTTTAGCGTGTTGCCTCTGATCGCATTCGCGATAGCGACGACTTGCTCCGGAGTTCCATGTTCAAAACAGCGTTGTATGAGGAAATTTCCAAAGCGGTTGACCATGAGTGGATAGGCTTGATGCGCAATTGACTCGATAATGTCGAACTTTTGCTCAGTTGTGCCGACCTTCAGCTTTTGTTGTAAGAAAATTGAAGCTTGTTGGTCATTGTTGCAGATGATCTTGTCTACAATGTACTTCCAATCGCACGACACATTTTTGTCAAGCAGGCGTCGGTAGTTGAGTGGTTCGAGCGGTGACACGTACGTCTGGATGGAATTGCCACTCATCTGACATGGGTTAGACTGGATGCAAACAAGACTCACATTTTTGTCTCTTACCGAGTTGTTCCATATAGTTTCATTCGCATTGGTGCCTGTAAATTCAGTAGCAGTAGGCGAGAGGGGGCTGCCAATTGGTCGAGGGGGGTAAGAGGGCACAGAGTATAGTCCAACCTGCTGAAATGCGCTGGGGGGCCTCTTCGGCGAAGCAGATGACTTGGTGGGCTGCTCACCGGAGGACCCAGAAACAAATTCACCCCACGGGGTAGACTGAATTGGAAATAGAGATCCACCCCTACTGCTTTGGGTGATAGAGCGACGAGCCCCGGTAATGGGTGCTTGGGGATACAGCATCTGTTCGCCAATGGGGCGTGAGTAGAATCCACAAGAACTCGCCGAAGACCCCAAGTGTGGTCTTTGTGATTGCAGAGATGGTGGACCGGCAAACGGAGGATACGCATTGGAAACTCCCCAGAACCGACTTGGGTCCTGACTTGTAGAGCTGCTAGTGCCCGAAAGACTCTCTCCATATTCTCTGTCTGCGTTAGGCTCATTGTGGGCCCAAAGCGCGCGAGATCTGTTGTAGGCTCCGGTTGATAATGGATCCGAGATATCAGATTGCGAATCGTCTTGGGCACCCCACGCATCTTGAAACTGAGCAAATGCAGAGCTCGATGCATTAAAAGCACTCTGTAGGTGGCTAATGGTCTGCTCTGTAATTTCGCGGCTGCTGAAATCAGCCTCTGATGACGGACCAAGGGCTTGATCCAATGTATGCTTTATCACACGGGTTTGGGCAAGCTCTTGCTCCTGTAGAGCAATCTTGGAATTTGCAGCAAGGAGTTCCTGCTTAAGGCGAAGCAGTTCTACCGTCCTGTCTTCCTGAGGGTAAGGATTGGTGGTTTTAGTGAGGGTTGAAGTTGACACCGTTGTGGCCGGGGCGATCTGGGACGAACCAGAAGAGCGATCGGTCTCAGAACGTGGAATGGGGATTGTTTTGGGGGAAATCTTTACCAGTATTCTGTCAAGATCCGATGTTTGTCCATTCAAAGGTTCAACTTTGATATGATCTAGCTTCTGCTTCTGGGATTGTGAGACCACAGGCACACACAGACGTGAACCAATACCACAGAAAACACACACCTTGCTCGCCGAATGCTCAGCTCCTTCACCAGGCAAGGCCTCTAACTTTCCATGTCGGGATGTCTCAGACGCATCAAAAGAGCCGTAATGAGTTATCGAGTTCTGGAGGCTCTGCCACGACCAATGTAGTTAGTGTGCTAGAAATTTAATTCAAGGTTGTCCTTCCGAGGCATACCGAGGATTCGTGTCCAAAAGAGGGATTCCGCACATCAATGGCATTATTGGAGGTAAAACGTCCTCCATTCCCCATTCGACCAAGTTTTGAAGGTCCGCTTAGGGTAGACATGTTGTCAACTGGAAGAGATTAAAGGTGAAACAGAAACAAACACAGAGATAGAGACGGAAACGAACAGATGAGGGAAAAAAAAGCTATGAAGTCGCTGTGTGAGGGTGTGGACAAACAGGCTCGTTGGAAACCAAGTGAGTTTACATGCAACGAAAAGGATTCCGAGCAGATTCTTGCGAGATGATGGTAAACATAAGGGAACTTTTGAAGATGAGGAAGTAGTGGGTGGTGAGAAGAGACAAGATTGGGGCTAGAGGATGGGTGAAGAAGTTGAGATGTGCGATTGAAAGGGGAGAGGGAGAACAGAGAAAGGGAAACAAGAGACCGAGGAAGGCGCATCAGAAGAGAACCTTCCATATGAATGTACTTGTATGGACTACCCAATTAGGCATAGTTGGCCCTCGGGTTCACTCATGGAGACATCTAACATCACAGCTCCTAGTATCTATCATACAGGGTATAGTACAGAGCATGAGTAACTATGGCAGATCCTTACCAAAGTATCTTAGAATTAAATCCATTCAGTGCACGTATATCTAAATCAATCTCTATCTACCTGTATTTTTGGAAGTTTTAAACCATCTGCATGGAAAAGACCGTTTGGATATTTTTCTAATCAATAAAATCTCTTGGATTTAACCACCATCTACTATCATCTTGGGCTAAATGTATCAGATTAATATGGCCTTGCATTGTCGTGGACAGAGGCTGCAGAAGCAACCAGCTACGGATTCTTATACATCACTCCGTCTATTGGAGCTAATCGTCTTAATTTCCAAAGCCAAGACGCTGAAGATCAAGATCAGGGTCCGTGCCACGTGACCCAGATGACGCGTAATGGCGAAGAGCACACATACGAAGACGGAACAAGGGAGATTGCCTATCATCGAAAAAGAGGAAGGGAATGTTAGAAAAAAAAATCAACAGTAGAGATTATGATGCAATAGGAATAGCCAGATACCTGCGCTTGCAGATACTCTGTGTCCTCCGCCATGATCAACATTTGGAACCTTGTACCCTTCCCGTAATGTAAGTGGCGGTACGGAGCACATGGAAATCAAATTGCATCTCTATCCGTGCAGGTTATTATGAGGACATCTCTCAAAACTAATATTTTTTCAACAATTCCTTTGTCTGACATATGCCTAGATATCATTAGGTATATTCATATTTCATTTCATCGCTTGAGCTTCGCTGAAAGTGTGTTTCTGTACTCGACGCTCATTCGCCCAAGGAGATTCGTCATCGATAAACCGGCAAACCAAGCCGCCCTTTTTCCTTCATTAATTAGTGAAGCGGACACATATCCTCACCGGAAACCATTGAGCGGATTGCCTCTACGCAACTGCTTTCTCGCCCTTCTCGGGTAAGTGACACCAAATGCGGGTTCTTTTCGGAGGGTCCGGGGAATTGACGTCTCTGAAGATAGTGCGGACGTTCCGAGTCGTGGAAGATGGCCACAACCACAGTAACTGGTCATGGGCGACGCGCCTCTATGCGCCAGGCCGAGTTGCATATCCCAACCAAACCTTCCGCATTTCAATCAACGAGTAGCCCGGTAGACAAATTTCCACCTTACGAAGACTCGCTCGACGGCGTCGCGGGGTCAACTCGTCCAACCCGAAGCGCCTCGGTCAAGTATGCCCCAAACGACCACTGGGAACCCCGAAAAGCAGGCCTTTACTCGCGAGAGTATGGAAACGGATCATTACGAAACCCCAAACTCCGCCCACGAAAGAGCATCAGCGAAGCCATCACGACAATCAGAACACGCAATGGCAGTATGAGTGCCAATGCTCATGAATTGGCCAAAGCGCTTCGCGCCCCGGTCTCCTACCGACTCACTGTACGTTGATTCGCGCTTTGAGAGATCTTCACTTAAAAGTAACTCCTCCAACGGCGCCGCTCGCTAACACACTGATTTAAGGCTCTCTGTGTCGTTTGGTATCTCACCTCTGCCCTCACAAACACGTCCTCAAAATCGATATTGAACGCCCTTCCGATGCCGATCACATTGACAATGATTCAATTTGCATTTGTTTCCTTTTGGTGTTTGCTATTGGTGTATCTCTCCACAGTTATACCTCGGTTGCGACAAAGTGTCCCGATCCTTCAACATGGAATTCGCTACCCATCCCGCGACGTGATTTCCACAGCCCTGCCCCTAGCAGTATTCCAACTAGCCGGTCATATTTTAAGCTCTATGGCCACTGCACAAATTCCCGTATCTTTGGTTCACACCATCAAGGGCCTTTCACCTCTCTTCACAGTTCTAGCATACCGAATCCTGTTTCGCATTCGATATGCCCGGGCAACCTATCTATCGCTGATCCCACTAACTCTGGGTGTGATGCTTGCATGCTCGACCGGAGTATCTACAAATTTCTTCGGTATTTTTTGCGCGTTTGGTGCAGCTCTTGTGTTTGTCTCCCAGAACATATTCTCAAAGAAGCTATTCAACGAGGCAGACCGTGCCGAATCAGATCTGCAAAATCCAGGGCGGCGAAAGTTGGACAAACTCAACTTGCTTTGCTATTGTTCCGGGCTGGCTTTTTTCCTCACCCTGCCTATTTGGTTTGTCACCGAGGGTTACCCGCTAGTATCTGATTTTATTCATGACGGTGTGATATCGCTATCGGGTAAGCAAGGCTCATTGGACCACGGTGCTCTTTCCCTTGAGTTTGTGTTCAACGGAGTCTCACACTTTGCCCAAAACATCCTGGCATTTGTGTTGCTGTCAATGGTATCTCCTGTGTCCTACTCGGTTGCATCATTGGTCAAGCGTGTGTTTGTGATTGTGGTAGCAATCATATGGTTTGGGAGCTCGACCACCTCGATTCAAGCATTTGGCATTGGCCTCACTTTCGTGGGGCTTTACCTTTACGACCGCAATAGTCATGACGATGTAGCTGACCAAAGGGCAAATACGGATCTTTTCCGTGCTGAGCAGTCCATTCTTCCAATGAATGTGCGGCACCCAAGCAAGCCATGGGATTCAAATGGTTATGCCTTCCCCGCGGGGAAGCCCTTTGAAGGTGCCGCCGACAACTCCCATGCTGCAGTAAACAACTCTAAGAAGGAAGACGATGGGCCCGGGCATGTTCGACCAAGAGGAGCTAGTGTCTCTCGTACTTGGTTGCCAGGGACCAAACAAGAATCCACTTGGCAGGTTAGTGATTCTCAAGCTGCGGCCTAGCATTTGTATTTAATGAGTTCTGTGTATGATATCATGGTTGTGAAGTGCTGCTCGGAAGAGCGTTTTATATCACTTTCCATTGTTGCATCCTGCCTAGGACGCGCAGAGCATCCTTTCAAGCCCCGAGAAGTACTTTTGGCTGCACGTAGGAGACACCAGTCTCCAAAGTGCCACCCGAAGTTTCAACAAACTGGATCTACTAATATATTCGACAATCTCAATAATGTACACGATGAGTAGGAGGATTTCATGACAAAACGTTTTGTTGTGCATTGTTACGTAACAGTTGAAGACCTCGGGGATGTAGCTACCGTTGGTAAGGAACAAAGTCATAATTAGGCGAACCCTTGACAGCTCCAGCTACGGTGCAATTCTGCTCTCGGAACATGCTGTAGAGGAAATAGGAACAGGGAAATGGCCTGCCTCCTACAATAATGATGCCCTTAACAATTTAATTTGGAAAAGAGAAATCCACAACAATGGGGAGGAACGGTGGCTTTTAAGGAAACCCGGAGTGGGAGTTTATCCGCCTAACCGAGCCAATCCCCGTGAGCCCATTTGTCGTTGCACTTAGTCAGCATTGTGATGGTCAGCACGCCAATTATGTAACTCTGGAACCGCAGATTCCGATGCAAAGTGCTCTCTAAACTCCCAACCGTCACCAGGACCTCACCCCTCACCCTCCTCCACTTTACCTCCCACTCTCAAATACCTGATCTCCCTCCAACGATGCGGCCGCAGCTGTTTCGTGCGGCCGCCCGGTCCCTCCGGGTTCCTAAGGTCTCCCCCCGGACCTTCGCGACGACAGCCCCTCGCGCAGCCGAGGTGGAACTCACCATTGGTAAGTTCAATCTTGGTTTAGTTCATCCAAATTGATTGATAACTGATGGCCCGTTTCTTTAGATGGCAAAAAGGTGTCTGTAGAAGGTAAACACTCCGGGAGATAACTCACTGAACCTTCACTCACATTCTCCCCCAAAGCTGGCTCGGCTCTTATCCAGGCCTGTGAGAAGGCAGGCGCAACGGTTCCTAGGTATGACCAGACTCCACGAACTTGAAATGATTGCAGTACTAACGTGCACCAGATATTGTTACCACGAGTATGTGCCTTTGACCAAGTCACACATGTTGCCTTTGCTAACACCAGTCCCTTAGAAAACTTTTAGTTGCAGGTAACTGTACGTGCAACAAATCCCACCCCAATCACACACCATTCAGGCAAATGTACTTACGGAAAACATAGGTCGTATGTGTCTCGTCGAAGTCGAACGTGCCCCAAAGCCGGTGGCCTCCTGTGCTTGGCCGGTACAACCCGGTATGGTGGTGAAGACAAATTCACCACTGGTACACAAGGCAAGAGAGGGTGTCATGGAGTTTCTTCTTGCCAACCATCCCCTCGATTGTCCTGTCTGCGACCAGGGAGGAGAGTGTGACCTCCAAGACCAGTCGATGCGTTACGGTGCCGATCGGGGTCGATTCCATGAAACCGGTGGAAAACGTGCTGTGGAGGATAAGAACATTGGCCCTCTGGTCAAGACCTCAATGAATCGATGCATTCACTGCACTCGTTGTGTCCGATTCATGAACGACGTCGCCGGTGCTCCAGAACTAGGAACTGCAGGTCGTGGAAACGACATGCAGATTGGAACCTACCTTGAGCAGAACCTCAACTCAGAACTCTCAGGCAATGTCATTGACCTTTGCCCTGTCGGTGCACTAACTTCGAAGCCCTATGCTTTCCGGGCACGTCCATGGGAGCTCAAGCACACCGAATCAATCGATGTCCTTGACGCGCTTGGCTCTAATATCCGCATTGATAGCAGAGGCCTCGAAGTGATGCGGGTTGTCCCGCGATTGAATGATGATATAAACGAGGAATGGATCAATGACAAGTCGCGGTTCGCATGCGATGGGTTGAAGACCCAACGGCTCACAACGCCGCTCATTCGTCGGGAAGGAAAATTCGTTCCTGCTACTTGGGAACAGGCTTTAACGGAGATCTCATCGGCTCACCAGAAGTTGCAGCCACAGGCCAATGAGTTCAAGGCTGTTGCTGGACACTTGGTCGATACTGAGTCGCTCGTTGCCATGAAGGACCTTGCCAACAAGCTTGGCTCTGATAACCTTGCCCTTGATCAACCTGGAGGTGGTGCCCCTATTGCTCATGGCATCGATATTCGTTCCAACTACCTGTTCAATTCCAAGATCTATGGAATAGAGGAGGCAGATGTAATCCTTTTGGTTGCAACAAACCCTCGTCACGAAGCCGCAGTTCTTAACGCCCGCATCCGCAAGCAGTATATTAGATCTGATCTTGAGGTTGGACTTGTCGGTGAGGAGTTTGAGAGTACATTTGACTTCAACCATTTGGGCGCAGATGTCTCTTCCTTGAAATCCGCTTTGACTGGAGAATTTGGCAAGAAGCTTGCCGGAGCCAAGCGGCCAATGATTATTGTCGGCAGCGCTGCTGCAGAGCACCCGGATGCCAAGGCAATATTCGAGGCTGTCGGCAGTTTCGTTGAGAAGAACGCAAGCAACTTCATTACCCCTGAATGGCAGGGCTATAATGTTCTCCAGCGTGCAGCATCTCGGGCTGGTGCCTATGAAGTCGGCTTCACTGCACCATCTTTTCAGGTTGCCCAAACTACTCCCAAGATGGTGTGGCTTTTGGGCGCAGATGAGATTGCCCAGAGCGAGATCCCGAAAGATGCCTTTGTCGTCTACCAGGGACACCACGGTGATCGCGGCGCTCAACTCGCTGATGTCGTTCTCCCGGGCGCTGCATACACCGAGAAGTCAGGTACATACATCAACACGGAAGGTCGTGTGCAAGTTACCCGTGCTGCCACTTCACTTCCCGGTGCAGCTCGTGATGACTGGAAGATCATCCGTGCCACTAGCGAATTCCTTGGTGCTCCTCTTCCTTATGATGATATCGAGGCTCTTCGTGACCGCATGGAGGAGATCAGTCCCGTCATGCGCCGCTACGACGTTATTGAACCGACCTCGGTTGGCTCGTTGAGCAAGATCCAACTTGTGGAACAGAACAAGGGATCCCAAGCTACTGGGGCTCCTTTCAAGAAGGTGATTGAAGACTTCTTCTTCACCGATGCCATTTCCAGAAGGTGAATACTCCATTTCGTCATTTGTCACTCATCCAATTGCACCGCTAACTCTGCTTTAGTTCGGCTACCATGGCCCGCGCCTCCGCTGCCAAGGCCACTGGAAACCCTGAGACCAACTTCATGGCCGCAGGAGAAATGTCTCCTCAGGCTTTGTATGGCTAGATCAGGGTCTTTTCTGACCTCATTCTGTGTTTCTCTAATGGTTGCAGGCGTTTTTTTGTACCACATCTCAAATTTCCCTCTTGATGTACTGTTTCCTTTCCATCCTCTGTGTTTTTCCCTATCATCTTGAACACCCTTCCGGTTTCTGTTGACCTCTTCGCCATTCTCCGGTGTCGCCTGGGATTAATCGGTAGTGGTTGCCTTGTACATAAAAGACTGAACCCCCCAAAATTTCGAGTCCATGGGCGTCGGAGATGATGAATTTGTGCTACTTTATTAGTTTGGTGCGTAGCAGCTTTTGAAAGGAGAAGTATGGTCAATGATTCCTATCGTAATAACGATGTGAAATTGTACCCCGGACATATGATCTAGGTAGGGATGAGGATGGGGGAGTACCCCGACGACAAGAGTAGGACAGGGAGCAACAACGAAAGACTAACCCGGAGAAGAGATACATAAATTGGTGAATTGCAGGAGTCAACATTGCTTGGGTATGTACATATTTACAGGTCTGAAGAGTCAAAGATGAACTCCCAACTCCTAGGTCGATCGCGCCGCACAAAAGCACATGAGGCAGAACTGTATCTCCCTCCGTTGAAATCACCTATTTACCTTGTTCCGAGTGGTTATTTCAGAGCTCATCATCATCCGTCTCTCCTTCGGTTTCTTCAGCATCTTTACGAGGCTGGGTTGAATCAGTTTTCTTGATAGGCCCGCGGGTCTTTTTAGCAAATGGCAAATCTCTTTGAGGTGGCGCGGTATATCTCACTGGAGAGACCCGCTTCAGCGGGGGTGTTTCATCCTGTGACGAATAGTCGTCCGTCGTGCTATTGCTTGGTTCGTTGTCCAAAGAATGAGAAGTCGAAGGCCCTTCGTCATCGAGGTCTTGATTATTGGAGGTACCTCGATCAGTCTTCATTGGATCGATATCCATTTGCTCAAACCCATCAGAGTCGTCTGTATCGCTCATCTTGCTAGCACTTCTCTTTGTCGAACGAGACTTCTCAGCGATTTCATGTGACTCTCCAGGAATGCTTGCTTGCATCTCGGAGACTGTCGATATTCAGTCAGCCCAGATACCCAGGTTTCTCTGTTTGCGCCACCTACCTTTGGTGGGATCGACGGTAGACGATGCCAGAAGACGTTGCTGGTTTCGGATTTTAAGCTTTTTCTCGTTCAAGACCTGCACAAAACTGGCCACCAGTCGATTCTCATGCTCAGTTTTCGCATGCACGAGCTCCTCAAGCTGTTCATTCAACCTACGTATGGTATCTTCGGCAAAGCGGTAACGGCTAGTCAGGCTGAACACTTGTTGCTCTAGCGTATGAGCCCTCACTGCAGTAATCCCGGTCCATTCAAACAGTTCGACGGCTTGTTCATCGTCTTGCTTGAGGGTAAAAGCACCAAGGCGTTGCTATGTTATTGTTAGTAGAGAGATATAGATACATATAACCCGCCGGCGTAGAACACGAACTGTGATATTCTGCACTCGCTTCCGTATCGTGATCACAATTTCCTTGTTGTCTTCGTTAGAGCCCGATATGCTGGCAGAAGCTTCGAGACCAGTGGCCCAATCCGGCCTATCGGGAGGAGTAGAACATTGCCCCAAAATGAGAGAGACGGTTTTAATCCATTCATCGTTCGATCCTTGGTAATTCTTTGCGTGGAGGTCTTTCAAGCATGCTTGTTTCACTGTACGATATGAGCTCATGACTTCCAGACTTCGTTCTGTGACGACCCACCCAAGCTAACATAGGGGGATTCCCCCTCAGTAGCCATCAGGCTCAAATCAAGCGGCGCAGGGCCAGTACATGAGACATGGACAAGTACAAAAGACCCAGTCTCGTCCGATCTGGGAAACCGCAAGATTCGAGGGTCTGTTGGAACAGGAGATGACATAATTTGGAATGAAGTGATCAGGATGGATGCGGGGAGCGCGGAGGGAAATTAAATATTAAATAAGGGGTGAAAGGACAGAGTTACGGTGTTGCTATTGAGAAGTGAAATATCAAGTGTCTACATGTGTAGGTAACAAAACTCATATCCCAAGGCAACAGGAGTGGATACAACGAGGACACTATGTACTCCGTACCTGACTGAAAGACGGCAGATACCGAATCTCCACATTTTTAAAACGGTAAGTGTGAAATGTATTTTTGTACGGGGTACCGCATGAATAGGTCACATTTTAATTACCACCGGAAATACCTGTTACATGGGACACTACAAGGATCGTATGGTACGAACTCGTTGCTATACTCCTATGTCGATAGGTTGACATTCATGAACCGGTAGCAGCTGCCTAGACATCAATGTTCTGTTACTTACATGTAACGGCTGTGTCTCACATGCGTACACTACGAAGTATGCAAGTGTCGACCGAGCATCCCAGGTAAACTGATTACCTAGATACATTACCAGTACGGGGACTGTCACGTTCTTCCTCTCCTCGACGGAATCGAGATATCTTTTTCCCCTGTCTCCGCTTCGTGCTTGCAATCAAGTTCCTTTGATTTCTTGATTTCCTCCGAAGATCAGCAGTCGGATCCAAGTGTCTTGGGGTGTCCCCAATGCTGAGGTGTTCTCTAGTGAATGTTTATGCAGGAGGACCTGGCATTTATCAGGTCGCCTAGTGAACCCGCTTGATCTCATTCGGCCATTTCGACTTTAGAGCAAGGCCGGCCCTCATTGAGCTAATTACCCCAGCCATCTTACCTTGCGATATCCGAGCTCACTTGTCACGCTACGATCAACGGTGAAACTGTGCTTCTCACTCGCTCCTATCTTTAGTCCCTACCAACACGGAATGACGCTCATGTTCGCATCCCCTGAACCCTCACCAGTGTCGCAAAGCACTTAATCACAACCGCGTCGGGACGCCTGTAATCATTCTATGACCTCTGTGTTCTCTGTACACCTTGAACCAATTTGTTTTCGCCAGTCATGGAATCTTTACCAATCCACCTACGACCAGGCACCGATGAGCCGATTGAATGCTGGGATGATGACGACGACTTGCAGTTCAGCGACGATGTTCACTTTCGCACCGCATCTAGCGCGGGGTCTATAAAAAACTCGTCTTTTCGGCCCTCCGGACACCGTGATTCCATTTCCTCTCGACGCTCTGCTCGCTCAGATATTGACTCTAATGCGGGTGACGAAGACTGGCAAGTACCGCTCTATGACAACGATGAATTCGCAAAAGAAGATGCCATTGCTTCGGCCAAGACTGCGGGTATTCCCATTCCTCCAGATATCCCCAAGTCGGCTCTTATTGGGGGCACGATCAAGCGCTTGTCAACTCGAAAGACCAAGAAAACCTTTGTTGATGACTGGTCAGAAGACGTTGAACTCCCGGGCCCTGAAACCCAGTTACAGCTCAGAACTCCTCAGGAGACCATGTTTCCTGACTCCCTTCGACATTTGAGCTCCGCTGCTACCAGTCCAGTGAAATTTACGGCCTCATTATCTTGGGACGAGGAATTCTCGACGCGCTTGAAATCTACCCTGGGACCACTTGACACCTTCCAGGACGACCATAATAGTCTGGAATCTCGAGATATTCCAGCCCTCAAAGCCCCAACTCCACGATCTTCGAAGAAATTGAACATTAGCAATGCTGGCAGTGGTTTCTATACGGAACAGGAAGCAGAGGACGACTTCAACCATGATTTTGAACTTCCCGCCAATCATCAATCCCTCGAACTATCCCATCGAAAAGCGAACTTCTACGTTTCTAGTCCCACTTTGGAGGACTTTGATCTTGAGTGGTCTGAAGGAAGTATAGGTGTACGACTTGGCGGCACCACAAGGGATGGATGCTCAGTTCCCAGTTCTTCTGTCTCCATCGCCAGCCCCAGCGTTTCAAGTTGTCTCACTGCGGAAAGTGAAGACGATGGCCTCGATGGCATCGTCATTCCCGATGGTCCACTTGATTTCAGTACTTCTCTGCAGAAGCGACAGACTGCCCAAGCTGAGAATTTAAAAGCGGAAGAGAGTCAGGTGGATCACATTCCTTCTGACGCTGACGACTTCTTTTCTGGCCTTGATGTCGACAATGAGAAGGCTTTCTCTTTTGGAAAACCTGCTCTAAATCCCAACTTAAAGTGCAAGACCGAACGGCCATCCAGCCCGACTCGTCGATCTGCAACAACACTCACATTCACCAGTGCGACAGGATCTCCACGAACTCGCATCCCACGCTTGTCTGGTCATGATCGAACCCATTCAACCCACCTTGAGACTGTGTCGGAAAGTGGTGCGCCTCTTTCCAAATTTCGAACATCACAATCGCGTCTAGGGCATTCGTCTCAATCGTCAACTTCAAGTCTCCCGGCTCCTAGCGCTAATCCGACATCGCAGACTCCTAAACTCTCCGGTCGACGGCTTCTCGGGTCTCGCAATACCCGAGAAATTGCCCAGGGTGGCGAGAGTAGCCCTTCACTTCGGCGTTTGAAGACCAAGCGATCCCTTCCATCCATTCGTGGCTTAGGCTCGGCCCCTTCAATGACCGAGCGACCACCGGTTGATCGTCCACTCCGCCTTCCCTCTTCCAGACCTAAAACACCAGTGGATCTCCCCGCAACCGATGCAAGATTGCTGGTTAGTAAGTCACAGGTGCCATTCATGCCGGCTGGTGTAACGGAATCCCAACCATACCATGCCAGTGTGAAGGGGTATCGCTCATCACGTCGCACAAATTCAGATAGCTCTGGTAGACTTCTTAGTCCGCAGGGGACAATATCTCAACTCTCCCGACCAACTCGCAATGAGCCATTCCGTGCTGGCGTTGGCGACATAAGCGCGGACTCTCTCGGTTCCTCTACAAAGCATACAATCACGCGACCCACCAAGAGACGCAATTTCGGGGATGGAACAGAGTTGGAGTCGTTTGATGACCTATCTACATCGATCTTGGCAGAGAGCAAGTTCGTCAAACCCCCCACCGGTAGAGGTGCTCCCAGGTCCGTCCGTGCCAGACTCAGTCAGAGCCGGAATGATCCCCCACATAATGAATCACCTCCTCAATCTTTGACGTCGCAACCAACCTCCAAATTGCGCGACCCGACACCTAGGTTTGCGCGAGATACAAATGCATCTAGAAATGCAAGGGAACAACGCATTGCATCCATGACTATTAACTCGAAAGCCCGTGAACCGAACCCTCTTTCAACGTTCAACTCAAACCGGAAGTCCCAACCTGTCTCAAGGAGTCCTCCGGCTTCTGCAACGATCAGAAGCCGGAAAGGTAAATCGAATTCCAAATCCACCTCCAAACCGCACTTGATCAAGCCCATGGGATCTGGGGTGCAGGATGCCAAATGTAAGCAATCTTCTTGATCTCTATTCACAATTTTTGCCTCACTAACCATTTCCAGCTGTGAGGGGCATGCGTTACAACCCTACCAACTTTCGGTGGGAGGGAAATGAAAATTTGGTCCAGGAATTTGATGTGGCCCCTAAATCACCCAAATCTGCCCCGGCTCTCATCACCAATGTTGGCGCGATGCAGAATGTCCAGACCGTTGGTGGAATGGTGTTTGATCCACATCAGATGTGTTGGCTCAGAGCATCTTTTGGAGCTGCTGACGAAGACGACGTGTTTGCCGGTCTGGACGACTTGGATGACAAAATCACCAGTAGCACGACCTATGGACGACATTCTGGGGCGATTGACCAATTTCCAGCAGTTGGGGATGATGCAAGTGCCGGTGAATCCTCTGATGAAGGGCCTATGACCGAAGAATTTGATGTCGGCCCAGAATTCATTCGACGCCAGCGGGTTGAGGAAGACAAGTGGAGACGCAAGGTTGACAAATGGGTTGGATTCGATCGAGGCGATCAGGACCACGAAAATCATTGGAGATGGATCATCCGCGATTTAGTGGCCTTTGACCACCGGGGATCAGCATAGAAGCATGCCAGATTTGACGTCTGCCTGTCCACAGAGCTTTTCCCGGACAGGGGTCACCTTTTTTTTTTTTTTTTTTTCAACCAGCATGTACATGTACTAACCCAAAGCCCATACACGAACTTACGACGTGAAGATCATTGGCCGTGATGATTCGGCCGATGTCATGAATTAATGGTTTTCTCTTTCGGGGGGGGGGGGGGTTTGTTTTCCAAGCATATCTGACCAAGGGGGTAGAATGCTATGTAACTATAATATTTTGTCTCAGTACATACAGTTTAATATGTTCCTTTGTTTTTTGTTTTTTTTTTTCGGTGGACATTGTCCTTTTTGAATAGTCTATACTAGATATAGACCAAACCTAGCAAACCCGTAACCCAATTAACCTGTTAAACTGTTAACCTGTTGATCAGTATAGATTTAGAGAATCGGACTCGGGGATTCTCAAGGGAAAAAAAAAAAAAAAAAAAAAAAAGAGATCGGGAAGCAGCAGAGTGACACCAGATATGTTTTTGGACTGTGAGGGTCCGAACCTTGAAGTCCGATGTGTCTCACTTTCAGCCAAACGTAAGTCATCCTATCGTCCCGCCTCTGTACTTGTACTTGTCCTTCATTTGCTTTTTTTTCGTTTCTTTTCTTTTTTTCCCTCCTTTTTATCCTTGACAAAGTGATCTAAAGTCTTGGCCTCTGCTTCAAATCAAAACATCTTCTCGGATGCTTACATCTCTGCTGGGAAGGGGAAAAAAAAAACATTCAATGAAATTCAATGAAATAAACAATCCTGTGGGACAGTACAACATTAACATGACAGGGATCGCCTCAAGAAGACTTCAAACCTCAAAGAAATTCATCTCAATTGCCTCAAGAGCAGTTGTTCGTACATCAATGGACACCCCATGAGGTTCGTTCCCCAGTTCTCTCGTCCTCTATTCTTCCCTCCTCCCCCACTCTTTTCCCCTTCTTCTCATCCGGACGAACCCAACGGGAGGAAGCTCGAGGGATGCAGAATTTATCAGAGGAGTCGGAATTCCCAATCCATGTTCCTTACCAATTTTCACGGCTACTTGCATGGACAAATCCCTTTTTGCCGGTGGAATCTCCTGCCGACTTGTTTGATCGTGAAGCAAACGTGCAGAGGACAAAGGATTTCCCCCTTTTGCTGATTCGAGTCGGAATCCCGTACGGGAGTAGAGTTGTTCCGCAATTCTAAGTACAGGAAGAATTCGGGGAGATGATGATTTCGCCCCCGCTGTACTTCGGTCAAATCAGGAGAGCGGAATGTCTCCCCCCCTCCCCCCCCCCCCCCAAAGAGTCATCACTGTCTCCGATAGGGTGCCTTGAATAGCCTTGTCCAGTCCCATCTCCTCAACGTGGCTTCTTGAGGCAAATGATGGCGCTGATTGACCCCAGGGGATCGAAAGGCAGGAATCCGTATCACCATTGCTTCTGTGCGCTGTTGTATCAGCCTGCTTCCACTATTCGACACCTTCGGCGGGTCGGAAAGAATTGACCACGAACCCCAGTCTTTTCTTGCTGCTTTTCTTTTCTTTTCTTGTTAGACCCATCTTAGACCCATGTCGCTATCTTCTTCCCTGCAAGCTTTGGTAATACCTACGCTTCCGTACCTTACAGAGAGCTCTGTTGGACTCGCCTGGCTCCATCATTTCTTTTTCTCTGTGGAATATCTGCTGTTCGTCTTCCAGGGATGCCCTCTGTTGTCTCTGTCCGCAATCTCTGTCGCGACATGGTCTCGTGCACTTCATCTTGGGCATCAGCCATGTCAGTCCTGCACTGTTTGTCCATTGGGGTCTTTTTAATAGAATGGTTACCCCGTTTCGAGATGGGCTTTCTGTGAATTATTCCTCTTTTTCCCTTTCTATATCACACTGTGATCTCCTAGGCACGGTCCAATCTTTTTTGTGATACCTGCTGTGGTGTACCAGCGTACTGTGGCAATTCTCACTTGACTACATACGAGCGAGTTAGTCAAGTCTTCAGTTCACTATCATTATCATCATCAACCTGGGAGTTTCATACATTTACCTTTTCTTGTGTCCTTTTTATCATCGTCATCATCATCATCTTCTTCTTCTTCTGTCTGTCTGAAACAGACCGACGTGAGCTAAACAATATTCAAGTGAGGCATCAACTATGAGCAGCTTTGCAAGGCGCAACGAAGGGAATGATGCGTATCTCATGAATCACCAGATGGCAGTGCCTGGCTCATACGGTCAGCCGGAAAGTCATGACTTCAAGCAAGAGAGCCATGATTTCAACACACATGGATCTGGCTCTTACCATTTCTCTCAGCATTCCTTCAACCCATACGGGCCTCACTTTGGGCAGCCCTATGGCCCACAGTCGAGTCTGTCTCCGGGGTTGCAGCATTTACAATATACGTCGGAACACTCTATTCCATCAATGACAGCAACAGATGACCCTAGGCTACACCATCCGCCGCAGTTCATGTCCCAATCGCGTTACCTGCAAGGCCCACGGTATCTGCCCCGCGACCCGCTGGGTGAAACAGATATTGAAACCCAGGAGTCTCATAACGAGACTACATTGCTGTCAGAGGCTGTTGTGCCCGCACTTAGCGGCTTCCCTGATGTAAAGGAGTTTGATCAACTGATGCAGAAGTGAGTGATCCGTAACAAATCAAGCTGGCCGTAGGCCTAATGTCTCATCATTCTAGCTATGTCAAGGACCTGTCCATCAAGAAGCAAGATAAAGCGTTGATCTATGCTAAAAGAGCCCGGAACATCAGGACTGTACTGATTGACCCCAAAGACACAGCGGTGGAGTCGGCTCAATTCCGGTATGTTTCTCTTTGATTCAATCAATTTTCTGTGGCTAAGAAAGAATTTTTTTTTTTGCAGGTTCTGGGTCAAAAAGATGTTCAAGCTCCAAGCCGTGGGATCGGATGTGAGTCTCACCTGTCCTAAAGGTTATGACCAATCAAAGCTGATAGAGTAATTTGTTGTAATTTAAGCACAGGAAGATGATCTGTCATGAGGGAAAGCCGGTTGCAATTCGGGAAAAATTGTTCAAGATCCTCACCAAGGCCCATCAGCAATGCCAGCATGGAGGCCGTGACAAGACATCTGCTCAGGTCCGGCGGATCTATTCATGGTGGGCAAAGCAAACCCGAGTTATATGTGCATGACTTGTTTGATTCAAGGTGACTGACTGTATCATTAGGGTTCCCAAGGAACTGATCTCCCGCTTCGTCAAGATCTGTCCAACCTGCCAGGTGCGCCGTGGTGGATCACGCCTGACGCCGCCCAATTCGCGAAGAAGTTCCCCCAGACTGGAAATGGTCTCTCGATCCCCCAAACTGCCGTCGCCGCCAATCTCACGACGAGAGTCCTCGTTTGCTGGTCAGATGCCCCTTGACAGGACGCAAGCAGACTATTTTGGTCATCTACACGGCCACGGTGGCTGGCTGGATCATCATCAAAATGTGCAAGGTCGTTCGAATCTAGGTAACGGAGTTCGGTCGTTCCAAGGTCCCATGGGCAATCTTTCACACTCAATTTCTGGCACTTTGGATCCCTTCTCCACCGATTTATCCATCCCTCCGTCCCAATTGAGTTATGCAGCGGGATTTGTCCCGACACATGGGGCTGCGCCTCAACGAGATTTTTGACATCTCTTTTCTTGTCGACTTATGTGGATGTTGCTTTTTGATATTATCGGAGCATACTACTTGTGTGCCCCCCCAAAAGTATACCTCTAGATCGTCTTGTGCTCCTTTGTCAACCACAAATCTGATACGTGGCATACACGAATAGGGCGAGAAGTTGATTCCTATCCGTTACATGGATTTGAGTGTGTGAAGAGACAAGAGATCCAACAGAGAATGGAATGGAATGGAGGGATTTGAAAAAAATCGGAAAGAACATGGGGAAATCCCCTCCCCCAAAAAAGCTCCGAATGATTGGATAGTTGAATATTGCTTTGTGCAACTCAGGCCACCTTGAATGGTAGATCAAAGACTCGAAAGCACAACGTTTTTGATAAGCTGAGGATAGTTCCCGTTTTCTGGTCAGCACTGTAGAATCCAACAGTCAAAAATGCACATAATCTGTGATCGTATCTGACATTCGATATTCGGTAGTCAATTCTGGGATTAATTGAGGTTCATGTGACCTTTTCTAGATGCACACAGACTGGCCACATGGAAAATTTCATTCATAGCAACTCCCGGCGTCGGGGCTAGAGGAGGTGTTGCATAGGTTCAAGACACTTGGTGTTTGTGAGATGGGCAATCTCCAGCGTTCCAGGCAAATGTAAAAAAGTAATGGTTGGATGGATTCAAAATTTCGTCTCAAAACCCTCAGAAAATCTAAGATATCACCAATTCCTCAACTCGTCCAAAACGAAGAGATGATTCTAAACAGGAAGCGAGAACTTTTTGCCCTTCAAAACTCTGGAAGAAAAAAACGCGAAAGTTAGTGTCCACATCACACGTCTACCTCTTGTTCCTTTCGATACGATTGGGCTTACTTGTTGTAGTAAATATAAAAGAAATCGGAGTAAAGCAAAGTTTGGATGACTCCGGCAATAATGCTCACAGGCTGGAAGGAACGCTGGAAGGAGGCTTCGGTGAGATAGCGGAAGACCCAGTTCGGGATGTAGAGTGCCCTATAGAGTCCCAGAGCAAACAGGTAGTGGGTGGTGATGGTGTCGGCCTCCCCGGTTCGTTGTAGCATGAATAGTTGTGGCAATATGGCAACCGACTCCAACCAGATAGAAAAAGTCCAGAGTATCTACTTGAGACGTTAGTCTGGACGTTTCCACACCATAGACAGGATGCAGCCAACCTCGGAGATGCGATAATCGCGTGGGAAGAGAATCGCGAGCACCGCGCTAATTCCGAGGAGGTATTGGACCTTGAAAGTATCGATGTTGGGATCATGTGTGGGTTTGTAGTCGTTGAGCATAAGGTAGATGACGTAGGCCGAGGAACCGATAAATAGAAGCTTGAAAGTGGTGAGGTACAGGGAGTCGGTGAACGTCCAGAAAAGATCTAACAAAGCACATGAGCGATTGCGACGAACATAAAGCTGACTGTGACGTCGAGACCTACCGAGATACCGAGTGACAAAAACGAGAAGGTATAGCACCTGCGATTTGAACGACAACCCAGAACAACTCTGCGATCTGCCATTAGTCGGAAGTCAGATGTGGCTTCATGGACAGGATAACATACGCTTGACGTCTTCATCTTCTGCAGAAGCATGAAGATCGACGCCAGATGGGAGAAGTCGGCTATGATTAAGCGTTAGTATATAGCATTGGGTTTGATTTAATGTCGTACCTAATAACCGGAAAAGATTCATTATGCCGGAGATGGATCTCAGTAGTATGAATAGTGACCTAGGCTAGAAGAGAGAGAAGGAGAGGGACGAGTTTGAGAATTGGTAAGAGTTTACACCAGAACAGCTCAGTTGTTGACACGAAGGCAAAAAAAAGGAAGGGGAACTTAAATTACTTGCAGATCAGGTACAATGGGGGATGTACATTACAGGGTACTATGTATATGACATGTATGTACCGTGTGTACTGTACATACCTTAAACTGTACTATGAGCACTTGATTTTTTTTTTAAATTCATAGTTTTTTTCGAAACCTCGAACAAGTGTATTTTAAGTAAAAAATACTATACTTCATACTTCACTAGAAAAGTAGACTACTGTATGCTCCTGTGACAATGATCTGGAAGATCCCCTCTACTTCAAATTTACTCTTCCGAGATTGGGTGTGTAACTTCTGATATTGAATTAGAATTATTGCATCGATCCTGGAAATACCTACTTTGTATGTACACTCATATTTCCGTATTTATACAGCGTCTGGAATGCACAATGTCGTCAAATCATCATATTGATACAACCCTTGGAAGAAAAAGAATCACAAACGCCACCTAGACCTCCCAATGCCTTGACACAACCAGACATATAACCTAAAACGCCGAGAAATTTGCCGTTGTAGGAAAAACACGTAAGTTTGCCTCGCTAAAACAAGTTTCTACCCCCAATACTCTCATCCGCCATACGTTGGAGATGGCCTTCAGCTAGCTCGCTCTTCAAGGCGCAGATTGAGTTTTCGCGATCGAGTCGATCCCAGTCCCGAAGTTCCGCTCGCTTGGACCTCTGCGTCTCTGCGATCTGCTCAATAATTTTTTCTTTATCGACATCAAGCAGAGCCAATCGCTTCTCCACAGCAGGGTCTAGAAGTGACGGAAGACTCCGACCTTCCGTTATAATAGTACATAGCCCTGCAAGATAGTTGATTCCCCTCTGAGCCAATGGTTGAGTCACAGATGGAGTGCTGGGTTGCCGGGAAATCGAATGTCGGTAACTGCCACCTGGTGCCGGGGATGAAAAAGAAGCGCGAGGACCTGCTGGTGGGGCTTGCGCAGGTGCAACAGTTCCACGGCGCACCGGCGGAGGTCCCGTCCAAGCTTCACGTGGGCCAGGTCCGCGGCGAGGTCGAGTCGGTGCTGATAGTAGAGAGACATGTGGAGGACCACGGTGCTGATTAGACGGCGGCCTCGGTACCTGATAAGGTCCTGATGGTGGCAGCGGTAGCGGACTTGCACCGTGGCTTTTCGGTTGAGTGGGAATGTTGCCACCAACCCTGGTCCCGCTTGTCTGGGACTCCAAGTGTGCTCTCTCTGGAATTGAACAAGGCGAATGATTGCCAACCGATACTCGGTCCCCATGATCTGGCCGTTGTTGTAGGTAAGAGGGCTCCGCATCGGGGATCTGATCGCGGTGCGGAGATCGACCTGAGGGTTTCGACAAACGTTGAAAGGGTACCGGAGAGCGAATTGGCGACCGACTACGAGCTCTCTGGGAAACCACACCAGGCTTTTCTATAGCCGGCGATGAACGCCGAAATATCAGGACGGGCTGTGAGGGTGCAGGTGAAACATGTCTCGATGGCGACAAAGTCCGATATTTTTTCGTCGTGTCACAAGGGTGACCTCGACCCGGGGCATGAATTGGACTTTGTGGCACCGAGACTTCGAGCTGTGATCTCGGCGATGAAGCCCTGGGGGGTTTGTCAAGATTCAAGACAGCAGGGCTATCTCGTCTCGCGGATCGGAAGAGTTGGCTTCCAGGACTTGTATCGCGTATTCGTCTTGGGCTGTTGCGAGCACGGGATGCGTTGCGTGATCTGCCATCACTGTAGGGCGATTTCGAGCGCCATTTTTGGGGCGGTGATCTAACCCTTTCATCTCTTCTGGGGGAGAACCTTCTTGGAGGGGATCGTCGTCTTTCATAGAGGGGTGGACCAAAATTTCTCCCCGGAGGAGTACGTGAGCGGTGCCGGTATGATGGTGGTGATCGACTTCGTAAGCGCCCATACCCTCGATTTGATGACGGTACCCAAGTGTCGGCTCGTGGTCGAGGAGGGCTTCGGGTTCGTGGTGGCGAACGCCGGTGGCGATTTTCATACCCCCGAGAAGGAGAGCGACCGTTTCTTTCGGCTGGACGATAACTTTCTCCACCTCTTCGTTCATCGAACCTAAGGGGACACTTAGAAACTTTCTTCTTTGGAAACATTTCGATGTGTCTACAAACCTTCTGCGATCCCAGTCCATTCTGGCACAGATGATATGGATATGAGAGGAGGTAGGATGAAGGTCAAAGTACTTTGGGGCGGGAATAGAAGTTGGAGCACAGGAGCACGCAATTACCCAGTGCTGATTTCCCGTCTCCTTGGGGAGCGAGAACAAAAGTAGATTAAAGTAAAGGAAATAATGGGTCGAGACGTGGTAGATGAGAGAATGGAGCTAAACCATTTTTGGAATCCATTCCCGTGACTGTGGGCCTCAATGGATACACGTACAGCAACAAGCTAGTTCACTATGTTGTAGTTAACTATGCAATCTATGCTGACTTGAGTATTCATACAGACAATTGGACGGAGTATTCCCCCTAGAGTTTCATAAGTAATTCAATAAGAACATTGATTCAAAACTAACCGTACATGGCAGGCCAGATGGTTTTCTTGCAACCTAGATAAAAGTACACCAAAGCAGCCAAACTCCAATGCTCGTCATGAAAGAAGCACGCCCGGGGAACTCAAATGAAAGAAAATAGAGAAAGACACCGAAATAGACCTCTTCAATGCTTCCCTCGTCTCTCCTCCTCCTTTCGGAATCTTTTGCGGTGCTCCTGTGCAATCATATCACTCAAGTCCTCCTGGAAACCCCAGTTCGGTGGATTCTGCTGCTGTCTCTGTGACTCGTACATGCTATGGAGGTTCTCTTTGCTGAGGGCATCACCAGATTGGATTACATCCAAGTTCACAGACACTTCAACATCCCCAGGCTTCTTGCGTTTCCGTGTTTGGTCATCTGCACCGAGAACGGGAGGCTTGCCTGTTGACCCGCTAAGGTCATAGGCCCTATCACCCCCGAAAAAGCCTTCCACGTTTGTTTGCCTCTCGGGAATGACTTGATAAGCATTCCGAGGGTGAACGGACTCCTCTGTGTCAATACCACGATGGTGTTTGCGCACATCAAACTCTCCAGAAACATTCTCGGCGCCAACAAATTCAGATGTTACTGCTGAGTCTATTCCGCTTGGAGTTTCCAAGCCACCAGGAGAATGAGCACCCGCACCCACGCCATCTTCATCACTGTCTTTTTCGTGTTCATCATCGTCCTCCTCTGCTTCACTCTCCTCTTCTGACTCTTCTGATTCATGTAATTCTCCCCATAGATCTTTTTCAACCGGCTCCCCTTGTTGGGCGTGTTGCTGAGGTTGTAAAACACCGAAGATGTCACCTCCGAATAATGGGCGGTTGTGTTCATCGACAGGTGGCTTTCCATACCCTCCGGGATGGTAGCCCCACGAGGCGCCGGGCGGAGGCGGCGCATTAAGGCCGGGGACTTTCAATGCGGGGTAGGAAGATGGGGGACCATATCGCTGCTGGTTAACGAGCCATGGGGGAGGGGCTCCTGGGGCCATACCAAGAGCATCCCTCAACTCATCACTCAGTTCGCCAGGTCGGAGGTGCTTGAGATTGGTCTCGTATTCTTTGCCCTCGTAGTAGATCTCACCGTAGCGAGTGAGTTCTGGCTTGGTTTGGAAACGGAAGAATGCCTCGTAAAGCTTCTGGTAATCAATGTCCAGCTTGCCCATCTTCGGTTGCACTCTTTCCCGTTGCTTTTGTTTCAAGCTTGACTGTTCCTGCTTCTCTAAAGCGGCGTCGCGCATTTCAGATATTCCGGTCTCTTGTATAAATTTTGGGAGAGCAAACGGCGCCTTCTCCACACCGCGTTTGGATGAGAGATACTCTCGTTTGAGCGACCAGTGAGAGGGTACCGGGACAACATTGCGATGGGCTTTAATGTGAACGAGGAGTCGAGGGTCAGGGGCGGATGTATCTGTCCATTCGACGATTTCAGGCTTTCGTACCATTGCTTTGAGTTCAGCAACGGAGAGCTTGTTCATTTCTTTCCGTTTCTTTTTTGAAATCTTGGGTTCGCTCTCTTGCTCTTCTTCGGGTATTTCATCACCATCGTCAAAGAAGACCTCAGGTTTGTCAGCCTTCGTCGTCAATGAATTTTCGTCCACTGTCTCTTCGAATTTTCCGGCAAAGCCTTTGTACATTTCCCATAGCGGATCGGTTGGCTGGGTAAGCAGATCAGTGTTAGCATCGGCCGGTGCATCCTGAGCAGTAGCCACTGGCGGAGGCGACAGCTTCTTTGATGTGGCATTGTCAATGGAAAGACTCGTAGCCTTGATAGTAGTGTCAGTTTAGCATCAAAGATTGCTGTGAGACTATTGGGGATGTATCTGCCTTACCTCGGCTTTTTGCGCCTTTTTCTTGGCTCTTCTGAGCTGGTTCTTGCTCAATTTCATGGTCGCTGGAAGGTTTGTCTGCCGGTCAATGAACACGATGCCAGGCGGCGATTGTGAAAATTGCAAAAATGCAAAGAGATATGGCACTGACAGCTCCAAGTGCTTGCAAAAATAGCTTCAGGTGACAAGAGACAATAGGCGGACATGACTAAAAACAGAGTATATTGCATCTCATTTGTCATCACGTGCGTCTAGCTACAATGCCTTACCGCCTGCATTGTGCCACACTAGTCTAGCGTTAGCTACACAAAATAGATGCAAGCGATTTCGAGAACTTGGAATAGTTGTTCATTTCTTAAGCAATAATCAACAAATGTACATTGTCACACAAAAATCTTGGTATTGCTCTGATGAACTAATGGTATAAAACCCTCCCAGAAAAAACAAAGGAATGGGAAATGTATTATTGTACAAGATGTGAAACAGGAGCCACATCCGATGGCGAGACTTTCAGCGGAGAAATTATTGAATCTCGACACTATTTGCACCAAAAGCAAATCATTCATTGCTATGCAGTATTTCACTAGCCCAGCCAGAATCATAGGGAGAGAATCCAAATTTGGAATGTGTGCCGGTGTTGATATGAATGGTGCAATGTTGAGCTCAGAAAAGCCTAGAAGGTTAGGCAGACGGTCTATTTCTTCTTCTTTGCGGACCGTGATTCTGTTCAAGACTTAGAATTAGATCCTGACATAGAACCGTTGGGTTTGGAGGAATTTACCTGCAGCAGTTCGTTTCTTCTTCGGTCGGCCCTTTCCTCTTAACTTGGCACTGTGAATCGGATGTTTAGTAAGAACACATGTGAAATGGAATAGTAGTTCTAACATCTGAATGGCTTCTTCTCTGTCATCCTCAGCTTCGTCAAATGTCGTCAAGCCAAGAGGCTTATAAGTGTTTTGTAGATCTCGGAAAGAGACTGTCTGCTTTGGATACCAGGCAGCAAGCGCTGGCCCACGCAAGCGCTGTCTCAAGACTTTGTTTCCAAGTCGAAGTCGTTGTGGATTGAAATTAAGAGAGAATATACGGCATTGGGTCTAAAGTATTGCCAGTTAGTGAATGCCAGTAAAGTGCAAGGAAAAGGGTGCTTGAACCTTAACTAGATCCAAGATCCGACTTGTTGCCATTTTCCTTTCTCAAATTTTCAAAATAATCATATGCAAAAAGAAATGGTAAAGCAGCTATTCACAGTAGCTCGGCAGACAGATGTTGCCGAACTCGGGAAGATACAAAATGAAGTTGGCCCCATGGTCATGTGACCCCCAAAGTATACCGCCTGCCCATCTTCTAAGGGGGAGCAGGAAAAAAGAAAAGATCGCAAGAACAAAACGGGACCGAGACTGAACAGTGTCTACAACAATTGACATGCCTCAAGACAAGGAGTTGGCAGATTTAGCAAGCAAAAAAAGGCCAGTGGTAGATCTGAATGAGTCAAATGCCACGCAAAACTCACAAAAACGGCCCAAGGTGAATAAAGTGCGCTCATCCCACTGAGAAGAATTCCCGTATATTTCATTAATTTGCTAACATCTACATGCATAAAGGTTCAAAATTTAGGACTACCATCGGAGACTAAGTTTTTTTTTGATGACAGCCGCCGCAGGGCCAAGTCTAGCAACAATTCTCGTCTACTTCTTCTACAACACCTTGTTCGAGAGATTTCAACCAGTTCAGAACTCGCTGGTGTTGATTCAGATATTATGGACGCAATTTTAAGGCTGGATGACACATTTCGTGGGATGAAGAATCAATTTCCTTCCAAAGATTCTTCCATGGCTGGTGAGGTCCCGAAATTACACCACTCAGATCACAGTTCCAAGTTGGTCGGTGGATTGTGTGACCCTAGGCTCCCCCCGATCATGGATGACAAGCTGGAACTTGCTGTCTTTACCCATCCAGCTCTTAGCAACAACAACAACACGACCTACGACCGACTCGAGATTCTAGGCGATGCATACATCGAGCTGATTGCAACCAAACTTGTCTGGGAGAAATTCCCGGGCTTACCAGCAGGTCGAATATCACAGATTCGGGAGATCCTTGTGAAGAATGAAACACTTGCGGGCTTCGCAGAAAGATTTGGTTTGGATAGCAGAGTTTCTGTGCCGCCGAACTACAATGCCCCATCAAAGCGATGGACCAAAACAAAAGGCGACGTCTTCGAAGCCTATATTGCAGCAGTCATACTATCCGATCCTGTTTGTGGCTATGAAGCAGTTGAGCATTGGCTAGCAGGTCTATGGGTGCCAATTCTCAAGAACTTGGGCCATCAGAAAGGGGAGTTACGCTCCAAGGAGGCTCTTGCTAAGAAAATTATGGGGAAAAATGTCAAGCTTGAATACATCGAGGAGCGTCCATCAATTCAACAAAAGGGTGGCACACAGACTTTCTTTGTCGCGTTGTATCTCACTGGGTGGGGATGGGACAAAAGGTTTCTGGGTTCCGGGCAGGGTTTGAGTAAAGCAGCTGCAGGTGATGAAGCAGCGAAAAAAGCCTTGCTGAATACGCCGTTGATTCTTGAAATCGTGTCAGCAAAGGAATCATGGGAACCAAGCTCTTAAAACCATCGGCCAGATGCCTCTTGTGATCGGTCGGGTCGGTTTCTTGAAGTTACTACCTAGGTCTCGGCTTTGCATTTCCAGTGAAAGAAATAACGAAGAAATGGCACTGAATGGATTCATGATATTCAAGTCCTGCATTTTCAGTGAACTATTTTGATTACCAAATTCCACTTATCCCTGATAATTCCCCCTACTAATTCCTTGCTAACTCGGTACGAGATCTTTTTAACCAGCTCTTTACTTCTTATAATTACGCTGCTTTTGTTGGGTTTCTACTCTATTGTAATTAGCATGTAACTACGAAAATCAGATAAAGAGCTGCAATACCGAGTACAACAGTCTACCCTATAAAGATTCACCACCTCCACAGTGGCGGTACTGGCGTATAAATTAGCATAGTATTTAATATGGTATTTTACAAATTGATACTACATTATTCTTTTAAAAAACAGGGTTCTCAACCTTTCAACTCTCCATTTCTCTCACACACAACATACGACAATTCAATCATCAACTATATATAATTGCAGTTCGCTTTTTTGCTTCCATTTTCGCCACCGTTGATTGGCTGTTGCTTCTGCCTCCACTTTGCTACCACCCCATCAAAAACCACCTTCCGTTCTTTTTATCAACTTTCCTCTCTACCCTTTGCTCCGATCTATCTAATATTTGGCACAGATAGTGTAGGAGTTATCTATTTAAACAGTTTTAAATTTCATTTATTTCCGACTGGTCGTTATTCCCTTATGGTGATTTATATTTTCTGTGCTTTTAGGCCTTGCGCTCCGGGGTTCATTTAGGCGTGCCCACCCCCAATTTCATCCCTACAGTTCCTAGAGGTCTCCCCCGCTAGGCTATCCACCCCCTTAATTTTAATCTAAATCTTTTTGATCGCTTTTCTCTATTGTCCTTCGTCCATTCTACTTCAAACTTAGTTTACCTCCTATAGTATTCCTTTATTACTATACAGCTAAATTATACCCCTCTCCGACCACCCGTTATAGATATTCTATAACGGGCTATAGCTATACGTCGATTCTAATCTATATACTAACGTAATTCCCAAGCGAGCTGGCCACCCCAACCAAAACACGTCCATGAATTAGATCTTAGTTAGTTCAACCACCCACCATGCCACCAATTCGTACTCAATCCTCTCGAAATTCAATAGAGCAGGAGGATAGGATCTTACTAGCTATCCAGGCCTTTAAGAATCAAGAAATCTCTTCAATTCGTGAAGTGGCGCGCCGTTTTAACGTCCCAAGATCCACCCTTTCTACCCGCCTGAATGGTATACAACACCGCGCGATTTCTCGCGCCAACTCTCATAAATTGACTGATGCTGAAGAGGCATCTCTTCAGTAATGGATATTCTCTATGGACGCTCGTGGTTCAGCTCCACGGCCTTCAATGGTGCAAGAAATGGCGAATGTTCTACTTTCGCATCGCGGAATCAACCCATCATCTACAGTCGGCAAAAATTGGGTCACTAATTACATTAAACGACATCCCAATCTATCCTCGAGATTCTCCAGACGTTACAATTACGAACGTGCTAAATTTGAAGATCCCAAAATCATTGGTGAATGGTTTACACTTGTTCAAAAAACGATTCTTCAATACGGCATTGACAACGATGACATTTATAACTTCGATGAGACTGGTTTTGCAATGGGATTAACCGCAACTGCTAAAGTCACTACAAGATCTGAATACTACGGTCGGCGATCACTTTTACAACCTGGAAATCGCGAATGGGTGACTGCAATTGAATGTACAAATGCTTCAGGTTGGGCACTACCTCCATGCATTATTTTCAAAGGCAAAGCCTTCATTGAATCTTGGTTCGACAATCTTCCAAATGATTGGCGCTTTGAAGTCAGTCCTAATGGATGGACCTCTGATGAAATTGGCCTTCGATGGCTTGAAAAACTTCATTCCATCGACTTATTCACGGACAAAAGGTCAATATCGACTTTTGATACTTGACGGACATGGAAGTCATTGACCCCGAAATTCGATGAACTTTGCGAAAAAAACAACATCATTCCAATCTGCATGCCTGCACATTCATCTCATCTTTTACAGCCACTTGATATTGGTTGTTTTGCGGTATTAAAACGCTCTTGCGGTCAACTTGTTGAAAAGAAAATGCGTCTTGGCGTCAACCATGTCGACAAACTTGATTTTCTTGAAGCATATCCAGTTACACGGCTTGAAGCTTTCAAATCAGAAACTATTCAAAACAGCTTTACAGCTGCTGGGTTAGTTCCTCTTTATCCAGATCGAGTGTTATCTAAGCTCAATATTCAACTTCGAACTCCGACTCCCCCATCTAGTCGAGGTAGTGAATGGGAGCCAAAAACACCAACAAATCACATTCACTTATTGAAACAAGCATCCTCAATCAAAGCATTACTTCGTCAAAGATCCCGAAGCCCGCCAACTCCACTCAATTCAGCGATAAACCAGGGGTTGAAAGCTTGCCAAATGACGATGCAATCAGCAGCGATTCTTGAGAAAGAAGTTCACGATCTACGATCGGAAAACGAGAAAAAGAAGCAGAAAAAAACTCGATCTCGAAAGCAGATACCTGCTACAGAGGGCTTGTCAGTTCAGGAAGCTACTGCTTTAATTGTGCAACCAGAGGAAGTGATTGAACCTCCCCGCCCCCAGGTCCGCGCGCACAGGGAAGCACCTTTATTACCAAGAACAAGGGCATTACCGAAATGCGGTGCATGTGGAAATCAGGGCCATAGAAGAGATGCATGTCCAGATAGACCTAGAATTTAGCTGATTGAATTTGATGGAGTTTTGGTTGAAATAAATGCGTTCAAAATTAATAGGCTGGTTGGGGTGGCCAGCTCGCTTGGGTGGCCAGCTCGCTTGGGTGGCCAGCTCGCTTGGGAATTACGTTAAGCTATCGGTAGCCGCCGGGCCGGTATACACTTCTAAGGTCGCCGGTTTAAAACCAGTCAATATCGATGGTTTTTTTGTGGATTTAAAGTCTCTACACTATCGTAAGTTCGAACCCGGTTTCTATCAATGGTTTTTTAATCTTCCTCCTATAGTCTTCCTCTTATAGTCTTTTCTACTTAATCTCATCTAGACTGCGGCACGATCCGCAATATCCGCAATCCATATCCGCAAAGTGCGGATTTGGATATTTTTTGATATCCAATATCCGCAGCCTTGAGTATTTGGATATGGACCTCATATCCATTGGATATCTGCGGATATCCAATGGATATCAAACAATACAAACATGCCTAGACTCGTGACCTCAAGGGGTATGCATTATTATTATACATTCCTATGTATTTTTCGTGTAATACTTGGTACTCGAGGTTGTTGAATATCACCAGGTAAGTATAATTTCTGACCGAGGTCAGAAATTATGGGTGGAAGGTCAAGCACTGCTCTACTTATAGTAGTATACAATTGGAAATTCTGACCGAGGTCAGAAATTATGGGTAGACGGTTAAGCACTGCTCTACTTATAGTAGTATACAATTGGAATCTCTGACCACGGTCGCAAATCTAGTCTTTGACCACGGTCAGAAATTCAGTCTATGCTTTTTTGGGGGGTTTTATGAATTTGAATCTTCTAGGACCTATTTGCTATTTACAGATCTAACTTGAAGCCATCTGGTAACCTTGGCTGTTTTCGAATCCGCCCTGAACCACTTGGAATACTCCTATCGACCAGCATCTCTGGAAGCTCATCATCCTCTTCAACAGCCTCGCATGGTCGTTTTTGAGGTTGTTTTCCTTTTGCCCGTCTACATCGCTCAGCCCTATCATCATCCGAGTCATTATCACCGCTCTCAGTGATTTACTATGCGGATACCATATTAAATTACACAAATGATGACAAACGGTTGGCTAAGAAAGCCTATGCCTAAAAAGGACCAAAGGTGTGCAGATAGCAAAAAATGATGCTAAGGGGTGTGCATATAGTCATTCTCCTAAATAATCACTAGTGCGGCTACTATACGAAGGGACACCTAACCTAGGAGTGCTCTTCAAAGTATAGTGATACCGTCGAGATTAAATACGCTAATTATAGCGGAGGCTATAGGCCAATAAGCGATACTTACGAAGTAAGAATAGCAGCGAAGGAAGAGGTAAGACTAGTATTAGCTAATAGCCCCCTATACCACAATATACCACTCCACTTTCTAGTAAAGGGAGACTACGAAAGGTAGTACTACTACCTCCTAGTCCTAATAGGGACTTAATACCTTAATCTACGCACCGCAGTAAAGGGCTATATAAGGGATAATAATAGCGTAGCGGACAACGACCGCATCGAATCGAACAGTAATCGTATCGCATCCGATAGAGACTACATCGCATCCGATAGAGGATATACCGCAGTAAGCGATAAAGTTATCGTAGTAAAAGGCTCTTATAAAGCCGATAACTACCCGGTTCCCGATACCCACGTTAAGCGAAATTCGGAGAATATATTTAAAGCATAGGGTGGAGAAGCCTTAAAGTAGGCGGAAAGAGCTAGTTCTAGGTCCTACTATACGAATAAGATCAAGAACGTTAGAGGACAACGATCTACCTACTATTCCGGAGGAACTAGCTAAATCTACTATCGTAGTAAGCTAATTAGCTCGCTCTTTAAGGTCCTAGAACTAGGAAATCATATAGTTTATAACTAATCCGGAGAAGGTAAACACTGTTGGCACAGTCCTCTAGCTGTTTTAGGTAAAGGCTGCCTTGGCACTCATTTTTCGGCCTAAGTGTCAATTTTTCGGCCTAAGTGTCATTTACTATGGTATCGCCACAGTAAAAAAAAATGGCCCCTAACCATCCCAGCCATATAGTACTTCTCTGCTCGGCCCCATATTAATTATTAATGCCTTCATAATTATGCTTCAATGTCATGCCTCCATTAAAATCACATGACCTGTATAGGGCTAATTAATTAGGGTTAGCCGAGCGTCCCACATAGTGAAAGCTCTGCATACCAATTATCGTCAATTAATTTTGATCTCCTATATTAAGAGCTTCATTTTTGTATGCCATTTTTACAAATCCAATGGAAACGTCAAATTCAAGATGCATTTTTTACCATATAAACCAGAAATAAATACAGATCAGTGTCCCCGTCCCCGTCCCCGCCGTACAGTGTGCGGGTCTACCCTTCTTGGTGCTTTGGTGAGGGGAGCATTTAACCGGTAGTCAGCGATTCAACGGGCGTTTCGACGGGTAGGTTAACTGACATCCTGCAAGAAAAAAGAGGGCAGAAACTGAATTAAAATAGTGTAAAATTGGTATGTAAAGATGGTATACAAAAATAAAGCTTTTACTATAGGAGATCAAAATTAATTGACGATAATTGGTATGCAGCTTTCACTATGTGGGACGCTCGGCTAACCCTAATAAACTAGCCCTATACAGGTCATGTGATTTTAATGGAGGCATGACATTGAAGCATAGTTATGAAGGCATTAATAATTAATATGGGGCCGAGCAGAGAAGTACTATATGGCTGGGGTGGTTAGGGGCCAGTGTTTTTTACTATAGCGATGCTATATAAAATTACACTTGTTGTTACCAGCCAGTTCTTCAAATAAAAGAGTGCATTTCAACGAAAATACTAAGGACAAGGAGAGAAAGAAGAAGAGAGAGAAAAAACCTGCGAGACGGGATCCTTTGTGGGGACCTGTCTCGATCCAACAATCAAACAATACAAACCTCGTCAAGACGGAAACTTCCGGCAGAGATCCTCCTAGATCGTCACATAACCCCCAATTAAGAATGCATTCAGTCCCTGAATGCTGGTTTGTTATCGTCAGCGTGGTCCTCGAGGATTCGATCTTCTTTAGACGCATAGGGGGACCGGGTTTCGAAGGGTACTACTGAACATAGAACTCCCGTACTTTTTTCGGTGTATGCTTTATGTCACTGGCAGGATACCACTATAGATCAAGGTTATGTCCTACCTATTGCACTCTTTATTGTAGCTTCCAATAATGTGTCCTAGCGTCTAGGACCTTCTCGACTTCCTATTCGTCTGTCTCTCCGACCTATATTGGTGGAGGCGGATCCACATACTGTCCTTCTAAGGGCTCTATTGTAGCTGCCTTTCGTAATTTACTTAGGTGGAAGATAGGGTGTACTCGAATCGCTTCCGGTAGATCTATCCTATAGGAGTTTCTAACCTTCTCGATAATCTTACATCGTCCACTCGCTAGGTGCGAAAGTTTCTGCTTAGCCGATCCTAAAGCTAGTCCTTTATCGTAATAAACACTAAGTCTCTAACCCTAAAATCCTCTTCCTATCGGTGCTTATTTGTTTGTCGAATCTATAGCTGTTATAACTTCGTGATTTACTCTATAGTTTTAGTCTAGATATCTTATAACCCCGAGAGTATTTATTTATACCGCGTCTTACTCGTTAGGAGTCACTATCCCTCGGTCCTTCTAATCGAATATTATTAAAGGTTTATATCCCCTTTCTACGAAGAAAGGTGATTTCTTCCTTATATCCTATGGAAGAATCGAGGCCGCGAAATTAACTGTTAGTAGGATTTCTAACTAGTTATCCAAATTCTATTCGATATATAGCCGCAACCTCTAGGCTATATAATAATTTACGATCTCACTCTACCTATCCGTCTAGGGGTGATATAAAGTTAATAGTTTCCTCTTAATTCTAAGTAAGGATCCTATAAAATTCGGTCTAGAATTTGGAGATAAACTAACCTCTACAGTCGGAGATAATTGTCTCTAGAATTCCTGCAATCCGAATAACATAGTCAATAAACAGTCGGGTTATTTGTTTTACGTTTATATCCTTATAATAAGGGTTAGATATTAGTCTTTTACTCGGTTAGTTAACTATAACAAGGACAGTTTTATAGCTATAATTATCCTTCGGAAATCTATCGAGATATGCTACTAGGGTCTTTTAGGAACTAGTAGAGGCCGTAACAATCCCAGTTTTCGATCTCTCTAGGTCCTCGTACGTTTATAGGTTAGATAGTTATTAATGTATCGGTTTACGTCTATTACCTATATATACGAGTGATATCTTATAGATACTAGTTTCCTCAGTTTCTCGATACCAGGATATACGGTTAGCGGCTAACGGTGTATCTTATCAAGTAGTCGGGCACGAAGGTCTCCTTAATTAGGAACCTCATGTCGTCCTTCGTTAAGAAGCAATCTATCTAATAATGTCTATCGGGAACTGCCTCTATCCTACGCCATCTAACGGAATTTATCTAAATCCGAGCTCCAACAATTAGCTTCTTTTATCCGTTTAACGATCTCAATCGTCGCTGTTTCTTCTAAGTGAATAGGAGCTAGATAAGTTAGGTAGACTCCTTCAAGATTGTCTTTCGGAAGCATCACAAACTATCGTCCATTGTCTACACAAGGAGATTCTTTTCGTGATAGGACATCAGTAATAATATTCTTCTTCCCGAGACGGTATTTAATCACGAAACGGAAGGAAGATAGGAACTCATTCTATCTCGTCTATCGTTGGTTCATTTATCGGGTTATCATAAAGTACTCAAGTGACTGATGGTCAGTGAGGATCTCAAACGATCCTTCTGGGATAGACCTTTAAGTTTAGGTCTCTATTCCTATAAAGCACGAACAATTGCAAGAAGCTCTTTATCGCGAACTTCATAATATAGCTCCGCGGATTGCATTGTTTTCGAATAGAAGGCCACTGGGTGCCAGAAATCTTCCTATATAAAGTACTGGGAGAGCACCGCTCCTAGAACTCTATTAGATACGTCTATCTTAACTCGGGTTTGTCGAACTGGATCGTAGTGCCGGAAGATCGGTGCACTAACTAACTTCTTCTTTAGAGTTTGGAATGCCTTTTCACAATTCTCTGACCACTCGAACGGAATATCTTATCTTGTTTGTCGATGCAATGGTTTCGAAATAGCACTATATCCCAGAATAAATCGTCGGCAGAAGTTGTAGAATCCTAAAAATGACTATACTCCCTTCACTGCGGTCGGTATCGTCTATGATTAAACTACACGAATCTTCTCAAGATCCACGGCTATACTATCGGTGCTCACAATAAATACAAGGAACCTAGTCTTCTTCACTGAAAATTCGGATTTTAATAGGGCCACTTATAACCCTACTTTCTATAGACAACGGAGTACTTCTCTAACCTATCGCTGGTGGTCTTCGACGTTCTCACTGTAGATCAAGATATTATCCACGAAGGCGACTGTATACTTGTCTAAGCATTCTCGAAGAATATTATTTATAAATCTCTAGAAGGTCGCTGGTCCGTTTGTTAAACTACATAGTGTCACCTTAGACTTAAAAGGATCTACATCTCGTACGAAATGTAGTAAGGTTGTTGGAAGGTCGCGTGACCACCACTGTTTGCTCCCAGTACTTAGTCTCAGTCATAGCATGTAGATAGTTTCTCTCTCTCTCAACGCATCAAGAGATTTCCAGTTACATCTACATTCATCGTAGATCTCTAGTATCTCTAACAAAGGTCCTCCGCTCCTAGTGTTAAACGAATCAGGTGGAAGCCTTACTAGATATTAAGCTTCGTATAGATCTTCGCCTTACTTATTCGTTATAATACCTCGTTAATTAATGGTAGGGGGTAATAGTCCCTTCTTTATAATTGCGTTTAGTCTCCAGAAATCAACATAGAATCGGGAGTCCTCTATTAGGTTTTCTTACTATTAATTTTAGAGACGTTTATAGCCTATGACTACACTTAGTATAATAAATCCTTTCTTAAGATTATCGAGGAGAGTTTGACTATTTGCACACCCCTTAGCGTCATCTTTTGCTATCTGCACACCTTTAGTCCTTTTTAGGTATAGGCTTTCTTAGCCAACCGTTTGTCATCATTTGTGTAATTTAACATGGTATCCGCATAGTAAACGACACCCTCATCACCTGACTCTTGGCCACATATAACCCTATGCCAAAATGCTTATCGGAGATCATGTGCCTGCTCCACAATTCATATCGCACAGTAACAATTCCACCATACCATAATTAATTTTTTGAAGCTATTTACAGATCTCACTATGGATCCTTACTATAAAACTCCTCCCCTACCTACCGAAGCATATGAACCATAGGAATCGCCTCCCCCGATCGACCGATTTGCCACCCCAGAAGAGGCCTTACCGAGCTCAACAAGTGGGCAGCTACCCTAGGGTTCTCCGGGGGGGGGGGGGGGGGGGGGGGGGGGGGGGGGGGGGTTGAGCGAGGCAGTCAAACCAGGCCAGGAACATGTCAAATAAGTGATCAATAGCAGTACACAAAATGAGATTTGTGAATAGCTTCAAAAATAAATTATGGTATGGTGGAATTGTTACTGTGCGATATGAATTGTGGAGCAGGCACGTATCTCCGATAAGCATTTTGGTATAGGGTTATATGTGGCCAAGAGTCAGGTGATGAGGGTGTCGTTTACTATGCGGATGCCATATTAAGTTACACAAATGATGACAAATGGTTGGCCAAGAAAGGCTATGCATAAAAAGGACTAAAGGTGTGCAGATAGCAAAAAATGGCGCCAAGGGGTGTGTGCATATATAGTCTAACTATTCTCTCTGCAAAAATAGGAATAGGCTTCCTAAGAAAACTTTTAATCCCTAGCTCTGCAAGCAATTTAGTTAACCAAATTGCTTCTTGTACTGCTAGAGAGAGCTTCAGCAATGTATTCACTCTCAGTGGTGGAGAGAGCAACACATGGTTGTTTCTTAGAGGTCTAAGATATTGCTCCTACGGCCATTTTAAACAGGAAACCAGATATGGAAAGTCCTTTCTCACTATATAGTCCTACCCAGTCAGTATCGCAGTAGCTATATACTGCCATTGAGCATGAATTCAGATCTATTTCTCGTAAGAAAGAGATCGTAAGAAACTTTGTGCCAGCAAGATAGCGAAACACCCTTTTCAGTGCTTAGAAGTGAATTTCACCTAGACCTTTGGCAAGATTAGTAAGCTTGATGACAGCAAATGAGATATCTAGCCTAGTAGATACCAATAACCAGATCAGTGTGCCGGTCTTGGTTTGATATTCAAGGATCTGTCCTTTCGTCGCAGTGTGTTTAAAAGGGAGCAGTGGTAGCTTTTCATCCATTGGGGTACCCACTGGTTTGCACTTCTCGAAACCAAAGCGGGTAAGGATTTTATCAACATGGTCAGTCAGCTTGTGACAAATGTATCATGCCGTTAAGATCGGCATAGTGAACGTTGATTGAAAGGTATTGTTGAAGCTTGCCCTTATCGGAGGTGTCAAAGTGCTTTGGAATAGCATCTTTAAAAGGTTGAATCATGTCCTCCGACGGAGAAAGAACTAGCAAGTCGTCGACGTACACCATAAGATAAATCGGTATACTACCCAGTTTAACGAAGATTAAATGATCCGACTAAGTTCGTGTGAAACCCATTGATATCAAGACATCATGGAGTAGCCGAATACCACTCCCGGGGGCTTTGTTTCAGTCTATAGATTGTTTTCATAAGTAGGCCAATGTGGTTAGGATATTCATCTCGCTAACCCTCTAGTAGTTCAATTTCAATTGGCTCTTTCAGTTCAGCATAGAGAAAAGCTGTAACAATGTCAACATGATATATACCAGCCTTTTGCTGCAGCATTTGCAAAAAAGATCTTGAAAGACATAGGCTTAGCGACAACAGCATAGACTTCGTAGAAATCTAGATCTTTGATCTGACGAAATCCACGACCAACAAGTCGTGCTTTATAGGCACCGTCATGCTTGATTTTAAACACCTAGCGGAGTGTAAGCGGTTTCTTCCTGCTTTTGGAGCGAGATATAACCTTCTAGTTGCTGTTTACCAAGTGACGATATAGCTCTTTGTGAGCAGCAACTAGCCATTTATCCTTTTCGACTCAGGACATAGCTTGTGCCCAGCCATTTGGTTCGAAACCAACGTCGTTAGATATCAATGTGGAAGCAGCATACTTAGCTGTAGCAGTAGAGAATAGATCTATAATCCTCTCTGGACAATCAGTAAGAAACTAAATGACATTTATATCAAATAAGGATCGACTAGCAAGACTATCGAGATAGGCTTGGCTTAGCCTCTTGATTCTTATTGAACGGCGTAGCTGGTCATTTTCAGGCTGTATAGGCTGAGTTGCAACGTAGCTCCTATCCTATCTTCTGTTATCAGGAATAGGATCTATATACGAGAAATCAATTGGCGTTTAAGCTCGTCCTCGATCGTGTTCAAGAATATCCTCGGGAGTATCCTTATTGACAACCTGCCGGGAAGCAGGCTGTGTGTGACTCGACGAGAGTCCCTCGCCTGCCTACGTCAAAGTGGGGCACCGGTATCCTCCCGTTGTGCCTCCACAGTCCTACTAAAGCTACCCGCCATTTCATCATCGTCTCATATTTCGAAGGATTCGGGGTTTATAAGATAGGGTTTAGGAAGATAGGGTTCAGGATTCAAAGGGTAATTAGACTAAGACCATGCGAGATCTTCTTCAAAGAGTGCTGGATTCGCCGGGTCAAGAGCATTCGGAGCCCTTACTTACTCTGTATTGTCAGGATCGTCCTCTACCGCAGGAGGGGGCGGAGAATTAGGTCGAATATTGAACGGATTGTCAAGATAAGGTTGAATTTAAAGAAAGTCAATTGGAATGTGACGATCTTACGAATGATATTCCTATAGATTCATGCCAGTAATATTGAGATCATAGGCAGGATTCGGAAGACTTGCAGGAGCGGGATTTTCATTGAAAATGACATATCGTGAGCGTTCAATCTTTTTTGTACGCACATTGTACAAGACATAATTATCACCCTGGTCGTAAGCGATCAATCTCGCTTCTTCTATATAGGGGTCAAGCTTTGTATTCCGCTTCTCTTTAGGAATCAAGAACCAGCATTGGTAGCCAAGAGCTCGAAGGTTAGAAAGATCAGGCTTCTTCCCGAAGAGAGCCTCGTATGGAGATATACCAATTTTCGAAGCATAAAGCCGATTCATGGTGTAATTGATACCGCCAAGAAGCAAGCCCTAAAGGTATTTCGGCAGTTAGTATTCACTTATGATCGCTACCAGCGGTTCAATAAGATAACGATTTTTGATCTCTACGACACCATTAAGCAACTTAGTGTACGGTGGTGTTAGGTCCCACACTATCTCCTTACTAGCAAGGTAAGTAGCCAGTGGTTTATTCTCTATCGAATTATCGCCGTGAACCTTTTTAACAGTGTAGTCAAACTGTGTCTTGAGATAGGTTTCTAACTAGATATAAACCTCAGTAACTTAAGAGCGCGATTTTAAGAGATAAAATACTCACCACGGTAAGAAGTAATAGAAATTAGTCCCTAGACGTCTAGATGAATGAATTCACTAGGTTTCGATCTAATAGACCTCTCCTTACCAAAAGGTAGTGCATAACCCTTACCCTTAATATATGGAATATAAGGAAAGGTAACACCGGCGCCTTTCTTTAGTTTGACGCTATCAATCTTTCGCACACGGTCCTCGCCGGCGTGACACGCACGACGATAAGCAAGATCGATTTAAATTAGGGTGGAATTGATAGCGAAAATCGAGTTAGGAGATCCAGTGATGATGTTACATTCTATCATATAGTCAACCTTGTTAATGCCGGCGTAGTGTCAGGGTGCGGGCTGGCAGGACGGTATGATAGGAGATGACTGGTAAGAACAGGTCATAACAGATCAGATTCCACTTGACAGGTACAGGCAGGGGCAGGCTATTATACAAGACGTAGCTCCCAGAGCTACAACAGGATCTAGAACTGAAGTTCAGATAAACAGGTCGGAGATCACGTGCCGTGATCTTCCTCTTACTAAGCATCACGGTTCGCACCGTGACACGTAGTTCAGCTAGTAATGCTCCCCTTCGTAGGTAGCAAAGCCAATGGTAGATTTAGGGCTATACTGATCCTGATATTTGCATATCATTATACCATTTTTAGCCTATATACTAATATCTACCTTATCGAGGGTAGATATAGAGATCAAACTAGCACGAAGATCTAGCGCTAACCATACGTTATTGAGGATTAAAGGTATAGCGATATGGTCTGTGGAGTCATGGTTTAGTAGATATAGGATAACATCGCTATAACCTTCGGTGTAGAAAATGTCCCTAGTGGCAGTTAGAGAATGACTATATGCACACACCCCTTAGCGTCAATTTTTACTATCTGCACACCTTTAGTCCTTTTTAGGCATAGCCTTTCTTGGCCAACCATTTGTCATCATTTGTGTAACTTAATATGGTATCCGCACAGTATATGACACCCTAATCACCTGACTCTTGGCCACATATAACCCTATACCAAAATGCTTATAGGAGATCATGTGCCTGCTCCACAATTCATATCGAACAGTAACAATTCCACCATTCCATAATTAATTTTTGAAGCTATTCACAGATCTCATTTTGTATACTGCTTGCTAACCGTGCCAAGCGCCCAACCACCCATCCTGGGTAGTTGGTGCGCCCCACCAAACGCAAAATTCCCACCAAACGCAAAATTTTCAATTTCTCATTCAAAAAAAATAATATTTACATGTAACCACTATGACTACCTATATACCAATTTCCACTGTGACTATCTCTTGCCGCCATTGAAGCTTCATGCTCAGCTTCTAATAAATCCCTTGCTTCCTGGGCCCGTTGTTGGGCTTCCAATTCTTTGGCCTGTTTTGCCTGTAGCCGCTTTAGCTTCTTAGCATCGGCATCCTGTCTTTACACCATCATCCGATTTGCACATATAGGTGATAGGACACTGCCTTTAGTCCTAAGAAGCGATTTCCCATTTTTTGGTGTATTTGCAGTTGATTTGTGGAACTGAGCCTTCTTCAAATAGGCCTTTAACAATTCAACCTCTTGGGACAAAAGCGTATTTGCATCTGCATTCCGTCGAATATGCCTCTGAACGCTTTGAGATAGATGCTCAATCTTCTTTTGATCATTGAGAAGCTTAGTATTAAGCTTTTTAACCCGCTCAATTCTATCTGGTGGTGAATTGGTGGCTGAGCTTGTAAAATCGGGGGGGAGGGGGGGGGGATGGCGTAAGAATCCTAAGGGGTGGCCCTTCAGCTTCAAGATCTCTTTGGCGTAGAGGTTTAAGAATAACCTCTGGATCTAGGGGCCAGATACCCCTAGATTTAAAAGATGATCTTGTTGTTCTTTGGGTAAAAGCTTCATCTCTAGCCGATTGAATGATCCGGAAAAAATCCCGTTTTTTGCTTGCACTTCCACCTCACATAACAATCTCATTATTCATCGTACGAAAATGATGTTTTAGGCTTTGGAATGCTGGGCCATCGAGCGGTTGACAGAGATGTGTTGCATGGGGTAAAAAGAAATGTGGGATGATGGTTTTTTGTGTGCAAAAGTCGATAAATTCGAATGTAAGATGGGAGCCAAGGTTATCCATTAAAAGAAGCCTTGGCCTATCCTTCTTTACTAACTTAATAGTAGCTTCATGAAAGGAGAATAGCCATTGAAGGGCGGTTTCATCGTCAATCCAGCCATTGGTAGTAGGCTTAATTCGAAAATCGGTAGTCGTTATATTCTCATACCACTCCTCCATGTGGGGTATAGGCGCACAGTTATCCTATCTGTGCCAGGCGACGTGCTGGAGACGCCAATTATGTGTATTACCCTTAGGTAAAAACCATAGTAGCATCAACCAGCCATCGGCAGAGATACATTCAATACCCATAATTCATTCCGACTGGCCTCCGGTAGCAATATAACTGGTTGTACGCGAGGTAATAACCTTACGTGCTTTACCTTCGCCAATTCGGTAGCCGGTTTCATCCCAATTGAAGATCTCGTGTGGAAGAAATTGGTGATGCTTCATAACCTGGGTAAGGTTATTAAACCAAAGAAGCAAGGCGCCGTAATCCTCACTATCAACCCTCGATTTCTCCTTTGGATGTTGGGTGATATAGTTGAATCCAGGGGGTAGTCTTGTGATAAAGCGATAGGCCCAATTGTGGCCGACAACCCGATCTTCACCAGCCTTCTTTAGAATGGCATTTGCAGCACCCTCAACCATCTCTGCGGTAGGTGATGTATACGCACTATCTAGGGATTGAAGCCAGCTAGTGAGCGCCTTTTCTTGAATTGAATTTAGGGATCTGGTTATTGTGGCACGGTCGGTATAGGACTGACGGCCATGAATCCTAGCCCTAAGCCGATGGTATGGTACTTCAAATTCCCGCACTAGTTGGGCGATGTTAGGCTTGTTAGCCTGGGAGAAGGCTTTGACTGCAAGCTGGATTTGGGTTTCCAATTTTTTGGGTTCGGTCTGACATCGTGGTGTGGTGTAAAATAGGTACAAAAGTCATAAAATTGAAGATTTTGCGTTTGGTGGGGCGCACCATAGTTACCCAGGATGGGTGGTTGGGCGCTTGGCACGGTTATTGATCACTTAATTTACATGTTCCTGGCCTGGTTTGACTGCCTCGCTCCCCAATAACCCTCCCCCCCCCCCCGAGAACCCCAGGGTAGCTGCCCACTTGTTGAGCTCGGTAAGGCCTCTTCTGGGGTGGCAAATCGGTCGATCGGGGGAGGCGATTCCCATGGTTCATATTGTGCGATATGAATTGTGGAGCAGGCACATGATCTCCGATAAGCATTTTGGTATAGGGTTATATGTGGCCAAGAGTCAGGTGATGAGGGTGTCATTTACTATGCGGATACCATATTAAATTACACAAATGATGACAAACGGTTGGCTAAGAAAGCCTATACCTAAAAAGGACTAAAGGTGTGCAGATAGCAAAAAATGACGCTAAGGGGTATGCAAATAGTCATTCTCCCCGATAAATAAACTAGCGATAGGCGAGATAGAGTAAATTCCTATCTTAGTTCCGTTTGATGATTAAATACCGTCCTGGATGCTACCAGCCAGTTCTTTAAATAAAAGAGTGCATTTCAACGAGAATACTAAGTACAGAGAAAGAAGAAGAAAGAAAGAAAGAATCCTGCGAGACAGGTCCTTTGTGGGGTCCTGTCACAACCAAACAATCAAACAATGCAAGCCCAAGTTAAGGGAAATCCCTCCGAATCCCTTAGGCAGGCGGTCAACGACGGCAGAAAGATCGTCACATAACCCCCTACTAAAACTGCATTCAGTCCCTAAATGCTGGCTTATCATCATCAAAATGGTCCTCGGGAACTCGATCTTCTTCATCCGCATCTAACTATTCCTATAGACGCATAGGGGGACCGGGCTTTGCAGGATACTGCGCATAGAACTACTATACTTTTCTCGGTGCATGTGTTATATCACAGGCAGGATACCACTGCAGATCGAGGTTATGTCCTAACCACTAAACTCTGTACTGTAGCTTCCGGTAATGTATCCTAATAGCTAAAATCTTCTCGACCACCTTTTTGTCTATCTCTCTGTCAGGGTGCGGGCTGGCAGGACGGTATGATAGGAGATGACTGGTAGGAACAGGTCATAACAGATCAGATTCCCATTGACAGGTACAGGCAGGGGCAGGCTATTATACAAGACGTAGCTCGAAGAGCTACAACAGGATCTAGAACTAAAGTTCAGATAAACAGGTCGGAGATCACGTGCCGTGATCTTCCTCTAACCAAGCATCACGGTTCGCACCGTGACACTCTCCAACCTATACCGGTGGTGGCGGATCTATATGCTGTCCTTCTAAGGACTCCATTGTAGCTGCCTTTCGCAACTTACTTGGATGAAATGAAAGATGGGGTATACTCGAATCGCTTCCGGTAGATCTATCTTGTTGGAATTACCTACTTTTCGATGATCCTATATGGTCCACTGGCTAGGTGTGAAAGCTTTCTGCTTGGCCGATCCTAAAGCTAGTCCTTTGTTATAACGAACACTAAGTCTCTAACCCTAAAATCCTCTTCCTATCGGTGCTTATTTACTTATCGAATCTATAGCTATTGTGACTTCGTGATTTATTCTTTAGTTTTAGTCTAGATATCTTGTAACTCCGAGAGTATTTATACCGTGTCTTACTCGTTAGGAGTCACTGTCCTTCGGTCCTTCTAATCGAATGTTATTAAAGATTTATATCCCCTTTCCACGAAGAAAGGTGATTTCTTCGTTATATCCTAGGGAAGAATCGAGGCCGCGAAATTAACTATAGGTAGGATTTCTGACTGGTTATCCTAATTCTATTCGACATACGGCTGTAATCTGTAGGCTATATAGCATTCTGCTAAAGAAACAATTGAATACTTTGAGGAGATTGGTGTTTGTATAATGGCGTGGCCTATATACTGATGATCTCACTCTATCTATCTGTCTAAGGGTGATATATAGTTGATAGTTTGCTATTAATTCTAAGGATCCTAGAGAATTCGGTCTAGAATTCGGAGATTAACTGACCTCTAGGGTCGGATATAATTATTTCTAGAATCCCTATGATTCGAATGATATAGTTAATAAATAGTTAGGCTATCTATTTAGCATTCGTATCTTTATAATAAGTAATAGAGATCGGTCTTTTGCTTAATCGATCAATTATAACAAAGATAGTATTATAACTATAACGATCCTTCGGAAATGATCGGAAATCCATCGAGATATGCTACTAGGGTCTTTTAGGAACTAGTAGAGGCCGTAACAATCCCAGTTTTCGATCTCTCTAGGTCTTCGTACGTTTATAGGTTAGATAGTTATTAACGTATTGTTTTACACCTATTACCTATCTATACGAGTCACATCTTATAGATACTAGTTTCCTCAGTTTCTCGATACCAGGATATACGGTTAGCGGCTAACGGTGTATCTTATCAAGTAGTCGGGCACGAAGGTCTCCTTAATTAGGAACCTCATGTCGTCCTTCGTTAAGAAGCAATCTATCTAATAATGTCTATCGGGAACTGCCTCTATCCTACGCCATCTAACGGAATTTATCTAAATCCGAGCTCCAACAATTAGCTTCTTTTATCCGTTTAACGATCTCAATCGTCGCTGTTTCTTCTAAGTGAACAGGAGCTAGATAAGTTAGGTAGACTCCTTCAAGATTGTCTTTCGGAAGCATCACAAACTATCGTCCATTGTCTACACAAGGAGATTCTTTTCGTGATAGGACATCATTAATAATACTCTTCTTCCCGGGACGGTATTTAATTACAAAACGGAACTAAGATAGAAACTCACTCTATCTCGCCTATCGCTGGTTTATTAATCGGGTTATCACAAAATACCTAAGTGACTGATGGTCAGTGAGGATCTCAAACGATCCTTCTAGGATAGACCTTTAAGTTTAGGTCTCTATTCCTATAAAGCACGAACAATTGCAAGAAGCTCTTTATCGCGAACTTCATAATATAGCTCCGCGGATTGCATTGTTTTCGAATAGAAGGCCACTGGGTGCCAGAAATCTTCCTATATAAAGTACTGGGAGAGCACCGCTCCTAGAACTCTATTAGATACGTCTATCCTAACTCGGGTTCGTCGAACTAGATCGTAGTGCCGGAGGATCGGTGCACTAACTAGCTTCTTCTTTAGAGTTTAGAATACCCTTATTATAATTCTCTAACCACTCGAACGGAATATCTTATCTTGTTAGTCGATGCAATGGTTTCGAAATAGCACTATATCTCTAAATAAACCGTCGGTAGAAGTTATAGAATCCTAAGAATAACTATATTCCTTTTACTATAGTTAGTATTGAACCACGGCTTTACTATCGGTGCTCACAATGAATCTAAGGAACCTAGTCTTCTGATAGTATTTAGGTTGTGCTTCTGCTTGGAGAATAATATCATGATCCACACTAGGTCTATAGGGTGGTAGCTCGTCGGATTTCTTCTTTAAAAAGACTTCTGCTAGGTCGTGATACTCGTTCGGAAGAGTTCTTAGGATCTTGTTGATCTCTCGGTCCTGAATCTATATATTCTTTATATCGATAATATGGTCGATCTTATCGAGTGAAGTTGCAAAGGTTTTAACCTCCTTATTTACCCTTCCTTTCTCGTGGAGTTCCCCGCATAGCAGCATGTATGTAAAGCGAGCTAAATCGGGTCAATGAATTCATCATCATCATCATCATTCTCGTGGAGTCTATTAAAACCGATACCTCTAAGAGTTTGACTATTTGCACACCCCTTAGCGTCATCTTTTGCTATCTGCACACCTTTAGTCCTTTTTAGGTATAGGCTTTCTTAGCCAACCGTTTGTCATCATTTGTGTAATTTAATATGGTATCCGCATAGTAAATGACACCCTCATCACCTGACTCTTGGCCACATATAACCCTATACCAAAATGCTTATCGGAGATCATGTGCCTGCTCCACAATTCATATCGCACAGTAACAATTCCACCATACCATAATTAATTTTTGAAGCTATTCACAGATCTCATTTTGTATACTGCTATTGATCACTTAATTCACATGTTCCTGGCCTGGTTTGACTGCATCGCTCCCCGATAACCCCCCCCGAGAACCCCAGGGTAGCTGCCCACTTGTTGAGCTCGGTAAGGCCTCTTCTGGGGTGGCAAATCGGTCGATCGGGGGAGGCGATTCCCATGGTTCATATGCTTCGGTAGGCAGGGGAGGAGTATTATAGTAAGGATCCATAGTGAGATCTGTAAATAGCTTCAAAAAATTAATTATGGTATGGTGGAATTGTTACTGTGCGATATGAATTGTGGAGCAGGCACATGATCTCCGATAAGCATTTTGGTATAGGGTTATATGTGGCCAAGAGTCAGGTGATGAGGGTGTCATTTACTATGCGGATACCATATTAAATTACACAAATGATGACAAACGGTTGGCTAAGAAAGCCTATACCTAAAAAGGACTAAAGGTGTGCAGATAGCAAAAGATGACGCTAAGGGGTGTGCAAATAGTCAAACTCTCCTCGATAATCTTAAGAAAGGATTTATTATACTAAGTGTAGTCATAGGCTATAAACGTCTCTAAAATTAATAGTAAGAAAACCTAATAGAGGACTCCCGATTCTATGTTGATTTCTGGAGACTAAACGCAATTATAAAGAAGGGACTATTACCCCCTACCATTAATTAACGAGGTATTATAACGAATAAGTAAGGCGAAGATCTATACGAAGCTTAATATCTAGTAAGGCTTCCACCTGATTCGTTTAACACTATGAGCGGAGGACCTTACTACATTTCGTACGAGATGTAGATCCATTTAAGTCTAAGGTGACACTATGTAGTTTAACAAACGGACCAGCGACCTTCTAGAGATTTATAAATAATATTCTTCGAGAATGCTTAGACAAGTATACAGTCGCCTTCGTGGATAATATCTTGATCTACAGTGAGAACGTCGAAGACCACCAGCGATAGGTTAGAGAAGTACTCCGTTGTCTATAGAAAGTAGGGTTATAAGTGGCCCTATTAAAATCCGAATTTTCAGTGAAGAAGACTAGGTTCCTTGTATTTATTGTGAGCACCGATAGTATAGCCGTGGATCTTGAGAAGATTCGTGTAGTTTAATCATAGACGATACCGACCGCAGTGAAGGGAGTATAGTCATTTTTAGGATTCTACAACTTCTGCCGACGATTTATTCTGGGATATAGTGCTATTTCGAAACCATTGCATCGACAAACAAGATAAGATATTCCGTTCGAGTGGTCAGAGAATTGTGAAAAGGCATTCCAAACTCTAAAGAAGAAGTTAGTTAGTGCACCGATCTTCCGGCACTACGATCCAGTTCGACAAACCCGAGTTAAGATAGACGTATCTAATAGAGTTCTAGGAGCGGTGCTCTCCCAGTACTTTATATAGGAAGATTTCTGGCACCCAGTGGCCTTCTATTCGAAAACAATGCAATCCGCGGAGCTATATTATGAAGTTCGCGATAAAGAGCTTCTTGCAATTGTTCGTGCTTTATAGGAATAGAGACCTAAACTTAAAGGTCTATCCCAGAAGGATCGTTTGAGATCCTCACTGACCATCAGTCACTTGAGTACTTTATGATAACCCGATAAATGAACCAACGATAGACGAGATAGAATGAGTTCCTATCTTCCTTCCGTTTCGTGATTAAATACCGTCTCGGGAAGAAGAATATTATTACTGATGTCCTATCACGAAAAGAATCTCCTTGTGTAGACAATGGACGATAGTTTGTGATGCTTCCGAAAGACAATCTTGAAGGAGTCTACCTAACTTATCTAGCTCCTATTCACTTAGAAGAAACAGCGACGATTGAGATCGTTAAACGGATAAAAGAAGCTAATTGTTGGAGCTCGGATTTAGATAAATTCCGTTAGATGGCGTAGGATAGAGGCAGTTCCCGATAGACATTATTAGATAGATTGCTTCTTAACGAAGGACGACATGAGGTTCCTAATTAAGGAGACCTTCGTGCCCGACTACTTGATAAGATACACCGTTAGCCGCTAACCGTATATCCTGGTATCGAGAAACTGAGGAAACTAGTATCTATAAGATATCACTCGTATATATAGGTAATAGACGTAAACCGATACATTAATAACTATCTAACCTATAAACGTACGAGGACCTAGAGAGATCGAAAACTGGGATTGTTACGGCCTCTACTAGTTCCTAAAAGACCCTAGTAGCATATCTCGATAGATTTCCGAAGGATAATTATAGCTATAAAACTGTCCTTGTTATAGTTAACTAACCGAGTAAAAGACTAATATCTAACCCTTATTATAAGGATATAAACGTAAAACAAATAACCCGACTGTTTATTGACTATGTTATTCGGATTGCAGGAATTCTAGAGACAATTATCTCCGACTGTAGAGGTTAGTTTATCTCCAAATTCTAGACCGAATTTTATAGGATCCTTACTTAGAATTAAGAGGAAACTATTAACTTTATATCACCCCTAGACGGATAGGTAGAGTGAGATCGTAAATTATTATATAGCCTAGAGGTTGCGGCTATATATCGAATAGAATTTGGATAACTAGTTAGAAATCCTACTAACAGTTAATTTCGCGGCCTCGATTCTTCCATAGGATATAAGGAAGAAATCACCTTTCTTCGTAGAAAGGGGATATAAACCTTTAATAATATTCGATTAGAAGGACCGAGGGATAGTGACTCCTAACGAGTAAGACGCGGTATAAATAAATACTCTCGGGGTTATAAGATATCTAGACTAAAACTATAGAGTAAATCACGAAGTTATAACAGCTATAGATTCGACAAACAAATAAGCACCGATAGGAAGAGGATTTTAGGGTTAGAGACTTAGTGTTTATTACGATAAAGGACTAGCTTTAGGATCGGCTAAGCAGAAACTTTCGCACCTAGCGAGTGGACGATGTAAGATTATCGAGAAGGTTAGAAACTCCTATAGGATAGATCTACCGGAAGCGATTCGAGTACACCCTATCTTCCACCTAAGTAAATTACGAAAGGCAGCTACAATAGAGCCCTTAGAAGGACAGTATGTGGATCCGCCTCCACCAATATAGGTCGGAGAGACAGACGAATAGGAAGTCGAGAAGGTCCTAGACGCTAGGACACATTATTGGAAGCTACAATAAAGAGTGCAATAGGTAGGACATAACCTTGATCTATAGTGGTATCCTGCCAGTGACATAAAGCATACACCGAAAAAAGTACGGGAGTTCTATGTTCAGTAGTACCCTTCGAAACCCGGTCCCCCTATGCGTCTAAAGAAGATCGAATCCTCGAGGACCACGCTGACGATAACAAACCAGCATTCAGGGACTGAATGCATTCTTAATTGGGGGTTATGTGACGATCTAGGAGGATCTCTGCCGGAAGTTTCCGTCTTGACGAGGTTTGTATTGTTTGATTGTTGGATCGAGACAGGTCCCCACAAAGGATCCCGTCTCGCAGGTTTTTTCTCTCTCTTCTTCTTTCTCTCCTTGTCCTTAGTATTTTCGTTGAAATGCACTCTTTTATTTGAAGAACTGGCTGGTAACAACAAGTGTAATTTTATATAGCATCGCTATAGTAAAAAACACTGGCCCCTAACCACCCCAGCCATATAGTACTTCTCTGCTCGGCCCCATATTAATTATTAATGCCTTCATAACTATGCTTCAATGTCATGCCTCCATTAAAATCACATGACCTGTATAGGGCTAGTTTATTAGGGTTAGCCGAGCGTCCCACATAGTGAAAGCTGCATACCAATTATCGTCAATTAATTTTGATCTCCTATAGTAAAAGCTTTATTTTTGTATACCATCTTTACATACCAATTTTACACTATTTTAATTCAGTTTCTGCCCTCTTTTTTCTTGCAGGATGTCAGTTAACCTACCCGTCGAAACGCCCGTTGAATCGCTGACTACCGGTTAAATGCTCCCCTCACCAAAGCACCAAGAAGGGTAGACCCGCACACTGTACGGCGGGGACGGGGACGGGGACACTGATCTGTATTTATTTCTGGTTTATATGGTAAAAAATGCATCTTGAATTTGACGTTTCCATTGGATTTGTAAAAATGGCATACAAAAATGAAGCTCTTAATATAGGAGATCAAAATTAATTGACGATAATTGGTATGCAGAGCTTTCACTATGTGGGACGCTCGGCTAACCCTAATTAATTAGCCCTATACAGGTCATGTGATTTTAATGGAGGCATGACATTGAAGCATAATTATGAAGGCATTAATAATTAATATGGGGCCGAGCAGAGAAGTACTATATGGCTGGGATGGTTAGGGGCCATTTTTTTTTACTGTGGCGATACCATAGTAAATGACACTTAGGCCGAAAAATTGACACTTAGGCCGAAAAATGAGTGCCAAGGCAGCCTTTACCTAAAACAGCTAGAGGACTGTGCCAACAGTGTTTACCTTCTCCGGATTAGTTATAAACTATATGATTTCCTAGTTCTAGGACCTTAAAGAGCGAGCTAATTAGCTTACTACGATAGTAGATTTAGCTAGTTCCTCCGGAATAGTAGGTAGATCGTTGTCCTCTAACGTTCTTGATCTTATTCGTATAGTAGGACCTAGAACTAGCTCTTTCCGCCTACTTTAAGGCTTCTCCACCCTATGCTTTAAATATATTCTCCGAATTTCGCTTAACGTGGGTATCGGGAACCGGGTAGTTATCGGCTTTATAAGAGCCTTTTACTACGATAACTTTATCGCTTACTGCGGTATATCCTCTATCGGATGCGATGTAGTCTCTATCGGATGCGATACGATTACTGTTCGATTCGATGCGGTCGTTGTCCGCTACGCTATTATTATCCCTTATATAGCCCTTTACTGCGGTGCGTAGATTAAGGTATTAAGTCCCTATTAGGACTAGGAGGTAGTAGTACTACCTTTCGTAGTCTCCCTTTACTAGAAAGTGGAGTGGTATATTGTGGTATAGGGGGCTATTAGCTAATACTAGTCTTACCTCTTCCTTCGCTGCTATTCTTACTTCGTAAGTATCGCTTATTGGCCTATAGCCTCCGCTATAATTAGCGTATTTAATCTCGACGGTATCACTATACTTTGAAGAGCACTCCTAGGTTAGGTGTCCCTTCGTATAGTAGCCGCACTAGTGATTATTTAGGAGAATGACTATATGCACACCCCTTAGCATCATTTTTTGCTATCTGCACACCTTTGGTCCTTTTTAGGCATAGGCTTTCTTAGCCAACCGTTTGTCATCATTTGTGTAATTTAATATGGTATCCGCATAGTAAATGACACCCTAATCACCTGACTCTTGGCCACATATAACCCTATACCAAAATGCTTATAGGAGATCATGTGCCTGCTCCACAATTCATATCGCACAGTAACAATTCCACCATACCATAATTAATTTTTTGAAGCTATTTACAGATCTCACTATGGATCCTTACTATAATACTCCTCCCCTGCCTACCGAAGCATATGAACCATGGGAATCGCCTCCCCCGATCGACCGATTTGCCACCCCAGAAGAGGCCTTACCGAGCTCAACAAGTGGGCAGCTACCCTGGGGTTCTCGGGGGGGTTATCGGGGAGCGAGGCAGTCAAACCAGGCCAGGAACATGTGAATTAAGTGATCAATAGCAGTATAAAAAATGAGATCTGTGAATAGCTTCAAAAATTAATTATGGTATGGTGGAATTGTTACTGTGCGATATGAATTGTGGAGCAGGCACATGATCTCCGATAAGCATTTTGGTATAGGGTTATATGTGGCCAAGAGTCAGGTGATGAGGGTGTCATATACTGTGCGGATACCATATTAAATTACACAAATGATGACAAACGGTTGGCTAAGAAAGCCTACACCTAAAAAGGACTAAAGGTGTGCATATAGTCAAATTCTACTAAAACTGCCTATAGGCGTATAGGGTGGTGCCTATCCATAGTAATGCTTTATAGCTTTGTAGTGGATATTGCCTGCTTGTTTAAGGCCCGAGGGCAATGTCGTAGTCTAGTCAAGATGTGTATCTCTCGTTTGCCATATGTTTAGGGGTGGTCGGTTTGCTTGTGAAATACGTCGATTTAGGTAATTTGTCAAATAACTACTTCGTGGACCTAATCACATGACTCACGGTAACCCCTTGAACAGTCACGTGTCGTAGGGTTATACCCCAATTGGTCACGTTCTCTGACGCAGGGAAGTGTCTCCCCTTAGTGGTGTTGTATCCCATTTAAAAGATAGATGTGACGTCATCTTTATTAAAAAATGTATTGACATAGAGCACTAACGAATTCGGTAAGCGAGTGGGCCATGTAAGCCAGTGGGCTTACCCAACCCAACCTACCAATTTTAAATATAAAAATATCAACCAAAACGCCATTAAATTAAATATACTAAAATCATCTATCTAGCTAGGCATCCATTAATCTTATGCCCTATTTCTCCACAACCACTACACTTTGGGGGGGGGGCTGTATACGTGGTTGTAAAGCCGGCGAAGGGCTTCTTCGTGGAGGGAGAGGAGGTACTTCAATTGCTTCCACCGGCTCAGTAATCAATTGAGAAGCTTCTTGAACTGAGAGTCCTTCTTCAGCAGGTTTCTGCCTCCGGGATCTAGGACGCTTTTGCTTCTGCTTCTCGTTGGCGGCGCGTAAATCCTTGTTTTCTTTGGCGAGTAAGATAGCACCTTGCATTGTAAGACGGAAGCCTTTTACAAGCTGGTTTAATGCACGATCTGACGGGCTAGGTGGGCTTCGATATCTTGTACGAAGTAAAGCTTTGATTGATGAAGCTTGACGACGTAGTTCTTTCTCCGTAAAGGGGGGTTTTAGGGTAAAATTCTGGCTTGATTCACTCCCCCGGCTGGCTGGGGGGGTTGGGGTTCGAAGCCGAATATCAAGCTTTGAGATCACTCGGTCGGGTGCAAATAGTACTAAACTAGCTGCTCCGAGGTAGACTTCCGCAAAGCCCAACTTTGGGCCCAAGGTCCGGGCTCGAAACCCGACCCGCAACGAGCTGGGGGTCGAACTTTTCAAGCTCGACCCGGACCCCCAGCTCGCAGGGGGGGGGGGGGGGGGGCTCGAAATTGCATAAAACATGGTCTTGGCGTTCATAAAATGGCTGAATCACCCAAATAAATGACCGTCTTTTACCCATGTTTTGGTTTATACATGTAATTCTACTCGATTATCCTAACAAGTAAGGGGAAATATTTGGAAATTCTAGTGAATAGATACATGTCTTTGATACATTAGCATTATAACTAAGCTTTATGACTGTACATATCAGTTTGTTTGGAATGTTCTACGCTTATGAGGTATTACCTATAGAGATATATATTCTGTACTAGGAACTATGTGTATCTTTATGGTGGAGTATCAATATCAGACCAATATCAATTACAAGTGGCTTAACTTGTTCGAATTTCGTATTAAAAGAAAGTCTACACATTTATCATTTCTAAGAGCCTTTTATATTACTAGTCCTAATAGTTTTGGATGAGCTACCTATATTTAAAACTTTCTCATGGCTAATCAGTTGAAACATTTTGAGGAAAATCAAGTTCCAACGAGCTGGGAATGGGCCGGGAATGGGCTATTCATGGCTTTTTACGGGCTATTAATGGGGTTTTCAAGCTTTCGTCGAGCTTTGTGGGGTTTTTTTCGAGCTTCAGGGGCTTTTTTCGAGCCGGCCCCACTTATTATATACAATTCAGGATACTACTATCATCGCCCTCTATTTTGATCTATCGATTATCGATATAACTAGTTAAGTAACACTTCTAGGTGGTAGAGCTTCTTGTAATGTATCGACCCTCCTTTATGCATTCTCAAAAGCCCTTTCTGTTATAGGTTTTATTAACTCTACAATGTCCCAAAATCAGCAGTCTGAGTTTGCATCATCACAATTCGGTGGTGACTACGATAACTTATCCTACCTTATACCCTCCAATTACCCAGCTACGCCATCGACAAGCCAACAGACTTTTGATGTATCTGTACCGGCTTTTCTTCGACCGGACGACCCTCCCTTACTCCCCCATCTTGAACGATTTGAACATGTCGGACCCGATCGGAAAAAGTTATACTTCTTGTATGACAGAATGAATCACCAAGAGTGGGTAGAGTGGTGGTTACAACCCGATTATGGATCAAAGGGCAAGGTCGCATGGCACTCAAATCATCTTTCACATGTCTGGGACCACTTTACCCAGGTAGCCCATAGCAGCGATGGCAGCCCAAAGGTCATGTGTAAGCACTGCTCTGCGATCCTTGAGCATCCTTATGCTGCCAAAAAAGATGCGAACGGGGAAGGATGCGCGTCATGGTACAACTACTATGACTAGGCATCTCAGGACGTCTGCCTGCAACAGGGCTGTAAGTGGTGGTCAGCAACGAGGGGGACTCGATAGGTTTATTCAGTCAACAGTATGGATATCCCTTTAGTACAATTCGTACCACTCATATTATTGAAATAGGATAATACTCTCCGAGAGCCATTCTCCGAGGCAGCTTGGGAGGATAATCCATTACAGTTTATCACGATCAATCGACTTCCCTTTCACCTTATCGAACATCCAACGTTTTGACGGATAATATCACAAGCACACTCGGCCCCAAGCCTCCCATCTATCCCCTCTGCTGATACCGTTCGACGTCGACTATCTGCTCGTGTTAAAGAACGCCAACATTCTACACTCAAACTGCTTCCAGCAGATGCCAAAATCTCAATTGCATTGGATTGCTGGACTTCACCATTCGGACAGGCATTTATGGCAATCACTGGCTATTTTATTGACATTAATTGGTCCTACCGGGAGGTGCTTCTTGGGTTTAAACCCCTTGAAGGTACTCACCCTGGTGCTAATCTAAGTAGTGTTCTCTTAGAGATACTTGCTGATCATAACATCCAGGATCGTGTGTTTGGGATAACTCCGGATAATGCATCGAACAATAAGACCCTTGTTGACTCGCTACAACAGGCCTTGTCGAGCGATATTCATGTTATCCGAATACTCTGTCTTGCACATGTTATCCAATTGAGTCTGAACCAACTTCTTGATCGCTTGAAAGCAGTCCCTCAGAATGATACAACTGAGACCAAATGGTCTGATCGCCAATCAATACTCGCGAAAGCAAATGCCCAAAGCGAAAACCGCAGTATATCTCATACCTTGAACAAGGTACGGTATCTTGCTGTTTATATCCGGGCTAGTCCCCAACGCCGCGAGGCATTCGTTAGTCTTCAGCCCTCAGAGCAGGCACTTATGCCACTTCAGGATGTGAAGACTAGGTGGAACTCAACGTTTCTTATGCTTCGCCGGGCAAAGAGACTCCGTGATTTCCTTGGTACATTCTGCACAGACTACAACTGCGAGGAGATGGCACTTGACAACGATGAATGGCGCCAGATCAATTACCTTCTTTGTCTCACAAAGCCATTCTATGAATATACTCTTGCGCTTTCAAAGACTCGAGATGTGACTGCACATCTAGTATTCCAGATCTACAATATGTTGTTTGAGCACCCTGAGAAGTCTATCAAGCAGCTTCAACGAAAGCATGTCCCATGGAAACAACAGATGCTTTCATCCCTTGAGGCTGGTCGATTGAAGCTTGACGAGTACCATTCGCAGACAGATCATGATCGTGATCATATTTACGCAACTAGTACTATGCTGGCGCCAGATAACAGGTTCCAATTCTTTTTCACCGATGACTGGACAAAGGAATGGCGTGATAAATATCGAGCCTCATTCCAAGATACTCTCTTACCTTACCAAGAGCGTCAAGCTACTAGTCAAGGCCTAACAGTCTCTTCTCCCGGATCAAGGCCAAGCACAGCTCTTCATAATCTACTTCGCCCAAAGAAACCCAAAGCGAAGCCGGTTGGCGAATAGATGTCGTTGATTCCGAGCCGCTACCCTTTTGGCGAGAGAACCATAGCCTTTTTCCTGCGATTGCTTCGCTTGCGCGGGATATTCTTACAATTCCAGCAACTGGTGCAGGTGTGGAACGATTGTTTAACACTGCTCGCGATATTTGCCATTATCACCGCGGTCGTATGAAGGCTGAGACTATTGAAGAGTTAATGCTATTCCTTTGTACATCAAGATTTGACCTTGAATTACATGAGGCAAAGGAGCTTGAACGATTCTTCTCTCTGAATGAGATCGAAGCACTGAGAGAGGAAAAGGACGATAAGCTTGATGATGTTGAATTTGAACAGATCAGTGATACAGAAGAACAGCCTGAGATTTCTGGGGGTTTGATTGATGTTGATGATGATAATACTGGTGATAATGATGCTGGCGATCCTCCATTGCCAAGTTATAGTACTCAGCCACGTATGTCAGGGAGGAAAAGGAAGCATGTAGAGGATGATATGTATCAGTCTCATTAGTTTACACTGAAATTAATCACAATACTTTAATATATGCTTGAACAAATCAATAATTTATTGAATTTGAAGTGAACGATGTAATCGAAATACTCAAAATTACTGGGAATTCCTGCATTATTTGTGCAGTCACGAGAGATTGGTATGTTTGCATTGTTTAGTCGAAGGGGGGGCTCGGGGGCCCCCCCCCATCCGAGCTGTGGGCCCAAACCAAAAGCCCGAAGCCTGCTGCGAGCTTTGGGGATAGGCCCGAAACCCGACCCTTTTGAGGGTCGAGTCGGGTCGGGTTTCGGGCTTTTCGAGCTTTGCGGAAGTCTACTCCGAAGCGCCAATCCTCTAGGAGGCTGTTAAACCATGAATTTATAAAGACTTTGCCTTTAAAAATTATACACGGAGGAAGCACCTACCCAGAAGCATTCGTACATTCAACTACCGTCACCCATTCACGATTTCTAGGTTGCAAAACCGGCCTCCGACCGTAGTATTCACTCCTCGTAATAACCTTCGCAGTTACAGTCAATCCCATTGCAAAACCAGTCTCATCAAAGTTATAGATATCATCAGGGTCGATTCCAAATTGAAGGATTGTCTTTTGAACCAAATCAAACCACCCCCCAATGATTTTAGGATCTTCGCATTTCGCACGCTCGTAGTTATATCGTTTTGAGAATCGGGAGGATAGGAGAGGATGCCGTTTCACGAAGTTATATACCTATTTCTCGCCGACCGAAAGAACCGGGGTAGTTCCACGCTTTTGAAGAAGAAGATCTGCCATTTCTTGTACTATAGAGGGCCGGGGGCTAATCCACGAGAATCCATAGAGAGGATCCATTTCTGAAGAGATTACTCTTCAGTATCGGTCAATTTATAAGAGTTGGCGCGAGAAATCGCGCGGTGTTGTATACCATTCAGGCGGGTAGAAAGGGTGGATCTTGGGACGTTAAAACGGCGCGCCATTTCACGAATTGAAGAGATTTATTGATTTTTAAAAGCCTGGATAGCTAATAAAATCCTACCCTCTTGCTCTGCTGAATTGCTAGAGGATCGGGATCGAATTGGTGGCATAGTGGGTGATTGAACTAACTAAGTGCTAATCAATGGACGCCTTTTGGGTTGGGTGGCCTGTCACGGTGCGAACCGTGATGCTTAGTAAGAGGAAGATCACGGCACGTGATCTCTGACCTGTTTATCTGAACTTCAGTTCTAGATCCTGTTGTAGCTCTTCGAGCTACGTCTTGTATAATAGCCTGCCCCTGCCTGTACCTGTCAAGTGGAATCTGATCTGTTACGACCTGTTCCTACCAGTCATCTCCTATCATACCGTCCTGCCAGCCCGCACCCTGACATGGCCCACTGGCTTACATGGCCCACTCGCTTACCGAATACGTTATGTTTCAACAAGACAGGTGTATACAGACCCGATGACCGCTTTAAAGTAGGTGGGTAAATTCCACCCACACCGACCTTTGTATTGCACGACCAGAGCAATAATCAAAAAGGGGGTACTAAAAATCCAGAGTGGGAATAAAATCCCTGGAACAATTTACACTCTTATAATTTTTCGTTTGATCTGCACTCCTTCAGGATATGGTATTAGCCCTCACCGTTCAACAATAATTATTCTATGGGAAATAGTAGGTTGGTTGGGGTTGTTTACAATCATGGCATGATCGTTATGGGTGTTTGAATCTCCCAATCTTCCCATTGTACACAGGTTTTAAATCCTTCTCCATTCTTAAATAAAACGTATTGTATTACCTCATGATCTCATCAAGTATGTTGTACCCAAACAAGTGTGATTTTGACCCGAGGCCCCGCCAAGAGAGCATAGATGCATTGTTCCTGGCCCTACAAAAGGGCTGCCTACGCGTGGCTGATAGTGCAAAGTACCTCTGCCGATATTGAATTGTATGTACTACTACTTCGTAGTGTGTGATGACATCACCCATATACGGACGAAAGAAACATTCTAGACGCCTAGCGCAGGCAGCCATTCAAAACTATGACTCAAGGTGCCAACCTTCCAAGGTTAGGAAGAATACATATGAGTCAGACTCAAGTTCCCCCAAGCCTCATCAATTGGTCAATAACACTTGATTATGATATCTATCAGAGATGAGAAATCCCCTCCTAGAAAATGACTAAAAAAAAAGTGTCGGTTTTGTGAAATTGTGAAGCAGAAAAGCAAAAGCAAGAGAACACAAACAATTAAAAGATAAGGATAAACACCAATAGATCACATGGGACAAGGTGTCAATGGTATTAAATGATTGGCTCACCTATCCTGCGGCTGATCCTATGAGGTGATTGCCCGCATGGGATGTTGTCACATGTGGCAGTCGGACTTGGGCAGGAAAAAAAATGGAAAAGTGCTTTACATTAAAACCGAAAGTTACCATAAATTTACAGTTACTAATGAGGATTGGGCATACCTTCCAAACTATTTAGGTATAGGTACACATCCACATGAAGCACTGGATTTTTACAAAACTAAAACCATGTACTTAAACCCCCCACCTTTGTATGAATCATTGAAAGAACGGAGTTATGGGAAGTGCTACGGAGTACAAACTTAGTAAATGAAGTAAAGTAAAGTACCGTAATTACTTTACTGTATGTACCAAATGATGAGATCAGCTGGTTCTTTCCAAATGACGCCCAAACACCATATCATTTCCCCTCTCTTGATCCCCTTTGCGCTCTGATGCTCTACCACCTAACCCTTTTACAGTCAGTCCACTGGTCTCATGAGAAACTCGGAATCTCCATTAAGCGCCACCCCGCAGTTTATCATCACACCCTCAGCATCCCAACTGACTCACAGTTCGCTTTCAAGATTCCCTATCTTTTTTCTCTTCTGTTCCTCTCTTCTGACTTTTCATTTTCACTTGGTCCACTTTCAATGGACCATTCCCCTTTTCATCAAAGTGACATCTTGGGCCATTGGAGCCTTAACGCCGAGACTTAGGTCATATTGGCTTATCGCCACTCAAGAGAGACAAAGAGGCAGACCTGACAAATCACTTGTATTTGCCTGGTGATTCAACTTCCATTGACTTCCATAAACACTCGCTCATCAACTTTCGCCATCCATCTTCCCACCATTCCTGGTGTATTCATCCCCTCCCCCTTATCTTTCCGGATACCTTAGGCCTGGACACCATTGACTACTTTAACCTCTCTTTGCCAATTGCCGTTGGCTTAACGGTATTTAATCTGAAATGACTTCGTCTACTGGCTGGCAGCCAGCCAAACAGCCGACCGCTATGCACCGTCTCCCATCCGTTTCTAGCCTCATGTCACCCCCAGAGACCAAGCCTCTCGAGAGCTTTTCTGTCTCGCTTTCACCGTTTGCAAAGCCTCGAGATGCTTCCGCTCATGACATACAACTTCCACCCATCTCAGCTGATCGAAAGCGGACGCAGTCAGAGGTGGACCTCCCTTCGCCACCTGTAACTCCCTACACGGGGAACAAGAAGAGCAATTCCCACGTCTCGGACCAAATTGAAAGGGAAATGGGATCCCCCAGGGACCCTGTTCTTTTCCCCCCTCAGGATTCCGTTACTGACGTTGCCACGGATGAGCCGTTGTTCGGCCCCGTTCACCCACCATCTGCGGAGGCACTTGTGGAAGAGCACATGAAATCACACATGGCAATTTTTCGCAATAAGTTGAATAAACCCACACGAGATGAATATCTCCTAGCGCTCTCTTGTGTTCCCATTGTTTCAACCCAGTACAATCGAAATCCGGGTGCTTGGGCCCGAGAGGAACGGGAGACGCTGGAGCGCCAAATGGCCATGATGAACCGCTATCGCTCAGGAAACTACGAACCAAAGTTGAAGAAGATTGCTCCTGCTCCAGTTAAAAGATCAGGAACTCAACCGCGCGTGCAGCGAAGCCGGGTCAAACGTACCCCTAAATCCACACCTAAGCAGCAGGTGTTTGATAACTTCGATCCCCCCCAAACTCCGCTTACCAAACCGCGTGCCTTGGGTTCGAATCGCGATGACACCGATTATCACTCACTCAGGGACTATTCACCCCCGGTAGACACGCTAGGCAGTAATGCCAAAGCATTGAAGGCCGATTGGAAGGGGCAGATGTTAGATTTGAGCAATGACCCGGACAGAAACAATCTCTGTCCCGCCGAGCTCAGTCTAGCCTCCACCCTGAGACTTTCATGTGCGACTTACCTATGCAGCAAGCGTCGAATTTTTGAAGCTCGAGTTCGAGCTCTTGGCGTTGGCAAAGAGTTTCGCAAAACAGATGCGCAGCAGGCTTGCAAGATCGATGTCAATAAAGCCAGCAAACTTTGGACCGCTTACGAACGTGTGGGTTGGTTTAAAGCTGAACATTTCCACCAGTACCTAGCATGATATTGCAGGTTAAATATTCTGATGGTACCGTTAATAATGATTCCGCCAATTCAACAAAGCCCGTGTGTCGCCTCCCATCACGAGCTGAGCCATCAAAAACACCGTTCGCAATAACTGACCCCTCCATCCCAGTGTCTTATTACTGCGAAATACAGCCCTCGTCTCTTAATTCATACTTGGGTGCTCTCAGCTCTCTGAACCTGGCCAAGACATCATACATGGATGGGTGTTCCCTGGATCAAACCATCTCACTTGTTGGCCTTTCGGTTTCCTTTTCAATTGCTATTTTGCTCTTACGACTCGTCATGACACGTTCTTCTTTCTTTTTCTTTTCCTTCTGAGATTCCCCCCTTTCTTGACTTGCTTGTTTTGCATACAGACACCTCATGGGATTTGGTCTTTTTTTTTCCAACTTTGATTGCTGGTTACATGGCGTATGGGTGTTTTAATTCCGTTTCGCTTTGGTCTAGAATGGCAGGCTCGGCTAGCCACAGGTGTTTTCTTTTTTCTATTGCGATGGAATTTACGACTTGTTCTTCTATTCCTTCTTCCTTTTTCAAATAGGCAATAGCACATAGGATAAGACCTGATGGTATGGTTCTCCTACATCACAATGAATTGAAATGAAATCGAGGCATACTTGTAAATGACATGCTATTAATAAACCGCAAACAAGACGTATAATCTTTATTCCGTTAATTTACATTAGCCACCAGTCGAAATGTCAGCTTGATACCGATGTAGTTTCTGATCGAAACCAAAATAAAGCGGTGGGGCGCAACCGTGTTCCTCCGACAGCCCGGCGCCACCTTTTTTTGACGTATCCCTTGAATCTTCTTTCCGCTTCACTCCAATCTGGACCATCCAATTTCCTCTTTGAAATAATCCTGGTCAGAAGCCATGTCTCAGGAGGTGACTCGTGCTGAGTCCATTGAGGAACAGGAGCGTGCAAGGGGGGATGGCGATAAGAAGCCAAAGTCTCGCCGACCAGCCAGTAGGTTCTGGGATCTCATCAACCTTTGGTCACAACTAAGTTGTTCGTACCAGATACTGCTTTCCGCCAGCAAAGATTGAAAGCATGGCAGTGAGCTTGGGATTCGTGTATCTGCACCTGGACTACCGTGCTAACCTTCCACTAGACCTATCTTAACCCCTAAAAGCGTTCTACCTCTGTTTTTTATCGTCGGCGTTATCTTTGCCCCGATTGGTGGTGTTCTCCTCTGGGCAAGTTCACTAGTATGCCTCGTTCCAGCACCCCCTTCATAGAACAGCTCTGACCAGCTGTGTGTTCTAGGTCCAAGAAATTTCCATCGATTACTCCGACTGCTCCAGACAGGCACCGACCGACAGCTATGCTTCCGTTCCTCATTATTCGGCGACCTTCAAGTCTTCTAAAGCCATATCAGCACCAACTTGGCGCAAGTCTATCAACGAGTCTGACTCGGGCACCGTTACTTGCACTCTTCTTTTCGAGGTTCCGAACGAGCTTCCAGCACCGGTTTTCATGTATTACCGCCTTACTAACTTTTATCAAAACCACCGCCGATATGTTCAGTCCCTCGATTTGAATCAGCTGAAAGGAGATGCGGTCTCCTACAGTACAATCAAGGGTGGCACATGTGATCCCCTAGCGGTCAATACCACGGCTCGGAAGGTATACTATCCCTGCGGACTGATTGCAAACTCATTTTTCAACGACACAATTGGGAAGCCCCAAATCCTAGATCCGAATGCCTCTGAGAACGACAAACAATACTACGAAATGACCACTAAAGGCATTGCGTGGGAAAGTGACAAGAAACTCATCAAAAACACAAAGTACAATATGGATGACGTACTGCCGCCACCAAACTGGGTCTGGGCCAGCGAGAACGGTGTCTACAAAGAGGATCCCAATTTACATGAAAATGAAGCCTTCATGGTTTGGATGAGAACGGCTGGTTTGCCATCGTTCAGCAAGCTCTCCCGCCGTAATGATACCCATGGCATGCCTGCTGCAAAATACTCCATCGACATTGTTGATCGTATGTGTTAAACTACTGCCGCCTCGTCCAAATTTTACTAAACTATTTAGGCTTTAATGTCACTGAATACGATGGAACCAAGTCGATCTTGATCTCTACCCGAACAGTGCTGGGAGGTAAGAATCCGTTTATGGGAATCGCTTATGTGGTTGTTGGAGGAATCTGCGTTATTCTCGGGGCTTTGTTTACTGTCGCGCACTTGGTGCGTCCGAGGTATGATTCTTTCTTTATTCTCTTTCGGAATAGAAATTTCAAACAACTAACTTCCTTGACCAGAAAACTTGGCGACCACACTTATCTTACTTGGGATTCAAATCAACCGAGCACTGCTATTGCCACGGGACGGGATAATGCCCCTTAGACCTTCTCTTCCTTTCTTCGGTTTTTTTTTTTCTGGCGTTTTCTTCTTGTTTCAACATGCCCATGTAAATATTTTCTGTGCTCAATGACCTCATCCCTGAACTTCTAACATACCAATCGTTTTATTTCCTGCGATCGTTTACATGCTCGTGCCCCTTGCCCAAGACATGCATTCCCGCATGACGCAGCATTCTTAATGGAATCGATCAGGTTTTATGATCCCGCCGCGCCAACTATGGTCAACCGTTAGATTGATGGTTCTTTTTTGGTTCTTCGCCCGCTCTTACTTTCTTTTGGAACAGGCGTGAGGAGGGGAATCATCTCGACACAATGCATCATGGTCCGTCACTCATTTTTCCAACTCGTCGTTCTTGTCACTCTTTTTCTGCAGATTCGGTGCAGCCCATTTGCTGTCCAGAAAAGAGGCACCTGTGCTACTGAAGACCCCGGTGAGGATTTCTTGCACGAGCTAGGGCGTCTCAAGTCGGATGAAGCCGATCCCGCCATCTCGCAGGCCAGGAAGCTTCCGATCGAGATTGAGACCTGGTTCCACATCGTTAGCCGCAAGTCGGAGTCTACCCAAGTCACTGATGATATGATCAATCTTCAAGTCAGTTGCTGCTTTTTCGACTGGCATCTCAGTGCTAAATTTTAATTTGCCTACAGCTTTCTATTCTACAACAATCTTATGCAGATTCTGGCATTTCCTACCGACTGCAAGGTGTGACTCGTCATGTCAATGATAAATGGGCAAGTAACGCGGATGATATAGCAATGAAAACCACTCTGCGAAAAGGAAGCTATCGAACGTTAAACGTTTACTTCCAAACCGATCTCCAGGCCTCACCTGGACAGACAGGACGCGCCTTCGGGTACAGGGGTGCAGCCACCAATAATGACCTGACATCGAGCGTTCTTGGATTCTGCACCTTGCCTGATCCGAGTGTCAATGCTAGTAGCCCGGCTTCTCACTATGTCAAGGATGGCTGCAATGTTTTGGCCAAAACAATGCCCGGTGGCTCCTTGGATCTTTATAATCGAGGTGGAACTGTTATTCACGAGATTGGACACTGGCATGGCCTTTTGCACACATTCCAGGGGGAATCTTGTTCTGCAGATGATCCTGGCGACCACATAAGTGACACACCACAACAGTCCACCCCGACAGATGGGTGCCCTGCCCAGAAGAATTCGTGTCCGGACTCCCCTGGGCTGGATGCGATCCATGACTTCATGGATTATTCATCAGATGTATGTTATGAGCGCTTTACACCCGGACAAGGAGCGCGCATGCGAAGTATGTGGATATCCATGCGTGAGGGAAAATAGCGTTGACAAACATTTCAACACAGGCTCCGTGTGGAGTTCATTCGCAGCCACATGTCCACATAGGATACGCAAGGTCAGAATCTAGCCGGCCTGTTACCGTAGTTAGTTTTTGCGATTTAGAGTAATGCTATCTGTCTAAAGATTCCTTGAACGAATAGCAAGCGTAATTATTGGGATACAGTACAGCAACGAGACGTTGAGAGACTAGTTTCTTCCCGATCAACACCATGATTTCCCATCCGCCGTGGGCTTGAGCCAAATCATACGCATTTGAAAGTCCAATCCAGAGATAAGCAAGGCATACGTAGCCGACTTAACTTGCCCATCGATTGAAACACAAAGTGCAACAAAGGAAGTAAGACGAAGTCTTTTGGTGCCCCAGCAACAATAGTCGATTAGCGCTTGCGTTTGATCCCGCGGTCATTGTCATCATGGTCGGTCTCCTTGTCTTTACGTTTCGCCTTTTCCTCAAGCGCGTCCCAGTCCTCGCCACTCTCCTCCTCGCCACTGAAGTCTTCCTCGCTGGCATCGGCACTCGCGTCGTCATCAAATTCGCTGTCTTCCTCCGAACTCTCGTCTCCAGCTGCAAGCTCCGAATCTGACAACTCGAAAGCCGACTCCTCTTCCTCATCTGAACCATTCTCAGAGTCCGACTCGGCTGATAAGAAAGACCACCCGCCATCGGCAAAGAAGCCGTACGGATCGCTGACGACCGTCTTCATGATCGTGGTCCAATTCAGGTTGAGCGGACCCTCGGTGAATGCAATGTCAACAGAATCAAGCCAGTCCTTAACACCCTCAAGTGCCTCAACAGGAATCGTGTTGATGTGAACAGGAGTGCGGCGGAAATCCTTAAAAACGAAGACCATGTCGAAGTTTTTAAGTCCAAACTACGCACGAATTAGCAAACCATGCCGACAAATAGTAATAGGCGGAAAACAATACCTGAACCCTCTCTAGATGGGCAATCTCGATTTCATTCAACGTGACAGTGGTGAAAGGAGGTTCAGTGAGCTGAACGAGGGCATCTGTGGTCGGCTGAATCAAGACATTGGACCGGTTTGGGACGCCGGTAAAGCCAATTTCCCTGAAAGGAATATCGACATCGACCCCCTCGTCCTTGCCAGCGTCCGCAATCTTCTCCGCAAAGGCCTTGAACTCGCGGTCCAACGCAGCTCTCCGTCGTCTTTCCTCCTGTTCAGCCTCAAATTCTTCCTCGTCTCCATAGCGGTGTTTGCGCCGACGGTTTCCTGTTTCATCAAATTGCATCTCAGTGGCCTCGCGATAGAATTGAATATCCTTTGTCTTTCGCTTTCCAATCATGATGGGCGTCTTGAGATGCACATGGATGAGAACGATCAATTCATGGGCACATGGTTGGAAGAACAGATGCTTCACGTTGCTAAAGAGCACGTCGACATGTTCATTGCGGAAGGGCGATAGGTACCGAAGACCATTTTGATGAATCTCGACTTCTCCCGGAACACGCTTTCCATCCAAGGGAGGTCTGAGGTATACGTCAGGGAGTTTCACTGGGCGTCGGTTTCTAATTTCAACAAGTTTATCCTGCTCAACAACATCTTCCAATTCCTTTTTCTCCTGCTCTCGTCTCAATGCCGTCTTGCGAAGTTCAGTGATATCCTGGGCAACTCGTGCAAGCCGGTCATTATCCTTGGATCGGAGAGTGAGGTTGCGAACGAAATGAGCTGACAAGTCCTCAAAGGGCTGGTCATCCTTTCGACCCACACCCTGACCTGGAGACAGGAAGTTGATTCGCAGGTAGGCGTATTCCCCTTCGTCGCTTTTGCTGGCGTTCTTTATGGTGTTGATATGGAAGGGGACTGGTCGGCCCATGATAGGCACAATCACGGTTGAAGTCTTGAGGTCGACATACACTGTAAGGTCTTTGACCTTCGTAGGGAGTTGGTTGTCGCGCTTGTAAGATTCAAAGCGCTTGAATTTCTTCTGTGCCACCCCATTCTCGTCTCCAGTAGTACCAGTGAACCGATCCAAGCCTTCCTTTGTCTTTTTCGCAGCCAGCTCTTTCTGATGCTCTCGACGACGGGCTTCAGCTCCCTCATTGACCTGAGTGGGTCTTTCAGCACGAAGTTTGGTTCTTGTGACGTTTCTGCCAGCAGTCGCGCCAGACTTCGCCTCTTTTTTCTCCTTCACAGGCTTCTCGGGTTCTTCTTCATCCCCGAAATAGAATGAGATTGAGTCCATGTCAATACCGGCGTCTTTGGTAAAAATGTGAGGCCCACTTTCCCCGACACGAACCGTATCGGTGATGACCATAGAATAGCCACCATTCTTGGCATTCTTTGAGTCTGGATCCTTCACATCAGTCAGTCCGATCGTAATAGACAGCGTCATGCCGTTTTTTAAGACGCGATTGTTCTTGGCATTGAGAACCATGTTGGCATCCCGGAGCTCGATTCCAATCCCTGCGCCAACGTTCTTGACAAAGTGTCCCTCCAGCTCAGGCTTCTTGGTACGGACAAGGCTGAGTGCCTTGTTGTAAACGTCCTTAGCAACCACACCATCTCGAACCTCTTTCATGGTTGCTTCATGGAGACTTAGCAGCAAGGCATAATTTGCTTCTTGTGATTTGGTTGGGTCAACCAAATAAGTACGCCCAATGAGCGAGCTGTATGTCTTGTATCTGATTCCAAAGCTAGACAAAATGATGCCAGGTTCAAGGTTTTTATTGTCGGGAGTCGCTGTGAGCTTGAGATCATAGGCTCCTCCACTTTGAATTACAGGCCCGTAGGCCCAGTCGATTTGCTGAGAATCAAATTCCGAGGGCAGCCGCGCCAGCTTGTTGAAGAATTTCCCATCGTCAATCTTTGCATCAACCTTTGCAGCAAGGGCCTTGTGTGTCATCTTCTTTTCTTCGTCGAGCAAACGTGACATCTCATCGACGAAGTACTCTGACATGAGGCCACTGCAAGCTCTCGAAGCATTGCGGATTGAAACCTTTAAGTCTGTATCAGCAAAAGCCACTTGTTAAACACGCTGTCATAGATAAACACACCAATTCATCAGAATCTTTGATTGCAAAAGCAGCTGAGAGCGCAGGTGCTATGTCAACCTCTTCCACTTCTTTCGATAGTTCCGCAAATGCACGTTTCCATTCATCTGCGAAGGGCCCTGAAGCGGTGTTTTTCGGTAAAGTGCCAACTTTGTTCTGCAGTTGTTGTGTGGTTAGTGGAAGGCAAATAAAACCAGTGTTTCAAGGGTTGTTTTGACTCACCCCTGCACCCTTGATGATATCCAAGCATTTATCAAACGCTTTGGTCTTTGATTCTGGGTCTTTGGCAGTGACCAGGATCTCGACCGGAATCCTTCCTTCTTTCAGCGGCTCGAGATGTTTCGCTTATGTTTGTTCACATCAGTTATACAGTGTGCAAAAGTCCATGCATTGATAATCACCTTTCTTGGCTGTGGTGACCACATAAATCGCTTCAGCTGTGAGAACAAACAGTGTAGCTGGGAATTCATAACCCAAAAGCCAGAACTAAGCACAAAGTCAATTAGTAACGATGTCATGAAGCTCTTGGGCTATAGGGCACCAAAATAGGACTTTGAAGGATGATTCACATACATGCATCGCATTATTCTTCTGGAATGAGTTCTCCTCATCAGTTTTGCCCATTAGAATGACGATGGACCCTGCATTGCCAAAGAGGGCATTGCCGGAGCGCCTGTCGGCCTTCCATGACGCATAGAAACTAAAAAGGCGGTTGAAAAAGTTGTTATTATCAATAACAATCTCATCAGCCATGGTAACAGCCTAGTGCGAGCAAGGTATGCCGCAGTGAGAAACTGACTTAATAGCAAGAGAGCTCGGTGTAGAAGCGAAGGAGCTATTGTAGGTATGTCTGGGTGTTAATTTGTTGAGGATAAAGAATAAGGTAGATGGGCGATGAAGGCAGCATCAATGCGACAGCTGCGATGATGAGAGACAAGACACCGATGAAGCTAGGTTGTGGAAGAAAAGACAAAGATAGAATTGCATGTCTTGGGAGAAAGCGAACGCGAAAAGCGCGTTCTTACGCTTTAGGTCTCTCTCAACTGCCGTATCTAAGTACTACCATTTTTGGACTAGCGCTATTTTCTCTCTTCTCTTGTCAACAGGGTTGGTTGATATCTCTTTTCACTGACTTTCGTTTTATTTTCAACTTTCAAGTCGACATGGCCTATGTGAGCCTTTACGTGGTCATTTGATTGGATAAAAATCACACCCTGTGATGCTGCCCTCTTTCCCGCCTACATCCCACGCTTTGGAATTCGCCATCGACATTGACCTAGTCTTTCTTTGAGACCCCATAGGCACCCTTCCCTACGATGTACACTGTGGCTTTTTAGTTGTCTGTAAACAATGAATTCTCCGATAGCTTCCATTCTTCTCGAGCCTCATCTCGGTGAACTCCCAGGAAGCTCGCGAAGGATTTCTCGCAACGATGCAGCTACCGGAGCATCTGCTGCAGGCGTTCGCGCTCTCAGTGCACAGATCGTGGCCTTTTATTTCAGAGCACCGATCAAAGCTTTCTTCCGTATGCGTGTCGAGTATGTAGTATCTGTGGACCTAATGATCTTTGTATTGACAATATTTCACCTAGTTACATGGTACATCCTCCCACAAACATACATTAGATGAGAGAATACAATCAATCCATCACAAGCCTTCGTTACTCATCATTTAAAACAGGCATTTGCAAGAGCTGTGAACCCCCGTGTCGCCGAAGGCAAATGGTCTCTGCATACGACAACCCCGGGATTATTGATCCACGCCGTTCGAACATACGGCTGGCGATTTATCCCGAATCAAGTGCTTCCACCCTTGATGGCAAATGCTGGGTGAGACATTCCCCAGTACAGGTCTTTAGTTAATTTGAAAGCACTAACAATATTTACCAGCGTTGGTGCTGTTCTCTATACGTCCTATCTCCAGGGGTTGGGAGCCCTGCATGAACCTGTGTCGCAAGGGGTCAAGCGAGTCTGGCCCCCGGCTCCTCCATCTGCAACATTCGCAGCTGGATTTATCGCCGGCACAATTCAGTCCATTGTAGCCGCCCCGCTAGACGCCTTGCAGGTTCGGTTTCAAACCAGTGACATGCTGGAGGGTCAGTACCGGAGTATGTGGCATTATGGCCACCATAAGCTCAAACAGATTGGTCTCCGCGGGGTCTTTGCAGGCTGGAGCCTGTCCTTTATGCGGGATTCACTTGGTTATGCTGTGTTCTTTTCTTCGTTCGAATACATCAAGTCACAGTCCTACTATTCCTTTGTCACTTGGTACTATGGTTCCCTGCAAGTCGATCGTGTGGGCATCCTTTCATCATCCGAGTCTAGTAATCGCGGTGTGCCGCTCATCAAACCCCACTACGCATTGGAGCCATGTTTCCTGATGATGGCTGGTGTTGTGGCATCGATCGCTCAGCAAACCATTCAGCATCCACTAAGTAGGATTCAAGATCTTCACCTGGGTCGACTGGAATATCTGGATCACCAGGCTAGTTTCATACCCTCGCGCCAGAAGATGATACGATTATACTACCACGCCTATCAGGAGACCTTCAAGAGATGCAAGCGGAAGGCTGCCCGGGCCGGGGGCTGGCCCTCCTGGTTGTTCCGTGGGTTTATCGGGAGCTCTCTTCGCCAAGTACCTAGCACCAGTGCTGGCCTGATCATTTTTGAGCTGGTGCGCCGACGGTATGCAAATCCTGCAGACACTGTCCATATTCAAAGTGATGGATATGACATTCTTCTCACTTAATAGTTTATATGACAGGTTTTTTGATACCTACGTTTCTTTATTTTCTTCTTTTCCATTGTTCATTCGGTGCAGGGCGTTCTAGGCATATAATCTTGTTTTATTAGACTTACATGCATCTATGTACATACACAAGCGATACCCGACGACATGGGGTAAAAACGGTTGTTCTTTGTTCGAGAACCAAAGGAGTTTTCTTTTCTTTTTTGGTTTTCTAATTGAACCGATTCTGCATATTTGACTTACATTTTCTCTTCATGTTATTTACCTACCTATCTCTATTTTTTACATATACTACACAGCTATTTTAGAAGTGTACGTAAATAGCAACTCATCTGTCGATCCATCCCGCATTGGACGATGCGATCTAGTATTTATTAGGACTAGCACGGACCCCCCATATGCGTACAAATCCAATACCACTTGGCAATACATAGTACAACATAACATATTGGACCTCGTTATTAGACTTGCTTGTCCACTTTTTTCTACTGTTGTATTTCGTTCTATTTGATTCCCCCCCCCCCCCAAAAAATTACCTACATTAACCTAGATTCTCGAAAAAAGATTTGATGAAAATCATCATCCCTCTGTTCCATTCTATATTTGACTTTCTTTGGCTGTGTAATGCTCTCTTGCTTGGCTTGGGACCTTTACCTTTGCCCAAACGCACCCGCCTCCAATTCTCCGTCTGACCCATCACCGTACTTCGTCATCCTGCGTCCCGTGTGACTTTACGTAGCTAGTCCCGGCCACATCACCTTAGTGGTGCACTATCGCGGTCTAGTACAGTGACTTTCAAGGCTGTGCCCAAGTGGTACTGTTGCTGACTCCTCGCGGAGAACCTCTTATCGATATCATTAATTCTATCGACTCCGCATTCTTTTCTCCGGGAAAAAGGGCTGCGAGGTTCAGCCCATCACTACCGCCATCATTTCTCCGACTTCTTCCCCACGCGCCTCTTGTATACGCCTCAATTCAATACCCTCTGATTCCCGCTCGATATCTTCGGCCAAGTTACTGGAGTCTAGCGAGAAGGGTAGTCAACGGCCTTCCCACTCGTCTACTCGGTCGGTTGGGTCTGACTTCTCAACCTGGTCAGACACCGGGGACCTCGCCGAGCAGTTCGCTGGGGCTGAAGATCCGTTGCAGATTCATCTTCGCAATTCCTTAGACCGACAGCTCTTGCGTCGAAAAGAACGAAGGAAGCAGCCCAAACACGTCCACCATCCGTCAAACCCGAGTAACGAGCGTTCTGGGATTGATATTGAAAAGATCAGAATACCAAACCCTCCCACACGGCACATTTCAAGTGTTGAACGCGTTCTGGCCGCCATAATGACACCCAGAGATGAACTACACGTCCGGATGCACGGTTTAGTCGGAAAGCCATTGCTGTGAGTGCCTCAAAGGCCAGTTGTTGTATCATTATTACTGACTCGGGTGTATGTCTAGTTACTTCACGAGTGTGTTTGTATCACTGGGTGTCTTTCTTTTTGGCTATGACCAGGGTGTAATGTCTGGCATCATAACGTTCGTATCTAATCCCTCGCGCATAGAGACTCGCCATAGAGACTATGAGCAGAATGTGGCTAACAGATGCAGTGGCTGGTACTTCAAAGATTATTTCAATCAGCCTTCTCGGGCTACAATCGGTACTGTGGTTGCAGTTCTCGAAATTGGAGCGTTCATATCCTCCCTCCTTGTGGGACGTGTCGGTGATATGATCGGCCGTCGAAGGACTATACTATATGGCTCCATTGTTTTCTTCATTGGCGGCGCTTTTCAAACATTTGCCACAGGTATTCCCATGATGATGGTCGGTCGTGTCATTGCTGGTCTAGGCGTTGGCGCCCTCTCTACCATTGTGCCAGTTTACCAGTCTGAGATTTCGGTTTGTAATTCCCTTTCTTCATCGGTTCTCGACTCTTTTTGTCCCCCCCAAATTTCTCGCCAGGCTGCTGACGAATTTCAAGCCTCCCCACAACCGTGGGAAGCTCGCATGCATCGAATTTACCGGCAATATTGCTGGGTATGCGACCAGTGTGTGGGTAGACTATTTCTGTAGCTTTATTGATAACGACTACTCCTGGCGCCTCCCACTCCTTTTCCAGTGTATCATGGGTGCCTTGCTTGGAATTGGCAGTCTGATGATCTGTGAATCACCTAGGTGAGCAGAAAATCTTCTCCATCGTCTACCATGCTAACTCCCAGGTCCCTACTAAGATGGCTTCTTGACAATGATCACGACGAGGAGGGCATGGTGGTGATTGCAAATCTTTATGGCGAAGGCGATCTCCTTAATGACAAGGCCCGGCAAGAATATCGTGATATCAAGATGAACGTCCTCGTCCAGCGCCAGGAGGGCGAGCGATCCTACTCGGACATGTTCCGCCGGTATCGCAAACGTGTTTTGATTGCCATGTCGGCCCAGGCCCTAGCTCAGCTCAATGGGATAAACGTCATCTCATACTATGCGCCACTCGTTTTTGAATCGGTATGGATACCATACGCTTACATGAATCCAATGTCTCCCTTCCGCGGCGCCATGTCGGATTCAAACAAAATCCAAAATTACCCAGGATTATGCTAACCAATCTCCAATATAGGCCGGATGGGCTGGACGAGATGCAATCCTGATGACTGGAATCAACGGTATTTCATATTTGCTGTCTACCATACCACCGTGGTATCTCGTGGATGGCTGGGGCCGGCGACCGATCTTACTCTCAGGTGCCGTTGCTATGCTCATTTCGCTTTCCCTCATATCCTATTTTATTTATATTGAAATTTCCGCTACCCCAACCCTGACGGTCATCTTCGTTATGCTCTATAACGCAGCTTTCGGGGCATCTTGGGGCCCAATTCCATGGTTATACCCCCCGGAGATCTTGCCCTTAAGCATTCGTGCCAAAGGTGCAAGCTTGAGCACTGCTTCAAATTGGGCATTCAATTGGCTCGTGGGGGAGATAACTCCCGTTCTTCAGCAAATTATCAAGTGGCGGCTATATCTAGTTCATGCATTCTTTTGTGCATGCAGTTTTGTTCTTGGTAGGATCCCTCATCCATGATCATCTACTAGGGACCATTATACTGACTATCGTCACAGTTTATTTTTTGTACCCCGAAACGAGTGGGGTTCGCCTCGAAGATATGGACGTTCTTTTTGGCGATGCTTCCACCGCCATGCCAACACCAGCCACCCAAGGCGAACGAGGGTCGCTAATGGGTGCTGGCTCACCTGTTCCATCACTTGACCTGCGTCGGCAGTATGGTCAACTTGGGGCGGAGAATTCCATCCCCGGCCTAGATATTGATCCGCCGACCTCAAACCATGAAGGGACCAGCAAACGCGGACGCTCGGATTCTCGCCAGGGCAGTGTTCGCGGTGAAGGAATGGGTAGCTGGATCTCAAACATGGTTAGTCGAAACCGAGGAGTGGGCCCCAGTGCCATCAGCAGTCAATATAGACGTTTGGAGCAAGGAGAAGGAGACGAGCAATGAAAGGGCTACGGACGACTGTGTCTTGGTCCGAATCAAACAAGAAAGACCCAGGAATTCGATGTCAGAGATCTCCTTCCCTTATTTGCGAATGTCTTTGTTAATTTCTTGTGTTCACATTTGCGGTACATATCCAGATCCTTCTGTTTTCTTTTTTTTAACGAGGCTTTGTTTGATTAGTGGTACGGATGTTGTATCTATGGAATTTTCTTCCTTGTACAATAGTACTACACATAGTACTATGGTAACTAGATAGTAGTTACAGTACCTTATATAATTACATCATGTACATGTGTATGATGATGTTGATTGATGTCTACTAGTAGCATCCATAGTATCTATGGATAGTTATACATGCCACCTGTAGACTCTTATGTAAGTATCAAAATACCATAACTAACTATGAACTGATATAGCTATACATTGGTATATTAATAGTACTAGGAATGCAGGTAAGGTACTTACAGGTTGGAACTCGGAATTACAAGGGCCATGTTCTGAAAACGGCCCGCTAAAAGTGGACTTGTTTATCCTCCTTGAGGCCACGGATCTCACTTTCTCCTTTAATTCTCTCAGCCCACACTCTCTTTGCTTCACTGCACTTCATTTCATTTCATTTCTTGCTTTTTCTTTTTCTTTTTCTTTTTGAATCTACTCCTGGCATTGCTTCCGGTCTATCCGCTAGATTTGCCCACTCTATCACTCATTTGCCCAGGGGAATGGCTATGTTCTCTTAAGCTATCCACCCTTCTATTATCGGTCTACCTCGGTATTCCTCAGTTGAACTTCCTACTGTTCTGCCATTCCGTTTGGCACATTTGCTACCGAAAAATATCATAAGGTGCATTATGGTGGGCCTAGACACTGCCGTGAGCACGGGCGCCAAACACGAGTCCGACCTACGTCGAAGAAATGTCCCTGATGCTAGCAAAGTTCATCTAGACTCGACCCCGTTGAATGATGAAGATGTGAAGAAAGGTAGAATACAGGTGAGATAGCATTTTTCGCTGTCATCCTATGCGATCTACTAATCTCACTTGGACAGTCATCCTCGTTCATCCATGTGCTAGATAGCTGGGAGCCGATCATTGCTCCAATTATCCTGACTGCCCTCGCCCTCTTCACCCGCCTGTACCAGATCGGTCGTTCCAATATTGTGACTTGGGACGAGGCCCACTTCGGTAAATTCGGTTCCCACTATCTCAAACGCGAGTTCTACTTCGATGTCCACCCGCCTTTGGGGAAGATGCTAGTTGGCCTGTCCGGCTATCTTGCTGGCTATAATGGGTCTTTTGAATTCAAGTCTGGCGAGAAGTATCCAGAAGATGTGAACTATACCTTTATGCGAGCCTTCAATGCTGCCTTTGGTATCGTTTGCATTCCCCTTGCCTACTATACTGCGCGAGAGTTGAACTTCCGTCGGGCCACAGTCTGGTTGATTAGTCTGATGGTGCTATGTGAGAACTCCTACGCAACAATTTCTCGATTTATACTTCTTGACTCTATGCTGCTCTGCTTCACCTTTACTACCACAATGTGCTGGGCAAGGTTCCACCGACTGCAGCGTGATAGCTTTTCGCTGGAATGGTATGCCTGGCTTTGTTTGACTGGCTTGAGCATTGGATGTGTCTGCAGCGTCAAATGGGTTGGTTTCTTCTGCACTGCTCTTGTCGGTCTTTATACTGTTGATGACCTTTGGAATAAATTTGGCGACCTGAAGATGCCACGGGTGAGTGCCTGCTTTCAGACCCTCTCCCAAAAATCCATTACCGAATAGCTGGCTAATACAGGGGGGTTCGAGCAGGCTGTGCTTGCAAAGCACTTGGTTGCTCGCGTTGTGGGATTGATTCTTATTCCAATCTTAGTCTACATGTTTTCTTTCTATCTGCACTTCCTGGTTTTGGCGAATAGTGGTCCAGGTGATGCCCAGATGAGCTCGCTTTTCCAAGCTAACCTACAAGGTACCGAGGTTGGCAGAGACAGTCCTCTTGAGCTTGCAATTGGGTCGCGTGTCACACTCAAAAATATGGGCTACGGAGGAGGGCTTCTGCACTCCCACGTTCAAACATTCCCCGAGGGATCCATGCAGCAGCAGGTTACCTGCTACCACCACAAAGATGCCAACAACGACTGGTTCATCTACCCCAACCGACAGGAGCCGGACTACGATGCCACTGCTGATCTGCGGTTCGTTGGTGATGGGGATGTCATTCGACTGATTCATGGACAGACAGGTCGCAACCTGCATTCCCACGCTATTCCAGCACCAATCACTAAATCACACCACGAGGTATCATCTTATGGAAACATTACCATTGGAGACGATAAAGACCACTGGAAAGTGGAGGTGGTCGATGATGTTGCATCCCGGGACCGATCCAGGATCCGGACACTTACAACAGCTTTCCGACTCCGCCATCCGGTCCTAGGCTGCTATCTACGGGCAGGAAATGTCAACCTACCACAATGGGGATTCAAGCAGATTGAAACAACATGTACCAAGGAAAACAAACCCGGCGATGTTTACACTCACTGGAATGTTGAGTCTCATACTAACGACCGCTGTAAGCTTGTCTATTGTTCAAGAACTTGATATTGAAGACCCCAATCAGGCTTATTGACATATCCACAGTGCCCCCTGGTGATCCTGGCTCCTATAAATCACCCTTCTTGAAGGACTTCATCCACCTGAATGTGGCTATGATGACCTCTAACAACGCTCTGGTTCCTGATCCCGACAAGCAAGATGACTTGGCTTCCAAGTTTTGGCAATGGCCAATTCTCAATGTCGGCCTCCGCATGTGTTCTTGGGATGATGGCGTTGTCAAATACTATCTTCTAGGAAACCCCCTGGTCTATTGGGGAAGCACTGCGGCTCTTGGTGGATTTGGTCTTTTGTTCCTCTGGCACCTTCTGCGCTGGCAGAGGGGGTACAACGATCTCAGCAACGAGGAGATCAGTCACATCCACTACTCTGGCTTGTACCCAGTTATCGGATGGGTATTGCATTACCTTCCCTTTATCATAATGGCTCGTGTGACTTATGTCCACCATTACTATCCGGCTCTCTACTATGCCATCCTGAACTTCGGCTTCTGTATTGATTGGGTGACACGGAAGATGAACCCAAGATTGTCGGCAGCGGTGTATGCCTTCCTTTACGTGATTATTGTCGGATTGTTCATTCATTTCCGAGCCATCGTGTTTGGAATGGAGGGTTCTAACCAGCAATGGACTCACCTACGCTGGCTACCTGGATGGAAAATGGCAAATGTGAACTGACCATGGATTGCTTGATGAGCTTGATGACGCGCTCTCGTCCTCTCTGCTTCTTACCTCGTGTTGACCGCCTCAAACTGGATCTTACATCAACACGGATAATTTCAAATTCCTTTCTGCATTTGCAAAGAAAACTACACCGTTATTAGAGATAGTAGAGTTATTGCTCCGACAGCCATAGCCACGCTTGATGCCTGGTAACAATTAGGTTGAACACGGAGTTGTGTCGGTGGCCATATATTGTTGACTATTCATTATTACGTACTGTGGATTTAGCAACACCCCCCAGTCCAACCGTTGCCACCTTTGCGCATGGCATCATCCATTCCCAGTGTGACAGTTCTAGAGACTCCTGTGTTCGCTCCTCCGGAGGCCCCGAATCCTTTCACGCCGCTCCGCCGATCATTGAGGTCGTATTTTCCCGTTTCAATGTTACGATATATTCTCTCAGCAACCTCCAGGAATGCTCGTTCAACACCCTCTCCCGATTTGGCGCTCGTTTCAACATAGCGAACCACATTATTCAGGCGACACCACTCTTCGGCTTCCTCCTGGGTGACCTGTCTTTGACTTGATCCAGAACTGGCCCCCGTCAGATCAGTCTTATTACCGACTAAAATGACAACGATGCCATCTTCTGCAATATGCCGTAGATCTTGTAACCACTGGGTACAGGATACAAAGGTCGAGTGCCTGGATATATCAAAGACTAGGAGAGCGCCAGATGCGCCCCGGAAGTAAGAGCGGGTGATAGACTTGTATGTCTCTTGTCCAGCGGTATCCCACAAGGAGAGTTTCATGCGTTTCTGATTGGGGGAATCTTGTGGTTTTCGTGGAGGGGTAGGAAGCCCGGAGGTGATAGATGACTCTAGAAATATATCACCTGACAATCCGGGGGCAGGCTTATCAAGGTCTAGCTCCAGTGAAGCTGGAGGACCAACTGGCACAATTCGCGACCCGAACTCGACTCCAATAGTCACATCATGAGATGGGGAAAAGCGGCCTTCACAAAGTCGGACGGTGAGCTATTGTTTGGTTAGCGTGAGGCACAAGGCCAAAGACCGACAACACTTACGCTGGACTTGCCAGTGCCAGAGTCACCAATGCAGACAAGCTTAGCAATGTAGTCCCATGGCTGTGACATGGAGAGAGTATGGGGAAATAAAGTCCAGAATCAGAGATGGGAAAGAAAGCGGAGGTTAGTTTACCTATAATGTGCAGGTACACTTGGAGACCTCATGGTTATCAGCTGAGTCATCTATCAAGCCCGACGTGCCCATATGACGCTTTCAATCAGCTGCGTGACCTTGTAGCCCTTCGCTTTATCCTTTAACTCCCCTAGATTTGACATAATTCCAAAAAAAACTCTCAAAATCTTTCCTCTCCCCTCCCTTTGCTCTCTAATCTTCGGCCGTACTTGATTTCCTCAGTATACTCCATTCAGTGACTTATCACTAGTCCTATCCCACTCACAGTACTTCCTTTGATGCGATAACAGGCCATGTTCTCTGAATGTAGGAACTGGAAGATCCTGAGGATTAGATGGCGACATAGCTAACATTTAACCCTAGATGCCTCACGATTCCTTGCTCAGTCACAGTCACGAGTAACCTCTCGGCCAGATGATCTTCAAAGAACGGGCCGGAGCCGCCCTGGTCAACACCAAGGGAGCCTTCGGCACCCCTCATCACGCTCCTTCTTACGACCTAGCAATCCTTATGGACCGGGGGAATCCCAAACATCTCAATTTCCTTTTGCCCCCCGCAGCTCGGTTCAACAAGCTCCCCTGTTCTTCAGTGCCACTGATGAATTCCGAGAGGAAGATGACGAAACAGAACGTGAGCGAGAAATCGCTGATTTCTATGCACTCCAACGGTCAAGACGGAATTTTGGCGACAGCAACTTGAAGGAATCTTCCGAACTTGACGATTCTGAATGTTCAGGGTTCGAAGAGGAAAGTTCACCATGCGACGATCGTCCTGGTAAAGGCATCAAGAGCTCATGGCGAGGAGAAGAGAGTGTTTTGCGTGCTCGTCTTTTTCCTATCGAGTCTATGGCAGAAGCCCCAGAGCAAGAACCGGCTTCTCGATCCAGCCCAAGCAATAGCAAAGTTCGAGGTCATCTAGTAGATATCGGTCTGGATGATTCATTACGGCCTGATGTTGACGATGATCAGGCGTTATCTAGTCCCGGTGCCCACGATCCACCTGTTCAACGATTCCGTGAACGAGAAGTACTGAAGGAGCCTTCTGGCCCTAGCCAGCATGGATATGCTGTAGGGCAGGCTGATCTTTTGTCGCAAGATGCGCCACGGCCGCCCAGCTCGGCAAGCTCATTCCCAACCTCGGTATCACCACTAGCCTCAGAAAACACAGTGCAAGATGCCTTCTGGGGCCAGTTGTTTTTGATATCTCTCACTGGATTGTTTGCTTCTGCATTTCTTGTGTATCTTCATACATCTACACCCTCTGGAGACAAATCAAGATGGGGCGACACAATCTACATGACTGTTCATGGATCTTTCTTCCTCCTTGGGATATATACTATTGTATCGATTCTTGTGTCCCTTATTTGGTTGGCCTTACTACGATTCTACGTGCGACTTCTGGTCCATGTGATTCTAGTCGCTGTTCCCACGATCCTATGTTCATTCTCCTTATATCCTTTTATCTCAAGTTTCAATGGACCATGGCATGGGATGAGTATCCAAGACAAGGCGATGAGATGGAGCTCTGCTATCCCGTTTCTCATAGCTACCATGTGGATCTACAATGTTGTGCGTGGCCGTCAGTCTATAGGAAAGGCCATAGGCATTCTTGAATTTGCCTGTCGAATCTTGGCTGCCAATCCCGAGCTGCTTGCTCTTGGTCTGGGTGCCTTGGTCTGCGTTGTTTCCTGGACGTGGATCTGGATGCTGATGTTCACTCGCGTCTTCTTGGGCGGTCATTTTGTGAGCTCAAAATCTTTCATCATTGATGTGGGTAGCTGGTGGCTGGGCATCTATTTTGTCGTTGTTTATCTGTGGTCGATTGGCATAATCGCAGGCATCCAGCGTGCTGTCACCGCTGCAACAGTGAGCCAGTGGTATTTCCACCGTTTGGCAACACCCGCACCCACCTCAAGGCAAATTGTTCAGGCAGCTGTCGTTCACGCCGCCACAACTCTCTTCGGCACGATCTCTTTGTCTAGACTACTGGGGCTACTGGTTCGACTTCCTCTGCTCTTGTTACCAGGTCGCATCTCCTCGTTGCTCAGTCTGTTCGCCTATTCACTCATCCCCACCCCAATTACTTTTTTGACCAATCCTCTTTCTCTCACCTATGCAGCGATTCATTCGCAGCCTCTTGCCGCTTCCTCCCGGGGGTTGAGTCAAATGACTACCCTTGCCCCATCAGCGGCCTCAATGTCTTTATACCCCCGTTCATATTCTCAGTTCCCGGGGAACTTGGGGTCACTACTCTCATACCGGCTGTCCAAGTTGATCCTTTACGCTGCGCGTTTCATGATGTCCTTAGCCTTAGGGTTCGGTGGTTGGGTGACCACAGCTCGGAGCCTGACAACCCCTACGTCTGGTAGCACCATTCGAGGCAGTCTTTATGCCTACGTCGTCGGTCTTATTGCTGGAACAATTGGCTGGACCACGTTGGGTGCAATGGAAGGTGTGATCGCAGATATTGTAGATGCAGCGGTGATTTGCTGGGCAAGCGAAGTCGGTATCTCCGGCAGAGAGGCCCGGTATTGCCGTGAGGCTGGTTGGCTCTTTGGTGATTCGCAACCTCGATTCGGACATGAACATCAAGAGGTCTAGGTCGGCAGGTGGGGGGGGGGGGGGGTTCTTTTTTGCCTCTCTTTCTTCATCTTCAAGTCCCTAACTCATGTACCATTTCGTTGTACAATTGAGCGGGCTATTGTCTTTTCATGCCCTTAAGCGAAATTCTTTGATTTTCAAGCAGATTCTTTTTTGGAAGACTTGATAAGCAAATAAATTCTGCATTTACATCTCGGTTGCAAGTGATGGCAAACAACTATTTGATATCAAGTGTATTCTTTTGCATCCCCCATGGTATATTCGAATTGCAAATAGCTACATGAAAATCCAGGGCTCGTGGTATCATGAGAAAATATAAAGGGAAAGGCAATAACCTGTGCCCCCGGGGGGGGCTCCCCTGAGACGCTATATGAAGCATATTCCGAGCGACGGGAGAGAAAAAAAGCAGACAAATGTGACAGATAGATTAGAGACCAAGACGTCCATTCCACTCCACTCGTTCCTTCGAGCACCATTCTTTCAGCAGGAACCAGCCAAACCGAACCACTTCGATGGGCGGTGTAGTACCTCCAAGTGGTAGGAAATAACTTCCAGCATATTCACCAGCCTTGAGAGATGATCGGCCTCGTTCCGAGTAATTTCGAGATCGCTGGGACCAGATAGTGGGGAACTCACGGCCAAGGATATCTTCAGAGAGACCCCGTGTGCCCTCTATCCATAGCCTCTGGGACTCTTTGTAGCACTCAGGAAGACGAACCTTCAGCTCTGAAAATTCCTTTTTGCTTTTCCTGTTCTCATCCGACAGGGCTGCGTTTCCATCACTCCCAGGGGTGGGAACCGGGGTGTGCTCTCCAGGAATTGGGCTTATCGCGAGACGTTCAAGATCGAGAGTATGAATGGCCGTGAAGGACACTGCCCCAAGGAGCAAGCAGAGACTGTTTAAGGCCGGATATGGTACACTGTTCTTCCTGACCACACGCCAGTATGGCACGATGGACAGCCATGTTGAGGAATCCCCGACCTGGCGCGATGAAGCCTTGGCCTGGTCGTTCGCTACAAACGCCATAATAAAGGACAACAACGCTTCTATTGCAGTCACAACAGCTAGCTTTTCGTCAGTGACCGAGATCCCAGTTTTAGAGGTGTGCCGCTCTGCGGCATGTTTCAATTCACGACCGATGCTCGCAAACTTTTGCCACTCATCCCACCACACTTGCCGCTCATTGCGCGTGCGTCCATCTACCTGTGTCGGAGAAGCCTTCATAGTTGACCCGGGATCAACGGAATGACGCTTGTTGGCGGGATTAGAAGGAGCTTTGCTATCAGTCTCTCCGGGCTCGTTTCGACGAGAGGTAAAAGGTTTTTGGTCTTTCAGGTCTTTTACAGGCGTGATCGAAGCTGCTTTGGTTTTGTCACTGGTGGTTGAATGAGAGGTCAGGTGTGTCTGAGCAACCGGCGTTCGAGGCTTTTCGGGGTAGCTTTTTGGCTCTTTTGAGCGACCATATTGAGGGCCAATAGCTTCACCCGTCTCATTTTTCCTGCCTTTCGGATCCCCAGATGTGTACCCACGAAACAATCCAGTATCTCCCCCTTTCTTCCTGGAATGGAAGACATCATCACGATCGGTATCCTGACTGACCGGTGAATCCGACAGATGCGCTTTCTTTTTACCAGAAAATTTAAGCAAGGCTTCGACACGTTTTCGGTTCGCTCTTCCATACCGCAGTTTGGTAAGAAGCTGCGTCTTTTGTGTGTCGACACGGGCGTGGTCTCTTGTATATTCTTGGGTATTGGATTCCTTGGCAGGCAATCCCTTTCCTGCCCGACTATTGCGAGATGGTGGACGGTCCTCAAGGCGAGCCAACTCCTTTTCGATATCTGGGGGGAGGGTAGGAGACAATAAGCGCGGAAGTCTGGGACCACCCGATGTCGGTGGAAGAGTAGGCGAGAGAAGTGCGGGCAACTTGGGGGAATACGATTTGACAGGGCTGGGCTCTCGGCGTGTGTCTTTCTCGGGACACAGTCGCAGTTTCTTTGTAGGATGTGCTTCAGACTTCTTAGTCACTGAGGGGTGAGGAAATTCAAGTTCCGACCCAGATGGCCGTTTCTGGCCCGCTCTTTCGGGGGAGAGACGCGCATGGGACTTCGGTGGCATTCGAGACATTTTAGTCTTATCGGAAATATTGAGAGGCTCCGAAGATGTCATCTGTCGTCTTTCCTCGGACTTGGCGGAGTTTGATGCGCCTCGGCTACCCGCTTCGAGGCCAACGGGGGATGCGACTGCGGCACTGGTCTTCTGGGTCTTGTAGTCCTTGAGACTAATTTTCTTTTTGGACACAGTTTCTCTTGAACTTTCTACAGTACTTGGGGCTGTTGATCGATCGGTCATCATGCGCCCCGTTTCGTCTGACCAGTCCCCGACAGCTAGAAGCAATGAGTCTGTGTCGTGGTGTGTCAGGAAGGTCATATATTGTAGTTGCTGCTCCTCCAAGCTGAAGGGTCTGTCATGCCCTACAGCCCAATTGTTGGCGGACCGGGTTCCCAGGTTAAAGGGCGTTTTGGTCGGAAATGTGAGTAAATATGGAACGGGGGGGAGGACGTCGTCGGAGAGCCGCTGCAATCGTTGGTCAAGCACTTCACGGTCCGACGTGGGGGAAGTCGCAGCTCGGGGGGTTGTAATGGGTTGAAAATTGCGTTTCTCGTTCACCGACATCGCAGTGCGCAGGGTTTCGCGATTTATTTTTCCACAAGAGATGCTGGTATCATGCGGGCCCAAAGCACAATTCGGGCCAAATATCTATCAGTGAGGTCTATTTCTCGAGTCGGTATGACGAGTTGCCTGGTGATAGTCAAAGCATTGAGTCAAGTGAAGGATAGTGGATGTACAAGATCCGGCCTTGTTCAGGTGCCAAATAATCAGGGCATCCTATCACTATCGCGCGTGGGGGGTGTTCCCATAACCCTGGGATTTTGAAGTCGCGTAATTAGGAGGGGAGAAATAAACACAGTCAATGTAACAAATAAAAAGTGGGATGTGTCACAATGAGAGGGTGACCTCTTTCCATGAAGGAGCGAGAGATGGGAAATGTCCCCGGATAGAATGAAAGAGACAGATGAATTGGAGAAGGTTACGTTAGGTCCGTTACGGTGCCTGTTGCTTATCGGCTTATCGTTACCGTATGATACATACGGTACAGGGTACATGGGTACATGCATTGTTTGATGAACGTTTGAAAATATCGAATGGTCCAAATACCTCTATGCGTATATGTGTCTATGTTCAATGTATGTACCTTGTCATCTTGAAAAGATGTAGGGATTTGAATTGATCTATGAAAGTTCTTATGCCAGGCCTGTTCTTGAAGTCAACATTCAGGAACGATCATCCTCTGCAAACTTCTCACGCCAGAATGCACGGTAATGTTTCTGTTCGCCTATCTTAGAGATCTCGTCAATTTCTTGAGGTGTCAGTTGGAATGTAAATGTGCGCAAATAGCTGCTTAGGCGGGCTTCTTTGCCACTAGTAGTGATAGATATACAACCACGGTCAATGATCCAGCGTAGCAGAATCTCGGACTGACTGACTGCATATTTGGTGGCCAAAGAAGAGAGTAGGGGGTCCAATGGCCCGCCCCGAGCCCGGGTCGCAGGGGTGAGGCCTCCGTAACTAACAGTCTTGATACCTTTACTCTCTTGGAAGGGAACAAGATTGCCATGTTGAAGGTATGGATGGAACTCAATCTGATTCACAGATGGCACCACTTTAGCGGTTTCGAGAATGGTCTCCAATTCGCTTTGTAAGAAATTGGACACACCAATAGACCGTGCTTTCCCAGCTGCCTTTACTTGCTCCATGGCAGCCCAGGCAGCTTGAAGCTCTTCCTTGGACTTTGCAAAGTACGGAGCATGGATCAAGTACCTGCTCAGATTCTTAGAAGCGGTTCCCGATCGATCCAATTAGTCTCACCACGTTGGAGTTCACTTACAGATCCACATAGTCAAGCTGGAGCTTTTTGAGACTGGTTTCAATGGCCTGAGGAATATCGGTGATGTTGAGGAGGACCTTAGTCGTCACGATGAGTTTCTCTCGAGATACTCCGCTTTCTGTGATTGCCTGTCCCAGTTCCTCCTCGGTCTGATAGACTTCAGCTCCATCGAGATGGTGGTATCCTAGCTTCGTTGCAGTCTTGATTGATTTGACCAGTTCGTGGTTGATACCGGTGTCGGGCTTCTTAAACCACGCGGTGCCCGTGCCATATCCAACCTATGTTTGTTAGAGTAGGTTGCCCATATTATGTGGGGTAATGTCGGGTTTACTCACGACAGGGACCGAGGTACCGTCATTGAGGTCCAATGTAGGAATGGGCGAATTAGTGTTTGCCATGATTAGAAGTTGTTCAAAGGGGGCAAAATGTAGGATGATGAGAAGATGTTGTAAGTGGATGCTTTGACTAGGTTATGGTACCTCAAGGCGCTGCCCGTCCGGGCCTAGACAATGCTTAATAATGTCAAATTATGTCATTTCGAACTCCCAGGAGCTCCTCGCCATACTTCCGGAGGTCAGACCTCCTACTAGCTTCACTTGGATCCTTATCCTTGAGCAATTCCTTGGTCTCTCTCTATGAACTCCTGCATGCTCGTATGTTCAAGGAATTGGTACATGTTTCCACGCACCAACTTTCGGCCACCGTCAGTTCTGAATCGTTCAAACAAGATGGTATCACACATTTCGACCGTCGGGGTCTCCCTGGCTGAACTACCGAAATCAAATGTTTTTACTTCTAAATTGCCCTTTGATCCGGCTTTTGATACACCGGAATCCTCGCACATGGCCCCAAGGGAAACCTTGGGGCCTCGCATGGTCAAAGGAGCTTTGTTCACATACATTCGCCCAGAGCGTACCGATGAGCCAGAACTACTGGGAGTCAGTTCGCAAGCGATGAAAGACTTAGGATTGAAACCAGGCGAGGAAAAAACATCACGATTCAAGGCACTAGTCGCCGGGAATGAGATTTGGTGGAACAAGGAACACGGTGGAATCTACCCATGGGCACAGTGTTATGGAGGTCGGTATCCACACTGTCATGCATGTGAAATAAAAAGAGACTAACATGTGCAGGGTGGCAATTGTAAGCTACAGGAGGAGCTCGAGATGCAACGTTAACGGCTGACAACATGCAGCGGTTCATGGGCCGGACAACTTGGAGACGGTGTAAGTTAACAAGTTAACCCGCAGACGAGTCCTCGACTCACTAAAGATACTAATGACCGACAAATTAGCGTGCAATCAGTCTATTTGAATGCACCAACCCGCAGACAAATATGCGGTATGAGCTGCAACTGAAAGGAGCAGGCAAAACACCCTATTCGCGATTCGCAGACGGCAAAGCTGTCCTCCGGTCAAGTATTCGTGAATACGTGGTCTCAGAAGGTAAGAAACCTTGCATGAAATCCGAGAACAGACCACTGAAACATTGACAGCTCTCTTCGCTCTCGGTATACCAACTACTCGGGCACTCTCACTCACCTTGGTACCCAATGCCAAGGTATTGCGAGAACGTATTGAACCAGGAGCAATTGTTGCTCGATTTGCCGAGAGTTGGTTAAGAATCGGCACATTTGATCTTCTTCGCGTCCGTGGAGATCGTGAGCTGATAAGGAAGCTTGCGACATATGTTGCAGAGGACGTTTTTAGCGGTTGGGAATCCCTTCCTGCCATTGTCTCGCTGCGGGACCAGCAGTCTTCCACCCAAATCGATAATTCCCAGAGGGGTATAACTGGCGACCAAGTACAAGAACACCAGGATGTACAAGAAAATCGATTTGCTAGACTGTATCGAGAAATCGCTCGCCGCAATGCTAAGACAGTGGCCGCGTGGCAGGCCTACGGCTTCATGAATGGTGTACTGAACACCGACAATACATCAATTTACGGCTTGTCGCTGGACTATGGCCCGTTTGCGTTTATGGACAACTTTGACCCCCACTACACCCCGAACCATGATGACCATATGCTGCGATACGCCTATCGTAACCAACCCAGCATTATCTGGTGGAATCTGGTCCGACTTGGGGAGTCACTAGGTGAGTTGATTGGTGCTGGAAACCGGGTTGATGATGAAAGCTTTGTCAACGATGGGGTAACGAATGAGTTTGAACCGGAACTCATCAAACGCGCGGAGAAAATTATTGAGCATGTGGGCGAGGATTTCAAAGCAGTATTTCTCAATGAATACAAGCGCTTAATGGGCCAGAGGCTAGGACTCAAAACACAAACTGAGTCGGACTTTCAAAATCTTTTTTCGGAGTTACTAGACACACTTGAAGCACTCGAACTTGACTTCAACCACTTCTTCCGCCGGCTTTCGGGGCTGCCGCTGTCTAGTTTGGAGACTGAAGACAGCCGAAGGGAAGCAGCCTCAGTCTTCTTCCACGCCGAAGGTTTCGGTGGGATTGGATATACCGAGGCCACGGCTAGAGATCGCATTGCGCAGTGGCTGGATAGCTGGCGGCTTCGCATCCTAGAGGACTGGGGCCCAGCAAACGACGATGAAAGACGAAAGGCCATGAAATCCGTCAACCCCAATGTAAGTGCCTGTCGAGATTTTCTTTTTCAAGTCCAGTGCAGGCTGACTAACCCAATGATAGTTTGTGCCTCGAGGGTGGATTCTCGACGAGGTCATCGACCGTGTGGAGCGCAAAGGCGACCGAGATATTCTAGGCCGGATTATGCAGATGTCTTTGAACCCGTTCAAAGATGAATGGGATCTTCACAAAGAAGAAGAGGAGCGTTTCTGTGGGGATGTCCCCAAGTTCAAGAGGGCTATGATGTGCAGTTGTAGCTCGTAAACAAGCTACGAGCGCCACGTGGATCTGCAAATTTATAGTGAATATCATCATTTTTGAAAGATTCAGAGCCGCTTTTAAGCTATATATCAAATGCCGTCGACTCCCCACGAGATAGGCTCGGATAATTACAACGTGCAAATACAAATACGAGTATTTGCTAGGCTCCCTACTTCACATTTTAGATGCGGTATCATAAAATCCGAGAATTACCAAACAACCTAGGTAGGAGTTATCAAAATTTAGATCGTCAACCTTTTCAGGTGTTGATCTCTAATCATACATTTTCAAGGGGAAAAAAAAGGGAAATTCGTCTCGTGCATGCATGAAAAATGTTGTCCAATCCCATGGAAACTGTAGAAAGATGTTGACCAAAAGAGCAATGCAAGCAATGGACACCTTAGTTAGGGCAAGCGGACTGAACGTGGCCGGGCTGCTTGCACTTGTAGCACATGCGCTCACCCTTGGCCTCAGTAGGGCAGTCGCGAGAGACGTGGCCGACTTCGCCACCTAATCATGAGTTAGTAGCAGATTCCAGAGAAGGTGAGAAGCCCAAGATAACTAACAGTTGTAGCACTTCTGACCCTGAGTGCAGTCACGAGCCATGTGGCCGAAGCCACCACAGGAGTAGCAGGTCTGTTGGCGACCACCTGCACCACCGGGGCCACCGAAACCACCACCGTAGCCGCCCGTGCTGTAACCACCGCCGTAGTTCCCACCCTGAGAGCAGTTGCGCGCAATGTGGCCGACCTGTCCGCACTTGTAGCACTCCTGGGAACCACCACCACTGTAGTTGCCATCACCACCCTGAGGGCATTCGCGAGAAAGGTGTCCGGTCTGGCCGCAACGATAGCATGACTTCTCCTTGGCGGGTTCCTGACATTCACGGCCTTTTTTTTGGAAAGATTAGCCAAGCACAAGTAGATTCTATGAATGTTTCACTTCAAACTTACTCAAGTGACCTTGGCCTGTAATCGTAAATTGACTTGATTAGCAATGTTCTGGTAACCAATCCGGATGTCTAAAGGAGGCTTTTGAGCCGAGCATACCGTTGCAGTTGTAGCTATTGAAGGATTGGATTAGCTTTCGAATTGACAGACGAAAAAGATGAAGGGAAATTACCAGGTAGGGTTTCCCTTCTTGGGGCAGTCCTTGGCCTATGGAAAGAGTAAATAAGCTTCAGGTCCCTTTTTTGTTAAATTTCAGAGTCGTGAACAGGTTGTCATTACCTGATGAGAAGCCTCGCCGCCTATGAAAGAAGAGTATATTAGTTTTATTTTGATAGAAATAACAGCAAATCAGGTTTCAAGTTGCGCAATAGAAACGTTGTAAAGGAGTCCAGATCTAGATTGCCGCACAAGCTCGTGAATATGACGTATTCACAGGGATTTGGATTGACACCAGTTTGCAGAGAGAAAAAAGTAACATACAGTTGAAGCAGCCACCGCGTCCGGCAGGAGGGAAGTTCATATTTGAATAGGAGGGGGGAGGATTTTTTTTTCAAGAAAGTAATCAAGTGAAGGAGTTGAAGAGTCTGCAAAAAAAAAATATACAGTGCGGGGAGAAATCTTCCCGCAAAGCTGACCGCCCTGAAGAGAAGATTTCTTGGATTTGGACTGGATTCTTCGGTCTCTTGTCATTCTGGATTCTTTGTTTCTTGTGTTTCTCTCTGCTTCCTCCCACTCAGTGTATATAATAGAACCTCATCACGGATGAAAATGCCAGTCCCCTTTCATCCATCTTGTGAAAAGTAAAAGTAGTGATTCTACTGTCTCCAAAGGTGTTGTGGATGGTACCTCAGATCGAAGAATGCAAAACATGGAGACGGAAATCAAGAATCAAAATTGAGGGCCCAGCCTTTTTTATAGGGAACAAGTGTCTTGCCAGGGTCCCCAGTCCAGGTTGAGTACCTTGTGCTACCGAATGCTACACCTCAGGCTTGGGTGCTAGTGCAAAGTTCAAAGTTAGGGAATAGTCCTATCGTCTTTTCTCTGTTATTGGCATACCTTGACACAGATAGATGTAGATATATACTTGTATTAGGTGAAGTCGTAACACTCAAGTAGCTGTGTTCCAGTCTTTTCTCGAAGGAGAAGTACCCGTTCTTCATCAAATCCGATGGGCAAGGTCAATTCTTGGGATTCCACATTTGCATGGCCCAAATTGTGGGAAATCATTCCTGGTCCTGGCTCTGGCTTCCCATCCTTTTTTCCAGCGTTGATCTGAACACCATTGTCCTCGAAGAATTTGCGGCTACCCAGGGAGGTTATCGCCATCTCCAACTCCCATATTCGAATCTCATCCCCTCGAGAGCTTACAGAGACAGCTTTCCCGCGGTTGGTCACCTGAACAGCAGATACGGAAGAGGTATGGCCCCATAGGCGTCGGCCGCCTTGGACATATACCTTCTCCGATGTGGATACCACAAGATACAAAGTCAACGTGTTGTCGGCATGAGAGGTCAGTAGATACGGATGGGAATAGGACATGGAAGTTGGCGGCTGTTGGCGTCTGATAGACGGCGCCCCAGGGTCGATGCGAGGTGGATTGTTGACCGACTCGGCTGCAGAGCGTCGCCTTTTTCTGGATTGAAGTGGCCTCAATCCATATTGAGAATCCACTGTAGTAGCCAGTCGGGAATCTAGTTGTTGCCCATCTTTGCCTAGATGTAATTCTTGAATCCCCAGGGACCACCCACAGCCAATGTGGAAGAAACTATACACAATGGTAGCGACAATCTCAAAGGACGAGACTCGGAGAGATAGTGTCATTGGCGCAGCAATGTTATCTGCCTTGAGGGAAGCAATCTGGCGGGGCTCCGAGGCCTCGGCGGTTTCCCCTGCTCCATGGCTGCCAGGTCGCAGATTGTACAAGGTCAAATCTTTGTGATGGGATACTATCATTAGATACGGCGATGAGAGGGCCATTGTTGTTATAGCAGCATCACTGCAGCCGACATGAGAGGACTGCAAGTCTAGCTGGGAGGTTTGAAGATTTAGGATGAAGAGGCTGAAGTGACCATTTTCCAGTCCGACGGAGATCTCGATCTGATCTTGGATCTGGCTTACTGCCAAGGCGGTTGGGGTCATAAGAGATGGTATTGATGGAGCTGATAAAGGGAATCTTGCAAGACAGCATGCTGAATCTCTTGTGGTCCAAGCCCGGAGTCCGTGCGCTGAATCTGCTGTGAAGACAATCCCAGCACAAAATCTGACCAGCGTAGGAGAGCATGGTGGCTGAGGAAACTCTACCTCAGTAACCCGGCATAGCCCTTTGGACCAATTATGCCGGAGCCGATACTGCCGTTTCCAATTGCCCTCCTGTGCCAAGTGCCCATGATCCAACCAGGTTGCGACCTTGGGCGAATAATCCGTCTTGGCTGGAAAGGTTGTGAGTCTAGTATTTGCGAGGCGGCGTGCACGGGGTCGCACCCATTCCGAGTAATATTGCCATTTCCATATCTCAGAGTCCCCACCAAGGGCATGGAAGCGATGTGATAACCTGGCCGAGGTAGCAAGTCAGCGAAACCTCCAAGAAGAACCGGCAAAAACGAGAGTATCAATTTACCTTTGACACACGTTAAGGGACGATACTGGTAAAAATGAAAGGATATGAAGCAGCAACTCATTGCTCAGACGAGACAGGCGATCAACAGGCCCAACATCGTTCCGAGTGCGGGTCCGCTTTTGCGGTAGGTCAGAATCCCAGCGGTCTCTGCACCGTTTGGACATCCTGTCTCGGGCTAAAATGAAATTTCAAGAGGACTAGGAATACGAACTAGAGAAATCATTCCGCATACTTCGAAGAACACATTGGTCGAAAGTGGAGGGACATTTGTAGGTGGAGTCGGTGCCGAGCCACCTGAATCTTATCAGCAGGTGATAAGCTCACGTGTGTCCATGTGGCCTCGACGCGGCGTCGTCGCGTTTTAAATCGCCTTGCCTGACAGAACATCTACAACAAGTTTTATTCCCCCTCCTTCTTTCTCATAATCTGTGCCATCTCCCTTGATGGTACAATAGAAACACCACAATGGAAGTTGTCCAGGAGCTCCACGCTGCTGTGGCAAATGCCTGTGAGGCCTCCTTCGACAATGCCTATAAACACATGAAATACTATATTGATGCACGTGCCAAAGAGGCAGAAATTAAAGAATCCATGGCCAGCCAAACCCAGCGACGATTAGAGACCAGAATCCGAGAGCTTGAGCATGATATCACGGTACTCCGGAGTGAGCTGCAACACTATGAAGTTGATACACGGGATCTTGAACTTCCCGGGGAATATGCCAATCTAGAGATCGAATTTGACCCGAAGAACCTGTGGGATGATGACCTGGATGATGATGATTATCATCATCATCAAACCATTTGGAAGTCTCGGAAAAAAGTTGAGGCCAAATACACCGCGCTTTATACAAATTTACAGACATTCATCCAAACTTGGAGTGGTCTCAAATCCCGAGTTTTGCAGCATAAAAAGAAGCTACAGCGATGGGACCAGCAACTAAAGCGTGGAGAATTCTCGCTTGCTCTCAATGGTCAACCCGTCACATTTCGCAGGGTGGAAAGTCCCAACCTTGAGAATGTCGACGAAGAACACCCGGAGGCCCGAGGCTTGTCGAAGAAACGCTCAAGAGAGGATTGTACAGACCTTCCTGCCAAGGCCGTCAGGTTGTCACAACAAAAGTCCCATGCAGATGATTTCCAAAAAGTAATTCACGGCTCAACATCAGGGTCGGCCTCCACCCAGTCTAGCCCTCCTAGATCCAATCTGGAACTCTCCGGATCTTCTGGTGCAATTTGTCTACTATCCAGTGTCCGCTGGCAGCAGACTCGGCAGAGGCTTTCCCCAAAACTTCCTGACAGGCATCTTGTGCATACCCAGTCGGAGGTCATGAGCTCAGGGCGCCCTGCAGTTGTCAAAAATGAGATGTTGTCCTCGAGTCCAACCTGGATCGGTTTATTGCACAACAGTGAACAGCAAATTGTAAGCACACAAGATCTTGATGAGATAGGAGACACGATACGCACACCAATCAAACGGAAAGCCTACCAGGATGTCAATATTGCAGACACTTGGAATTCCGAGAAAAGTACAAATAACGCAAATCACTCAATGCGAATTCCGCTAGGCCAGCAAGTATTTCAGCAGTCATCTATGCTCCAACCAGCTAACGGCAACATACGCAGGGCCACATTCTCTGCACAGGAGTTTTCCACGAAACGCCTTCAAGATCTGGAGCGACGCGCAATACCTGCTCTGGCAGAAGACGGTGATGATGCGATATCTATATGGACATCTTCTAAGATTGGTCCCGGTGTCAATCGCGGACCTTCAGAAGTAAAGACAAATGGTGGCTCTGCACAAAGACGTCTTAAAAATCTTCTAGAAAGATCGGCACCACCACAATCACCACTTCATTTGTCGAGCGAAGCCTCCGACCCAGACTCAACAAGAGCGACCTTTACACCGCAAAGTGATCAAACAATACCCAAGGCGTCAAGTCAAATGGCCCCAGATGTAGACCCCGATGATGAACCATTCAGGGCAAGACCTCTTCGTCGTCTTGGGTTGGGGCATTTTAAAATCAATCCGGCTAGAAATCAAGGGCTTGATTACGCATATGATACAGTTGTCCGGAAAAAGAATGACCGCAAATGCATATCAGGTTGTACTCGCCCAGGATGTTGTGGGGATCGGTTCCGGGCCATGGCACGCCTTGGGGGTCTCCCCGGTAAATCTGGAGCAGAGCAGGAGGAAGAAGACCAGGCAATTCTACAAGAGTTTATGGGAGAAGATACACAATTGCTTCGAACCATGAGTGGTAGAGAGCGTGAAAATCTCCTGGTGGAAGCGAGAGCCAGGGCCCTGGCCAACCAATATGGACGACATCGGCATACTCATCAGCGGGCTCAATCCCCCCCTGGCTTCTGGCGGACTGATATGCCAGACACACAAGAGGAGGAGGAAGACCTTGAAGCTGCCAAGAGATTGGAGCGTGAGAAAGTGGAAGAGCGATATCGAGAGGCTATGCGCCCTGGGGGGTTATGGACATGGGCGGATGAATAAGACAAACATGTTTCTACCTAGGTATGACTTTGACTTGAAAAAATCAAGATGTCTCAACCCAATAGTTCAATTGCAATGCATAGTTAGATCTAAGTGTATAGGTATGCAAATATGAAAAGACCAAAAGCATCAACCTCGGCCCAAGGCATCTTGGCACGACGCGGGACCACGTGCTGCCCCCCTGCAACCTCCCGAGAGTCACCCTCTCCGAACCTCATCTCCCCCGTCACGGCCGTCTCGACATGCTTGAAGCTTAAAGATGGAATCCGTTCGCAATATTCGGAATCCAATACCCCCGGTGCTTTTGCAACCATACAAATGGCTTTCTATCTATGAAGACTTCGTGACCAAGAATGCAAACTCCGTTGGTCAAGTCGAGTCAGCGCTGAGATCTTTGACTTATATTATCCCGGGTGAGTTCTCATGCGGTTTTACCATGCAGCTGTTGAAGAAACTAACAAGCTTCTTCTACCAGGACGATACCGAGAATCAGAGATACCTTCAGAATGTGGTTAGTGTAACATTGTACTTGCCTTGGAGCGCGCCTGTTGATACCCCAGCAGTACACTCCGGTGTCCAGTTATTATCGTTATACCATGACTCTCTTGTTTCGAGAGTTATTGATCGGCTCCCATCGACTGTCCCCCGGCCGCCGCCCACTCCCCACTCTCGATATACTAAATACTGGACCTCTAGCTCCTCGCTGTATCGCAAGGTGGCGCTTGCGCTACAAATGCTCCAGTATACTGAGCTTCTCTGGGAGATGGTGGCGCGGCGACGCGGCCAGAAAACCCGTTGGCGCGTGGTCATATTCATTGAATTCGCAAAGGCAGTTTGCCGCTTGCTTCTTCTGCGATTGACCAACTCCAGACCACTCGTCAGTCCTCCACTTCCAGAACGGGAGGTAGATCCAAGGACGACAGAAGAAGAGACACCACAGATTGACTGGAATGGAATGGACACTCCGGTGAGCGAGCGGTCTTCAGACTTGAGTTGGAAGATGCCTCGCACGGGACTTTCCCTTCCATCTCTCCCCGACGTAAATGATGTGTCGAACTATCTCATCTCCAAAGTTCTTACGGCAGATGACATAAAACCCCCGAAGGCACTCCTCCACCGGGCGATGGGACAAGGACAACTGGCTGAAGTGCTGTACATTCTTCGGCCTGTTATCTACGCAATGGCAATGCAAAAGTGGAGTGGTGATAGACGAAGCTGGCGGCCATGGCTCATTGGATTTGGAATGGAGTTTGGCTGCCGTCAGCTCGCAAAGCAGGACTTCCGTGAACGGGTCGCTGGCGGTCTTCGGGGACTTACAGGGCTTGAGCGAGAGGAATTGAAGAAGCGTGGATGGTCAATGGGCTGGTGGATGATGAGAGGCGCATTCTATGAGAACATCACAAAGTACGAAACCGACTCTGTTCTCTCTCTGGATTCCCATTTGAATACTGACATTGTGAAACAGGTCGGGGCTACACAGTTTGACTGGAAAGATGAAAGGCAAGCCATTGTTGGATTTGGTGGGCAGTGTTGTGGAGGACTATGAATACCTTTGGAACAACTTCTATTTCTCGACCGCCACACTGTGACTTTTCCACCGATGAGCCCATCTCTTTTTTACTCATGATACCCATTATTCAACTGTACGAGTCTTTTCATGCTCTTCCATCTTTCTTTTGTTCTCACTCTTGCTGTGCTTCTTCAAGCAGGCGCAAGGGGTATCATTAATATTTTGTTAAGTATCATGTCTAATCACATTACACAGAGCGTTCGCATTCAGAGAACTCCAGTGTGTCTGTAGCCATACCAATCCCGTAATCCAACCTTGCCTGTGCTTTTCCCGGGAGCTGATGATAGTAAGAACTCATCCAGCCGAGGTGCCCCTTCCTCCTCGTCGGGCCAGTCGACTCGCGCTCCTCCTTTCATTTCAAGCATCTCCTTCGCAGTACCCCAGCTGAATCGACATTCACTGCCCCATCCAAACACAGTGTCCATATTGCGTCGAAGCCAGCCGACGCACTTGGAGTCCGAGGGATAGCCACTTCCCCAAGTTTGGGGGGTTGGGCTAAGTGATTGCTCAGCTCGAAGCACGGCCTCATACATCACTTCCAGTGCAACATCTCGTGTCACCTTGGCTACCACACTGGCGGCGCTGACACAGGGATACAAGGAATCGGCTTTCTTTGCCACCGTAATTTTGAGAGATGGGAATATTCGCTCCAATTTTTGCTGGTACGTAGCGGGGTTCCCAATCGTGTCAATGTATACCTCTCGCACATCCACCCCACGGTCTTCAACGACTCCTCGAATTATCTCCACCGTGGCATCCATAGCTTGGGCGTTCAGATTGTATACTGCAGTGGGTGATCTCATCATGCCAGAAGAGATGTCGCGCGCCGAAAGCACCTTGACCGCATATCCGCAGGACTCGAACAACGGATATCCTGGTGTATTCAATAGATGCATCAAGTTTTCTCGCACGGCGGGTGTAAGCACTTTGCTGTCATCAAAGCTGTGTTTCTCGGTCAAAAGCGAGTGATGAAGATCAAGAGGGAGATAGAAGGCACCGTAGACCATTGGCCCTAGGACTGGACCACGGCCGGCTTCATCGACACCCAAAACACATGGTGTACTCTCATTCGTATCATGGATCGTGGGTGAGGTCTGTTGGGGCGTGATTGCATTTGGGCATGGGGTGTAGTACGCGTAGGACTCGCCGGAGAGGAGGGGTTCTGAAATCACACTAGGAGGATTGACGTGGGGAGGATCGTTTGCCATAATAGTTATAGGGAAGAATGAGAAAGGGATAAAAGAAGTTCTTTGAAGGTTCAAAGTACAAAGCAAATGCAAAAGGTCTCCCGAGTGCACAACGCGTCGACCGTTCAGGATTAGCGGGGGGCGCGTGTTGCTCTTCCCGCCTAAATTCCGCATTCCTCACCTCCACCTTATCTCTCTGTGCCTCCTTTGACTGCTTTTCTTGAATCTCTTCTTATCATTTGATTACTATTATATCCTGGTGCTCAATTCTCAATATGGCACGAGGGCCCGGAAAGGCCCGCAACTTCGACTACTCCAATGTGGGAACCAAGGGAAGGTGAGTCGACATGTCATGTTACTTGTACTAGGACCTAGATACTGAATACGTCTAGACGCACTGGTATCTCTCTAAAGGAAGGTCGACGCGACGAACATGGAATGGAAGAAGTAGACGGTCTCTTCTCATCTCCTGAAAAGTCGCCTGTGGAGTTGAATGGTTTTGAAGATGTGGAAAATGACTCTTCGGTTGGATCCGAGGGTATGTCAATGGACGAAGGTGGGCCAATTCAGTGTCGCCTTATATCGCCAACTCATTGCATGCTGATGCAGTTTTAATAGGCAATGCGCCAGATCCCATGGACTTCCTCAAGGGCACAAATGGCTCACGCACCTCTTTTCTCCCCCCGCCTGCCGCGCGGTCGCCGATGAAGACTGGCCTCACTGGGTCTCCACGGAGGACATCAGCGTTTCAATCCACCCCGGACCCGCAGGACATTGAGTCGTCTAGTCCGTCCGACGGCAAAAGCTTTGCGGGCGCACAGGGGGAATCGCGTCAAGACCCATCTCCTCTTTCCACTCGCTCGGTGAATGTTGGACGCTCGAACCATAGGAATGGCACGCGGCAAACCCCTTCGACAAAGGCACAGCTAGCAGCAGAATTTGAGCCCGCAATCATACATGACTTTTCCGACTTTTCCGATGGGGACGAGAATGCGAATGCATTCGCCGCAGTACCACAAGAAGATTTCGGCGACAGTCTGGATGTTGATTCTGATTCGGTTGCTGCAGATGAGCTACCCGACTCTCCCGGGCAAGACCAACGCGATCATGACGATAATTCATCTACGGCTAACACGACTCCACCTCGGGAAGAGCCTGCCGTGGCCTCCAAGTCGACAAAAAGAGCCGCGCCAAAGACTGCCAAGGCAGACAAGAGTCAGGCGAAACCCCCTGCGCCGCACGGACGTCCAAAGTCTCAGCGCCGTGACGTCGAAAACGATGCCGACCCTAGACCAACCAAAAAGCGGAACGCTCCCAAAGCATCTCCACCGGTGCGTGAACCTTTGGAATCAGAATTAAGTCGAGTAGTTGAGAATTACGCCAACCGCACAGGTCCTTTGAAAGGCCGAAGTTTGTATATCCTCAAACGTGAAAATCCCACCGATAACAGTGCGACTCACACTCGCTCTGGGCGTGTTTCGGTCCGGCCGCTAGCATACTGGCGCAATGAACGGTGCATCTTTGGTGATGGGGAGGCAGCCGAGGGACATCGATTTCCTCTTTCAACCATCAAAGAGGTCATTCGCACCGAGGAGCAAGAACCTGAAAAGAGGAAGAAGAAGGGGAAACGCTCAACGTCCCACAAGTCCAAGCCTAAGACACAAAAGGATGACTCTTCAGACGAGGATGAAGATGTTGATCTCTGGGAAAAGGAAGGCGGTGTTCTTCATGGCTACACCCTCAAATGGGATGGAAAAACACAGACCAGTTCGAAGGAGGAGGAAGTTCTAGGTTTGAACCCCAACCCCTTGATAGTTGGTTCCGTCACTAAGTTTATCTTGATACAGACATTGCATATGCTCCCTCTGGAATCGAAACCAGAGAAGTCAAAGACTCAACATTCCGATTTGCGAAGCTGCTTAGCTCGTCGTTCATCGGGTCTGGGGTTGTGGAGCTCCCGCCTGATGGAGTCAAGAAACCTAAGAACTCGAAGAAAATGCACATGGTCTTTTATGTCTGCCACGGGCGTGTTCAAGTGGATATCTCAGGTGTCCAGTTTAGTGCTGGAAAAGGTTGTGTTTTCCAAGTTCCTCGTGGTGAGTCTCATTTTCTCTGGCTTTTGATTTGTATCACTGAATTGACCGTGTGGTCCCTTTCTAGGTAACTATTATAGCTTTGCAAACACCCATCAAAAAGAGGCTCGACTTTTCTTCACGCAAGGTTGTGTCCCCGATGAGAACGAGAACGAAGACGACACACCGCAGATGTCTCAAGATGCCGGCCCTGAGAGCGAATTTGAAGCCGACACTCCCACCGCCCCTGTGCCTGTCCCTGCTAAGAAATCCAAAGGCCGCCCCAAGGGCAAGCAGAAGAAGACAGGAAAATGATCACTTCCATTAGCTGTCCTCCATACCTGTTCTCATGTTTGTAGACATTGACAACGCGCCATGATACCTCCTTTCTACGTGGATACCCTGACATTTTATTCCGTGGGCGTCTAGTTGCCTTTTTATTGTTATTCGTTCTTCAGCGATTTGTTTTCATATGATTACCAGGGAATTTGGCGTTTTTTCTCGCCTATTGCTCTAGTTAATTATGCAGTATCTATTGGTGATAATTGGTTATGGAAGAGCAACTGAGAGAAGCTGGGAATCAGAACTTCGTTTATTCAAAAATCTCAACATGCATACGTTCAAAGTATAAATTACCCAGAGTCTCAAATCTCTTCCATTATGTCATCTAGGTCGTCGTCTAGACTCAACGGGGGGAACTCTCCGACCTCGACCTTCTCGGGCTTCACAAAGACGCCCCTATTGTCTAAGCACTCGAAGTAGCGCTGTCCGCCCACACTACCGTCATTCTTCCCCATCGGCTCGTCAAGCTCAATCCCGACCCAGATTGGCTGGAGATCTGCCGGAAGTTCTGCATCCTGTTGCAGCTCTCGACCCGGGCCAATAATAGGAATAGTTGAAACAGGTCCAACGAAGCGGATCGTGCCGCGTCGAATGTGCGGCGGAGATGAAGGTAGAACGATAGCTCGTTTAGCAATAGTGATTCCTGTTAAAATGGCATTAGACCAATGAAGAAAAGAAATCGCAATGACAGTTCAGATGTTTGTTTCAACGAACCTCTTGTTTGAACCTCTTTCTGGTCTTTCTCAACTTGATGGCGCAGAGCATCTTCCGGGGATAGAGCGTTGGGATCAAATCGGCCAAGCTTCTGGTTCTTCTTCCAAGCCAATACGGAGTCCGAACGGGCCTCATATGTCTCAGTCGGTAGAACATATTTCTCAACCGATGAAAGGTCGGTGAAGTTAGCCCGCATGGTTTGTGGGCGGCTGTCATTGACCTGTTGAGGATACAGATCAGTATGTATTTGGATTTGGAATCCATCACATTATCTTGCTCTGACAACTTCAATCAAATACATGGCATTTTGTGTCCGGTAAAGCAGCCAGAGCAGAGTCCTCCCCCCCCCCCCTCCCTCCTTCAAAAGAAAAAGAATTTCGCAGAACACAGAAAGTAAAGAGGACTAACCTCAATTTCCGAACCCTTTACCAACCCCCAGTCCCCAATCAGGCGGTCGTCTCCATCGGCCCATTGATCAGGTCGACCAGGGACTTTCACCCGCAGGCGCTGGCATCCTGGTGGAATTCCCGTCATAGTCTCCAGCTTTGCCTTCACCTGCATCACCGTCCAGGTTGGAGTGATGCGGCGTTCAGTCAGGAACCGAGGCTCCGAGTTCCCGGGCTTGGCTAAAGCGGCATTTGTGATGATGACGGAGATATCCATCGGTGTAGGCTGGAATGCCATCTTGTCTCTGTGTCCCTTGACTTAATTTTTTTCGTTCTTCTAGAAACAAATGTTAGAGTGGGCTGTGAATCGATGCAAGTTCCTCATGGTAGGAAGAGATTCAAAGGAAACGAAATTGAAATCAGACAGTCAGATTCAAGAATCCGTAGTCCATATGAGCCCCCCTCGAAAAAAACAAGAATAGACGATGCAGTCGGCATGCATACTGGATTGTTAATATCAAGTTCCCCTGAGGGGCTCACAGGAAGCTGGCACTTGCCAGAGAAAATTTGTAGCAATTGATAGTATGAACACAAATCATTCTAGTCAAAAAGGACAGTCCTAGAGCGGGGTAGATAGTACTTACAATTGATTCTTATGCTCTGTGGTTGACAGGAAAAGGAACGTCGCCCAATCTTGACGAAGCAATTATTAGTAAGCGGTCTCCCACCGGGAACAGGTACCGCTTGATGCTGCACGCAGGTGAGATTGAAATTGGCAAATGAGATATGAGCTTGGCGGAGGACAAGGTGCAACCGATGGACACCCTTCTTTGGTGTAATATGGATCAACAATTGCCTGAAGTGGATATCAATGTAAGTCAACATTCAACGTTCTACATCACAGCGTATGATGGTTGATGGAAGGTGGCTAGTCTACAAAACAAAATGTACAGTAAAACAAGTTAATCTTTACAAAAACGTATATAATTCGAGTTGCCCTTGGAAGATTGGGAAAATTACAGTTTCTTTGCGGGGGGGGGGGGGGGGGGGTTATTGCATGTTTTATACGTTGTTATAGTTATTGTCATCGAGCAATTCCAATCTAGCTCCCTTACTAAAACCAATCCCATCAGTCTTTATAGGCTCTATACTCCAGTACGCTATGCGACATAGACTATGTACTATATCATAGTAGCTTGCATTGTCATTGGAACAGCATTTAGAACTTCAAGACTCATGACCCTTTTTTTAAACATGACTTTCACGCACTTGATGATTTTCCCAATTTTGGAGGGAAAAAAAAGACGGGTCACACAGTCAAATTCAACGTCATTCAAGCATTATACTCTATGCTTTCTGTAGATCTACATAAAGTCACACCACGAATATCCATGGATGATGTAGATATTATGGCCCGTTACAAATCGCAAGCCACGTGATATTCACTCTCGCCTCGACTTTTCACTTCAACAAATCTCATCTTTTTCGCGACGAGAGCATCATGGCGTCCCAACCGACAGGCGAAGCGTATGAACAGCAAAACGTCCATGAGGTGTACCAAGAGATTGCTCAACATTTCTCTGCCACCCGTTACAAGGTGTGTTACTAGCGACCACCACCTTAAAGTCCCTTCCAACTAACCACTTTTCCAGCCTTGGCCTATAGTCGAGCGATTCCTCAAAAACCTAGTACCAGGCGCAGTGGGTCTAGATGTAGGGTGTGGTAACGGCAAAAACTTGATGGTCAATCGAGACGTTTTTATCATTGCTTCAGATAGGTATGTTTTTGAAATGAATTGTTGGATTATTGGATTTTTGGATTTTCTATAGACTGCTTTACTTGGGATACCATTCCGGCCGTCCAATGTATACCCTTTTGACTTGGTCTGGGCTAACCTGAATGGCAGATCTGAAAATCTGGCTCGGATTGCTCTGCAGCACCAGCCACATTCGACTGTGGTGGCTGATATCCTTGACCTCCCACACCGGGATGCAACTTTTGACTTTGCGATCTCAATCGCGGTGGTGCATCATCTTTCTACTCCGGCTCGGCGAGTTCAAGCAGTTGTCGAAATCTTGCGAACTGTAAAGCATGGTTCAGAGACGCAGGAGGGCGGGAAGATTCTGATCTACGCCTGGGCCCTCGAGCAAAAGAATAGCCGCCGAGGTTGGGACAAGGGTGATGAGCAAGATCGAATGGTTCCTTGGGTTCGTAAGGGTGATAAACCCCAGACTTTCCATCGCTACTACCACCTGTACGCGGAAGGCGAGCTTGAGCGTGATATCGGCAATGCTGGCGGTCGTGTGCTGGAATCCGGGTACGAGAAAGATAACTGGTGGGCCATTGCAACCCCCAAAACGGCTCATGACGTTTGAAAATGCGATATGCGCCCCGAGAGCCAGCCTCGGAGTCATAAGAAAAACACCTCAATTCGCACTTGCTGGTCCCGCCAAAATTTCCGCAAACAAAGGAAAAGAACGCAACAAACACCGCGGGGTAGAAATCATCTATACGATTCACTATCCCCACAAATCACGATATACCTCCAACCGGCGCTATGCAATTCGTAGCAGAAAACCACAAATGAAAAAACAGGAGGAAAAAAAAATTGAAAAACAAAAACAGAAACAGAAACAAAGAGGGGGAAAACTCAATGAAAGACGTGTAAGCGTCATCTTCGTCATCTCATCCTAGGGCATTGTCCGAGGGGGCATGCCAGGGTGAGAGCCCATGAGACCTGGTGGGAGAATCCCCATATCTGGTGGTCGTCCGATTCCATAAAACTCTCTCGGGGGAGGTGGGGCAGGTGCGTATGCAGGAACGCCTGCGGTGAGCTCCTCAAGGGAGGGAAGTTGAGGTGGAAGGCCTGGCAGATGGCCTGGGATTGCGCGTGAGGATGATCCCTTTCTCGGCCGGGATAGAGAGGTGCTGGCGCGGCGTGTTCTGGTGGTTGGGGGATCGATGGCGGTACTGGAGAGAGAGAATGGCACTACGCCTGCGCGTCGAGCCATCTCCTGCTCTCCCAGCTGCCAGTGCATGGCCTCTGCTGCACGCCATGGAATAGCCATTTCCTCCGCTACCTTGGACCACATTTCGGCTTTGAATCTATCAGATGAGTGTGAGATTAGTGGACATGTTTCCTTTCCGAGATTCCATCTCTTTCTTCCCTCCCCCACAAAACCTACCTTTCATATAAACGGGCTAGCTTGTTCTTCTTATCTTCATCCCATTCACTTCGGCGTTCCAGGTAGTTCTGATAATGAAGACGGCAACTGATGGCACTGCGGCCGGGCAGTCGTTTGCTGATATCCTCCCACTTCATACCACTGCCGCGCAGTTCAATGATCAAGGCGTCCTCATCCGGTGACCACTTGGACTGCTTCTTCGCTGGAGATTCGGAGGTGTGCGAGGGTTGTAGGCGTTTGGCAGCACCCGACGGGCCGGTCTTGGTCAAGGGTGGCATGGCCATGGCAGCCGGGCCCGGCATCGTCATCATGGGCCCTAGGCCCAGTGGTGGCCCTATCGTTCTGGGCGGGTACCCGGGGTTCAGGCCTGGGGTGGTTTCTTCCTCATCTTGGGGCTTGAGTAGCAGTGAGATATCCACTTTGACAGGAGGCAATATAGGCCGATTTTGTAACGCAATCATATGCGCGGATGAGCACCGGTGAATAGATTAGAAAACAAAGCAGCAGGGAGATCCCCGACTGGCAGGGGGAAGGGGCAAAAAAAAAAAAGGGAACAGACGGAAGGTTCTCGTGATCCCAAGTCTTGTCCCAAATATGACGACAGAACGATCAAACGTCCCAAGTCAACAGAGAATCACTAAACTCTTTTTGAAATGAATTGAACGGAAATCTCCAGGATATCAGAGAACAAGAAATGAGGGGGAAAGAAATATGGAAAGTAGGGTTGGAATTGTGCTAATGAAAAAGTTAGGGACTGTAGAATTCATAAAAAGGGAGAAGAAAAAGGACCATATGAAGCATCCTAGCAGGTGAAACGAATCCAGAAGTGACAGCTGATCTAAACCTATCTTGAAAAGAAGAGAGGAGGGAAAAAAACGAGTCCTAGACCGTTGGGGGGTGGACTATAAAGGGTAACGGGTGTTACAGAGTAAAAAACACTTCAATATCCACTGGTTTTAATTAAAGATGCGGTCAGTTCCCCTGTCTACATTGGTGATCTTCGGGTCTATGTTTTTTTTTTTTTGAAAGGCCAGGTTAAGTTTTTTTAGATCTTTGGGACTTCAAATGCATGCTTTGTAATTATAGAATGATATAAAAGTATAGTATAAGAGTAATAGGATGCCCTTTAGACTATCGACTTTTGACTCCAAAGTATATGATGTTTGATATGACCTGCAGAGTTTCATACTAACCTAGAAAAGGAAGAGGGGCAACCTTCCATGGGATTCAAACGGTACCATAGTAGCATACCATAGATTATAACTAGACTAATTCTCCTCCGTACTAATTCTGCTAATTAATCCTATTTACTTTTCAATTTTTTTCAATTTTTCATTTTTTGGGGAGAAAATATCCCCCCCCCCCCCCCCCCCAAAATTCTAAATTAAAAATAAATAACAACCTAAACAACGTAAATAATAAACCCCAAAAAAAAAAAAAAATACTTTACTGAAAAATTAATAATGAATAAAAATTAAACCCCCGGGGACCCGCATCACCCTTTGGTTAAATGAGAACGGTCTTCTCCGGTCCAGAGCCTAGCCCGCAACTAAAAAAGTTCCAGATCGTTTAACGGCTTTTTTGAAAAATGTTAATTTTTTTTTGATATCCGTTTAAAGGTGCTGATATGTCAAGATTGGAACCAGTCGGGGATTTTTCTCTCATTCACTTCCAAGGTTTCTTTCTACTCTGTGGGGCTCTTCCGGGTTCCCGACTCTCGGGTGTCCATGTGTTCATTCTCTATAACAAAACTTATATAAGGGTATTCTTCGACTTTGAACAGAGTTGTAACACATTTTCTTTTTCTTTTATTTTTTGTTACAAAAAACTAAACTGAATCGGTCCCCCATCCTATTCTACCCTCTATAGATTTCAGATTGGTAATCCGTAGTCATTTGCTAGATCTTCAAGACCTAGAAGGTCTCAGAACTGGTTCTTGAACGACGGGGCACGCGTTCACGCATTTCCAAGATTTAAGGGACTGGTGGGTCATTTTCAACATTTCCAAGGTTCCCAATTAGTAACCCTGTCAGTTTCCTTCAATTTCCACCATTTCCACCAGTTCCCCCCTCCACCGTGACAGCCAATTTCCCCTACAATGCAATTCTATGTTGTGTAGCGCATCCCCGACCCAGAAATCGGGCATGCGCCTACAAGTGCCTGACCCCTCCAAGGTTGGATTCTTAGATATATTTCTCTATTCTTCGATTTTCTTCGATTTTCTCATAATTCTTTGTTTGCAGTATCCCTCGGTAGATCATATTAAACGAGTTTCCCTTCGAGTTTCCTTTACCCGATCAGCTTTCCTGAAACTTTTCAATCAACCCACCAAGGATCAGCAAGCTATTTCTCTTGTTCCTACCGGGTCTCGAATCTCGTTTTATCAACTTTCCCGTCAGGCTCCCCCCCAAAAATGGTAAACCCAGGAAAAAAAGAGAGTCGAACGTGTAAGTGGATCATGTACAACGTTCGCAAGGCGATCATTGCCTCCCTTGGCTTCGTTCGGAGCCAGCACAGACATGGCCCGTTCGGCAGCTACGGCTCTCGACCTTATGATCTGCTTGGAGCAACCGGGAGGGGGGGGGGGGTAATCCGTATACCAATGCTCGGGTTGTGTCCGAGAGGGTGATAGGTAAGAATGGAGAGATACAAGACAGGAGATCGAAAGTATCGAAAGTTGGTTGACACGGGAAGAAGCCACACGTGTGATGATACACGCAGGATATCCTCTACCCAGTGCAGGGAAGACCAGGTCAGCCAACCATGAAGAAACAACGGTGTGGAGTGCCAAGGAGAAACGTTGGATCATAATTATGACCTAAGTGGTAGCGAAGAGCTGGTGGCGCACGGAGTGTTTCTCTTTTCTATTTATTCTCGCGATCGCCCTAAATATCCGACACGCACCCGTTGGACCCAGTTTTTTGGTGGAGTTTGATTCGAAGCTCATTATTTTGCTGTCATTTCGGTCATTTCAGGTCTTGATTTTGGGGGGTTTCTTTAGAAGCTTATAGGGTTTTATGTAGCCATATCCGCACTTTGAAGAATTTGGGTTCCACTTGGATCATTGAGATCATCTTCAGCTGAAGTTACATCCGTTTGGATGGGGGCAGTGCGCTCAATGGTGGATCTTCGGTAGATGCGAGGAACCCTGCTGTCAAGACCTATACTATATGGATCATCGGGGTAGGTCATATTTGTTCCGGGAGTGGATGTATCCCAAATATATCCCATGTCAAAGTACAGAGACAAATCCCGATATAGAAGGAAGTACGGGATAGCTTTCGGCCGGATCTCTGGATATGTCCAATCATTAGCCTTGAGATTTCTATTTCATTTGGCTCCACATCTGAAACAGCCTTGTGTGGGGGGATCCCTTCCAGACACCCTTTACTCCGTTAGGAGACACTTTAGGTGGAACTGGTTCATTTGTGCTCCGTATTTCTCCTTCACTCCCGTACAATGTTCAAATTGTATTTTATCATCTTTGTAGACTAGTCTCGAAAATGTAAAAAACCGGGGGGGAGGAGGTGATCAAAAGGAAATTGCCTGATGCCAACCCATTTAGGGTCCCACTGGGCCCTGGAAGTTGATCTCAGGGATGCCCGAGTCGCACTTTTTTGGTTAAAGAAATTTTCACCTTAGTTTTTTTTTTTTTTTTTTTTTTTCCTCCTAGAATATCTGGACGGATTCGATTTAATGACATATCTCTAGAAAAGGGGAGATGCCTTCAAAGTAGATTCTTTTGTTAAAATGCAAATCGACCTCGAATCAGATGTAAAATCGTGGAACGACTGGATATCGGCGAAAGAACACGATAATCAAATCCAAAGTCGGATGAAATTGGAATAAGTGCCTCGGGAATTGACTCGATAGATGGACGTTCTTTGATCAGAGTCTTGACATCGTTGGTTCATTGGTTCTATCCCAGATTCTTTGAATTCAAGGCGCCTTTTCGGTGGAGATGAAAACAATGAAAATCGGTAGTAATGTAAGATAAATTAAACTGCGAACCCCTCAAGTGAACAATGGCTTCATGTCACAGCTGTTCACTGTGAATTCGATCATGCCCAGCCCTAATCCTACAGAGAAAGTTGAAGAAGTCGAAGAGGATGTGTTGGAAGTGGTAGACGAAACAATGCCAAGAACAAAGTCAGCAAACGAGAAAAGGACATTAAGAGTCAGTGCTTAGTCTCTTCAATATCAGTACTCTAACAAGAGAGATAGACCGTCATCCCTAAATATTGGCATCCAGACTTGCCCAACAAAACCACCGTGGGCTTTCCAAATGGCGGAGTTGACTGTTATCGAAATGTCGTCTTCCAAATGATTCTACACATGCCGATTTTCTACAATTGGCTCCTCTGGTACAAGGAGCACCATGCCCCTAAGGGTCAAAATTGTAATCTAGGCTCATCGGAAGAAGGTCCCAGCGAATGCCAAGTTTGCCAACTTGCTGAGATCTCACAGGCTTACTGGGAAGGTGAAACTGAAAGTTGGATACCTACATTTGAATCCCTAGCACACTCGCTTTTGCAAGATTGGAAACCGGGGGGAGTAGACTCGGAACAAGACCCGGCAGAGTACTTTGAGGAACTTTTCAAAGCGATCAGGCATAGCACCAAGCCTATGATGCATGTTATTCTCTCCCTATCCCCCACAGAAGACTGACTTTAGACTCCAGGCAAGGAGACTTGGAAGATGTCTTCCAAGTCGAAATCATCCAGGTAGTAAGATGCGCTGGGAAAAACCCCTGTGACCCAAAATACACCCCAACTCCGTGGCAGTTCATGAGGATCAGCTTATCCGGGGAGGAAGGGGATATACTTCCCGAGAAGCCTACTTTGAGCGATGTAATTGCACAGCACTTTGATCATGAGGACCATTTCGGTGTGTGTCTGCAGTGTGGAGGCAAGAAGACAGCCAAAGACCAAATTGGAAGTTTCCCTGAGCTTCTCTTGGTCCAGCTCAACCGCACCAGTCAGCTAGGAAAGAAGATCAACACCCACGTTTATTTGAGCGAACGGTTAAGTATCGAGACACGGTTCATGGATGAACGCTGGGGCAATGAACGAAAAGTTGTCCAGTACAAATTGACCTCGGTGGTCTTGCATCACGGCCAGGATGTGACACGAGGTCATTACAGTATCGGCGTTAAGGGTAAAGGAGATGAATGGACCAACGCGAATGACACTGAAATCTCGGACTGGGATCCTGAAGGGCCCGGAGGCAACCCGAATCATCTCGCCACCGGTTATCTTTTTACATACCGCCGGCTACCCACGGATGACCCAGTACAGACACTCCCCGAGGCACCGACAGCCGAGGGAGATAGAGGGACCCCTAGCCCCTATGCTATGGAAATCGACCCGAATACACCGTCGGACGACGGGGGTAGGTTCGTGGATTTTGATTCTGGGCCAGTGTTACCCGCGGTGCCTGAGGACTCTGTCCCCAAATCAGGCTCTAACGCCTGGGGAAACGATCCCAAGGCATTGGGGAATTTACTGGACGTGATGGTTCCCAAGATTGTCGATAGCTATATAGCTCGCTCCGCGGATGCGAGGCGCAAGGAGTGGGAGAAATGGGCGAACGAATGGGAGAAGAAGAGGGAAACAGTCAAAGCAGAGACTTTGACTTCTGCCATAGGTTCTCCCATTGGTTCTGATGTGGGTACCGGTTCCAGTGAGGATATAGTCGACTGGACTAAGCAACGAGGACGACTCGAGATAACTTTGACTGGAGATGCGGGGAAAGGGGCAAAGGTGTTGGATCTTGAAGTTCAAGGTATGCACTACAATCGACTCAAGAGGAAGAAAGGAAGAAGGATAGAAGAAGAAGCCTCGGAAAAAGATTCGACCTTTAGCAAATTTAAGAGAAAGGTGCAAGGCAAAGCGAAGGAATTTGAGAATGGAAAGGGGAAGAGGAAGGGGAAGAAGTAGAAGTTGAGTAGTTGGAGATATCTCGGTTCCTTTTGGTTCTTTCAGTTTCAATCTCCCATTTTCTTTCTTTCGCCTCTTCTTGTCCTATACACATCACACTAAAATGGATTCCAATTCTCCTCACATCTTCATTGATCGTTTGATCACAGAATTGGCAGAACAGCCAGCTGGTGGACTTTCAAAGACCCAAAAACCGCTGATGTTGACATTGCACTGTCTATTCCCAAATGACTTCCTCCCTGCCCTCGATATCCTCGACCGCAAACTAGTACGTCAACTTGTACGATCAGATCAATATGCCACTTCCCTAGAGACAGTTCAAGAGGATATTTTTCTTGTGATATCTGCCTCGATACCGCCTTCATGTTCGGGTTCATCAGTCCCTTTCCAAGAAAAGGGCTACGAGGTTCGGCTGCGTGCCTGGAATTGCAGCTGTCCTACATTTACCCTGTCTGCATACCGAGACTCTCAACTCCCGGCGAAGCGTCCGACAAACGAACAGAACCAGTTGGCTTACTCATTTGGCGGAACGTTAGCTCGTGGTACGGCTCGGGTGTCGCCTCCTACCTGCAAACATATCCTAGCCTGTATTCTACATGCACGGTGCCCTGAGCTGTTCGGAGCGGATGGGGATGGTAGATTTGCCGTTTCCAAGGAGGAATTGGCAGGCTGGTGTGCTGGTTGGGGTGGTTGATTTGCTTGGCTCTTGACACGTCAACGCAAATTGATGTGCTATGAATACCAAGCACTTGGGCCAAGAGTCGTTGGCTCAGTAGCAGCCGCAAGCAAACCATATGACATCCATCCCAGGTATCCGCAGATGGCAACGTGTCTTACTACGGACCCTTGTCCATTCCACCTGAACCATCTGCCCGTGTCCGGGCAATAAATCGCTGAACAACGCATGAGAAGTCGGCTGACAATGAATGGGCACTTATCCCATAGCCCTTACGAGATTGCATGATAGACACGCCAGTGGCAATGTTCAAGTTTCATCACTCAACCTGTACTTAAAATACACACCTTTGTAAAGTAACAAAGGTTTTGTTTTTCGCTGTGCGAAACGGACGAACTCGGACTACTGCCAATAGTGCTGACATTGACTATCCATTATCCATGGCGAGACACAAGCAAACCCAGTTGAAAGATCTTATACTTCACTCATTGGATTGACAATTCTTTCTGAAAAACAATTAAGTTAAGAAAATCCACTAGTTCTTCTTGTTCTTGTCAGAGCTACCCTGCTCCTCCTTCTGCTCGCCATTTGGCGAACCCGCTTTCTTGGCATCCTTGTCTCCCTTGGTTCCATTGACCTCCTGATCCCGCTTGGTGTCACTCTCCTCTTGCTGTTGTCGGTTCTGGATCTTGTTATCGATTAAGTCGTGGAAAGCTGTAATAGCACGGATCAAGCTGCTGATGTAGATAGCCATCAATTGATCATTAGTCTTGACACTCATAGCCCGTGCCAACTCGCTGTTCTCAATCTGCGGCTCCTGACCGCTGGTCCGCTGCGTCGCCGGTGGGGTGGACAGATTAGGAAGGAGATTGAAAACATCTTGGAGGTTGCCCAGAATGGCGTGGTTGACGGGAAGTTCCTTGTCGAGAACTTTCTGGAGGTATTGGCCGATATCGCGTAGCCGCAGATGCAATCCTTGCAGTGACTGCAGCTGTGACGTGATACGGGTGGAAAGTGTGCCGACTGCGACGTCCCTGATGTCTCGGAGGAGATGCTCCACGCCAATCTCCTCGGCTTCTTCTGCCTCGATTATCGACGGGGTGTGCACAAACGTCCGAGAGGTTGTTGTTCCATCCTGCAAGTGAAGAAAGATAACTCTAGTTAGACCTGGTGGCCCGATGAGTGCTTCCTCGGATTCAAATGTAAACTCACATCCTTGATTTCATCCACAGCGAAGTAAGCATCTGTAGGCACACCGACTTCCTTCGGTTGTACATCAACAATAACCAGCAACGGATTGGGCGTGTATTTCTTGAAAAGCTCATTGATCTCCAAATCCGAAGCGCGCAGCTTAGGACCCGAGTGGTACCAGCCGACTAGCTTCTCGCGAGCATTGATTTTCTTGAACATATCCCTCATCGACTCGACGAAGTTGTGATCCAAGAACCACACCGATGGGTCTTTTTCATCCTCCTCGAACGGAACTAGAGAAATAGAAACACACATGTCAGCTCATCTTTTGTTTAGGTTTGATTCACGGAAGCTTGCACTCACCAGCAAAACTGTTTGATACCCGGACGTTGTCTCCCGAGTTCTCGCCTAGCAGCACACCTACCACACGTTTCCTGGTACCCTTTGCCGTTCTCCCATAGTGATCTGCGACAGAGAGGAGGACTAATGGGGCGACCGTCACGGAGCGGTTGACGAGGGATAGCGTGTCCGCCGTGGTGGCAGGCATCGTGAAAGGGAGAAAAGGTGAAAAGAGATCGAGAGCTATACGGACTGATTAAAGCTCTTAGATTAAATAAAATCTAACGGAATGGCAAATCAACGCGAGACAGGAGAATGCGGTGGATGGTGAGCGATGATGCACAGGTGCTCTTGAGAGCTCTCCGCCACAGAGCTGCGCCATTTGAGGCTGGAGAACTTAGTAAGCGGTCACCTTGCATTTTGCCCGGTGAGAAGAGGAAGCCTGAGGAAGCTTGAAAACAATAAATGTACTTGGACAAGTGATTTGCTTGGAATGTAGATAATGTAGGACAAAAAACACGTTGTATTAATACTAATTTGCAACAATATCAAGACGTAACTCGTATACGTCGCCTCCTACAAAATTCTACCATGTATTCAATCCATCCCATCGTGAAGCCCGTGCTTTCCGAACCCCGGGCGCTAAGTTCCTTGCGAATCTTCCCTTTCCCCATTTCTCCGTTTCCCCGTCTACAGTCTTTTGCTTCAAACCTCTTCCCTCCTACAATTCACAATGGCTCCCATCACTGAAGAGGCTGTCTCCGGTCTGAAGAACGCCATCCACCAGCTGGAGGCAAAGGTGTCCGAGCTTGAGAGCCGTCTTGCCAATGGCGGCAAGCCCAAGTCCGCTGCCGAGCAGATGCGCATCATCCTGATGGGCCCTCCTGGTGCAGGTATGCAATTGACCTGTAATCTAAAAAGGGCACTAGATATTAACAGGTTCAATTAGGCAAGGGTACTCAAGCCCCGAACCTTAAGGAAAAGTACTGCGCATGCCACCTGGTGAGTAGAAAGTTTGCCCGAGCACAACATAAGTTCTTCCCACTAATAAATCTCCTGAATAGGCCACCGGTGACATGCTGCGGTCTCAGGTCGCGAAGAAGACCGATCTTGGAAAGGAAGCCAAGAAGATCATGGACCAGGGTGGTCTCGTTAGCGATGAGATCATGGTCAACATGATCAAGAGCGAGCTCGACAACAACTCAGAGTGCAAGAACGGGTGCGTACATCTACCTTTCCTTCCCCAGCTTGATTTTTTCCGAGGCCCGGTCAAAATTAACACGAGAGGTGGTCAGTTTCATTCTGGATGGTTTCCCCCGGACGGTTGCGCAGGCCGAGCGTCTCGATGACATGCTCGTCGCTCGTAATCAGAAGCTCCAGCACGCCGTTGAGCTGCAGATTGACGACTCTCTGCTGGTGGCTCGTATCACCGGCCGCCTGGTCCACCCTGCCTCTGGCCGCTCGTACCACAAGATCTTCAACCCGCCCAAGGTTGACATGAAGGACGACATCTCCGGAGAGCCGCTGATCCAGCGTTCCGATGACAATGCCGAAACCCTCACCAAGCGTCTGGCTACTTACCACGCCCAGACCACCCCTGTCGTCGACTACTACAAGAAGACCGGTATCTGGCGCGGCATTGATGCCAGTCAAGAGCCTGGTCAGGTCTGGAAGAGCATTCTTGGAGTCTTCCGCCAGTAGGCGATTCTCTTGGATTGATTGCATTTAAAGGGGGGGATTTAGGGGGTCGAGGGAGGGGGTGGAGACAATTTAGGACAATTTACCAGTCCAGGCTCCGTGATACCTACCTTTTTTTCCCTATGTTTTTTCTTAATTGGGTACATCGGAAGCATGGCTGGTGTTTTCGTCCACATATAGACGTGGGGTTTTCCCCTTGACCGCCATGTATAGTATGTGTGTACCTTTGAGTACCGAATACACTCAAGACCGGTATGCGTTTAATTGGATCATTGGGTAAAATTTGTAGTCTTTGCTCATATTTCTGTGTCTTCACCTAAAACTCGTATTATTCAAACTTGACATGTAACTCACCACTAAAATTGCAAAGGGTACTCAGTCGACTCAATCTTTTGAGGGTAGGTCAAACCACCCTGCTTTCGCACCTCATCCATGACCTCCATGATCACGATACTCTCGTCCAATGGCAAGCCCTCGCTCTCGAGCTTGCCATCTCGGAGACAGCGAGCAACCTCATCAGCCTCCCAGTACATGCCCTTACCATTACCAGGGAACGGGCATTGAACCTCACGGATCTTACCGGCACCTTTCTTGGGGATTATACAGTAGCTTTCTGGTCGGAAAGGCTGGCCGTACACCTGGATCTCACCTTCAGTGCCCTGAATACGGACGGGGGGACCAGCCGAGCCCTTCTCATCCGGATCAGCAGAAACACGAAGGTTGGCTATAGCGACACCGTGCGATTGTTGTGGGTGTGGGCCATTGGAGGGAGTGCTTGTAGGGAAGCTCAGAAGCATGGTTGTGGACTCATCTACACCGGTGAGGTGATAAGGAGTCATCTGCGAAGAGATAGTGGGTGGCTTCCTCTGGTCTCGAGGCAGGGTGTGGTATAGAGTCTGGAAGACCCAGGTCAAGGAGTAAATACCCACTAGAAGAAAAGATCAGTCAGTGCTTTATTTTTCTTTCTGTGCTTAGGGGGACAATCAACGAAAAACCCCGGGAAAACCTACAATCCAAGAGAGCACCACCGGCCAAATCGGGGTTCACCATGCGGTGTGTAGTACCCCATTTTGTCTCGACATCATCACCGAAGCTCGTGTCAGCTACGACACGGAGGACCTCACCGATCTCACCCTTTTGAATGAGCTCGCGGACCTGAATGCTGAGGGGAAAGTAGCGAGTCCAGACGGCTTCCATAAGAAAGAGGTTCTTCTGGCGGGCAATTTCGGTGAGGATCTTAGTTTGAGCAGCGTTGACGGTGAAGGCTTTCTCGCAGAGAACATTCTTGCCCCCCTCTAGCGCGAGTCTGACGTTCTGGTAGTGGTGGGAATGCGGGGTCGCAATGTAGATAATATCGACGTTAGAGTCGGCCACGAGAGTCTGGTAGTCGCCGTATGCGGAGCAGGGGGTTGTGATTCCTCGAGCCGAGATGAATTGCTCGGCCTTGTCCTTGGACGAGGACGAGGCGACGGCGACGACTTGGTGGGCTACGTCAGAAGCATCGCGGAGTTTGGGGTCGATGAGAAGGTCATCCGTGAATGCTGTTGGAGGATAGGTTATATCGTAGGTTCTTGTCTTATACGCCCATCTATTGTAGAAATGACATCTTACTCTCGGCGATCCAGCCAGTGGCTATCGATCAGTCAGTTTTCACCTGTTTTCCTATTTTTCGATAAACAGGATGTCATACCCATGATACCCCATCGAACAATGTGTGGCGCCATGATGGGAGTAAATTTAACGAGTAGAGCCGATCCAAAGGCACAACGTTTGAAGATCAGATCGATGAAAAGACTGTTTATGTGGAGAGAAACTTATTTATGGGGAAAACATGGCGGGGATGTGCCGAGCGGGGCAACTGGGGAGGACCCGTACGATCCTACGTGGATGCTCAGTTGCAATGTTATACGATTTTGTTGAGAGTAGAAGGACTCAATTCGCTAATAAACGCCAGGGAGGTATGCCCTATGCAATGCAAGAATAATTGCGTTGAAATTTGGTACAAAAAAGATCATCAGATCTCGGTCTTGATGCGCGTCTTCTGGCTTGGAGATTCAGTTCCCTATGTATAGTTAGCTCTCTGAACATCCAACACACTCAAGGGAACTCACTTCAACTTTCCGCTTGCCCAGTACAGAGTCCGGTGTACTGGTCCGTGTCTGGCGCGGGCCCTTGGTCACTTCGGAATAGCAGCTGGCATGATACACACGACTTCCGATCTTGATTGCGTCTTGCCAGATCCAGTCCTGGACATCCTCAGACCAGGTTGATTCGAATTTCTCCTGACAGATGGGGCATGGGGTGTTGCGGAGGGTGGCATCGTTCGGAGCTCGAATCCACGGCTTTGGGGGTTCTTGCTTACTACTGCCATCCACGCCTGAAGCTCCTTCATTCGTGGCTTGGGGATCCACTGTACCGTTTTCGTCGCCAGCTTCCCGAGATTTGATCCAGTCCTATTGGATTTAGAGATGAAACTTTAAGAAATACAGGAGATGAACATACCCTTTCATCAACATACCAACTGCGATTCTGAGCCCGCCGGGAGGACTCAGTCATGCGCTGGTTAGTCTTGAAATGCCAGTCTAGATGCCGGGCCTTCATTTCCTTGCCTTCCTCCGTTGTCATGAAGCGACGGCCGCAAGTTCCGCATCGGTTCGGTCGGGAATCATAAAGAGAGACGATGAGTCCGAATCGAGGGATCTTCATAGATGCGGTGTTCATGGGGACAGAGGATCCATTGGAGGAAATTGGAGTTTGGGACGGGGCTGGGGTGGTAGGTTGCATTCCATGGGGCAAGATGAACGGTAAATTGGACCTCCCAGTAGCTGGTGTCGAAGTCGAATGCGTAAGAGACGAGGGTGTCGATCCACCAGGTAGAAGTCCACGTGCCCTCAAGGCCGCAATAAGAGGGTTCTCCGGCGCTAGCTGGGGAGGGCCGCTTTGGTGAGGATATTGGGGCATCTGAGACAGCGTTGCTGGGATTTGAGGTGGCGGGGTGGACTGCTGACGTGAAGCGGTAGCTTTGATCAGCTCGGCGAGAGTGTTCTGGTTTAATAGTTGCTGGAGGGGCAGCGAGACTGACAGCGCTGGAGGTGTGGGGATTTGTGGAGGAGCAGATACTGCCGAACCGTTCGTAGCGGTATTAGGAGCAACCGACTGCGGTCTTGTAGCAGCAAGCGCAGAAACCTGATCTCGGACAAGTTTCAACTGATCTGGGGCGAGCTGTTGTTTCTGTAGAATGGCCTGAAGATCCACCAACGCTTTCAAGCGTTGTTGAGAGACGGGGTTAAACGGACTATTAGCAAAGTCAATCTTTGCAGAAGCGATCAGGGCATCCACGTCTCGATTGAGGTAGCTCAAATCGACATCATGTCGATAAGTCTGGGGAGGTGTCTATGAGACCCAGATTAGCTTTGAATGTGACAAACAAGCGAAAGTAAACTTACCGAATTAGAATGACCATTATTGTGATACTGATTTTGTGAAGGCCGAGGCATATTCTGGGGTGGTATAGCGCTGTTGATCCACCCAGTCGGAGTCCCATTTCCACGACTACGACCGAGGATGTCCGGTTGGGCCCTGGCCTGTTGTTGTTGCAAAGCCGCAGTACGTGCTTTGATGAGAGCGCTCTCGATGTTGCGTGTGATGTCGGGAGGGAAGACTGGGCGCGTGTCCAGGGAGCCTGGGGCCGGCTGCTTCCATGTGTTGAGCATCTCATCCAACTTCCTTCGGGTATTCCCATCAACCAGAGTATAAACATTCATGAAGGTCTGGTACATGTTGCGGCCAAGGAAGAGGGTGTAGGGGCTTCCAACGTTCTTGACAATGGAATCGGCTACATAGAGGGCTGGAAGCTTCTGCAGTGGTGGTGTCTACATAGTGGTTAGTACTCATTCTGTACTACGCCACATAACAAATTGCAGGAGCACGTACTGATCGAATGTGGTTCTCCAGAACCCGGGAGATAGCCATTGCGTGTTCGGTATTCTCTTTGGCGATGACAGTCAAGGTGCGGATCTGGATTCCATCGTTGGTTGTTAGATCCTCCAAGGAACTCTTGTAGTCCTCCGCAATTTCATCGGAAACGAGGCCTGACATTATGGCGATGTGGGATGAGTCGAGGTGACCTGGATTTATCAGAAACGGTCGAGAGCAGAAATCAGTATCAAGACGAAGTTCAGCACGTGGTCTTTGTTTTGTTCCCTCTCCTGCTCTTTTTCTTTGTTCTCTGGTCTCGTATGTTTCCGAGTTTTCTTTTCTTTCTCCTCCTCTTCTTCTTCTTCACTTTTTCCTTTTTGGATAGCTTCTGCTTATCCTTTTTCCTGTGACTATCAAGACTGTCTTCTTTTCTTAATCCTTGTCCTCGTTCCAAGGAACAAATTCTCTTGGATCAGCGCAAAGATGGAAAAATAGTCGGAACTTGTAAATGCTTGCTAGCTATTTTTGCGAGAATTGAGAAAACAATAGTATTCAAACGCTTGCTCTCAGTCCAACCCAACCCGTAACCTTCCTGTACCCTTGTATTTCTACCTTCCAGTCAAATTATCGCCCGAGGAATGGAGGAACAAGCGAAGAAACGCTAGGTTGAAAAGCCGCGTCCTGCGAAAAACCAAGCAGATGCAGGAAGTGGAAAATTGAAGAAACAAAAAAAGGATACCAAGGGGTAAATGCAATAGGATAGCGCTGTGTAGCAGTGAAGCAATGACAATTGAAGTTTGACAAGAAGAAGAAAAGAGAGAAGTGAAGTGGTGAGGATGTGAGATGGTGAGGCGGAAACGCCAAAGAGAAAGGGATTGTCAGAGATGAAGTCATGTGATCGTGTAATGACGCATTCAACCTCTCCTTGTCAGACTTGGAATTACTTCCATTTGCTTAATTTTGTACTCAATCCATTTGAAAAAGAAATCTCTGTATTCTTCAATATGAAGCTTAAGTTTGCTGCCCTGCTAGTCCTACCACTTGCACTAGCCGGATCGCTCAAGTCCGTCATCGTCACCTTCCCCAAGGGAACGCCTGACTCGGTGGTCAACCGGGCCAAATCATCCCTAGTGGCTTCAGTACGCAGTGTTTCTTTGTTTTCATAAGGCTGTTATGACTCTGAACTGACATCTATAGGGTGGTGTCATCACTCATGAGTACGGTAAGTTCTATGATCTCCCTTGCTCACATCCAGATGTGGTGGTATCATTCCATTGCTAACATACATGACTTATGCAGCTCTAATCAAGTACAGCTTCAACTCACGTTTCTGTCCTATAAACCACTTTCTAACTATAGCTTTAGTGGCTTCGCCGCCGAGGCTCCTGTGAGCGCTCTCCAGACCCTCTCCACACAGGACACTCAATACAAACCGAATATTGAAGAAGATAAGGTTGTCAATGCGTACGGAGACTATGCAGCTGCAGTCTAACATGCCTTCTCCACTGAGATGCTGGGTGTTGTGAATCCCACAACTCTGAACCCATCATAAAGTCCGGAGGCAAACCCCCATGTTGGGATGAACCAATCGGAATTACACTCTCAGGGGGCTTTAGGGGATTTAATACAATCTCGGTGTTTGGATATATACAATGTGGAGTAAACGCTTCAGCCCTTGCGCTTCAGCTAAGGGCTTCAGGGGGTTAAACATATTGATAGGGTTGACTATTTTTTCAAAGAATTTACTGGAAATATACAATGTATTCATCATCGCAATATATATCTTACAATTCAAGACCTGAGTTATTTACTTCGTAGCAAATCTGAAAGCATGGACAATATACACACGGCCGATCAAACTCTCCCCCCCGCTAGTTGACTCCCGTCCTTGTGGCTCCGAAGGCGCGTGGACCTGGAAACTCCCTCGTGAAGCATTTTGCGTTGTTATCCCTCGCTTTCCAGTCTTGGAAATGCTGGAATTGCTGGAATTACAGCCTTCTTTGACACTCGATTAAAACGCGTTGCCAGAATGGCGTCGGAACACACGGTGACCAAGGTTCTGTTGGAATGGATCAACAGCTTCTCCTTGGGCAAAACCCTTCGAGCCACCGATGAATTGACCGATGGAATCATTCTGTGGGAGATTCTCCAGGATATTGACCCTCAGTATTTCCTTGAGGAAATCCCAGAGCCTAACTCCTCCGACCATTGGGTGGCCAAGTGGCAGAACCTGAAGCACATCCACAAATTACTGCTCAACTATATTCGACACCAAAACGATGACATCCTACCCTCCGGTCTCGATCCGTCGCCTGATCTCGAATCTATCGCCGAAAAGGCCTCTACTAAGGAAACAAACAAACTGCTGAAGCTTCTCCTGATCGCGGCCATCAGCTCCCCCAACGCCGGAACATACGTACAAACACTTCAGGAACTGAGCACTTCGACACAAGAGGGGCTTAGGGATATTATTGAGGAGGCGCACAATGGCCAATACGAGCCGATGGACGCTGCAGACGAGCTCAGGGAAGATCTAGCCAAGCACGATCGCCCTGTGGACCTGGAACTGCAATTTGAAGAACGCGTCGGGAAAGTGCTTGCGGAGAACGACCGTCTAACACACGAGAAAAAGGAATTGGAAAAGGCATTAGAGGACTTGCACAATCGCCTTGCGCGTCTCCAGGAGAACAATGACACCCTGCAAAATCGTCTCGCATCCACTGAGGACCGGCTAATCACATTGAAATCTGGGAAGGGTGATATCGGTCAAAACGCAAAAGCATTGGAAAGCAAGACTCGTCAACAGGACGATCTTATCGCCTCTCAAGAAGCGAAGTTGACGGTGGCCCAGGACGAAATCGACAGTCTTCGCATGACTGTCGAGTCCTTACGGGTCAAGAATCAACGCTATCAGAAGTTGCAGGATGACTATGATGAGCTCCGTACCGAAAAGGATCAACTCGCGCGCAAGGCAAACGCAGCCGAGAAATACCGCCAAAAGCTGCAAGCTAGCCAAGACTTCGAGAAAGAGAACCAGACACTCAAGAACCAAATCAAAGACCTTCAGCAGCAGCTGAAAGAGGCAGACGCGCAACAACGATGGTCTTCGGAGCGCGATGTTGAACTGGAAGAATATCGAAAACTTCTGCCGCAAGTTGAGCAGGAATGCAATGAGATTCAGAACTTGAAGAAACAACTTGAGTTCAATAACCATGCTCTGACGGAGCGACTTGAAAGTGCGGATGAACAGCACGAAAGAGACGATGCTTTGATCAGCGAACTGCGTGAGCGCCTTGGGGAAATGGACAGCTTGCCGGGCAGCGCATCACCTGGCTCTGAGACGCCAAAGATGCAGGGGACATTGCACAAGGACTTTGAGGCACTCGGTGTTAAAGAGTCTCAACTGTATGTCTACAGCTGGCCTTGGTGGCCTTATTGGATGCTAACTGTTGACAGTAAATCCGATAATGATGACTTGAAGCGGGAATTAGAGTCGATTAAAGAACCTTCAGCTGTATGATCGCTATGTTCTCTCTCAAAAGTTTTATTGATACTAACAACTAACAGCCAGCCTCTCATACCGGAGGCTTCTCCGAAAACTTTGCTGCATCCGTGCACCTGGTGCGCTCTGGTTCCACCCAAAGGTTTGATTACGAGAAATTTCGGTTCAATGAACAGAATATCTAACACACTTCACAGTGAGGACTATTGGAAGCTATATGAAAACTATACCGGGGCTCTCAAGAAGATTGCAGAGGTCCAGGACACCTTGGAAACAGCTAAAAGGGACCTTTCTGATACACAAGCTGAACGTAAGTCTTTTAATTGCTTTGGATCTATACGCCTGAAAGAAGCATGTGGCTTACGATCTTGAAGTTGGCCTTGTCAATGCGGAACAGGTCGACTTGCTCCAAGGACTCGAAGCGCATAATTCGGTTGAATTGGCAAAAATCCGGGATGACTGGGAAAGCCTTACACAGAACATCCATCACCTCGAAGCCGAAGTTGATGCGAGCCAGACGCTGGTGCGCGAAGTCTGTGCGGAACGAGAGGAATTGCGCAAGATGCTCGACAGCAAGCAAAGCGAGATCAGCTCAGAAGATCAAGAAGTTATGAAAGAGATGCAGATGCTCCTAGGCGAATTTGAAACCCACAATACCGAGGGCGGCGAAGTGCCCCAGAAATCGAGCTTCGAGCTCTTGAAGCAATGTGCGGGGGTTCTGGAGAAGAACGTTGAACGACTTGCTCAGCGTGCGGAGGTTAGTTTTTCATTACAATGTCCTTGTTATTTCTCATTTGGTTTGCGTCTGCTAATTCTAGCTTGGTTCTATAGTACATCCAGCAACAAAATGAGCTGGTCAAGTCACTTCGTGAGCGTATGAAGAACTACGAAGAAAATTTGGACGATGGCATTTCCAAAGAGCGGGAGGTAAGTCAAAGATGGAGCTGTTTATGCCTGGGACCTTGATTCTGTTGTGCTTAGTAGTATGCTAATGATACTTTCTAGCTTGAACTTCAAAATATCATCGATAGCCAGGCCCGAGAACTCAACCTTGTGGGCTCCGCTTGGTATCACCTTCAGAGCCGATGGCAGAACAACAATATGACGGTATCACGATATCGACATGGAGCCAGCACTGGAGATTCCAAGGGCTGGCTAGCAAAGCAAAGAAGCGCTGTTACTGGCTAGTAGAATGTTTTACGAATCAGGTTTGTGCCATTTCTTTTTACATATGCGTTTTATCTCGTTTTCTAATTTGGTTGTTGATATTCCCTCTATACATCCCGTCCTTCTTGTAGTCATTTCCTATAGCAATAGAATCCATGTCCAAATAGAACTCGTCATTTAAAAAACTCCACAATTTTGAGATTGTCCAGAGTTTAAAATCGAAATGTTTTTCGTCGTGTTCAAGCCGCCACACCAACAAGAAGGGGGAACATCGGGAAAGAGACATCTATAATGACTTTGCAAACGGCCATCAAGAAACATGTGGCAAGGTAGCATAAGCGGCCGACTACTCTTTTTAAACAAATCCATGTTAAAGTAGAGTGAGTTCATCGCATTCGGAAAATATAACCTACCTAAGTAGATCCCCGCTAAAAAAGAAAAAGATGTCTGTGAAAAACACAAAATTCTAGGTAATTAACCTAGCCCAAGGAGAAAAAAAAGGGGAGATGCAAAAATTAAAAGAAAATGATCTCTATACAACCTGACCGAAAGCAGGAATCAAAGTTTGTGCCAGCCAGAAGCTGAAGACCAGTTTGGGACCGGTCATCAGCAGCTTGGGGGTTAGACCCTTGAAGAAGCTGGTAGGGCCCTCGTTCTTGAGCATCGTGGAGACGATCTTGAAGCCAGACTCGGGGTTCTCAAAGTTGCGGTTCTGGATACGGGTCTTGATAACATCGAGGGGAGCGGACACGACTAGGGAGGCACTAGCACCGCAAACTGAGGCGACAAAGTTCTGGCCCCAGGTGGCAGTATTGTAGTCGGTCAGCTTATAAATCTTTTCCTTGGCGAAAGCAGATCCACCGAAGAGCTGTGACCAGAGTTAGTAGTTTCAGTGATGGCAGGCCAGGGGAAATCATACAGCGAAGGAGCCAGGAGCGTTGCGGGCGGCAGTCCAGCCAGCACCACGGTACAGACCCATACCCTCATCGGCAACAATTTTGAAAAGACCACGGCCACGGAAGGCTTCGGGGTTGGTCTGGCGCTTAATCTTAAGAACATCCAGAGGAAGCAGAATGATCTCTCCAATGCCGATCAAACTAAACGAGTTTGAGTCAGATCTATTCTCGCGGCCAGTTGCTCAATTGTTCTTACCTTCCAGCAGTGGCGTGCATAATGGCCTTTCCGGTACCCTTGCCAAATGCCTTGTCGAAGTCGGCACCGTGGTGCTGAGCAAGGTAATCGCGTGCGAAAGGCTGACCACCGTATTTGTAGATTCGCTGGAGAACCTATAGATTTGACATGATGTGAGCTGGTTGTTCTGCCAGTCTTCTGCTGTTGGTGGGAGTCACGAACCTTGTAACCGGCAGCGTACCCCAGACCGGGGAATAGAGAGGTGAACTTGCGACCGATTGTGGCATTGACGTGCTCCCTGAAGACAACCTCCTTGAAAGCGGTAGCGCTGGTAATCTGTCAAGGATCCAGTCAGCAAAAGGTACATTTTCGTTTGAAAACAATCTGAATCTCACCCGGGTCTGGTTGCTCATCAATCGCTTGGCGGTGGTGTCAACCTATGGAGGACGTCAGTGTCTAGCTGTAACGGATCTCGAATCTGAGGAGATTGTACTGGGTGGAAGATCATCAACTCAGCAATACCAGCAGAGCCTAAAAGAAGTCACAGGTCAGCAAATGAGTTGGTGTTTTGAACATCTGACGACTTGCCGGAACCGAGGAGACGAGCAGTGGCAGACTCCTTCTTGACATCCTTGGAGGCAGCACCAGCACTGGGAACAATAGCGGGAGACATTTTGTTTTTGTTTTTTTGTAAAGAAATCCCAAAAAAGAGCAAGAGAATGAGAACGCCGATGGATTCAGGAACATGTGCTTGGAGTTAAATTTTATCGAGGTAAATTCGGCACTAGTCCTGTTTTGGAGCCGCCATCGGAGAGCCAAGGAGTCGAAACAGGACTACTCCGCATGTATATTTACTTTACTTGGAGGTATCAAGTAGTAAATTGGGTCTAATCTCGTCGACAAGATAACAACAGATATGTTTCTAGACTCATTTCCCCTGTTTATACACTTTATAACCCCACAGTTCTATAGACATGAGTGGAATCAAAACCGCATCAGAATCCGTCGGTTGAAAGTGAGATGGATTCCTGCAATACAACGTGCTGACTGGCAGTAGATAACGTAAATAATGTGAAACTACATACCTTGACAGCGCTAATGTCTTGTATCTGTGGGGTTGAGGAACCGTTTGGGGTTAGTGTTTCGAAATAGTCCATGGTAACCGAATTTACCTACAACCACCAATGTACAGATTTAAATCCTCCATACAAAGTAAGGGACTCACTCCTTAAAATCGTGGCTTTTAAAATACCATATTGCTCTCAAGTGTAACCACTTTATCTAATTTGCTCGGTAATTTGTTTCCGGGTCGGGGTTTCATTATTACTCAATAGAACGACCAAGACACAAAATAAGAAAGTTGTCAAAAGAAACCCAGAATATTACCGCAATCAGAGAAAGCTCATAAAGATTGTAGTTGCGGCTAAAGAGCATAGTTGCCAAGCAAAGTTAGAAAGGAAATGCGCAGAACACCGAATGAAACGCCAGTGACCCAAAACCAGTCCCCAAGGTCGCAGAAGCCTTCTCGCCTGCCCGTTCATCCATCTTTGACTCACTCGTGCAGGTTAGAGTGACCGAACAGCAAATCAAATGAGAGAGACTGGACAACCTCTACAGGTCACCGAATGTGTTCTCGCCCGAGTATCTATCTGTTATGTCAGTATGATTTCATTTATGAACATCATGAAAAAGAAGGGAAAACCATACGTGATGTACAAGAAGCCATCTTCGTCCTTGTGCTCTTCGTAGATACTGCTCATGAGCGCAGCAGTTGGAGGGAGGACCTCATCAACGAAGATGAAGATAGCCTTCTCGGGAGAGAGCTTTATGCGCTTGCGGATCACATAGACAAACTGTCCCACGGTGAGGTCGGCCGGCACTAAGTACTTCTTTTTATCAATCGTGGCGATATCTGACTTCTCGACCTTCTCGCAGATGACCTGTAGGTTCACAAGTCCGTTAGCTACCGAACAAGCGGTGAGGGTTCGAGAGGTTGGTTGCAGCAACAACCTCATGCGGGGGGTAGTCCCCTGGAATCAAAAACACTCACAGGAATCCGGTCCGCATATTTCTGGCGGATGCGCTCAGCCTCGGCCTTTCGCTTTTCGAAGGGGTGCTCGTCCTTGAACTTGGATCGCATCTTGACTGATAAGGGTCGATAAGTGAGAGCGGGTCGGGTGGAGAGTTAGCAAGATCAAAAAACACCAGGAAGCTCTGGTGCGAAGTTGGCAGCAGTGACTTTCTTGATGGGAAGCTCTGGATGTGAAGTACCTTGCAGAAGATAGAAAGAGAGAGATGAAGAGGGGTGGGTGATAGAGGATGACAAGGCGACTCCCGCTGACGTTACGGTAATACTATCACGGGATCTATGGGCGGTGAGTCTACAGTCGCGCGGCAGAAATCAGATTGTCTCGATGGACGTGGAGAGCAAGGCTTAACTATCTCATTTACATCCCCCTGCTTATGTCCTCCGTATGTTGTATGGTAAATTCCATTTCACAAACTAAGCCATTGTCTGCCTACTTCTACCGTCTATCTAAGAAACTGATATTGGCATGATTTTTGGGAAAACGACATCGAAAAAGACTAGTCAAAAAAACATAACAACGCCGCAGCGGACAAATTTTGTACAATCTCAGTCAATCAAGACACTTCTCTATCTACTTGTCTGATTTTCATATCTCAAGTGAAACCATTCTTACCAACACTGGAACTTACATGTACTGCGCTGTTGGTGCCTACTTCAACACCGCCGGCCGCTTATCGTGCTTATCTCATCCAGCCAAACAGATCAAACTCAACACTAAGAAAGTCGTACGATTTGACACCGAGGTTGCGTGATGCTTTGCTGAATTGGTGACTCAATTCAACGTCTTCCCCAAATCATTGTTTGTGCAAATTTGAGCTCTTGCTCTCTCGTTTTTATTAGCCATTGATCCTTTGAAACTTTGTGCTGGCAGCCATTTGCGCAAACAATCCTATTCCAAAAATGGCCACCCGATCATATACGCCTCTGCGGAGGTCACTGGGGCAGTTGTCTGCTCGAAGCACCCGCATTGTTTGTCGTCGCGCTGGACCCTCGTTCCGCGGATACTCGACCGAGCAGAAACTGCGTGAACCGAAGCCATTCACTGTCTGGAGGCCTTACTTGCGCCTCGCCTTTGGTGTTCCTTTCATCGGCGGGATTATATACTCAATGGTATGATACGGCGCTTCAAACCACAGGGAATTTCGTTTACTCATCTATTACAGATGACAGAAGAAGTCACAGAACTCGACGCTCCATCCATGGTTGAGGTGGATGAGGCCCTAAAGCAATCATCCAAAATCAATGATTCCTCGCCGATGCGGTTACGGATGGAAAAGCTCATCAAGCAACACCAGCAGAAGATTATCGAGGAACTAGGCAGAATCGATGGGCAACAATTCAAGACCGATACCTGGTCGCGCCCCAATGGCGGGGGCGGCATTTCGTGTGTGCTGCAGGACGGAAACGTCTTCGAGAAGGCGGGTGTCAACGTTTCCGTGGTGTACGGTAAATTGCCCCGGCCGGCCATTGAAAAGATGCGTGCCGATCACAAGTCCTTTGTTGGCTCGGATGTGGACTCGCTGGATTTCTTCGCCGCCGGTCTCTCGCTGGTTCTACACCCACACAATCCCATGGCTCCGACGGTGCATCTTAACTATCGCTACTTCGAGACGTCAGATCCCAAGGACCCTATCAACGGGGACAAAAATTGGTGGTTCGGAGGTGGTACGGATCTGACCCCGTCCTACCTCTTCCCGGAGGATGCTCAGCACTTCCATAAGACCATCAAGGATACATGCGATCGCCATGATGCTACGTACTACCCCAAGTTCAAGGCCTGGTGCGACAAGTACTTCTACATCCCCCACCGTGGTGAATGCCGTGGCGTTGGAGGTATCTTCTTCGATGACCTCGACGCCAACTTCCTTCAAACTTCCGCTGGCTCCTCCTCCAACCCGCAGGAGACGCTGTTCTCCTTCGTTTCGGACAGTCTGGCGTCTTTCCTTCCTTCCTATGTGCCCATCGTTGAACGACGCAAGGACATGCTGTACACCCCAGAACAAAAGGAGTGGCAACAGCTTCGTCGGGGCCGCTATGTGGAGTTTAACCTTGTCTATGATCGCGGAACTAGCTTTGGCTTGCGCACACCCAATGCCCGCATTGAGAGTATCTTGATGAGTCTCCCACGTACCGCCAGCTGGGCTTACATGGACCCTGTCTCTGGCACGAGGACGGAGAACATGCCTGTGGATGAAGATGACTTGACGGAGGATAAGACCAGCGAGAGAGAGCTTATGGATGTGCTGCGCCACCCCCGACAGTGGGCTTGAATTATTCCTATACAATTCTCGGTATATGGTGTATTGTGGTGTTTTCTTGATTTAAATTTGTATACTACCTTCAAAACATGTAAACTAAATGTGAATAATTATTGAGATATCTCTACCTGTCCATGGCAAGTCTTGAGCAAGAGACACTAACGGTTCCATATTAAGACACGACGCCCACAACTGATGAAATTAAGGAATGTCATTCTCAAATAATTCCAGATTGTTAGCCTGACACTTGGAAAGCAACTGGGGTACGCTAGTCCAGAAATTCAACGATGTGGCTTAACTAACCAAACATTTCGATACATTCAACTTCTTTGGTAAGATGGCCGAGTTGGTCTAAGGCGCCAGGTTAAGGTATACCTTGACTTCACAACTAGCAATAGTTTCCTGGTCTCGCAAGAGGCGTGGGTTCGAATCCCACTCTTATCATTTATTTTTTGGGGTTTTGTTCATGGAACTCGTCACTTTCCTTTTCATCCTTTTTCTATTTGCACCTTTAAATAATCGAACAATGGATATCAATTGTTAAAAAGTGGTATCTAAGATTTCCTGCGCAGGTTTGCCGCGTTGCATAACTTTTCTTAGCGAGGAGAAGTTGCCACCATGAGTATTAACTTTTTACATCACATGGCTTGTAGTGTTCACAGGATGCTACACCCCAGTACCTACGGTGATGATTATCGTCCTAGCCCTCCCCGGTACTCCTGGATGGCCAAATCGAACCAAATTCACAGCCCACGGAGTATCCCATGCTCCTCAGGTATTCGGGTTTTGCTGATACGAGAACCCTTAATGCCCGCTCCAAGGATGTTTCATCGAGCGCGTCATGCTCCTCGGACAGTTCCCATTCCAAGGGTCAATATGCTACCCTCAAACGAGAGCCTATTCAACGCAACCACTTAGAAATTCAACCATGGGACAGGGGAATCTGGTACAATTTGTCCCAGAATTAGGAAAAGTAGTCGACATATCCTCTCCACCCAGAAAGCCAAACATAACGCCAAGCCCAAACAGGAGATAAAGTACATAACGCCTCCACCATCCTATTGATTTGCCGGTTTGTTTTGGCTGCCAACATTGCTAGGATTACTAGCATCTTAAGAGTGCTAGCTAATGACCGTGTGACCTAATTTAATACCGCCTTGCCTGGGAGTCAACTACCGGATGCTCTAGGAATATAGACCAGAATCATCTGTACTTCGTACCAGATCCAAACGAATTCATCTATTTCCTTCTTTACTTTATTTTTGACCCAAGGAAACCAATTCAACAATTAAAAACAACCCCTCGAAAGTCGTGAAACATCAGTTAGAAGTGTGATAACCATGGAGAAACCTTGATTCGTAGTAGACTTCCGCAAAGCTCGAAAAGCTCAAAAAGCTCAATATTGTAAGTAAAAAATGTATTAATTATGTAGTTACACACTAGAAGTCTATTTTTCTGGTTTGCACCATATCAGGGCCCCAATGGGTTACCCAATAGGTTTTAGGTTACGAGCTATAACCCAAAACCCATCGTTGGGTCGAAGCAATGGACCCAAAACCCATTTTGGGTTGTGTTGTGTTGGGTTGTGTTGTGCCGAAGTCTAGTGATAGCGTTCTTAACTGAAGATATCGAAGCTATCAGTGGGACTTGGGCATATGACAACCAATAACCCCTTTATAAAGTGTAATTATTGGAGGAGAGCGGGCTCCCCTAGAGAAATTCACAACATTGAGGTAACACGGATCACAAAGAGAATATGATGTTAGATTACTATCTCGTAGCGTGTCTAGGGGATATCTACATAGACATAAGATGGCGGGCGACAAAATACGGACTATCCAGCCCTACATGGTCGAATTAATTAGCCTTACAATACAAGCGGTATACATATCATGCCTCCTAGACTTCGAGGTCTTTGTCCGTTTATTCGATATCAAAAACTTAGCGACCAGGACTATCTCTTATATACTCCGCACCGGTACAAGTAGCGCGAAGTTCGAATCATCTAAGGATTGCAATTCATCAATATCAAAATCTCTTCTATCTACTACGTCGATTATCCAGTATCAACATCCGCCATCTCAGATAAAGCAGAGAATGCAGGGCCAGGTGCACCCGGAATTCATACCTCACCATCGAATCACTGGCCCGCGGACTTATTCTCTAGATCCCCCACAACCTACCGAATATTCCAAATGGGGTGACATAATGCATTTCGTGAGATAGCCGAACTATTTTAGTCATAGAACATCTAGCCAGGTTCTCAATTGTGCAATGGGTATAAGAGGCTATTATGCATAATCACGGCTTTTGCCACAAATTCTAATCGTGCCCCAATTGGACCTCATTTCGGCGGAGAATCCGGAAAGGCCTGGATTGCCAGTGCATCAGTCTTGTATGTCTACCAAAACCCGGGCCTGTTAAGCGAGCTATGGTGAGAATCTTCCAAGTTTTAAATTGAGTCACATTGATCGTGAACTTTTCATCTCATTGGTAAGATGGCCGAGTTGGTCTAAGGCGCCAGGTTAAGGTATACCTTGACTTCACAACTAGCAATAGTTTCCTGGTCTCGCAAGAGGCGTGGGTTCGAATCCCACTCTTATCATTGAAATTTTACTTTTTGTTCATGCCACTTACTTTCAAGTGTACTTGGAAGTTTGTAGTCGAGAATGGTGTGGTGCAGTGGCTAGTGAGAGGTTTGTTCGAACGAAAATTTCTTTAATTTTTGTGCGTTTAGCACATACGTCGGCAAGCACCTCACTTTAATTGACAATGTTATGACTGGCTAGTGTACATATATGGTTTATCACTGAACTAGCCGGTCATAGAAATGGGCAGGCAAGTGCCAAGGGAGGGATTATCAGTCTAGGCAAGAGCTTTATACTTCACGTTTACGTTCCAGAGGTATTGTACAGGTTGGGTAAATCCAACCCGAATTTCGATATATAGCACCTTATTTTCATGGCTGATCTTCCTTCCAATATAGATGGGCCATAAGACCAGACCATTGCTCTGTAGCATGTTTGATATCTTCTCATTGGCACTATGCCCGAGGATGAGGCGGCAACAAAAGAGATCTTTTCGTCGGTCACGGTATCTACCTACCTCGTAGAATCTCGACTGTTTTCTTGGGGAGACGACTTGGTCAATAGTATAAGAGGGCGCTTGAAATTGAAAAATAAAGATCTGTACAAGTCAGATACATGGCTACTTGCAACTTGGAATCAGAACCAAGTATGATAGACCCGATATCTGTAAAACACACAACCTTCAAGAAATCTAACAGGCCACCTACTTCCGCACAGTTAAAATGATACAACTAAGCGAAGACATCAATACTGTACTAGCGTACGCAAGAGCAAAAATCTGTGATAAGAGTGGGATTCGAACCCACGCCTCTTGCGAGACCAGGAAACTATTGCTAGTTGTGAAGTCAAGGTATACCTTAACCTGGCGCCTTAGACCAACTCGGCCATCTTACCAATGAGATGTAGAACATTGTTGAAGCTGGCTGTAAAAAGTAACTTAAAAAGACCCCATCAACCCTCATCCATCAGACATCTCCACAATACTCTCTCGGAAATGCACATGTAATTTCCCAGGAACTAACCCGACAATATAGCCGTAATTTACACTGTACATTGTAAACGGAGTAGCTGACGGGTAGACGGGATCCCATCCATAGATGCTCTGTTCTGATTACCCAAAGCCGAGGTCGCCTGTGGGTATTGGCCCGCAACACCCCGTTACACCGAGTAGATGCGACACACTCTGCATGTCTTGTGCAAGAGTGACATGAATACATCATCTAGCGCATACTCTGCGGATGATCCAACGGAGGTCCTAATAGGCATTGAGTGATTTTCTTACGTTCTCCTTGTTTGCATTGCTACCATAGTTGGTCTAAAGAGTTGAAATGGCCGATTCGCGCACCGATTGTCGGATGATGTTTTTGTCTGGGGGTTGATGAAATCACTAAACGGAGGGGATCGTCGGCCGGAGGTTAAGGTTCGGAGAATCACATTCATGTTTAGTGTAGGTCATTCGTGATTGGTTGCTGTTCAGGTACACCGACGTAAACCGGAATTGCAGTTCCGGCGTATACTTGGGCATTCAAGTTTTTTTTTTTTTTGACTTGACTTGACGTACATGATTGAAAGATGGAGCGAGATAAAGTTCAAAAGAGAGAACAAGGCAAGATCCAGGTAAAAAAAAATCTGCCGAGAAAAACCGTAAATGTATTCAATGGGTATCGGGCCTGTTCACAGGAACAGACTAATTTATGAAGTTATACGAGCAGATGCATCTAGACTAAAACCAAAACTTCCATTCCGAAAACCACTGCACGGTAGAAGGGTATCTCAAACCTTCTCTAGTGCTTCGCGGTGACAGTGTCGCCGGTCAGTTTTTCGACTGCTTCTTTGGCCCTGTTCGGTAGAAAGAAGATCTAGTTAGCTCGAGGCTTCACACAAAAGAAAAGATGGACCGCAATAACGGCAAAAGTCTGGAGGTTGTGGGGGAAGTGAAATACTTACATGTCACCAAGAGCAACCATGCAGACGGTCTGCCAGATGCCCAGACCGATACGGGGAGCCACACCACGGTAAAGGCCACGGATGCCGTTGCTGTCGTAGATGTACTTGAAAGTCTTGCCGACAGTCAAGTTCTTGGGGCGGTTAGGGTCAGGGGTCTTGCTCTGCATCTCGACACGGATAACCTCAATCGGCTGGTTCCAGGCGGACAGGCCACCTCCGAGACTGGAAGCCAAAATCTTTTCCCAGGCGGACAGCTTGACTCCTTCTTCCTTGTTGGCAATCTTGCGGATAGCCGACTCAGCGAGACGGGACAGACCGAAGCGGGAACCCCAGTTAGTAGTTTGGCGAATGGCAACGGCATTGACACCTCGGTTAATACCGCGGATACCCTCCTTGCGGTAGATATCCATAAAGGTCGCGAAGGTACCAGGAGGCTTAACTCCCGTGGCGGCCATCTTGTGCTTGGTAATCTCGACCGTCTTCATGCAGGTACAGAAACCCATAGTAGCATAGGCCTGAGCGACACCGCCAGCCATGCCACCACTGATACCGGAGACAAAGTCATTGGCACCGAAGGAGCGGGCATGATATTCGGCCTCGGAGGCGACGAAGAGAAGAACCGCACCCTTGGTGGATGCCTCAATCCAGGCCCACGGAATGAGTCCCTGGTAGTCTGAATATCCGATCTCGCAATTAGTTTTGAGTTCCTCACATCTGGCGGGTCCGACCCCCACGCGCTAAGCAGGTCGGGGGAAATTGGAAGCGGGTATTGAATGGACACTTACAACCGAAAATGCCGCCACGGCCCCAAATCCGACCCATAGCGCCTGCGAAGCTATCGCCCCGATTTGCGGCCATGGTTGTCTTGATCACCTCCAACGGCTTGGGGATGGTTAGTTGCATCACTGAATGATGATTGAAGTATGCCATACCTGTCCCAATGATGTAACTTCGAACAAGTTCAATCCTGCGCCCAGCAACAAGTTGCTGAATTTGACGGGCTTCTTCTCGAGCGTAGGGGCCGAGGCCGCAGACGTATTTGAAGACATTCTAGGATGATGATGCGCTGAAAGGGGCCCTGACCAAGGGATATAGGGGGCTTCGTGCGTTTATGAAAGGGGAAGGACTTAAAAAAGTCGAGGATGGAATGCTAGGAAGTGTGAATGGAAGAAAGAGGAGAGATGAGGAAGGATTGTCTTATAGGGTCGGGGAAATCAAAGCTTTGGGCAAGCTGGGGGCTAGGTTGTACCTGGTACATCCGATCCTTAAAGTTTCCACTCATATTCATGGGTACTCGGTACCTCCCATACCGGAATCCACCGAATTTCGGAGTTCACAACGTACTATATTGGTTTTCTTTGATTATATGTTTCTTGTATTCTATCATTTAAATATATACGTGGTTATTTTTACAACATTAAATACAATTAAGCATTATTTCCATAGTACTTCTTAAATCTATTGTTGACATGTGGAGACGTTGAGTGTCCCAACAATCCCCGCATGTGATCGATTCAACACAGGTAGTCGTCAGAACGTGTGATGTACCACGCTGTACCTTGAGTCCCGGATTACTATTGGTTTTCGACCGATGATGTATGTCCACACAATTTACGGAGTACCTGTTTGATGCAAGGTACTTTGTCTGACCAAAGAATGGAAATCATAAATGATTTGACATGGAAGTTCTGTTACAAGGCCCGCTCGAACCGATCAAGTCCCTATCATACAACATGAAAATAACCAAAGACTCTCTCGGTCAAACAAAGGAGGTAATACAAATGTCTAACTCGGGTTTTCAACGGGCCCCAAGGATGATATTAAAAAAAAAGAGATGGGGAAGATTCATGCGCCTAAAGCTTAGCACCAACCAACTTGGCGTAGGCCTCAGTGCTGAAAGACTTAGGGCGCTCGATGGGCATGCCAAGAGCACGGTCGATGATCAGCTGGGGCAGAACACCAATGGCACGAGACACACCGAAGAGGACGGTGTAGTAGTTAGCCTCGGTCAAACCGTAGTATTGGAGGAGGACTCCAGAGTGGGCATCGACATTGGGGTAGGGGTTCTTGGTCTTGCCGTGCTCGGTCAGAACGCCGGGAGCGATCTTGTAGACCTGGCTGACCAGCTTGAACAGAGGGTCATCGGGCAGCTTGCGGAGAGCAAACTCGCGCTGAGAGACGTAACGAGGGTCAGTCTTGCGCAGAACGGCGTGGCCGTAACCGGGGACAACCTGGCCGCTGTTAAGGGTGGCCCAGAGGTAGTCCTTGATGGACTGGTCACTAATGTCGCTGCCGACGGACTCCTTCATCTTGGTGATCCAGTTCAGGACCTCCTGGTTGGCGAGACCGTGAAGAGGACCGGCAAGACCTTGGAGACCGGCGGACAGAGAGAGCATAGGGGAGCTCAGAGCACTGCCAACCAAGTGGGTGGTGTGGGCGCTGACGTTACCACCCTCGTGGTCGGAGTGGATGGTCAGGTACAGGCGCATCAGCTCAACAAAGTCCTTGTTGTCGCCGAAGCCAAGCTGGTTGGCCAAGTTGAAGGAGTAATCCTTGTCCTTCTGGACAGGGGCGACCTTGCCATCTTTGAAGACGTTGCGGTAGATGCGGGAAGCAATAGTGGGCAGCTTGGCGATGAGGTCCATGGAGTCCTCGAAGGTGTAGGTCCAGTACTCCTTCTTGTTGACACCCTTGGCGTAGGCCTTGGCGAAGGCAGACTCGTGCTCGAGAGCGGTCACGGCCAGAGAGAATTGGGCCATGGGGTGGAGGGTGTTAGGGCAACGATCGATGAGCTCCTCAACGAACTTGGGAACATCGGAGCGAGCAGCCCACTCGGCAGACAGGTTGCGGACCTGCTGCTCGGAGGGGATCTCGCCGGTCAACAGAAGCCAGAAGAGACCCTCAGGCAGGGGCTCCTCACCACCGGGAGCCTTGGGCAGGAGCTTTTGGCACTCGGGGATCTAGAAATGACAGTGAGCAAGCAGGAAACAGATTCCGAGGCGAGTGAGACTTACAGTGTAGCCACGGAAACGGATACCCTCCTCAGAGTCGAGGACGGAGCCCTAGAAAAAATATCAAAGATTAGGGTCATCATTTGCCAGGGGCTGTGGAATTTCTCAACGTACCTCCCAAACGAGGGACTTGATACCACGGGCACCACCGTAAGCCTGGTCGAGGGTAACCTCACCAATGACCTTGTTGCCGTGTTCCCTACAAGGATTGGATGCCATGATCAGCTGCTGTTTGATTTCCAATGCAAGGGCGCGTCACATACTTGCGGAGCTTCTTGACCTTCTCGATCTCGGCGGGCAGGTTGTCGGCGAAGGTGTCCTTGAGGGACTAGACAATTAAACTAGGTTAGCATTCTACTGAACAAAGTTCAATCTGAAGACGGAGCATCATACCTTAACCTTGACGGAAGAATAGCAGCGCACGCCATTCAAGGCAGCGGACTGCACCGGCTTCGCGATGGAAGATCGGAGAGCGGTAGTACCGATTCTGAGGGAAGAAGCCATGTCGAATCAGACAGGATATGTGGGATGGGTAATATGGAGGAGATGGAGAAGTGGTCACAAAGCCTGGGAGAGAAGAAGAAAGGAAAGAAAGAATTCGGAAATGAGCTCTTTTGCGCCTGGAATTTTCTCGGTTTTTTTCCCTTTTGGCCGTATTACAGCCGGTACGGTCCGTACGGTAACAGGGCCACTTTCGGGACGATGTGGAAGCTCAGTCAGCTGTATGTTGTTCTCCGTACGGAGTACAATGACTGTTTATAAGTTTCAACTCCCCCAGAAGCCCCACATTTATACCGCTTTCCTTTGTGGCCTATACCACTCTTATATATGAGCTAGTGGGCTTAATCTATCTCTAGTTTTAGTGGTTTTTGCCAAGGCGATTCCTGGCCTTGTACAGGCAATTGAAAGCTAGAGATTTAGAAGTACACCTTAATTGAAGGAAATTTTTGAAGGGCACAACATTATATAATCAAAGCGGTGTGGGGCTGGGGTGTTGAAAGTTGTGAACAGTCCACTATAGGTACATAGCTCCCAAGGTCGTCTCTAAGACTGTAATTTTCCCCCAATGGTACGGAAGAGCACGGGCTCGGGCTGCCGGCATATCAACTGTGAGGTTCACTCCTTAAAGATTGAATTGGGGGAAATGTGTTCTTTTCTACTACATACACTACAGTATCGCTACATATATCTATGTAGATTTAAAAGACCATGCATTTATCTGTGAAGAAGATCAGTATAACAAAATAAATATCATCAAAGTTGTTCATCTCAATACTCCAGACTGCATGTACGTAATCAAATCCTCCCGCACTTTGCCCCGGTTCTAATGTTTTCAAATTTCGTGGTACAATACAGTCCACAATCGTATCCCTGGCAGGTAATGACGTCGAAAAGTCGCCATTTTCTTCTGCGCCGCCATCCGTCCGATTTGGCTAACCCTCGGTTGGAGCTTATCAGATAGAAATTTCTGCATGTGTACTCCGTATATATGCCATGTTGCACTTAGTGCCGTCGTAACCTATATTTGAATCCCAAGGGTCTCGTTATGCAAGATTTACCTAGATATTATGTTGTACAATGGCCTTTCTAAAATGGTTCACCGAGGTCGGGAGCTACAGGGCGGCATCCAGGAGCAGAAATGTACTGGGAGAAAGGGGTACGGGTCCCTCGGCTCAGCGCAATCAGATGAGATGGTACAATTGGTAAAATGTCATTTTGTACTTGATGTTTTTGTTTGAGGAATTTTTCATTGTATTAGAACGAATCTTAATTTCTATTGTTTGGCCATTTTTATTTATCACCTCAACAGAGACCTAGGCCGTACATCCACCAACTACAATATCGAGATACCATGTTTGATACCAAAAAAAAGGAGGGTGAAGATAAAATTAAGAATCTCTTTCAAGGTCAATATCTGAAAACTCAATGCTTGTTAACGCGAGCCTTGCGATTTGGAGGGTTCGACAATAGTCACCTCGGCCTCCCTTTTAGCCGCTTTGCAACAACAAGGGTCTTCAACTTTGGACAGAAGATGAAGAAGGCTGGGGTTGCGGATAACAACCGAAGACGCAGCTTGTCAATGTCACGTGACTGTCCATGGTAGGACTAGCGTCAGTGGCAGAGTCTGCTGTCCCCTTTGACGGTCTTTCCATTGATCTTCATCTTCGTCCCCCCATCTCAGCATCCTTCTTCCCTTCGATTTCATCAGTTTCTCGACTTCAGTTCATCGGCTGATTGCGCTGGACTTCACTGGATCCTATTGGACTCCGTAAACCCTATCTGGTTTTTCTCTGGGATCTCACTGCAAAAAGACACTCTAGGCTGTACATCTCCCGTACTCCCCGTACTCTCGTACTCGGCGCCAGGCAGCCTTCCTGGACACAATATCGCTAGGCTGTATTCCAGCTGTAGGCGGCTATTCTCTGGTCGACAGTGAATGCGCTCGTGGAGTCTGTAGTGAAGAATCGCCAGGGACTCGATTAAACATATCTTCTTTTCATACCGAGGGATTGTCTGTCGCGTCACATAGCGCAGTAGGCGGGACTTCTCGATTGCTTCCTCCCATCTGCATAAAGTCTCGACGGGACCTCCTCTTTTATTCTTTCTTTTGCGACTCTCCTTGCACGTGGACTCACGGTAGTATTTCCCGCCATGTCTTCCGCAGTAGCTGAACTGGAGAATCTTCTCCAATCCATGCTGGCTCTCAAGCCACCTGGCGTATCTGGTTCAAAGATTGGCGGCATCACAAACTTGTGCAATGCCAACGTGCAGGTACGCTTGTCCCCTTTGGTCGATTGATTCATCTCATTGGTCCCGGCGTGATTGATGACATGCTAACCCTGCCCACAGAACGAATCAGTTCTCATTCAGAAAATTTACACTCACTTCAAGAAGGCCCCGGGCTCCCACAAGCTGGGTGTGCTTTATGTGGTAGACTCAGTAACTCGGCAATGGGTAGAGGCCGCGCGCAAGGCCGGCCAGGTTCCTGGCGGCGATGCGCCTGATGGAACCTTCGCTGCAGGTGTCAAGCGGGTTACTGATCTCCTGCCTATTTTGATGACAGACATCATCAATAATGCTCCCCATGACCAAAAGGTACGCAATAGGACATACCTGTATCAAGATAAACTTCATGCCTCCAGCATCGCAGCCTTGGCAATTGCCAAGCCTTGCATACTACAATCCTTGCCCAGGTGTACTTCAATCCGAAGATCATGCCGCTTTGACCAGACCTTTTCGAACATGTAACTCACATATGCCCTGTCACAATTTAGGACAAGATCAAGAAGCTGGTCGACATCTGGGAACGTGGTGCGACTTTCCCGACCCCGATGCTCGCTTCGTTCAAGGAGAAACTGAATGCTGCTCAAAGTAAGTCTTCAAGAATGTCAAGGGATGCCGCCGATGCTTGATACTCACATTTCTTTAGACGTCGAATCGAACACCCCCGAAGGATCTCCTGCGCCGAACGCCAACCCGATCGGAATCCCGCAACAGTCGGCAGCACCTGACACCTCGAGCATCCTGAAAGCTTTGGCAGACATGGCCAAGCAGAACACTACCGCGCCTGCTGCTCCTTCGTCTCATGCTCCGGCCAACCCTCTGGGTGCTTTCAACTCGGCCTCTGTGACACCAGCCAATGATCCAAGCTCGCACATGGCTGCTGCTATGAATGCACTCGGCGCCGGTGGACCTGTCGCGCCTCCTTTCGCAGGCATGCCCGGCATGGGTCAGAACCCTGCTCTCCAGCCGCAGGGTCAAAGTGGAACTCCAATCTCGATGCCCGCCGCGAACCCGTTGACCGCGATGCTTCCTCAGGCTGCGCAACCTGCACCCGACTCGAACGCCATGGCACAGCAGCTCCAGCTTCTTCAGATGCTCGCTGCCCAGGGTATACCTCAGGACCAATGGGGGACTGCCTTGCAGCTCTTCAGTATGACCAACAATGGTGGTATGGGCGGTATTCCGGGCATGCCTGGCATGCCTGGTATGCCTGTGATGCCTGGTGGACCGATGGCTGGATTTAATCCGATGCAAGGACAGAACGTTGGTGGATGGGGTCATTCGGACACCCAGAATAAGGATGATCGTGGCCGTGATTACCCTCGCTCGCCGCCCACTGGATATCGTCGTCGCTCTCGCTCTCCAGGCTGGGATAGACGCCGCACTGCTTCGCCTCCTCGCCGTCGTGACAGCCCTGTTTATGGAGAATATGGAGAATCGCCTGGTCGTCGTGGAGACCCGCGCGATGTGCGCGGCCGTCGTGGTAATGAGTATCGCCAGCGTAGCCCTCCTGGTGGCCGTGGTGGTAGACGTCGCTCGCCTTCGCCTGCTCGTAACAAGGATCCTAACTTGCCTCCCCCTGGACCCAAGTTCATTGAATGGGACTATTCGATTGGTCAGGGTATGATCAAAGTCTTGAGCCGAACTCTTTTCGTTGGTGGTGTCACCTCCTCTGAGGCTCACCTGCGTCAGCTCTTTGGTCAGTTTGGAATCGTTCAAACTTGCATCGTCAACGTGGACAAGCGCCACGCTTTTATTAAGATGGTCAGCCGCACCGATGCCATGCAGGCACGTGATGGAATGGAGTCTTACCGTACCGGCGAGATGCAACTCAGGGTAAGTCTTTTTCTTCGTTTTCTTTTTATTTATCCTCCCCTGGGGTGGCTGGACCTTATCACTAACCTTATCAATATAGACTCGTTGGGGTGTTGGCTTTGGTCCCCGTGACTGCAGCGACTACCAGACTGGAGTTAGCATAATCCCGATTGAGAGATTGACTGAAGCTGATCGCAAGTGGATGCTTTCGGCCGAATATGGTGGGACTGGTGGACGTCCGATTGAATCTGGAATGATTGTTGAAGAGCCCGACATTGAAATTGGCGCAGGTGTCTCTTCCAAGGCTATCAGCCGTCGTATCGCCACTGACACTGGCGGCAAGCGTGGCCCAATTTCCACTCGCACCAACCCTAACCCCCAGGATGCTCGTTTCGGCGGTCGCCGTCCTGAGCGTGATGGATACGGCGGTGGGCCCCAGATGGGAGGTGGAGAACTTGATATGCCAAACATGAACAACCAGGGAGCCGCACCTGCAGTTCCTTCCTATGGTTTCAACTTTGCCAGCATGCCCATGCTGCCTCCCGGATTCATGATGGGTGGCCAGCCTGGTATGCCCGGCTCTCAGCCTCCTTCCGGTGGTCAGGGCAATTGATTTTTCTTAATTCCTCATTGATGCGTGCATATGGTCCAAATAGGTTGCGCGCACCGCGCATGGCAAAGGCGTTGGGGGATTGGACTTTTTCTTTTTAATCTCGAGGCATATCATTCGGCGGTGGGAGGTTTTCGTTCTTTCTGCACTTCTCTTACCTTTCTAATTTCCACAGTTGTGCATGAGGTCTCGCCAATGGTGATTGAATATGGTGGACACATTCGGATGAAACAAACCTAACGAGAGAATTCAACTAACTTTTTGACATAACCTCATGGTTCCCTTGTAATGGTTGAAATTTTTGGCTCAGCCTTGTCTACAGACAAGTCTTACTTGTAGTATTTGTCTTGTAAGATTGTTCATTCATATCGTATCGAGGTCATCACTAAATTTACCGTGCTACTGTGCAGTGTTCTGGTGTATTCCTTCTTTACGCACGAGTGCATCCACACGTGTTAAAGCCTTCTAAGCAGTACGATCCGGCAGAGCCTTTGATGCCTGGAACGACTGCTCAAAGTCAGCAATAATATCGCCAATGTACTCGGTGCCAACCGAGATCCGGATTCCATCTTCTTTGACACCGGAGTCACGACGTTCCTGCTCCGTGAGCTGTTCATGGGTGGTGGACCAAGGGTGGATAGCGAGAGTCTTGGAATCGCCGACACTGCAGTGTATATTAGTAAAATGATTCCAAGAAGAGGGAATGGGAATGAAGAATACTTGGCAAGGTTCGAAATCAACTTGAAGTTGTCAACGACCTGAGCACCAGCGGAAGCGCCACCCTTGATGCCCACAGATAGCACACCACCAAAGCCGCGGGGCAGGTACTTTTTTGCGAGATCATGACTAGGGTGATCTTCCAAACCAAGGTATGACACCCAGCTCACATTCTCGTTCTTCTGCAGCCATTTAGCCAGGGCGGTAGCGTTAGTTGCGTGTCGCTCGCATCGCAGGCTCAGAGTCTCCAAGCCGAGAATCAACTGCTGGGCAGCGAAGGGGCTCAGAGTAGAACCAACGTCGCGCAGGATCTCCACACGCACTCGGATAGCATAAGCAAGCGAGCCAAAGGTTTCCCAGAACTTCAACCCGTGGTAACCTTCGGATGGCTCGACGAATTGGGGGAACCGAGCAGCGTTCTTGCCCCAGTCAAACTTTCCACTGTCAACCACGACTCCAGCAATTGTGGTACCATGACCACCGATCCACTTTGTAGCACTGTGTACGACGATGTCGGCACCGTGGTCAATTGGGCGAACGAAGTAGCCACCCGCACCGAAGGTGTTATCAACCTAAGAGTAAGATTCGTAAGCTTTGAGTTTTTGCACGCATTCCAGAAAAACAACATACCACAACCGGAACACCCTTCTCATGTGCAGCCTTGGCAATGGCCTCAAAGTCCGGAACATTGTAGCGGGGGTTGCCAATTGACTCAAGGTAGATCGCCTTGGTACGGTCATCAATAGCGGCAGCAATATCTTCAGGGTTGTCACCCTGGACGAACTTTGTAGTGATTCCCATGCGCGGGAGCATAACTTTGAACTGGTTAAAGGTGCCGCCGTACAGGTTGGTCGTGGAGACAATATTGTCCCCAGCATGGGCGAGGGCTGAGATGGCCATGAATTGGGCTGCTTGGCCGGATGAGGCAGCAACGGCGGCAGCACCACCTTCCAGGGCTGCAATTCGCTTCTCAAAGACGTCGACTGTAGGGTTCATCATTCGGCTGTAGATGTTGCCGAACTCCTTGAGGCCGAAGAGCCTCGCGCCATGGGCCGAGTCATTGAAGACGTAAGAGCTAGTTGCATAAATTGGGACGGCGCGAGAGTTTGTGGCTGAATCGGGTTCGTGACTTGAGCTCTGTGTTAGATTTGTCTTTCAATTGAGGGGATCACTTACCCAGCATGAAGCTGCAGAGTGTCAAAGTGGAGATTCTCAGACATGGCTCAGGAATGTGGGGAAGTTATCTCAATTTGGAATATGTTGTCACGCAATCAGATACTCAGGATCAAAAAAGAAACAAAGAAGATCAAGAAGAAAAGGAAGAGGGTCGATTTAAGATGGCGGGTTGCAGATGGCGTGATTTAGAGTTCATTTTCCACCGTTCCTGCATTCTCAGACACATAGATACAATGTCGTAATACATATTGTGAGGGGATTGATATAGATACGTCCCTTCGGATCAGATCACAGATGACGGGGGTCCCCTTGACTTTCCAGGTCAGTCCTATTATAAAGACTGACGTTGTACCCCTTTGGTTTCCCATTATATGAACCCTACTTGAGTTTGAATGCAGGGTATCACAAAGGTATACACATACGATGATTTGGGTGCAAGGCCTATCAGCCGGGTAAGATACGCTGGCTAGGAAGGAGACATGATACATTCTACTGAAGTGTGCTAAGACTGATTCTTACTAGAAGTAGGAGGGATCCTAGGGGATTCTTATCCATAGGGATATTTATCTACTAGTGCTTATGTTTCTTCTGTACCCCTCTCAGATCGGTCACGTCACTAGACTCGTCACTTCCTATGTATTTCCATGACAAGGATCTGTATCCTTTACACCTAGTAGCCGATTTCATCCTACTTAAAGATCGTAAAGGGTAAGACATGAGTCTTAAGAGTCTGTCAAGGCTAGTTGTAAAGGTAATGCCTGGGCGCACTCTCTTCCTCTCGGCCAAAAGACCATTATGTCAGAGTGAGAGTACGACCAATAGACGTAGTAGCGCTTCGTCACACCATAAACCGAAAGTGACACTAGATTCTAATACTTAAGAAGCTCACACTTGTCCAGCAATTCTAGGTTAAAATAGGGTGTCTTAAAGGGTGGTCTTCATCTAAAGTGGTAGGCTCAATTAGGGCCTACGATCTAATCGCTTCTAGCGCGGTCTAGAATTAAATCTAGAGCCTTCTCAAGAAGAGAAGGGGGTTTTGTATGTATTACAAAGGTATAGGGTATTAATCTAAGTTTTTCATCATCTCCCCCAAGTTAGGCTTAATATCCGTGTTAGGCTAGTAGCGGTAGGTGTACTTCCGCGTCAATCTTTTCGGGCCGTTCGCACAGAACCCCGAATTTCCAAACAAGCTATTTGAATGTTTTAATTTAGACCGAATGTATCAGTAGCTCCAAAAAATTTGCTCCTCACTTTTTTTTTTGTTTTTTTTTTCTGACATCGTGATATAGTGTAAAATGCTAACAAAGTGGATGGTAAGATGAAAAATTATCGTCAAGTGAGGCGCACTGAGTGTGTTAGGCGCTTGACACGGTTAATCCTTATAACGAAATTTGGCTCAAGAAGCGTGGCAGGTTTTAACGGATCCTGCATTGTTGTACGGAGTACTCCGTAGGATCACTTTGTTAAAGTTGGTCAGACGAATGTACAACATAGGTAGGGTCCTATCCACTGCCACTAGACCCCTCGTTGTCCCTAGATTTTTTTTGGGGATTCAATGGTGATGTATCGAAAGGGCACCATCACTAGCTCATCCCGCCGCTTCCTGGATGGGGTGTGTTCTATTTGACCATGTACACCTGGTGAAGGAAGAATCCAATGTCGGTGCACCACGGGTTGGAGGAAGTAACGTTTTTTTGTGGGTCAATTTTGTGCTAAATGCACAATTTGATCAACGAGAAAGGCCTGGATAACGAAACAAAAAACCTCCCTCTATTTCTCTTGGGCGATCCTATGGGAGTGACCACTTTACCATTTGGCCGGAAACAGTCCTAAAAGAAAAGCGGTGAGAGTCTTTCTGCCTCAATTTCTGCCTGATTTAGTTGTTGGCTGTGTCTCTTGTGCTCGTCAATCTTCTCTCTTCCGCTTCCTTTTCTCTCCCAATCGCAATTGATCGAACAGAGCGACAGAACAATGATAATGATAGTATTAATATCATCAGTCTTATCTTCCTCAGGCTTTTCACGAGCTCAGGTCGCAATACAGCCCCCAAGCTAGTGTGCACCGCTCCGTTGGCAGTGTACTCCGTGCATTTGATAGCGTTACCACTTACGCGACCTTCTTCTCATGCTTTATTCCTCATCCTCCAGGAGCCAACCATCCCAATTCTGGAGGATATTTGTATACGATATTGCGTGGTCGGATTCAACCACATTGTCATAGAATGTCAAGTATACTCATCCGAAAGTTATACTAGGCAAGGTCAATTCCAGAGCTGGCTTGCAATGATGTCTCCACCTCGTGTTTTCCTATCTGTGGGCCTTTTTTGGGGGGGGGGGGGGCGAAGACTCGATTTCGTCCCGCCTTCTGAGGGTATCTCTCCCAGCCACATTGTTTGTTTTAGAAAACGAGGACGTGTCAAAAGAATGCCGCACTTTGGCATTCTATTCTGCCCAGCTCTCTACTAGCCGCATTCAGTTAGATGCACACACTTCACGTGGGTTCATGTGCCCCTTTTCTTATGTTAGATCTGACTAAAGGATCCCTACTCCGTATCAATCGACGTAATCATTCAGGCTCCCATCTTCTCTTGCTCCTCCTCCGCTCCCTCTTTCCCATGCTGACCGCCCATCACAATGTCGAACCTTGTGGATTCTCAAGATAAGGGCAAGACACAGGCCTCCGATTCCGACGATGCAATCGAAGCCAAATTGTCTGGCAAGGAGAGCACCCCGGATACCGTGGAAGCAGTGCTGGAGAGTAGCCCGGCCTTGAAGAACGTGTTGGGCGTAATAGATAAGGAAAACGCCACGAGGCGCACGATAGATATCGCCAATCTATCGAGCGGGCTTGCGGTGGGAGGAAAGAATCACAAGGACATGGCTTCTTTCAAGTTCTGGCAGACGCAGCCGGTGCCTCACTTCGATGGATCTGGCGGGGTCACCGACGGTCCGATCAAGAGAATTGACCCCGAGAAGGTCTCAAAGACGCCCGATCCGCTCATCGAGGGGTTTGAGTGGACGACTCTCGACTTGACGAACGAGACGGAACTCCAGGAGCTGTGGGATCTGTTAACCTATCACTATGTGGAAGACGATGACGCCATGTTCCGCTTCAGATACTCTCAGTCGTTTTTACACTGGTACGTTGGCTGGGGTTGATAGTGCTATCATGGTCTCCGTATCAGGGGAGAAGTGGAGATCAAACGCCAACATGCATGCTTATACATATAGGGCTTTGATGTCTCCCGGCTGGAAAAAGGAGTGGCACGTTGGCGTACGTGCGACTAAGTCCCGCAAGCTAGTCGCGTCAATCTGTGGTGTGCCTACAGATGTCCGCATCCGGGGCCAGAAGCTAAAGGTCATAGAGATCAACTTCCTTTGCATTCACAAGAAGCTGCGGTCCAAGCGGCTGGCCCCCGTTCTGATCAAAGAGATTACTCGTCGCTGCTACCTAAATGGAATCTACCAGGCTGTTTACACCGCCGGTGTAGTTCTCCCCACGCCGGTGAGCTCGTGCCGCTACTATCACCGTTCTCTAGACTGGCTGAAACTATACGAGGTCGGCTTTTCGCCGCTCCCCTACGGCTCGACCAAAGCCCGCCAAGTTGCCAGGAACTATCTTCCGAGTAGTACGTCGACCCCGCGGCTTCGACTTATGGAACCTAAGGATATCGACACGATGCATGATTTGCTAGAGCGCTACCTACGCCGCTACGATTTGAACCCGGCGTTCACGAAAGAGGAAGTCGCACACTGGCTGGTGCACAAGGAGAGCCTCGGGAAGGAGCAGGTGGTGTGGTCGTACGTGGTGGAGGATGCTGAAACGCATAATATCACCGACTTCTTTTCCTTTTATAGCCTTCCATCCACTGTGATCCAGCACCCAAAACACCAGGAAGTGCGCACTGCCTACTTGTACTACTATGCCACCGAAACCGCCTTCACCAACGACCAGAAGGCTCACAAGGACCGGCTCCTCATGCTGATGAACGATGCACTGATCCTTGCTAAGCGGGTAAGCCCATTTGTCTAATTCCTCACGGTCCACTTATCTGTCGATACTAATCTCTTCCTATGTCTGTTAGGCCCACTTCGACGTCTTCAACGCGCTCACCACCCAGGACAACCCTCTCTTCCTCGAACAGCTCAAGTTCAACGCCGGAATTAGCCAGCTCCATTTCTACCTGTACAACTACTGGACGACTCCTGTCCCCGGCGGCATCAACCAAAAAAATCTCCCGGATGAGAAGACGATGGGGGGCATTGGTCTCGTGATGCTGTAAGCCTGCATACAGTCTCAATCAGCGCTGGACAAGAGTGACGAGGATCTCCCTGTCTTTTTTTGGACCGCGAGGTTTGTTTTCTTCCACATGGACTGAAGTCCGTTTTGTACATCAAAAGAAGATGCCATTGCCCTTTCCTTTTCTTTTCCCCTTTCTTTACTGAGTTGACGGAGCCAAACAGGGTTGGGTGAATTACACAGTATGGCAATCCACCCACTCCGCATCATTATGCCTGTAGGTTGGCAAATTTTGACTCTCAGGTCATCGCCGGAGGATGATGCTTTCGGAAACCGTTTGGTGGTCTGAATGCCGGGCACGATTATGGGGGAAACCTAAGTTGAGTGTGATACCTGTTACTCTAGAATGTAAGCCCTGTTGTGAAGAGCATATCGTGGGTCTTTGGATGCTGTTTCTTCCCCGGATCCGTCACCTCAGTTGCAGGAGCTCAGAAACGTCTGCGAAACTTCTGATGGACGATACCGTGTAGCATTTATGCCAACTTTGAAGTAAGAAAAGCCCCCAAACCCAGAAGTATCCACGGACTCAATGTGGATTAGACCGGTCTCCCGCGAAAACCCTACGTATACATCCACATCACACATTTGGCTCTCTTCAGACGCCTTTGGATCATCTTTGTCTTGCGACGATACGGTTTCTGGCGCATCGATTTTCTCGTTGAGGAACCATTGAATCGGATAGTTCCCAAATCAGCACTGCCAACAATGCGGTGATTCATGGGACAACTCAGCATCAGGATCTCACCATGTTTCCAGGCTCTCAGCGGACTAGCAGTTTGGGTAGACTCATGGAACCTGTTCCGACAGGCCATCCAGACCCACCAGATACTCCACCCGTCCATTACCTATCAGTCAGATATAAAAGCTCTTAAGAACATCCCAATCCAGAAAGGACCACCAGATAATGATGAGGAAAAGAAACCCTCCATGCAACAGTACTGGCATCGTGGAAAGCGTCGTGACTATTAATCTTGGGGTAAAGTTTAGTTCAGTGAAATTCAAGAACAGGCTCAACACGAGACGGTACAATCCAACAGACAAATTCAACTCGCAAACACCGAGATGAATCCATCTTTGCTTGGGGTCGGGAGACCTTTCATCGTGAGCTTGAGAATCCTCTAAGCCCTTCTAGCTGGTAACAAATTATTCCAATTCCTATACAATGCTAACTCTGCGACCGAAAACTTCCCCAAATGATCCAGCCTTGGCTTGGTTTTCTGTGGGATGTAGAATTGGTGGTGCTGTCTCATCGGGTAGCATGATGGTATCAGCATATGCGCCATCGCTCGATCAAGAGGCTCCAGGCCACTCTTCAGCGAGAGGTCCTTCTGCGAGAGGCTCTTCGGCGGTGACCTCAGGCTACTATTGGCACTGACTTTGGAGGTTTTATTTCTCCTCTTTGAAGTTGAGCTTAGTGAGATGATTTCGCTTTACAGTCTGGTATGTCAAATCGTTGCCAATGGGATTTACCGTCTTTCAGGGTATTCTTCGAAGACACGATTTGAAATGACAGGATTTCGAGCATATTTTTCATTACAGCATTATCAAAAGAACGATTTTGGCCGAGAAAACTATACAGATCATTCAGATCAATGCTTACTTGTCCCGGATTTGGCAATCGTTTGTAATTCGAAAGCCAGGTTTCTCCGAGAAGTTTTGAAACCACGTCTCTTGTTGTGCAAAGTATGTCGAGCATCGGCATCTTTGTCGCCCAATCTCTCGATAGTTAGCTTGGCAAGTTCTTCAAGATCAGAGAGGCCGTATATTCTGCAAGCTTGATTGACCTCTTTTGTTTCTGATCCTTGGTAAAGGCCAGAGAAATTCTCGATGTCCTGTGAAAAAGGTGTAATCAGAATAACATGGTCAAGAGAAGACATCAGTATAGGAGAGGAAGGATCCATCATTGCTTCCGGAACTTAGGTAGAGGGCCTGAAGGGTCGAGTGGCATTACGTTTTTTTGATCGCGAAACAAAATCACAAAAAACATACAACAGTGAGGATTCGCTGGTGGTCACCCACCCAACTACTAACTCACCGGCGTGTGGCTTAAGTACGGCTGAGCGGACGGGAAGCCCTGTTTTCCACACCCTATGGTCGTATGTACAATGCGCTACAGAAGAGAAAGTCATATCTCAACAGATGGGTAGTGGGTGGGATGAGGGTGTTGGGACGAGCGCCGCTCTGCAGTCTACCGGGTTAGAAAGGAGAGAGAAACACCGGAAGTCAACACAGCAAAAGCCCACTTCCGCTGATGGAGGAAGAAGAGACATTATCTCAACAAGATCCTATCTAAAAGAGTGAAGATGCCGTCAACAATTCCTGATGAAAACGCGTTGGAGATGGCTCCATTTTGAACGGCTAAACTAGATAAAAACCAAATCTTCCAGCCTATCCTTGTTCTTTGACTCGAGAAACCCATCCATCCTCCTCCTATCAGGCGCAATCATTACCTTGGATGCCTCTTTACTTTCCCAGATCTCCGGGGTGTAATATAAGCTAGGCAAATCTTGATGAACCAGATGGAGATTACCTCGAATGAAGGTTTCAAATGTGACTGTTTCCAGGGATGTCTGCTTGTCGGCTATCTTCCTAGAAGCCTGTGCACGCGCCATGGCAGTGAAGAAAACCTGGATCCAGAACATCTTGTGTGTGACCGAATCTACCCAAGGACCTGACATTTGCTCTGCTTGTTCCAATGCAGTCTTTCCTGGCAGACCGGTGCCTGACCCCACTACGAGCTTCGTATACAGATAGAGTAACAAGTGGGAATGGCTCGAGATTCTAGGAGAATTCACCATCGAGGATTTGGCCAATGCTTGTACATCTCGAATGACCCAGATTGCCTGGAAAGAAAGACACTCGAAAGTTGGCAACCCAGGACTCCTCCGTAGTAGAGTACTTTCCATCTGCTTCAAAAGAGCGGCCTGCTCTTGGGATCGAGATGAGATGGTGACGATATTTGGGATCGGCTTGAGGTCTGGTTGGACAAACCCCATACGTGCGGAAACACTAGTCCAGACCTTCTCGGAATAGTAGTGTCTCCAAGTAGACGAATTCAGTCCGAAAAGCGCGTTGAGAGTGGCGGAGCTAATGCGCGACACAGGGATGTCGAGTATTGACCTTTCGCTCGTTGAACTTCCAGGAGCTGCCTTGAGTGATTGGATGGCAGAATGAACTACTTGAATCCAGAAATAGGCTTGTGTTTCGGAATAGGGGGGCACGGACGAGTTTGTCGTTCTGAGGCGCATTGTCGTCATCTTGAGCGAATCAAGTGCTTCCTTGATAACTTGGCCTCGACGAGAGCCTGAAGTGAGAGTATGTTGGACAACTGCAAAGGCGTACTGGAGGAGCCGGTCCGGGTTATGGGCATGCCCGGAGGAAGAATCATGGTGTGGACTTGAAAGCCCCGGTAGGGGTTGCAGGTCAGGAAGTGACCATGACTCCCGTGCTGTTTCAGAGAACATATGCTCCTTGGTGTAATATAGTCTCCAAAGGCCGGTGTTCATCAGTGACGGTGTATAGAGGAGCACTTGTTGAAAGTCACTCCAGGATGGGAATTCGTCTTTCTCAGTATGGATTTTGTATTTTAAAATAGCATTTTGCAGTTGCGAGAGCCAGAAAATTGTCATTGTTCTTCCATGTATTCAGCATATGTCCTTGGAAAGCATCATCCATTTGCCAAGGCTTCTTACCGATGTTCTGTATTGCGAAAAAGATCGGGTTTCATCGTTCTCAGTCTCTTTAGATGCCCCAGGAACATCTCCGCCATATCGAACACATTCTTTCCTTCCTTGATTGACTCCAAGGCAACAATGAAGCCCGATTTAAGGTGACAGCGATGGTCCCACTCCGTCAGATTAGCATCCAAAAAGGAACGCCAAAATTGCTGAGGATCCATCTTGTCTCTGGAGCCTTCCTCTTCGATTCGCATTTTGAGGTCATGATCCTCTAATATCTGCTCCTTTTGAACGTTTTTTGGGGCTGGTTGTTTAGATGTCGGTTGATGATTGTGGCCTTGTTCTATGCCAGTCATAAAGATATGTAGATCATCCATAACCTCCTTGACCCCTTCCCCCGTCTTTCCACTCACGAAAGAATCAATAACTCTGCAATTTACCGGATCATCAAACATTTCCTTCAACTTCTCGTCATATATCCGGCGTAGGTTTTCAACCCCTTGTGCAGACAGAGAGTCTTGCTTGTTTAAGATGATCCATAAACTTCTATGACCCACATGGAGCATTTCTCTGCCAATGCTAGAGAGGAGATCGAGGCTTTGTTGTGTGTGTTCCTCATCCCAGGTGCAGTCGTGGAAGAACAAGACGGATGAATCTGGGGTATACAAGTATGCGAACCAATTTGGGTACCGAAAGCATCCCACTGGATGCGTTTAGCATAAGGATCTGTTGTCCGGAAAGAAGGATAAACGTACTTCCAGTATCCCAGAGCATATACTTGCGCAATTTATACCCAAAGGGTATGGGATAATGGCCCATGGTTGGAATTGTGTAGACTCCCCGACCAAGAATAAGTTGGGAAAGAAACGTAGTCTTCCCAGAGGCCACCTCTCCAACGAGGAGAACTCGACGTTCAGAATAGCCATAAAGCCACCCAATAATGCTTTGCAGTGCTTTGGGGGCCATTTTGGGAGTGTAGAATGAGAAAGGCAGAATATAGACTGGTAAATAGAACAATCAGAAATACTCTATGAGTCCTATGTGCTTGATTTCCGACTTCTTGGCTTTCCCTTTCCGTTTTAGGGACTAACCCTTGCCGCTTTTTGGCTCTCTAAGTAAAACTGAGCACGCGTCTGGGAATTATATAATCATTGAAACCACTCACTGTACACTGTACGGAGGATATGCCGCTGCAATGACTCCGCTGTTGAACTTGAGCCCCCGCTTTAAGATAGATAAGCCACAATACTTGAAACACTTCTGATTTTCAAGATACATTCATAATACATAATACCACCAAGGCATTATATAGAGCCATACCTGTTTCATTTCACTTTAGGGCCATCGGCTAAATATCGACTCATGAAACTGTCCTGGCGAACTATGCTAGCTACAGAAGTGGGTTTCACATATCTAAGGGCTCGTCCAGAGTACCCTAGGAATAGGAGCATTATTTCCTTCTTGTTCCTGGGAAATGAGAACATTTTAACACTTGACATATACTCCTTGGGGCCACTAGAGTTGCACGTGAGAGAAAAATGTTACCAAATCGGCATTGACTATGTATAACGCGACTAGAGACACTGTACATATCTGAGCTCAGGATATGACTTCACATGATATCTCATTACATGGAAACTCTGGTCAATACTTGTACGAAGCATTGGTTCAATGGCATTTCGGACAACGCGGATTTAGTATATTATGAGCTGTTTGTGAGCTCCCTTTGAAGATATTCATCCGCCCATTGTGTAACTGTTCGATTTCTGACATCTCTTATTCATCCCTATAACCATACCTCTACGAAGAAGCCTAAGAGCTTATGCCCCTAAGTCTCTAGAGTATAGAGTTGTTGATTCGCAATATACAAGCTCGTCGAACGGTAGAAATATAAGTTTTGATATCGAAGTAAGGCGATAGAAGGGGCAAGAGACGCGGATAATATATGAGCCTCTCTCTCATCTGCCAACGGCTAACCATGAGATAATGATGAGTGTTACGGATGGCGGCGAGGTGCTGCTAGATCTGGAACCAGCTTCTTTGGAATTGGCTGTTCTCAAGCTATGGGCTAGGTTATTTGGAACAAATGCTCAGTGGCTGGTTATTAATGTTCTTGTGGGTAGAGATTGGAAGAGTATTTTATTATGATTTGATGTTGATATTAAAATGCCAGGCGTTTTCTATATTGAAACTTTTTCAAGTCTGTAGGCGATAGTTTCTAACCACGGTTAGACATGGTAATAGTTAAAGACAGCTTTAACAGTAAATAAAGTCTAACTATAGTTCGAAATAATAGTAATCGAAAGGAGCTCCTAATAAATAGGGATTTAAAAGTGCTCATCACACATTTGTAAATTTTTTTTTTTGAAACTCAGTCTTAGTAGCAGAACGATATAACCACATTTACATTATACATTACAACATTTGTTTCCCCGTTAGTTAGTGAGGGTTGAGAAAAATGAATATGAAGTTGTACCCAATGTTGGCTCTCGAGCTCAGACCGAAGCAAAGTCGAGTGCGCTTTCATCCCAGCCAATTCTCGGCTCCAGACGAAGCTGAGAACGCCAAACCCTGTTCTATAGTCCAACGTTCATTGAAGACGAGTATACGACGCAGGTCCCGGCCCGGGATTTAGCAGAGCCACACTATGGTACTATTTGGAAAAGGAGTTTGTGGCCCACCTGACGTAGGCACTGCGCTAACTACCTTTCATCATTAATGTCAACCCTTGGAACGAGATTATCGATATAATGGCAATAGAGACCGCCAGAACCTTCAAGCCCCATGGTCTTACGCTCTACAAAACCATAGCAAGGACGTACGATCAGACATAGTGTACTGAGATATTACGAGCATTGCCACTGAGACTGATTATTGATTCTGCTTGTGGTTTTCACCATGGTTGTCCATTCATTTCTAATTCCAGAGGAGGAAATTCACCTTCTCATCATCGAGATACATCCGTGCAGTGACGCCTCTGGTGCAAAATTTGATCGGACTAGCACTGGCCTCTTTAACGAGACCGTTAAAAATGGGGGTCAGACCGAGCCGTTCCGACAAATCGGAGAAATTTTCTATTCGGACCCTGAGTTTAACTCTATTGTGAGGAAAAAAGACAACACACAAAACCTTGAGGCACTCTGAATGTCCATACTCGCGAAAGGGCCAGTATCTCACACAGGGTCTCCCGTCCCTTCAAGATACTCGTTTCCAATGGTCGTTCACATCTGTGCATCTTCTCAGTGGCGAATCTCTTTACCCCGTGCAGCCGGATGACCATGAAGCGAGTAATGGAAGGTGGGCTTCAACCTTTTTTTTTTTAAAAAAAAAAGGACGATAAAATTAATTTCTAGAGATACAGAAATCCGGCACGAAATAGATGAAGAAGCGCTAGGGTGGGGTTGATTGCTCCCACTGATGAAGTATGCGATCACAATGCACCAATATTTGTCAAATTTGTCAAGGACGCTGTTCCTGATCGCAACCTCATGGTTTCTACCGAACAGGATATCGTGGAATGAAGATACACGTTTCAAAGGCCTGAGGACTTTTTGGATGTCCTCTTAGGTGTCTTTCTAGACATTAGGCTTCCCGTCCCCTCGGCCGTATTTATAACCACAATTTCCTTTTTTTTAACAAGAATGGTCGGGCACTCGCTGCCTTATGGAGCCATTTTGGTCTTTTCGAGGTCTTTTGTTTAGATAATTTTCCCCCAATTAGCGTTATAGCTAGAGTATAGACGGTTAAAAATGGCTCGTGGTGTGTAAAATTACTGTTCCATGTATAGCCCTTATTAAAACCGATCGGACTAAGTGCTTTCTATGGTACGCTGACACCTCTTACAGTCACCAACATCAATTACACAGCTAATTTTCACCTATATACCTCCACGACTATCATTTCCCGACCTATTCTCGTAGTTTGACGTAATTAATATCATGAATGTGTACAACATGCTCCGTACGGAGTACTCCGTAGATCACATCCATTTTCAACTTCATCCCCATTTGTGGATCGAAAAAAGTGGACCTGCGCGGGATTGAACCACGAATCTCCGAGGAAGGACATGAAGACTCCCCTAAGGGGATGTTTACATAAGCTCGGCGCCGTAACCATTGGGCCACAGGTCCTTTGTCGTAAAGCCGGTGGGGCCTTCCCACTTTATAAGATTCTCTTCTCACCCCACCCTCCCCCCCCGGCCTCTCCGGGGGATCCACCTGGCTTTGTAAGTACAAGTGCCAGATCATCGCCTACAACTCGCATCAGTCTGGTGGATAAGATTATGCAAACCAGAGACACCAGAATTGCATCATTTAAGAATCGATCAAGAAATAAAATTCAATCCAACAAAAGTCAACTCGGTTGGTCAAGTGGGTCACGTGTGGGTCTTGAACCCTGCCCATACCTGCAAACTGAACCGAACACCGAGAGCACCTTGCCACTGAGTATACTATCACTTTTCTTGATTCTTGGAGTGAATTGTATCCTAGACCTTGCCTTCAATATACATACCAATCTATACACAGTTATCTTGGTCTTTGTCTATATCTGTCTATATCAATCCATTCACTTAATAACACCTTTAGGTTGAAAGCCGGGATGTTTGAAGGATTTGAAGTGGAAAACTAGATAGATCAGCGAAGAGCTAGAAATGACCGTTCGGCAGTGAAGCAACGTTAGAAGTCACAAGACTAAAAACTATAGTCATGATCTACAAGACCACAGTAGCTCTTAACGATCTCACAATGTCAATCCATTACTGAAAACGATAGCTGGAATCCACAACTGAAAGTCATTTCCTTTTTCATCCCGCTATGCGCTTTAAATTCCGATTTGCTAGCTCAGCTGTCCTAAATATACGAAATGATCGGTTCAGAATTGGATGAACAATTTTATTTTCTGTCCTCTCTCGAGATAGCTGCTGTAAATTTAGGGTTGATCACCATGACAGATTGGGGAATATGCGTGAGCCTTGTAGTCGTGGCGAGTACAACTGGGAGATGAGAGAGCTTGGTTCGGAATTAAAAAATGATCTTCGTTTTATTAATTTGAAGAGTGAACTACAGATCGAAGATAGGTTCATTGACGTCCAGAGACGTGGGTTTTAAATCCCTTGAAAGTCCTGAAAGGGGACCTATACCAGTTTACATCTAAGCCTTTTTTGGGAACCCTATTCCGCCTCAACCGCAACCAAATAGCAACCAGACCACAAAAACGGATTCATAGTGAAAGAAATGAAATGCAATAGGCCGTCCTCCGGAATGTGGCGTTCCCGTCGGTAAACGGGAAGTCGACGTTTGCATTTCGTCCACATTCGTCTATCTTACGGAACCAATCACCTCAATGGACTTCTTTCATTTCTCCGTCTTGTCCGGGGCCCCGCATCCCAAATTTCCCGGGGAATCCCCAGAGTCATATAGTGGACACTTGACCAGTTAAATCGCCTAGACTCCGGTTTTTTCTCCCAAGCCGGTTACTCGCATACGCCACCAGTTCTCTGGTCAGCCGATTACCAATGCCCTCGATGATAGCCGATCTTTCAGTCGCAGCTAAGTCTCCAACACATTAGGTTTAGTGCCTCTGCTCATCTTCGGATAAATTGTCTCAGTGAGCAGAATGGTTCGCTTTCGGGAAATGGGTAAAATCCCGGCGGAACAGAGTTACACCCTTACTTGATCTAATCGCTGGTTCGTTGAGCCAGCTCTCTCCGATGGCAGAATTAATCCACGTATCATGCGCTTAATGTGTAGCTCGAGAGACGTGCATATGGGGTTAAAAGGAGATATAAGACCCCGGCTCATCCCGAAAATTTTTTTTCCCCCTTTTTTTTCCGAGCATTTGATTTTCATTCCCTTTTTGACCTGGAAGAAAAATCATTTCCAAAAATGTCGTCAGGTCTTGACAAAAGTGATGAAGTGCACGACGAGAAGCCCGCCGTTGAGCAATCTGAGGTCCTTGTCAAATCGGACCTCATTGCCGATGCCTTGGATGGCGAGAGCCGTGAACTTGAGATGACCACATGGGTGGCCATGAAGAAACATCCCTGGGCTTGTTTGTGGGCATTTACTATGTGTTTCACCATCGTGAGTTTTTCTCTATTTTTTTTTTAATTTTCCCCGCATTTCGCGTTTCCCCGGATCCCCACAAGCCCCCTCCCCCCCCCCCAGATCTCAAGATCTCAAGATCATATCAGCTGATATCCCCTCTTATCAGGTCATGGAGTCGTTCGACATGTTCCTGAATGGTAACTTTGTCGCACTTCCCGCTTTCAAAGACAGATATGGCGTCGACATCGAGGGACACGGTAAAACCATTCCAACCAAATGGCAGAGCTCCCTATTTCAAGCTGGTCAATGTGGCGCTTTCGTCGGTGTCTTCCTAACAGGGCCCATAACCAACCGATTAGGGTATCGCCTGACGACAATATTCGCTTTGCTGTTGATGAATGCCACAATTTTTGTTTCCTTCTTTGTAAGCCGTGATCCCAAACTGCTGAGCATATTCCCTAACTCCACTTAGGCCAACTCACTCACCCTCCTTGTGGTCGGCCAAGCCTTAGAAGGTGTCCCTTGGGGATTCTTTATTGCTAACTCTCCCGCCTATGCCAGTGAGATTGTGCCTCTCTCCCTGAGAGGTGCCTGCACGGCTACTCTGCAAATGAGTTGGTCCATTGGCTCAATCATTGTCGCCGGCGCAACCTACGCCTACAATAAGCGCAATGATGAGTGGGCTTGGCGTGTGCCTCTTGCCTTGCAGTGGATCTTTCCTGTTAGTCCTCTACTTGGAGATCTCATGTTTACGGGCGCTGACTTCTTCTAGACCCCTCTCTTGGTCCTCCTCTTCTTCGCTCCCGAGTCGCCTTGGTGGCTGATTCGCCGTGGACGCAGGGAAGAGGCCCTTCATTCTATCAAGCGTCTTGGCAGTGAATCTCACGAGCAAGCTGAACAAAAACTCGCCATGATAGAGCGAACCGTTCAGATCGAAGCTCAAATGGGTGGCTCCCCATCTCTGCTCGACCTTCTCAAGGGAACTGATTTAAGACGAACTCTCATCACCTGCTTGATCTATATGTCGCAGAATTTCGCCGGTAACTTGATTGCCAACCAGGCAACTTACTTCTTCGAGCGTGAGTGACTTCTTCCTTCTCTCTGACCAATTTTCAATCGGCAATGGATGACTCACCCCACAGTTAGAGGCCGGCATGGGACCTGACCGTTCATTTCAACTCAACCTGATCAACTCGTGTCTTCAATTGGTTGCCAACATCATCTCTTTGCCTCTAGCCTCCTCATTTGGTCGCCGAACCATCTATCTCTGGGGCACAGCCGCCAATATCACTCTACTCATGCTCCTCGGCATCTGCGCCTCTCTCCACCAGAACGACGCGACCAACTACGCCCAGGCAATTTTGGGAATCATCATCTCCTTTGTGTTTGCCGGTACTCTCGGACCCATCTCATACACCATCATTGCCGAGACCTCGTCCGTCCGTCTTCGCGCTTTGAGCACCGGTGTCGGTCGTGCCGCATACTACGTCGCCGAGATCCCCATGATCTACCTTTCCTCGCGGATGCTCAACCCCAGTGGATGGAATCTCGCTGGAAAGTGTGGTTACGTGTGGGGAGGCACTGCCTGTGTCTGCTTCGTGTCAGCGTACTTCTTCCTTCCTGAGTTGAAGGGCCGCTCCTACCGTGAAAGTGACATCTTGTTCAATCGCAAAATTTCGGCTCGGAAGTTCAAGTCGACCGTTATTGACGTTCGGGATAGCGAGTAAGGAATGGTGAAATGATGGAACGCGATGTGCTTTGGTGAGCTTTTGTAGCGTGATAAACTAGAAGACGTTTTTTTTTTAGAGATTATTGAGTTCTCGCGTACACGTTGCAAGCTTTCCACTGTGTACATTTGTACAGGGGATATTGGCAATTCTACCTTGGGAAGATTTTGTTACAATTCGAAGTACAAATATGTATCTAATGATAACCGATGAAATAGGAAGCAACCTTGACACTCATTGCGAATTCGAAGCCTCGCATTCACTCTGGAGCCATATTTATGACATTTCTGCGATAAAGGCGAGCTAGTGTGTATTTCTGAAGATTAGCAGTGATGCGCATCTTATGAGCTGGATTCTTGTTCAATTTGGCGGGTACGTAGAAGGCGAGGGAGAAAAGTACACGTAGTGACGGCTATGTATTTGACCTGGAGGGTAATCTTCGATGGTAAATTAGAGTGGGTTCTATTGCGTATTGGTCAAAGAGTTGTTGTCTATCAGCAAATATACTTGAATGGCGACATTTATATAGTCACAACGATGTCAGTAGATCTGGGGGACAATCTAGAGGGACATAGCGCAGGGTTACACAAAGATGGAGCTAGCGTGCTGTTCTATATGAAGGCAGCTCACTAGATGCTTCAGCATTCCGTAGGAAGAAATACGAGATCTGAGAATGACAGCGGAAAGAGGGAAAATCAAAGAATTGGTAGAAGTTAAAAACGTAGGGAGAAATAGTACAAGCAAAAAAAGAGCCACCCTCGTAGTTCAAACACCGCCGCTATCAACTTACATTAAAGAGTTTCAAAAAAAAATCATAGATCCTAGATCCATAAAACAATTGCGCGAAACCTCCACCCGCAGATAGGAAAATTTCTGTTTTCTGATCTTCCACCGTTTCATAGATTGCGTCACTAGGTAGGCAAGTAGAAGATCTGATCATATTAGGTTATACAGTCTGATCACGCCGAACTCTTCGTCTCTGGTTCGACAACACCAACCCCATTGGGAGTCTCCTCGGATTGAGCGGTGGGAGTTGATGTTGAGCTCTCCTTGGAGGGCTCGCCCGACAGCTTGGCCTCGGCGGCGGCCAATTTGGCAGTAGTGGTGTCCAAGCTCGTCTTCAAAGCTTTGATGTAATCAATGGCCATCTCCACGGCGGTGGCTTTGCTAATGGCCTGGTTGGCCTTTTCTTTCTCTTTTTCCTTCTCGTTAATCTTGCCACCGGATTCTGCAGCTTCCTTGGCGTTACGGGCATCAATAAACTCCTGTGGAATAAGAAGCTCAATCTCCTTGAGCGCATTGTTAATTCGGTTCCGGCGTCCCTGCTCTGCGAGCTTGTGGTTCGTGCGCTTGGAGCTAAGGTTCTCTGCCAGAGCCTCCGGGTAGCTCACACCCGATGGCAGAGTGCCGTCGAGAATGTGTTGGTAATTGGACTTTGATGCGAGGTATAGCGCATCTTGTGACATGCCTAGGATATAGTTAGTATAGTAGCCATGGAATTCAATTCGGATGAAGACTCACCCTCGCTGCCTTTCATAAGCGGCTGGATACTGGGACTAATCTTGGGCCGCAATTGCGGGCTGGCCTGAGTGGAACTCAGACTGGGTCGTTTCCGGTAAGAAGTAGTCCTAGAATCTTTTCGAGGGACCGGCCCACTGTGAGATGGCATTGCAGTTGTATGGGGACTGGGAGCAAGAGATGCGCCGTGAGGTTTATCGTACGTCGCAGGCAAAGGATCCAAGAAAGAGGTTCCAATTGCGGAGATCGACCGAGTCCGTGCAGAGGTATCGATGCGGTTGGGCTTCGGACGCAGCTGCGAAGGAGCGGCCGCCTCTGGAAGTGAGATGTCCTCCATAATATCATCTGGGAGCTCAGCTGGGGGGTCAGCGAGCTGCGCTTGACCGCGGAACTGACCTGCGGGGTCTTGCGAATGCTGATTCCGCTGAATGCGCATCAAAAGCGCAGGGGTGGCGGCAGTGCCGGGCGAAGCCGATTTAACATGGGGAGCAATCGCAGGAGACATCCGAGGGGGGGGAAGAGCGGGAGGGGGCATCATCGGTTCTGATAATGGCTCGGGGGATACCGAGTCCTGGCCAGAACCCTCATTGCTGCTGATCTGGAGTGAACGGATGTCCTGATTTTGCGGCCTTGTGGAGTTCATCTCCTGGGTGAGGCTATTGTAGAACTCTTCCGAGTTGGCAGCCAAAGTGCTGCGTTTGCGCTGCGCCCGAATAATGGGTGATTGCTTGACCTTCCGTGTGTTATTGAGCCGGGTAGCGGTCGTGGATGGCCGGTGACGAGTGTTGGTTTTCCGTATAATACTAGGAGAAGGTGGATTCGAGGTTCCAGGGAGGGAATTGACTTCCGCAGTAGTGGGAACGAAGCCCATGTCCGATACCTGTCGTGCGTGATACTGGTAACTGCTGGATTCGGCATTTTGGGCCTCTAGGGCGGGAGAAGTGAGAGGTGTGAAGTATTCGCCGGGAATGGTGTATTCTGGAAGTCGGAATTGGTTCTCTAACGGCGTCATAGCCGGTGAGATAAGAGGAGTGTAAAGGGCCTTGGTCGTTAGCCAACAGATTTATCTGGGATTTGTGTCTGGACCAACCTGTTCCTCGTTGATGCGGGAATATCCGTCATACATTTCCGAGGTTTCATCCAAGCGCTGAGGGTATCGGGTAGTGTTGCCATGCATCTCGATACTGTTCGGGGTGGGAGGGATCATGTTGTGGCCCTGCATGTAGTGTTGGTGGGTAGGCGGTTGCGACATGGGTGATGGTTGCTGCGCGCAAAAGCCCGGTGTCATCTGAGGAGTCGAGTAAGGCATTGGGGGGCCGTGGTGCGCGTGCGATTGGGTGTTATCATTGAAATCCATGAGGCCCTCCATCTGGCCCGAGTATTGCACAGCGTGCGATCGTAGGTGAGCCATATCCGAGTCTGGGCCGGTGGTGGTCGGTAAAGAATGGGAATGTTGCATATTCCCTGGTCCGTGCTCGATTTCGGGAAAAGGCATGTTGAACTCGAACAAGTTGGAGAATTCTTCCTCACCAGGCGCACTGATGAGATGATTCTCATGGAGCTGCTCCGGCCACGACATGGCTGGTTGTTCCATCGTACTAGAAGAGAGATATCCAGTTAGGCCAGTTAGGCCAAGAAAGAAGGTATTGAAGTCGAAACATTCACAAGAGAAGATCGGAGAAAAAAAAGAATCCGAGGAAAATCAAAGAGAGAGAGATGAAGTGGAGAATCAACTCAGGGCGGAGACGGTACTCCGTGGTCGGCAATGAGACCTTGCCACTACAGTGGTTGTATCTTCAGACGGGGCGTTAAACTCTGCTTTTCTTTGCGCCCTTTTAAGTCTTCTTTCTGCGCTAGATGCGCGTGTGCTAATAGATGCAGAAAGAACCCTGTTGAAAAAAAAAAAGTACTAGCTTACTACAAATGTACAGAGGTACGAGGTACGGAGTACTCCGTGTAAGTATTCCGGAAGTCCAATTTCCTTTTTAAACCCACAGTGGACAGTGGAGATAGTATGGACAACCTTCCAGAGACGTCTCTTGGTCTTGAATTGTATATCAAAGTCCACTACAAAATCAGAATCCATTCTTGACATCGTACTATATCAATTAAATAAGCAACTCCCAAGGTTTCTCAGGATTCTTCCCAGCAGATGCAGGAATGCCTCGGGCAGAAATCAAGAGGGGTTTATCACCTCGTGATGGCTTACCTGATGACATGATCACTGTTACACTCCCGAGGAGCTTGACCTTTATGAACTTCCCAGCTTGTTAAGTATCTTTCCTATGGTTGCCTTCATAATGAGACCTATTCCGGACCTCCCATTCTCTCGCAAATCCTCAGATCATCCCTCATCTTTATCCCTCGATCGCACTGCCACCCCTGCGACCTTCTTCTTATCGCGCAGTCCACATGTCGCGGATCATGATTCCAATGTATCGTTAGATAGCCCCGAGGATGTCAAAGAGAATGTGTATGGAGTACAAAGCCTAGATGCCTCTCTGTCCCTATCAGAATTCAAATCCTTGCCCCGCGATCACTCCGCAGACGGCCTGAAGCAGGAGACCGACGATTTAGAATCGCACCTCGCACAACGCCGGTCAAAATTGAAGCCACTAAATTCAGGCACCGTGGAATCCTCTGATTGTGCATCTCCCATTCATACAGTGTCTCGGCCCTTAACCCCGCTTACGTTGGGCATCCCTGATGACTCATGCTCGCTGCCTGGCAGTCCCAAATCTATATCCAACCAGTCCTTTCGGCCACTCGATGATATGTCTATCACGGATGAAATTAACAGTCTAGCTGTCGGATCTGGAGATGAGGACGAAATGCCCCATGGGTCTCCATTTTTGGCCCCAGGTGGGGCCTCCCAGCTTATCATGCCAAGCATCAAAATGCCTAGTCGGCGACCGTTCACCGAGCGAGGAAAAGCGATGGGTCGATTCAAGGTTCTTTTGGCTGGCTCTCCTGGTAGGTTTCGACCGTTTCAGAGCAAATTACACAAGCAGCTAACAGTTTCGAAATCCAGGTTCTGGTAAGACCTCGTTGATCAAGTCTATCGTTCAGACATGCGACGATATTGTACATGTCGATACCATCCCACAGGGGACATCTTCGGGACGTCGCAGACCTTCCCGGCCCCGGTCTCGGGGGGCATTGACTACCACTACGGAAATTTATGCGAGCACAAAACCTTATCCTCCATGGTGGTCGGATCTGGAAGATTCACGCGTGCTCCAGCGGCGAAGAAGCATCGGGGAAATCGTGTTAGAGAGGAACCTCTGTTTTGTGGACACACCCGCAACGAACTTAAGCCCGGCAGGCCAAGGCGACGCCATTGGGCAGTATATGAGACAACAATTCTTCCGTGCGACCAATGCGCTCAGTGGGTCTAGCGTTGATTTCCAAAACCTACTAGCCGGGAATGGTGGATCCCAGGTGGATGCCATCTTATATTTGATTTCCTATCGTAGGCTTTCCCTGGTCCCTCTCCGAGGAAAACTGACAAAAAATGTACCCCCAGTTGCTAACCTTCTACGTATAGATACCCTCTCAACAGACGTGGAATGCATCCGCAAACTCTGTGAGCTAAGCAATGTAATCCCAATAGTACCCAAATCAGACACCCTTACACCAACTCAAATCACCAACTTGAAACTCCGCTTCCACGAACAAGCTCGCGAGGCCGGAATCAAACCATTCCTATTCGGTGATTCGCCGAATGGCCTAGACAGGCTCGGATCTCTACCCCCATATGCGGTCTCCTCCGCGAAAGCAATCGACACGGAAACAATGGATGCAAGCACCCTAATGAGTCCAGACTACGTTCAACCTCTCGTGTCCTCCGAACTAGACGCCTTAGTCGACAAAATATTCGATCGTGACAATCTAGCCTGGATGCGCCATTCCGCGGCAAAGAAACTCCTCCGGCACTGTAGAGACTCATATCCGATCCCGCCCTCAATGCCGTTACCCAACGCGCAGCCGGGTCCTGCCACAAGTGGGTCCGCATATGCATCTAGCAACTGGCGTTCCGTCTCGGGAACATCCATCTCGTCCGGCTCCCCGCCGGGCTATGCCATGGCCCGCATCGCAGACTACACCCGACATGAGGAGCATATGGCGCAGGTCCGCCTTGCCCAGTGGGCGACAGACCTACAGCGCAGCTTGCGAAACGAGCGCGATCGATACAACTCGCTGGCTCGCGGGGAGCGCGCCGTATGGCTCACCGAGCGGTTGGGCGAGTGTGTTGTCGATGGGTCGTTGGTACCTATCTCGCAGACCACAGGCTTCTGTGGGTTACATGGCCCCATTGGCGAGAAGAGTCCTGGGAAGTTTCAGGCCATGCACTCGCATACCGGTTCCGGTGCATATCGCTTCGCGACTTTCAGTCCGCGTGACCCGCTTGGCGTGATTAGCTGGATCGACGACCTCGGACACCGGAGCTGGATGCTTGTGCAGATTGTTGGGACTGTAGGGGTTGTCGGTGGGTTGGCGCTCTGGCTTGCGCGCAACTGGGGCTTACCGACGCACAGTCTCTCGGATTTGCGGGTTGATTACTGGTGTGGTACTATTGAACGGTAGGTCGATGAAAGGACTCCGGTATGATAATGAGAATATGAACATGTGATGTGGGTTTTGTGGGGTTCTGGATTTCTATGTTGTAGTTGTCTGGGGGGTTCCTACCGGATGGGTTTATTTGCTCGTGTGTCGTTGATTCTTTGGAAATCATCTCTCTCGTCTTTGACGTCTTATGGTGTCTTACGACTCTGAGACAATTCCCTGCCACGTAGCATAGTTGGACAGGGATAACTTTGCATGAAAATAGTAAACTTGATTTTTTCTATGTGATTGATCCTGCTTTCTCTGTCCAGTTCTTTGATCCCCCCGACTCAATATCAGCTTTAGTTTTCTTCTAGCCAGTATACTACGAGCTAGCCAACCGTTAACGTTGGAATTTGGACGGGGTATATCTAGGAATGTCCCACACCTAGTTTCTCACAGAGAACTTAAAGACTTTGATTTGGTTTTCAAATAACCTCGGACATTAGCCTTTGGGCCGGAAGAATAATATTTAGCCGCTAATGCAGCCAGGACGTAAGGCTTTGGGCCGATCTGTTTGGCCCAAAGTGATATCATGGACATAAAAGAAAATCAACCACACCACTATGCTTAATGTTGTAGAGGTCTTATGTTATTTGAATGTAGTAAGAAGCATCAACTATGTAGAGGACTTTTCTAATTACAACCTGGGACAATAGTGGTCGGCCGCGTTTGCGGTCTTGTGATGTCTTTTTTAGTTTTTTTTTATTTTCATATCTCTTTTTAGTTGCCGTCTTACACACATACGACAGAAAAAGAAAGAGGCTTAACTTATGCAGTGCAATGTACAATCTTTGACCAGTGTTGTTCCACAGGCGTCTGTATAACTCTCTTTATTGTTGTCTCATCCACTGTTTTCTCCCTTATAAATCCAAATGCGACCTAAATATTCATCCAATTGGTAAGATGGCCGAGTTGGTCTAAGGCGCACGGTTCAGGTCCACCTGATCCCGATGGTACATAACTGTCTCCGTGTCTCGAAAGGGGCGTGGGTTCAAATCCCACTCTTATCATTCTTTTTGTCTTTTTTTGGTTTTTTGTTGCCAGACTTCTCTTACCAAAGTTACAATGGGATTAGTGGAGGTTCAAGGACGGTAGCTGGTATATCTTGGTAAGAGTGAAGCAAGTGGTCGGATTAGCGTAATAGACCTCTGCCTGTGTCAATGGAACAAGCAATTGGCCTGCTGAATTTCGAGACTTGTGTTGCTAGCATCTTTTTGTGGGCAGTGCTAAGAAAATCACGTATATAGAGAACATCGCTTGTTCTACCATTGCATGATATAAACGCTCTAGACGGAAGAACGAAATCACGATCAAGCCTCAGCCTCGGTCAGTCGGTGAGTAGATGCACTATTCTACTGAAGAGAAGAACCGGAAGAGAGGCATGTGGATGGTAAGGTTGAATATATATCAAATGTATCAAAACTAGACTTGGATCTAATCCCGCGGAGCAAGTAACAAAATCAAACTCCAGGTCTTTTGCTTTTAACGTGGAAGCGCAGAGAGACCAGCAAAAGGGTATAGGCATATGGAGCATGCAAGGAATTGATCGATCCTTGCCATGAAATATTACCTCGGGCCAGGATCATGACCATCACGAGCCAAAGAAATCCTTAGGTCTACCAAAGAGATTGGAAATCAAGGATAAGGTACAATTGTATTACAGTCAACTACACCCTTAGAAGAACAAAGGAGATATCGGCAAGGAATCTAGGCACAAGTGGTCACATCAAATCCAAAATGAAGGGAATGAACTTTTCCCTCTCTACGGTGTAATGTATACAGGGATTTTAAACGGTCAAACCGAGGTCCTCGGCGAAAGGAAGCTGGTGGATGTCACCCACGCTAACGAGGGTGGCCTTGCCAGTCAGGAAAGTGTTGGCGACCTATGGGTATCTGTTAGCATCATGACATCAGCGACGAGGAGAGAGAAAGAACAAACCTCCTTGACCTGCTGCTCGGTGACCTTCTCGAGAGCCTGAGCAATCTCGTTGATCTGGTAGGGCTTGTTGCCGTGGACGAGGCCGGAGCCGGTAGCCTCAAGACCGGTCTCGAGGGTCTGGACAGACTCCAGAGCGCGGAACTTGGCGAGAGCAATGGCCTTCTGGATGTCCTCAGAGGCGACCTCACCGGCGGCGGCCTTCTTGAGGGCATCGACAACGTTCTTGCTGGCGGCACCGACCTGGTCGGCCTGGCCGGACAGGGTAACGGTGAAAAGACCAGCATCGGAGTAGGCGTTGTTCTGAGTAGAAACGCGGAGCTGGCTGAAGCCCTTGGTAGCCTGGGACAGAAGGGAGAAGCCGGGGGTCCACTTGATAGTGGACTCGCCTCCCAGAAGAGCAGCGAGAACGGAAGCCTCGGCCTTGTAGCCCGCGGTGCCGAAAGCGCTGGAACCGGGGAAGGCGATCACAACAGCGTTGCCGATCTTGGAGGCAATGCGCTGCTCACCACCGTAGTACTTGGAGGCGACGGAGGGCAGAACGTTGTATTTGCTGTTGGCGTTGCCGGTGGGTGTGTCCTTGAAGAACTGGCCAACCCACTTGGTGACCTCAGCGGAGTTGGGGCCGCTAGCAACAAGAGCGATGTTGGACTTGGAGTAGGCGCTCTGAGCAAACTCAGCCAGGGCATCGCCGGAGACGTACTTCTCGTAAGGGGAAGACTGGGAGGGGGTGATGGAGGCGCCCAGGCCGCGGTGGAAAGCAACACCGTGGGCGGCATCAATAGCAACGGTCTCCGGGTTGGAGTGAACGGCCTGCTGCTTGTACTTGAGGAGCTTGCTGACAACCTCGTTCAACTCGTGGTCTGATATTATCAAGGGGGCTTGAGTCAGCAAAGGATGCTCATGTAATTGCGCTTCACCAATCACCATACATCAAAAGGGACCGACTCACCTGCGAACTTGGTCTGGGTAGCAACCTCGGCAAGCAACTCTGTGAAGTAGGGAAGATCCTTGGAGAGGAACTTGGTCCGGAGGACAATGTTTTCGCGCGAGTGTGTCGACGAGATTTCACCGCCCAGCAGCTCAGTCTCCCGGGTGATCCGCAGTGCAGACCGCTTGAGGGTAGTCTGTCGAGAAATAGATTGATCAATATCACCAAATATACCTGAGATGAACCAATTGATGCCAAAGGACCAACCTTGAAAGCGAAACGGTCGAGAGCATCAGAGAAACCAGGGAAGGGCTGGTAACGGGAACCAGCCTTCGCAACCAGAGCGAGGGTACCAGTAGGGCCCTCAACTTCACGGTTGGCGACCTTCACGCCGGAAGCTTCGGAGACATCATATTGGAAGCCCGGGTTAGCAGCGGAGGCCATGGACCGACGGCCGGCGGCGAACGCACGCGGCGCATTTCGGCTGAGGGAAGACCGCGACAGCATCGTCGCCTGTGCCGAAAAGATGTGAGAGAAGAAGAAGAGTTATAAACCCGAATTGGGTTTGTAGAGAGGCGCAAATGAGGCGGGGAAGGAGGTGGGATGCGGAGAGAGCAAGAGGGAAGAGGCGGTTTGGGAGGTCACGAAAAGCTTCAAGATCCCGACTCGTCACTCCAGCCAATCAGCGGTCAAGTAATCAAAAGCGCGGACGGAACCGGAGTTACTTTTGTTGCGATTATATAGAGGCTGTTTTTGCCTTTGGATGATTGTTATAGTCTTTTTGAACACTTTAGAATAGTCAAAAATGCTCTATTCAAATTGGGTCTTGAATATCTCTGTTGTTCCCATTCTCTCTGCCTAAACACGTTTCCTCCAAATGAGGCATTCCTAATCACCTGATTGGCTCTGTCACGTGAATATACCGATAAGCAAAAAAAGAACAAAAGAACGGAGGACCTGCATCTCATCGCGCATTGGATTTTTGGACTTGCAGATCTCTGCTAGCTTGGAAATCTTCATGAACACTCGGTGACCTTCAAGTGTTCCCTTTCGAGGTTTGGTGGTGAACCGTTTTTCATATCTTTAGCCCACCATGATGTCCCAGGTCTGCGACTGTCCCGCTAACCTCGAGAGAGCTCTACTTACTGACATCGACTTAGTGCTGTGCCGAGCTCTGTATGCTCTTGATCGAAGACAATTTTGGAGAGCTCTTTGCTGTGAGTCATCTTGTGCAGAATCTCGGGCTGTTATGATTCATTGCGACAGCAGGGAAGGAACCGGACTAACCAGTCAACTTTTCGCAGCGCATCTTCACCGTCCTTCAACGTTACGAAAGACTGACTCTCCCTCGTTTAAAATTCTATGCTCGTTTGTCAGATCGCCAATTGCACCATGGCCTTTGCGCCATGATCCAGCACCACTTGATCTATCACTTCACATCTCTCGATGACGGCAACACCTACTACGAAGCTAATCCACAAGCCGCATACTCCCTCGTGCGATCGGGAAAGATTCTCCAACTGGTTGAAAGTCGACTAGGGGAATATGCTGCCCAGGTGTTGGAAGCGATCATGATGCTCGGTCACTCTTCGATCGCTCACCTTGAAACGCTTCCCGAACTTCAATCAAAGAGGCAGCGCATTCCGAATGGGATCAGCCACGATGAAATAAAGCCCGAGGAAGAAGGAGAAGACGCAGAGGATTCCGCTGCTACTAACGGCGATCATGCTGTGAGCGAGAAACCGGTGCGCCTTCACCCCACTTTGAAGAGTCTTGCCTCCCATGGGTACATCCATCGCCTTCGAGAGGCACACTTCCAAAGCCCAAACGACAACTGGCTAGATGCTTCCCGAATCATCGGCTCAAGGCCAGATGTCAAATTAATGAAGGGCAAACAGCAAGCGGCGGAGATTGAGGAGAAGGCGAAGGAAATGGTCAAGGAGAGAACTGAAGGAGATTTGAGCCGGGGCCTAATATATAACGGTATCCCTCAAGGCGCCAAAAGAAAATACAATCACGGCAACTCGGAGTCGAATAGGCAGGCGCCGAATGGTACCAACGGTGCCAATGGAGACCATGTAGAGGATGAGGAGGACGAGGAAAATGATTGGTCCGAAGATGAAGATGGCCTTGATTCAATTCCAATGGATGTAAGCTCGTTTGAATTTTTTTTTTTTTTCCCCCAGCGGCTTCGAAGCAACCACTAACACTTACTGCAGTCTAACCTTATCGTTCGGGTGAACTATGAGAAACTCGACGTGGCACTTCGAAACACGCGGTTCCTTGAGCTGGCTGAGCAAGACGCACCTCTCGCATCAGTGGAGATTTATGACTGTCTGCTTCGACGCATTGAATATCAAACAGCCCGCTGCCGAGACTCTTATGAGATCCCCCGCGAAGGGGAAGAAGGCGAACAATACTCTGCTCCAATCCAACTGAGCTCGATTGTCGAAGACATTGATCCGCACCTGGATCTTTCGGGATGCATTGGCCCAATGGAGCCCTCAACGGTGTTAAACCGACGCGGCAAGCGACCTTTGGAAGATGATACAAATGGCGTGAATAGTGACGAGCACGAAGACGAACCGAACGGGCAAAACCGCGCCTACGAGATCGACCAGCACCTTAGCATTCTCTCACAACCTCCCTTGAACCTTACCACAAAACATGTCATCTCCGGTCTCCCCACGTGGCGAGTTGCATTCCGAGGCCTATCCCGTAAGCTTCGCCATTTAGAACTGGAGCGTATGATCGAGTCGCGGTATGGAGATGTGGCACTGCGGGTGGTCCGCGTCCTGCATTCCAAGGGCAAGCTAGACGAGAAGCGACTCCAGGAAATCAGTCTCTTACCCTTCAAAGACTTGCGTCAGACGCTTGCTAGCATGCAAACCGGAGGGTTTGTAGACTTACAGGAAGTGCCGCGTGACGCACAGCGTCAGCCTTCCAAGACAATCTACTTGTGGTACTACGATCCGGATCGCGTGTGCAGCAGCATTCTGGAGGATACATACAAAGCCATGTCACGATGCCTGCAACGCATCAAATTCGAACGTAGCCGCGAGAGAGATTTCCTCGAAAAGACCGAACGAACTGATGTTAAAGGTCACGAGGAAGAATTCCTCTCGGAGGCCGAATTAGAACATCTTCGCAACTGGAAGGCCAAAGAAGCCTTGCTGCTGGCGGAGGTATCTCGATTGGATGATATGGTTGCTGTTTTCCGTGATTATTGATTTGCTATACGCACATCATGGAGGCTGGGAAGTAATTGGGGTTGCATAAATCTGTACAGGCGCATGAGCGACGAATTGATACAAGTGAACCTGATATGGTCGTTTTGCGCGTTAGTTCCTTTCGAAACATGTTGGACATGATATATAGTAATTTTCACTCCTTGGGTCTTCTCATCTCATAGATACATAGCCAGCTTACCTTGGCCACGAGGTTTGCCTAGGAGCAAGGATAAACCTGCATCAGCTCGGCCTTGGTATCTCACACAGCCACAATAGGAATGGATTCCTGTCCCGCCTGTGAGAAACAGAGTGTCTTTGTCTCTGTCTTTTTACTACACTCAGTAGGGGGATTCAGGATTAGGGTAGGATGCCCATTCATCATTCTTCCTATCGTTCTTACAAGTGACATCCAATCCCAAAACACCTTCTACCTATTATCAACTGTAGTCTAGACTTTAGAGAACTCCAGTCAAGTTCCACGGTGATCGACCTGGCGTCATACGGCTTTTTCGCATGTCTTTTTTTTTTTTTTTTTTTTTCTCAAACCTATCTATATATATACGAGAGCGCTCACTACTGCTGATTGTAGGCAGTACTTCGGCAGAGTGATTAAAAGATAACCCAATGAAATCGAGATCATTTTCCAACATCCTACGTCAGCCCTATCAATCCCAGTCTGCCAATCTTTATGACGCTAGCGCGACGCCGGTGGCTGCCCAATGCACCTTTTTTATACCTTGCCATACCTTGTGTTTCTTGATGATGCTTTTCTGAAAAATTTTGATTTCCAACTCTCCAACATTCATCCAGTCACCCTTTGAATTTGTTATTCTCCCTACACAAATATCTCCTACCGAACATGGCCTTCCCGTGGCTATACCCCATCCGAGTTGTGCAAGCACTCTTTGGTGTGATCGTGATCGGCTTGACAGGATATGGTCCGTCTCTCGTGAACACGATTTCCAAAACCGTTACACTAATTGGTCTAGTGGTTTCATTCTTCTATGATGGATGGGCATACTCCAATACTGTCAACTTCCTCCTCTTCCTCGGTTGCTGGACTGCCTTTGTTGCAGTGCCCTACCTCGCCATTGCACCATTATGGTTCCCTCGCCTGACACACCACTATGTGATTCCTGCTGTTGAGGTTATCACCATGATCTTCTGGTTTGCCGGGTTTATCGCCATGGGAGCAATGTTGCCTCCGCCGAGGTGGTGTCACGGGAGTGCATGCAGCTCACTCCAGGCAGCAACGGTATTTGGGGCCTTTGAATGGTGAGCGTCCGTGTCTGTTAGTTTACCATCGACGGAGAACTAACTGGGATCTGGGTGGGGTATAGGGTGCTTTTTGCAGTCACCACCTATTTTGGTATTGTTGATGTTATGCATCACCGTCGTGGTGGAGAAAAGGCGGCGCATTCGCATGTGAATATTGGAGTCTAAGGATATTCGTGATGATTACACTGGATGCATCCAAGACTATTGGATTGCATCTTTCTCAATGTTGTGAATATTATTATAGTGTACGATGGTGTTGGGATGCGATACCCGTTGATAGCAACCTCCTGGAGTCCTTTGTTTGAGTCATCTAGCCTATTCTTCTCGGAATCAAAACTCCAAGAGGTCGAAGACGAAACGGATTTAGTGTTATATCTATGACTAGCTACCTCCAAGGTTACATCCGTACATGGGTAAAGGTCGAAAAACGATCTGTGGACATGGAAGACACTCCTTGACGATGCACATCTTCTAGGACTTCATCACAGTTTGGCCAAGTGGTCCAAGACGATTGACTAGAGATCCATCCCGTTCGCGGGCGCCGTCGTTTCATCTCTTTTTGCCCAATCGGGAAAGACGAAGGGTAGCGAGATGGCCTTTTTTCAACACAAAGCTAAGACCAAGCATGATCAACCCATCGTTGATCGTTGATACTTCACTCTCCGGAGAATGATCCTAGCAATCTGAATTGAATGACGAGATGTAAAGTCTACAGGTAACCCAGCTCCTACAACCGGACCATGCTGAAGTCGTTTCATATGCTTGTATGATCTACTGTTATCGCCCCAAGACAGGCATCTCCCAAGTCCGAAAACAAGCACAATGCAGAACCGATATCAATGCTGCTAAAAAAAGGATGCTGATACACAGGCAGGGCAAAGGCATACGAACATGGACACGTATCTCACATAAATCGAAACACAAAATCCGACCCAGCTAGCCAGCAAGGCTAGGACGAAACCTCCCCCTCCCCCCCCCCAAAAAAAGCCTCCGGGATAGAAAAGCCGATGCACACCTTTTAGCGCTTGCCCTTCTTGCGGGGAGCGACAACCTTGAACGCAGAGCTGGCAGCTTCTTCCTCACGTTGAGCAGCAGCCGCAACGGTAACGGCAGAGCCCTTCTTGGCAACCTCGCTCCAGCCACCACCGTTCTTCTGCTCGCCGAAAGCACTGGGCGAAACTGGGTCGACAATGCCCTTATCGGCAAGCTTGCGGCGGCGGATGAATTCCTCTGAGAATCGGCGGCCGTCCAGAGTCTGGGAGTTGGCGTAGACGGAGTCGGAGATGATCTCGGCATCGGCGGGCAGGAAAAGCAATTGCTGAACAAAATCGTCGACTAGAGATAAGATGTTAGTATGGAGACAGTGTGGAGTGGAGAAAGAGGACAAAACTCACCATTGATGCTGCTGTTCAACCCCTTGCTCAGAGCAAGAGTAGCCCACTTGGTGAACTCCTCCACGGCCTGGTTGGGGTTGGACTGCGGGGTGCTGCCGCTGGTCACAGTACGGGTAGTGGTCGCAGGGCGGGGCTTAGCAATCAGAGGCGAGATCGGGACGGTTCCACTGGCTGTGCGGGGTCCGAGGGCCGGCGCAGTTGGCACAACACCCTTGACTTTGCCACTAGCACCGACGGTAGTCCAAGCACTGGAGCCCTGACTCGCGGCGGCGACGGGAGCAGGACCCTTGCTAGCAAGATCAGCATAACGCTTGCCGACAGACGAGGGAATGGGAGGGCTTGGGGTCGCAGCCATGGCGGCGGCGGCGGCAGCAGCAGCCGCACGGTTCTTGCGGGCCTCCTCCTCCTTCTGAATCTGAGCCAGAGTCTTCTTCGCGGCAGTGGCGGTGGGTGCGGGCTGGGTCTTGGTGGCCCAAGGGGAACCGGCCGAGGCAGGAGTCGCCGGAGATCCAGCACTAGCCCAGTTGGCTGACGAGGGAAGGCCAGGAGCAGCCTGTGCTTGCGCTTGGCTGAGACGCTCTTGCTCCGCAAGGAGATGGGCACGGCGTGCCGCAGCGGCGACTTCCTCGCGTTGAGCAGCAGTTCGAGCCTCGGCTTCTTGGATCTCTTTGAGAGAGGGACCCTTGGGCAAGTCATTTGCCTCCTTGGCCCATGGTGCAACAGAAGTGGGTGCAGCGTCAACAGGTGTCTGAGTCTGGGAGCGGGACCCAGTGGCCAGAGACTCGGCGACATTTTGGCGGTTGCGTTGGGCGGTAGGTGCAGGGAGAGGCGATGCGGAGGGTGGGGGAGGGAATGGTTGGGGCATGGCATGGTCAACCTTGTTTCCCCACACCGATTCAGAAGTGCCATGACTGTGGTCATGTTCCTGCTGCTGGCGTTGAGCAGAAGCGGCCTTGTGAACTTGCTGAGAAAGAGTAAGAGGCTCAGCACCGGCAACCGAGTCGGTCAACTGTTGAGCTGCCTCCTCCATCTCGGCCGCAGCCTCTGCTTCAAGTTGCTGAGATGCAGCGGCAGGATGGGTAGGCAGGCCTTCGGCGGTGCGCATTCCCATCTCACCTTCCTGGGCCCGAAGGGCATGGAACTGACGAAGACGCTCCTCGCGAGCGTGCTGATCAAATGGATCATCCTCCTGAGCCTTATCAAAGTTTTCCTGCTCTTGCTGAAGCTGAGCACGATCCTGAAGCATTTGAGACACCTGCTGGGACTGCAGGAAGTTATCGGGCTGGCGGCCAGAGAACGAACCAGCATTGCCAAAGGCAAATGGATCCTGGCGGCTGACGTTCAGGCGGTCAAGTAGAGCGGGGAGTTGATCCTGGCTGCCGAAATCTGTTCCCAGCATTGCGGGGCCCACGTTCAAACCGCCCGGTCTCGGTGCAACACCGTCGAAGAATCCAGGGAGGCCTTGGGACTGCTGCTGCATGGGAGCCTGGATCGGGGATGGCTGGTAACCAACGGGTGAAGTGATGCTCGAGAAGCTAGGCTGGCTTTGAAGGCTGTGCGCGCTAGACTGGTGCTGCAGCGGAGGGTTCATGGAGGATGAGGGGGCACCAGGAGGTGCCATCTGCTTCATAATGGCCTGCTGCTGAGCCAAGTGCTCCTTCTGTCGGGCCATCAGGTACTGTTCTTCCTGCTTGCGTCGTTCAAGCGCATTCTGCTGCTCGGCTGTCAAGGTAGTGCCAAAGCTTGGGAAACTACCCGGGAAGGGAGGCTGAGCAGATCCAGCGGTCGTGTTAGTCCACTGGGCAACGGTCGGTTCTGGGCCATGAGGAAGGCCAATCTGGGGCACAAGGAACGGCTCGCGTGAGTTCCCAATACGCCTCACTAGCTGAGCTAGCGGCTCGAATTCGGTGTCCTCAAGCTTCTTGATTTGCAAGTCTGGGCTGAAGAAGCCCGCCTTGAACCAATCATGCATCTCAAGCCCAGTCCACGGGCCCTGAATATTGCCTTGCGGATCCCGGTAGATCCAACGCATCCTATCCGGCATAACCATGGTACGCTGCTGAGAAGCAGGGATTCCTGCACCAGGAGTTTGATTGGAAGGAATATCATGACCAGCCAGATTTGGAATGGAGCCAACGGCAGAGACGGGTGTTTGCGAAGCAGGCGTTGAACCAGGATGGCTTGCCTGACCCGCCTTGTCGCCTTGCGAGGGGTCGAGTCCATCGAAACCTACAGAGTCGGGCCTTCCTTGCTCATCCTGCATGGAAGAGAAGAGGGCGCCGAGTTTGCTTGATCGGCCGATGCTTCCAGTGCCAGTGATACCGGCGTGGGGGCTAAATAGACCGCCTCCACCAAGGGTTGACAAGCTAGGGGACTGAAGATCACCCATAGAGCCGAAGATGGGGTCGCCGAAACCACCAACAAACGCAGAACGCTCACGAGTGGGCGTGCCAACAGCAGCACCAGATGACCAAGTCGAGGCTCCGCCCAGGGAAGACAGACCACCCAGACCACCGAGACCAGAGAAAGTGCGGTTGGCATTAACGCTGGAGTTCTGGCTACGGTCCACACTGGGAAGGTCCATTCCCGAGCCAACTCGTCTCATCGAGCCGAAGGGGTTGGAGGGATCCCGAAGCCCGCTGATTCCGGGATGCTGGGCCGGCTGGATATCCGATCCGTCAGTGTCAACATCTTCGGATTCTATACGTTCGCCATGACGGTCACCATGCGGGCTCTGGTAAGGATTGGTGTTGGTTGGACTATTTGGCTCGTGGCCCTGGAGCAGGCTGGGAGTTGGGTTCCGCGAGTTTTCCTGGCTTTGCATCAACTCTCGGAATCCAGGAATGCTCGAGGTCATGCCGAATGCACCAAACCCGAGATCAGGTTGAGAGGGACCTTCGACATCCTGAGACCCGCCAAGAGCAGCGCTACCACTGCGAGGCTCGTCGAACGGATTAGTTCCGCTTCGGTTCACACGAGTCTTCACGGCATCTCCCCAAGGTGACTGCGAACGTCCATCACTGTCATTTTCAGCGAGACGTTCAAGGTTACCCATGGGCTTCTCCTTGGCAGAGCTGGCAATGTCTTCGGAGCTATCCTTGGACAGCAAACCTTTGAATCTACTCTCTCCGCGAAGACTTCCGTATCCCGGTTTCTTTTCGACCGTGGGAGTGCCAGAGCTGGACCCGGAACCAAGGGAGAAAGCTCCAAAGGCACCCATCGGAGAGAAATTAGCATTATGCGAGGCCGAGCCCCAGGGAGAGTTCGGTCCACTAACCCCCGCATTCATGGGATTAGTGGAGATGCGCTTCACAGAGCCAAAGGGAGAGGCAGGATCCTCCTTGCCATCCTTGGCCTTCTCATCCACCTTCGAGTTGGGTTCTCGGAAATCAGTTTTACGGCGCAACAGGGCCGGAGGAGGAGTAGAAGTGTTGGCCTCATCGCGGAAAAATCGGGAGTTGGAGCCGGTAGGAGACATGGGATTTCCAATCGATTCACCCGTTTCCCGGCGGCGGGGACCTGGGCGACCGGTGGTTGGGGAGGAGGTGGTGGTGTAGTTATTGATATGGCCCTGAGGATAGGAGATCGAAGACTTGCGACCTCCAGTTCCCGGGATGACGTTTTCCTTCGCGGCGTTTGTGGGAGGTGGCTTCAGAGGGGAGTTGACTGAAGCGGCGAACATCTATCGAGCATTTTTTAGCAAGAGCACTCATTCAGACCCGAAAGCACACAACACGAACCTCTCTCTCGTCCTCCGTCATGCCCGTGATTCCGAGGGGTTCGACTTGGCCGCCGTGATCCCAGCAAACCTCGGGCCCCGCAGAGTTGTTCTTGTGGTCATCCCGCTTCCCCCATGCTCCATTCACGGGAGCTGACACAGTGTGGGGATCCCAATCGGCCACGAAGTATTCCTCCACGTTCTTACTCAAGGTCCCCTCCTCCCGCTGCGATTTATACAGCTCTAGAAGTTGATCCTTGGAGTACCGGGCATCCCCATTCCGTGCAATGCTAGAAATATTTGAGCTCAGATGTGGAGGGATGTACGCGCCACCGGCCGTGAGTGTCGAGGCAGATACAGGCTGGCTACTTTCCCGGTGGTGAGAGGGAGTGGTAGCAACAGAAGGCCGGCGGAAGGTCTGCGTAGCTCCATTCATGCGGTTGCGGGACCTGGTGGGCATTGAAGGTTAGCATCGGATCTCTCGAGCTCAAAACATTGACGGTCACAGCAGCATCGAACAATTTTGGACCGAGTCTGCTAAACAATAGCTAGTGGACGGGTTCAGGGACGGTGAAACAGTGTCTGCATACCATTCTCCGCTAGTCGAACCGTCCCCCCTCCGATTGGGGTCCTGGGTGTTGCCAGCAGCGGCCGAAGCGAAACTCGATGGAAGTGGTGTAGGCATTGTTGTAAAGAGGCTTATCTGGTCGGATGTTGATCCCCCACGTATAAACCGATTCTGAGATAGTTGTCGCGAAACCTGTGGCGGGCTTGCAAGAGAATGTGTGATGCGAACGGATAGGTTGCAAGACACGTTGGGAAAATTGATGTAGAGTTGAGGGATGACAGCTAGGAGCTAGTCAATCGAAGAAGTGGAGAGCTGTAAGAGAGGTAATGCAGAGATGCGAGCGCCAGACTAACAAGGTCGAGAAAGAGAGAGATCGAGTTTCGATTTCGCTTGGGAAGTTTCCTGGAGCAAAAATGATTAAGCGGTGGCCGTGGCAATACGCGTGCCTTTTTGTAAATACACGGTATGGGCTTGTTGGTGATCGCGCGATTTTCCGTCCAAGAGTGGTGATTGCAGCGTATTGATAGAACAATAATTACATACCGCCAAGAGTAGGTATCCGATACACGCACAACACTTTGTCTTCATACTCTGCCCAATGTACCTTGTACCGGCCATTGTGCCCAATCCTGGGTAGCGAACGGAAAAAGGCACTATATTGAACGAGAGAATCAAGACTCAAAATAACCAAAGTGCCATTCTAAGCCTACTTTCTACTTTTCCCCTAACCAAGAAGACTCTAGATAGCAAGCACATATGCAGTTAGGTGGCTTGACGCAAACAGAAAGATGTGGAAATAATAGAACAGACATGTATTCCCCACAAAATCCACGCTGCTCTTTTGATTGGGAGTTCAGCTACCTTTCAAGCAATTGACAGTTAAGGGATGGGTTTGATGCGTTGTCTAAGAATACAAAGACCGTCTAGTTGGTCCACCAAAGGCAATAGAGGGGGGTGAAATGCATCCCATGCTATCCCTTTTTTACCCAATCTCTGCAATGCTGTGCGAACACGCTCTGTCTTAAGATCATTCAACGGCCTTTAAAAACTTCTTAAGATTCGGGCTGGAATCCGGTTGGATTAAGAATCCCATTATCCGTTGTGCTTGTCAATAGGGCTAGATCAATGTGCCCCTCTTAACTCTTTCATGCATCATTCTGCACCAGACAATGGTTTCTGAAATTTGCTCGCTCTAAGAGTAACACAGAGACCGAAACGGCGCAATGAATGTCGTGGCCCAGATTGATATGATGGGCTCAGTCTTGGAGCTTCACTGATGGTATCAAGACTCTATAAAATGGGCCTCCCTCTCTCCGGCAATTCCCTCTTTTACATTTCTTGCACTTCAAGACAACCCCAAGTCAGATTCTAGGAACTATAAGCTTTCTTGCACAACAAAGGTCATCATCTCTCTTGTGTCTTCTGGGATCCACCAGCTCACCACCGTTGATCAAAGAAGATGAGGCGGTCCAGATTCACCGGCCGATCCAAATCCAACAAGACAGAATTTGGCTGGTACTTCGCTGGCGAGCCAATGGACAAAAGACACTCTCGAAGCGGGCGAATCAGGCTAGTTCGGTACGGACCTGAGATGGAAACTTGTGCCCATAGTCGATGCCCGTCGCCATCTCCTATTCCAGAAAAGGCATCTTGCCTCCGCGGCAATAGATGCGAGGTTTATCCCTACGGGGTACGCTCCTCATCCCCAAGCAACACTGACTCCTCTGGTTGTGAGGCAGCTAGGAGGTACTGCGGACGATGCCATGGCATCAGGCGCGAGCCTGAGTCCCCTTCACAGGTGGAAAAAGTCACCTGCCCCTGCAACAATCGGTGTGAATGTCGGTCGCGTGAAATGCGTCCGGTCACGCCAAGCAGCAGTGAATCTTCTAGCTCTGAAACAGCCACAAAACGCTATAGTAGCCGTCACTCAACAAGACGCGACCGGCACTCCCACGACGCACATCCCACCACGCCGAACAGCAGTGATTTTTCAGACTACGAACCACTCAGAAGACGCCAAAGCGGCCACCGCACCGGAAAGCGCGAACCAGAACACCATCTGCCGGTGGAGATATGTCAATGTGAGACCCATACACCCCCTCCCAGTACACCCACCATTCCAGGCCAGAGATACCACTCCGCCCGTGCATCATTTACGACAGCACCACGCTCCGATCCGATGGTCCACCACCACTGTCGCAAGGCGTCTTATTGCGAACTCCACCCGGAGCTCTGCCGGGCTGGGATGCCGGCGCCTTCGCCAGTGCCGAGATCGATACCAAGTCCGGCCCGCTCTCCCCGATTGAGTGAGAAGTCCCGTCCCAGCTCTCGAGTCACATCAGAGCCGACGTCCACTTGCAGGCGGCCTGCTTCTCCTCCCAAGCAGGCACCCCCTACGCCAGTGTCTTCACCCAGGCCTACATCTCTCAGGCCCGATGTCCTATATTGTAGTTGTTGCTATATGGGTGGGTACCATGCTGATGACACTGCTTCCGAGACTTCTATTCAGGCCAGGCCTGATAATGATAGGGATGTGGATGAGAGACGTTGTGCTTTTCATCACCGTTGTCATCCGAGGTTTGAGCGTGGGTTTGGCTGGGTTTGTGGGAGGAAGTGAACATACTTGTGTTGGTTCGGTGGTTAATTTTGGATTTTTAAGAGAAGCAACGGTTCATGCTTTTTTTTTCCCCCTGCTACTTTCTCTTGTTCTGTCTAGAAAACCTCCATTTTCTTCTTTTTCATTTGTCTCACTTCCGGCCTTGGAGGTATCGAGTCGCTTGTCTCATTCTAGCTTAATTAAAATATTTCAAACGGTATGATCAAAATTTATAAAACTCCCAAATCCAATGTTTCTTTTTTTTTAATATCACGAGGTGGATCAAGCTCATCATGCTACGTAGTCGACAACTTCACTGACCTGGTCTATTTTATTATCGCATACAGAACGCTTCTGGTAGTGCATAGACATCATATCCTATCCTTGAAGACAGCAGTGTCTCACTTGGTCTTGGTTCTCTTGGAAGTGTACTTGCTCTTAGGAGAGGTGTTCCATCTCACTCTCCTACCACGTGATCACCTGAGTCAAGGGTGGTCCCGAACGAATGGTAGGGCCTAATAGATATCCCATTGCGATGATAGATAGACGTTCTGTTTGTGCTAATGATGGTTTTGGCCGAGCGGGTAAAGAGTCTTTTGTAATCCATCAGAAGTAACTAGCGGCCTTCCTGTCCTGTTTCTCAACGGGTGAGGATATACTTCCATTTATCCCATTTATCCCATTTATCTAGAGTAAGAATCATCATGATCGAGACTATGTTCCCGAAGTCTAGGGATATATATATATATCATATACATATATATATTTTGGTACCAAGTGTCATGAACAGGTCAGATGGCGCCCTAAGGTGGAATACCCTGGTCCAACATTGAAATCTCAGTGCTTTCAATTCTTGAGACTCTAACCCTTCATCTGATTATATAGCAGCGTACTCCTTGAATGTTCGGTTATGTAGTAAGAAAAGTAGAGCTGTAAGAGCCACTTTAAAAGGTTGAATGCGGAGATCTGATAATTTGTTATTACTTCATCTCCATAAATCCGACAAGAAGTGTTTACACAGTCCGGTAGTCAATGGGATGAAAGTGGAAAGAAGAAAAGGATTGAATGTTTGGACTATCAAATGTTCAACGTGTAGACTTGGATATCCGGTCGGGTAATCAAGAATTCAATCTTGAAAGCCTCGGCTATCGATCAGCAGTTGAGCCATCCCCGCACGAGCTGAATTTCCAGGAGTACATCGTCAATTTAATTTTTTGACATCGTCACATCTTTCTCTATCAAATTCAAGATGTCCAAAGCAATTTACATATCACCAATTGACGGCAAGCCCGGCAAGCCAGGCCAAGTCTACTATCCGCTCTCCCTCCGTACCATCCCCAAGCCTTCCCCGCAAGGGGGTGAGCTACTGGTGAAACTGAGTGCCGCGGCGCTTAACCACCGTGATCTCTTCATCCGCCAACACCTCTACCCCGGCGTGACCTTCGAGGTGCCCCTTCTTGCGGATGGAGTTGGTACCGTTGTCGGAACTGGCCTGAACGTCCCTAGCCCAGAAAAATGGCGAGGCAGGCGGGTGATCTTGAACCCCGGTGCTGGTTGGACGGACTCGCCCGATGGACCAGAGGAGGCTACTGGACTCCGGATAATGGGCGGCACGAAGGTTTATGATAAGGGGACTTTGCAGGAGTATATTACCATCGAGTATTCGGAGGTTGAGGAGGCACCTGAGCATCTTTCTGATGCCGAGGCTGCGGCTCTGCCTCTGACGGGCCTGACGGGCTGGAGAGCTTTGATTTCCAAGGCCGGTGAGAGGAACTCTGGAGGTGGTGCTGCCGTCTTGGTTACAGGCATTGGTGGTGGTGTGGCTCTGATGGTGCTGCAGTTTGCTGTTGCCAGAGGTGCGCATGTGTTGGTGACGAGCTCGAGCCAGGAGAAGATTCAGAAGGCCGTTAAACTAGGTGCTGCCGGTGGTGTTAGCTATAAGGAAGACGGTTGGGAAAAGACGCTGTTGGGTATGCTCCCAGCCGGGAAGAAGAACTTTGATGCCATCATTGATGGTGCCGGTGGTGATTCTGTTGAGAAATCCGTCCAGTTGCTTAAGGTGAGCACGGCAACGAAACATTTATTCCATCACGGATGAACGTACTTACATTTTTAGACCGGCGGTGTTCTCTCTGTCTATGGAATGACTGTGTCTCCTAAGATGCCATTTACGATGTCTGCTGTCCTCAAGAACATCGACGTCCGCGGTTCCACGATGGGCTCCCGAAAGGAGTTCAAGGAGATGATTGAGTTCGTCAATGCGAAGAAAATCCGCCCTGTGGTGTCTCGAGTTCTGCAAACTGGGCTGGATGACATGTCCGCAATTGACGGGCTGTTCGAAGACATGAAAAAGGGCACGCAATTCGGCAAATTGGTGATCGAGTTCGGCGGGTCGGGCAGTAAGCTGTGATAATTCTCTTACTACGATTCCCACGAAGTTATGATATCCATATGGCTGTCTTTTTAAACCTATGACACATATCAATTGAGAGATTTTGTAGCAACTACGAGTGTTCTTCGTACCTTCTCCCGGCCGCCTCACTTTGTAGATCACCATCACTGCATCACAACTCAGTTGCATCTTCAACATGCCATTGCCACTTTTATCTTTCATCCTCTCTTACTAGAAACTCAGACGAGGAACTAACTCTCGAACCCGCTCATTGTATCATAAAGTGTTTCATTCCTTTCCGATTCCACCCCCATCATGAACTCCAAGAGGGACCGCGTCTCCACCCAACGACTCTCTCGCTCCATTTCTCGCGGAAATGGCCCTGTACCTCATGTGTCGGACTCCCGACGTGTCCTAGAAGATTCGTGGGTCGAAAGTAGTTTTCAGGTATTGCCGCATCAGAGAGACATCGATCCTCTAAACCGCTCTGTTGATGCTAACGGTCAATGCAGTCCGTTGACGCCACTCATTATGCTCTGCAAACCCTCAACAAGCACATCGAACGAAGACTCGCCAAACTACAAGCTAATACAGTCCGCCTGAAGCGTGAACTATGGCTACTCCAGCGACACATCAAAGAATTTCGCCATCCTCTTTTCGAGAACTGGGAAGCCGACCTACTCACACGTCTTATTGAGGTTGCTCACGCCCATCAGCACAAGAAGCTCCCGGGCGGCGTCGTGATTGGAGAGTCCTCCTTTGCCGAACGAGAATCTCTCAACCATGCATACAGCATCGCGGCGAAGGGAATCCGCATGCCGACTCTTCGTAAGCTTGGTCTATCGGAGAAGTATCATCAGGCTCTGCAGCGGTATTCAGAGGTGAGTTCTCACCGTGGTCTTGATAGAACGTACCTAGGTCTAGTCACGTACTTATGTGGATCAGGTCGCTCCTTATCGAAGCCCCAATCCCTTCCAAACCGAATTTGCATTCGCCAAATGGCTGGTCGAGGTGCGGGAAGATAGACCGGAGCTGTATTGTTTTTGGTCCAAGCTGTTCCCCGTCTGCTACGACCGCACCGTCCAAGAGAGCGCCTCCATTTTCTAGAGGATCCCCGACAACCACCTCATCATGCTGGCCCGATCAGGGTTCGTTTTCTCAAAAGAGGTTAAGAACGCAAAAAGCGCTTCGTGGTGTAGAGATCTTTCTATTTCTAGAAGTTTGTGGGTCATTGCGTTTTGTGCCGACCTTTTTCTGCCCCGTGCTGTTGTGATCATTGTGTCTCATTCCAGCTCTCCACATAGAACAAGTCTATTCTTATCAAAATGTACGTTTTCAGTCATATTCTCCCGCATGGCATGACTTGAAGAAATCGCCCTAATCGTTCGAGGAACTAGTAGATGATGTCTTAGCTTTCTTCAATGATCGACGGCGTACATATGACCTGTCGAGTAACAGACTACCACCGTTGCATCCAATCCTAATCCCTATATAACCACAGCTAGTATTCACCAGTTTCCTCTAATCCACAAGCCCTACGGTCTAAATGTCAAACACGCTAAATCCTCTGGGTGTGGGCACTGTGTTCCGTCATTCTATTCCAAAACCTGAACAATCCAACGGTCGAAAAATAAACAATAACCAATATGCAACAGACCCCACGTCCGCGATCTCGAAAACCCTATTATGGCAATCGTCCCGCATCCTGCATGACGCAGTTGGTGTCAAATGCAGTCATCAGCAGCACAATAATACTCCCGCTCGCTAATAATAGCTCGATTTTTTTTACGGCGTGCACCGCTCCGTCTACTAAGCTCGATGCTAAATGTCCAAGTGCGAACTAAAAAAAAAAAAAAGTGAGACAGCCCCAAGCGGTATGTATATGCTTACACTCCGAACTCTCCCTCCGCCCTAACTCCCTACACCCTAGGATCATCTACGGTTGTTCTTGGCGAGGGAACGCTCCCAGTCGCAACTTGCTCAACCTCGTGGACACCTCGGAGATCGCTTTTCAGGGTCTACCAACCTCCGATGTACGCCGTAGGCCTCGGATGTGTTCCGAAGGGTCCTGTGGTTTTGGTGGGGGATCGGACTTTTCGGATTTTCTTGAGCCGTCTTCTAACCTCACTCAGCTTAGTCTTGTCTGTTGTGCCGACATTATTCCGGTCACTGCTACTGTGCCATTCAGATCATGTTCTCCATTTTTCATAACTATGGAGCATGTTGCATATGAATACGGAGTACGAAGGACGGAGTCCCACGTTTATTTTAACTGATTATGGATGCTTTGTTCGACAAATCACTATTCATAGTTTTCGTCCCTCTTTTTTTTCACTTTTGCTCCTTTTGTGGACTCCGTGTGGATACACACGTGGAAGTTGATGGAGCGATGAAGGACCAGGTCTTACTCCGTCTGTTAAATTATATTCAGAAATCGACCTGTACGATGTAACTAGTCTATTGTACATATTATATGGAGTTTCTTGGATGGTCAGCAGTATAGATTAACCTTAAGAAAGGTTAATGATTCGGCGCAGGGCGTTTTGCTCCGTACAACAGACACCCGAAAAAAGTTGCTGCCTACCTTGGCATTTGCGGGACGAAATTTTTTTTTTTTTTTAATGATAATAATAATGTACATAACCTTGGGACAGTCCACGTTTTTCTTCAAGTGGAGAACGCATGGAAAAAAGTGGAAAGGAATGGATAAAACCCATCAGTAGACCGTGCACTTTACTCAAGTCAGAACTCAACTGTCTAGTTAGCGTCGGATCCGACACCAGATATGGGGTAGCTTCTAACAATTGACCAAAGAGAAGCGGTAGACGAGGGTTGTTAGTGAACTCGATTCGGGATGGTTGGAACCTGCGAAAGTGCTGCCACGACTGGCTGCTAAATGCCAAAAAGTCGGAGGGAAATGGGGCGCGGGATCCCGGGATTCAGACTCAACTTATGCTCTGATTGGTAGGACCTTTTTTTTTTGCTGGTCCACTTAACGGAGATATATTTACCGTATGATGTACTCCGTACTTTGTTTAGCATAGAGTATACACACAATATACTTCGTAGCGCTTTCAAGGTTCTGTTTCTTCGTATTTAGAGTTTGAGTAAAACGATCAAGATAACCGTGGAAAGTGAAGCATATGGAACGTGGCAAATAGAGTTTCCTAGGTTCATATAGGAGTGACAGGTTTGGTAGAGTCGATCGAGGGTTTCATCAACCTGAAACGGTACTTCGACTTTGGTTAAGATCCATGACTGGATTTGGAGAATTGACTTGATCAATTTTTTTTTACTGATCGATTGACTGGCTTGGAGCGCAGTGACATTTTCACATGTTTTGGTTTTATTTTCTCATCAGTGGTGTGGTGATATATCCGCGCATTGATCTGCCACCAAGATATATATTTACGTCTCGCACAACTCGCACCTGCCTTTTCCAATTTTTTTTTTTAAAAAAAAAACAGAAAGAAGTCTCAATTAACTTAGGGGTAAATTGATGTAGTATTATTTCCTGTAGACAAATACGGCGGACAATATTGTTGATACCAAATAGTGATACGGAGGAATGTGACCTCCAATATCCATCCGATCCCAGATTCCGCCCAAGCTTGTAATCCGAACTGGATCGCCGTGGGGATCTGAGTCGTAGCCCCTGATCTGAGTCGTAACCCCTGACTCGTATCTAGCACCCAACGAGCTATGTTGTACACGCTACCAGACAAAACACCACGCTCTTCAGACAGCTCAATAAAAAAAAAGAAAACCGCCCCAAATAGAGGGATAGTCTCGCCTAAATTTCCTTGATGTGGGGGGGGGGGGGGGGGGGGAAGAGGACAAAAAAAGAAAAGCGAAACTCAAACAGGGGATTCAAACCCACGCCTCAGCTAAGATCTACACTCCATGCGCCCCGAGATAGACATGGGGGGTTTTTTTTGTTGTTAGCTATTCACAGACGGAGCGTGAAAGCCATGGAGAATGATCTAAATGGGTACAAGGTCAACAGGACTGACGCAATTTCTGGCCATGCTAAAGACATTCTGCAACAAAGAGGGAAGTTGATGAGACTAGCTTGGCAATCCTTCCATTTCTTCTCTCCACACTCAAACATACGAGTTGGTTCGATTCCGATGCTGCGGGAGGAAGCATCGGTGATCCAGATGGAGATGCCTCCTACCCTGAGCGCACAAATGTGACCATTGCAAATCCCGAGCTGCAAAGTGATACGGATTCCCTCCTGTCAGTTTGCGCAAGTCCCTGCGATGATCGTGCTTCTTCTTGTCCACCGGTATTTCATTGTCATCACACTATCAAGGTCACTACCGGAGAACAAGGATAGTGCAGGCAAATACTGGCGACAGTACTCCGTAATAGCGGTACTAACCGGAGGCGGAGTTTGTCAACTTTTAGCTCCGGCGCTGAAACCGTCAACCTCATTAATCTATAGTGGAATGGTCGTCAAACGCCAAGGATGGACGTGTGGAAGTGTGTATCGTCGGGGAAGGAGCGAAACCCTATTACCGTTCGTGTCCTGTTTATTCCCCAGAAACCCGGGCGTTGTGTACAACATACGTTGTAAGGTTGTATAACCTTTCCGTATGCTGTATGTACTCTGTACGGAGTGTGGAGACTGACCATTTTCCCACTCCGTCCTCTGGAGGGGTCAAGGAAGGTTAGAGCCAGCCCCGAGGGTTCCCACCGTTGTATAATTCTCTGCTTGTGAGTGGCTATCGAGGGGGGGGAGCTAAAAAAGAGGATTGACACTTTCCTGTTCCATGGAAGGGATTTTGACGAATGAGGCTGCCCTGTAGGAGATGATCTTCGTTGCAGGTGGGGAGGGGGGAGGGGGGCGAACAAAAAGAAGGTCATAGAAGATGAAGCGTGATTCCCCTCTATCGTCCAGCTTCAGGTGCGATACTCCGTATATGAAGCTAACATCAAAAGCCGGATATCTTCACTCCACCGAGGATAGAAGATACCCGGCATTGATCTCTCCCCAGAACAGACAGAGATGTCCGTTTGTAAGCGAGAACAACATAGTCGAACCACCTCCCAGGGACCCAAAGCGGGTCCACGTCACATTCCTTCCTGTGATGGTGCAGTCAAGACCCTCCTGTGAACAAGGGTAAAGTTGGTGATCTTCCCCATCAACAATTCTGGTTGCATCAAATCAAGGCTCGTTGCCGTTTGCCTTCCCCTTCGCGAACAAACCCGGGAGGAGCTGAAATACAAAATGTAAGGGTGGTGAACCCAAGCCATGGCCTAAAAGAGAAAGCCGCCAGTGTCTCTGACGATGTTTCACTCCGAGGGTTTATTTCCCCCATGATCCGCGCACCAATCCCATTAATGCAGCAAGGTCTACACTTCGCCCTGACATCTCATTCTCCTTGGATTTCTCCCTCGAAGGGATTGACGGGAACGAAGATCCTTACCCCAATCATTCAATAATCCTCCTCAACCCGTGCTCGGTATGCACTGTTTCCCCCACACGCAAGACAGGCACAGACATACCGGCACGAGTGGCGAGATCACGCACATATTATTTTGACGGATACAAAGTAGACGCGCGCAGACAAATAGTGTGCTTGTACCTGCATAGTTCAACTATTATATGTGGTGGACTTCAAAAAGGTAAGGTTGAGTAGAAGCTAACCTCTAACCCTTTACTCCGGACCCAAGGTTGAAGATGCGATGCAAATGGTTCGGGCGTAAATGGCCTCAAAAATTAAATTAATTAACCTTTGATGGGCGCGGGGGGTTTTGCCAATAGACAGAAAGGTACGGAGTAAACAATTAACAGACACAGAGCCCAAAGCCTTAGTGGATGCTCAACCGGTCAATAATATCATACTGGATCCGGATGGAGCCCTCATCTGCCAATAGGATTGTCAATCACAATTTTGACGGCTCCAAACAAGGTTACAGGGCCCCTGGGGGGAGGGTGGGCATAGTGATCCGCTTTTTCTTTTCTTTTCTTTCTTTTTTCTTAAGCTTCCAAGGATGTGGATGGTCTGACGGAATTGATATTATCCGCTGCTTGAAATTATAGTCAGATGGGGTTGATCAATTGGTATTCAAGCTTTACTGTTAGGCACTGTTTGATTTTTGGCAATGTGGTTGATGCTTTTTTCTTACGCGTTCTTTTTTTTTTTTTTTTTTTTTTCGTTTTGGGGGTTCCGGGGGTTGGGGTTTGATGGTGGGGATTGATGTTCCCGAAGATTAACCGATCAGAGCAAACGCCGATTGTGGAAAATCTTTCCCGGTGACTCCGTCTAAACTGATACGAGTGTCTCTTGGTGTTCATAGTTTCTAAAGGGATAAGTAGGATTTGATATAGATTTCCTTTGATACTCCTTGCTCTGTTTGATGTTTGGGGGTGGTTGGGGAGGGGGGGGGGGGGGGTTGGGAGGAACATCAGCATTGACTGTTGACATGTTTGGATCTGTAGGGAACCTGATTAACTCGGTAACGAGGTACCAAACAAAAACTAGTCTATTTAACCGAAGCCTGAAGAAGACGGTTTTGGACCGTTTTGGACGCGATCGCTAATCGGATTGAAGCTTCTTCAGATTGCTGATCATGGCGCGCTCCACTGGTGTATTCCAGCCCCATTACCCAATTTATGAGGAATGAAATTGGCTATTTAATTTTTCATTAATAGTTCTCTGTTCCATATAGAAATATTTGTCCGGAGAACCTCGGGACGTCGCGAACGTGGCAAAAAAATCGTGGAGTCAAGCGCCTTATCGATAGTGCTACTTTTTTATTTCCCCCTTTTTCCCTTTTCTACGTGGAGCTGCACGAAATGATTACTCGGGAGTTGTGCATCCGAACCGTTAACGCCTCCGGTCGGGGTTGGTCTGCTTTTGTCCTCACTTCATCGTCATTTTCATTTTCAATTTCCGACGTCAATCACATTGACCGAAATCACCTTCTATCAACTCTTGTTTCTATGATCTCCGAGAGGCGAACCGTGGACGAATACTTGCGGACATTTTGAATTCAATTTTCAACAACTGCGTCTGCGTCTGCATTTGCATTTGCATCTGTAACCATAACATGGTTGACGTTCTTACGGTACTGCAGACCTTGATGTGCTGCGTCGGGTAATTTTCCCGTAGCACAATCATGATCTCCTGCGCATGGGGGATTTTCATGATCAAGGGCCTGGGGCGCCCGTGGCCTGGAAGCCGTTGGAATGGCAATTGCCGGACATGTCGTACCGGTACATCTCATATGAATTGCAAGTTTTCTACGTAGGCGGATTTGATATGATCGGTGAGGATGACCAAGATCTCAATCTTCGATGGATGAGGTGACAGTGCAGAGTGAAGTCAACGGTCCCGTTACCTCGAGCACGGATGTTCGGGTTCCAGAGTGATACCCCGATCGGGTCTAGGGAGAACAACAACCAATCAAAGGACGGGACCCTTACATAGTCAGGCCACCGAGTCACCTGAAAAATGCAAGGTGTGCTATACTTAGACCCTTCATGGTTTGTTTTTAGTTTCTATTTCTTGCCTGGATTTCCGTAGAGTTAGGGCATTGTGTACGGATTCGTTTCTTCCGTTTGGGTCAGATGACAGTGAGCTTCATTGTCCCAAGGGCTGTATCCCCCAAAAAAATTGGATCTGAACCTGCTCGATTGGAAAAAAAAAAAAATTTCTCGGGGGAGTTACTTTTCACCTGATGCCGAATCTATCCTGTGTCGTGAGAGTTCATTACGTGCAGCCTCGTGTCGGCGAAAGGGAAATGTGAAATATCATATTGACCGGCATGACGACACGAGATGTACTCCGTACTCCGTACACCGATCGTGACGGACCCTATTCTGTAGGGGAGATCGGAAGTGGAGCATCTGGAGAAAAGAGAGGAAAAAGGGTCTCGTTTTCCACTGTGGTTCGGCTTAGATCACCCAAGGCTCGGCGTAAGGAGCTGCTGACAAAGGGGGCTGTCATTACAATTTTGGAACGTCCATCCTCCGATACCCAGGTATTACATGGTAAGGAAAAGGATTGGGGTTCAAGAGGATGCAAAAGGGTTCCGAGCAATAGAAAAGTACCCGATACTGAGAGGTAGGGGAGCTCATTATAAGAAAAAAAAAACACCCCCGAAAAAAAAAAAGAAAAAATACAGAACAAGGTTGTCGGTGAAGCTTTTTGATTGGCAGGGTTATAGTGAGAGAGGAGTCGTTCGGAGAGAGGGCTCGTTATTAGACACAATCCCTGATTGGACCTTGACCTTGTCGACATGGTTCTCGAGGGTTACCGTCTTCGACCTGGTCAGCAAACAATGAGGCAATGCTCTCATCACTCGGGGAGAAACGCGACCGTCGCACAACAGCGCCCCAAGGGAACCAGGTTGAATTTTATATGGTCAGAGGGTGTGCTGCAGAATAGGGTTCTTTTCTTTTCTTTTTTTTTTCCACATGTTGGATGATTCTCCACTTTTTCTTTTTCTAGTGGCTTACGCCGCCAGACCTACGCTGCCAGATTGGTGTTTATCCCGAGAACATCACGTTTCCCATGTTCTGAGTAGAGTGATTTTTTGATCAGTTCCAAGGAAAATAGAAAGACTATCCCTCCTATGTCCGTTGAAGATCCAAGATGGGTTTTCATCTCTAAGAAAAGAGATAGTGGATCTGGCTGGTCGGACATCTCGGAAAGCCTAAGTTTCCAGTGACTTCCGACGCAACAAACTGATTATTGGGGAGACTCGATCTCCTCGAAGATAATTATAACTCTGTGTGACCCCGTCGATACCTCTCTGTCCGTACTCCGTACGGAGACCTCAGTAATAATATACCCAATACCTTGCAATTGATGCCAAGTTTTTTTCCCCCCCCAGGGATTTCCCACTAGTCTTTTAGTCCGACTACTTTGAGAGATCAATTTAATTGAATTTCTTTTTAAACTCGATTATAATTAATCTTTATGAATTCTGAAATAATCGAATAATGTGTATAATAAAAACCAAAAAACTGAAAAAAAACCAAAAAACCCCCACAGCTGGCCTCATACAGTTTAGGTCATAAATTGTACTCTGACCTGCTCTCTCACTGCTAATAATAATCCATACAATCCTCAAGTTGCTTTTAACCCTTCTGGTCCCATCTTCCTTGCATCCCACTTTCACCCTTGGAAATTTATGACTTTTCAAGTCACACATTCGCTCACCACGTTCGCTCTTACGCTCGCTCACCTGCTGCTACGAGAACCACGTTCGCTACGTTTACTGGAATTAGAACCTTTTAATCTTTAATTCTTTTTTTTAGCTCGCCTTGCTGGAACCCGTCCCCCGATTTGGTGGATCTAAGGGAACCGTCGAAAACAAAAAGTGTTATCTGCCCGACACAGCGTTTGCGCGATATCTCTGTAGATCCCGTTTGCTCCGCGGTCTCAGTTGAACAACCAACCTTGGCGAGGGAAAAAAAAAAAAAAGAGAGAAGAAATTCTTGCGCTTTGTGTACTGGCGACAGGCGATAAATACCCGGATACTGGATACTGGAGATTGAACTACTGGATACCTGAAATTCAACCAATCGCTCAACTGTCTCGGCTGAAGACACTTCTTCTCGATCGAGCGGAATCACCTCTGTTTGGAAAGGTCTCAGAGTGAAGGAAATATTGGGCAAGAAAGGAACGATTCAGGTAGATCGGTTCATCAGCTTAAGGTTAGTATCAATGTGGTCCTATGTGCCTCCCTTTGCCCACGGTCTCACTTGTTCCCCTCGTGCCTTGCATACTTCCTCTTTCGGGCCTCTTGATCTTGTGGTGGTATCTCCTTGCAGCTGGAATTGGTTATCCGTTGGACTATACCAACGACTGGAAATGACGATGGGTGTCCAAGCCGTCGGATAGCTTCCCCCGTTCCGCTATTGTTCAAGTGTTTGTTGACATCAGACTTCTTCAGATTTGACGAACCCTCGGATCTTGCATATTATCTTGGGTCAACAGCGAAATTCGGGTCTCACATCCGACCTTTTCTATTTCCAATTTGATTCATCTCGGTGAGTTCATCTCTCTTTGCTATGCACCGATCCGGTTCATATACATCTGAAAACGTTCTCGTATACTCATTCGTTGAGTAGCCTATCATCGTGATCTTGTTCATTGTGGCCCAATCTACTTGAAGGGGGTTTTTTTTTTCTCTCCCGAAACCTCTCGCGGATCAAAGAAAAGCGAAACCTCTCCAGTCCACGGTCGTGGTTCATCTCCAACCAATCTCGGCTCTTCCCGTCACAAGTGGCGGTGGACCGTAGATATCTCAGCCCAGTTCCTCCCCTTCTCTTTATGAACCTTTGGAGACTACGGTCGAGATCTGAGCCTATTGCTGCAGCCAACCGTTCCTAGTCTCAGCCTTAGTTGATTCCTGGATGGTGATTCGAGGCCTTGTGTTGCCACCATTTCTGTGAGACCGACAGCAGCTTCATCTTGTCGCTTGTTCTGTCTCAGAGAGCACTCCATTCGTGCTTGTGCTTTTCCACCCTACAATCGTTTGGAATAAATCCCCAGTCATTCGCTTCAGGTTCTGTCTCGTTGCACTCGCTGCAACATCTTCAAGCTGGCTTATTCGAAGACACACGGTGTTTTGGTAAGATTCTTCCCACCTTAGGATTTGTCTCTCTGTCTTTCCTGGATGCCCGCATGTTTTGGCTCCAAATTCTAGTTCATCCGGTTGGAATCTTATCAACCCTTGCCCTACCTCCTGCGTGAGAAACCTTCCCGCTGACCTGTCTCTTCTTGTTCCGTCACAGTTCGACCCAGATTTTCAAACGCCTCTGATACTCGGCGAGTCGTTGGATCTGTCGGACTCAGAAGAATCACAGTTTGTCGGTGCATTTTCGGACGGCCTGTGGGCCAAGTCTGAGCCCATATTGTCAATGTCTGCATTCCAGAAGCCGGTTGCCGGCGCCATAATAGGTACGTTGTATCATGACGAACTTGATTTGCCGTGATTTGGGAATATCCGGTGTGCTGACACCAAACACAGACTATGGTTCCGCTCGGTCCTTGCAGGATGCTGCTTCTTACTCGAACTACGGTCAATCGCCTTATGTGACGACCCCGATCGTTCCCTCCCCCATGGCCGATCAGGCAAGTCAGATTTCGGATTGCGTTCCATATCTGCCCAACGAATACGCTAGCTCGTACGAAGAGTCTCAGTCGCCTATGTTGGGCACACGTCACCGTCAGCTACCCGAAATTGTGACATACAGCCCCCAACGCGGAAGTGAAGGAACTAGGGTGATGGTCCAGATTCAGTGCCCCTATGACCTCCACGCTTCCTCATACGCAGCTTTGTATGTGGTCTTTGGCTCAAAAAAGTGTGAATCACTCCCGCATTTCCTTGGATTCCAAGGCTCTGCGTTTCAGTACGGCCTCTCCGCTGATGTACCTGCGTTTTTGTCCACTGGATCCCCATCTTTTGCTGTTCCTCTATCCGTCTCAATGGAGACTCAGGATGACTGTCCTGCTACGTCTCTTCAGGTTGGAGTGTACACCTACGAGCAAGTTTCCCACCCTTCGCCATCAGCCGATTCCCGCAAGAGAAAGTTCTCATACTCTGATGTTCCTGCGGCATCTGCCAAGCGGCACACCGGATCTGTGATTCCCAAGGTTGAGCACCACGAGGGCTACCACAGCCGCTCTGTGTCTGCGTCTTACTCGCCCTACTTGCAGCCCCTTCCCGCCATGGCGGGCTTCGTCGCACCATATCACGCTGCATCCTCTCCCCAGACCGGCTCTGGACAATACTCTTCCGTTTCCGCCACCCCCCAGCCCGCCCTCCGTGTGCCTTCCCCTATTACCCCAGCCTGGAGCCCCTCTTTCGTCTCTGTGAGCAATGATGCTCGCAATGCAGGTCTCGCTTTGACACATGGTCTGCCTCAGCAGAAGGGTTCCACCCAGCGTGGTGCTTCAAATCCGACTCTGATCCGCACCTCCACCATCCAAACACACAGCATGCCTCACAATCCAGCCTTCAACCCGTATGCCATGTACCCTACCAAGGCTATTCTCAAGCTTAACGGTGATCTTGACACTATGACACAAGGGTGGTCGAAGGAAGAACGCACATCCCAACGACGCCTGGTGCAATTCACCCGCTCACAAACTGGGAGCACCATCCAGGGCGAGTTCAAGGCGGTTACCCCTGAAGATCGCGCCCCGAGCAGTATCTGCATCAGCTGCATCTTGTGGGAGGACAAGAATGAGTGCTACGTGACCAGCGTGGATACCATCTACTTACTTGAATCCCTTGTGGCCGTGCGCTTCACTGTTGAAGAGAAGAATCGTATTCGTCGCAATTTGGAGGGATTCCGCCCCCTGACCGTCTCCAAGGCGAAGGTCGACAGCGAAGAGTTCTTCAAGGTCATCATGGGATTCCCTGCCCCCAAGCCTCGTAACATCGAGAAAGATGTTAAGGTCTTCCCCTGGAAGGTCCTGAGCCACGCGCTAAAGAAGATCATTGGCAAATACGTAAGTTGGTGAAACTCTCCAGACCACCGCCACACGTGACTAATCTTTGTCTTCTGTCTAGTCTGCTAGCTATTCTTCAACAGCTGGTGCGCTCCCCACACCAATGACCACCACCTACACCAGCCATGCTAGCCATGGCACCGGTTCTGATTCCGGTACCGAGCCTCACACTGCCAACTCCCCGCAGTCCATCTCCGACGCTGGCGCTGGCAACACCTACCCTAGCATGCCCGTCCAGACCTATTCCCAGGCCGACCACTCCACCTCGCACTTACCTTCGGCCCCCGACCTCCGATCTATGATCCCAGTGACCCAGTCCTATTCATCGGTTGGGGGATACTCGTATCCGGCCATGTGCCATCCCCAGAATGCCCACGGTTTGGCAGCCCCGGCCCCGCGCCCATCCTGGGAGATGCACCCCCTTGGTCCCAACACTCCTCATACCGTTGCACCAGGAAATGGCGGATGCTACGCATACTTGGATCCCGTGTATAACATGCACGACACGGCCCACGGCCACTGATCCCCCTCTCGGCTGGTCCCTCCATTTCCTGCTGCGTTCTCTTTTCATTCTACTTTTCATACTTCCCCTCCGCTTTTTTTGAAGATACGATTTTCTTTTTCCTGTCACTCCTTGCCAAACCCAGACAGCGGGTTGTCGGCTCATCGGACACAAGCTCCCTTCCCACCTGAAAAGATGGCAAGAGCCCTTGCATCTGCCCGACCTCGCATCTCGCACATTGATGATGATTTTACGTCCCTCCTTAAACTACCAGATTATGATGCCTAATGCCCTCATAATACACCCAGACTTGCGGCCGTTGCATATTTGCTTTTTTGACATTTTTGACATTTGGACTTGGTCCCACTCTGAGACCTGTTCCTCGCATCTAGACGGTGTCTTGTTCATTCCTTCCTTGGGTTGCATAACTCATATGCCGGGCATTGCAGCTTCCACTCCCTTTTTTTGCGCACAAAAACATACACTCTGGGCTTTTGTACTACCATTCAGCATAGCGGGCGCTTGCTTGTCATTCCTTTTGCATTCGTGGGTTATTTTTGGATTGAAAATGGGATAGACTGGGGGTTTGTTTCTTTCTTGGAATCTGGGCGGCTTTGTCCGTTCAATCCAACTCCTCGGTGCATTTTGGACGGGGTTTCTGAGTGAGGATGCCTGACACTAGAGTCCCCTTCATGTGTCGGGTCTTCCTTGTGCAATCCCCGTTCGCTTTTGACTTCTGTTTGAAAGTTTTGTTCGGAGTTGGATCGGTACTTGCCGCTTCTTGTTATTTCAGCTGAGGGCTGTTGTTACTTACTACCTACTGCATTGTTCTGGCGTTTCGGACCTGAGCGGTTGGACCGTTCATTATTCTTGCTTTTCTGCCTTAATATTACCCATTTTGAGTCACAGTTGTTGCATGCAGATCTTCAGATTAGTTTCACTTGAATTCATCTCATTGAGCCTTGCCTCTTGTAAAACGAAACACCGGTAATAAAGAAATGGCTTGGTCAGTGATGTGAAGCGTCACATGCACGTTGTACATGGAAAGCTTGGATTTCCGCATTTTGGACCTTTTTAGCTACGATCACAACAAGGGCCAACGGCCTCTCCCAAAGAAAAGCAGATGAGAAGACAGCTTAAAAAGACACCATAACGCCGCCTAATCGGCCGACTGTTCCTGTATGTTATCACGTGAAAAGCTTAGCCCTACATCTATCCTTCCATGTAGACACGATAACGTCAGCTGACCTACTATCTTATCAAAGCACGTGACGCGGGGCCGGCGAAATCGGCTTCGAAAAAGGGCAGTTGCATTTGACTCATACAGATCAGATCGTTTACCTTTTTTATAGCATCATCTTTTCCCAGTTCTGATCCAACCATTCACGCGTGACTTATCCCACACTTGAACTTATATATAGGGACCGTTTGCCTTCCATTGGCCTTTTCCCTTTCTTCTCAATCCCACTCTCTTTTCCCCCGCCACTTTCACATCGCCATTCATCATGGAGGCTATCAAGCAGACCTTTGCGAAGTGCAAGGCACAGAAGCGTGCTGCACTGGTGGCCTACGTTACTGCAGGATATCCCACCGTCGAGGAAGCTGTCGATATCCTCCTTGGCCTCGAGAACGGCGGCGCCGGTAATTTAAACCCAAGTGAAAGCTGTTCAAATGGGTAATCTTTTAACTAACATTTGGTCGCACATCACAGATATCATCGAGCTTGGCATTCCCTTCACAGATCCCATCGCCGATGGCCCTACCATTCAGACCGCTAACACAAAGGCCCTTGAGAATGGTGTCACCCTCACTATCGTCCTTGAGCTTGTCCGCACTGCCCGTAGCCGCGGTCTGCAGGCACCTTTGATGCTCATGGGCTACTTCAACCCTGTTCTTAAGTATGGTGAGGAGCGTATGCTCCGTGACTGCAAGGAGGCTGGTGTCAATGGTTTCATCATGGTTGACTTGCCCCCGGAGGAGGCTGTCCGTTTCCGTGACCTCTGCTCGAGCGCTGGGTAAGTTGGTCTCAATTTTCCTTTCCTCGTTTTTGAAATCTTTTTTACTTGTCCATGTTGGTCTAGCATACTTACCTGATTGCAGTCTCTCGTACGTTCCCCTTATCGCCCCTGCTACCTCCGATGCTCGTATGCGTCTCCTCTGCAAGATCGCAGACAGCTTCATCTACGTTGTTTCCCGCATGGGTGTGACTGGTGCCACCGGCTCTTTGAGCGCAAATATTCCGGAGCTTCTCAACCGCGTCCACGAATACTCCGGCAATGTCCCTGCTGCATTGGGATTCGGTGTCAGCACCCGTGAACACTTCTTGTCGGTCCAGGAGCAGGCCGAGGGTGTTGTCATTGGCAGCCAGATTATCACTTGTGTTGGCAAGGCCCCTGCTGGGCAGGCTGCCAAGGCTGCCGAGGAGTACCTCTCCAGCATCACCGGACGCAAGCGCGAGCGTGATGCCACTGGCGCTTTCACTCGCGAGATCAACGTTCTCGAGGCCATTGAGAAGGCCCAGCCTTCTGGTCAGGTTCACGCTACCAAAGTCATCACTGACGCTGATACCTCCGCCGGACCCGGTCTCGCTGACCAGATTGAGGCTCTCAACGTCACAAAGGATGTTTCCTCCCAGCCCTCGCGCTTCGGCGAGTTTGGTGGACAGTATGTCCCCGAATCCCTTATGGATTGCTTGGCTGAGCTCGAGCGCGGCTTCGATATTGCCAACAACGACCCCAAATTCTGGGAAGAATTCCGCTCCTACTACCCTTACATGGGCCGCCCTAGCAGCCTTCACATGGCCCAGCGTTTGACTGACCACGTTGGTGGTGCTAACATCTGGTTGAAGCGTGAGGACCTTAACCACACCGGAAGCCACAAGATCAACAACGCCCTTGGACAGATTTTGATTGCCCGTCGCCTGGGCAAGACCCGCATCATTGCCGAGACTGGTGCTGGCCAGCACGGTGTTGCCACCGCCACAGTTTGTGCCAAGTTTGGCATGGCTTGTACCGTTTTCATGGGTGCTGAAGATGTGCGCCGCCAGGGTCTTAACGTCTTCCGCATGAAGCTCCTTGGTGCCTCCGTCGTCGCTGTTGAGGCTGGAAGCCGTACCCTCCGTGATGCAGTGAACGAGGCTCTTCGCGCTTGGGTTGTCGAACTTGATACCACTCACTACATTATCGGCTCCGCCATTGGTCCCCACCCCTTCCCTACCATCGTCCGCACCTTCCAGTCCGTGATCGGAAACGAGACCAAGGAGCAGATGCAGGCCCAGATTGGCAAGCTCCCTGATGCCGTCATCGCCTGTGTTGGCGGCGGATCCAACGCAGTCGGAATGTTCTACCCCTTCTCCAACGATCCCAGCGTCAAGCTCATCGGTGTCGAGGCTGCTGGAGATGGTGTCGATACTGACCGTCACTCTGCCACCCTCTCTGGCGGCTCCCACGGTGTCCTCCACGGTGTGCGCACCTACGTTCTCCAGAATGAGCACGGTCAGATCTCGGAAACTCACTCAATCTCTGCTGGTCTCGATTACCCCGGTGTCGGCCCCGAGCTGAGCAACTGGAAGGACACTAACCGCGCCACTTTCATCGCTGCGGACGACAGCCAGGCTCTCACTGGCTTCCGTGCTCTTGCCCAACACGAGGGTATCATCCCCGCCCTGGAGTCTTCGCACGCCGTCTGGGGTGTTATGCAAATTGCCAAGACAATGGAGAAGGGCCAGAACATTGTTCTCAACCTGAGTGGTCGTGGTGATAAGGATGTTCAGCAGGTCGCTGACGAGCTTCCTCGCCTGGGCCCTAAGATCGGCTGGGATCTGCGCTTCTAAGGTCTGTCTGATCTCTCAAGTGCCTTTTTGCATCCGGGTAAAATATTCTCATTGTTTCATATTTCTTTCTTTTTTCGGTCCTCTGTCTTGCCAGCGGTTTTCATGATTCCTTGATGCTTTCATGCTCCACATTGCGGGATGGTCATGGGAAAAGCGTTTTTAATGCAGACTTTCTTTTCATTCATTGGGGGGGGTGGGTTCCTTTAGACAAAATTAAAAAAAAAAAAAAAAAAAAAAACCTTGATATCCCCTTTTCCGGTCTTTTGTTTTTCTTCCTGTTTCTGGACTGTCTTCATAGTCATAGATAGCTTTAGATTTTAGAAAAAAAGCAGTAACCGTGCCAAGCGCCCAACCACCCATCCTGGGTAGTTGGTGCGCCCCACCAAACGCAAAATTCCCACCAAACGCAAAATTTTCAATTTCCCATTCAATAAAAATGCTATTTACATGTAACCACCATGACTATCTATATACCAATTTCCACTGTGACTATCTCTTGCCACCATTGAAGCTTCATGCTCAGCTTCTAATAAATCCCTTGCTTCCTGGGCCCGTTGTTGGGCTTCCAATTCTTTGGCCTGTTTTGCCTGTAGCCGCTTTAGCTTCTTAGCATCGGCATCCTGTCTTTTTACCATCATCCTATTTGCACATATAGGTGATAGGACACTGCCTTTAGTCCTAAGAAGCGATTTCCCATTTTTTGGTGTATTTGCAGTTGATTTGTGGAACTGAGCCTTCTTCAAAGAGGCCTTTAACAATTCAACCTCTTGGGACAAAAGCGTGTTTGCATCTGCACTCCGTCGAACATGCCTCTGAACGCTTTGAGATAGATGCTCAATCTTCTTTAGATCATTGAGGAGCTTAGTATTAAGCTTTTTAACCCGCTCAATTGTATCTGGTGGTGAATTGGTGGCTGAGCTTGTAAAATCGGGGGGGGGGGGGGGGGGGGGGGGGGGGATGGCGTAAGAATCCTAAGGGGGGACCCTTCAGATTCAAGATCTCTTTGGCGTAGAGGTTTAAGAATAACCTCTGGATCTAGGGGCCAGATACCCCTAGATTTAAAAGATGATCTTATTGTTCTTTGGGTAAAAGCTTCATCTCTAGCCGATTGAATGATCCGGAAAAAATCCCGTTTTTTGCTTGCACTTCCACCCCACATAACAATCTCATTATTCATCGTACGAAAATGATGTTTTAGGCTTTGGAATGCTGGGCCATCGAGCGGTTGACAGAGATGTGTTGTATGGGGTAAAAAGAAATGTGGGATGATGTTTTTTTGTGTGCAAAAGTCGATAAATTCGAATGTAAGATGGGAGCCATGGTTATCCATTAAAAGAAGCCTTGGCCTACCCTTCTTTACTAACTTAATAGTAGCTTCATGAAAGGAGAATAGCCATTGAAGGGCGGTTTCATCGTCAATCCAGCCATTGGTAGTAGGCTTAATTCGAAAATCGGTAGTAGTGATATTCTCATACCACTCCTCCATGTGGGTATTACCCTTAGGTAAAACCCATGGTAGCATCAACCAGCCATCGGCAGAGATACATTCAATACCAGTAATTGATTCCGACTGGCCTCCGGTAGCAATATAACTGGTTGTACGCGAGGTAATAACCTTACGTGCTTTACCTTTGCCAATTCGGTAGCCGGTTTCATCCCAATTGAAGATCTCGTGTGGAAGAAATTGGTGATGCTTCATAACCTGGGTAAGGTTATTAAACCAAAGAAGCAAGGCGCCGTAATCCTCACTATCAACCCTCGATTTCTCCTTTGGATGTTGGGTGATATAGTTGAATCCAGGGGGTAGTCTTGTGATGAAGCGATAGGCCCAATTGTGGCCGACAACCCGATCTTCACCAGCCTTCTTTAGAATGGCATTTGCAGCACCCTCAACCATCTCTGCGGTAGGTGATGTATACGCACTATCTAGGGATTGAACCCAGCTAGTGAGCGCCTTTTCTTGAATTGAATTTAGGGATCTGGTTATTGTGGCACGGTCGGTGTAGGACTGACGGCCATGAATCCTAGCCCTAAGCCGATGGTATGGTACGTCAAATTCCCGCGCTAGCTGGGCGATATTAGGCTTGTTAGCCTGGGAGAAGGCTTTGACTGCAAGCTGGATTTGGGTTTCCATTTTTTTGGTTCGGTCTGACATCGTGGTGTGGTGTAAAATAGGTACAAAAGTGATAGTAAATTGGAAATTTTGCGTTTGGTGGGGCGCACCAACTACCCAGGATGGGTGGTTGGGCGCTTGGCACGGTTATAATATCTAAGAGATCATGCCCACAAGATCGACAAATACATCAATCAGCCTACACTTTTTAGAGAGCACAACCATCCTTTGGAATGGATTCGACAACGCATCATGCTGGCCGTCGTTTACTTCAACACAGTCCATGACCTAGGATTCTCACCATACAGCATCTCATTTGTCGACCAGGTTCTCCTGTGAGTGATCGCGAGTATCCTCTTAGGCATCTAACGAGTGTTGCAGGCGCAGGACTCGTCCAGAATACGCATAAGCAACGCGGCTAAGCATTTCCATGGGGTAATTGCAGAGCAGGTTCCAGACAAGGTCGAGGGATTTCTAGATCTGGCGCGCTTCGCAGGGAGGGGTGACGAAGGTGCGCTCGAACATCTCGAGGAAGGAGAGAGAGAGAGAGAGAGAGAGAGAGAGAGAGAGCTTGTCTCAAGGAGAGGGCCTCTTCTCGACGGCTTTCACAGCGGCTGATTGGGGGTGGTTGGAGACGCTTTTAGGACGTAAAAGGGTGGATTGCCTACTGGTGTCATGGCCAATGGCGTACTTGGCGTGCAGCTGGTTAGACAGGTCAGAGTGGTCCTTGCAGGGGCGGCCTTCATTCGACAGGACCGGGATGGTAGGACGTTGGTGGGTAGATGCCGTGGTTGTCGAGCTGGCGGTCAATGAACCCCCGACTCTCGGCGATGTATCCAGTGAGATCACTTGTACTCCATAGAGTGAGTGGATAGCTGCGTGGAGTTGTGAGGCTCGATCTGAAGGGTGTACAACATAGGTTGGAAGATGTAGCGTTCTCCTCAAAGTCGCGCTTAAAGAAACGAGCATTCTCCATATTGACACCCACAGCGGCGAAGGCGATAGAGATTTCTCCCCTCGGGGCCGTCGAAAACACCCTTCGTAGGCTTAGCTAGAGTCGCTTGCCTCATTATGGACGCAGCTATTTCATTCGGTTGAGAAGACAAGGGATCTTCTATAATTAGTGGAGATACCGGTCGAAACCATTTCCTCGGGATGCACCTTTTCCATTCGTGAGCTTCCTTACCTCGCATAACGGTGGCAGTACACATGCTTGTGGATGAGGGTTGACAGGCTGTCTGTTGATTTCCAAGTAATCTTCCGCCAACACCTTGAGTGCCTTCAAACACCTATTTCATAAACGAGGTACGTTAAAGTCTTGTATGTTGGGGACGAGATCTTGGTCCGCACCTCGACAACAGCCCGGTTTCCTATTTAACTCGTCTGCTTTTATGCTCCTAGACTGAACGAATGTGGGGTTAATGCAATGACGTTTACCATTTCCATGCCCTTGGCTGTCCCAACTGAGCTCAACTGGGACTGGGTCAAAGCTTGAGGCACGTTTATGATGGCTATTAAACGTTCAGACTATGAAGCAATAGCCCAGGGATATATCTATAATGTACATTCGACCAAGTCCAGTGGAGGCGGAGGTCAACATCCTTTAATTCGGGTCATCTAAGACATCAATTCTAAGCAAGTAAGAATTAGACTGCGCCACGACGAGCAAAAGTACTACCCAAGACCAGAATCAAGAATTAAGAGTAAACCAGGAGTGAAAATAGGAGAGAGAGGGAGAGAGAGAGAGAGAGCCATAATAGTGTCAAAAATTGGGCCCATGAAAAGTAGGGTATCCATACGCATTGAATAGAGCCGGTAAAATCTAGATATGCACCATTCGCAAGATGGGCGCCTCGCCATACATAACCCGGTCCATGAACAAGGCAAGCCAGAGAATTAAAACACAACAAAACAAAGTGTACTGATCAGTCCACTTTGGCTTGAGCAAGACTCTTCGGGGTAATTAGATTATTGGAAAGGCGCACGTTTGTAGTGCCCTTGAGCTTGTCTTTCGTCGTATGCCTTTTGAGCTTTCGGCGTGCAACCATTACCGGCACAGAGGAACTCGAAAGAAGATAGTTTGAGAACGAGCCCAGAAGAACACTACGGTAAGAATTAGTATTGTCTCCTGCAGCACGATACCAAACTAAAAATTCAAATCACTCACCCCTTCAGTGCACTCTGACCTCGGGCACCCACAACAACCAGTGTGGGCTCAAGTTCATCAATCTGAGAGTCATGGTAAGTATGAATCAGATAACAGGGAGGTTGAGAGCAGAACAAATACTAACAGCTTCGGTGATCATCGACTTTGGGTTCTTGCAGTGGATCACTTCTACGGCAATACGAACCTGCAGGACCGTTTTCCGCAGCAGCTTCACACAGGTCTGAGACACAGTCTCAACTGCCCGCACGCGTTCGGCTTCGGCGATTGACGATGCCCGGGAATCCACAGAATGTGTCCTGCTAGCAGTCCCGGAGCCAAGTAGACCCAGGATTGTACGGGATCCATAATTCTGATTTGCTTCTTTCGTCTGGGTGCCAATGACAGCCGTTGCATCTTTCATCACTTTGGCTCCCTCGCCAACTTGCACCGCTGACGCAGTAGTGGAGTCCTCGTGCATGGCATAGATGGCAAAAATTGTGTCTCCATCTCTGAGAACCGTCCCTATAGTCCACTCGAGGGCATAGACCGACTCTTCACTCAGATCGGTTGCGATTAAATACTTCCGACGGCGATGACGGCTCCCATCACCTTGATCCTGCGGACTTGAGAAGTTTCCGCGGACAATTGTTCGGATGGATCGGTTGTGAACACCGTTATCGATAGCTGACATGGAAATGCTTAGCTTTTGGGCACGATGGATGTCACCGATCTCGGCTTCATCCTCTGAGCCGTAAGGTGTGCCAGCCACTGACTGCACACGGGGGGTGGGGATGTCAAAACTGGTCCGTGGATGGACCACAGCTTTCAAAGCAGATTTTCGCGGTTTCTTCTCCTGTCGTCCACCTGGGGGCTCTGAAGATTTTGCTATACAATGTGATATTAGCATTTTGGATGCCCGATTTCACAGAAGTCCCGAGAAGGCAACCTACGTCCTTCAGAGTGCTTGGAATCTTCGGCCTTGGCTTTCACAAAGTCGCTTGGCGTTATAGATGTAATGTCCGAGTCCTTTTTTTTCTTGCGGCCTCGTACACCGTCCAGAGTGCTGTCTTCGTCACTCGACGTCTCGTTGGCTTCATCTTCACTGCTTTCAATCATGTTCTTGTCGCGATCGAAGACATCTTTGGCTAGTCGCTCCCCTTCCTCCTCCACGGCTGCCGGTTTAATATAATCAGGCAAACTTCCATGGGGTTTGGCCAAAGCGTCATCTGACTTGTTGAATATTTCGTGTATGTTGAGCGATTTCCCCTTCCCTGACCCTAGAGGAGTGGGCGTTAAAATATTGACGTGAAGAGAATGACTGTTAGAGGAACCTGGGCGACCCCGCTCAGGTGAAGAAGCAGAGTGGGAGTCGAGGGATGATCCACGCTGGGAAGATCCCCGTGATGAGTCTCTGTCTCTGCCACGGGAAAAGCTTCTCGGGAAGAGACAGCCAGACATCATGGCAGCCACACTCTTGCGACTCTGAGACCTATCTCGAGCCTGCATAAATCGCTTTTTGGCGTGTGGTTGCTCTATAGTTGTAGAAGTGACATCGGATTTTGCATTATTGTCAATGCTACCCGTAGTTGAGCGGATAGTGTCAACAACCTGGTCAGATGATCTACGAGGAAAAGCCTCGCACTCGGCTGTGGGCCTCTCTGGCGAGCTTGGGGCAGATGCCATATCTGAAGAACAGATGCGTAAAGGTGAGGAAATGAGTGGGTCGACTGGGCTGCGGGTTCCGCCTTTGGGCGAATAGGTTGTCCCGCACGTACTCTTAGACTGCGGGGCAATCAGCAGTTTCTGCAGAGAACGGCTTAGCCCTGGTTTCTCGTTTATTGTTGATATTTTCGATCGATCATCCAAGCTCTGCAGTTGTTGCGTGGGAGAAATTGGACCAGTGTGGTACGACATGGCGTGGACACCGCCTCCGCTGTGGAGAACTTCAGACTCGTCGCTGTCAGGCTTGTGGGGCCGACAAGGGGCGTCCGAGGAAAATTGATCAAGGAATTTGAGCAGTCCCCTGCAACATCAAGCGGTTAGTTGCAAGATCTGGGTTATCTGGTAACAACTATCCAACGTTCATATGCACATCCAGCTTGCCAGGCGAGGGATACAGGCCGTTATTGTACCGATGGCGACTAAAACTCCGACCACTTGTTGACCGCTTGTTTTCACATAATCGCTTCACTAGTTGGACTTGGGGTTAACAGAAAAAGAACAGAATGGAAAGAGAACAAAAACCCCACGATTGGGAGAAGGAGCCCAAGGGGAGGCTGCTTCCTCCAGCCACAGTGGCTGCATGTCTAGATTCTTCATGTGTCGTGCCCCGCGGTGCAATGTTCTTCGCTATGTTGTACATCATTACGCATTACGATCATGCCATGTTGAATGTATTTGATTTCAAGCTCATTCGAAGAGTTCATTTTCCTACTCTATCAGCCAGACGTGATCAAGGTTGATTCAATGTTCTCGCTTTAACATGGTGGGACTGCGGTGAGCTAATGCCAAATCCTAACACAAGGTCAAATGAGTATCACTGTTGAAATAACCTACCTAGTTAGTTAGGTATCCCCTCGTAGGATACAGAATTAAGCAAAGGTGGCGACTAAGAACATGTCTTGGTATAGGACAGTTGCTAATTCTAGTTCATGCACCCCCGACGAGTTGATCTTCACAAAGATTCTCTAGGCTATGCTTAAAAAAAAAAAATCTCCCTATTCCGAGTCCATTTCTCAACTTGGGAAATTACTCCATGGATCCATATATAGTGATCTCAGTGTTATAGGAATTACAGTAATGGGGGAAGCAAGAGGCTGTTGCCCAATCTGTTGTAACCAAGGAGAGGACCAAATGGAAGCTTCAAAGAAGACTTAAAACGCTTAAGGTGAGGCTTCTTATTGTAGCCACGTCGAGTGGCTGTATGCCCAGATTCTTCTGCCATGACTTTTGAGTAAGGTCTTTCTGGATGTCTTTTTCTCATAGCAGTGTGATGGCTAGAAGGATAAAAAGGTATCGTATGCAATTAACAAAACTCTTATTAAACCCCACATGATAAACGCTTGGACATGACACATAAATGCTTCAGGAGGAAACAAAGACCTTGATTCAAGCCTTAGCTCTCTTCGATTTAGGCTTTGTCCCCCTCCGAGCCCCAACAGCAGCAAAAGCTTCCTCTGAAGGTTCATCATCGACACCACGCTTCTTCCCAGGCTGCGCGTACTTCTCCTCCAAACGAGCAAGGAAGCCCGCACCACGGTCCTGCTGGCGCTTAGTGATAATAGCCAGAAGATCATCCTCGTTTGCCGCAGCCTTTGAGCTCTTCGTTGGAGCCCCAGCTTTCTTCTTCTTCTTCTTATCCTCAATCTCCTTGCCTAGCTTCTCCGCCTCCCGCGCCTCTCTCTGCGCCTTCTTCACACGCTGCTGTTTCTTCTTCTCGGATTCTTTGGAATATTGCTGAAAGTCCGTCACTTCCTCATCCGCAATGGCCTGGTCAATTATACCCCGGAACCGTTCATCGTCGTCTAGAACATTAGACAACATCACAGTATCGTAGATGGCATCCATGTTGCCCTCGTGCGTCTCATACGCAGCAAGCAGGTCTTTTCTCTCCTCGTCTGAGTTCTGGTATTTCTTCTGAAAGTCTGAGATCGCCCGCGAGTCGAGCATCGCTGACAGCTGTTCGCGGTAGAAATCCATCCAGTTGAAGTCACCATCTTCACCGAAAGCTTCGTCCGTGCTGCCGGTTCGGTCGTACACATTTCGTCGGCGCTCGTCGGAAAGAACGCCGTATGCCAGTGCGATTCGTTGGAACTTTGCATTGGCGTCTGCGCGGGCTTCTTCGCTAACCTTGTCTGGTCCAGTGTTAGGTTTTTGGATGTCTCCAGACCTGGGTGGTGTTGCATACCGGGATGGTTTCTCAAAGCGCTCTTTTTGTATGCGGTTTTGATGGCTTCTGGGGTTGCATCAGATGCAACACCTAGAACCTTATAGAGATCTTCCTCGATAGACGGCATTTCTTCATCTGAGGCATGGCTTTCGCGTTTCGCGTTCTTCACCATTGCAAATTTTTGGTGACGATAGGTGCGTTCTTGATTCGATGGAGGACTAGAAGAAAGAGCCGAGTATAATTTAGACACGTTACACCGAACTGGGGTGTAAGAGATGAAAGACCAACAGAAGTGGCGACTGCACGAGCGTGGGCTGTAGAAACGGAACGCGATTTAGACGCGACGGGGCCATTTCGTCATTTTGCTGCTGCTTCCCGCCTTGCCCGTCAACCCACTTCCAAGCTCCCCAAGCCCATCGGCAGCGCCACTTTACTTTTCTCAAATTTCAAGAGCTACAGAGACTATCCGTATCCAGTTCAACCGCCTTGTTTTGAGTTTAAACCCACAACCGTACCCATCCTCTCCCACACTGAACACCGATCCCAATCGCAACTGACACTACTCACCATGACGACAAACACCTCTCCTCACATACCCTACATAAAACAATGCCTCGCCCTGGCGGAACAATCTCCCCCGAGACCCACCAACTTCCGAGTCGGCGCAGTTCTGCTATCCCGAAAAGACAACGATCCCACCTTCACAGACGACCGGATCCTCTCGACAGGGTACACAATGGAGCTAGCAGGTAACACACACGCAGAGCAATGCTGCTTCGCCAACTACGCCGCAGTGCACAAGATACCCGATTCTCAAGTGGGGGAAGTCCTCCCCATTGAGCCCGGCCGCAAGCTCATCATGTACGTGACAATGGAACCGTGCGGGAAGCGGCTGTCTGGGAATGCGCCGTGTGTGCAGCGCATCACGCAGACGACAGAAGGTGGGCGAGAGGGGATCCATAAGGTTTATTTTGGCGTTAAGGAGCCTAACAAATTCGTCGGCGAGTCTGAGGGGTGTCGGATGTTAACTCAGGCGGGCATTGAGTGGGAGCATGTCGGTGGGTTGGAGAAGGAGATCTTGACAGTTGCTTTTACGGGGCATGAGAATGCGCAGGAGGAGGTTAGAGCTGCATTGGGGGAGAAAGAGACTATCATTGATGATGTCAGTGCTGAGGAGAGAAAGAGGCAGGAGACGATGCCGAGGAATCCGATGAAGAGGATGATGGAGGGGGATCAGCATATCTATCTATAGAGATTGTGTTGCAGGTGGCGTAGAAATCAGTGCCATCGTGGGCTGGTTGAATGTCGCCTCGCGACATTGACGTAGAATGTCAAGAGGCAGCCAGGAGAACCCCCAATTGAAGCATCTCGAAGTCACCGCGATACACGCTATATCCCCATACCATGAAGACGCAGAATATATTTCCCTAAGGAAATAGCGACCTTTCTTGAATACAACCACGTGACACCAACTCAACGTGCAACAGTTCTAGCTCCCAGTCCAGAACAAAACTCTGACATCTTTTTAAACATCTCCAAAACAGGATAATTCCGAGAAATAAAAGATGAACCAATGGCAAAGGTCAACAATGAGAACCTCGTATTCTATCCCGCGTTCTGCTTCAAGGCGTCACCAACGCACTTTACCTGGGTGAAAATGGGCGCGGCCGATGTGCACCGTCTCCGAAAATCAAGTGACTTTGTGGGTATGTTGTTGCTTTTTCTAATACGGCGTTCATTTCAACGTTTCCCCTAAAGATCCACTCGCATAGCGCCGCATGTGCACATTCCCGGGTCCTCTAGCGTGGAGGCTCGAAAAGAGGCGTTAGCTTGAAGTCCATTTGAGATGTTCCACCACACTGTCTATACTTCCTTGTGGTTATGTCTGAACTTTCTATCCTTGTTCCAATGCCCTCTGGCATGCTCTTCCAACAGATCCGAATATAACTTGTCTTCCTTTTCACCAAATATCTCCCTGCCATCAAACCAAAACACACCCACGCCTATCCATATTCATCAAAAGAACCACATAACTAACAAACCTCTCCAGGACAAAACATCTTCTTCTACAACAACCATCCGATCCAATTCGTCAGCCTAGTAGGCATCATAGTGGCGCGAACTGATATCCCACGACGCACAATCCTAACACTAGACGACAGCAGCGGTGCAACAATCGACATTGCAGTACTTAAACAGACCTCACCAGAACCCAGCAGTACTATCCAAATATCCCAAACCAATAGCCAAGAAGAGGCAGCATGGTCTTCATTCTCCCTCACAGCGCCAACAGCCACCAGTCTCACCCACGAAACACACTTAACCTCCAAAGACCACGATGAGATAGACATCTCAGCTCTGCAACCAGGGACACTAGTCCGTGTAAAGGGGACACTGTCAACCTTCCGCTGGCAGATGCAGTTACATCTCGAACGATTCTGGCTCGTGCGCGATACGAACGCCGAAATGCAGTTTTTGGATACCCGGCTGCGGTTTCTAATTGAGGTGTTGTCTGTGCCGTGGGTGCTGACTGAAAAGGAGATTGAAACTCTGCGTGGTGATGCTGAGAGGTGTGATGAGCGTGCGTTGGAAGATAGGAGGCGTGCGGAGAGGATTGCAAGGAAGAGGATTGAGCGGGAGGAGAGGCATGCCAGAGCTATTGTACGTCGATATGAAAAGGAGGAGTATGAGAGGGAGAGGGAGCTTATTAAAATTAGAGAGGATGGGGAGAGGGTTATGAGGAAATTTGGGTTTGGGGATGCAGAGTGAGATGGAGTCGACTTGAGTGTGCGCTGCGCTTTTTCTTTCCAAAACCATTGATGGAACTATAATTTCACATTTCGGAGCAGAACAGAACGTCAATTATGAGATATGAGATATCGTCAGTCATGCACAACCTCGGAAAGAAGGGGTATCTTCGTATCCCTGCAACGCCGAGCTTGAAATGAATCAAAAATCAAGACCGAAAAGCCAACATTGCGCTGATATGCAATCATCACCAAAAACCAAAAAAGAAAAAAACCAAAACAAAACAAAAGACACCATAACATAGAACAACCGCATTCTCAACGGTAATACCGGTCAGACTTGTCATACGAAGACCCAGATCCCCCGCCCTGCCCACTTCCACGACAATAGTCCTCATCCCTATCCCGGCTACTGCGATGATACTCGCGCGCATCATCCTCGGACCCATTTGCAGTAGGTGACTCGCTGTACAACAAATCATGTACCGATAGCCCTGCATATCTAGCTGCATGATCACAACCATGCAAATCACCCTCTGAATGCCTATAGTCACCGCCACCACTGCCACCAGCACGAATATCCACATTCTGGGACGAGCTGCGGGAGTCATGCGAGAACCGCTTGTCAGCAGAGTGACCCGATCCCGAGCGTGAGTAGTGCAGGTCGCGATCATAGGGGTCGGACATGTGGTGTGCTGGATGTGGTTCCGATGCCTTTCCCTTGTAGATTGGATCTGAAGGTCGGGCCGTGGAGAAGGAGCCCGCGTGGCTGTGACTGTGGCCAGATTCTTCATAGACTTTCCCGATGCCTGGATTAGCACTGTAAGGCTTGCGCTCGCGCTCGAGTGGCACAGAGGGAGTGGGTTCTTCTTCTTCGTCTTCTTCGTCGTCCATGACGGCCGATGCGAGTCTTGGTTGTGGTTGTTGGGTTAGTTTGGGGGTTGATGCTGTGGGGCGGGGTCTGCCTCGCTCGTATGAGTGTGTTCGCTCTGTGGGTGATGCGGTCGTGGTGGATGATCGGGTTGGTCGAAAAACAACTCTTTTTGCCCAGATTCAATTTTTGTTCTATCTCGCCAACCAAGGGCCTACAGGCTCTCAAAATTAGTTCAAATTCTTTCTAACTTCCGGCTCTATCTTTTGATCCTATTTTATAGGAATTGAAGGATGGCTGTCGCCGGTGGTGGAAGAAAACCAAATTCGCCCCCTGAAACAGAGTTTTCAAAGGCACCCCCCAAGAAACCACGGAACCACTTTAGTACCATGGAGGAGCTCGCTCAGAGTGCTAGAGAGGTGCTGAACACAATGGAAAATGACGGAAGAGGTGAGATATATATTATCAACTTTGTGAAATCCGTCGAGCAATACGCACTGAACTCCCTGAAGGGGGACAAACCGCAGGTTCAGGTCATGGAAAAGGTGCAACAGGCACTCAACCGACTCGACCAGCGTATGGATAGCATCGAAAAAGCTACGACGGCGATCAAAGCAACAGCAACGACACCGTCCACACAAACAAGCAATTCGAACGACTCGGCAGCCTTCTGGGCACGGCTCCAGAAATGGGGACAAGGGACCGGCTCCGGCCCCCCCCCATCTCTCCCGACAAGCAATGGATCATCCTCGATCGGAGTTTCGCCAGCTGAGCTCCGCGAAGATCGAGAGATTATCGTCAAGATTCGTGACAGCGACACCCGCGAAACCCTCCGCCGGCGGACACCAAGGGAGATCGTCGAGCAGGCTGAGAGGACACGGGAGCAAGCCGCCCGGAGGAAAGCCAGTGCCCCCCTTGGTGGTGGCTGCCACTTCTTAGCGGCGAAGGTTCTCCCCTCTGGGGATGTGAAGATGACGGCGAATAGCGCTTCCGGTGCGGAGTTGCTACGAAAGCATGCTGACGGCTGGTTGAAATCATTCGGCCCAGCAGCACATGTTAGGAAGCCGACATGGGGGGTAGTAGCGCGCGGTATCGATACGAAGACGATGCTGTTGACACAGGAGTCGATGGCGGGGATGGCGAAGGAGCTGGTACGCCAAAACAGCCACTCATGGGGTGATACCCAGGTTGAAATCCTCCACCTTGGCTGGCTAGTAAAACCTGGCAAGCGTCGTGAAGGCTCTATCATCATTGAATTCACCGACCCGGTGGTTGCAAACCAGGCGATCACGCAGGGTACGCTCTGGCAGCACCAAGTGCACCAGACTACCCGCTTCTGCCGAGAAGGCCGTTCGAAATTATGCCTGAAATGTCAGAAACCAGGACATGTACACTCACAGTGTCTAAACGAATACCAGTGCGGCCACTGTGCGAAGCAACACCCGACCTGGGAGTGTGCTAAGCAAGGGGACGTCGAAGTGAAATGCGCCAATTGTGGCGGAGGCCATAGGCCAACGAGCGACGCATGCGAAGTAAGAACAGCAGCGAAAGAAGGGGCAAGACTAGCACTGGCTAACAGCCCTCTATTCCATCGTGTGCCACTCCACTTCCGGCAAAGGGAGACTACGAAGGGTAGTACCACTACCTCCCAGTCCCAACAGGGACTCGATACCCCAATCCACGCGCCGCAGCAAACTGCACAGCGCACGACGATATATCGGGCAGCACCTACATCGAATCGGACGGTGATCGCATCGCATCCGACAGAGAACGCACCTCATCCGACAGAGAACGCATCGCATCCGACAAAAGAAATTCGGAGGATGTATACAAAGGTTGGGGTGGAGAAGCCCCAACGAAGAAAGGAGCCCAGCCATGTGATGCGAACTAGATCGAGAACGTCGGAGGATGACGATCTACCTATCATACCAGAGGAGCTCGCTGAAACTGCCTCAGCAGTAAGCCAGTCGGCTCGCTCTTTGAGGTCACAGAACCAAGAGACTATGCAGTTCATGACAGATCCGGAGAAACAGCTCCAGACGTCATATAAGAAGAGGAGGATGACAGCACCAGCTGATGATATGGCGGAGGACTACGTTATGGATGAACAACCCCGAACGACTCGGCGATACCAACTGGTACGACACAAAGTTGCTGAAATCGACGAAGATGCGGAAGAGGAGTTCCATGATGCGTCGGAGCACAGTGATGATCCAGGAACAGACACCAACAACACCACCACATCTCAATGAATTACTTCCAAATAATTCAATACAATGCACACAACGCCCATCCAGTCATGGCCTCATTTCTGTCAGACAAAGCAGTCCAGAAAGCGGATGTGATTGCGGTTCAGGAACCCTGGATCAACTCTCAATCAACAACAACCCACTACCCAAACAAGGCCACCCACCAACTAGTCTTCCCGAAGGAGTTGGAAGGTGAACGAGCCAGGGTCTGTCTGTTCGTGTCGAAACGGATCGATCCAGGTTCCTGGTCATGCAAGACGGTGTCGAAAGGATACCAGCTGCTGAAACTGCGGAGGAACCATCTAGATGGGTGGACAGACCTCTTTATGCATAACATATATAACAACGACGATGGTGAAACGGTGGAAAAGCTCAATAGAGAGCTTGCCCAGAGACCATACGCAGAACATATCCTGATCGGGGACATGAACCTACACCACCCAACGTGGAGTGGAATAGGTTCCAAAGCGAAAGCGACCGCAGCAGCAGAGAGACTTTTAGATATCGCGGGGATTCATAATCTGTCACTGACGACAGAGACTGGATCACCGACATGGCGAAGAAACGAGCAGGCATCGGTCCTAGATCTCACCTTTGTCAGTAACACACTAGCAGAGAGGGTGGTTGAATGCCAGGTCGGTACCGATCATGGGTCGGATCACTACCCAGTAGTGACAACAATCGACATCGGTACCCCGCCATACGAACCACCAAAGAGGAGAAACTGGAAGGCCACAGACGACAAGAAGCTGATAGAATTCATCGAGCGACAACTCACCAACACCACCACCAACACGAATAATACCACCACCACCAATACCACCACCAACCCCCAAAACCTCACAACAGCCGACGATGTGGAGGCTGAGTGCCAAGCATTCATCCAAATCATCAACGACGCAGTCGATATCTCTACACCATGGGCGATCCCTTCGCAGTGGGCAAATCCCAGCTTCACACCAGAGTGTCAGGAAGCAGTCAAAGAAGTTCGACAGCTCCGCCGTCGACACGAACGGACAGGGGACCCTTACGACAAAGAGCTATACAAAGCAGCACGAAACCGGAAGACCCGGCTGATCAAGATCGCGCTCCGTCGATACCACCGCCGTAAGGTACAGGAGGTTATCGAGGAGGGTCCTGGCGGTATGTGGAGGATGAGCAAATGGGCAAGAAATCGGCAGGGGGCATATGACCAGGGGGTCACGCCGTCAATCAAGATACCAGGGGGACTAGCCGAGACAGTCGAAGAGAAAGCAGCTGCTTTCCAGCAAGCTTTCTTCCCAGTACCGCCACCGGCAGATCTCTCTGACATCGATTCGAAGGTGATCAACCATGATCCGACGGAGATCAATCGAGGGCCAATCCGCTTCCCAGAGATCACACACCAAGAGATCAAACAGGCAGTCAAAGCATCGCCACCAGACAAAGCGCCAGGAGAGGACGGCCTTCCGAACTCCCTATGGCATAAGCTTATTGAGATACCGACAGTACTCGACACCATCTCTCGAATTTACAACGCGTGCATACGGCTTGGTACCAACCCAACACACTTCCAGAAATCGATTACAGTGGTACTACGTAAGGCTGGTAAGCGTGACTACCAGCTTGCGAAGTCATACCGGCCAGTTGCGCTTCTTAATACACTCGGCAAGTTCCTCGAGGCAGTGGTTGCCCGACGAATTAGCTACGCAGTGGAAACATACAAATTGCTTCCGGATACCCATTTCGGCGGGAGGAAGGGAATCTCAGTCGACCATGCTATCCAGTCGATCATCGGCCGGATACGAAGAGCTTGGGGGAAAGGCAAGATAGCAAGCATGCTACTACTTGATGTATCCGGAGCGTACGATAACGTTTCTCACGAAAGGTTACTCTACAACCTCCGCAAAAGGGGACTCGGTCAGCTCGCACCTTGGGTGAAAGCATTCCTTACATCCCGAAGTACTAGAATCCGTATACCAGAAGGGGTGTCAGAGAGTATCCCAACACCAACTGGTATCCCACAGGGGTCACCTCTCTCTCCAATCCTTTACCTAATCTACAATGCAGATCTGGTAGAGGGCTGTGAGGGTGTGAAGACAAGTGGATGGGTAGACGACGTTGCCTTCATTGTCATCGGGAAGGATGAGCATGAAACCATCTCAAAGCTGCAAAAGGCATGCCAATATGCCGACGCCTGGGCAGCTAGGCATGCCTCGGTGTTCGATCCTAAGAAGTATGCCCTTATCCACTTCGTTAACCCGGAATCTGGGGGGGAAGAGCACACACCACTAGTACTGCAGGGCACCACAGTACAGGCCACCACAACAGCGGAGCGGTACCTCGGGGTCTGGCTAGACCCAGGGTTAACTTTCCAGCACCACCGGCAGCAAATGCTTGCTAAGGCCGGCGTCAGTTTACAAGCACTAAGAGGACTGACTGGCTCCACATGGGGAGCATCTCTCTCCGCTATGCGTGCTATCTACCAAGCAGTGATGATCCCACAGATGCTCTTCGGAGCAGCTGCCTGGCACTCACCGCTGACCAGCACACTAAGAGAACGAAGCTACGTGAAACAATTTGCAAACATCCAGTCAAGGGCAGCCTGTTTAATGAGCGGTGCCTTCAAAACAACTGCTAGGGAGGCACTGGATATTGAACTGCATTTGCTACCTATGCAGCAGCAGCTTGACCGGCTAGTCCAGTTGGCTGCTATTCGTATACGTACAGGCCCGGCATACGCAGTGCCGAAAACAATGCTAGTGGAGAGAGGACACATGCAAAAGCAAAGGGGGGGGTATACACCGATGGAGGCCCAAACCTGGAAGAAGGGTGGCTGCCTCACTACACCCTTGGGGCCATTGGCGAGTACTTGGGAGAGCAGGAAGGCATACATCCAGGCACCATGGACCAAGCCACCAAGGGTATACATTGAGGAGAGAGAGCGAGCAATAAACACACACAAGCGAACCACCGAACAACTCTATGCACCAGCAAGGCTCTATACCGATGGGAGCGGGTATCAAGGCGGCATTGGGGCCGCAGTGTACCCGGCATACCCATACAGGCGGAATGAAGCCAGGCTGTGTAATATGGGGACCGACGACGACGCCACTGTGTACGCTGCCGAGCTACGTGCTATCGAGATGGCATTGGAAGTCATCAAAGAAAGGTTCAATGATGACAACGAATGGCGGGACTGTCTGGCTAAGAGTGGAGTGGTCATCTTTACAGATAACCAGGCGACGCTCAGAGCCATCCAAAACCCACGAATGCCATCTGGCCAGGTATATCTTGAAGGATGTCTCCGGCTGTTGGAATGGTGCAATGATAAAATCCAGGTGGAACTACGCTGGGTCCCCGCACATGAAGGCATTCCGGGGAATGAGGCTGCAGACATGTATGCAAAAGAAGCAGCTACCACCACCGAGACCAACATTCATGATACCAATGCCAATGCCAACACCAATGCCAACACCAATGACAACACCAATGTCAACACCAATGTCAACCACAACCGATCTATCCGGCTTGCCGCCGCAGCGAGCAAGAGTGTGAAGCGAGAATCGACGATCGCGTGGGAGAAGGCATGGACAAAGGGAGGATCAAAGAGGACAGCGAGGAGGACGAGGAGGATGATCGAGGTGCCAAGCAAGTCAAATTTGACTTATTGGAAGGGCCTGCGGAAAGCGACAACATCAGTTTTGATCCAACTCCGCACAGGTATCATCGGACTTGCTGAATATCTGTCCAAAATCAAGCGAAGCGACTCACCGCGCTGTCAATGTGACCTGGGAAACCAGAGTGTGAAGCATGTCTTGCTGGAGTGCCCGCTTCTGAAGGAACTGCGGTCGGAGATGGTGGAGGAATTGTTTATGGAGGGGGTGTCGACAACGCTTGGAGAACAAGCAATGTTGACAGAAGTGAAGGCAGCGCCGATCGTGGCGAAGTTCATGATCGCATCGGGACTCTTGGGACAGTTTCAGTCAGTGGACTCGGTCGCCATGGGTAAGGAGCAGGGGGAGGAGGATTCAAAACCGAAACCAACCCAAGACACTGCGAATGTTGGAGAAACAGGGAACACATCACAGTGGCCGGGCGCCAGGTCCGCCGAGGTCACCTCACACCAACGCACATGGAGAACAACGCACGCTGCCGATGAAGACGAAGAAGCATGGCGCCATGACCCGAACCTATTCGTGTTCGACCTGCCGGAGTGATGCAGCAAGTAGACCTGGCAGTCCTGGGGATACAGGGACTCGGTGACTCGGGGAGCTGGATGAAGAAGTGGAGGTAGAGAAGTGAAGAAGTGGAAGGTGCATTGCAGAGAAAGAAGGGGACACTCTGCGCCCGCGGGGACTACGGGAAACCATCTACACCGGGCAGATGGATTGACTTTCTTTACATTTCTTTTGTCTTGTTTGCATTACGCCGGCCGGTTTGTGGCCTTACTTTTCAGGTGGCAGGACCTCGAGAAATCGAGTCCTGCTCACAGGGTGGATCTGCATACTGGGAATGCACCACCATTTATCGTCGGGAGCGGGCTCTGGGACGCAACCCCCGCATAGCAGCATGTATGTAAAGCGAGCTAAATCGGGTCAATGAATTCATCATCATCATCATCATCATCATGATCGGGTTGGTCGGGCGGCGGATTGGTTGCGTTCTTCGGGGGTGATGGATGGTAGATCGACGCCGCAGTGGACCATCAGGCGGTTCTCGATATCCTCTCTGATTTCGAGATCTCCGATTTCTGGAAAGAGACGGCGCGGAAGTTCCTTCGGGAAGCGCTCTTTCCTGTCATCTGGGTTGTTGATGGGCATGTTCAGAACTGCTTTTTGGAGACGGTCGTATTCGCGTCCTGGGTTCGCGAGGATCATCAAGGTTTCCCAGGTCTCGAAGCCTTTGGGTGTTAGGCCTGGAATATCTGGGCGTTTTTCTACATCATCTTGGATGAGATGATGTTCGACTTTGATTTCGCGGAAAAGTCGAGATATTGAAGATGTACGATCGTCGAAGATGTCTAGGGATTTATTTAGAATCTGGAATGTGAATGAACAGATCGAACTACCAACCTTGCCATGGATAAGGGTCATTCGGATCATAAGTATCACGATAGAACTTTTGTAACTTGTGAGGGGGAATGACAATGGTGTTTCCCGGGGGATAGTCCTCAATCTACTCAAGTTAGCCATCAAAATCTGAAGCATTTCAGAACAGACAAAAGTCCACATACTAGATGAACCGCAATCCCACGTAAGAATTGGCCAAGCCTCTTCGTCGCCTTACCCTCCTCGAACAATTTCCCCCATATCCGCTCTAGAGTTGTCATCTCCACAACAGTAGCGTCCCGATCCGGAGGTTTCGGACGCTCCAGGTTATGGCGGCTATGATGACTCCGATCACTACTCTGACTCGATATGGAACCACGTCTATTCGCAAGGGGATCAGGAGTAGGTTTCAGGCTAAGATGACTATCACTAGTGTAACCGGGGGAGACGTATGGCCGGAAATGTTCAGTATGGGTATTTTCAGAGGCCGAACTAGGCGGGGGAATGGAACTGCTTCGCTGCAGGGGTATTGCAGGCGAGGACTCTGCGTGCGGCCGCAAGGAGCCATCTGTTTGCCATGGTGGCTGCTGCGATTGCGAGCGGGGCGGGGGCGCACCGGATCCTTGTAGGTTGTCTAACCCAGTTATCTTGAGCTGCTGGATCACCATTGCTGTGATTTGCGATAGAACTTCCGGGGAAAGGTAGCTTGCAGAGCCACTACTGTAGAATGCAGAGCTCACTGCATTGTCTATATGCCCCGTGTCCATTTTTGTGACAGAGCACTGGGATTTTGGATAGTTGTAGGGCTCTGGGGTTGGGTTTGAGGCTGGCGAACCAGTCCGCGGCATGTTCAGGTAGGCTGGTTCGTGGTGGGATGAAAATGGGGGTGTAGGTGAGTACCCATTTTTGTTTGGATCTGGGTTCATTTTGCCCGTTTGATATGCATGCCTGTCGTAATTTCCACTGTAGAGCATACGGGGGGGGGTCCGGAGGTATAGAGGCTGGACTGCTCTCTTTGCACAAAGAAGTGTGTTCCTTCGCTCTTAATAGATGAATCAATTTGGAGAGGAGTATTAAAAAGGAAGAAGAGTAGAGAGGTCACGAGTTACTAATAGTTTATGGTAGAGGGGCTGGTGGGGGTCGAGTGAGACGTTGTGGCGATCACATCGTCACAAAGAGCGAGACGGGCTTGCGAATCATTCTCTTTGTGCTCCCTCGACGTCACATTGTGCGGTCGCTCGTGAATACATTAACCCTTTGTTCTATATATTATAGTCCCACAGATGTTCTGTCATTTTGCTAGACTAGGTCACAGCGACACTATCGGCAGACTAACGGAGCATGCATATTCCATGCATTGTGTGCATTATAGTTGCCCTTGCACCTATCACAATTACCAAGAACACTATTTCAAAGATTGAGCTATGTCATCACCAACCGTCGGCTCGGATCCGACGGTTGGGCCCCGATCGACAGACCAGAGAATTACTGTAGTCTGAAGGGTTGTTCTGTTGGGCTGCCCTCATCTAACCTTACGAAAGTGATGACCTGACACTATTATTGGAATGAACAAACCAAAAATTTGTCGGAGAATTCAAATAATCAAAGGAATTACTCTGTTTGCCATTGCCTCACATTCCCAACACAAATAGCTAGAACATGCTAGAATTACTGCCATGAACTCGAGCTACAAGCTGCAAATGCTTTCCAAGGTTATTTATAGTATGTGGGGTTGATGGTGCCACTGATGTCATAACCACAGCACTATTGCCTCCCGAACCATGGGAGCTCAAAAAAGTAAACTTGGATTGGCGTCTGTATCTTCAGAAAGCATGTTCAATCCAGAAACGAAAGCGAAAAAGAAGTAGACAGGATTTAATCAGGCGCGGACTTGTAAGCCCACACCGTAAATGAAAGTTTCGTAGATTAGAATGTGAAAAATGTTGCCTGTAAGACACGCACCAGTCACAGCGCTAAAATCACGAGAAACTCGCTTCCCCCGACGAAACAGCGAGAAACAGCGTCTGGATATATACGAGACATCAGAGATGTACCCAGTAGTCAAACCGTTTGTATGAAGAAGCAAGCGAGAAACCGGGAGTACTACAGAGATAGAAGAATTGGAAGAAGAAGAGCAAGTCGTGGACTGCATTAGCACAGCCTAGCAGCCGAAATTCCCATAGAAGCATCATCTTTCACAACTCGGAGGTTGATATGGTGTTGGAAAGAATTAAAGGAACCTTCCTCCTTTCCAAGGAGCACCATTATTGACCTTGCGAGTACCGGGTGCCCAACCTGGGGCGGGCTCAGGGTCGGGAACAGGCTCTTGATGGGCACGGTGCGCCTATAGAATTAAGCTTTGGAAAAAATCTTTCAGAGATATAGAAGCCCTATTAAAAATGAAGTCACCCACCTTGACCCTTGCGAAGCCGCTCCGGTTACCGTTACCCTCACTCTCTGTGGAATCATCGTGCAGGACAAGAGCCCTTTCGATGCCCTGCTCTAGACTCTTCTGTAGTAACGGGATGTGCATCAGTAAGAGGAAGTCTTGGGCAAAGCTGACGTTATGCTGATCATTTACCGGCTGACCCAGAGAGCCAGAGAGATTAACAGACCCAGGGTGTTCCATAAAATTAGAAAGAGCCACAGATCCAGAACGACCAGCAGGCTCAGAGTTAAGCTCCTCTTCCTCATCCTCTCCCGTATCCTCAGCCACGACCTTGTCCATGATTGCAAGAGGTTGATCGGCAGGATCGAGGGACATCTGGTAGTTCATGCAGGGCTGACAGAGCTATAAGAACAAAGCAAGCGTTAGAAGCCTTCGCATTGCATAGCTGAAGAAAATCATACCGGACTATCGCGATTCCGTTGGTTTCTGGCGAATTGGTCGATGGCACGGTAGTGACCGCAACGATGACACAGCTCCTCACAGACCTGAGAATTTGTGCATGGTCCACACTTTGCAACCTGCTGGTCACGAACATTGCTATAGCCAAGATCGAATATTGCCTGGCGGAGATAGTTCAGTTGGTTGTTTGAGTACAGAGACTTTGGACGACGCCGCTTGCAGACGCAACATTTGATTCTATGACGGTGAACATTTGAAGATTAAGGTAGGTGAAAATACTGACTCGTTCGGAATCGGTACTTGGTCCACTCTATCGATACTTTGTTAGCAACTATCTTACACCCTAAGGGAGATTTGGTGAACTGACGCCTCTCTCATTTGGGGTGTGTACCCCCCTGCAAACAGGCTGAGGAGGGGCCGTCTTCGTCGTTGAGGCATGGTCAAAGAGTGGTATTTCTAAAAAGGTAGAAGACTCAGGTAGAAAATTGCAAAAATCGTCAGATGCTCCACAGAGTAGGTGTAGTGGCTGGATGTGGGAGAGGAAGAGAAAACCAAAGAGGACAGTAGTCAATTTATATCAGAGGAAGGCACAAGGAGGGCAGCTGCCTGGGTAGCTCTTTCCGAAAGTGAGGGTATTGGCCTTGCCACTTCAATCACCCTGAGTTTGCTTTTCCGTCATAACTATGGACCTGCTTGTTCTTTCGGCCTCAAAGCTCTGCTCGACAAGAAGGACCGAAGGTATAACAGCGAAAATGGTACTCGAAATAGAGGGGCAGTTCAGGGTTTGGTAGTCAACTCTCAAATAGATATAGAACAGCTGAGCACATAGCTGAGAGTGAAATTACACACGAAGCAACCTTAAGCCCATGTCTAGTCTGTTGCGTAGCAGGACAAAAAAAAGAGGTAGCAAACGAAAGGAGTAACATCAAATGGAACAGCCTTCTCACCTCACTTCAAGGCACCACATTTTTACACCCTGTTCACTAGACTCAAGGTCCCGCGGCTGGTCCCGCGGCTAATTCTTCTTAACCTTCGAGCTGAGACACCAACGAAGGGGCGGGGTGGGAGAGGAACTGTTGCTAAAGAAAGACACGCAATTTTTTTTTTTCCAAAGACTAGCAACTTGGGCAACCAAAAAAAAAGACATGACAAGGCTGCATAAGCGACTTTTCTTCTGTGGTTGTGGTGTTTTATAGCAAAGATGAAACATGCACGGATCACCAGGGCCACCTTGGTTATAACCAAGTCTATTCCCTATGTTGTAGTAGCGCAATAACTGAGATAGTAGACACATCTCTTACATGACCTTCAAAAAAGGAGTTAACTCAAATCTAACCGCATCCTCACTTCATCCAAGGCACCAGTATCCGAAAGCGCTCATCTCATTTCCAGAAAACTATGGAAGAAGCGGAGAAAGATCCTCAAATAGAAGCATCAAGCGTAATTACTTGCCTCTGCTTATAACATAGGGGAATCCCCTAATCTCGACAGGGGCTAGTTTCAAACCCAACCGGATAACGGACATTAGTTTCCAGAGCAGTGGAATAAGCTAGTCAGGTATGACACACATAAGGGACCCAGTTTGGGCAACACGACAGGGTCAGGGGAGGGAGGGGGTATCTATGACTATCGCCATGTAGATATATACCTTCTTGCGATACTACATCCGCAAAAAAAAATATCGTGACCGCCTTAGCTGGCGAACAAAATATATATACCCGGAGTCAGAATTGGCCGTGAAGAAAATTGATGGCATGCAGAAACGGCACTGCCATTGCGTGCACTGCCATTGTGTACTCCGTACTCCGTACGCTAGGCAGAATTGAGGGCTAGTGCTAGTTGACTCTTTGAGTGAAAGACTATGATGTACCTGTTATGTGGTGCTGTACGGAGTAGACACCTTCCCGATCCGCCAAAGCTTCATATAAATCGAAGGGGACTGGAGTGACAGTGGGACCCACTAAAGGAAACCAATTTTAAGGGACTATTTAAGCTAATCTAGCCCCCCTTCCTCGTGCACAGCTGGAACTTAGATCTGACAATTTCAGCGATCAAGGGGGTTGTCCTTCCCGCAGCCTCCACGAATTCTGGAAATTCACACACAGAGATTTCGGCGTTTGAAGTGGGCCGAGGTGTGATTTAGTGTCGAAGGCAGTGTGACAAGTTGAAGGTTCATATCTCGATATTGGCTGTTAGGAAGTTCGGGATAAACCTCCCTGTGATGGTGTGTTCGCCGTTGGTCAGCTCATTTAGTCTCTAGAGAAGGGAATTGCCTGTCAAGGGGGGCAACGAGGTTGGCCAAGGCGGATTGGCCCCGGACAAGCTCTCGCTTGATGGAGTGATTAGGCATGGGCAATAATCACCCCATCTGATGGTAAAGATAATCATTCAGAGACCGTTGACTAGCATCAAATCCGGACATTCGATGAACACTGCCCTGGACAACCTTCTCGAAGGCCAAAGGAACGAGATGGCGCCTCCCGGCAGGTTGGGAAGCGAATAGTTTCCTTTCCGAAGTGGCGACACTGCGATCCTCCCCCCCTATAGCGGCCCTCCGCGGGTAGTTAGGACTTGCCTAGATGAGGCCCACAGTGGAGCCTTCCGTAGTCCCCCGAATCGACGGTGCGTAACTAGGCATTCATGAGGGAGAAAGAGCGCGTCGTCATAGGCACAATCCTTGGATAAAGTGGGTTGTTTTTAGAAAATGGGGCCAATGGCATTGTTGGCGCATGGACTCCATCGTACTACTGAACTTTAGTCGTTGATGATTGGCCTGTGGATGGTGCGCGTGGAGTAGAAAGCCCCACTGAGCGAATCACAGACTCGAAAGTGAAAGAAAGTGGAATGTGTTCTTAGAGAGAATGTTGTTTCTGGTACGGAGTGTTCTGTGTACAATCCCCATTGCACATTTGTACGGAGTACGCGGTGTGTACGGAATTACTCCACGTCGTGTCCCGTTGTTTTCCTGCCCGGATGGTAATCCCTTTTTGTGCGGTCAAGAGAGACGTACAACATATAAACTGAAAAAAAAGTGAGTTGGCCCACTAAAAGTTCAACCTTGGTTTCTTTTCGGTACGGCCCTTGGATTTATGTACGGAGTACTTTGAGAATGTTGTACTTCATGTACCTGCAATCCAATGAGATCGGATTAGGGGCAAACGCCGAACATTGAAACAGTGGTTGTTATGAGTTGATGAGTTGAAATGGACTGGTCAATTTCTCTTCAAGTCAGCCTCGCAGAGTTCAAATACGTTTGATCCTTGGCCACAAAGATTGCCCCAGGGTTCGTCCGCCTGACAGGTGCATTCTATCCCGCTTCCTGCAGGTAATTACATCTTTTAAGGTAGGTGTGTGTTGTGTTGTACTTGCTCTGTGCTGTGTACAACATGCTCCGTAAGAACGTTGGGCTTTAAGCCTGCGCTATCGGGACCGCGTCCGTTAGCTTTGAGGTTAGTGGAGAAACCGGAATGATGCGGTTAGAGACTTCCCATGAAGTGGCTATAGCGGGCACGGATTTTGATCTTACTGTCATCACTTGGAGTGGAATCTCTTAGACCATACACATGTTGCATGTGCTGGTAAAATGTCCTAGCCTCTATCCATTTGTATTTGTAATAACTCAACGCATCCGGCATCCATGGCAACAGACACACCAACACACTTATGTTGTACACGAAGGCAACCTGAGTACTCCGTACTCCGTGCGCTGTTCCCAATCAGAAACGACTGGGGAAAAACCGGTCAACGATCTCGCAAGCATACAGGGCCCAGACCCGTATACATTTGAACGAAGAGGAAAGTGAACCCATCAGATGCAATTCCTAGCCCACCGCGGCTTAAGTTTACTTGCCTTTCCATCTCGCGAACTTTTTCGTCCGGCGGCGAACCTAGTTTACTAATTCTCTTCCACATGGCCGTGCCAGCATCTTACCATGGTATGTGATTGGCCCCATCCAGTCGGAAGATCAGTCACAAAACGGACAGTAACGTACCTACAATATACCTCTCCTCACCAGAGCCCCGATGCATCAGGAGATCAGGTGGCTGAATACAAAGTGAGGCACAGGATGTCCGATCAACCGACGTCAATCCAAGTGAAGAGGCCAACACGAACTACTACGTAGGTGAGGCACTGAAACAGGGATGGTCCGTTAGCAGCCAAAGAATAAGACAGCCGGTGTTCTACCATTCGTGTGAGAATGCAACTGACAGAGAGTAGAACTCCGAATGTAGGACATGACATAAGGAACAGAAGCCGGCGAGGAAAATGATTCTCCTTGCTGTTCTTGCCCAGTCTGCGAGCTGTGTATGCGCAGTACATCTTACATCTTGCATCTTACGTCATGCTTCGTACATCTGGTACATCGACGGAGAACCTGAGCACATCTCCGCTGGGAAGTGACTCGTACAGAGACGGGGTAATCAAGGTGATCAGGATTTAATTTTGTCTCCAAATTAAGATGAGATACCTTTCCTTGTAACAGAAGATCATTAGAGTACAACAGATATGAGTCCTGGAGAAAGGGTCCCGAGGTAGCCAATTCAACTCCGTATTGCTCGAGTCAAATAAATTACCAAGGCGGCCCAACCCCTTCTGACACGCTTAGGCTAGGGCTGCGTGGGCAACGGTTACAGGCTGCACACAATTATTGTATGCCCAACCTCCTCAATTATTAGGCGCCGTGCATTCGGAGCGGTCAGATGATTAAGACTCCGAGGGAATGACAACATGTACAGATGTGATAAGCACATCGGGGTATATTATAGAATATGCAAGTATGTACGAAGTACGGAGTAAGTATGACTGTGATCACAATCACATTTCATCATTATGGAAATAGCAACTTGGGATGTTTAATTAATTCAGACTTCTCTCTATTTTTTCTTTCTTTTTTTTCTTTTCTTTTTTTCTCCAAAAGTGCTCTTCTAGCCTGGGTGACTTGTATGGTAAGATTGAAAATAAGGTACCCGTTTCCAAGAAGAGTGTCCCATTGGTTGAGACGGGAGCAACCCGTTATTTGGGGTCTTAGCTGGTTTTAGCTGGTTTATTTCGATTTAATTTGCATTTTTCTGTTTGGCCTATTTTTGCAAATTTGTTTATTTTTTGTTTATTTTTTTTTTTTCATTTTTTTTCAAATTTTCTGGTATAATTTCAGTATTGCAAAGTTCTTCTGTATTTTGAGGATTCTAGATTCTCTTACCCAGAGACCCCCTCTCTATGTGCACCTTCTGTGTGCCAATGCCTCTTTTAATTCTCTTCATTTCTTTTATTCTTACTCTTCTTATACTCTAATGCTTATAACCTTCTACTCTTTCACCTATACACATTTCAAGTGACCTCAAATTCGAAGTATTTTTGCCACGGTGGACTGATCTGCAACGACCGAAAGTCGTTAATTTACCGTCTCCACGCCCCCGTCTAGGAGCTCGAGCTGTCACCGCGTCAGGGGCTCACCCTCGGTCCTCCGATCCCTCCAGTTTCCACCAGAACGGGTCTCCTCCTATTCTGGATTTTCCTTTTTTATTGCATCGTGCCCGGTCCTCAATCCTCCCAGAGCGCCCACTACATGACCACCGTCACTCCCCCTCCAACTACCTCGTCACTCCTTACTTCTCCGTCAATGGAAACTCAATCGTCTGGCTCGAACTAACATTCGGAACATGATCACCTGTTGCAATTGACATCCTATATACATACACACTCACTCGGTAATACTGCGAAAATTTCCCTTCTACATAATTGTAAGAACGCCTGATATTCCGAGAATGTCGGGAAGCTGACTTGAACCCTTCTTAAAGCCCCTCCTCCACATTCCTCTCCCGATCTGCTGGCAGACCTAAAGAGACATCAACATGACCGTCACATATGATACACCCACCCGGGGGTCACATACCTCCATGGCAACCCTCGAGGACCGCTTCGAAGTCATCAAGGAGATTGGTGATGGAAGCTTCGGTAGTGTCGCCGTCGCACGCGTACGGACCGCCGGTGCTCATATTGCCCGCAGAGGCACTATGGTATGGAATAACAAGATTGGTGGCATGTTGTGCTTCCACTGACTCTTTGGTTAGGTTGCAATTAAAACGATGAAAAAGACGTTTGATTCCTTGGGTCCATGTCTAGACTTGCGAGAGGTCATCTTCCTACGAACCTTACCCATTCATCCCCACCTCGTCCCTGCCCTCGATATTTTTCTCGACCCGCTCTCCCACAAGCTTCACATCTGTATGGAATACATGGATGGCAACTTATATCAGTTGATGAAGGCCCGCGACCACAAACACTTTGAAGGCAAGCACGTCAAAAGTATCCTTTATCAGATTTTGTCAGGTCTGGACCACATCCACGCACACCACTTCTTCCACCGCGATATTAAGCCCGAGAATATCCTGGTGTCAACCTCCGCCCCCAATGATTCCGCTTTCAGCCGCTACTCTAGCCTCGTTACCCCTCCTTCCACGCCTCCTGTCTACACTGTGAAAATCGCCGACTTTGGTCTTGCTCGTGAGACTCACTCCAAACAACCGTACACCACCTATGTCTCCACGCGCTGGTACCGAGCACCAGAAGTCCTTTTGCGAGCAGGAGAGTATTCGGCCCCAGTCGATATGTGGGCAATGGGCGCCATGGCAGTTGAGATTGCTACATTGAAGCCCCTATTCCCAGGAGGCAACGAGGTAGATCAAGTTTGGCGTGTGTGTGAGATCATGGGTAGCCCAGGGAACTGGTACAGCAAGTCGGGCGCCAAGATTGGCGGTGGTGAATGGCGCGAAGGATCGCGCCTTGCTCACA